>NC_064631.1:17892631-19221631 GCF_023864275.1 Schistocerca cancellata | reverse complement strand
CCAAGCACTTTTTTCTTCATCTTCCATTCTTATTGTTCCCCCTAGGTTCTTGTATATGTTGCACACTACCCGTCAATCCCTATTACTTACTAATATTTTTCTTAGAGTTTCGAAGAACGTGCGCTATTTAATATTGTTCAACGCTGTTCCTAAGTCAACAAATGCTATGAAAATGATTTTTCTTAGTATTACTTCCACCATCAAGCTCCACGTCAGGACAGCCACTCTGATGCCTTCACCTATTCTAAAGTCAAACTAATTATCATCTAAATGACCCTCAATTTTCTTTCCCATTCCTCTGTATATATTCTCCTCAGCAACTTCGATGCATGAGCTGCTCATCTGACTGTGATAGTTCTCTCACTTTTCTGCCCTTGCTGTCTTCGAAATTGAGACTTATCCGCCGTTGCTATCTTCGAGATTGAGTCAATGAATATTTCCGAAAATCATATGGTATGAGTCCAGTCACATACATTTTACAAATAAACTCGAATAGTCCTTTGGCTGCCACTTCCAACGATTTTAGAAACTCCGGAGGTGTGTTATCTACCCCTTCTGCCTCATATAATGTCAGATTACTTCACGCCCTCGTAGAAGTTTCAGTGTAGGCCTCCAGTTTCAACTGCCCACTTTCAGCTACTTTTAAAAGACAACCAAATATCATAGCGCCTGAAAACTAGGGTACTAACTTTATCTTGCAGTACAAAACTTTTTTCATCTTCTGCTCATAATGCTAATTTATGCCATCGCACAGTGGACACTACATGACACTTCGATGAAATCTACACGATATAGAATCAAAGTCTCCACTCACAGTTATCGGTATTTCAGTAAGCACTACATTTATGAATCTTGTCTGGAAACTATGACAGTATGAGCTTGTAAGTGAGGAGATTTCGGTTGCTTTCAGTCGTTCCGCCTGCACACGGAGAATAAGTGTTTCTTATTTAGGTTTTATCTCCCTGTCTTGCCTTATTCAGCTTCCTGCGGTTTTCTGGTCAGTTTTTTTGTTAACAGCAGGTACAGTCAGCCTACGAATGTGTGTCTTTACCCGATTAGTCAAGCCACACTCTCAGCCACGTCATCGGGACACCATACAACCAACTCAAAAGTGTCCTTTAATGAATATGGCTTGTAATTTATGGAACTTCTTGTCGTTTTCGAGACTCGAAGTTTTGGTGCTTTTTCATTCTCCAAGAGTTAGCTGTCAAACTTCGAAATTGATGTGTGTAAAAACATAAATTCTTCTACTCAAATGTTTGTGGGGTAGCATAGCCCCCATGTTCACCCACCCCCTTGAACCCACTCCATTGGTTTGGGATAATGTTAGCATTCTCCATGATCGAGGTAATGGGAGTCACCATGTCAACTGACCATTATTATCAGCAATAGTATTCACCATGGATTCAGGATAACGATAGTCACCATGTTCAGGGTAATGGCAGTCACTGTTCAGTATATTATTTTATCAAAGTGTGATGTAGTCCCCAGTGTGTGGTAGCATATGTTAGCATTATTAGCAGAAGATAACTAATGTTTTGTACTGCAAGGTAAAGTTTTTACCCTAGCGTGGAGTCGCTATAATGTTTTGCTGACTTTAAAAAGTAGCTGACAGCATATCAACTGTACATACTCATACCGTCAACATAACGTTTGAGAGACTTTGAAAAGTAGCTGAAAGTGGGTAGCTGAAAGCAACGCAGTTCTCACTCCTTACCCATATGAATGTGTATCGAATTCAGGTGTTAAAATTGCTTTTCATTATGCAGTTTCCTCGAAGTGTCATCCAATTTGCCACTGTGCGACAGAATACGTCAGTCCTCAACAAGGGCACTTTAACGTGAAAGTTAGGTCAGCAGTAATGCGATGTGTGTTTTGTGATGATATGTAAAAAATCTTTACTTTTCTAATAAAAAAAAGAAAACAAAAACTGCCTATATTATTTAAGGTGTGGTGCAATAATCTAATTTGTTGCGAAGCGCAGCGTAGCCTGTAAGTTATATCAATAGTGCCAATATGAGAGCTGTATGTAGTACTTTTTTTTTTACTGTTATAGAACAATTGAGTTCGAACAGTAGTGTCACGCGTGTTTTGTAGTGTTACAGAAGAAATCTTTACGTATTTTGGTAAATAATACACACTGTCTTATCTTGGTGGAAAGATCTAATTTTCCTTCACAGTCTGAGACCTGAGTGTAACCTTGTCGAGTATCGTCTTTGACCGAGTAGTGTTTAAGAAGCTAACATAATGTATTTCGTACATTTCGAAGTTATACATGCGTATTACGAAAAAGTGGAATTTAAATGATACAGCGCATTGAAGATCTCGCCAAAACACATCATATTACCATGCTTTGTTGTGCTAAAAAATGATATCAGTGGATAAACATGCTATCGATATTGGTAGTATTTTGTAGTTCATTAGGAATTAGTCTGTAAACTTTTTTTAGATACCTTTGGCACCATATTAACGATCAGTAAGCGTCACTGCCATCCTAGGAAGTTCGTTTTTCTGCACCAGTGGAACATAACCGCAAGTAGATCCAAGATCAAAAGTAATAAGAAAGCTATATTAGCCAGTAAATGAAGTCATTACGTTTTTTTTAATGCATTATCTTCTCCCCCTCAAAAAAGTGCTTCATCAAAAGACGTTCCCTTTTCTACCACCAGTAACATCGCATCATTTAGGCCTAACAGGAAGTGCCAGCTATTACTGCACTGCCTGTTCAACACATTTTTTAGCCTCAAGTGTTTGTATTGATACAGAACAATAATACCGGCAATTTAGATGTGTAAGTAGCATTGTGGCACTTAATTTGAGAGTCCAAGATCAAGTTTTATGCTGCACGTGTACTTTAACCTAAAAGGTACACAATAATTGTACACTTGATGTAACTGGCATTATTTTAGGTAACATATAATTTGTACACTCATAAAAACGTAATACTAACAGTTTAGAAGTAACTGCTTGGGAAACTCCAGCGGCAATAATACTAAAAGAATTTATGCATTGCAAAAAAGGTCGTTAAGACCATCTTCAATAATAAGACAAACTGACTCATGCAGAACTGCCTATCACAATCTAAACATGACCATCCATATACAATACATCAAAGTCAATGTATTACCAGAAAAAAAATGAATGTGTTCATTCATATGACAAGAAATAAAGGCCAACTTAAAAGTAAGCCACACAAACAGAGAGCTGTTGACAAAGATCCTTGGTACTCGGTTGCAAAATTTAACTTCCTAAGAGTCTATAGGGCAGTACGAGTAAAAAAGTATTCCAGAAAGAGCTAAGGGATTATTTAATGGAAAAATTTTTATGCATCATATGATTTTGTATGTCTGATCTGTAATTAAGCAATATAAAAACAGCTTTAAGACCTAAATATTAATCGAGAGAAAAACCTATGCAGCATCACCCATTTTATGTTTTTTGCTGTAATATGTAGACTATTTATTTTAAGACATTAGATTGACTTGTCCTATATTACCAGTACACACACTGTACATAATGTAATTATATGAAACGAAGAAAAATAAATAAATCAAACATTTTGATCACAGTAGCCTATCAGTGCTATGTTAACAACAAATCTTCCTCAACAATACTAGTCAGTGTTTTTATACAAACTAAACCAATCTTGAGCTAAATGTAGTTTCAGATGTAATGAAATTATACGTTTAAGTCATCCAAACTAGTGCACAACTACTTTCTTTACAGTCGTTTCGATAAAAGTACAAATAAAATGCAACTTAACATCATTTTTCGAACTAGACGGCGCTTCTTGCGCATTTCTCTGAGTTGGTGGTTCCCTCTATTTTCCTTTAGGTGGTAAGTGCAGAAGAAAATCAAAAATTGATGGTACAGTATCTGGCTTGAGTTTTCTTCCTATACCAAAGGCCTCAGTATCAAAACATCCTGGCGAAAAATATTTGCTGCATAGCACTGTGTGGTCGTTTGCTTTAAAATTCTCCCTTTTCTAAGCAAGCATCAAAATATGTCTACGAATTTCGTCTTTGAGAAAATTCTAAGCAGCTTTGAGACTATGTAAGTGAGACACACTTTTAAAAAAAAATTTCCTGTAATTTTGTAATTATGTTATACGTCAGTTTTAACGTTTTATTTTTGATGAAAGCACTCATAGCAGCGCTGAAACCTTGGTCAAAAGATTTCCTTTTTTGCTGTTGCAGTTAATTTTATCTTTAGGAAGGTCTTCCTAATACTTAAGTTGATGCTGAGCATGAAGAACCGCTGCGACTGTTTAAAATCTTTATTCGAAGACACGAACAGTTTCTCAAGCTGTGTTTGCGTCGTCATATGTTTATAATCGATCCTCAAATGCGATCTGTTTAAAAGCCGGGTAAAGAACATTCATTTTAGGACGTTCGCACATTTGCGAGCTAGAAATTTTAAATACCTTGGTCAGAATATTAGGAAATGTGCTTTGTCCGAATTTTTGACAGATCTCTTTTATTGACTGACTATAAATAGCTGATGATGGATATGTAGTCTGCTAAATCGATCGTATCTTTGAATAAAAATTTTAAGAAGTCGCGGCGGCCCTTCTTATTCAGCATCTTGCTGTATCTTATCTGCTTCGGCCATCGGCTATTTTGACGTCCAAATCTCAAGACTGATCTAGTACTTTTAGCCCCTCATTTTCAAATGTAATTCCCTCACCATTCCAGGACCCTCGGCTTACTTTTGTACATGTTCGTCTTATAACCCATTCTGAAAACGCTAAACATTCCGTTCAACAACTCTTCCACGTCCTTTGCTGACTCTGACAGAATAACTATGTCATCGACAAACCTCAATGTTCTTACTTTTTCTCCACAGTGAATTTCCACTTCGGCGTCTGCAATTGAGTACACGCGGCAACGCACTGTTACAAAGAGAGAATTGATCTGTTCACACATCGTAATGAAAAACTTAATCGCAGTCGAGTAACCGCTTGCACCTAATTCCGATGGTTTAAACTTCACCTCTAGTACGAATGAGCCATTAACGAAAGTAAAGGTTTGCTCGCTTTTAAGAGAGCGAATTCCATTAGCTCGGGGAGCTTATAGCGCCTCCTTCGGCCGCGCCAGACACGGAGCTAATCGTGGAAATGAGCGCCACTCGGGTAGGAGGGAGTGGGGGAGCGCATGTGGGCTATCACAGTTGAAACGTTAATGCTGATTAAATGACCATCGCGCGGCTAATCCGCCGGTCGCCGGGCACGTTACGTTTTAAATTAGCGGCAGTTCGGCCGGTAATCCCCCCCGTCATAAATAAGGAGCACCGGCCGCGACCGATAATCTAATTTGCAGCCTCCGCAACTGCGCCCGTCGTAAATCGCGACCGAGTGCCCAGCTAGAGCGGGCGCTGCGGGTTGCCTACCCCTCACGGCGCCGCCGAACTCGTGGCGAGTTGCAGCTCGTGGCCTATACAAGGTGCTGCCTGCAGTTTCGGGATATCCTCGTAAGGAACAGGAATCTTAAACCCCTTCCCACCGAAGCGAATACAAGAGAAAGTGCAAAAGCAAATGATATTTGGTTCTGTTCGATTAGTATTAGCATGTGTTTCGCTGCTTGTCGGTCTTTTAGCGAAACATCGAAGGAAGTTCACGTCGTCTCCGCCTAGGCATTACCAGTACAGAAAACTTTCGTCTGCTATCTTGCCTACTTTTCTTTATGTTGAAATAAGTTGCGTGAGCGATGGAGTGGTCCGAAGACACTGTAAAGTACTTGATAGAAGAATATCGCCATCGTACATGTTTCTGGGATTCAAGAGATGCACAGCACGAATGCCGCAGGAAAAGATACTTTACTGCTAGAAAATTACCGAAACACCCAAAAGTCCTAATAGCGAAAGACGACACATTCATCAGATGCTTGCATCAGACATGAAATGAGTGAATAAGACCAAGCTATGTAATTATTTTTATTAAAAAGGAGAAGCGCAAAACATTCCCTTGAAGATAAACAATTAATTACAATAATTAAAATTTAAGATAGTCGGAAGTACCTGATCACTTTACTTGCTTACGTTCGTGTTATCTGTAATTATAAGTCTGGTGTACAGCTGTTATGTTAACGATTTTTGGTGACAAGTATTTGCACAGATCGCTATGTATATGTAGTTTCGGCAAGTTAAATTGTCATCTTCAGATCTGAGAATGTACACTACTGGCCATTAAAATTGCTACACCAAGATGAAATGCAGACGATAAACGGGTATTCATTGGACAAATACATTATACTAGAACTGACATGTGATTACATTTTCACGAAATTTGGGTGCATAGATCCTGAGAAATCAGTACCCAGAACAACCACCTCTGGCCGTAATAACTGCCCTGATAAGCCTGGGCATTGAGTCAAACAGAGCTTGGATAGCGTGTACAGGTACAGCTGCCCATGCAGCTTCAACACGATACCACAGTTCATCAAGAGTACTGACTGGCGTATTGTGACGGGCCAGTTGCTCGGTCACCATTGATCAACCGTTTTCAATTGGTGAGAGATCTGGAGAATGTGCTGGCCAGGGCAGCAGTCGAACATTTTCTGTATCCAGAAAGGCCCGTACAGGACCTGCAACAAGCGGTCGTGCATTATCCTGCTGAATTGTAGGGTTTCGCAGGGATCGAATGAAGGGTAGAGTCACGGTTCGTAACACATCTGAAATGTAACGTCCACTGTTCAAAGTGCCGTCAATGCGAACAAGAGGTAACCGAGACGTATAACACATGGCACCCCATAGCATCACGCCGGGTGATACGCCAGTATGGCAATGACGAATACACACGCTTCCAATGTGCGTTCACCGCGATGTCGCCAAACATGGATGCGACCATCATGATGCTGTAAACAGAACCTGGATTCACCCAAAAAAATGACGTTTTGCCATTCGTGCACCCAGGTTCGTCGTTGAGTACACCATCGCAGGTGCTCCTGTCTGTGATGCAGCGTCAAGGGTAACCGCAGCCATGGTCTCCGAGCTGATAGTCCATGCTGCTGCAAACGTCGTCGAACTGTTCGTGCAGATGGTTGTTGTATTGCAAACGTCACAACAACGTTTCACCAGGCAACACCGGTCAACTGCTGTTTGTGTATGAGAAATCGGTTGGAAAGTTTCCTCATGTCAGCACGTTGTAGGTGTTGCCACTGGCGCCAACCTTGTGTGAATGCTCTGAAAAGCTAATCATTTGCATATCACAGCATGTTCTTCCTGACGGTTAAATTTCGCGTCTGTAGCACGTCATCTTCGTGGTGTAGCAATTTTAATGGCCAGTAGTGTATATATAGTTTCCGCAAGTTAAATTGCCATCTTCAGACCAGAAAATGTGTTTAAAAAAATTTTTTACAATGTAATAATATTTGTTAAATACCATCTACATACATAGACATTGTGCCATTCTGTGTAGTACGCTATCATTTAGTCGTAGACATATTTGGGAACAACTGTAAAAAACAGTTATGGAAAATCCTACATCAAAAATATAAAATATACCATGCCCGAGGTGAACGTACCTCGAAGAAGCCTCTCCAGTGTAATGTTATACATTATACAGTAAAACCACGATTGTGCCAAACACTCACAAAAGTTTCTGATCAAATACATTCAATCCGTAGGATATTGTCTCCTGCATCCGTGTTCACAGCCGATGGCACACTGCCGGGCAGTAGTTAAATGGACTCTAGTATAGAGTTTAGGGGTACCAATAGGTGGCAGCAATCTCTTACATGCTAATTGAGAAGCTTAGTAAACAAATTTTTTCATGTTTGTGTAATACATGAAAGGACTGCGATAATCTACTATTTTAAATTTTTACGGTTATAAACGTGACCTATGTAGCTCCTTTGCATTGAAGCAACTGGCAGTACCAGTTAAGTACAACAGGCATACAGTTTGAAAACGTTGTACAGGCGATACAAGTTACTCGGAACATCGTCAGAAACTCTTACAAACATTTCACAAAATTCAGCAATTAAAATGGCAGTATAAAGCTGAACTATACAGATGGAAACTAGGATCTTATCAGGAGGTGGTTCGTCTCAACCGTCGACGAAACACTGGACTTGCATATTGACGGACGACGGTTCAAACCCGCGTCCGGATATCCTGCTTTAGGTTTCCCATGATTTCCCTAAATCGCTTCAGGCAAATGCTGGGATGGTTCTTTTGCAAGGGCACGGCCGACTTCCTTCCCTATCCTTGCCTAATGTGATGGCACAGATGACCTCGCTGTTTGGACCCCTCCACTCAAATCAACCAATCAACCAACCACTGACGAAACATTACATTATTGAAGTTCACAGGTCGCTCTCTTGCGACAGTGTCAGGTAACCATAAAAGTGGTTTCCATAGCATCATGCTATCTGCCCTCTAACAAACAACGAGGGCGTGCTGACAAGTTATGAGAAAATTCTTAAAGCTTTTTAAATAAAATAAACGTTCTTAACTTTCTACATCTTTATTCTTCGTGTCTACATACTTAATTCTCAAGATAGTCACCCTGGCGATGAACACATTTCTCCCAACGAGAGACCACTTAGTTGATAACGTCACTGCAGGATGTCTGATTTTGTTGACGGAGCCACAACCTCACCTCTGCCTGAAACCGCTGAAGTCCTCGAAAGTGCTCTTTAAGTTTCGGAAACAGGTGAAAATCTGAATGAGCCAAGTCGGGACTGTATGGAGGATGACTGGTGACAGTGGTGCCGAGGCGTCGGACTGCCGCAGACGCCGCAGCGCTCGTGTGGGTCTGGCATTGTCATGATGAAGGAGGTGCAGGAGGGGATGCTCCGTGTTTCAACGAACTCTTCGAATTCGAAACTTGATTACAGCATGCCGTTTCTCACGCACCAGCATAGTTACGTTTGACACTACCATGTTACATGCTATAATTCGTTGCCCTCTAGCGATAGAGGGCTGCAGAGATGTAGACACAAAAAATAGAGATTTAAAATGTTAATAACTTTTGTTTTATTTTAAAAAAATTTGTTATGATTCTCGTCGTCAGTTGTTATGATGACAGGTGTCCAATGCCAAATAGAAACATATTTTGCAGGTTTGGCAGTGAAGTCGGTAACGAGCTGGCTGCATAGTCTGTATCTGCAACGACTGAAATAATTAGTGGTCGTCGGTAATATATATATATATATATAGAACTACTTAAACCTAACTAACCTAAGGACATCACACACACCCATGCCCGAGGCAGGATTCGAACCTGCGACCGTAGCAGCCTCGCGGTATATAGGGTGTCCCAGCTATACCGCGAAGCTGCTACGGTCGCAGGTTCGAATCCTGCCTCGGGCATGGGTGTGTGTGATGTCCTTAGGTTAGTTAGGTTTAAGTAGTTCTAAGTTCTAGGGGACTGATGACCTAAGATGTTGAGTCCCATAGTGCTCAGAGCCATTTTTTTGTCCCAGCTATCTTGTCCACCCAAAATATCTCCGGAACAATAACAGCTTTTGGTAAAAGACTTTCACCGGTATCAATGTAGGGCTGGGGCCCATGAATGTACATATTTGGAAGCATTCTAAAACGAAAGCATATGTGTTTTTAACACAAACTTATGTTTTTTTAAATGGACCTCCTATATTTTTTCTTCATCAATCCATGGCATGACAAAGCACATACACAATGGCGTTGATTGCATCGCAATATTCCCATTACATCCCGAGATGTTAAGACGCGAAGTTGACGCTTGAAACACCCGACATGCGCTGCTAGCGCACGTCCTGAGGCTCAGGCGTGAACCCCATGCTGCCCGTAATCGCGATGTGATTGACATGCGTAATCACACTTCCATACTTATCAAGAGGTCCGAAACGAATAACATAAGTTTGTGTTAAAAAACACATATGCTTTCGTTTTTGAATGTTTCAAAATATGTACATTCATGGGCCTCAGCCCTACATTGATACCGGTGAAAGTCGATTTCCAATAGCTGTTATTGTTCCAGAGACATTTTGGGTGGACAAGATAGCTGGGACACCCTGTATATATATATATATATATATATATATATATATATATATATATATATATATATAACTTAACTTGTGCTACAGGCTTCTTCTTGACCTCCACCAAAGCTCTTGTATTTTCCCTCCAGATCCTAATATAACATGGACTACGTCAATCCCTTACCACAGCAGAATGGTAACAATAAACAATGAAGGACCAAAGAAACGTGTAGGCATGCGTATTCACATACGGAGATACGTATATAGGCAGAATACAGCGCTGCGGTCCGCAATGCCTATGTGGACACCCCCAAAAACATACGTTTTTCATATTAGGTGCATTGTGCTGCCACCTACTGCCGGGTACTCCATACCAGCGACCTCAATAGTCATTAGACATCGTGAGAGAGCAGAATTGGGCGCTCCGCGGAACTCACGGACTTGGAACGTGGTCAGGTGGGTATCACTCGTCTCATAGTCTATAAGCGAGATTTCCACACTCCTAAACACCCCTAGGTCCACTGTTTCCGACGTGATAGTAAAGTGGAAACGTGAAGGGACACGTACAGCACACAAGCGTACAGGCCGACCTCGTCTGTTGACTGACAGAGACCGCCCACAGTCGAAAAGGGTCGTAGTGTGTAATAGGCAGACATTTACCCACACCATCACACAGGTATTCCAAACTGCATCATATAATTACAATCAGATATCTAGAGAGGCATTACTTATGCCATAGTTGGATTGGATTGGATTGTTTGAGGGAAGAGACCAAACAGCGAGGTCATCGGTCTCATCGGATTAGGGAGGACGGGGAAGGAAGTCGGCCGTGCCCTTTCAAAGGAACCATCCCGGCATTTGCCTGGAGCGATTTAGGGAAATCACGGAAAACCTAAATCAGGATGGCCGGACGTGGGATTGAACCGTCGTCCTCCCGAATGCGAGGCCAGCGTGCTAACCACTGCGTCACCTCGCTCGGTATATGCCATAGTTGACTAAGCGCCTTCTTAGAGGTTGCTTCCTATCAGCTGAAGGCTGTTCTGCATTCCTATTTGACGTCCCGAGCAAGAGTGGACGAGAGTTCGCTAGAAACTTGACACACGCTGCGGAGCAGCGCTAGCGGCACTGGTCGCGACTCGCGGGTCCAACCATACTAATACGGACCGCGGTCGATAACTGCAACCGCTAAAAAGTGTGGCATCGAACGCTGATACCACAATTTTAAGAGTTTTTACACAAAATTTCTGAATAATTACTTTTCAGCACGCCCTCGTATATTGCTGATTTTATCAAGTAGCCTATTTGACAGGTAGTATAGTTGACTCTGAGCACTATGGGACTCAACATCTTAGGTCATAAGTCCCCTAGAACTTAGAACTACTTAAACCTAACTAACCTAAGGACATCACACACACCCATGCCCGAGGCAGGATTCGAACCTGCGACCGTAGCAGTCCCGCGGTTCCGGACAGGAGCGTTTAGAACCGCTAGACCACCGCGGCCGGCGGTAGTATGTGTACTAGTATTTCAAACTTCAGTGATCACATCTTATTGACATTATCTTCCTAGTAAAATCTTTGAAGTGCTCCGCATTTGGCACAGCAGAGATCAGAAACTATCTGATAAACCAGCCACTGAACAGCGAAACAGTACATGACGTAAATGTCTTCGGTTGCTAATAACCAGAGCGTAAATGCTAGCCTTTCTCCACGTTATGTTAGTCGTTGGTAATTACTGTTCTGCTTGCACAACACGGGGCCTCACAGACGCTAATGACAAAGCCATCATAGCTGCAATGTTCTGGAAAAGCTGACCGAACATAGAAATTAAATGAATGAATGAGGTTCTGCTTGTAAATTTCCTTCTCAGCTGTAATGAAAAGACAGCGGAAAGCGTCGCCTGACATATTTGCAAAGTTTTGGACTAATGCTAAGAGAAGCTGCAGCAGCAATTCAGTGTTAATATGACTACCTCTACGCATTTCACGTTTACATACAAACTGATACACCTAAATTCTTCCTTTCCTACGTTGTTTTGCTTACTTAGTCATAAACAATGGAGTCGCCTTGCAAAGTAATCCTCTCTGAATATCAAAGTTTTACGTCGTGGCTCAAGTAAATAACGCCAAAAACCAGTAACGAAGCGCTCGCAGACCACGTTCATTGTATCCTCTTCTGTTTCCTCTAGTGTAAAAGCTTGCTTACAGATACAAGCGAACGTTAGCGAATACTACCAGATTGTCTGGCAATTCGCATTCGCTTCTGTTCGCTTCCATTCGCTTCCGTGTAAAGCGGGCTTTACGCTCCACCGTATTTCCATAGCCACCTTCAAAGTAGTGCGCTTGCGCTTCCAGCGAATTTTCCAGTTGCTGGAAGCAGTGCTGGAACTTTGCTGCCTGAATCGCGTTCATAATTAGTTGCGATTCCGCTTGGATCTCTCCGAGAAGAGGAAGGAATCGCAAGGGGCTAGATAATGCAAATGGGGCGGCTGGGGGACAGTTGACTTGTTGTTTTTTGCCGCTAACGCCATGATGCAGCTACCAGTCTTTGTACTCCCAAGTCTCAGACCGTTTGTGTCTGACCTCTTCCCTGAATCTTCTCAAAACACCATCATAGAACTTCCCTCTGCCTTACCGACAGCAAGGAAGAAATTTCTTATGGATAGTCCCATGAATGTCGAGAAAGATAATTAGCATTGACTTGATGTTGCTTCAAAGTTGGCGCACTTTTTCTGGCCGTGGAGAGGATAGTGTGAATATTTCTCTTTTGTTTCAGGGGCATAAGCGTCTCATGTTCAAGTCATCAGCTAGAATGCGTTGACATGTCCCGTATGAAATTCCAACAATTTCGCAAGCAATCTGACGCAAAAAATCGCAACACCAAAAAATATTTAACGTGTAATAATTAAATTTCAGGAATACATTTGTCTAGGTTGTTGTTGTTGCGGTTGTTGTGGTCTTCAGTCCTGAGACTGGTTTAATGCAGTTCTCCATGCTACTCTATCCTGTGCAAGCTTCTTCATCTCCCAGTACCTACCGCAACCTACATCCTTCTGAATCTGCTTAGTGTATTCATCTCTTGGTCTCCCTCTACGATTTTTACCCTCCACGCTTCCCTCCAATGCTAAATTGGTGATCCCTCGATGCCACAGAACATATCCTACCAACCGATCCCTTCTTCCAGTCAAGTTGAGCCACAAACTCCTCTTCTCCCCAATTCTATTCAATACATCTCATTAGTTATATGATCTACCCATCTAATCTTCAGCATTTTTCTATAGCACCACATTTCGAAAGCTTCTATTCTCTTCTTGTCCAAACTATTTATCGTCCATTTTCAGCTCCATACATGGCTACACTCCATACAAATACTTTCAGAAACGACTTCCTGACACTTAAATCTATACTCGATGTTAACAAATTTCTCTTCTTCAGAAACGATTTCCTTGCATTGCCAGTCTACGTTTTATATCATCTCTACTTCGGCCATCATCAGTTATTTTGCTCACCAAATGGCAAAACTCCTTTACGAATTTAAGTGTCTCATTTCCTAATCTAATGCCCTCAGCATCACCCGACTTAATTCGACTACATTCCATTATCCTCGTTTTGCTTTTGTTGATGTTCATCTTATATCCTCCTTTCAAGACACTGTCCATTCCGTTCAACTGCTCTTCCAAGTCCTTTGCTGCCTCTGACAGAAATACAATGTCATCGGCGAACATCAAAGTTTTTATTTCTTCTCCATGGATTGTAATACCTACTGCAAATTATTATTTTGTTTCCTTTACTGCTTGCTCAGTATACAGATTGAATAACATCGGCCGGCCGGGATGTCCGAGCGCTTCTAGGCGCTTCAGTCTGGAACCACGCGACCGCTACGGTCGCAGGTTCGAATCCTGCCTCGGGCATGGGTGTGTGTGATGTCATTAGGTTACGTTCAAGCAGTTCTATGTTCTTTTCATTTCTGAATTTCTGATGACCTCAGATGTTGAGTCCCATAGTGCTCAGAGCAATTTGAACCATTTGAATAACATCGGAGAGAGGCTGTCTCACTCCCTACCCAACCACTGCTTCCCTTTCATGTCCCTCGACTCTTATAACTGCCATCTGGTTTCTGTACAAGTTGTAAATAGCCTTTCGCTCACTGTATTTTACCCCTGCCACCTTTAGAATTTGAAAGAGAGTATTCCAGTCAACATTGTCAACAGCTTTCTCTAACTATACAAATGCTAGAAATGTAGGTTTGCCTTTCCTTAATCTATTTTCTAAGATAAGTCGTAGGGTCAGGATTGCCTCACGTGTTCCAATATTTCTACGGAATCCAAACTGATCTTCCTCGAGGTCGGCTTCTACCAGTTTTTCCATTCGTCTGTACAGAATTCCCATTAGTATTTTGCAGCTGTGACTTATTAAATTGATAGTTTGGTAATTTTCACATCTGTCAACACCTGCTTTCTTTGGGATTGGAATTATTATATTCTTCTTGAAGTCTGAGGGTATTTCGCTTCTCTCATACATCTTGCTCACCAGGTGGTAGAGTGTTGTCAGGACTGGCCCTCCCAAAGCTGTCAGTAGTTCTAATGGAATGTTATCTACTCCTGGGGCCTTGTTTCGATTCAGGTCTTTCAGTGCTCTGTCAGACTCTTCACGCAGTATTATATCTCCCATTTCATCTTCATCTACACCCTCTTCCATTTCCATAATAGTGTCCTTAAGTACATCACCCTTGTATAGACCCTCTATATACTCCTTCCACCTTTCTGCTTTCCCTTCTTTGCTTAGAACTGGGTTTCCATCTGAGCTCTTGATATTCATGCAAGTGGTTCTCTTTTCTCCAAAGGTCTCTTTAGTTTTCCTGGAGGCAGTATCTATCTTACCCCTAGTGATATATGCCTCTACATTCTTACATTTGTCCTCTAGGCATCCCTGCTTAGCCATTTTGTACTTCTTGTCGATCTCATTTTTGAGACGTTTGTATTCCTTTTTGCCTGCTTCATTTACTGCATTTTTATATTTTCTCCTTTCATCAATTAAATTCAATATTTCTTCTGTTACCCAAGGATTTCTACTAGCCCTCGTCTTTTTACCTACTTGATCCTCTGCTGCCTTTACTACTTCATCCCTCGAAGCTACCCATTCTTCTTCTACTGTATTTATTTCCCCCATTTCCCTTATGCTCTCCCTAAAACTCTGTACAACCTCTGGTTTAGTCAGTTTATCCAGGTCCCATCTCCTTAAATTCCCACCTTTTTGCAGTTTCTTCAGTTTTAATCTACAGGTCATAACCAATAGATTGTGGTCAGAGTCCACATCTGCCCCTGGAAATGTCTTACAATTTAAAACCTGGTTCCTACATCTCTGTCTGACCATTATATAATCTATCTTCTAGTATCTCCAGGCTTCTTCCATGTATACATCCTCCATTCATGATTCTTCAAGTGTTAGGTAGGCCTAGGTAGGCCTAACATTTTTAAGTGATTAACATTGCAAGATCACAGGTTAATGTAAGCGCGAGATAAGCTATTGTAAATGTGATATGCTGAGACAGTAATAACCGGTGTAACAGCCAGATAGTTGAAAGCAAACAGGCTAACGTGCACACATTGTGTTGTACAGGTGCCAGATGTCAGTTCGTGCCATGAAGTCCCATACCTGTTGACTTGGTCGGTCAATACAGCGACGGTTAATGCTGGTTATGGGTGACGCTGGGGTTGTCGTCTGATGATATGCCATATGTGCTCGATTAGAGACGGAGTAGGGCAAGGAAACATGTTGACACTCTGTAGAGCGTGTTGGATTACAACATCGGTATGTGGACGAGCGTTATCCTGTTTGAAAACAACTCCTGGAGTGCTGTTCATGAATGGCGCCACCACATGCAGTAAGAGTACGTGGGATAACTGCAAGAGTGCTGCTGCTCTCCGAACGCCAGGCCATAACTCCAGGTGTAGGTCGAGTGTGTCTAGCACGCAGACAGGTTGGCTCCAGGTCCTCAACTGGACTCCCTCTAACCAACAAACGGTTATCACTGGCACCGAGACAGATCCAGTTTTCGTCAGAAAATATCACAGACCTCCATCCTGTTCTCGAATGAGCTCTCGCTTGATACCAGTAAAGTCGCAAATGGCAGTGGTTTGGGATCGGTGGAACTCACGCTACAGGGCATCTGGCTCAGAGCTGTACTTGAGTAACCGATTTGTAACAGTTTGTTGTATCACTGTAGTGCCAACTGCTGCTCACATTTCTACAGCCCGGTCATCTTGCGACCTTACATTCTCGTGACCACCGCTGCCAGTAGTCACGTACAGTGGCTACACTCCCGCCAAGTCTTTGTGCAGTATCGCTGAAGGAACATCCAGCTTCTCGTAGCCCTGTTACCTGACCTCGCTCAAATTCAGTGACGTGTTGATAGTGGTGTCTTTGTCGCCTCAAAGGCATTCTTGACTAACGTAACGTCAACTCATCACGTCCAGTCTCAAAGGTTCACGTCCGTTACAGCTTGTATTTAAAGCAAACGTAATTTGCCACTTCATAGTGGCGCTACTAGGGCCATCTCTATGCGACTGATGTGAAATTTAAATAGACATCGTCTTTCAGATGTAGAAATACACCTACCAACTTTCGTTTATGTCGCACAACTCCTTCGTGGTGTTGCGATTTTTTTTTTTTTTTTTTCGTCAGTGTACTATGGATTATATTCTCGTGTCCTTGCGGATCTCTTCGCGCCCTGTTACAATAGTTTCCAGGGTTTTGCGTGACAAAGGTCGGCCCGAGTGTTTGCCATCTTCTCCAGCACGTGTTGGCGACCGGCAGCCGGATGCGGCCGACGACTCGGTTCAATCCGGCTCGCGACTCGTTTCGGTCTGGCCCGAGAAAGACATTCGTGGCAGGGAGAGCGAGGCGCTCGCACTGTATTCCTCCCGGGTCGTATTTCCGGATATTTCCACCGACGCTCGACTCGCCTCGAGTTTGCAGGTCAGTCGAAGTTTTGATTACTACCTGCCTGTCATTTCGCCGCCATTGGATTTGAATAACAAAGAAAAACACGTTTCTAGCCTGCGCGTGAAGTTATCGCTCATGTGCGTGTTATCCCATGTGTTCGTGTGTGTGTTGAGAGGAGGGTGGAGAAGCAGATTGCTACCTTGAAGGGACGTGGGACAAGTAATTTCGTCTATGGATCACTGCTAAAAACACACGTATGTTGTTTACTGCTTACTGCCTACGTCTTTTCTACACACTGATAGGTCGTAAACGTTGGTAGTAGACGACAATCGTACCAAAATTACTGACTACTTGTGAAATGTGCCGATTTGAACAACGGTAGCAGGGTACATAACTTGATGAAAAAACTAGTTGTATGGTGTCGATTCACGCGTTTATTTTTCCATGACGCCGTTTTAAGACGGCTGGCAATCTTCAGATGTTTACATTTATCTAAGTGCTGTGAACATTGTTCCTTTGCTAACGGCGTCGCGTCGCAGCGCAAGTTTTTAAGACAGCTGTTGTAAAACGTCAAAGTAAAGAAACAATGTTCATGACGCGTAAATAAAAGTAAGCACTCACGGATGAGGTTAATATGAATGAACGCACCCCTAAAAACGCTTGTTTCGGAGGATAATTTGTTGATGTAGCGTATCGTGGAAGGAGTGCCATTCATATCAACGTGTTACCCCATAAACATTTTCAAGAATGCCATAGTTTTGACTTTATTACCTATGAGCGCTGTTGTCGCGTCATGTGACATGGCAGCTTACGAGCTTAAGGGCACTTGGACGTCATGAGGGCCCAAAAGATGCAATTTTTATTTAATAAAATTATGTAATTCTTCCAGATTCTGAAAATATATCCTTTATGTAAGGCACCTCACCATTTTCGTGTTTAAATGCCTTGGTAAGGCAGATGCAGCTCGTCAGTGCCTATCTGTCACACTGCTGTCAAACACAAAACCTTGCCTACAACGTCTCATTATTTAATTTAGGCGCCACTATTTCTGCAGCAACTCGTTTGTGTAATGTCTTTGAAGAACATATCAACTGCACTGTGGATAGGTATTTATTGGAATCGATCTTTCTGTCGATAAAAGTTGATTGTGAACTTGTGTTTACTTATATTTTTTCGCCTGCGTTCGTGATGTAAACTTGTTGTTGCGACTGCGTATTTCATCCGTTTTACAACGTAAACGTCAAAAACGAAGAAGTTTAATTGTTGTCTTAAATTATATGGTAATCAATACAAGCGTGTAGTTGGAAATCGTAAAGATGAAGAAACTGCTATGCCACGGCGAAACGAGGTTAGGCCTAAAAGCTCGCCAGGTAGCACTTCAAAACGCGAATCAAACGTCTTACCGAGTAGCAGTATGGTATTCTGCCTTACGGCAGGTCTTGTCACGGGTTAAGCCTCTTCCACTTTCGTGAGGCCATAGCCAGTCTTTTCATTTCTGAATGTTTGTCTCCTTTGGTATTGTCCAGCATCTGATATCTTCTTTTTCCTCTTCCCATTTTCCCTCCACCATTCCTTCTATTCCTTCCTCCAGTAAACAGTCCTTCCTCAAACTATGTCCAATCCAGTTCCGTTTTCTCTTTCTGAAGACTTTCAGCATGTTTCTTTCTTCTCCAACCCTTCTTAATACTTCTTCATTCCTTTCTCCGTCTTCCCATTTCACTTTTACCATTCTTCTCCATATCCACATTTCTAGTGACTCCAATCTTGTTTCATCTTCCTTCCTCAATGTCCAGGTCTCCGCACCATATAGTGCAACGCTCCAGATGTAACATTTGGCAAGTCTTTTCCTCAGATCTTTGTTCAGTGGTCCACAAAGTAATTTCTGTTTCCTCTTGAATCCTTCTTTTGCCATTGCAATTCTTTTCCTAATTTCTGTTGAGCAAAACCGAAAATCAACAATATGTTGGTGTTGTAAATAGTGAAAATAACGGTTGCATTTTAATTAGTAAGTGCAATATTTGAGAATGCTTTTGTGTGTTGTAATACTGTAATAGTGAAAAATCCCTAACGTTTTCTGAGGCCGCAAGTAAGAGAAGAGTCCTATCCAGCGAAATTGTGGTGGAATGTTGAGTGTGTAAAATAACGAAATGTACAGCGACATCTCCTGTAACATGCACAACATATAGTGAAGTAAATATTCACCTTCCTTATGCCGAGAGGTGTGTTGGAAAGGTAAGAAAAGCAACCCAGATATGCTGCGCTTTGATGAATCCTCCACCGCTGTGTGTCAAATTTCAGAGGTATTATAAGCGTTTTCTTAATGCTCTAACAGAAGTCAGTGAAGTATCTATTCAGAGGACAGTGAAAGAAACTGTAGGTATTTGTCAGTCTACTGATATTGTTGCTATGAAAAGCTACCATGAAGATAACAGCAAAAGAATACAGACATAAATAATTGCAAAATATAATGTACTAACAAAAACAAATTGGAGAGTATACACGATGAAAAACTATACACAACGCCGCAATATTGACAATAATGTTTAGTAATAAGGTAAAAGGTTTTGAACCGTTAACAACACAGACCACAAGCAGACATCAATATGGGGTGGGAGGGAGAGAGGGGAAGGACTGTTATCCTGCTCCCTTCCTCATACCTCGCAGGCGTTCCTCTGAGTCCCTACGGTACTCTCAGTAAGGTGGCTTATTAAGATGTAAGGTGGCTTATTAAGATGTTAGACTATGGTTCTAAAGGTCTTGGGTTCCATTCCCAGTCAGTTTGAGGATATTGATCTGTCACTTACCACTTCTTTCACCTATGGCAACATTATTTGTGTAAAATTTGCAGAGCTGCTCCGTGGTTTGGGATCCATGCTAAACGGTAGGTCCCCCTATAACTGGCAGCGTAAATCATCGCATAGGTGAGAGGAAGGCAATGCCATACTATCTCCAGCAAGGCCATGCTTATAGTAGTGAACATATAAGAAGGGGGGCGGTAGGGCGATGCGTATTGGGAATAAGCAGTGTACCACGTGATGCTCCAGCTAATAGCGTCATTCTAGCGTCTTAACTGTAGCGTACGCTTCGGGCTGCGCATAGAGCATTTAGTATTGATTTCTGTGTTAGATTAGAAATGGTGACGTTACTTAGCCATATTAGTGTTCATTGTGGGTCACATGAAGTAAACATGAGCAGTGTTATGTTAAGATGAGACAGTGGTAGTTTTCTGAACATATAAATTCTGTTAGCGAGAGTCAGAAGCAGAAACATTGCCCCGTGTAGCGCTCGCCACGTCTTAGCCAGTTACCAGGGTCAGCAAAGGCTGGAGCTCGAGATGTGGCCCGTATAGTATCGCTCTGCCGCCTTCCTACGTGCACAACAGTTTGGTAAAGCACTGTAGTAGTCAAACCAATCTGTGGATCGATGACAGCTTTACTTTTACTATAACGTCACATTTTGTGTAGAAATTTGCACAACACAAACATCAAAGAGTTACCATGGAATTAATCTGATATTATTTCAGAAGCGGTATACAGCATTCTTCGGTACTTGTTTAGCACGTCTGGTGTGCCGCGAGATGTATTGTGAACCACTCGCTCTCACAGACCGGGCAGGGCTCCCCCACCGCTTGGCCGCACCTACCCCCACCCGCGGCCCCTTCGCTAACCCCCCCCCCACTCCTTTTGTCCCGGCAGGATGCCGGTCCTTTGTGTCCGAGAACCGCGGGCTATGCTGTCCGCCTCTGGCTCGTCCCTTAGAACATCTCCCACCCCGGCCCTCCTGCCCCTTTAGGCCATAGTATAATTCCTGGCAGACTGTACCTGTTCTGCCCTCGCCCTGTACACAAGCAAGAGCCACTCAAAGGGTCGTCCAAGCCGACAGCGAACAAGGACACTTCCCAGTTGGAGCAGACTGTAAGAACATGACAACTAGCTTTCTGAAATTCGAACACAAGTAAGAAATATGTTGAACGTGAAAGTCCCACGTGTAGAAGTTGTGGCACATCTACAGGACTACTCCGCAGTTCACACTTAGGTGTCTCTTGGAGGGCTCATAGAGTTATACCCAGGCCGCTGAAACATGTCACTTCAAGGTCACTCCCCAAGCGCCGTAGAGTTGGTAGTACAACAAACAAACAAGTGAGGAACGGGAGGCGCCGTGTCTACTGAACCAATAACAGCACCGAACAAAAGCTGGTTCCGGCGTCGACGCTACCACGTTGCCGGCTTCCGTGTAAACATTGTATGTTAGAGCGCGAATGCCTGCTGTTGTGCTACCGCCTCGACTACAGTTTTTGTTTGTTAAACAATGTCTCCAAAACGATGTCGTTCACCAAGCGACAATCCGTTGCGCCGTGGAGTGCCATTAAATAGGCTTTGGAATTACTGCGGAGGACGCGTGAGTTTTACGAGCAAGAAAAATAAATTGTTTCTGTTCATGGGCACGCGTCGATTCCTGCCGATAAAGTTTAAGAGCGTACCTCGAAAACTCTAGGTAGGACTCAGTGAAAGAACAGTTATAAGGAAAGGGGTGCTACTTCAAGACTTAAAAGACAGTAAAATAAACAGTGTGGAAGAAAGCCCCTGTGGAAGAAACAGTGTGTTCTTAAGTACTCCGGACAAGAAAAAGAAGCAGCCTCGTCCTATTACAGATACTGATTCTTTCCAATCCGATGCAGTTCGTCGACACATATATGGATACTATAAAAGGAAAGAATACCCCACAATAGCGAACTTGCTAATTTCTTTAAAAGAAACTGAACTTTTCCCAGGGGGAAAACATCACTTAAATGATATTAAAAAGTGTGGGCTTCCGTTTTAAAAAGTTAGATGGACGAAAACTGTTACTTTTTACAGCTGATGTCGTTGCAGCTCGTACCATTTTCTTATACAAAATTGTAGGAAAGGACATACACTCGTCGTATGGTTAGACGAAACATGGGTCAACGCTGGAGAATCAGTTGAGAAATGCTGGACAGATGATACTCCGAATAGCAGCGGTCATCAGCCAACAGAAAGAGGATCACGATTAATTGTGGCCCATCGAGGATCTTCAAACGGCTTTGTGCCTGAAGGACTTCTAGTTTTTCGATCGAAAAATCCGGTGACTATCATGAGGATATGGACCACCCACGGTTTCTACAGTGGTTTAAAAACTTGTTGCTCCAGTTTAGCGTTCCGACCGTTTTTATGATGGACAATGCACCGCATCATTCCGTGATTTTAGATAAAACTCCCACCACTAGTGACGGTAAAGAAACTATGGTGCAGTGGTTGCAGGCGAGAGACATTGCTGCGGACATGAGCATGACAAAGCTGCTGTTCTACTCGCTCGTGAAGCAAAATAAGCCTGTGTCGCCTTAATACGTTGTAGATGAAATTGCAAGCGAACAGGGCCACTTGGTAATTAGGCTACCGCCTTATTACTGTCATTTTAATCCAATTGAATTGGTTTGGAGTGAAGTCAAGGCGTACATTAGAAGTAACAACAAGACTTTTACTATAACAGAAGTGGAAAGACCGCTACGTGAAGGTCTTGCTGCGGTAGCGCTGCCTCATGGAGGAAAAAGTAGACCATGTAGCTAAACTGATAACAGAAGCACAGACTATAGATGGCATTATAAATGAAAACGAACAGTTATTGATTTCTCTTAATGATGATGATGATGATGATGATGATGATGATGACGAAGACATCGGTTTTGGCCCAGATTCCGATGACAGTGAAGGAGAACTGGATGGAATTGCGCCATTGACATCAAGAAGTGGTGAGTGTAAATGTATACAGAATTAATCCTTTTTCCTTCTGCAATCGGGTAGGATATGTATGTTTTGCTTTATTTCTTTCTATAAGTGTGGATAGCGTGTTATTTAGTATGCTTAGATTTGCATTATTATACGACGTTTTACATGCAGCTATGACTGTAACAATTTGGACGACTTTTCATAGATATTGTCATTAACTTCAGGTGTTTTTATTTCCCGGTTTAATATACTACCAAACGCTTGGTCTCCGTCGTCGTTCTCTCCCTTGTTAAAAAAACGTACTTTGTTGCACTTACATATAAACGTTGATTGTAGCTTACATTTACAAAACGTACTTCGGAGTTGTGGGCGTGTGAGGTTGCAGCTGTTGCAACCTCGCAATCGCAGTGTAGCCAACGACACGCGAGCTGTCAAGTGACATGTTTCAGCGGCCCGGGTATATTTCTCAACTGTTCCTCTCTCGAATAGTATGTGGGAAAAACGAACACCTAAATCTTTCCGTGGGAGCTCTAATTTCTATTATTTTATTTCTCTCTATGTAGGCAATTATTAACAAAATAAAATGCCTGACAAGAAACGTAAAGCACCAGGAAAGAGAGCATGTGATGTTAGTGATTACAGAATCGAATCAAATTTACAAACAACTTGGCAGTATGAACCCACATATCTGTAAGTCTGGATGCATGCACTGATTCCGAGGGTGTCAGGAAGCCGTTGTATCCTCTCAAGGTGGCAGCTGCCTCACAACCGTTGAAACCAGTCCTTGATATCGTGGATACTGGCCCTGCGGCGGAGTTTACGTCCGATCTGGTCCCATACATCTTCTGTCGGGGACAGATATGGGAATCTTGCTTACCACGGGAGTACATCAACATCACACAGACAGTTCGTAGAGACACGCGTCACGTGTGGACGATCAGTGTCCCGCTCCAAATGGCACCACGATACTGTCGCATAACAGGAAACGCTGAGGATGCAGGATGCTCATGACGTGCCGTTGAGCCATCGGAGTTTCCTCAATCACTACCAGCTATGACCAAAAGTCATCCCCGATTACTTCTACACCACGGTGCCACGAGTGACAACAGTGTGCCTCTCCGAAACATTGGAAGAATGAGGCCTCTCCTCAACCCGCCGCCATATTTGGCAGTCAGTGATCGTACAGAACCCCGACTTGTCGTCATTCGTTAACAATCACTGCTGTCTTGTCACGGCACCATTCCAGACCCAGTCGTTCGTGTTGTGGAATTAATGGCAGCCGGGTACGGGACAGTAATTCCCTAGTACGGTTGCTGCTAGCCTCCGGACAACGGTGGAGGATGACACAGAATGTGTTTCGGACGACGCGCACAGGTGTGATCGATATGGCCACACGTGGCCGACCATAACCTTGACAACGAACATGCCTGCCATGACGTCGCCATGCAGTCAAATATCGCGTCGTCGTCGCATCGGTATGACCCACAAATCCGCATACTGCACGATTCGACCAGGCGGCCGGACGAACATCATTCAATATCTGAAGCCGTCCATATCTCTTATATACCCCGCCATGCCCGGTAACATTACTAAACATTACTAAAAATGAACAATACTAATGCACACACGTAGCTGTACTATTTGTCACAGAGTGTTAAAAGTCTAATCATTTACATGCCCTCAGATAGTGCGTACGTGTACGAAGTTCCATTGACATCCGGCCATGCCTTCCATGTGCTACACTTTTTCTTTTTAATTCATGGTGAAACTACAGCTGCCATTTATTTTGCACAGCTCGCCACTAGTTTCGATCAGGACCATTATCAAGTTTTGCCTAAAACAAATAAAGCACCATTAGAGATTACACAGTTTACAGGGAAATATAAGGCCAAACAGTGTTTCACTTACTGACATAAATGGCAGGAAAGTTAACCCACCGAGCGAGGTGGCACAGCGGTTAGACACTGGACTCGCATTCGGGAGGACGACGCTTCAATCCCGCGTCCGGCCATCCTGATTTAGGTTTTCCGTGATTTCCCTAAATCGCTCCAGGCAAATGCCGCGATGGTTCCTTTGAAAGGGCACGGCCGACTTCCTTCCCCGTCCTTCCCTAATCCGATGAGACCGATGACCTCGCTGTCTGGTCTCCTTCCCCAAAACAACCAACCAACCAAAGTTAAACCATAATTTGAACAAAAGATTTGCAGCAGGGTTTTGGAATTTTGGAATATATACTGTGTTCAAACATTTGCAGTGGGGTTTTGGAACATATACGTTATTCAAACATTACGAAGTACCTTGAAGAAAACGATTTATTGGCACATAGTCATCACGGATTTAGAAAATATCGTTCTCGCGAAACACAACTAGCTCTTTATACTCACCAAGTAATGAGTGCTATCGACAGGTGATGTCAAAATGATTCCATACTTTTAGATTTCCATAAGCCTTTCGACACCGTTCCTCACAAGCGTCTTCTAACCAAACTGCGTGCCTATGGGCTAGTCAGTTGTGCGACTGGATTCGTGATTTCCTGTCAGAAAGGACACAGTTCGTAGTAATAGACGGAAAGTCATCGAGTAAAACAGAAGTAATATCTGGCATTCCCTAAGGAAATATTATAGATCCTCCACTGTCCCTGATCTATATTAGCGACATAGGGGAAAATATGAGTAGCCGTCTTACATTTTTACAGATGATGCTGTCACTTATCGTTTTGTAAACTCATCACATGACCAAAACGAATTGTAAAATGATGCCGGCCCGGATGGCAGAGCAGTTCTAGGCACTACAATCTGGAACTGCGTGACCGCTACGGTCGTAGGTTCGAATCCTGCCTCGGGCATGGATGTGTGTGATCTCCTTAGGTTAGTTAGGTTTAAGTAGTTGTAAGTTCTAGGGGACTGATGACCTCAGAAGTTAAGTCCCATAGTGCTCAGAGCCATTTGAACCATTTTGCAAAATGATTTAGATACGATATCTGTATGGTGCGAAAAGTGGCAATTGAGCCTGAATAAAGAAAAGTGTGAAGGTATTCACATGGATACTAAAAGAAAACCGCTAAATTTCGATTACGCGGTAAGTCACACAAATCTGAAGGCTGTAAATTCATTTAAATACTTAGGGATTTCAATTAGAAATAACCTAAATTGGAACGATCGCGTAGATACTGTTGTGGGTAGAGCAAACCAAAGACTGCGATTCATTGGCAGAACACTTGGAAGGTGCAACAGGTCTAATAAAGAGACTGCTTACACTACACTTGTCCGCCCTATTCTGGAGTACTGCTGTGCAGTGTCGGATCCATATCAGGTGGGACTGACGGATGACATCGAAAAAGTACAAAGAAGGGCAGCTCGTTTGGTATTATCGCTAAATAGGGGAGATAGTGTCACAGACATGATACTTGAATTGGAGTGGCAATCATTAAAACAAAGGCGTTTTTCGTTGTGACGGTGTCTTCTCATGAAATTTTAATCACCAGTTTTCTCCTCCGATTGCGAAAACATCCTGTTCGCACCCACCTACATAGGGAGAAATGATCATCACGATAAAATAAGAGAAATCACGGCTCGCACAGAAAAATTTAAGTGCTCGCGTTTCCCGCGCGCCGTTCGAGAGTGGAACTGTAGAGAGATGGCTTGAAGGTGGTTCATTCAATCCTCTGTCAGGTACTTTATTGTGAACAGCAGAGTAATCACGTAGATGTAGTTGTAGAGTTTGCTCTTTTACTCCCACCATAGTACGTAAAAAATTTCTCACAATAATAACTGTGTACAATAATTTTCGTCAAGAAGCAAGTCCACATCGACAGCTAGTAACACACTGACAGATGCAGCCAGGCCAAATAGTCAATGATGCAGTCAAAGAAAATGTCATGTCAGAGATAAAACTATAGTACAAGCTAGCAATTTCAGTGTCAATTACGCGTTAGCTACATTATAATCTTTGCTTCCAAGTACATCTTTGTAAGTTGATACTGCAATTGTCAGCATACACTATACTTTTATCTATGACATGGCATTTTCTTTGCCTGCATCCTTGACTGTTTGGTCTAGTTATCTCTGTCAGTGTGTTACTATCTGTCGATGTGGACTTGCTTCTTGACGAAAATTATTGTACACAGTTATTATTGTGAGAAATCTTTATGTGCTATAGTGGGATTAAAAGAGCAAATTACTTTTGTTCAAATTATAGTTTAACTTTTCTGCCGTTTATGCCATTAAGTGAAACTCTGTTTAACATCATATTTCTCTGTAAACTTTCTAATCTCTAATGGTGTTTCATTTGTTCCAGGCTAAACTTGATAATGCTCACTGTCCGAAACTAGTAGCGACTTTTGCAAAATAAATGACTGCTGAAGGTTTCACTATGAATTTTAACAATTATTTGGCAGCTGAATATCCCCACTTGCAAACATACATACGTTTTTTTCTCAGGTGGTATATTTTCGGATTCGGAGGAGAAAGATAGTGGTGCAAATTTCATGAAAATATCTCGCCTCAACGAAAATTGCCGTTGTTTTAGTGATTGCCACCTCAACTAGCGTATCATGTTCGTGACACTCTCTCCTTTCTACTGTATTTGCAGTAATAGAAAACGACATGCCGTTCTTTAAAATTTTTCCAAATATTTCGTCAGTCCTATTTGATAAGGATTCAATACGGCACAGCAGTGCTCCAGAAGAGGACGGACAAGTTTAGTGTAGGTGGTCTCTTTAGTAAAGTTGTTGCACGTTCTAAGTATTCTGCCAGTAAAACGCTGTTTTTACTTCGCCTGCCGCACAATATTTTCTGTTTCATGTCTCCAAATTAAGTTTCAGTAGTAATCCCTATGTCTTTAGTTGAATCGACAACTTTTAAATTTGTGCGATTCATCGTCTGGCCGAAATTTAACGGTTTTTTTAGTACACATGTGGAGTACTTCACACGATTAATTGTTTAGGGTCCATAGATACTTTTCGCAGCACGGAAGTATCTTGTCCCAATCATTCTGAAATTTCTTAAATTAAAATATGGTTTGTTCTTAAGACTTTGTTGGCATAACGTCTTCATCTAAATTGAGTAACAACACACCATTTCAGGACACAAAGTGTAATTCATAGTACTAATGCATTATCATATAATAATCGTTTTCAAAGGGCAGTCACAAAGTTATTCTTGATCTTTCTGGTTTCATTCATTATGCATTAAGCACTGAAATCTCCCTTTTTTCCAAGTGGTCTCTCCATCTGTACTCTCCATTGTTCAAGTGACACACATATCTGAAGATTCCAAATTCTCTATGCCCTGTGACCAACAAATTATAATCGGCTCTAAATTAGGTTAGGTTTGACACTTCTGCAAGCAAACAGGGAATCGGGCAGCAGAGTTGCCAATCTCGCACAAAACAGACGCATAATCTTACATTTCGTTCCACTCGCTCAAACTAGCAAACTATTCGACGTACAAAGATGGTACGTGGCATCAGTGTGTTCTGGAAGAGCTGCATTCTGTTTTCTTTTTAGTTTTATTTGCGGTAGCAAATTTTTAATATGATATAGGAAAGTTTGCGAAAATATAGTTCTTGTCAATTTTACCGAATTTCTGACACGCGTAAAACTTTTTTGTTGCTGAGTTTACGTCAACACGTTATGCGAGCGATTTCTTAAGAAGACATCTATTTTAATTTGAGACAAACTGATACCCTGTCGGAGGTTTCTAACAGAAGATTATCTGAGTTAACTTTAGCAGTCGCCCGTTCGGTTTCATTTCGAGAAACAGAAAGCTGGGTTTATAGTTAGCCTAATGTTACGTTTTCTGATCAAACTTTCTAATTATTTGGAATGTAAAAAAACTTATGCCTGTTAATCTAGTTGAGGAAACAACTGTTTCGAAGAAGGAGGCATAGTGATAACAAAATACACTTCCCCAGTATTGTAACAAGTACAATGCAAATGCAATGCAATGCAATGCAATTGGGCAATTAAGAGTGAGTTCCTGAGATGAACTTTATTCGGACCGCCTATTTATTAGTAATCAAAACTTACGAAAATATAATTTTGCTATGAAACTACTTAAATCGCACGCACGAAACATTCAGCTCAATTCAGTGCACATTTTTTGTGATGACAAAGAAAAAACCCTGCTGAAATTACTGTCGACACAGTCACAGAAGCTTGAAGTGACACCGTCACTGCCGTTTTTTTAATGACGAGATCATTGCTTGTTACGATGTTTTTAAGGTGCTTCATTCCGCCACGCTTTTTGCACAATGAGCAGCGTATGATTGACAGCGTTCATCCAGTCTTCGGAGGGGACCTCCCTAACTAATTTACTGCCAAGTACGTCTACAGTCGACAACATATTTTTCTTATTATTATTTCTGGTAATATAATCTTCAATGTGGGTCCATGTGAATTCAGTTGCGTTTAATTGGCACTAACAAAGTGGCAGCATAGTTACAAAATGCCCGGATGTTTTCACCAGCTCGTCGATTTCGTATATGAGAAACTGTGCTTAATGAAAATCCGCAAGCTTCACCTTCTTAAATTTATAGTTGTAGCTACCCCTTGTTGTCAGTGTGTGATGCTTGCTGATAAACTTCTAGGTTCCGCTAATGCAAGTGTGAACAGGGGTGGTACTTCCAGCTAAACATCAGGTATGCATACCTACAGCACGACTAATGACATTACTATAATTCTCTTTCCAAAAACAACGTTTATTCAGCGACGCACAAATACTCAGCTTCAAGAAGTCGTTGTACGAGGGCAGTTCAATAAGTAATGCAACATTTTTTTTTTCTCGGCCAATTTTGGTTGAAAAAACCGAAAATTTCTTGTGGAATATTTTCAAACATTCCCGCTTCGTCTCGTATAGTTTCATTGACTTCCGACAGGTGGCAGCGCTGTACGGAGCTGTTAAAATGGCGTCTGTAACGGTTGTGCGTTGCAAACAACGGGCAGTGATCGAGTTTCTTTTGGCGGAAAACCAGGACATCTCAGATATTCATAGGCGCTTGCAGAATGTCTACGGTGATCTGGCAGTGGACAAAAGCACGGTGAGTCGTTGGGCAAAGCGTGTGTCATCATCGCCGCAAGGTCAAGCAAGACTGTCTGATCTCCCGCGTGCGGGCCGGCCGTGCACAGCTGTGACTCCTGCAATGGCGGAGCGTGCGAACACACTCGTTCGAGATGATCAACGGATCACCATCAAACAACTCAGTGCTCAACTTGACATCTCTGTTGGTAGTGCTGTCACAATCGTTCACCAGTTGGGATATTCAAAGGTTTGTTCCCGCTGGGTCCCTCGTTGTCTAACCGAACACCATAAAGAGCAAAGGAGAACCATCTGTGCGGAATTGCTTGCTCGTCATGTGGCTGAGGGTGACAATTTCTTGTCAAAGATTGTTACAGGCGATGAAACATGGGTTCATCACTTCGAACCTGAAACAAAACGGCAATCAATGGAGTGGCGCCACACCCACTCCCCTACCAAGAAAAAGTTTATAAAGCCATACCCTCAGCCGGTAAAGTCATGGTTACAGTCTTCTGGGACGCTGAAGGGGTTATTCTGTTCGATGTCCTTCCCCATGGTCAAACGATCAACTCTGAAGTGTATTGTGCTACTCTTCAGAAATTGAAGAAACGACTTCAGCGTGTTCGTAGGCACAAAAATCTGAACGAACTTCTCCTTCTTCATGACAACGCAAGACCTCACACAAGTCTTCGCACCCGAGAGGAGCTCACAAAACTTCAGTGGACTGTTCTTCCTCATGCTCCCTACAGCCCCGATCTCGCACCGTCGGATTTCCATATGGTTGGCCCAATGAAGGACGCAATCCGTGGGAGGCACTACGCGGATGATGAAGAAGTTATTGATGCAGTACGACGTTGGCTCCGACATCGACCAGTGGAATGGTACCGTGCAGGAATACAGGCCCTCATTTCAAGGTGGCGTAAGGCCGTAGCATTGAATGGAGATTACGTTGAAAAATAGTGTTGCGTAGCCAAAAGATTGGGGAATAACCTGGTGTATTTCAATGCTGAATAAAACAACCCCTCTTTCAGAAAAAAAAATGTGTTGCATTACTTATTGAACTGCCCTCGTACAATATTCCTAGCTTGTGACAGCCCCGCTCTGAAGTTGAGTCCGGTTGGTGCTCAATACACTCCTCTATCCGGCACTTTCTACTAAGAGCGCTGGAGCTTCTTCGGACAGGTGAGATACTCTCGCAGGGACACACTGCCAGTCGAGCTGCGAAGCGCGACTTCCATCGCAGTGCGCAGTGTTAGTACTAAAGCTCGGCACCATCTCTTCCTCACGATGCGTGACGTGGAAAATACACTACTGGCCGTTAAAATTGCAACACCAAGAAGAAATGCAGATGATAAACGGGTATTCATTGGATAAATATATTATACTAGAACTGACATATTACATTTTCACGCAATTTGGGTGCATAGATCCTGAGAAATCAGTACCCAAAATAACCACCTCTGGCCGTAATAATGGCCTTGATACGCCTGGACATTGAGTCAAACAGAGTTTGGATGGCGTGTACAGGTACAGCTGCCCATGCAGCTTCGACACGATACCACAGTTCATCAAGAGTACTGACTGGCATATTGTGACGAGCCAGTTGCTCGGCCAACATTGACCAGACGATTTCAATTGGTGAGAGATCTGGAGAATGTGCTGGCCAGGGCAGCCATCGAACATTTTCTGTATCCAGAAAGGCCCGTACAGGACCTGCAACAAGCGGTCGTGCATTATCCTGCTGAAATGTACGGTTTCGCAGGGATCGAATGAAGGATAGAGCCACGGGCCGTAACACATCTGAAATGTAACGTCCACTGTTCAAAGTGCCATCAATGCGAACAAGAGGAGACCGAGACGTGTAACCATTGGCACCCCATAGCATCACGCCGGGTGATATGCCAGTATGGCGATGACGAATACACGCTTCCAATGTACGCCATGTCGCCAAACACGGATGCGACCATCGAGATGCTGTAAACAGAAGCTGGAACGTTTTGCCATTCGTGCACCCAGGTTCGTCGTCGAGTACAGCATCTCAGGCGCTCCCGTCTGTGATGCAGCGTCAAGGGTAACCGCAGCCACGTCTCCGAGCTGATAGTCCATGCTGCTGCAAACGTCGTCGAACTGTTCGTGCAGGTGGTTGTTGTCTTGCAAACGACCCCATCTGTTGACTCAGGGATCGAGACGTGGCTGCACGATCCGTTACAGCCATGGGGATACGATGCCTGTCATCTCGACTGCTAGTGATACGAGGCCGTTGGGATCCAGCACGGCGTTCCGTATTACCCTCCTGAACCCACCGATTCCATATTCTGCTAACAGTAATTGGATCTCGACCAACGCGAGCACCAATGTCGCGATACGATAAACCGCAATCGCAATAGGCTACAATCCGACCTTTATCAAAGTCGGAAACGTGATGGTACGCATTTCTTCTCCTTACACGAGGCATGACGACAACGTTTCACCAAGCAATGCCGGTCAACTGCTGTTTGTGTATGAGAAATCGGTTGGAAACTTTTCCTCATGTCAGCACGTTTTAGGTGTCGCCACCTGCGCCAACATTGTGTGAATGCTCTGAAAAGGTAATAATTTGCATATCACAGCATGTTCTTCCTGTCGGTTAAATTTCGCGTCTGTAGCACGTCATCTTCGTGGTGTAGCAATTTTAATGGCCAGTAGTGTAATTCCGCGGTGCTAACGATCTCTGCAGCCGGCCGTTAGAACGTGCTGGCGGACTCGCATCGCGTGGTCGTACAGGCTACCCGAGCACACACTGCTGCTGAAGGGAAGTCTGCCATACGGGGTTGCGACTTGCGTTCACAACATTAAACACCGCGCAACAGAATTAAAGGATCACTTTTTTGAAACCGCGTAATTCTCATTCATTACGACGCTCAAGTTGGAAATTTGGCTCAACGGTGCGTACAGCCTTTCCTCGTAATGGTGCAAAAGTTTCACTCCCTGCGACTCATCCTCGGGCTCGACGACGCTTCAAACTGCGAGGTGTCAACACTTTCGCAAAGACGACTAGAGCTCAGAAGTTCATGTGACACAAATTTCGCAACAATTCTGCCCAATGCCACCGTGGACGTCTCTCATTCTCTTACCCTCATCTCACCCCTTCTTTTGACGCCTATGCCGTGGATGTCAGAACCGCGACGCCCAGCTTTGGAATCACGCGGTTTCCTTATAAGTTGGCGAGGAAAACGCTACAGATACACCGCCGCCCTGAATCGGCACAAAAAGGCCGCAGGGGGTGGCATTAGGGGCGTCAGTGAAACCAGCCCTTTGCCAGGGGCGTTGCTTCCTAAACATTTCGCGGTCTAAAACGACAGTTCGCAGTGCGATGACCGACGGGAAGACGTTCTTCACAACCTTTGACATTGCTGACAGTCTCGGACGTTTCATCCGTTTTCTTAGGACATTGTGAGGCTTCATCCACGTCAAACGTGATCCCACCGGTATGTAGCGCACCGCGATCGCAATTTTTGCTAACGTGTATAGGTTGAAACCTCTGGCGAACATTCAAAACTATTCGACGAAATTTGAATGTGATCTAAAGCAGCTAATGGTGCTTATACTTTTTCAGATCTCCTGTTCTGTGTTTTCCTGTGGCGTGATTATGGCGGATGCAACATTGACACAACACCCCACAGCCCAGCAAACCCCTCAGTGGTACCCTCCGACTTTTATTGAGAATTTAAAATTTTCACTTGTACAGACAGAACCAGCGAAGACGTCTTAAGCGCTAGCAAATCGGTAGCCCCTCTGATACTCTCCGATTCCGGATGGCCTATTATCAGGTGCAAGAGCGGCGTTGTAGCGGCGGAAGAGCGGCAGTGTAGCCTGCCTCCGGGCGCCTGCTACTCTCGCCACGGATTCTGTACGTACCCGCGCATTTTTAAAATTCGCAAGTATGGTGGTCGGGTGCCACCGAGGGTTTTGTCGAACTGGGATGTATAAGAGCAACCCTTTGGGGTTTCGTTCCCGTACGTGTCAAAGTCGCATCCCACCATGATCACGCCACAGGAGGACACAGAATAAAAGCTCCTACAAAGCTTAAGCAACCTTAGATGCTTTGTATCACGTTCAAATTTCGTCGAATGGTTTTGAACGGTCGCTAGCGGTTCCAACCTGTGCACTATAACAAAAATTGCGGTCGCATTGAGCTCCAAAGGGGTGCGACCACATTCGAGGTGGATGCACCCCGACTACGTCCTTAGAGAAGAACTGAAAAGCCAGGGTTGTCAGCAGTGTCAAACGTTGTGAAGAACTTCTTCCTGCTGCTCGTCGAACAACAAACTGTCGTTCAGAACTGGGGAATGTGTGGGAATCCACAACCTAGAGAAAGGGATGGTTTCATTGATGCTCTTTATGCCATCCCGCACGACCTTTCCGTGCCAGTTTGAGCGGCGGTGCGTCTGTAATATTTTTCTCTTCCACTCATAAGAAAGTTGCGTAATTTCAACGCTAAGCGTCGCAGTTCTGACCTCCGTATAGGTAAAAGGGGGTGTCACGATCTTCCGATCGTGAGGCACGCCCAAGGTGGCTCTGTGCAATATTGTAGCGAAATTTGGTGCCCCCCTTACACGTCACATGAACTTGCGAGCTGTGGCCTTTTCTCGCAGTGTCGACGCCTTGCTGTTCGAAGCGTCATCGAGTCTGAGAGCGACGTCGCAGGGCACCACACCTTAGCACAATCGCGGGGGAGCATTGTACGCACCTTCGAGCCAAATTTCAAACATAAGAGTCTCAATGTGTGGGAATTGAGGTATTTCGAAAAAGTGATACTTTAATTTTGTTCGACTGTGTAGTAACTGACTTTGACGCTGAAGCCAACTGTCTCCTTCTTTCAGAGTGTTAAATGTTAAGAAAAGGGAATCCTGTTATTTATATTTGTTCCAGTGAAATAAGGAACACATCTGTCGATCAGGTAAAATTAATGCCGCGTGAGAGCCAGTAAAAATCCATACGTCAATGTAACGATCATGTCTGAACATAATAGCGAGCACCGCAGTCACTGTACCTGCTGCCATCACCGCCTTTTCTTGAGAGTCGTGAAATATCAAACCAATATTGCCAGCGACACTTTCTCGATATTATGAAATTCAGTTTTGTGTCGTCATTTCCTGACTTGAAACCTTGGTAAATACGTTTTTGTAGATGTAGCGCGATAATTTGCATGAAGTGGGTCCTTTTCCTCATTTACGATTCACTTGACATACAAGAGGTAGTAAACGCAGCGTGCACTTAGAAGCTCAGATACAACGCTGCAGTGCAGGCATTTGTTCACAGAAAAACTTTCTGTTATGTTTTAAGAGTTGAACGTTAGTCGTAGGTCGAGAGCTTCGTGACGGCTTTTTATGTTGGCTTTTTAAAAATGTTATGCCTTTAATTAACCATTGACTGGAATTGGTAAGATAACGTGCAGCGGAACACCGAGTACCCAGACTGTGGTGTTCTATTTATGTTACGAGAAGCGACGCATTCATGTGCAACGGCAGTACAAGACAAATCAATGTCACTCGCTGACGCTCACCTAATAAGTGGCAGCATCCGTGGTGCTGTCATCAAATTAAGCTTAATTGCTCGATACAATGAGTGCTGCGTAAGACTATCGTCCGAGCTGCGTCTTTCATGCTGGCGAAACTGATGTGAAACTCATGTATGTTTGTTGTAGGAACGGGAATGAAGTGACCTACAAATATGTAACATGTCGACGTAATGAAACATTATATTATCAAAACAGTCTCTTTCTGTCATTTTTGTCCCTCAGAAGTGTGTTTAGGTGACTTCTTCATAGCAAAGATCCCAATGGAAAGCCAAGGTCTCGGCAGCAGTGACTGGCAATGTGAGAATATGAGAAGCTGGACTACATGGTGTGTGTGTGTGTGTGTGTGTGTGTGTGTGTGTGTGTGTGTGTGTGTGTGTGTGTGTGCACCGGCGCGCATTTAACTATTAACCTAAACCATTAAGGCTTCATTCCTAATGGGACAGGAGAATCTGTCATAACCATTTTTCTTTCCTTCATGGAACTATAACCAGTCTGGAGGCGTAAATGGTCGATCAGGAGACCAGAGGTCAGTATCTGTCGATGTAACGTCCAATGACGCTTCCCTAGGACGGAAAAACATGCAGTGTTTCCCTCAGAGACGCATCTGCAGTAAAAATCATTCTCAAAACTGAAGTGGAATTCAGCTGTGAAAACAAAATACCTGCATTCACTCATAGGCCAATCAAGAGTTGCTGACATGTCTATAAATTGCCATAGAACATCGTTCGGTTTTGTTGAGCAAGTACCTAGGTATGCGATGTGGGTTCCGATACACCAGTACCACATTCTCTGTTGGAATTCGGTGTCGAATCAGGGGCGTTGGTGGCAACGGACCCCGCGGAGAAAATAAATCCTCAAATTCCAACAGCAAGTCTTCCGTGTGCTTTCTCCCTACTTCCTTTAGAAGCTCCACTTTCCGACGTAGTGCAGTCTTAACGGCGGTTTGCGGCTGCTTGTGGTTCACACTGCTCATACACCGCTCATCCTCATCCAGAATGTCCAGACTCCTCATCAGGACCCCATTCCTTAAATTCACTTCCTTGGCGCCAAAATTATCTGTATTTACATGTACCACTCTTCCGTCATTCTTCTATTTTAAGCGTACGACGCTTCTCTTAATAACGCAAGTTTCTGCGTCCAGTGGCTGTGCAACACATAACATAACCAGAGATAGATCTGGCTGCACATTCACCCAAAGCGACTTCCTTGTGCTACCTGGCACACATTCATGCGAATAAAGTTTCAGTGCAATTCTACGCTATATGCGCCTCACGACAGTTCTACACTGGCAACAGCTTTCCCTCGCTGAACTGTCATTCTACAAAGTTCTGCTGCATATTTCCGAAAGTCAGTTTTAGCACAATATTGATACAAAAGTCTAACCCCAGGACCATGCTGTGGCCCTCTCTTATATGCGGTACCACCTCTACACACTACTTAAACCGAACACCACCTATGTAGAAATCTACGTCTTGTGACCCCAGTGGTCTCACATCATTATCCCCGACGCCCATAGCGCGGCGGATTCCATTGCCTCCGACCCACTAAGTCTCATACGACACTTGTGTCCCTGTGTACAACAAGAACTTGGTACTCTTTGCCTCTTACGACAACCAGACTCCGCCTCTGCATACGTATTCGTTGCATCTAATTTTAACGGGAACACCTTTAGATGGACTTTGGGTCCCACCCTATGTTTAATGGCTGCTTACCACTTCCTCGTCCAGCCCTACGTCCATTAACAAAATTCTGCTGCTGATACCTTCTGCTTCCTTTATTTCCATGTGCCTGGCGACACCGCCTCTGTAAATACCCTTTCCATCCACACCTGTAACACTTAATGTTTGCAGAAAGTACACCATGTCTATCTCGTACCCTTGTTGATATATCATTCCATCGCTAACCTAATAACAGAATAAAGATCCTTCGGTGCACTTTTATGCACTCTTCTTGACATTTTTGACGGCAGCCCCGCCAAAAAAGTATCGAGCGCCCCTTCTCAACTTCTCTGCTTCAATTCATACGTGTGTTCATTACATTTTCTTATCCTGTCTACAAAATTTTCCACAGTTACCTCATGCCTCTTCACAACAGTGCTGAACTGCTCCCGAAAATACCTGATTTGTTTCTTGTACCTTTCCAAAAACCCGTTCTTCAACTGATCAAAGTTTGCTTCATTTTTAATGCTTCTGTACACCTCACGTACATTTTCACTTCTTCCACTAGTCGCAGTTTTGCTACTCGCAACAACTGACTGCTGGTCCAACCACCCATCTCCACTTACGTCTTAAGGTCCTCTAAGAATGAAATTGTTTCAGAAAAGTGAAGAAGTAATCCAGCAGCAGCTGAGTCCACCTCATGCTGTGGTACCTGAAGCAATCCTATCCGTTTGTCCCCAGCTGTCAACTGCCCATACAGCTGCGTATTATGTGCAGTCGGCTGCAGTGCCTTTCCCAACAATATCCATACTGCTTTCGGCTCCGGCACAACTCGTGTCTCTGACTGCACCATTACGACACCCTTACTCTTCATTACACACAACAATACAACAAGAAACCACAATTCCAAAAAATTACTGCAAACTAGTCTCTACATCGTGTCATGAGCCACCCAGCCTCCCTACACTGTCTTGCAGTATGGCCATATCGACTACATTAGAACAGGTTGGAGACCCTGCCTCTCTGTATAGCGCAGTATGCCCGAGCAAGTTACATTGTGTACACCTTACAGACACCAAATACTGCTCTCTGCAATTATCCTTAAACTCACATAAGTCATTCGGCTCCTTTGGTCTAAACAACGCAACCTCTAAATTACGATGACAGTCACACCTCACTTCCATGTCCGTTACACCCTCCAAAACATAACCAACTCGTTCATCACTCACCGCACCATATTGACACTCTTGGTCGTGGTTCAGACACAGTACTGAGTGAAGACGCCACCGCAAATACTGACACGAAATTAGAGAGCCCCAGTGGAGGGAGCGGCGGCTTATGAGCCAGGTTGGTGCGAGCAGATGGTGGAGGCGAGGTGAGGTCCCAGGAACTCCAGAGAAATGCAGCTGCTAGTGTAGTAATTTCTGTGTGAAGCATCTGCGCTGCTTAGCGCACCGGGTCAATGGCTGACTGGCCACAAAATTCTACTGGGCTGGCTATTTGCACGCCCCAGGACGCTTACAGGTATTCTCCACTGAGTGCCGGAAACCTCTTTACGTAAGGTAAACAGCGCAGTTCCCTCGCCAGTGGCGATGGTGGTGTATCTGCTACGGAAATGGGTGGTGCCCCTGCAGCCTCACGGCGGGGATACCCATATCGATGCGGTCCCCATCCTGCGATAGTGGACGACAGCTGGTGTACACAGGGAGTGACCTACTGTCTCCTGGGCAGGAGTTGGCCGTACTGCTCGACTTGACTTGAAATGGACAGCTGAACTCTGGCACTAACTTCAGGAAGGACATCATGCGTAGGGCTGTTACTCTGTCATGTTTCCGAACTAATAACCTCTACTGGCAGGTCCATGTGTCGTCCTCATCCAGCACAGCCTTGTCGCCTTGTTAGGTTGCGATACTGAAAATAATTTCGTTAGAAACTGTCCAGTATTTACAAGGGAAAGTCCCTAACGCACCCCACCCACGGATTTAGTGGTACGATGGTCCAGTGGATAGCCCGTCAAAAACTGATCACAGATCAGGAATGAAAACCGGAAGAAGCAGCACTGAGCCGTGAAAAAAAAAGAAAAATAGGAACAGAGAACGGTCCAAGAACAAGGAGTGCATTAAAGAGCAGCCTGACACAGCAACGTCGTCATGTGTAAGTGGTTCTGGTGTCGGACTACCAAGCGGATGTCCCGTGTTCAAAACTTACTCGTGCAATTTTTTTTTCACAACATTATCAACGGTCCGTCTGGTCAGTCAAACGTTTGTTGTCTTTCTGTAGTCTTGACACTTTCCATACTACACATTGGTTACAGAAAATGAGTCACGTGGTAAGAATGCAACTGACCTCTTAGCAACAAGTAATCCTGAGTTAATAACGAGCATCAAAACCGATTCAGGGATTAGTGAACACAGAGCTGTTGTAGCGAGATTGAATATTGTAATCCCCAAGTCCTCGAAAAACAAGCGAAAAATACACCTATTCAAAAAAGCAGATAAAAATTCACTTGACGCCTTCCTAAGAGACAATATCCACGCCTTCCTAAGAGACAATCTCCACTCATTCCAAATTAATAAGCGTAGACCAGATGTGACTTAAATTCAAAGAAATAGATCGGCACAAATTGAGAGATTTATACCAAATAAATTAACAAACGAAGGAGCTGATCCTCCTTGGTACACAAAACGGGTTAGTACATTGTTGCAGAAACAACGAAACATACATGCCAAATTTAAACACACGCAAAATCCCCAAGATTGGCGATCTTTTACAGAAGCTCGAAATTTCGCACGGGCTGCAATGCGAGATGCCTATAACAGTTTCCACAACGAAACTTCGTCTCGAAACCTGGCAGAAAATTCAAAGAAATTCTGGTCGTATGTGAAGTATGTTAGCGGCAACAAACAATCAATGACTTCTCTGCGCGATAGCAATGGAGATACTATCGAAGACAGTGCTGCCAAAGCAAAGTTACTAAACACAGTCTTCCGAAATTCCTTCACAAAAGAAGACGAAGTAAATATTCCATAATTCGAATCGAGAACAGCTGCCAACATGAGTAACATAGACGTAAATATCATCGGAGTAGTGAAGCAATGAACACCCTTAGCTGCCCCGACCGGGACTCGAACCCGGGATCTCCTGCTTACATGTCAGACGCTCTATCCATCTGAGCCACCGAGGACACAGAGGATAGCAAGACTGCAGGGATTTATCTCTGGCACGCCTCCTGCGAAACCCACATTCTCAACGTATTGTCCCGCACTACATCCGTAGTGCCCCCGCCCATTATACTCATTACTCGCGGCGCGTTGCCGATTCCCGTAAGAGTTCGGGCATTGTTTGTGCATTCGCACAGAAGATGAAGATGGTCAAGTGACCGGTGAGCCTTAACTATATATATATATGAAGATGGTATCTGTTCTTTCGGACATGTCGGAGAGAACAGATACCATCTTAATATATATGTAGTGAAGCAACTTAAATCACTTAATAAAATCAAGTCTTCTGGTCCACACTGTATACCAATTAGGTTCCTTTCAGAATATGCTGATGCATTACCTCCATACTTAACAATCATATACAACCGTTCGCTTAACGAAAGATACGTACCCAAAGACTGGAAAGTTGCACAGGTCTTACCAATATTCAAGAAAGGTAGTAGGAGTAATCCACTAAGTTACAGGCCCATATCGTTAACGTCGATATGCAGCAGCATTTTGGAACATATATTGTGTTCGAACATCATGAATTACCTCGAGGAAGACGGTCTGTTGACACACAGTCAACGTGGGTTTACAAAACATCGTTCCTTTATTCACATGAGGTGTTGAGTGCTATTGACAAGGGATTTCAGATCGATTCCGTATTTCTGGATTTCCGGAAGGCTTTGGACACTGTGCCACACAAGCGCCTTGTAGAGAAATTGCGTGCTTATGGAATATCGTCTCAGTTATTTGACTGGATTTGTGATTTCCTGTCAGAGAGGTCACAGTTCGTAGTAATTCACGGACAGTCTTCGAATAAAACAGAAGTGATTTCTGGCGTTCCCCAAAGTAGAGTGATAGGTCCTTTGCAGTTCCTTATCTATATAAACGATTTTGGAGACAATCTGAGCAGGCGTCGTCGGTTGTTTGCACATGACGCTGTCAAAAATAGTTCAAATGGCTCTGAGCACTATGGGACTTAACATCTGAGGTCATCAGTCCCCTAGAACTTAGACCTACTTAAACCTAACTAACCTAAGGATATCACACACATCCATGCCCGAGGCAGGATTCGAACCTGCGACAATAGTGGTCGCGCGGAACCAGACTGAAGCGCCTAGAACCGCTCGGCCACACCTGCCGGCATGACGCTGTCGTTTATCGACGAATAAAGTCATCAGAAGATCAAAACAAACTGCAATACGATTTAGAAAAGATACCTGAATGGTGCGAAAAGTGGCAGTTGACCCTAAATAACGAAAAGTGTGTCATCCACATGAGTGCTAAAAGGAACTCGTTAAACTTCGCTTACACGATAAATCAGTCTAATCTAACGGCCGTAAATTCAACTAAATACCTAGGTATTACAATTACGAACAACTTAAATTGGAAGGAACACATAGAAAATGCTGTTGGAAGGCTAACCAAAGACTGCGGTTTATTGGCAGGACACTTGGAAAACGTAACAGACCTACTAAGGAGACCGCCTATACTACGCTTGTCCGTCCTCTTTTAGAATACTGCTGCCCCGTGTGGGATCCTTACCACATAGGGCTGAAGGAGTACATCTAAAAAGTCCAAAGAAAGGCTGCATGTTTTGAATTATCGGGAAATATGGAAGAGAGTGTCACAGAAATGATGCAGGATTTGGGCTGTAAATCGTTAAAGAAGGCGTTTTTCGTTGCGACGGAATCTTCTCACGAAATTCCAATCACCAACTTTCCGCTCCGAATGCGAAAATATTTAGTTGTCACCGACCTACATAGGGAGAAACGATCAGCACGATAAAATAAGAGAAATCAGAGCTCGTACGGAAAGATATAGGCGTTCGTTCTTTCCGCGCGGTACACGAGATTGGAATAATAGAGAATTGTGAAGGTGGTTCGATGAACCCTCTGCCGGGCACTTAAATATGATTTGCAGAGTATCCATGTAGATGTAGATGTAGATGTAGATGTGGAATACGTTACTGTCGCAAGTACATTCGATGAACAGTGAGAGTAGGCGAGATAGCAAATAGACATCTCACAGAAATGAAAAAAACAAACAAACAGGTGTTACAGCAAAGGAACTCAAGAGTCAAGACTTCCAAAACGGAACGCAACTTCAAAAACGTTAAAAACATATATTTTGACAGATCACAGGAAACTGCGTGATTGTGAAACTGTTGCGTTCATTTGTTGCAGCTTATGTGACAAAATATTATGTTTTCATCATTTCCTTGAGAGCGATCACAATTACATTCATACGAACACCTATACCGGGCAAGGAGGCATAACTCACTCACTTACCAGTCGTACAAATTAGGTGCGTCGATAAGAGATTCTTGTCATATGACACACGTACTGTCACTAACGCCGTGTATGACACACCAGACGTGTTTTCCGGTGAAGGATTCGGTTGATGTGTCGTCTCGTCATCAAACGTTTGCAGTTCCCATTAGAAAGCCATTTCCGTTCGGCTGCTAATAGAGTAGTTGTGCAGAATCAACTGTCACTATAGGTCCCTACCTTACGTCTTGCTGTTGCAAACGGACTTTACACCATGATACAGGAATTTGAACAAAGCGAAAAAAAAAAAAAAGCAAACACGGTTGTTGCCCGGTTGGCAGTCGAACACCGTAACCACTTCTTAACCACGACACCTTTTCTTTTTCCGAGTGCTCTATACTGCAATTGCTGTTCTTGAATCTTTCACTTTTCTACTTTGCTTTTTTCACAGCCCAGCACACCTTCTTCCTGTTTTCAAGCTTGATCTGTCTTCAGTTTCTGATTGCCTGTCCACTGGGCCCTTTACCACTAGATCTGAAGGGGATGCGATGAGAAGTTTCCCTTGTTAGTCATCAGCGACGCGCTTGTTGTGCATATGCTCCACTACATGTCATCTATCCTAAAACGCCTCTGCCGCGTCCAGTGCATAAATCTGCCTTGCCCCTTGCTGTATGAGTCTGTACGGTACTGCTGAGTTCACTATTTCAGCTAGTTAACCTGCCTCGCAACATTGTGTCAGCCTTGTTGAATGATTACAATGACAATTTCCTGTGCTCACCTACTGTCAGTGTTGCCGCAATAGATCATTCAGGCTCTCAATAATATCCACATGCATGGTGGTACGGTAAAACATCGTCTTTCTTCCAAGGATTCCCATTTACATTCCTCGAGGATTAATGTTACACATTCATAAGGTCCATACCGTCCTGTTACCACCCTAGTAGCGCATCTCTGCATTATTGCGATGTGTGTTGTCACGCCTACTTGATAACGCACTCTAGAATCGGACCCACTAGCGCCTTGTATACCACTTTCTCTACAGATGCGTTACATTTTCCCAATACACTCGCAACAAATATTGTATTCGCCTTCCCTACTTGATCGTCCCTTTTCGAATGGCTTCTTAGTATCACCCCTAAATATTTGTGGGGGAAAGTGTTGGACAGGGTAGATAGTGTACCTAGGAACATTTGATGTTCCCATATGAAGATGGCATCATTTCTTTCGGACAAGTCCGAAAGAAATGTTACCGTCGGTGACCATGCAGCGCTCTAGATTGAAATAATAATTAAATCAAGACCCTACGCTGTCGACAGGCGTTGATATACATCAACGGGGACAGTTGAAAATGTGCGCCCCGACCGGGACTCGAACCCGGGGTCTCCTGCTTACATGGCAGGCGCTCTATCCATCTGAACCACCGAGGGTACAGAGAATAGTGCAACTGCAGGCACTTATCCCTTGCACGCTCCTCGTGAGACCCACATTTCCAACTTGATGTCCACACACCACACTCGTAGTGCCCATGCCCACTACGCTCATTACTCGCGGCAGGCATTCTTATTGAGTCCCGTAAGAGTTCGGGCAACGCGTCCGAAAGAACAGATGCCAGCTTCATATAGTTAAGGCTAACCGGCCATTGACCTTCTTCTGTGCTGGATGCACAGCCTGTTCCCAGTGATACAATTAATCCGCAGCCGAGGTTACACATGTAACCTAAAAGCACGGAAAACCAAATATACACATGTTATCGGAAACTGCTGAATTTAAGGATATGCTACATGACCCGTTTCAAAGCTCACTGTGGCATAACGCTTTACTCACTGGAAACTGGCTACTTATTTATAAAATTACTCTTAAAACACACTGTATTTCGAATTAGTGATTTTCAGTCTACTTTCGAGAAGCGTCCAGTTTTTTCTGTTTCTGATTTTCATTCACTCTTTTCCCTGACATCGGTTCTCGATTTTCAGTGTCAAATCATCAGTACAGTCAAACGAATTTTGTCCTGCTTACTATCATAGCGGACCTACGCACTTCACTGTCTCGGTGGTCGTGGTAAACGAGTTCCCTGATCGCCTCATCTTCAATGTCTTCTACAAATGAACACACTTTGGTCACTATATACAGAATGGGACAAATAAAAGTGGCCCGGAGAACAGAGCTCCAGGGTACAAAGAAATACAGCGTAGGAAAGGAAATACTCGACTAGGCTGACTGCAGCAGATGTTGAAAGTGACCGCCGTTCATCAGTTGCAACTTTTGGCCCCTGATCACTAAGTTGCCAAAGGCGGATCGAAGTTGGACTGCTGGAATTGCTCCAGTCTCGTCCGAAATGTTCCGCTGCAGTCCTTGAACACTATGATGGTTGTTGCGATACACCTTAGACTTGAGGGCTCCCCACACGAAGTAATCGCACTCTGACAGGTCAGGTGACCTGGGTGGCCACCTAGGGCCGCGTCCAGACTGATCTCTGCTAACAACTCTGTCAGGCATGAAGTTTGTGTAAATGGGCTCCAAGGTTCGTCCATCTGTATGGCCAGTTGCTCTATCCTGTTGGAAGTAACTGTAGGTCTTTCCCTCCGTGTAATGCTGCCACGAACAATGATTTCGAAATATTGGGAACAGGTGAACCCAGGCTTCGTCAGACATAAAGAACAGATCCATTTCCAAGCCATTCATTGTTATCTCAGTGAACAGCCACTCACAAAACTGGAGGCGCTGAGGAGTATCTGCTGGTGATGATGTTTGAACAAAAGACACTCGGTAGGGATGCATGTGCAGTTCGAGGTGAAATATTCGTTTGCATGATCTAAGTGATATGCTAGTCTCTTGCGACAGGCGTCAGGTTGATTTCGTAGGACTGTAAAACATTTTCTGGTGAACTACAGCGACATTTCCTGGTGTGCGCGCACGTTTCGGAATGTTTTTTTGACTTGTTCGAAACAGATATGGTCTGACGCCATTTTCGGACTAAGCGTTGCTCATTATTCTTTGCTAGCACTCTGACACCACTAAATTTCTCAGCAAACTACTGATCACACGGTTCCCGCGACTGTTGTCGCGTAGCCTTCCACAACGAACACCCACTGCTCGAGTGTATGTTACCCTAGTCCTCTTTATGCTGCTCCACTCACACTGGCACAGCCCACACTACACTCTGAACCAGTGTGGATTACTTGGCGGGCATACTTGTGGTGTGCACGTCACGGCGTGTGGTTATATACATACAATCACGTCCAGATGGTTCAAATGGCTCTGAGCACTATGGGACTTAACTTCTGAGGTCATCAGTACCCTAGAACTTAGAACTACTTAAACCTAACTAACCTAAGGACATCACACACATCCATGCCCGAGGCAGGATTCGAACCTGCGACCGTAGCGGTCGCGCAGTTCCAGACTAGCGCCTAGAACCGCTCGGCCACGACGGCCGGCCAATCACGTCCAATCGTATAGAATCGTCCTGGCCACTCTGATTTGCCCCACCCTGTATATCGGCGTCACTTCGCAGCTACATCTTCACAGGCAGAAATTTGTATTTAAAACCAAAATTTTCTTTCTAATTAAATTGCCTCACAATCAAGTGAAGCACACAGAAGACGTGGTCAGGTGTCGACGTAACTTCATACTTGCACATATCGTCGGCGACTTTCAATTTCCTGTGACAGGCAGAACAGCCACCAAAGTGACGTTCGTGTTTAGTGGTATCACCGGCCCTGTAGCGTATAATTATAAGGGGCGTGAACAGCGTTAAATGTTGAGGGATCGCTTTGAAGGACGAGGACAGCTGCAGAGTCGTCTTTTACATGTGACGGAGTTTGAAAGGCGCCTCGTAGTGAGTCTGCATCTGGCCGGCTGGTCTAATCACGCAACATTAAGACCTGCGGGGCATTCGGATGCGACGAGAGCCCAGTGGCAGACTGCACTGGAGCGTGAGAGCAGGCAAACTTGGCAGTATGAGCCCACTTATCAGTGTGGCGTTGCACCCCCTCTGACTTGGACGCACGCACTGATTCGGTTGGGAAGGGTGTTGTAAGGCCGTCAACGTTCTGGCCGATCACACGTGACCACTGTCGCTGTATTGCGCTCGATGCACAACGTAACTCTTTCACATCTGCAACTGACATCCGAGATGAAGTAATGCATTCCCTGCAACATTCTGCATCACCCCACACTATGGTCTGGAGACTAGCACTAACCAGAATAGTTAATTACGGTCTCGTGTGTAGGCTGTCGTTAACGCCACTACACAATCGGCTGCTGTGGCCACAGATGATGGACTCGTGATGAATGGTAAGCCATCAGATAATAATTCAGGTGAGGCTGGTAGTGATTGAGGGAACTCTATGTCAGGGACACCAGGCTTCCTCACAGGATCCCACTTCCGACGCCAATTTTTAGGGACTGCCCACTCCCAAGTTCTGTACCTACTATTTCGTTAAGATGGCGGCTGAAGAACGTGTGTGGCATTGTTGGACACAATAAAACAAGATTAAATATTACTTCTTTTATTCCACAAAATACGTCTTGTCACCCTGTCTTCCACAGTGTCTGGTGGCTTTTTAAGACAGAATGATATCTGCTCAGTCCATAAGCAGACTGAGGACTGAAGGATATCGCGGCATCAGCGCCTAGTGCAAGCCTGTAACTCAGAGTGTAGTGGTTTTCCTGCCTGTTCAGGAAGCACTTTCCGTCGGGTGGTCAACTATGGCTGAGACTGTAACCCCGGCGCGTGTGTGTTTGGCTCACACGCCGTCCAGAGAGTACTTTGTCCCTCTCAGGTCACTGCCTGTGTTGTCCCATCAGATGGACCGCAGTTTCAGATGCTGTGATGTCGTGTTGAGTGTTGATCCTTGCCCGCTGCTTTGGTACACTGCCTCACCCCAACAAAGCTGAAGTTCCAGAGCTGTTGATGCCCTGAACTGAAACGGTGTTGGTGGACTTGAGGGCTACCAATCGGTGGCGGCTTCAGTATTGGATGCTTGTTAATAGTCATTCGTGGCTATGGCTCACTCATCAGGCATCGAGAGTGTGACCAAAGCTGGAACAATCTTCACATAAGATGTTGCAGTACAATATTCAGAGAATCGAGTGTGAACCCCATGAACACAATCGATCCCACTGATCGAATGACTCGAGGCTAGAGGGATGGAGTACTTATGGCACTGAAGAGTTGCTTTGCTATACGACGTCATTTGTAATGGCCGAATCAGTTTTGCTCATTACGAGTCATCAGCGGTCTTCATTTTTGCTGTGTATTGGCTTAATAAATTTGTTTCAGTATCGTAACTGCTTCATAAAACACCTGACAGGTATTGTTGCGTGCCGGCTGGGGTGGCCGAGTGGTTCTAGGCGCTTCAGTCTGGAACCGCGCGACCCCTACGGTCGCAGGTTCGAATCCTGCCTCAGGCATGGGTGTGTGTGTGATGTCCTTAGGATAGTTAGGTTTAAGTAGTTCTAAGTTCTAGGGGACTGATGACCTCAGAAGTTAAGTCCCATGGTGCTCAGAGTCATTTGAACCATTTTTTATTGTTGCGTCCTGCCTAGTCCTTACAAGAGCAACGGACGCAGGTTGGTGTGCACTTTCCTTACACTTTTCCTCTGAGCTCACCCACACTCACTCAGAGAAGTGTTGATGTCGCACTCTTCGTGACTGATTAACCGTGTCGAAATGTTTACGCCTAGCAGCTGACTCGTTCCGATGGTTTCATGTGCTTGAGAAATGCCTGGCTGTAGGAACTTAGAAAAAATTTTCTGTTTTCAGTTCTCTTACTATTTCAGTACGTAACAATTACCCTTCACATGACGGTATCATAGTGCCATTTTCCAATAGGATAATGCTAGTCCACACTTAGCACGTGTGTGTGTGTATTCTATGCGTGATGCGTGGGTACTGCCGCGCGAAGTGGTCGCGAGGTTAGAAGCGCCATGTCACTGATTGCACGGCCCCTCCCGCCGGAGGTTCGAGTCCCTCGGGCATGGGTCTGTGTGTTGTTCTAGCATAAGTTTAAGTAGTGTGTAAATCTACGGAACGATGACCTGAGGAGTTTGGTCCCATAGGAATTCACACCCATTTTTTGTTGGTTACTCCTGTGGCCAATACGAGGTGCATTCAAGTTCTAAGGCCTCCGATTTTTTTTCTCCGGGCTGGAAAGAGATAGAAACATGCGCATTGTTTTAAAATGAGGCCGCGTTCATTGTCAATTACGTCCCAGAGATGGCAGCACCGTACGGCAGATGGAATTTTACCGGCAGCGGCGAGAATGAGAACTGTTTTAAATACTTAAAATGGCGACGTTTTCCTTACTTGAACAGCGTGCAATCATTCGTTTTCTGAATTTGTGTGGTGTGAAACCAATTGAAATTCATCGACAGTTGAAGGAGACATGTGGTGATGGAGTTATGGATGTGTCGAAAGTGCGTTCGTGGGTGCGACAGTTTAATGAAGGCAGAACATCATGTGACAACAAACCGAAACAACCTCGGGCTCGCACAAGCCGGTCTGACGACATGATCAAGAAAGTGGAGAGAATTGTTTTGGGGGAACGCCGAATGACTGTTGAACAGATCGCCTCCAGAGTTGGCATTTCTGTGGGTTCTGTGCACACAATCCTGCATGACGACCTGAAAATGCGAAAAGTGTCATCCAGGTGGGTGCCACGAATGCTGACGGACGACCACACGGCTGCCCGTGTGGCATGTTGCCAAGCAATGTTGACGCGCAACGACAGCACCCAGTCTGCTCAACGGAAGCACACAGATTCACCGCCACCAAAAAAATTTCGGTTAACCGCCAGTGCTGAAAAAATGATGGTGTCCATGTTCTGGGACAGCGAGGGCGTAATCCTTACCCATTGCGTTCCAAAGGGCACTACGGTAACAGGTGCATCCTACGAAAATGTTTTGAAGAACAAATTCCTTCCTGCACTGCAACAAAAACGTCCGGGAAGGGCTGCGCGTGTGCTGTTTCACCAAGACAACGCACCCGCACATCGAGCTAACGTTACGCAACAGTTTCTTCGTGATAACAACTTTGAAGTGATTCCTCATGCTCCCTACTCACCTGACCTGGCTCCTAGTGACTTTTGGCTTTTTCCAACAATGAAAGACACTCTCCGTGGCCGCACATTCACCAGCCGTGCTGCTATTGCCTCAGCGATTTTCCAGTGGTCAAAACAGACTCCTAAAGAAGCCTTCGCCGCTGCCATGGAATCATGGCGTGAGCGTTGTGAAAAATGTGTAGGTCTGCAGGGCGATTACGTCGAGAAGTAACGCCAGTTTCATCGATTTCGGGTGAGTAGTTAATTACAAAAAAAATGGAGGCCTTAGTACTTGAATGCACCTCGTAAGTTTCCCAGATCTGTACCTGATAAGACTTGAGTGTGACCATCGCGGATGTCAGCTCCGTCCCAGAGCCAGTGTCGAGGATATTAAGGACCAGTTACAACAGTTGTGAGTTAGCTTGCATCAGGAGAAGGCACAACCCCTTTACAGCACCCTTGCTAAACGAGTCAGTACGTGCAACCAGGTGGAGGGAATACAGCGTCATACACATACTAGAGCTCATACTGCCAAGTTCTTTGTAAATTTGACCCGTTTTTGTAATCACCGAAATAACATCACATACACTCTCAACCAGTGAAGTTTCATTTCGTTTCCTCCTCAATTTCTGGGTGATTGTTTTCTGCCGGCCGTGGTGGCCAAGCGGTTCTAGGCCCTTCAGTCCGGAACCGCGCGACCGCTACGGTCGCAGGTTCGATTCCTGCCTCGGGCGTGGATGTGTGTGATGTCCTTAGGTTAGTTAGGTTTAAGTAGTTCTAAGTTCTAGGGGACTGATGATCTTAGATGTTAAGTTCCATAGTGTTCAGAACCATTTGATTGTTGTCAGTGAGGCAGTGTATAGCAGACTAGATTCGTTCTATATGTTTTCACAAATCGATAACCCTGCAGGAATAATCTGCAAGCTCAGCAATCCGAAAATGCGATATAGAGCATGCTGTCCATTGTGGGATGCCGGTTTTCCTCGTTTAGTACGTGTTGGTGCTGTACCCTTTTTATCCCATGTCTAAAATCCACAATACTGTAACTCGTAGACTTGTGAGAGTGAATGTGCCTAGCACTCATGATATTTATGGTAAGGCTCATTTAACTATACTATATACAATCAAAAAATTCTTGGAAATAATTAGATACTAACAATTATTCAGCCTAACTGTCCTGACGCTTTTAATGTGCCTCCACACGGCATATCATCTGCTTATGAAGTCCAATACTGATTCTGCTACGAGTTAAATCAAGTCTTACGTTACCCAGAATGTAAGTGAGCAAGACACGCCTCTCCAGAGGTACATCAAGAAATAGAATGAGATTGCCTGCACTTTCGAGGATCCCACCTCCGTGGATCTGTAATTGTTCAGCTTTAGAGTTCGGCAAATTAGCCTTCGCGGTGTACTCCACCACTTCTTAATTAACATTAATTTTTTTTCTTCTGTAAGTATTCAATCGATTCGCTGTCTGCTTAGATGGATTCTGGTGAGAACATTTCATTTATTGCTCGCGCCAAGTTTTGTCGCCACACTGTTCTCTGTTTTTTCAAATCTCTCCACGCCCACGCAAGAGGATGGTTGGAGCCTATAATGGAGGCGTCGAAAGAAGAATTCCGACAGCTGGCACCACTGTTGCTTTTGTGAATGACTGAAATGTATTTGAGTTACTGGATTTGTTACGCACTCATACACTACGTTTACATGCGATGCATCTTCCGAAACCGAGCGAGGTGGCGCTGTGGTTAGACACTGGACTCGCATTCGGGAGGACGACGGTTCAGTCCCGCGTCCGGCCATCCTGATTTAGGTTTTCCGTGATTTCCCTAAATCGCTCCAGGCAAATGCCGGGATGGTTCCTTTGAAAGGGCACGGCCGACTTCCTTCCCCATCCTTCCCTAATCCGATGAGACCGATTACCTCGCTGTCTGGTCTCCTTCCCCAAACAACCCAACCAATACGAAAACCGAATTTCAGAAACCGTTTTCTCCGTCGCGTTTACATGTTAAGGTCTGAAACGGATTTGCTAGCCCGGTTACATACGGTGCCTGGAAAACAGCTGTTACAGTTTCCGGTTTAATCAACACAATCGCTAATTTTCTTCAATCATGGTTGGGCACACCCTTTTTTTCCAAGTCTATCTAACAGCGCCCCCTTTCCTCTCGACACCCGAAGCCCGGTCCTTCCTGGCCTAGGTGTCAATACGTCCTGATTCCATTTTCCTCATCCTTGTTATGTTTTAGTTTCGTACTGTAATGTGGATGACTATTCGAGATGGTTTTGGAGTACGAGGCAGCCGTCTTAGGATGTGTGTTTCGGTGTTGCAGTGGTGAAGCAGAAGTACGAGGTGCAGGTGTACGACGAGTACGTGATCAGCGGCAACACGGCGGTGCTGCGCTGCCAGGTGCCCAGCTACGTGGCCGAGTACGTGATGGTCACCTCGTGGCTGCAGGACGGCGCCGTCAACATCTACCCCAACACCGACACCGGTGAGTTGGCTGCCGAGCGCGCACCGCACCTGCTGCGGTAGAGTCGGCGGAAGGCAACATCTCTGAGACGTGGCAGTGACGTAAATAGCTCCCAGCTGCGAAGAGGCAACAGCTGCAAGCGAAAACAATAGCCATTTAAGCTGCGATAACAATGAGACCACAGTCGAACGCAACGGTGGCGAATCACTAGTTAGGTCAAGTGGCGACACTCCGCCGTGTTTTTGTTGTCCACAGCGACAAAAGCGTACCAAGCGGCTAGCAAGCTACAATTCTGAGTACTGTATCCATTCAGTGTCAATAGTATTGAATATATATGGATTAGTAGCATGGTTTTTACAATAGGGAGCCAAAGTATGTAGTGCCAAAAATCGACAATAACTAAAAAACGACTAAGGACCCTGGTAGATATGAAACGGTACATTACAGGAGTGCCTATTTGGATTCTCTTGTGACATATACACATTTTCTGAAGAATATCGTTTTATTTTGAGAGTACCAGGAGACCTGACCACTCGCAGAAATACGTAGTATATGTAGACAATAACGCGATGTTTTATTCACTACACTTCCAACCAAGTCTGTGGATAAAGAACGCAGAAAATTTATATGGAAAGCAATACTTACATTCTTTAACGTACCAGATAAGACACGACACCTTTAGCGGAAGAGAAAACCACACAGACGCGATGACAAAACTTCAAAAGCATTAAACTGTTTCCCAACACAAAAGAAACCAATTGTACTATTGTTGCTACATGTGAGTCACAAACGGCTAGAGTTTTCAGCAAATTCGCTTTTGAAGTGAAAGTAATTAGATGTCCCAAAATATAAGAGTATTAGAAAGTCAAGTGAATTCTAAGAATGAGTGAATCATTACACACTCTACAAACTTTGTACGAGCCAAGTGCCTGTCATAATAATTGAGAGATCCTACACATTCGTCTAATATAGGGTGCCTAGGAAGCTGTTTTCTCGGATAGCTAGACAACAATCAAGCAAATATTATTAATGTAGTTTATTCAAACAGTGGAAAATCCAGGATGGAATATAACAGTATTATGAAAAGGAAAGTTGCTACTCACCAGATAGCGGAGATGCTGAGTCGCAGATAGGCACAACAAAAAGCCTCTCACAATTTAAGCTTTCGGCTGGTAAGGCCTTTGGCAACAATAGACGACTGACACATGTTGTCGTCTATTGTTGACGAAGGCCTTAATGGCCTAAACCTTTAATTGTGAGAGCCATTTTGTTGTGCCTATCTGCGACTCAGCATCTCCTCTATAAAGTGAGTAGCAACTTTCCTTTTCATAATATTGTTACATTCCACAATGCAGTTTATTACAGTAAGTTAAATTGACAATACTTAACTTTGAGTTTCTTCAAAACTCAGTCTCAAGCAGATGGCAACATGCAAATAATCAATGTCCTTCGATATATACAATTTTCATGCAAGCAACCACACAAGTTCACAAGTCACTGCTATAGAGTTTACACCACAGCTCGTCTTCTATTGCCGCTCTTCTAGTACGCCAGAGGCTTGGCGGAGCGGCGCTCATATTCTCTTCTTATAGAGGCCACTCCTGTCGCGGTGTCGTCCGAGACAGTCTGCTATTGGCTGACGTCGTCTCACAGCCTTCTCTGCGTGTCGTTCAGGCCGACGTGCCGGCGCTTGATGTTACGCCGGAACAACAATAACAGACAACTATACAAAAACATGCTTCTGATGCCTGAAATGTGTTTATATTCTCTTGGTTTCAGTGGAGTATGCGCCAGTTATGGATTCGAAAATATGACTTCCCGAATAAGTTGTAGCTTATATCACTGAATTAGTAAGATCGCTTATTTTCACATTTTTTGTTATAATTATGTTTCTTGGTAATTTACTAATGCATGGAACCGAAGTACATAACAACTATTTCTTAAATTAAGTAGAAAAATAATTAAGAACAAACATTATCATTACGACGCATGTGACTGCTTTCTCACGGGTTGGAGCGCTAATGTCGCTCCAACTCTCAAACGATAACCATGTAGCCTGCGCACTATATTTTTGTTTCTGTCCGAAATTTAGTCCAGCTTTGCAGAACCTAATATGAACTGAACTCTAACTGATCTGAATGCAGCTCGACTTTGTATTAAATGCGCAACTGAAGTAAAACAGTTATCTGGTCCTAAACAAATTAACCGCTTACCTCGCGTTTTGACATTGTTGCAGATTTCTCGAAAGCACGACAACAAACAGCAAGCAGGCAGCGGCTGAGCTAGATTTTTTTTTTTTCCAAATACATATTCAAACTGTCGCATGTATTAATGGGTAAGAATCAACAGTAGAGTGGGGAGAGTAACTATTTCTATGAAATGATGTTCCAAGACAACGATTTTAGAATGAAATGTAGAAATATGTATTCAAAAAGGCAGAGTAAAACTTCGAGTGATCTTCACACATAACATATTATGCTAACCAAGGTAAACAATGATTTAAAAAGTTTACAAAGTTCACAGAGAACTTCTATAAAAATGAAACAGCCTAATCAATTAACATGCTAATACATGATTCAGGGAAGCGGAGTGGTCTTCCTCCCAGCTTTGAGCAAGTTAACTAGCTGATAGTAATCATTCCTATCTGCGTAATGCTGCAGTCGGACCTCAAACTTCTTCTTTTCAAAAATAATGACATTATTCGAAATATATATTCCTCTCACCTTTCAATGTGTAATTTATATTCATCCTTGCTGTCCTTTCTGCATCTTACAGATTCAGTCACAAATCCACACACCACTGCTAAATACGTCTGTCACCTACCACACGTCAACTAGTAATGTATCAAGAATGAGATTATCACACTGCAGCGGAGTGTGGGCTGATATGAAACTTCCTGGCAAATTAAAACTGTGTGCCGGACCGAGACTCGAACTCGGGACCTTTGCCTTTCGCGGGCAAGTCATCTACCATCTGAGCTACCTAAGCACGACTCACGTTCCGTCCTCACAGCTTTACTTCTGCCAGTACCTCGTCTCCTACCTTCCAAACTTTACAGAAGCTCTCCAGCGAACCTGGTAGAGCACTTGCCCGCGAAAGGCAAAGGTCCCGAGTTCGAGTCTCGCTCCGGCACACAGTTTTAATCTGCCAGGAAGTTTCAAGAATGTATCAGACTGCGCAGAGGCAAAGACTGTGCCCCGGCAAGACCAAAGATTGCTAAACAGTAACGTAACTTGCTCTCTCTCTCTCTCTCTCTCTCTCTCTCTCTCTCTCTCTCTCTTACGTTAACATAATAGCATACAAAAATGAAAATGACATGACCATCTTACAACCATTTTCGCAGCAGGGAGTGTCCCAACTGTGTGTGTTAGATTGTGCTGAGGCGTAGCCATAGAGACGCTACAAAATCACGTTATGCGATTGGCTGAGGTAGATGCAAGAAGCATTTGTGCCAAGCCCACTGCATCTTTCAGAAAGCTTCTTTAGCCCACTGTACAGTAACATAAAACATACAGTAAAATAAAGCAAGGTATCCAATTTTGAAGTAGGCATTGCTTCTTGTAGCCGGGACAGAGATCTGTCAGGGAAGAAAACAAAGCTCGCCAACCGCCGCAACTTTGGGACACATCGCTCTGCCGCTCATAAAGTGTTATCTACAGTACAGTTAGCCGTTTCTATCAAACAAGCAACCTCAGTTACCTAATGTACTGCTAAGTTAGAGCAGTTGCTTTAAATTGGTCTCGAATACTTAGAAACAAAAAGACTGGAGCAAAAGTGTCGAAAAATGTCCTTTGTGGCGAGATTTACTCCGTTTCCGTGTTGCTGCTACTTACTGCCACCATCGCGACTGATTTCGCACTTCCTGTTACGACAGCGAGCTCAAATAGTTAGTGTTATCCGCAAGTACCTTGAAACTGATCATCTCGAACCCTCAGCTCAACATCACAGGAAGGTAGCAAACTTTACGTCGGAAAACATGTTTTATACAAAGAAGAATCAGAGCTACACAGTGCGTCCATTCTAAAATCGTCATTTTTGGAAACCAATCAAATGTAAGTTATACAGAAATTGCTAAATGCATAGCATTGTCTCACTTTGATCAGCCATGTAATGCTATAACTGGCTAAATGAGAGGTAAGCTAGATGTAGAGGTATTCCTTCTGTCAAATGACAACATTATAAACTACATACCAACTTAAGTCATAAGACTGACAGAATTTAAACTGAGATTTATGTCTTCTAAATATGTAGTAGCAGTGTCCATTTGCCTAAATGCAGGAACGTGCGTTATCGTCCTATAAACATATTGCTTTATGTCTTCTAAATATGTAGTAGCAGTGCCCATTTGCCTAAATGCAGGAACGTGGTTTATCGTCCTATAAACAGATTGATTTATCTGGTTAAGATTTTCCACGCTGTATAGCGCAATCACTTAAAGAAACTGAGGTAGTTCCATATTTTTAAAATTTATCTTTCGTCACGTAGAGATTTGACGAGATCAATTGAAAAGCGTCTATTCTCACCACAAGCCAAAATTTTTGCAAATTAACTCGAGAACTCCAATTAGGATTTGTACAGAGTTTTCTGCACTTTGTGGTATAGCTGTCGTGAAACTGTTCTAAGTTACGTTTCTTAGAATCGTATGATCATTAACCAAGATAAAAATTTAATGACGTAATGCGTACAAAAGTATCATTTTTGGCAGCTTCTGGGGAATTCTTTTCGAAGTCCAGAACTACGGCCTATGCCCCACATGCAGCAAATACTCGTATTTTACGTGACTAAAACATGAATGCACTGGCGGCAGCAGTTGAGACGCACGCGAGCAGCCTCTACGTTTGGCACGATTTCTTGGTGCTGGATCAGTTGCATTCTTTCGGCAGAGGTAACATCTGCCACCTCGAGCGCTGCTTCCTTTTCAGTCTAAGCTTAACGGCGATGGCACTGAGTCTTCATGTTTAAGAGATCTCGATGAATGACGTCCACTCCTTCTTTTTCTCTATGACAGTGTGAGCACAATTGCCAAAGAGTCCCAAAATATTTTCAAGCGGCGGACCACATAGTTCAAGGCGATCACGTTGAGTTAGAGAGTTTTCCAGAGAGATGAGATTCGCGATCGTCTGCAGGCTTCCGTCTCCTTTTTAACAGCGCATAATGTATTAGCCCAAACAAGAAAATGTCCTATTTTTGAATGTTTGTTTCCGAAATTCACTTTGCAGTATACGTCCATGAAATGCTTTTGTGTCTCTACACTTGTAGGAGCACATGCAGGTGACCTAACAAAAGATGGAAAAAAGTACAATGAGCTTTGTTGAGGCACATAGCTACAAAGTGATGGTTACCCTACATAACTGGCTTGAAAGAAATCATTTTTGATGTTATCATGCTCACTTAATGAAGTGACTAAATGAGTTTAACAGCAACACAGAGAAAAACCGCGTGATAACAATGACAAGGATTAAGGTTACTCTGGACCAGATTCGTTTGATCACCTACATTCCGCCACCAGGGCATCCATCTAAATACAGCCGATCATGTACAGCATACTGCACCCACACCTAAAACTTAAAACTGGTAGAAATATGCTTTGAACTGATTTTTTCACAGCTATTCATATAACTACCACAGCTGTCTGTAGTTGCCCCAAGATCCGGAGTGCAACCGCTAACCTGTCTTAGGTGATACTGCTCGTCGGTAATTTAGTGCTCTGCTATTAACTCTAACTAACGTAAGGACATCATACACATCCATACCCAAGGCAGGATTCAAACCTGCGACCGTAGTAGCATTTGCGCTGTTCTGGACTGAAGCGCATAGAACCAATCGTCCACCACGGCCGACCGTTGATTTTCGCCCAGTATTGTTTCGTATCGCCAGCAGTCAGTTATTGACGAAGTATTATACTTATTAGTAGGGGATGCGTGATAAGTTCGCCTTGAGCATCAGGCTTATAAAGTATTCCGACATGTGCAAAGGAAATGACTATGTCCAGTCGTAAGAAAGGTATGTCCAAAAATTGTGTTTGAAATCTTATGGGACTCAACTGCTAAGGTCATCAGTCCCTAAGCTTACACACTACTTAACCTAAATTATCCTAAGGACAAACACACACACACCCATGCCCGAGGGAGGACTCGAACCTCCACCGGGACCGGCCACACAGTTCATGACTGCAGCTCCCCAGACTGCTCGGCGGCAAGGAAGGTATGGATTTGACGTGGAATACTGTGATAGCAAAGGGAAGAGCATGTCAAGTCATAAAAATAGTACAGATATTTCTATTTCCAGAGCCACACCCATCACCAGGGTGTATTTCCGATACTTTGCTCACTGTAGAATGTCGTTCAACTGAGACTGTGATCGTAATATTTAATTGTAAGTAAAGTGATAAAATATATATGTGATCGGTTTCCTAGAATGATTCTCTGACTGGGGGTGCATGCCGCGCAGTGCTGGTGGCCTGTGGCGGGAATGATTCACGTTTCTGACCAATGGTTGCAGCTGTCCAAATGGATGTTGGGATGCAGGAACATAGCTGACTTTACCGTGTCGTCCTCTAGACGGCCGAATAGCAAACTAATACTTAGTATGTGTTGGACAGCTTTCGTGATCACGTGGAAATTTGAGAAGATTCAAATGGACGTGTGGTTGCACATTTCGCGCCTTTATTTAGTTGAGAGAACATAGGCTTTGGTTTGCGCATCTAGCAGGTCAAAGACGGGTGGAAGACACGTTTGCTGGTTCCCTAGACATGAGAAACACCTTAGTTGACTTTGTAAATTATAGGGATTATTTGGAATCTGCTACATCACCGACATCAGTATATGCGAGTGGAAATATCAGTTTCCTCTATTTTTTTCGAGTTTTCACATAAAAGTCTTCACAGACGGGATAAGTTTCTAGTTACTCAGTGCTCTACAGTACGCTACACCTAGCTACAGTTTCGGGTTTCTGGAGACATAATTTCCAGTCTGCATCTTCTGTATCTTCAGAATAATGTAGCGCGAGCGATACTGCTATGCAAACGATATTGCCATGAGCTTGATATCGAGAAGTATCGCATAAATGATATAATATTCTTTCTGGCAAACCACGTGTCAAAATACATGTGTTCTCGTAATCCCCAGAGTCTGGAGATAGGTGTAGAAACGAGCACGTCTTTGTACAACAGTTCAGAGAGTGACTTCGACCCCCCGAGGGCACTCTGGTCACGCGTGGGAAGCGGGTGACTTGAGTGTGTTCTGAAACATCTATTGTGCCATCAGCCAAGAGAGCTACAGAGAAAACTTTTTTAGTTTCCATCCTTGTCTCCTTTGTAGCAAGCAGTCAGATATCTTATTCTGAATGGTCTTAGAAACGTGTTTGAAGACTGCAGTGGTTTGTAAGTGGTTCTTCAAATCTGAATCTAATTTAGACCCAAAAATTACTGATCATCTAAAGGCCCCCAGATTTACTAAATGGAGTCCATTATTTTGGACAAAATTTCAGTCTTGTTGTTAATATTTTTATTACGCTCGTTGACAATGTCTGTATGGCTCGCTAAGATTCCCTTTAACATTAACTGTTCCTAAAAGTGCCAGAGGAACTGCATTATGAATATGCTCCTTTGACTTCTCAGGCTTTTCAGTCTTTTATTTCGCTTTGTTTATCTTTTTAAAACCACCTTTATTCACGTTACGTCACCCTCGGACAGCAAAAAAGGCAGCCTTCCCGTTCGAGCTATTCAGAATTAAAACTACAAACTTAATTCCTGTTGTTGCTTATGCCTAGCTGAAACACCGGTATTGGATCAGATGTTGAACGACCTCGTTTCTTAACAGTAGCTTTCTGACGGAAAGAGACCTGTAAAACTTTAAGCTGTTGCTGTTGAAGTTCACTTACAGTCACGGGGTTTTTTCCTAGATATGTAAGGCAATAGTTAAAATTTTCTGCAAATAAAAGAAAAAATAATTAATACATTAGAATGGTCGGAAGCAGAATAGTAATCTAATTCCACACTTTATCTCATGCAAGAAAATGCTACACGGTTAATCATAACACAAGTGACTTTTTTATGGCAAAAACACCTCCCCCCCCCCCCTCTCACCGGCAACAGTGTCAGGGTTGGCACTGCGGAAGCAACACTACTCCCTCGCCCCCGTAGGCTCGCGCGCAGCTCCACTAGTACGCATGCGCACAACAAGGAAACACTACGCCATTCACACTGTGAAGCACACAGCAGCGTACAAAGATTTTTGTATTTTTTTTAGTAAACTGGGGAATGGCTACTGACATTAAGCTTAAGGGTTGTATATCGCACAAGTATAAAGAAAGAATTAAAGTAAAAACGACTCATTACATTGAATTCATCGTGATTTGCCGTGACCAGGAGATCAACTAAGGATTATCTGGTCGCCTGTACTTTGCTAGTTCATTTAGCGTTACCCAGGGTGCACGTGTAGTATTCTACTACGGACGCGAACTAGCTTTACGCTGGAACGATCAGGTCAACTCCTGTCCAATGGCTGCATGTATTGAGCCATATCCCGCCGCCACATTTGCACAGAGAACACTCACTTGTCAGGGAGTGTCGAAAAATCCAAAATAGCCCAGATCTTCCTATCCACACCCTGAGTAATGGAATTGAGCAAAATAGATTGAAATCCAGACACCCCCCTCTCGCAAGTGCCAAAGATCTGGTAAAGAACGCTTTTATTCTTGAGGACCGCCGGAGAGAAGAATGGGAGGAAAAGACACCGCCTCAGGTTAACACCTTATTGGGAACATCTAACAGACCTCGGGGCTTTGACTTTCCCCGCAAAATCTGGTCTACCCTTAACAGGATCAGGACGAGCCACGGCCGTTGTGCGGACTCCTTGTACAAATGGAGCATAGTGCCATCACCACAGTGCGACTGCGGCGCCGACAGGCAGACAATTCACCATATCGTGGTAGAATGCCCTCTGAGGGCCTACCCTGGGCCAACAAGGCACTTCATGGATGCGACTAACAGTGCAATCGATTATATTTCTAACCTAGATGTTTGTTTGTGATATTGTAACTGTTTTGTGTGTTATGTACTTTTAGATTTTTCATACGTGATTTGTACTTGCCATACGCTAAATAAATAAATAAATAATTACATTGAATGGTATTGATCGTTATCAAGTGGAAATAGGCGGTGCAGCAGCTCCGCAGTGCACGTACGAGAGCCGTCGCTGGACAGGAGCGAGGCAACCACTCATCCAGATTTTTATATCCCTCGAATTACTGGCAAGAAGAACTGATATTTGGCCGACGTTGCAAGCGCTGGCTTATTCAGATTGCAGTGAAACTCATTATAAATTATAAAAGCTCGCGTTAAAAAGCAAAATGCGTCGCACTGTAAGCATACAAAGCTTAGAACAAAATTTAGCGGTACAACCCACACAGTAGATAAATGTAAATGTCGTGTGACTAGGGCCTCCCGTCGGGTAGACCGTTCACCAGGCGCAAGACATTCGATTTGACGCCACTTCGGCGACTTGCTCGTCGATGGTGATGAAACGATGATGATTAGGACAAAACAACACCCAGTCCCTAAGCGGAGAAAATCTCCGACCCAACCGGGAATCGAACCCGGGCCCTTAGGACTGACATCCTGTAGCGCTGACCCCTTTTTTTGGTTGATCTCATTTTGTTCAATATTGTTTGTTAAATTTGTTCGGGGCGGACGTCCCATGACACCCATTTAGGTTCTCCGTTGATCCTTTCACTCGCCGACACGCTGAGCTACCGTGCCGGCACCATTCGGCTACCGGGGGCGGTCAACCCACACACTGGAACATCGCGATACCTTGGTGGGAAAACCTGTCTACTCTGAGCTTTGCAGTGAAAGTGGAAACCTAACAATGCACCGGTTGGCCGTTAGAATGACCACAATAACTTATCTGTGAGGATGAAATATTGAAGCATATATGAAAACTTTACAGAAATCCGTTGAAAGACGAACATACTGTTAAGATACACTGGCTAAACTTAAAATTCGTGGGAGGGACAAAAGCAGGATCGCAAAAACAGCACTGTGTGGGCTACATTATCATTAAACTTAATTCAAATGATCTCTGGTTGTACGGTTGTTTCATTTAGTGGTTTATATCGTTTGGTGCGAGGATATATCAACAAATGATTTTTAAGCGAGCTTTGTTCACAATAACAAAACACTTCTGAAGACAGTATTATAGCATAAATTCCTAACATTGCGCAGCAAACAAGAGTGGAACATAAAGCCCCCTGTACATCGAACCGAACACAAGCGACCTTTCAGCAGTGAACGAGAATACTCTCTGTGGTAAACGCAAGGCGTGTGAGCAAGTGCCATTAAATCGCATTCAGATCGCAACCACTTGTGTCCGCGCCTACACACAAGGACAGTGGAGGGACAATTGCTAGCGGCCTCCACTGCTCCCCATCACTGTCCATGTGTGCAGCGACACAAGCTGTCTAAGTCCTTTTATTAGAAAGGAAATAGGCAATACATTTACTCGAAAGTAAACGAGTGAGAGTATGTATCTCTTACTCCGACTAAAATTAAAGGTATACGAAAGACATGCCGTTCTCGTTGCTTACGAGGCTGTCTGTTATTACATAGCTCATTTACTCCGAATGTCGTGTACGGTCCCCTCGAGCACGCAGAATTGCGGCAACACGACACGGCGTGGACTCCTCTAATGTCTGAAGTAGTGCTGGGGGAATCCTGCAGGGCTGTCCATAAATCCGTAAGAGTACAAGGGGTTGGAGAGCTCTTCTGAACAGCACGTTACAAGGCTCAGTAATGTTCATGCCTGGGGAGTTTGGTGGACAGCGAAAGTCTTTAAAGAGTGTTCCTGGGGCCACTCTGTAGCAATTCTTGACGTGTGGGGTGTCGCATTGTCCTGTGGGAATTGCCCAAGTGCGTCGGAATGCACAATGGAGATGAATGGATGCAGGTGATCAGACAGGATGTGTACGTACGTGTCATCTGTCAGAGTCGTATTTAGACGTATCAGGGGTCCCATATCACTCCAACTTCACACGCCCCACACCATTATAGAGCCTCCACCGGCTTGAGCAGTCCCCTGCTGACATGTCGGGTCCGTGGACTCATGAGGTTGTCTCCGTACCCGTACACGTCCATCCGCACGATGCAATTTGAAGCGAGACTCGTCCGACCAGGCAACATGTTTCCAGTCATCAACAGTCAAATAACGGTGTTGACGGGCTCAGGCGAGGCAGTCATCAAGGTAAACGAGTGGGCCTTCGACTCCAAAAGCCCATATCGATGATGTTTCGTTCAATGGTTCGCATGCTGACACTAGTTGATGGTCTAGCATTGAAATCTGCAGCAATTTGCAGAATGGTTGCACTTCTGTCCCGTTGAACGATCTTTTTCCGGCCGCAACGATGTCGGAGATTGATGTTTTACCGGATTCCTGATATTCACGGCACACTCGTGAAATGATCGTACGGGAAAATCCCAACTTCATCGCTACCCCCAAGATGATGTGTCCCATATTCGTGGACCAGCTATAACACCACGTTCAAACTCACTCGAATCTTGATAACCTACCATTGTAGCTGCAGTAACCGATCTAACAACTGCGCAATAGACTTGTGTTATACAGGCGTTGTCGAACGCAGCGCCGTATTCTGCCTGTTTACATATCTCTGTATTTGAACACGCATACCAGTTTCTTTGGCGCTTCATTGTATCACTGATATGTTAGAGATTTTTTATGACAAATAAAAATTATTTCCCCGGTATCAAGCTACGTGGTCTCTGACAAATATATAGCAAATTCTCTCAATTGGCCTATGTAAGAGGCCGTATGAATATTCCACATTTCGTTATCCATATTTTATTTACATTTTACTTACACATATTGTAATAACATCGTCAACAATCTGATATACAGCAGCTATTGGAATTCGAAACAATCAATTAAATAAATGTCTCCGGTTGCTAATAACCAGGGTGTTATGTTGGTCATCCATAATTAGTTTACTGCTTTCACAACACAGGACTTGATCGAGGTCATCGTAGTTGTCACGTATTGGATATGCTGTCCGGACACACAAACGAAATGAATGAATGAATGAATGAGTGTTCTGCTTTACATTCCTCCTCAATTATAATGATAAACCAGCTAAAAGCGTCAGACGACATATGTGCAAAGTTTTGGACTAATGCTGAGGAAATCTGAGTTCCAATTCAGTGATAAGTGCACTACCTCCACGCATTCCGCAAATTATGTAGAAATTGCGACACTTGAATTCTTCGTTTCCTACATTTTGCTTACTTCGACAAAAGCAGTGCGATCACCATGCGAAAGAATCGTGTCTAAATGCACCATGACTCACTACATAGTGTTGTATTCAACGTGCCGATTATCAGCGCCAAAAAACAATAACAAAGCGTTCATACGCAACGGCTCTGAACACTGGCGAATTGTCTGCGAATGCGCATTCCCTTGTGTTCGCTTCCATTGGCACCGGTATAAAGGGGACCAAACGTGCAAATAAAACTCCTTTGGCAATTTGTACCACTTTCAATTTAGGTTAATAAATTAGAATCATGACTAATGTATTACCCGAACTTTCAAACATTGGAAGATTAATAACTATTATTTACAGTGCTGCACATTCATGACGCGAACATGTCTAAACAGCGTTACTATTCCTCTTCTTGTTGTTATTATTATTATTATTATTATTATTATTATTATTGTTATTTCTATTTTTCTCAGACCTTAGGTCTGGTTAAAAATGGAAAGTGACGCGGACCTTGATCAAGCGTCACTTCCTTTTAACTGTACGGTATATGTTATATTGCATTTAGGAACTTTCGGGTAATCGAACATGTATCAATAATTACGGATTTCTGTAGTTGTATATATAAGTTTGGATGTAGCTGTATTGCATTGATGTACTGGTGGATATTGTGTGGTATGACTCCTGTAGTTGATAGTATAATTGGTATAATGTCAACTTTATCCTGATGCCACATGTCCTTGACTTCCTCATCCAGTTGGATGTATTTTTCAATTTTTTCTCCTGTTTTCTTTTGTATATTTGTTGTATTGGGTATGGATTTTTCGATTATTTGTGTTAATTTCTTCTTTTTATTGGTGAGTATGATGTCAGGTTTGTTATGTGGTGTTGTTTTATCTGTTATAATGGTTCTGTTCCAGTATAATTTGTATTCATCATTATCCAGTACATTTTGTGGTGCATACTTGTATGTGGGAGCGTGTTGTCTTATTAGTTTATGTTTTATGGCAAGTTGTTGATGTATTATTTTTGCCACATTGTCATGTCTTCTGGGGTATTCTGTGTTTGCTAGTATTGTACATCCACTTGTGATGTGATCTACTGTTTCTATTTGTTGTTTGCAAAGTCTGCATTTATCTGTTGTGGTATTGGGATCTTTAATAATATGCTTGCTGTAATATCTGGTGTTTATTGTTTGATCCTGTATTGCAATCATGAATCCTTCCGTCTCACTGAATATATTGCCTTTTCTTAGCCATGTGTTGGATGCGTCTTGATCGATGTGTGGCTGTGTTAGATGATACGGGTGCTTGCCATGTAGGGTTTTCTTTTTCCAATTCACTTTCTTCGTATCTGTTGATGTTATGTGATCTAAAGGGTTGTAGAAGTGGTTATGAAATTGCAGTGGTGTAGCCGATGTATTTATATGAGTGATTGCTTTGTGTATTTTGCTAGTTTCTGTTCGTTCTAGAAAGAATTTTCTTAAATTGTCTACCTGTCCATAATGTAGGTTTTTTATATCGATAAATCCCCTTCCTCCTTCCTTTCTGCTTAATGTGAATCTTTCTGTTGCTGAATGTATGTGATGTATTCTATATTTGTGGCATTGTGATCGTGTAAGTGTATTGAGTGCTTCTCGGTCTGTGTTACTCCATTTCACTACTCCGAATGAGTAGGTCAATATTGGTATAGCATAAGTATTTATAGCTTTTGTCTTGTTTCTTGCTGTCAATTCTGTTTTCAGTATTTTTGTTAGTCTTTGTCTATATTTTTCTTTTAGTTGTTCTTTAATATTTGTATTATCTATTCCTACTTTTTGCCTGTATCCTATATATTTATAGGCATCTGTTTTTTCCATCGCTTCTATGCAGTCGCTGTGGTTATCCAATATGTAATCTTCTTGTTTAGTGTGTTTTCCCTTGACAATGCTATTTTTCTTACATTTGTCTGTTCCAAAAGCCATATTTATATCATTGCTAAATACTTCTGTTATCTTTAGTATTTGGTTGAGTTGTTGATTGGTTGCTGCCAGTAGTTTTAGATCATCCATGTATTATTTAGCATGTTGGATAGTGGGTTCAGAGCAAGGCAGAACCAGAAAGGAATTAATGAGTCTCCTTGGTATATTCCACACTTAATCTGTATTGGCTGTGATGTGATATTATTTGAATTTGTTTGGATATTAAGTGTGGTTTTCCAATTTTTCATTACTATGTTTAGGAACTGTATCAATTTAGGATCTACTTTGTATATTTCCAATATTTGTAGTAACCATGAGTGGGTACACTATCAAAAGCTTTTTGGTAATCAATGTATGCGTAGTGTAGCGACCTTTGTTTAGTTTTAGCTTGATATGTCACCTCTGCATCTATTATCAGTTGCTCTTTACATCCTCGTGCTCCTTTGCAACAGCCTTTTTCTTCTTCATTTATAATTTTGTTCCGTGTTGTATGTGTCATTAATTTCTGTGTAATGACTGAAGTTAATATTTTGTATATTGTTGGTAGGCATGTTATGGGGCGATATTTAGCTGGGTTTGCTGTGTCTGCTTGATCTTTAGGTTTCAGATAAGTTATTCCATGTGTAAGTGTATCAGGGAATGTGTATGGGTCTGCAATGTAACTGTTAAATAATTTAGTTAGATGTGAATGTGTTGAGGTGAACTTCTTTAGCCAGAAATTTGCAATTTTATCTTTTCCAGGGGCTTTCCAATTGTGAGTAGAATTAATTGCTTGGGTGACTTCATGTCGAAAAATTATCACTTCAGGCATTTGTGGTATCATCTTGTATGTGTCTGTTTCTGCTTGTATCCACCGTGCACGCCTGTTATGTTGTACCGGGTTTGACCATATATTGCTCCAGAAGTGTTCCATGTCTGTTATGTTTGGTGGAGTGTCTATTTTAATGTGTGTGTTATCTATTGTCTGGTAAAATTTCTTTTGGTTTGTGTTGATTGTTTGGTTTTGTTTCCTTCTATTTTCACTTTTTTTGTATCTTCTAAGTCGTTTGGCCAATGCTTGTAATTTCTGCTTCTTTTCATCTAATTGCTCTATCGCTTCTTGTTGTGAGATTTTACCTAACCCTTTTCGTTTTTTTTCTGACATTTCATTTCTTATGTTGTGTTAGCTGTCCGATATCTTTTCTCAGTTTTTCTATTCTGATCTGTAGCCTGTGTTGCCATGCTGGTTTTGTGGGTTTCTTCTGTGTGTTGGTTGGTTCTGATCTCTGCCTAGCGTGTAGATTTAGTGTAGTGAGCGCTCCTATATAAACCAGTAGTTGTAACTCTTCCATAGTTGTGTTTTCATTTATTTTGTTGTGTATGATTGTGTTGATAGTTTTTATTGTTGTTTCGACTTGTGGGTTATTTGGCGGTCTATGCAAGAATGGTATAATGTTTGTATTTGTGTCTTTGTATTCTATATATGTCAGCTGAAATTTTTCTTCTATATCTAACATGTGTGTCACTTCGTGTTCTATTTGTGCTTGTTCTGGTGGCTGTCTTAAGATTACGTTTTCCTCTAATTGTTTAATTGATGCGTGTTGTCCTTTGTTTGGTTGCTCTGGGATGTTTGAGTCCATTACTGTATTTTTGTCTTCTTCTGATTGCACATTATTTTGTTCCAGTATTTGATGTACTTGTTGTTTGATGTTTTCTAATTCTGACTGGGGTGTCCTGTTATTTTTTATTATTACACGGATCTGATAAGCTAGTCGTTGTTCTGTTAAAAATTTTAATTCTTGGTATCTGGTAATAAATGTTGTGTATACTTGTGATCTGTATCCAGTTGTGTTGGTTCCTAGGTTTGTTGCTTGGTAATAACAGAACATGAGGTGCTGGTTAATTTCATCTGACCATCTCATCCTCTGTCTTTGTTTTCCTTCTAGGGTGGTTGCAGGAAGCATATCCTGCAAAACACCTCTATTATTATTATTATTATTATTATTATTATTGATTCAGAACTGTCACCGTTAAATTCCCCCTAAAATCAGGGCAGTGCGGCTGCGGGGCCCCCGACAGTGCAGGGTGTGCAACATGTGCTGAGTATGTTGTACTATGAAAGTATATGTACGTAGGTATGTTTTTATGTTTCACATCTGTTCCTAAACTACTGGACTGATTTCAACCAAACTTAGTAAATATATCACTTACTATCTGGAAAGAAACACTGTGTGAGGAAACTACCTACCTCCCATAGGGGAGGGGTGGAGGTGACGCAAAAGCATCACTCAGGAGCCTCTGGGCCAATTTCAACCAAATTTTGCGTATACATGACACATTATTGGCATAATTCTGTTTATAAAATATTGTGGGGTAGTATAGGCTACGCCTACCACTCCTTGGGGTGAACGTGTGGCTGACAACTGAGACATCTAAAAACATTCTATAATCACCTATATTAATATTGAATCAATAGGTTTCAGGGTCGCTAAGCCCTGAAGAAATTTCATCTAAACTTCGCGCACGGTATCTGCAAAAAGCAGCTATCACAACTAGGCACCCCTAGCACCCTAATGGTTGAGATTGGGAGCGAATGTTGATGACATAAAAGTATAACTGAGGAACGTTTGATGCAATTTTAACCAAACGTGGTAGACACAAGGTTTTTTATTTGTGTGAAATACCGAGATTGGGAAAAAAATATGGAAACACCGCGAGAAATACACTCATGGAAATTGAAATAAGAACACCGTGAATTCATTGTCCCAGGAAGGGGAAACTTTATTGACACATTCCTGGGGTCAGATACATCACATGATCACACTGACAGAACCACAGGCACATAGACACAGGCAACAGAGCATGCACAATGTCGGCACTAGTACAGTGTATATCCACCTTTCGCAGCAATGCAGGCTGCTATTCTCCCATGGAGACGATCGTAGAGATGCTGGATGTAGTCCTGTGGAACGGCTTGCCATGCCATTACCACCTGGCGCCTCAGTTGGACCAGCGTTCGTGCTGGACGTGCAGACCGCGTGAGACGACGCTTCATCCAGTCCCAAACATGCTCAATGGGGGACAGATCCGGAGATCTTGCTGGCCAGGGTAGTTGACTTACACCTTCTAGAGCACGTTGGGTGGCACGGGATACATGCGGACGTGCATTGTCCTGTTGGAACAGCAAGTTCCCTTGCCGGTCTAGGAATGGTAGAACGATGGGTTCGATGACGGTTTGGATGTACCGTGCACTATTCAGTGTCCCCTCGACGATCACCAGTGCTGTACGGCCAGTGTAGGAGATCGCTCCCCACACCATGATGCCGGGTGTTGGCCCTGTGTGCCTCGGTCGTATGCAGTCCTGATTGTGGCGCTCACCTGCACGGCGTCAAACACGCATACGACCATCATTGGCACCAAGGCAGAAGCGACTCTCATCGCTGAAGACGACACGTCTCCATTCGTCCCTCCATTCACGCCTGTCGCGACACCACTGGAGGCGGGCTGCACGATGTTGGGGCGTGAGCGGAAGACGGCCTAACGGTGTGCGGGACCGTAGCCCAGCTTCATAGAGACGGTTGCGAATGGTCCTCGCCGATACCCCAGGAGCAACAGTGTCCCTAATTTGCTGGCAAGTGGCGGTGCGGTCCCCTACGGCACTGCGTAGGATCCTACGGTCTTGGCGTGCATCCGTGCGTCGCTGCGGTCCGGTCCCAGGTCGACGGGCACGTGCACCTTCCGCCGACCACTGGCGACAACATCGATGTACTGTGGAGACCTCACGCCCCACGTGTTGAGCAATTCGGCGGTACGTCCACCCGGCCTCCCGCATGCCCACTATACGCCCTCGCTCAAAGTCCGTCAACTGCACATACGGTTCACGTCCACGCTGTCGCGGCATGCTACCAGTGTTAAAGACTGCGATGGAGCTCCGTATGCCACGGCGAACTGGCTGACACTGACGGCGGCAGTGCACAAATGCTGCGCAGCTAGCGCCATTCGACGGCCAACACCGCGGTTCCTGGTGTGTCCGCTGTGCCGTGCGTGTGATCATTGCTTGTACAGCCCTCTCGCAGTATCCGGAGCAAGTATGGTGGGTCTGACACACCGGTGTCAATGTGTTCTTTTTTCCATTTCCAGGAGTGTACTTGCTTGAGCATATATGCAGATGCTAGCCAAGTCTTAGGATACGCGTTTGTATTTGACCCTGAATGACCCGTCTGCAATGTCCTCAATACACTGCACTGAGTGAGATGGTGCAGTGGTTAGCACACTGGACTCACATTCGGGAGGATGAGGGTTCAAACCCGCGTCCAGCCATCCTGATTTAGGTTTTCGGTGATTTCCCTAAATCACTTCAGGCAAATTCCTGGATGGTTCCTCTGATAGGGCACGGCCGACTTCCTTCGTCGACATCCTTCCCTAACCCAACGGGACCGATGACCTCCCTGATTGGTCCTATCCCCGAAATCAACCAACCAACCAACCAACACTGCAGGTATCCGCCGTGGTCAGAACAGTGCTCTATGTAGCTGAGGCCATTAACGTGAAACGAATTCGAACGTAGTCATATTTTAATGCTTGCGTAACCGAAATGTTTGTTGTTTCAAGAAGCAGCGTATCGAAGATTTATACCGAAAAGTCAAAACATGGACAAAAGTCTTTCTTGACTGTTCGTCATTGAAATGGAGTGCGATGAAAAATAAGAGGACGACGACTGCAAAAGTCACTGTAGACCTGAATATCGGATTTGTGAGCCACGTCAGCACCGAAACAACGCGGAGGGAGCTCTCGGATCTGGGAATTGCACGGCGAGTTGGAATCCCAGAACCACTCATCAGTGCTGGAATCGCTCGTAACATGAAAACGTGGTGTCCAAGTCACAAAACTTGGACTATGGAGCAGTGGAAGAATGCCGTTTGGTCGGATGAGTCTTGTTTCAACCGTTTCCAGCTTGTGGCTGGGTGTACGCCCCAAGAGAAACACGGCAGGAGTTCGGTGATGATGAGGGCAGCCACATCGTGGTATTCCGTGGGCCCGTGGGTTACTCAGGAGGGTCGCACTACAGCCAAGAATTATGTCGCTGTTTTGGCTGATCAGGTCCATCCGTTGGTGCAAATGCTTATGCCCCCTCGTTCACAATATTCTCTCCCGCTTCTGATCTACGTAAACGACGGAGGGGATGATCCGGGCAGCCCTCTCACACTGTTTGCAGGTGACACTATCATTTACCGTCTTGTAAAGCCATCAGATGATCAAAACCAACTGCAAAATGATTTAGACGAGATAACTGTATGGTACAAAAATTGGCTCTTGACTCTAAATAACGAAAAGTGTGATGTTATCCACGCGAATACTAAAAGAAATCCGCTAAATTTCGGTTACACGATAAATCACACAAAGCTAAAGGCTGTAAATGCAGCTAAATACTTAGGGATTACAATTACGATTAACTTCAATTGGAACGATCACAAACATAATGTTGTGGGTAAAGCAAACCGACGACAGCGATTTATTGGTAGAAAGAAAATGCAAAAGATCGACTGAAGAGACTGCGTACACCACGCTTGTCCGCTCTCTTGTGGAGGATTTCTGTGCGGTGTGGGATCCGCATCGGATGAGACTGACGAAGGACGTCGAAAAAGTTTAAAGAAGGGCAGGTCGTTTTGTATTATCGCGAAATATGGGATCGAGTGCAACGGACATAATAGGTGAATTAGGATGGCAATCAACGGCGTTTTCGTTGCTGGAGAATCTTGTCGTGAAATTTCAATCACCAACTTTCTGTGACGAGAAATGATAGTTATCATAAAATAAGAGCGATCAGAGCTCGTACAGAAAGATGTAAGTGCTCGCTTTTCCCACGCACTGGCAGAAGAGTGGAACCGTAGAGAAATAGCTTGAACGTGGCTCGATGAACCCTCTGCCACGCACTTAATTGTGAATTGCGGAGTAATCATGTAGGTGTAGATGTAGGAGGCTCGCATCATCCAGGACTGGTTTTGTGAGAACGAGGATAAATTGTCGTATCTACTCTCACCAGATCTCAGTGTTATTGAGCCATAGCGATCTACTCTGAAGAGAAAGGTGCTCCATCGTTCTCAACCTCCGTCGTCGTTACGTGAACTTCTCACTGTTTTGCAGGAGGAATGGTATAAGATTCCCTGAAAGCCATAAAGGACCCGTATTTATCCATTCAGAGTCGACTGAAAGCTGTTTTCAATGCCAATGGGTTTTGTACACCTTATTAGGCATGGTAATGTGTGTTTTGGCGCTTCCATATTTTTGTCCACCTCCTGTGTGCTAAAATATGTGTGAAATATAAATGTGCGTAAAATATACGTGACATACGTACGCGGGCGAAGCCGGAGGCAAAAAGCTAGTATGCCATATGCGTAAACCGCGTTTGGCGGAAACCCTAAACCTGGGGAGGGGGCACAGGGAGACTTGAACAGCCGTAGTCCGAAATAGACAGTCCAGTGTCTTAGTCTGTTGCTGCGGTACCTCGATGGGTTTTTGTCGTTAAGTTAACAACAAGCACAGTAAATGAGTAGATGACACGCAAGGGCAAACATGTCCACAATTTAAAAAGATGAGATACAGAATGGAACGGTAGGTATACAATAAGCAGAATCTAAATACAATACGCAAATTAAGTGGAATCGAACATGTACAGCAGGTCGCTGTGACCGAGCGGCTCTAGGCGCTTCAGTCTGGAACCGCGGGCCTGCTGCGGTCGCAGGTTCGAATCCTGTCTCGGGCATGGATGTGTGTGATATCCTTAGGTTAGTTAGGTTTCAGAAGTTCTAAGTCTAGGGGACTGATGATCTCAGATGTTAAGTCCCATAGTGCTTAGAGCCATTTGAACTTCGAACATGTCCCATGATACAAGCCTGCGAAAATACATGGTTCAGAGCAAACACGAACTTGCCCACATATATATTTCGTGCAAAGAAGAACGGCCAACAGGGGACGCTGATCCCAGTCATGTGATTTCCATTCCACTCAAGGCGAAACGTTCCCGCGCAGAGCAGCTGTTACCATCAGTTTGTGCTTCTGCACTCCCTCGTAATAACATAGGATAGAATTAAGAGAATTAATATTAATTATTATCATTAAAAAGACACACTTACTAACCTGCAGACCGCATATTCGGTGGAGAAACTTCGACGAAAGAGGCCAACAATCATAATAAAAGAGGAATATAATGAGGTATACCAGTCAGAGGGTGAAGTAAGAAACCTTAGTGAAGACTGGCGAATGATACACGTGAAATCCTTATCTATAGTCCTCCGAAATTTAGATCACATAAGTGGAATTAAACGATGAAGACAACTGCATTCTTTAAGTTCCAGCAAGATGTGCGAGGAAGGAAGTCTTTTAAAAAAGCGCATAGCCATTACGAACCTCTTTTCTTAATCACGAGCTAAGTTCTTCTCAGCCAGCCAATCTTAGATAACAACAACAAAGATGTTGATGTTTTCTTGTAAACTATTTTCCGAGAAGACTGGCAAAATCGAGAGGACTGAGGTTGGTATATGTCCATCATTGACGATATACCCATGTTATTCAACACATAAGTAGCGAAATTGCTTGTGATTGTCTAGAAAATGCTTCTGCTTTATGTGTTTAAGTACAACAATTACCTCAAAGAATAATAGATAATGCCATTGTTACATCGCTATATTCTGTTATGGTGGTTTGAAACATTTTAAATAATTGTGAAGCAACAACGAATCAGAACATTTGGTAAAAAACTGAATAACAGTATTACAGTTGCCAATTTATAATTTTTTCCATGATATATTAAATTGTTACAATTACGTAATATTATATAGTATATCAAGCATACAATAAGATGTAAGTCATTTTCAAAAAACAAGATACCTGGTTTTGAAAATCATTCAAAACTGAACGTGTCCAAAGGGTTCGTACAAATGAGAACCTGTTCATATTTAAGTGTAATTTTTAAAGAAATATTTTCATTGTAAATTTGATTTACAAACATGAACTGCCTTTTGGCACAAAAGTAAAGGCGTTTGCATTGCAATATGTTATTTTCGTTTATACGTATGCGTGAAATAAGTTTTATGTTAACTGCGTCAAATTGCATTTAGTGAATACGTTCGTCTTTGCATGTCGCATCCTCAAATGTTTTCCATACGTAGAACTCGATTCGGAATATTATTTGCCCGTTCGCATGACACCTCCTTGGTTGACAGCCTGACTAACGGTAACGGTAATCGTACGCCGCGCGGGGTTAGCCGAGCGGTCTTAGGCGTTGCAGTCATGAACTATGCGGCTGGTCCCGGCGGAGGTTCGAGTCCTCCCTCGGGCATGGGTGTGTGTGTGTTGGTCCTTAGGATAATTTAGATTAAGTAGTGTGTAAGCTTAGGGACTGATGACCTTAGCAGTTAAGTCCCGTAAGGTTTCACACACATTTGAACATTTTTTGGTAATGGTACGTTCTTCTGTCTCGATACGCAGCTCGAATTTTTTGGGCCATTTCTTCAGAATAAACCTGGATACCGTGTGCGCATGATTTAAATTTATATAAGTTTTAATCTATGGTCTATTAGAACGAAACTACAACATGTACGGGTGAGAAACGATTACTGCGTACCAAGGTACGTTGAGTTAGTAGATTGCTCGTGTTGTGAGGTACGTCATTCTCTCCGTTATCCGTTACTAAACTGTCTGCCTCATCACAGTGACGGAAAGCGAAAAAGAACGCTGATGTAGTCAGGGAAGCTTCAAGATTATTTTTGTCAGTTTCGTAATTTCGAAGATAAATTGTAGCAGCCTAATTAATTTGCGGAATTCATGGATATCAGATCTACGATAACATACTTTTAGCTCCGTTTCAGGCTTTTCTTTGTCAATCATTGGATATGCCTCAGCGATCAGTACTATTTCTGCTGTAGGATATTTAGTCTTAAAACAAGCGAACAATTTAACATCTACTACGTGTTTAGTTGAAGAATATCTACGATACTGCAGTTCAGATACTTGTTCAGAAATACGATGCAACGCTCCTTCGGACCTGCATTCACCGTACTTCCGAACAACACCGGCACTGCAACATCGCAGATATTCTTGCACTAAATCAGGCACTGCGACGACTGCAGCCGTTACGAAATACACGAAATGTGTTCGCTGTTGCGAATATGAACAACCACAAGCTGTATAATGAAATGACGACAGTGAAAATTTGTGCGAGACCTGGAGTAGAAGCCGACTTCCGCTTATCGCAAGCGGTCTTCTTATCACGCTTCGCGTACAGACCCAAACTTCCAAATGTCGTCAACTATGTGTCTACAACATGCACTCGTTCGTCCAGTATGTATATTTTCGTACAGGGGGCAAAATTTTAGTTGAAAGTCGCTTGCCGATGTTGTTCAGAAGTACGATGTAATGTTCCTCCAGACATACACAGCGTCATTCCTATGGCGCACATTATGCATTGCTGGTTAAGTTGGCAGCGAGAGTAATCACAGTATTAGTACCTCAAATTCCAGCGACATCTACCAGTTGAGTTCCACAGAGACGATGTAGTTGTTGTGGTCTTCAGTCCGGAGACTGGTTTGATGCAGCTCTCCATGCTACTCTATCCTGTGCAAGCTTCTTCATCTCCCAGTACCTACTGCAGCCTACATCCTTCTGAATCTGCTTAGTGTATTCATCTCTTGGTCTCCCTCTACGATTTTTACCCTCCACACTATCCTCCAGTACTAAATTGGTGATCCCTTGATGTCTCAGAACATGTCCTACCAACCCATCCCTTCTTCTAGTCAAGTTGTGCCACAAACTGCTCTTCTCCTCAATTCTATTCAATACCTCCTCATTAGTTATGTGATCTACCCATCTAATCTTCAGCATTCTTCTGTAGTACCACATTTCGAAAGCTTCTATTCTCTTCTTGTCCAAACTATTTACCGTCCATGTTTCACTTCCATACATGGCTACACTCCATACAAATACTTTCAGAAACAACTTCCTGACACTTAATTCTACACTCGATGTTAACAAATTTCTCTTCTTCAGAAATTCTTTCCTTGCCATTGCCAGTCTACATTTTATATCCTCTCTACTTCGACCATCATCAGTTATTTTGCTCCCCAAATAGCAGAACTCCTTTACTACTTTAAGTGTCTCATTTCCTAATCTAATTCCCCTGAGCATCACCCGACTTAATTCGACTACATTCCATTATCCTCGTTTTGCTTTTGATGATGTTCATCTTATACCCTCCTTTCAAGACACTGTCCATTCCGTTTAACTGCTCTTGCAAGTCCTTTGCTGTCTCTGACAGAATTACAATGCCATCGGCGAACCTCAAAGTTTTTATTTCTTCTCCGTGGATTTTAATACCTAATCCGAACTTTTCTTTTGTTTGCTTTACTGCTTGCTCAATATACAGATTGAATAACATCGGGGAGAGGCTACAACCCTGTCTCACTCCCTTCCCAACCACAGCTTCCCTTTCATGTCCCTCGACTCTTATAACTGCCACCTGCTTTCTGTAATAATTGTAAATAGCCTTTCGCTCCCTGTATTTTACCTCTTCCACCTTCAGAATCTGAAAGAGAGTTTTCCAGTCAAACAGAGACAGAGACGATAAGCCAAGTAAATACATAGTGAGAAGTACTGAACTGTGTGAAGTAAAATCGTCATAAATCCTGAACGGTTTGCGTTAGGGCTTTCAAACTGCACGGTTGACCGCGGAGCATGATGGGAATTGGCATGCACTGTATGGTTTGGTTTAGCGACGAAGCCCACTTTCATTTGGACGCGTGCGTCAGTAAGAAAAATTGGCGCATTTGGGAGACTGAGAATCCGCATTTCGCGATCGAGAATTCTCTCCACCCTCAACGGGTTCCTATGTGGTGTGCAATGTCCAGTCGCTAAATAATCGGTGCGACCTTCCTTGATGGCACGCTGACTACCGAACGGTACAAGTAGCCCTGACTTCGACAAGATGTGGTTCATGCAAGACCTCATCGAAGCAGGAGAGGAGCACTTTGGGGTCCCAGAGGCCACTGGCATGGGACTCGACTGGCCGCCATATTCTACGGATCCGAACACATACGACTCCTTTTTGTGGTGCTATACTAAAGGCAAGGTGTATAGCAATAACCCCAAAACCATTGACGAGCTGAAAACAGCCATTGAGGAGGTCATCGACAGCATCGATGTTCCGACACTTCAACGGCTCATGCAGAATTTCGCTATTCGTCTGCGCCACATCATCGCCAATGATGGCAGGCATATCTAACATTTCATAACCTAAATATGAATATCTGTAATAAAGTTTACATGTTGAATAAAGTGTGTGCACGCTGTAGTTTGTAAGGAATTTACGTCTTTTTTCTATATAGTTCAATAATTGTCACCCTGTATGTACTTTTATTGAGGATAGCAACTGCGCTAGCACCAAGGCAATACACCTGGCCCAGCTTATTTATTAATACGTAAGCAGAAATAACAATTTCAAATCGCAGTCATTACGTTACTAAGGCTCCGACGATTTAAAAGGCAAATTAGTTTTCTGGCAAAAATATAGCTTAATTCGTGAAATCCAGCTATAGTGCATTGTAAATGTTTATATATGCCAACTATATTTTTCGTCTCTCGTATTCCTTTGTTTCTGAACATTCTCACAGTATAACATGTTAGCCTGTGACATTCTTGTCAGCCCTTTCATCTGTGTAATAAATGCTCTCTGGCTAATTCTGACGGGTTGCACCCCGTGCTTCACTAGACCCAGTTCTCGCTGCAGCGACACCAGTCATACTGTTAGGTATTGCCAGTCTAATAATGTTCACATGGGGTTCCCAAAAACGGATTTCTTGAACCGATTTCCTGATACCGCTTCTGGGTGGTTATGTAAACACTTCAAAATCGAATCTGAAAATCCACTTCTAGTTGCTGGTTTTTCAATTCCACAATCGATTTTTCGCTACCAAAGTAAACGCACCCAGTTTTGAAACGTGCTTGGATCGTCAAGTTACGTCTTGCTTTCAGAATAGTCAGTTAATATGAACTTATTGTGCAGTGGAGGAGAAGCATACCAAATTAAACGCACCCAGTTTTGAAACGTGCTTGGATCGTCAAGTTACGTCTTGCTTTCAGAATATTCAGTTAATATGGACTTATTGTGCAGTGGAGGAGAAGCAGAAATATTAGACTCAGAATGAAATTGTTTACCTGTAATATTTAAGTGAAGAGAAGTAACGATTCTATTGACTGAATCAGAAACTGTGCCCGCTGCTTTCCAGCCGCCACATTTAACTCGGCTAGAAAATCCGCTTGAGGTCTCGATATGTAAACACGACAGCGAAAGATGGTTTCCGAAATTCGGTTTCTGTCTTCCGGAAGATGTGTCACATGGGTCATTCCGTGTCAAATCAACCAATTGTACTACATGATTCGAACCATGACCTCTTAGAGTTGGATGAATTTTTTTTTCAGGTTATGTACCCACTAACACTACAGGGCTATTACAAATGATAGAAGCGATTTCATAAATTCACTGTAGCTCCATTCATTGACATATGGTCACGACACACTACAGATACGTAGAAAAACTCATAAAGTTTTGTTCGGCTGAAGCCGCACTTCAGGTTTCTGCCGCCAGAGCGCTCGAGAGCGCAGTGAGACAAAGTGGCGACAGGAGCCGAGAAAGTGTATGTCGTGCTTGAAATACACCCACATCAGTCAGTCATAACAGTGCAACGACACTTCAGGACGAAGTTCAACGAAGATCCACTAACTGCTAACTCCATTCGGCGATGGTACGCGCAGTTTAAATCTTCTGGATGGCTCTGTAAGGGGAAATCAACGGGTCGGCCTGCAGTGAGCGAAGAAACAGTTGAACGCGTGTGGGCAAGTTTCACGCGTAGCCCGCGGAAGTCGACGAATAAAGCAAGCAGGGAGCTAAACGTACCACAGCCGACAGCTTGGAAAATCTTACGGAAAAGGCTAAAGCAGAAGCCTTACCGTTTACAACTGCTACAAGCCCTGACACCCGATGACAAAGTCAAACGCTTTGAATTTTCGGCGCGGTTGCAACAGCTCATGGAAGAGGATGCGTTCAGTGCGAAACTTGTTTTCAGTGAGGAAGCAACATTTTTTCTTAATGGTGAAGTGAACAGACACAATGTGCGAATCTGGGCGGTAGAGAATCCTCACGCATTCGTGCAGCAAATTCGCAATTCACCAAAAGTTAACGTGTTTTGTGCAATCTCACAGTTTAAAGTTTACGGCCCCTTTTTCTTCTGCGAAAAAGACGTTACAGGACACATGTATCTGGACATGCTGGAAAATTGACTCATGCCACAACTGGAGACCGACAGTGCCGACTTCATCATTCAACAGTACGGTGCTCCACCGCACTTCCATCATGATGCTCGGCATTTCTTAAACAGGAGATTGGAAAACCGATGGATCGGTCGTGGTGGAGATCATGATCAGCAATTCATGTCATGGCCTCCACGCTCTCCCGACTTAACCCCATGCGATTTCTTTCTTTGGGGTTAGGTGAAAGATTCAGTGTTTAAACCTCCTCTACCAAGAAACGTGCCAGAACTGCGAGCTCGCATCAACGATGCTTTCGAACTCATTGATGGGGACATGCTGCGCCGAGTGTGGGAGGAACTTGATTATCGGCTTGTTGTCTGCCGAATCACTAAAGGGGCACATATTGAACATTTGTGAATGCCTAAAAATACTTTTTGAGTTTTTGTATGTGTGTGCAAAGCATTGTGAAAATATCTCAAATAATAAAGTTATTGTAGAGCTGTGAAATCGCTTCAATCATTTGTAATAACCCTGTAGTTTAAATTTGAAATTTCAAATTTTTCTGACCTTTGGTTTTTGAGTTTCAAGGGTTTAAAAATCAAAAAAACCTATGTTTTTGATCAATCGATGATTGTTTTAAAATGCTGTAGCTCAAAAACTATACAACCTAGAGAGCTCAAACTTGCACCATTGTTTTCCTCTAAAAATTCCCTTCAGTTTGATATGTAACATGACTATGCTACCTAAATCTGAAAATTTTAAACCATTCCAAAAAAACATTTTTTGAAATTTCCAAAATATGTACCCTTGCATTTTTTTTATAAAAATTATATATGTTGTCCAGTCTAACTGACTACATGCATGCAACATTTCAAGATGGGATCTCAATGGGTTCTTGTATAAAATAATATTTTACTACCGCAATACACACTAGTGAGGTGAAAAGCAGACTATTTCTAGACTATGAATACCAAGGTAGACCTATGTAATTCTAACAAACTTAAATTTTTATGTTAGCCTTTTTATGCAACATTACCCTCTTACAGTTTGTTAATTCATTAAACGATGTAGTGTTGTTTTAATTTAATGTTCATGATTCTTTTAACTATACATCAGAAGGAAGTGAACACATTTTAATTGGTAATATATGTGCTACAAGTTAAAATTTTGAATAAAGCCACTCACCTTCATCCTTAGTTGTAAATGGCAGAGATTATCTTTTTCTTGGTTTTCCAGTGTTATTTGTAATCATTTACAACAAGTTCCTTATATTAGAAATTGGCATATAAGTAATTTCACTTGGGAAAAAGATTAACTTGTTGATATTTGCATGGATATAACTGTATTTATAACACTAATTGGTATTTACAAATTTAATACACATGGTATTTATACAACTTTGTGTTTAGTGACAGTAGGTGTAACATAATTTAAATGTGCTTCTTTTATGATCTTTTAAGATATTTTTCCAAAGCAAGAGAAGACAACTTCATTTCTTTAGCACTTAAAGTGTAGGTTCTTCCCATAGCTGTTGTTGGATTCGCTGTTTGTAAAAGAGTATTTCCTGGGACATCTAACATATCTCTTGTTTGTAGATAGTAAAACACTGGGCTGGACCCTTTGGGTGTATAAAATTTATTCGGTACGTGTTATTGTATATTTCTTCAATACATCCTAACCACCAAGCGTCATCATATGCTACTGTCACAAAACTAGCAGCAATATTTTCCATATGTGACCGTGTTATTTGGTTCGGTGTTTTCACATATTCAAGAGACTCATCCAGACTAAAATGATAAGGCTTGACAGCAATTTGACTCTCTGTGTAGGGCTTACATGAGTGAAACTTTTGTGTTCCCGGCCGGCCGCGGTGGTCTAGCAGTTCTGGCGCTGCAGTCCGGAACCGCAGGACTGCTACGGTCACTGGTTCGAGTCCTGCCTTGGGCATGGGTGTGTGTGATGTCCTTGGGTTAGTTAGGTTTAAGTAGTTCTAAGTTCTAGGGGACTTATGACCCAAGATGTTGAGTCCCATAGTGCTCAGAGCCATTTGAACCATTTTTTTTTTTTTTTTTTTGTGTTCCCATAACCGCTTTTGATTCACTAAACCGAGGAAGTAAGTATTCGTTTGTCAGTTCATAGTCCTCTGTTGTGCAATATTCAAAGTCAATGTTTTTCATGTGTTCCATGGCAAATACATAAAGTGATCTGGGTGTTAAGATTTGTTGGTCATATGGCCTTTGTAAGCTGGCTTCAGCAGCTAGCTGCTTAACAGTTCCGCCAAGCCCATCGCATGCGCTCTTGCCATGGGATGTTGCAAAGAACTCCCACTCTGCCTCCACTTCAAAATCAGTTTTATGCAAACACAAATTAAGGAAGTTTTTCTTATTTTTATATTGTGCAGCACTGCCATCAGAAAAGTAAGTAATCTTTTTAAGTGCAAAAGGCAAGGTTTGCTTTATGATTTCTAGCAGTTTTTTTCTGGAATACATAGAAAGCGACTGTATTATGTTTCAGGCAATCTGATATGAAGACATACTGCAGATGTTTTAGTTTTCCCTCCCGTTTATAACATATGATGAAAGGATGCAGTGTAGCTCAGGTGGTAGTCCAGTGGAATAATTGTATTTCATCTTGTACTACGAAAGAGTAGTTTTCTGGAAAATCACAGTTGACTTCTACATGGCCTTCACTTAAATTGTCCTTGATTTTCTGTAGTATTCTTTCTGCTGACTAGCTATAAATGAATGAGTTTTGCTTTTCACCTCACTAGTGTGTATTGTGGTAGTAAAATATTATTTTATACAAGAACCCATTGAGATCCCATCTTGAAATTTTGCATGCATGTAGTCAGTTAGACTGGACAACATATATAATTTTTATAAAAAAAAATGCGAGGGTACGTATTATGGAAATTTCAAAAAAATTTTTTTTTGGAATAGTTTAAAATTTTCAGATTTAGGTAGCATAGTCATGTTACATATCAAATTGAAGGGAATTTTTAGAGGAAAACAATGGTGCAAGTTTGAGCTCTCTAGGTTGTATAGTTTTTGAGCTACAGCATTTTAAAACAATCATCGATTGATCAAAAACAAAGGTTTTTTTGGTTTTTAAGCCCTTGAAACTCAAAAACCAAAGGTCAGAAAAATTTGAAATTTCAAATTTAAACTAGTGTTAGTGGGTACATTACCTGAGAAAATTTTCATCCAAATCTGAGATATCAAGGTTCAGACTGTTAGTTGATTTGAGATGGAATGACCCACATGTAGTCTGTGGTGAGTTGCACGAAGCTTTTCTTTCCGCGACGTTGTTTGCTGTGTGGAACTTTACTTTTTCCTCTTGCCACAAGCCCTCCCTAAAACCATTCAAGAACTGTTTAATATAAATGTTTCCAACCGAAAAAAATAACAGAAATATACTTCATTGCCTGGTAGTGTCCTTTTGAAATCTGAACTGCATTCGTTCATACGGACGATAAGCTAGCAATGATAACCAAGGGCTGTGTAGCGCATCTTTCGGATAACCAGCGAAGTAGTAGCGTCTCTAGCGGAAAACGCATAAACTTAATTTGAGTTGTGATATTATTTCGTAAGAAAATTACAGTAACTTCGATTTGCGGTCAGACGTTATTACGCTGTATATGGAGCACGAGGTTTTTAAATCTGTGGCGCTCTTGTAGGTGGGGTTAGGTCGGTATGACATCTAATAGTGCAGCTTACATTGTTGCGAGTAAATGATTTTTACAATCATCATAATCTTTCGGAGTGTGTCGTGATTTCCGAGGTGGTTATTAGGTTGGGATCTAAGAGCGCATCTGAAACTGATTAAAAGGTCATTACAGTCACACACTTTTGGCGCTTCTTTACAAATGTCCGCGGTGGTGGTTGAGTTACATTTACATTTTTGATACATATTTATTTCATTGTACCACCCGAGTACGTAGAATAGAACTCCTCACTTTTGTGGGCGCTAAGGAATCACCGAAAGTCGGGTAACTTCAGGACGGTATAGAATATTTCTGCCCACTACCAACCCAACACAGTACACAATACGACACACACAGCTGACCGTATCATTGTAGCAGGCACTGCGAACGTACAGATGTATATTATGAGTATAGTACCGATATCTTCGTACAGGCAACATCGCAGTGACGTTTATCAAACGCAATTCTGTCATCAGTACCGCCAACGCAGTTCTGTCATCAGTAAGTTATGGCCACGTAATGCTCTATAAGCAGTCATCGTCTTTTGTTGACAACTGCTATTTCGGATATTTTTCTTAAATTATCGCTTTTACCGTACGATATGGCAAGTTTTATAATTTACAGTAGCAGATATACTTTCTTGTCTACTTTTCGATATTCTATGTATTTAGATCCTTGTCTATTACGGGCCCGTATCTTTTAATCGGTTTTAGACGCCTGTCTCCAGCATTTGCACGATTTTGCACAAATGTGGTTAATGAATCATATAAAAACAAAATAATCGCCATCAGACAATTTGTGGTGTGCAGGAGGGAAGTACGCCGTCTTGGAGAGCGGGGACCTTTACATCTTCAACGCGGGGCCCAGTGACGGCTACAAGAGCTACTCGTGTCGCAGTGTGCACCGGCTAACTGGCGAGGTGCGAGCCAGTGCATACCCGGGACGCATCATCATCACAGGTGTGTGTGCACTGCGTCCCCTGCTCTAGTGCGTACCACTGCATACATCTAGTGGTAAAAACCCTCCTCTCTCTCTCTCCTTCTCGCAGAACCGAAGGGAAGTGTGCAGCCCAGGATAACAGTCGAGAAGCACGTCAACAAGCAGGTCAAGGTCGGCGACGACGTCATACTGCCCTGTGTTGCTCAAGGGTTTCCAGTTCCTACCTATAGGTCAGTCCTTTTGTTACTTATGGCTCCATTCTTTCCTGTTTTGGGCTTAATGTAACTTCAATATAAAACTTAAGGCATTTCAACATGAACATACATAGCCTTGTGCATGCCAGAGGGTACTTCTCATTGTATTGGTTATTAGGGTTCCTTCCCATTCCATTCAATTACACAGTGCAAGAAGACTAATTATTTAAAATCCTTTGTGCGTGCCTTAACTAGTCCAATATTGTCTTTGCAATTGCTACAGGAGTAATATATAGAGCAATGTTGTATATTCCTAGATTCGTCACTTGAAACTGATTCTTGATACTTTGTAAGTAGGTTTTCACTCTCCTTAGTTGTTGTTGTTGTTGTTGTTGTGGTCTTCAATCCAGATACTGGTTTGATGCAGTTCTCCATGCTACTCTATCCTGTGCAAGCTTCTTCATCTCCCAGTACTTACTGCAACCTAAATCCTTCTGAATCTGCTTAGTGTATTCATCTCTTGGTCTCCCTCTACGATTTTTACCCTCCACGCTGCCCTCCAATGCTAAATTTGTGATCCCTTGATGCCTCAGAACATGTCCTACCAACCGGTCCCTTCTTCTTGTCAAGTTGTGCTATAAACTCTTCTCCCCATTTCTGTTCAATACCTCCTCATTAGTTATGTGATCTACCCATCTAATTTTCAGCATTCTTCTGTGGCACCACATTTTGAAAGCTTCTATTCTCCTCTTGTCCAAACTATTTATCGTCCATTTTCACTTCCATACATGGCTACACTCCATACAAATACTTTCAGAAACGACTTCCTGACACTTATATCTATACTTGATGTTAACAAATTTCTCTCCTTCAGAAACGCTTTCCTTGCCATTGCCAGTTTACATTTTATATCCTCTCTACTTCGACCATCATCAGTTATTTTGCTACCCAAATAGCAAAACTCCTTTACTACTTTAAGTGTCTCATTTCCTAATCTAATTCCCTCAGCATCACCCGACTTAATTCGACTACATTCCATTATCCTCGTTTTGCTTTTGTTGATGTTCATCTAATACCCTCCTTTCAAGACACTGTCCATTCCGTTCAACTGCTCTTGCAAGTCCTTTGCTGTCTCTGACAGAATTACAATCTCATTGGCAAACCTCAAAGTTTTTATTTCTTCTCCAATGATTTTAATACCTACTCCCAATTTTTATTTTGTTTCTTTTCCTGCTTGCTCAATATAAAGATTGAATAACATCAGGGAGAGGCCACAACCCTGTCTCACTCCCTTCCCAACCACTGCTGCCCTTTCATGTCCCTCGACTCTTATAATTGCCATCTGATTTCTGTACAAATTGAAAATAGCCTTTTGATTTCTGTACAAATTGAAAATAGCCTTTTACCCCTGCCAACTTCAGAATTTGAAAGAGAGTATTCCAGTCAACATTGTCAAAAGCTTTCTCTAAGTCTACAAATGCTAGAAACGTAGGTTTGCCTTTCCTTAATCTTTCTTCTAAGATAAGTCGTAAGGACAGTATTGCCTCACGTGTTCCAGTATTTCTACGGAATCCAAACTGATCTTCCCCGAGGTCGGCTTCTACTAGTTTTTCCATTCGTCTGTAAAGAATTTGTGTTAGTATTTTTCAGCTGTGGCTTATTAAACTGATTGTTCGGTAATTTTCACATCTGTCAACACCTGCTTTCTTTGGGATTGGAATTATTATATTCTTCTTGAAGTCTGAGGGTATTTCGCCTGTTTCATACATCTTGCTCACCAGATGGTAGAGTTTTGTCAGGACTGGCTCTCCCAAGGCTGTCAGTAGTTCCAGTGGAATGTTGTCTACTCCCGGGGCCTTGTTTCAACTCAGGTCTTTCAGTATTCTGTCAAACTCTTCACGCAGTATTGTATCTCCCATTTCATCTTCATCTACATCCTCTTCCATTTCCATAATATTGTCCTCAAGTACCTGCCCCTTGTATCGACCCTCTATATACTCCTTCCACCTTTCTGCTTTCCCTTCTTTGCTTAGAACTGGGTTTCCATCTGGCCTCTTGATATTCATACAAATGGCTCTCTTTTCTCCAAAGGTCTCTTTAATTTTCCTGTAGGTAGTATCTATCTTACCTCTGGTGATATAAGCCTCTGCATCCTCTAGCCATCCCTGCTTAGCCATTTTGCACTTCCTGTCAATCTCATTTTGAGACATTTGTATTCCTTTTTGCCTGCTTCATTTACTGCATTTTTATATTTTCTCCTTTCATCAATTAAATTCAATATTTCTTCTGTTACCCAAGGATTTCTACTAGCCCTCGTCTTTTTACCTACTTGATCCTCTGCTGCCTTCACTACTTCATCCCTCAGAGCTACCCATTCTTCTTCTACTGTATTTCTTTCCCCTAGTCCTGTCAATTGTTCCCTTAGTTATATGTTCAATATTACTTGTTAGTCCTACTTGCTAAATTGGCCACACACTGAAGCAATGTTCAAGGGAGGGTCACACGAGTGTATTATAAACAATCTCCATGGCAGAATGCCTGTATTTTCGCAGCATCCTACCAATGAACCCAAATCTATTATTTGCTTTACTTTCAGTTGATCCTGTGTGATCACTGTATTTCATATTTTTAAAAACTCCCAAGCACTACACGAGATGACAGATTCTATTTGTGACACTCTGATATTGTGGTCATATGCTACAATACTTTTTACAATGGTTTTTTTTTGTCTAATTGAATATTTGTGCAGCTTATTTCAAATAGTATGTTATTATAGATCATCATCTGCAAAAACTCTGAGGTTACTTTTAATACTTTCTGCAAGGTTATTAATATACTACATGGATACCTCAACATTTTTGTGAGCTACGCCTGAAGTTACTAATACTTCTATCAGTGACTCTCCATTCAAGGTAACATGCTGCATCATCCCTACTAATAAATCCTCAACCCTTTCATAAATGTTACTAGCAATCTCATATGATCACATTTTCAGCATTTAGTATAGGTGTGTTACTAAGGCAAAGACATTTTGGAAATCAGGAAATACTGCATCTACCTGCCTTCATCCATGGCTTTTAGTATGTAGGCGTGGTGGGAGAAAAGTGGAAGTTGGGTTTCAAATTAGCATGTTTGTGGAACCAGTACTGGTTGCCATGGATAAAGTCATTCTTTTCAAGGTAATTCATTGTGTTTGAGTCCAGAATGTGTTCTTCAACATATGGATGTCAAAGGGACTGGAGAGTAGTTTTGTGGATCACTTCACGTGGTAATCTGAAACCCAGTGGAAGGTGATAAATATTTTACTTCAGCTGTTTTCACTTCCTCTAACAACTCTCGAAATTTGGAGGAAAAAGTGATTCATACACACCTAACATACTGATTTATCTCATGAAAACTTTATCTTTTCATTATAATGACAGTAGGTTTAGGATGAGGTCTGCAACAGTATCCCAACAAATAACAGAATTTTGTTGCTTCAGTCACACTGTTATTATATGTTAATGCCACAGTGTGTTTTTAGAGTTTGCTTTCATTGTCAGTAGTCTTGCAATTTATTTTTAAATTGATGTGTATCTACTCTATCAGCAGAGTTTTGAGAACATTCATCATGAGTTAAGACAGTGTGCCAGATTGGAACTCAGACACAAATACCTGTCTTCTTTGAGCAGTGCACTTCCTTCCCTGACAGATCAATCTAAATGGAACTAGCAACCTGTGAGAAGGGTCATAACAGTGTTCAGGTTTAGGTACCAGTCAGGCACACAGTTTTAGCTCTCTCAAGTATCATCACAGTATAGCTAAAGGGTAAAAATGTGCCATCTGAGTGGCTTCTCTGATTTCTATAACTTTATTTTATTCTTACATACAGAAGTTACAGTCAAACAGCATTATAAAAGAGCCTTGATGGATTTTGAAAGTTGTGGGAAGCAGATAGAGGCAAGCTGGAACTTTGATAGGTCCAAGAGGCAGGCTAATTAGTGCATTTAGTAATGTATTGCCCACAAAGGGCAGACCTCTGAGCTTCCACTTCAATCTAGCAAACAGTTTTTGTTGCACAAACTCTATTAAAGAGTGACAATGTCATCTTGAAAATGGTTTTGTTCAGGGACGTATGTTGGGTGGTTAGATATATCTTTATCTTTAGTAGCTCATTTCTAAGTAATTTGTTATTAGTAGTTTATTCATCCAGTGACAATGTACATGATTACAATGTAATGCCTCTGGGTCATGTCAAATAGATTTTGATACCAAAAATATAATGTTCAGCAATTTCTTGCTTTCAGACAAGTATAACATCTTTGTTCAGAGAATGTCCAAAATTGTAAAACAAATTAAATAAGAAATGCAACTATCCTGGAGCAAAATGTGTATTTTACTTACAATACTGTCCAGTATTTGTTCTACTACTGTACAGAATAGTTTATTTTATATTTATTCAGTGTGTCAATCACCATAACCTAAAGACATGCAAGTATTCACTCAGTTCTTAATAGAATTTCAAAGTGGTGCAAAGAGTATCAACTTGCGTGTTGAGAATTGTGAACTTGTACAGTTCACAAAAAGCAAAAATGTAGCATCCTATAACTAAATTATCAATGCATCACAACTGGAATCAGTTAGCACATACAAGTATGAGGTAATAACTGTTAATAGCTAAATGAAATGGAATGATCACATAGGCTTAGTCATAGGCAAACAGGCCACAAACTACAGTTCATTGGTAGGATACTGCCTACTGGGAATATTCAGTCAGTTTTCTGCAAATGATAAGGACTACAAAACTTTCTTGTAACTCTTAGAATATTGGTCAAGTGTCTGGCACTCATCCCAAGCTGGTCTGATGCATTATCTTGAATGAATACAAGGAATGACAGTCAGGGTTTATCTCAGGTTAGTTTGTTAATGGAAAAACATCACAGAGATACTGAAAAACCTAAACTGACACACACTTGAAGATAGGCCCCTGCTATCCCATGAAGGCTTGGTTACTTAGTTTCTAGAAGCAGTATGAAGTGAGGAATCCGGGAATATATTAAAGTCCTAGTGCCTATGAAGACCAAAATGGAAATTATTGTGTGCATAAAGGCATTTGCACAGCCATGTGCTATACACAAATGGAATGGGTAGAAGCCATAATATGTGGTACAGCGAGGAGTATGCTCTGTCATGCACTTAACACTAGTTTGGAGAGTATAGATGTAAACTATATCTCATGCTACAATATATTGGATCATCTACATTCAGTTTTTGTAGTTGTGAAAATCCCAGCAACTTGGTCCATTTGAGTGTAGTCTCCATCAGTATCACGTTTGTTGATCAACCTTCCCCTACAACAGAACTGTCATAATCATTCCATTGTTGCTCAAATTGTATCTTATGGTTGTGTGTAAAAGTGCTGTAGCCATATTGGCCTAAAGCAAAATAACTCTGTGAATAACTCATGGCTCATCTTCCAGGAAATGTGGACAGCCATACTACGGACTGATCTAAGTGAATATTATTCGTTCATACTTCTTCTTATCAGGTTATTACACTAACTGATAATACACATTGTTTATTCCATCTGTGGAAAGAGAAGAGCAGACATGTAACTTATGATAGGTGGTACATGAGTTACCCTTTAACAATGGCTTTCCTGAAAGAAATGATAACAATAGAGGAAGCAAAAAGGAAAACTAAAACAGTTGCCACTAACATTTCTGGGATATATAATGAGTGAAGCTGATTCTTTTATTTTTGTGTCCAAAAAGAAGCCATTCTATAAGAAGCAGGGCATAATTTTCCTTATTACTATGCTCAGAGATTCTCCAATTGATTTCAACTCCAAAACTCTGACATAAAAAAAAATTGGATTTACGCACAAAAAAGATGTTATTAATGTTGGTTATGAACTGTGCAGTGTATAAACAGTATAATGAAGTATGGAAGAACAAGGAGATGGCCACTGAGTATAGTTTTACAATTATAGAACACAACAGTTGTTGTTTCTGTTTTTGTTGTTGCCTCCAATCCGAAGATTGGTTTAACGTAGCTATCTACAGAAATAAAGTCCGCCGCTCGTGGTCTCGCGGTAGCGTTCTCGCTTCCCGAGCACGGGGTCCCGGGTTCGATTCCCGGCGGGGTCAGGGATTTTCACCTGCCTCGAGATGACTGGGTGTTTGTGTTGTCCTCATCATTTCATCATCATCCAGGAATGTGGCGAAATTGGACTGAGCAGAGATTGGGGAATTGTACGGGCGCTGATAACCACGCAGTTGAGCGCCCCACAAACCAAACATCATCATCATCATCATACAGAAATCCATCCTTTGAAAGAATAACTACTGCAGCCTACATCAGTTTGGATTTGCTTACTGTGCTCAGAGCTTGGTCTCCCTTTACAGTTCCCCCCTCCCCCTTCCTCCTCCCTCCCCCCCCCCCCCCCCCCCTTACACACATACACTTCTGTCCATAACCAAAATGATTGTTCCTTGATGTTTCGAGTTTTCGATGATATTGAGCCACAGTCACGAAATACTGTTTAAAATGGTAAACCACTATTGTATTACTATATTTATCTTTGTACTATCTAGATTTCGGCTTTTATGTCACAATCAAGTACAATGCTAAAAGTTGTTAGACAATTATTATGTCATATCTTTTAAGGCAGTCCAAAGCAGGTAAACGACCAAAATCTAGATAGTACAAAAGATAAATATAGTAAGACACAGTCAAATGGTGGTTTACTCTTTGAAACTTGATGCTTAACTTTCATCATATGCCCTATCAGTTGATCCATTCTTGCAGTCAAGTTGTGCCATAAATTTCTTTTCTCCCCAATTCACTTTAATATCTCTTGATTAGTTACTCGATCTACCCATCTAATCTTCAGCATGCTCCTGTCTCACCATGTTTCAAAAGCTTCTGTTCTCTTCTTTTCCTTTCATCTATGTTTCACTATAGTACAAGGTTACATGCCAGACAAATACCTTCAGAAAATATTTCCTAACAATTAAATATTAAAAAGTCAAGTACTGTACAGCATAATACTAATTTATGAAAGAAGAAAATTTCTGAAAGCCTTATCACCGTGTTCAGAGAAACCACACCTTGAAAAGAAAGCTGTGTCCTATTGCAAAGTTACAAGTTGAATCTTGTAAAATGATTCAAGTGTCAGTTATATGGACATATCAAATTTGTCTGTGAAAGACACCTGACTGGTTAGAAGTGCAGCAAGTTCTCTTCCCCCAAGTCAGTATGAACTGGTGTGTAGAGAACAATTTTATTCTGGGAAAATCTTTCATTTATTAATTTAAATGTCTATTCCCATAATATAACAAAAGGTAGTATTTAAACATTCAGAACAGATATGCAACACGGAGACAAAACTTACTCAACAAAAAGGGACAAAGTAACTGTATAATGAATTATCATAGTTTCAAATTACAAAAATGTAAAATTTAAAGTATCTCTCAATCAACAGCTTCTAAAAATTTCTTTTGCAGGTAATTCAACAATATTATGAAAGGATAGATTGCTAGTCACCATAAAGATGACATGCTGAGTCACAGGCAGGCAAAACAATAAGACTGTTACACATTGCACTTTCAGCCAAAGCCTTCTTCAGAAAGGAAATACACAAGAAACACACAAACATTCAAGCAAGTACACCTCATGCACATATAACTGTAATCTCCAGCCACTTTGGCCACAAAGCAACTGTGTCAAATGGAATCAGCAATCTGGAGTGGGGTTGGGAAGAGGAGGGATAGCAGGGGATGGCTGGGAGAAGAGAATTGAGTCCTGCTTGGTGGAGTATCAAGGGACTATATGGTGGCAGGACAAGGCTGTCAAGTGTGCAGCATCAGGAGAATGGGGGAGCGAGAGGGGGTGATGCGAAGAAGAAAAAAAGAAGAGGAGCAAAGAGGGGGAAAAGACTGGTGAGTGCACTGGAAGTGAGCAGTGCACAATGAGGGTGAAGAGATGTGAACTGGGAGGTGGTGAAAGGACGCAGGGACAGAAACTGTTGGATGGAGGGTGTGGGGAATGTAGGTTACCATAGGTTGAGGCCGGGTGGTTCTGGGAGTGGAGATTGTGTTGTAAGGATGACTTCCGTCTATACATTTCAGAAAATCTGGTGATAGAGGAGAGGATACAGCTGAGCTGGGTTGTGAAGCAGCTATTTAAATCAAGCATTTATTGTTCAGCAACATATTGTGCCGCAAGATGGTCAACCTTGCTCTTGCCCACACTTGAGCAGTGGCCATTCATCCTGGTGGACTGCTAGTTGCGTACCAATATAACAAACTGAGCAATTATTGCAGCAAACCTGATGTATGATGCGGTTGCTTTTACAGATGGCCTTGCCTCTGATGGGAAAGGATAAGTCTGCAACATGACTGGAATGGGCAGTGCTGGGTGTGTGGATTGGGTGGGTCTTCCACCTGGATCTTTCAGAGGGATAAGATCCCTGTGGATACAGGTGGGACTGGGAGTGGCATAGGGATGGACTAGTATGTTGTGGAGGTCAGATGGAGAATGGATAACCACTTTAGGAGGGCTGGGATGGATCTTGGATACGATGTACCTCATTTCAGAGTATGATGATAGATAATCAAGGATCTGACAAAGAATGCGGTTCAGTTGTTCCATTCCCAGGCGGCACTATGAATGGGGTACTCCTTTGCAGCTGGTTCCTGGGTTGGTGGGAGGACTGGGGGGTGTTTGGGAATGTGTCATGGGAAATCTGTTTGTGGATCAGGTTTAGGGGATAGTGCCTCTCTGTGAAGGCATTTTTGAGAATTTCAGCATACTGGGCAAGGCAGTTCTTGTCACTGCAGATTTGCCATCCCTGGGTGGCCAGGCTGCAAGGGAGAGATTTTTTGGTGTGGAAGAGATGGCAGCTGATGAAATGCAGGTACTGTTGGTGGGTTTCATGTGGACAAAAGTATGGATAGAGTCATCAGAGAGGAGAAGGTCGACATCCAGGAAAGTGGCACACTGTATTGAGGTTGACCAGTGAAGTGAATGGCAGAGAATGTTTTAAGGATGTGGATTCCAGATCATGAAGATATTATCAGTGAACCTTCACCAGGCCATGGGTTTGTGGTTTTGGGAGTCTGGGAAGGTTCCATATGGATGGCCAATAAACAAGTTGGCACAGGAGGCTGCTGTGTGGGTGCCCATGGATGTGCTGTAGATTTGTTTGTGTACCCGCTCTTCAAATAAGAAGCAGTTGTATGTTAGGATGAAGTTAGTAAGGTGTATGAGGAATGAGGTAGTGGGTTTGGAGTCTGAATAATGTTTCAAGAGGTAATGTTCACTGCTCTTCAAATAAGAAGTAGTTGTGTGTTAGGATGAAGTTATTAAGGTGTATGAGGAATGAGGTAGTGGGTTTGGAGTCTGAATAATGTTTCAAGAGGTAGTGTTCAGTAGCAGCATGGGCATGAGGGATGTTGGTGTCAAGGAAAGTGGCATCAACAGTGATGAGTACGGATCCAGGAGGTAAACAGATGGTGACGGTGGGGTTTTGGTGAAGGAAGTGGTTAGTATCTTTGATGTGGGAGGCTAGATTTTGGGCAGTTGTTTGGAGAGGTTAGTCAGTGAGGGCCAAAATTCTTTCAGTGGGAGCACAATAACCAGTAACCAGCTACAGTGGTGCATACAGGATTGTTGGGTTTATGGATTTTGGGAAGGAAGGAGAAGATGATTGTGTGGGGTGTTACAAGAGAGGGGGGGAAATGGATTCTGGGAAGTGGTTGTGTGAAAGGCTTAGGGCTTTAAGTGGTGCTTTTTGGTTATGTTGGACTTCTGGGATGGGATCACTATGGCAGAATTTGTAGGTGGAGGAGTCAGATACTGTATTTACATGAATCTGATGCACCACCAGATGTAATGCGCACCCCAGTTTTAAAAATTAAATTAATAAGAAAAAGGAATTTTGCCACATCGCTGGTACAGTATTTTGTATTGTTGAAATTTATTTTACAATGCTAACTTTATTTCAAACAATAATGAATGTATACATAAACTATGAAAAACAACAATAATTTATTTTTAAGTTACTCATTATGGTAATAAGTGACATTTTCATTAGTAAAAAAGAACGCCTAACTTGGTTAACTACATGACATACGAAGAAAAATACTGTAAATTTTGGGTGTTACTCATCATTATTCACTAATATCATCATTTCTGGAATCCTTGGAAGAGTCTACATCAGAAATAGATTCATGTACTCCTTCCCTGCCATCCTCAATGTTGTTCCAGAACACATCATCTTCACTGCCATCCTGCATTTCTTGAATGATTTTACGATCATTGGTGCTTCGATGTGTTTCCAGGCAGCCGAAACCCAGTGTGCAATAATGTAGGGTGCAGCACATTTAATTTTTCCTGTCAGAATCAGGTCACGATTTGGTTTGCAAAACCATTTTTTGTACTGTTCCTAAACGAAACTTTTGAAAGGTTTATTTATACCAATGCCCAGGGATTATAATGCAGAAGTCGTTCCTCCAGGAATAACAAGGTCACTGGGTAGGCAGTGGATATTCTTTTTTACATTGTCAGTGAGATGACCATGAAATGCATCAAGACAAATCATTGATGGTTAATTGGAAAGCCCATCAGGATGGAGTTCCCATACGTTTTGGAACCAGTCAAGCATAAAAGATTCAGTCATCCATCCCTTCTCTTGATTCCGAACAAGGGCATCATCAGGGAATAGCTTTTCATTTTTTGGAGTCTTGTGGCTTGTTTTTCATTTGAAGATTAAAAAAGGAGGAAGTTTGTTCCCATCTGCTGTGATTGCCAGCATTATGTTGCACACTGTTTTTCACACCCAGATGTTTTGATGGTAACTTCTTTTGTACCCTTCTTGTCAATCGTGTAATTACATGGCATATCAAACCAAATTGGAGTCTCATCAGCATTGCTTATTTGGCCCATCAAAAAATTCTTCTATTTCCAAAGTGTGATAACATACTGCTGAAATTCTTGAAGTTTCTTCTCAAAATCCTGTGGAAGCTTTTGGAATATTGTTGTACAGTGTCACAGAGGTAAGCCTGTTTGTTTCATAAAGTGATCAACCCATCCTCGGCTAGCCTTAAACTCTTACTTTGGTATATTAAGAGCTGCAGCCGCCCTTTTGCTTTTTTTATTATGGTGTCACTAGTCGCACATTGCCCATTCTTTCTCCTTTCTCAGACGAGTTCCAAAACATTTACTTCAACATCAGGATGACTTCCTTTGTGAGGTCCAGTGAATTGCTTTCTAGTAGTGGTAGTTACAAATAATCCCATTTCTGTTTCTTCCGTAAGCAAATGTTAATCTCAGCTACATTGAGCACTCTTCCTGCCCTTCTGTTACCATATTTTTCAGCATAAAGAATTGCTTTACACTTGAAAGTAGCTACATACAATATTCTTCTCTGCTTGCCTTCCATTTCGCGACTACCTAATGCAAACACAATGCAAAGTATTGTAGTAGCCAACAATAATGAAACGAGGTTAAGAAGTACAACAGTGCATTGTAATGTATGGGACAGTACCTTCTTTCATCACAGTAATGGATTTTGTCCTAATGCCTGCAAACAGAATTCAGAACTGGAAATATAACAGCTTTTTTAAATCAATAGCCTCTTACCCGGTTTATGTCTTCCTTTCTTTAATTCACAGATACCGTACCTACATTTTCTTGCTACAGTTTAATAAATGGTTTGCTACTTCAGATTACATGTGGTAAGAAATACCTGTAAATGATTCAAATTTGTATTCGAATCTAATGTGGCATCGAATCTTATGTGCACCCCAATTTTGAGGACTTTGTATGGTAAAAAAATAGTGCACACTAGATTTGCATAAATACGGTAATTGGCAGAAGCCTTCCACCAAATAGTATCTGATTTGAGGCTGTGTATGGCTGTTCTTTCTTCTGATGAAATATTTGTGTCCTTAGGAAGAGACCTGGAGAAGGATACTGAGGCCAGATTTGAGGTAAGGAATTCATGGAAGGTGACAAGGGATTGGTTAGGTAGGAGGATCACAGTTGGATGGTACTATAAACTGGGAGAGGCGGAGCTCAGTGTTGGGGTTGGGTTGGCCTGTGCTGGAGAGATTGGTGGCAAAGAAGTGTTTCCATTGCAGGGATCGGGAGGAGGAGAGTAGGTCTTTGACTAGTCAAAAATGGCTAAATTTTGGTGTAGGGCTGGAGGCAACCGCCATATTGTGGCCAAGAGGAAAGGGACCACCCTGTGACACAACATGCAGTTGAACATAAAATGCTTGATTTTGATGGCCACTTCGCAACCCAAGCCATCTGGATTCTTCCCTTTATCACCAGCTTCTCTGAATTGCATAGACTGGAGTTATCCTTAGGACACGTTCTTGACTCCCAGAATCACCCTAGCTGCTTCAACCTACAGCAGCCTGCTGTTCCCACATTCTCCTATCCCTTCTGTCCTATCACCTCCTCCCAAATCACATCCCTCACCCACATTGTGTACCACTCTCGGCCAACGCACCTAAGAATCTTTTTGCCCCTCTCTGCTCCTCTTCTTTTCCCTTCCCCATTTCCCCTCCCCTCCCCCTTCCTCCCTCACAGCATCCTGACGCTGTACGTGGCAGACTTGTCCTGCCATCATCTAGAGAGAAACATTCCACGTGGGAAAAATATATCTAAACACAAAGATGATATAACTTACCAAACTAAGGCGTTGGTATGTTGATAGACACACAAACACACACACAGAATTCAAGCTTTCGCAACCCACGGTTGCTTCATCACGAAAGAGGGAAGGAGAGGGAAAGACGAAAGGATGTGGGTTTTAAGGGAGAGGGTAAGGAGTCATTCCAATCCCGGGAGTGGAAAGATTTACCTTAGGGGGAAAAAAGGACAGGTATACACTCGCGCGCACACACACACATATACCCATCCGCACATATACAGACACAAGCAGACGTCTGTATATGTGCGGATGGATATGTATGTGTGTGTATTGCTGATATTTCAACATGGGCTTTCCATTCTTTAATTTTGCAGGTAATTCAATATCTTGCAATCTGAAGTTTTAAATTGTAAAATATATGCAAACACATGCTGTAAAAATGAAGTAATTGTGATATAATTACACATAAAATGCATTAATTCTCTTGCTCAGTTGTTGTTAAAACTGATACACAGTATTATATTTTTTTATGATTATGTTATCACCTGATTATATGATGCTCCGTTGTGACAGTAATCGATGCCACATTTGACACCATATCATATCTGGTTCGATCAATAATATCACTTATTTGTTTGTCCAATATCATACAAAACTTGTATACTACATTATTTATGGATCAGTATAACACTAAAACCGCTGCCTGTTATCTACTGCTTCTCTCCCCAACCTATCCCTTGGCCCTCCCACGATAACTTCTTAGTTCTCTACACCCTTACATGAGATAGTTTTACAAAGCTATGGACCCTTTGAAAGGGCACAGCCGACTTCCTTCCCCATCCTTCCCTAATTCAATGAGACCGATGACCTCACTGTCTGGTCTCCTTCCCCAACCCAACCCAACCCAACATGCATCTAGCCTCATCTGCATGTAGTTTAGCTCTCCTTCAAATGAATGGTCATCTTTACTCATTTGATGGTCATTATTTCATCTCCTTTGAGAACCAAGAAGTTTCTCCCATTTTGTGATTCATCTTTTCCTTTTAGACCTTCCACAACTCTTAGTACATTATACTCTCTCTTTCTTTTTTAATTTTCATTTTTCAGTTAATTACAACTTTTTCATTGGTTCTTTCTTGTTCAAGTTACGTGTATTTCTTTCAAGTATTCCAGCTCCAAAATACATATACTTTGGTCATTAATTTCTCTTCTCACTGTGTATCATGAAACTTCTGGAATCAATTACAGAAGAGTTAAAAAGCTTTTACTACTATTTTCCCAATCCACGGTGTATCATGGAACTTCTGAAATTAGTTGAAAAGAAGTTAATAAAAACTGATAAATGAAAACAAGTGACTTGATGCTATTATCTCATTACCTTCCATTGTTTGTCATGCAGACAAATGTCCACTCTTTCTTAATGATCAATGACAGCATTAGACTGAGAACTAGTTTTTTCTCTTTCAAAATATGTTGTATTGGTGAAGATAGAGATGGGGCACTGGAGAATGTGAGACCAAAATTCTTCATTTTTCATTTGTTTAGATGTACAGAATTAATATGAAATGCAGACATGGAATGCTTAACAGCTGTGACTGTGTTTTGAAGTGGTATTTGATGTCTGTTAACAGGTGGTTTAGAGAAGATAATGATCAACTACAACCTATGGCTGTTGGTGATCGTGTGAGTGTGCTAGCTGCAGGTTTAATGCGAATCAGCAAAATACGTCTTGAGGACCAGGGAAAATATTTATGTTGGGTAAACAACTCAGCAGGTGAAGAAACTGTACAAGTAACACTTACAGTGACAGGTAATATTAAAAGTGGAAAAGTGTTTGAATCACATGTATAAGAATTATTTCAAACTGAACTACTTGTGTGCTGTCATTTAAAACAAAAATTAAGATGCAGGCATATTTGACTTATTATGTAACAACAGGGTAATGTTGATGTGGATTTGTTGTTAAAATTTTTCTTTTCTTTCCAGCTCCTCTCTCAGCACATGTGCAGCCACAGTCACAAGTTGTGGATGTAGGAAAGGAAGCATCATTCATGTGCATTCCTGGTGGATATCCCATAACAAGAGTTTCTTGGTATAGGAATGGGAAACCTATTGTGCCTGACTCAAGGTTTGAGATAACTTCATCACCTGAGAAATTATCTGTTAAGCCACTCCAGAAGGAAGACCATGGGATGTATCAGTGTTTTGTGAGCAATGAATGGGAGATGGCTCAAGCAACAGCAGAACTTCAGCTTGGAGGTAAATCTGAGTTTCTACTGAGCTGTCAGTGAACAAATGCATTTAATAGTTTCTTCTTTACTCCTCCCTGTACCCCATACTCACTATACTGATGTAATTTTCCATTGCAACATGTCCCATATTTCTCCAATGGATCTCTGTACTCACTTGTCTACACACCCACCATTAATCGTTTTACTTTCCCTTTCTTTCTGTACTGTATCCATTTGCTCTTCTCTGCTATTTCTCTATGAGAGTATTATTTTCTGATTATTTACAGAGAGACAGCACATATAAATAATCAACCCTAGTTATTTCCATTTTCTTGTTATTGCTGAATTGTTTGTACCTGAACGTATATACCCTAATTCTATAAATATACCATTGCTTTAACTTTCACAACCTGATGTGGAATCTGAGAGACACTGCCTATTAACAAGCTCTGCATACTGTCACTGATGGATCATTGAGCATCAGGGTGCCCAGCATTGTGGAAAACAGGGAAATCTCAGGGAATTTTTTTGTTCTGGGAAACCAGGTGAAACTTGGGGATTTTTTGTGTCTTGCCTAATAACCTTGAAAAGACCATGGTACCTGATTTGATTTTGGGCAGAGGTATTCACTTGCCTTCTGCAGTTCTATGCTCACCATTCATCATCAGCTCCAGCCTGGCCATGTGGTTTGTTGTTGTACCGTGGTTTTGAGAGTTTGTGATGTGATGTGACCATCAAGGAACAGTGAAGAGTTTTGTGTGGTTAACATTTATATCAGTTCAAATTTTGTTTGATAAGATGATGTGATTACAAAGATGTGTGCTTTTAGGGCAGTTTGTGGCCTTTTCCAATCCATTTATTTTGAACTAGGGATTAGCATAACAGATTTGCATCCAGTACATTGCTTTTAATATATAGCAAAAAATTACTGTTGTACATGCCATATGCATATCAGAATAAGGTATCTTGGCATTCCAGTATGAGTGCTTTACATTTTTGAAGTGTTTTATATTTCAAAATTCTGGATAAATTACCCCTGGCACATTCTTTTTACAATTCCATGTTTAGACTCAGAAGTGGCAATTAACACCAACCATGAGAATAGACAGCTAAGGTATAGCACTGATACATCTCACTACCTTAAATCAGTTTGGTGGTATGAAGCTCACACCACAGCTCTTGATTTTCTAAATCTAATAGAGATCAGGTCAGTAAAGGAAATCCTCAAAGAGTTTGATGGGAATCGTATAAACATCAGTCAGTTCAGGATGATGACCATTGGGGTCAAGAGTGGACATGAAAATGTGAAGAAATTTGTCCAGGGTGTATACAACCCAGGACAACTGGGAGATCTGGGAAAAACCTGAGAATTTTTTCATTTGGGAGAAATCTGGGAATTTTTTAGAATTCCAAGAATTTTTCATTGTTATAGTTTTCAGTTAAATTATCGTAATTTTGACTGGTAAGAACCAATACTCTAACAAAGGATGTTACTGTACCCCGCTACTGCAGAATAATACTGCAGCAATAAAACATGAAGGAGAGAAAGAATAAAAAATAAAATAAAAAAATAAAACTTAAGTTTCAAAGAAAATGTGCCATATACAACAACAAAACACAGTGCTCATACAAGCATCTGCCAACACTCAACAGCAAAATGTGTCAAAGGCTTTAGGACGACTATGCAATGATTCATAAAAACAAATTGCCTCCGATGAGCGTGACGCCACAACTGTTTACATGCGCCCTCGAGTCGCGTATCAGTAGTACCTTCTCCTGCTTCTGGCTACAGAAGTGTGGCTGTAGCTGTATAAGCAGCAAGCAGCCAGATGCTACTTGGAAAAATTTTACTGGGCACCAAAACTGCCAGGGACAAACTGGGGTATCTGCTCCGGGCAACACTTTCAGGGGGAGGGCAGGGGGACGCCAAATTTATATTCTTGAGGAAAAAAAACCTTGTTTCACAAAGTGCCTAGCATGAAGCGCACGTTGGTGTATCGATTATTCATATGATTTTGAAATACACCTTGCTGGTTTTTGAACATTTTTCAAAACATTATAAGTTCATTCCTGAATGAATCATAAGTTGTGTTTTGACTGTGTGCATAGTGTACATGATGTCTCTGCCAGGGGAATCCCCACCGCATCTAGAAATAAACTTTCCTGCTGTACAAGCTGAGCAGAATATAGCCGAACAGGTGAATGCCAGTCGCTGTCTGTTTATGTGGTTGACTAGATTTGCAAATGATCAGTGTTGTTGTAATTACTAGCAACATCTATAGGTTTAGACTATCAGAGTGGAAATAGATGACTAACAGGAACAACAGGTAAGAAAGATTATGTATTATCTTCTCTGTGTATCCAAGGAAATGAAATTTTGACAGAAAAGTTTTGGCCAGACCACTACACTAGTAAGGGCCAGTTGTACAGTACTCAGCTAGCAGCCGCTTAAGTTCTGTTCTGGGAGTAGCACAGAAAACGCATTGTACGAAAACATACTAACACTTAACCGGAGAATAAACGAGGGGTAAGTAAATCAGTGATTGTGGCAGCGTTAGTGAAGATAAATGGAGAATAAACTTTGACACTGGCAAGAATAGTTACAGAATTAGTGGTGACAAGATTGTTTGTTAGAATGAGAAAGGAGAAGAAACGGGGTCATGACACAAATTATGGAAGAGTATGACAGTTCCAAATTTATATGAAAATTTCCTAGCACTACTTTTCGATCTCATGCTTGAGAACCTGGAGTGTATGAATGAAATGTGAAACTGTTTCCTAACATAAAGCTTTTTGCTTGTATTAGGCCTAATAGGCATTTGATATTGGTACTTTGTGAATTATATTCTGCCGTGTTATAAAAACGACCATTGGTGGCAGAACAGTCTCATTTATTTGGTGTTTTTAACAATTACTGCAATATTAGACAGGTCTGTTTAGTTTTATCTAGTAGACAGTGACAAAATACACACAATCAGATCAAGAAACCATACCAGTCTTGGGTATTATTTGTATTAACAGCTTTTTCAGTATTAGACTATGACATTTTGTTTTTTCATGTAACAAAACGTTTGACAAACTTTGATGAAGTAATAGGTTCTTTCGCAGAAAGGAAAGCACACCATGTAAAGCTGTAGCAAGATCAGAGAGAAAACAATGCTAGGACTTAAGAATTGAAGAAATGTGTATTGTCTTGTTTGTCTCTTGTCTTCACTGGTTTTATATATCCTATATTTAATTTTATGTGACACAAAACAGCAAGTTATTAGCTAATAGGCAATAAAGAGTGCAAATTTTTTGAAGAGTTCTTGTTCTCCCAGTTACAAATAATCTCATCTGGTATTAATAGCAGTTTTTTCTTTAAGAGGGACAGGATGTCAAACCAACTGACTGGGAGCAGGAGAGGCACCACAGGACACTTTAATTTCCACTGTCCTGAATATAGTTTGATGGCAGAGTGAAATACAGGGATGTACAGTTGAAGAATGCTCTGTGAAGAGGCGTGGCACTGCACCATGAAACACTTAAAGACCAAATAACATGTCTTACATTTCTTCGAAAACACATTTTTTATGTATCAGACAGAAAGATGTGTGCCACAAAATGAGCATATTTTTGAAAAGTAGTCCCCACATGACCCGTGTTTACATTTAGTAATTTTTGTGGTTCCTCTTTTTTTATAGTTCTCATGTCATATGAAAACAAAATGTGTTTCTGTGGCCGGGAGCTATCAAGTGAATTAAAATACATTCACATAATTTGAAGGCTAAAATATGTTATTAGCTTCAGATTTTATTTTATTTCCACCTTTCTGACAGCAAAGCATTAATCACCTTGCAGAATAATGAAGTTATTTTTGTCGGTTTGCTAAATAAATTTGTCTTTTATTAATATTTTCTGCTGAGGCAGTCAATTTATTTGAAACTAAGTGTTTAAGTAAGTCCACACTATTGGCTAGTTTCAACTGTTCACTGCATTCCAAGTGTATGTTTTCATCTTCTAGCACACCGTTGGGTGGCTTGCGGAGTATAAATGTAGATGTAGATGTGTGGCATTATGCCATAATAAAGAAAATCTATATCCGAATCTGGACATACAAATATACACTTTAAGCCAAATTATGCATTTTAATGTGGTTCACAAAATTGCAATGCTCATGGAGTATCCTTTGATGTCTTGTTTCTTTTCTGACATAATGTACAATCTTTTAATATTTTACACGTACGAACATATGGGCTTCCTGCGTCATCATAGCTGTGCATGCGTGGTGATGCCTGGCAACTGCTGAAACGAACCTATTTCTAACAGGTCGCTGGAAAATATTGCAAATGGTGGTTTGAAAAGCGTTACTTTCAAAGTAAACTTCCTTTTACACAAGATGAACTATGTGCGAGAATGTACGATGAATTTCACAAATCACAATGTGTTTGACTCTCATTTAAAAATCAACTCTTTGAGGATACCGTATTTACTAGAATCTAAGCCGCACTTTTTTTCCAGTTTTCGTAATCCAAAAAACCGCCTGCGGCTTAGAATCGAGTGCAAAGCAAGCGGAAGTTATGAAAAATGTTGGTACGTGCTGCTACAACTAATTTCTGCCGTCGAATATATGTAGCGCGACACAGGCATGCTTTGAAGGCACAAAGATAAATACTGGCGCCAAAACCTCTGTGTCAGTAAATAAATTTAAAAAAAAAAGTGGAAGACGAGTTTTTTTTCTCCGCCGCGAGTTTCGACCACTGCATTTTCATACATTATCCAATGAAGTAAATACAAATTCCGCATTGTTCATCTTCGAATGTAGCACAATTTCAGTGTACTACGAAAATCTGACTGGCAAGACTGTTTGGGATGTTTGTCAATATGGCCAACTCCACGTACTGAATTTTTTCCTATCTGTGAGAAGAGATGGTTGCTAATAGGAACCTGATGAAATTTGAATCACATACAGTATTCTCTTCACCATAAGAATAATACGAATATAAACATTTTGCCATGTATTCTTTCGTGTTTGCTGCTATCTCATTTAAATCCTGTCTGCCTAATAAACTACGAAACTAGAGTGAGACAACAGCAAACGCGGAAAAATATACGTATCGTGTCATGTTTATATTCGTATTATTCTTATGCCTAATAGTGATACTGTCAGAAATGAAGCACGGCAAGTGACTAGATTTTTAAATCTAAGATGACTCTAATTTCTGTGCAGAATTTGATGTAATAAAGAAGCGGCCGCAAAGATTTTCAAACGGAGAAAAATTTTCGCCTAACTCTCGTTCAGAACATGTTCTATCATACGCAGTCTATTATTTGATTCTTGTTGATCATTATCAAAGAAAGCAGCAGTGTAAGTAACAACAAATAGCAGTCTCTTGCCATTGTTTCGCTAATGAGACGATTCCTCTCTTTTTTGTTTTAATTGTACGCGGCGGTAGCGCGCACAAAAGCGAGCCATGCCGCGAGCCGCGACAGGCCGTAAACACGCACTATCAGAATGCGACAAACAATGCATGACACAGTGCAGTAATGCATTTTCAGCTTAAGAGTGATGCAAACACCTATAACAAAGAAAACGGCACTTATCAGATCAAAGCAAAATAGGCAATCGATTCAAACCAGACGAAGCACGTGAAAAAGGAAGGGTACCCGTATAAATACGGACGGAGCGCCTGACGCATAGCAATGGCTACGTGGTAAAGCTTAACTGCTAAGCTTATGACTCGAACCAAACTACTGTAGCTGTATTGTCATTCATTCGACCTAAATTGTGTCTCGTATTACAATGGACCAACTTTGTTTCAATTTGGAGGTGTGGCCTAAAACTTTTCTCTCCCCTTGAATTTCGAGTCTCAAATTTCAGGTGCGGCGTAGATTCGGGAATTTTTTTTTTTCCCTTGATTTCGAGTCTCATTTTTCAGGTGCGGCTTAGATTCGAGTGCGGCTTAGATTCGAGTAAATACGGTAACCATTTAGAAGAATTTTGAGCCCAGAAGATCAGACATTTATGTCATTATTAAAAATTTTACTGGCCCATTTGTATGATTTATCTTAAAGTGTAACACATGCAAAAAAGATCAACATTATATGTGAAAGCTTAGCTTCTCTTGCAGCTTATTAATCTTAGAGACCAATATTATGTGTGAAAGCTTTGCTTTTCTTCTAGCAACACTATGTATATTAATTTAAACCATTAACTTTTCCTATTTGTGTGTTCATGGTACTTAACAGTAATGTTGTTATTGGCTGAGTACATCACATGTCCTATGATCTGACTATCCACTGTCATCGGCTGGCGAGATCACATGATTGGCTTACAAAAACACATCGCAATCTTGATTTTGATGCTTTGGAAAATAACATGCTGTGTTTGGTTGGATTCAAGTTTATACTTTCGTAATACAAAAATATGCAGCGTACATGTTGCTGCACGTTAAAGATCTTTTGAGAATGTGTTTTTTTCCCCTGAGTATCATTTTCTGAAGTTCCGGAAAATTCTATGCTGGTGTGTAAAACTGTAACCATTCACTGGATTGATAAGTTTTACAGTTCTGAGGAAAAGTATACTGTCACTTAACATGGAAGAAGTGTATTTTCACCAGGAGAACTCTATTTTTAACTGGAAAATCTGGGAAAAATCCAGGAATTTTTTTCCTTGTCCATTTATACACCCTGTTATCAAATTTGCTTGAAGTTTCCTCTGTGACAATGCCAGTCTTGAAAGATGTTTCTCTGAGAGCTTCATTATAGTCAAAACTCTGTCTAAAGTCTCCCATAGACGTTCATACCATTCAAGATGTGGTAAAGGTCGCTGGGGGTGTTGGATCTGTAACTATCACAAAGCAGCTAATATACAGCTTCAGAAATGCTCTTAGAAAGTACAGTGAAAAACTAGCAGATAAAAGGATAACTAAGAAATCCTCACAAGAAAATAAGAGAAAGGACAAAGTGGGTTGAGGAAAGCTAAGAATGCAACAAAGTGTGAAAACAAAACTAATGGAAACTGCTGAGAAAGACATTTCTCAGTTAGAAATAGTAGTTTTATCACTGAAAACTTCCTGTTTGTTACTTCACTTAATGTTCATGTATGTGTCCTTATCAGATAAGTCTGTTGCTGGTTGCATACTCATTTTGTTCAAATTGTATTTGAATTTTATTCTTAGATCTCTTTGCAAAAAGGGTAATTTTTTACAGAAACAGATAGTGCTCATTGTTTTTATGTCTGTGAGCTCCAAACAGCTTATTGTTCCTAATGTAAATGTTCATTAATAGTGCCTTCACAATTTAGTCTCATTCTAATTATTTTTCTGTATTTTATCTTTTTTTGTTCAAATTATATTTTACACTTAATTCTGTTGTCAGGTCCTGGTATGTGTATTTCTTGGTTTAAGTCCGCAGCTCATGGCCTCGCAGTCACGGTCGTGTTCTTGCTTCCCGAGTACGGGGTCCCGGGTTCGATTCCCAGTGGGATCAGGGATTTTCACCCGCCTTGAGATGACTGGGTGTTTGTGTTGTCCTCATCTCTCATCAAAATTCCTGAAGGCAGCGAGATTGGACTGTGCAAAGATTGGGAATTTGTATGGGTGCTGATAACCGCACAGTTGAATGCCTCACAAACCAAATATCATTATCATCATCATATTTCTTTGTTAAAAGAAATTGTTTTCATTTTAAGGTTTTTTTTTTTTCTTTTAGCTCAGGATATAGCCCCCAGTATGTTTCTATATACTGACAAAATTTGTAAATTTTATCATGGAATCGATCAAAATTGGTCAGAGACTAAGCACTGTATGACCCTGGACATATCAAAAGTTAACTTGCAAAATTGTGGGACCTTTTTGATGTACTGGCCATCTACTATGTTATTCTCTACCCCAATAGCACCATTTGATGCCATGTGTAGGGGCATGAGATCAACATTACTGCTCTCATGGCCGTTGTTAACTTCCTAGGCCTTGCAGCTGCTACTTCTCACTTAGGTAGCTCTTCAGTTGTTATCATGAGACTGAGTGCAACCCTTATCAATCCTCTCATCAAGTGTAAATGCTTGAAATACCGAGAATGGAACCCTGCTCATGGACATACTTCTGTCTTAGTGCTATCTATTGCAAACACTATCCCAGTTCCCCATGCAAAAACAGCTAGACTGAAGCACCAAAGAAACTGTTATAGACATGTGTATTCAAATACAGAGATATGTAAACAGGCAGAATACAGCACTGCGGATTTCAATGCATATATAAGACAACAAGTTATGGAGCAGTTGTTAGATCAGTTAATACAGCTACAAGGGCAGGTTATCAAGATTTAAGTGAATTTTAATGTTGTGTTACAGTCAGCACATGAGTAATGGGACACAGCATCTCTGAGGTAATGATGAAGTGGAGATTTTTCATGTCCATTGTGCATTCCAACAGATTTGGACAATTACAGCAGGTCTATTCGATACCCTACATGTCTAAAATGGCCACAGAGTGGCTTCAAGAACACCCTTCTGTGTTTAAACACTTCCACTGGCCACCAAACTTCCCAAACATGAACATTATTGAGCGTATCTGGGATGCCTTGCAATGTGCTGTTTAGTAGAGATCTCCACCCTCTCATACTCTTATGGATTTATGGACAGCCCTGCGGGATTCATGGTGTCTGTTCCCTCCACCACTACTTCAGACATTAGTTGAGTACATGCCATATCATGTTGCACCATTTCTGCAAGCTCACAGGGGCCCTACACAATATTAGGCAGGAGTACCAGTTTCTTTGATTCTTCAGTGTATAAACTATGTAAAAATTATGATAGTGTATGGAGCATTGGAAACTTGTCAAATAGAGAGCCCATTGATGAAGGCAATAAGCCATATACATTCACAATTTTGCTTATGTCCAAAAAATGGCAAGCAGTTTATGGTCGGTGATAGATAAAATTTGCGACCATACAGAAAGATGTGAAATTTATGGACACCAAAGATGATAGCCAACACTTCCTTTTCAATGCATTAAGAATGTTCTTTAGCTGGAGTAAGTGCCTTTGGCATAAATGAGATTAGTCTCTCCATACCATCCATTAGCTTATGGGGGAAAAAAACCCTGCTCCGTGTGGGAAAGTTGCCAACACCAATGGCAAGGGGAGCTGGCAAGTGACAAGGCAAGATGCTGATTGGTGAACGTCTAAAAATCCAGATAGCATCCCTTTTTACAGAGATGATTTAGTAGGTGGGCTCTGGAGGCGGCTTAGGAAATAAATTAAACACAGTAATTCACTTTTCCTAGAATAGTTTAAGATCCTTTATGTATTTAGGCACAGGCATGTTCTGAGTAGTCTCTATATGTTCTCCGCTGGACAGAAGGTCCTCTGCACTGAGAATATAATCTGAATAAGTGATCACCAGTTGAAGGCAGGCTCATCATCATCATCATCATCATCATTTAAGACTGATTATGCCTTTCAGCGTTCAGTCTGGAGCATAGCCCCCCTTATACAGTTCCTCCATGATCCCCTATTCAGTGCTAACATTGATGCCTCTTCTGATGTTAAACCTATTACTTCAAAATCATTCTTAACCGAATCCAGGTACCTTCTCCTCGGTCTGCCTCGACTCCTCCTACCCTCTACTGCTGAATCCATGAGTCTCTTGGGTAACCTTGCTTCTCCCATGCGTGTAACATGACCCCACCATCTAAGCCTGTTCGCCCTGACTGCTACATCTATAGAGTTCATTCCCAGTTTTTCTTCGATTTCCTCATTGTGGACACCCTCCTGCCATTGTTCCCATCTACTAGTACCTGCAATCATCCTAGCTACTTTCATATCCGTAATCTCAACCTTGTTGATAAGGTAACCTGAATCCACCCAGCTTTTGCTCCCATACATCAAAGTTGGTCGAAAGATTGAACGGTACACAGATAACTTAGTCTTGGTACTGACTTCCTTCTTGCAGAAGAGAGTAGATCATAGCTGAGTGCTCACTGCATTAGCTTTGCTACACCTCGCTTCCAGTTCTTTCACTATGTTGCCATCCTGTGAGAATATGCATCCTAAGTACTTGAAACCGTCCACCTGTTCTAACTTTGTTCCTCCTATTTGGCACTCAATCCGTTTATATTTCTTTCCCACTGACATTACTTTCGTTTTGGAGATGCTAATCTTCATACCATAGTCCTTACATTTCTGATCTAGCTCTGAAATATTACTTTGCAAACTTTCAATCGAATCTGCCATCACAACTAAGTCATCCGCATATGCAAGACTGCTTATTTTGTGTTCACATATCTTAATCTCACCCAGCCAGTCTATTGTTTTCAACATATGATCCATAAATAATATTGACAACAGTGGAGACAGGTTGCAGCCTTGTCTTACTCCTGAAACTACTCTGAACCATGAACTCAATTTACTGTCAACTCTAACTGCTGCCTGACTATCCATGTAAAGACCTTTAATTGCTTGCAAAAGTTTGTCTCCTATTCCATAATCTTATAGAACAGACAATAACTTCCTCCTAGGAACCCGGTCATATGCCTTTTCTATATCTATAAAGCATAGATACAATTCCCTGTTCCACTCATAACACTTCTCCATTATTTGCCGTAAGCTAAAGATCTGGTCCTGACAACCTCTAAGAGGCCTAAACCCACACTGATTTTCATCCAATTGGTCCTCAACTAATACTCGCACTTTCCTTTGAACAATACCTGTGAAGATTTTACCCACAATGCTGATTAAAGATATACCTCTGTAGTTGTTACAATCTTTTCTGTTTCCATGTTTAAAGATTGGTGTGATTACTGGGCAGGCTCATTCTGAAAATTTTAAACATGTTATTGGCTGTGATCCAGCAACCATTTGCTATTTAATTACTGAAACATAAGTACAGCCACTTCGGTTGCACAAAATTTTGTCAATTGATCACAGTTTTGACTGCACTAGCGCAATCCTCTTCAGAATAAAAAGATACATATCTAGCTTATTGCCCTAGTGCAGTCGAAACCATGATCAACTGACAAAATTTTGTGCAACTGAAGTGGCTATACATATGGTATGTTTCTGTAATCATTTTGAAAAGTTATGCTGTAAACCTTTCTGTGCAAGGGCAGCAAGAACTAGACTTAGGTTGTGAAAATGTTCGGATGTGGAATATTGGCAAGATATTTCACACAATACAGAATTCCTGCTATAGCTTGTTCAAGAACTCCCTAGAATATGGCATGGTGCTAGCAATTCAAAAAGACAACCTGTTATATTGATACAGTCTGAATTGTTTTTTCAAAACTAAAATCTTCCTTAAGTCTTCATCAAGAGGCAACTAAAAATATGCCTCTGCTACATCGGTTTAAGAAAACGTATTTCCTGTTAAAAGTTTGGTAAACAGTTCATCTGGACAAAGCAAGGGATAAGGATCAATGTTTGCTGTGCATCAAAGATTTGTGCAAATCTCTACAGAGCCAAAGAGACAAACCAAATGACTGTAAGAAATGGGACAAAACTTGTTGTTCTAATACACGCTGTTCAATCTTAACCTCAGTCAATGTCATCAGGTGAATTTTGCAAAATATGGACTTTCTGTTCCTGTGTGCCTGATTCTCAACCACCTTCCCTAAACCTGATTCAAATAGTGGTGCAAATTGTGCACAAACTGTATCAATGGCCTCAAAGGGAACCAAAGAATCAGTGTAGTGCAATTCATGACATATATCCAAAAGCAGAGACCAGAAATGTTTTTGATCAATAAATCTGCCTGAAAATGACAAAATCCAAGACACCTGATTAGAAGTGACAGTTAGTTGCACATGAGTCAGGAGTACCACTTCATGATGGCTGTACACTACCCACAACTTAAATTGCCCACACTTAAGTGTGTATGCCAGTTGATGACTGAGATCAGTGCATTAGCATCAAAAAGAAAAGTCACCATAGTTCTTTTGCGTGTAACAGAATTTTGAATGGTGTCAACACATGATCACTTCCTTAAATGCTATTAATTTGAATTGTCTGGTGGGGATTCATGGTTCCACTGAGCTATGGCATACTTTTACAATATGGCCTCTGTGTAAACACTTACAACACTTGTCCTCATAATGTAGACATTCTTGCAGGGAATGCAGGAAAAAGCAGTCAGGGCAACTTGAAAAGAAATGATGGTAGGTACTAAGGAGGGTATGCAGAGAATGAGGCCAGTTGGTTGCCACTGAACAGAACTTATTTACTGCTTTAGAATCCGGTATGGAGCCTGCTGCTCTGTATCACTATGCTTCTGAGTGACGAGTGAAATGTCAGAGTCCGCTGAAAAAGCCTGTAGTGCGTCTTAAGGCTTTTGTGCAGCCTTCCCTGTCCAAGGCTACGTGAAGTAAACTTTCCACGTATAAATTACCACATACACGCATATTTTCTATCCATCCACTGTAAACCTGCAATCCAAGAAGTATAACTTACAGAGTCTGACCTGCAATGTTGTAAGACTTCTAGCCTCACCATTTCCACACACACTTTATAGGAAAAATGGTCAGATAATAAAGATAATATGTCGGTCAATGGTAACATCGATGTACTGGGTATAAGGACAAACTTTTGACCCAAGTAACATAATTTTTGATCCATCATCATCATCATCATCAGGTAACAGCTCCAATTCTGTGGGTGCTGGTGACAAGAGTGATGCTGTTTTTTTTTTTTTATATATAGGAGGGTAGGTTGTGGGTAATAGGCTACTCCAGTCTGGTTACAAGCATCACCTATCCCATAAAAGGCAGGGCTACTTGTGAAAGCAGTTATGTGATCTACAAACTAAACTGCAACCACTGTGCTGCATTCTATGTGGGCATGACAACCAACAAGCTCTCTGTCCTCATGAATGTCCACTGACACACTGTGGCCAAGCCAAGAAACAGCTAGACGGCCCAGTTGCTGAGTATGCTGCGAATCACAACATTCTTCACTTCAGTGACTGGTTCACAGCCTGCGTCATCTGAATCGTTCCCATTAACACTAGCTTTTCTAAACTGCACATGTGGGAACTCTCTTTGCAATATATCCTAAGTTCCCGTAACCTCCTGGCCTTAACCTCCAGTAGTCACTGTCCTTTACCCACCTATCTCCTCCCTTTTCCCACTCGAGCACTACATGGCCTCTATTCCACCAATGCACCCACAGCCTTTTTGCTTCTCCATTTTCGGCTCCTCACTCCTCCCGCCTCCTGTCTGCATCCAGCTGCCCTACCCCCAGCACGTCCCTGTATGTTCCCACAAGTTCCCCCACCTATACCCTGCTATCCTTCCCACTTCCCATACCAGCTTCCTTATCCCTACCATCCAAGTGCTGTTGCTCATAGTCTTGCATTGGCAGCCAGAGATGGTGGTCATGCGTGTAGCGAGTTGTTTTTGTGTGAATGTGTGTGCATGTTGTCAAATGGTTCAAATGGCTCTGAGCACTATGGGACCAAACTTCTGAGGTCATCAGTCCCCTAGAACTTAGAACTACTTAAACCTAACTAACCTAAGGACATCACACACATCCGTGCCCGTGGCAGGATTCGAACCTGCGACCGTAGCGGTCGCCTGGTTCCAGACTGTAGCGCCTAGAACCACTCAGCTAGCCCGGCCGGCTGTGCGTGTTGTCCATTTCAGAAGTAGTCCTTTTGGCTGAAAGCTTACTTGTTTAGAAGTCTTTTCATTGTGCCTGTCTGTGACTCACCATCTCCACTACATGGTGAGTAGCAATCTATCCTCTTCATAATACTGTCATTATTCCATCCTGGATTTTCCATTGTTTAATTTAGCAAATGGAACAGATAACTTAATGTCCTACCTGAATCCCACAAAGCATGTTTAACGTGCTCTCAGAAGGCACATTTCTGCTCACGGTACTCCAACACAGAGCCTTATACCACTGGTATCAGGTTTGCAAGAAGAATGACATTTATTTTTTTATCAAGTCCAAAGACTCAGTCTTTAATAGCATCAAATTTCACTCTATTGGTTGTATTGCTGCTGGTGAAAAGCACACACTATATTGGCACTATTTGTGGCAGTCTAAAATGTCATTTATCTTGCATGTTTCAAACTTGTTCAAAGTTCAGGCATAAAATCATTGTTAGAAGTGTGCTTTTGTTTTATTTCAGTCACATCATTTGGTGTAGACTTTGGCTAAGTTTCATCAGATTTGATACATAACTTTCTCAATTATCATAAAAGTTTAGTAATCTCACAAGACCTGTGAATGGAAGATTCAGACATACCAATACCCATAACATCATCCCCTCATCCTGTGAGGGCATATGTGATAGGAACATGGCCAATGTTGCACGCTCGTCACATGAGCTTCTGTAGTACACAAATATAAGGCTACCTAGAGGTGGTTTTTACCAGAGTTGCTTTTATTCAATTTGTCTCTGCCTGTGAACTCTTACCACTGCAACTTTTTATTGTGTGCATGTTGCTGTAAATTATAAATTTACGGTTTCAATGGCAGCTAAATGTAATAGAACTTTCAACTACTAAATGCACTCTTATTGGCTATGTAGTGCTTAGGTTTCACTCAGTTTAATCAGGATCTTTCTCGTGCTAGTTTTTGTGGCTCAGATGACTACTTCACCAAGAATAATTACTTTTCATTTGTTGACTAATAGACAATTTTAATTTGTTATTACATAACTTACTTGTGTTCAGTAAACATTGTTTGTCCTAAGTGAGGATTATAACAATAAGGTTTGAGATATTTCCTTTATATGTAGAAACCAGTATATTTTGTAATATAGTGTCGTTTTTTGTATGTGCAGTTCTCAACCCTTTCCATATTTCTGAAGGCTCTGTTTGTTGATTTAATAATATATTTGCACATATATTCACACTTCACTGCTACCACTATACTGTCACTAATGATGACTAAAGTTTCCTATTTGCTTATACCATTATTTTTTAATGTAATTCCTCTTAACTCACTGCATGCACCCTGTTCAACCCTCCCCTCCTCCTCCCCACCCCTCCACCACCCCCACCCATCCACCACCCCCACCCCTGTGAGTATATTCCATCACACACTTATTTTCATAACATCTTCATTGGACTTCCAATGTTTTCCTCAGATGTAGGAATGTATGGAAGGCAAGAGGTACCAAAATCTGTCAGTGGGATAGTAACTCTGTTCTAGATTTTCATTAGACAGTCTATAATATTTTTTCAGTGATCATCAGAGATTACTTTACTATTTGGAAGATAATCAATAAAAAGAATCCCTTTGCAATCGCATAAATCACTGATCACCTTTCTTATGGATAAAATTGTCTTCATCTTCCTTGGTGCAAGGTCACTTAGTTTCCAGCTGCTGCTTCGATTACTGTTATTGTTCTGACACTAAGTGGTGGACCCATGTCTCATTAACATGCACTTAAAAAACATGCCATGTTTTACTCTGTTTCTGACGTGGCTATGGCATCAGTTATTTCATATACCTTTACTTGAAGATAGCCCAAGATGATATTGTGACATTACTGAATGTTTTCATCTGGGTAGGAGTTTCATGGTGTCCTCCACATAAGTCACCTTCGGGAGAAATGTGGCACAGTTGATTTCAGTTGTCCCTTTCTTACCTGCTATAAATGAAATAACAGAAATCTTACAAACCTTCACTGGCAATGGATAAATTTTTTGGTGGCGATAAACCACTCACATCCAAGAATTTTATGATGTATACCTACATCTATATCTATGTTTTGCAAACCACTGTGAAATGAGTGGCAAAGAGTCCATCACATTGAACAATTATTAGGGTTTCTTTCCAGTCACATATGGAGTACAGAAAGAATAACTACTTAAAATTCTCTATACACACTTTAATTTGTTCAGTCTTGTCTTCACAGTTTGTATGGAAGTGATATGAATGGGGTTGTGGTGTTCCTAGGTGTCTCACTTAGTTCAGCACCTCGAATCATTGTAAGTAGGCTTTTGCAGGATAGTTAGTGTGTATCTGTAGGTTTCTACCACCGCAAGTTTTTTAGTATCTCTGTGACTCTCATGGAGCAAACTAACATGTGACATTTGTGCTGCACTGCTTTCAGGGTGTATATGTCCTGGGATAACCACGAAATCTGGTAAAAAACTGGGAGTTTTTTCACCTAGGAGAAAACCAGGAAAACCCGGGAATTTTTCATTGTTTTAGTTTTCAGTTAAACTTTTGTAATTTTGACTTGTAGGAACTGATGTTTTAACATAGAATTTTACTGTATCCCACTACTGCAGAATAATTCTGCAGCAATAAAACATAAACGAGAGGAAAAAACCAAAATGCGCCATCTAAAACAACCAAACACAGTGCAAAAAGTGTTTGCCACAGCAAAATGTGTCAACAGATTTAGGACAAAGACTACGCAATACACAACAAACTGCTTCCGATGAGCACGATGCCACAACTGATTACATTAGGTTCTTTTGGGCAGTTGCTAGCGAGCTCGTGCACATGCACAATTGAATCATGAATGAGCAGTACATTCTCCTGCTTCTGGCTACTTGAAGTGCAGCTGTTAACTGAATCAGCAGTACAACCAAGCAGACAATGCTATCCAAAAAATTTTTTCTGGCGCACCCAAGATGCCAGATTCACGCATGCGCAGTGTGGTGGAGAGGGGCCTAGTCTCCACGTGACGCATGTTTATGTTTAGTAATGTTGCTGTTTCCTCTTGTTTACAACTCTCATGTGAAATGAAAACAAAACAGATTTCTGTAGCCGGGAGTTATCAATTGAATTAAAATACATTCACATAATTACGGAAGGCTGAAATATGTTACTAGTTTCAGATTCTTATTTTATTATATTTACACATTTTTTGAAGTCAAACATTAATCGTCTTGGGGAACAATGAAGCTATTTTTGTTGATTTGTTAAAGAAATTTGTCTTTCATTAATCTTTTCCGCACAGGCAGTAAATTAATGTGAAACAAAGTGTTTCATTCCAAATAGTTAATTTCAACTGTTTCCTGAATTTCAAGTGCATGTTTTCATCTTATGGCACGTATGGCATTACATCGTAATAAAAATTCAAAATGCTCCAAGCACTATTTTGGGACTTATTATCTGAGGTCATCAGTCCCCTAGACTTAGAAGTATTTAAACCTAACTAACCTAAGGACATCATACACATCCATGCCCGAGGCAGGATTCGAACCTGTGTCCGTAGCAGCAGCGCAGTTCGAAACTGAAGTGCCTAGAACCGCTCGGCCACAGTGACCGGCAGCATAATAAAGAACCAAGCGTGAGGTACTACAGTACTGGTACTCAGAGACAGTTTGCATCCCGAAGACCACACTGAAAAGCTTAATATCAGGTTTGGGCATAATTCTTTGTGACTCTGGGCATAAGAATGTGCACTTTAAGCCGAATTATGCATTTTAGTATGGTTTACCAAATTCCTATGCTGTCGGAGCATCCTCGGGTGTCCTGTTTCCTTTACGATGTAATGTAAGAAAGCTACGTACGTACAAACGTACGGGCTTCTTACGTCATCATAGCTGCACACACGCCTGTATTCTGGTGGGCTCTGACAAATCCTCAAACTACTTCTAACATTTTGCGGAAAATATTGTGAAGGTTGACATTTCTGAATATTTAAAACAACTTGCCATTCTTTGCACCACTTGGAAATCTTATCAAAATCTGATGGAATATTTGTGTAGCTTTCTTCAGACAGAAGATTATTACAGGTAACTGCATTGTCTGCAGAAAATCTGAGGTTGCTATTAATATTGACTGCCATGTCATTAATATACAAAGTGAACAAAAAGGATCTCAACTTACTTCTCTGGGGAAGGCCAGAAATGAGTTCTACTTCTGTCAGTGATCCTCTATCCAAAGTAATATGCTGTGTCCTTCTTACAAGTTACAAATTTTATTTGATACCCATATGATCATGCTAATAAATGTTGATTTGATACTGAATGAGTTACTTTTTGAAAGGCAAGAACTACATGACTGTCTTAACCTATGGGTTTTGTGATGTCATGTGAGAAAATGTGAGTCACATTTCACATGACCTATGCCTTCAGAATCCATGTCAGTTGTCATAGAGGAGGTCATCCTGTTCAATTTACCTCATAATGTTTGAACTTGGAACATGTTCTATGATAGTATTATAGTCTGACAACAAAGATATTTTATGATGGTTTTATGGATCTCTGCTGCTGCCCTTCTTGTAGATGGGTGTGACCTGTGCTGTCTTTCAACTACAATTTTTTATTCTAGAGATCTACCATATACCAATATAATGAAAAGGAAAGTTGCTTCTCACCATATAGTGGAGATGCTGAGTTGGAGGTAGGCACAACAAAAAGACTGGTACAAATAAAGATTTCAACCAATAAGGCCTCTGTCAAAAACAGACGACAGACACTCCCATACACACTTATATAAACACAATTCACACACACGATTGCAGTCTCAGGCAACTGAAGCCACACTGTGAGCAGCAGCACCAGTGCATGATGGCGGTGGTGACGGGATTTGGGGGGTAAGGAGGATGCTGGGGTAGGGAGGGGGAGGGATAGTAGGGTGGGGGTGGTGGACAGTGACGTGCTGCTGGGGAGTGTGTAGGGCGATGTGGAGAGAGGATAGGACAGCTACAGGGTGTGGTAGATAAGTAATGAGACTCAGTCTAGAAAAACAAATTTATTGATCCAATTTGTACAAAACGTTAATATTCTTCAAAGTACTCGCCTTGGGCGTCGACACAACGTTGCCAGCGCGTTTTCCAAGCTTCATAGGCCCCACTGTAGTCCGTTTGAGTTATCCCAGTTAGTGCCTTCGTGACAGCACGTTAGATGTTCGGAATATCGTCGAAACGGTGACCCTTCAGGCATCTTTTGACCTTCGGAAATAGGAAGAAATCAGGAGTACTCAAGTCAGGGCTGTATGGTGGCTGTGGCAAAACTTCAACTCCAATTGGGGTCAAGTAGGAGGTCACGAGGAACGCTGTGTGCGCCGGAGCGTTGTCGTGGTGGAGACGCCAGCGTTGAGCAAGGTCCTGTCGCTTCCGTTTGACGGCTCTGTGCAATCGCTGAAGGACTTCTTTGTAGAATTCGGCATTGACAGTCTTCCCCTGAGGGACAAACTCTTTGTGAATTAACCCCCGCTTGTCGAAAAACACAATCAGCATTGTCTTGATGCGGGACTTTGACATTCTTGCTTTCTTCGGCCGCGGGGATGCCGGTGTGTGCCACCCCGAGCTCTGGGCTTTCATCTCCGGGTCGTACTGGAATGTCCACGATTCGTCGCCTGTTACTACGTTGTCTAAAAAGTGTGGATTATTTTCCAAATCATTCAACATCTCACGGCAAACGTCCACTCGTTGTTGCCCCGTCCACTCGTTGTTGCTTTTGTTCGGCGGTGACCAATTTTGCGCAAACTTTCCTCATCATCAAATCTTGCGTAACAATTTGGTGAACCGTAAATTTATTCACGGAGACCTCATCGGCAATCATTTTGAGACTTAAACGACGGTCGGAGTCCAGGAGTTCTTTCACTTTGGCCACCGTTTCATCCACACGACTCGTTGAAGGGCGTCCAGATCGTTCCATGTCTTCAACGGATTCCCTCCCATTTTTAAATTCATTAAACCACCGGAACACTTGAGCTCTTGATAGGGAGTCTTCTTTGTAGGCCTCCGTAATCATAGCAAAAGTTTCCGAAGCAGTTTTGCCCAAGCGAAAGCAAAATTTGATTGCATACCGCTGTTCTATCGAGTGATCCATCTTCAGCGTTTTCACAAGTGTCACGGGCACACAAACAACGTAATAAGCGAAGCTCGACCCTCACTGCACCAGAGCTCCGACGCGACTGCGAACCAGTTCTATTGTTAGCTCAGATCCTCCACCACGTGACGTACAGGTGGAGACCACCCTGCGAGCGACTGGGGTGCCGCGCGGCGGCCAGTCTCATTACTTATCTACCACACCCTGTATGTGCAGTCTGGAGGTTAGAGAGAGGGCAGTGGAGAGGTGAGGAGGGGGGGGGGGGGGTGACTTAGCGGGAAAGGAGAGAAGTAAAAAGATGGGATGCGATGGTGGAATGAGGGCTGTGTAGTGATGGAATGGGAACAGGGATGGGGGTGGATGGGAGAGGACAATGGCTAACGAAGTTGTGGCCAGGAGGGTTATGGGAATGTAAGATACATTGCAGTGAAAGTCCCCACCTGCACAATTCAGAAAAGTTGGTGTTGGTGGGGAGGATCCAGATGGTACAGGCTGTGAAGCAGTTGTTGAAATGAAGGATGTCATGTTTGGCAGCATGCTCAGCAACAGGGTAGTCCACTTGTTTCTTGTCCACAGTTTGTCGGTGGCCATTCATATGGACAGACAGCTTGTTGGTTGTCATGCCTACAGAGAATCCAACACAGTCGTTACAGCTCAGCTTGTAGATCACATGACTGGTTTCACAGGTAGCCCTGCGTTTAATGGTATAGGTGATGTTTGTGACCGGACTGGAACTGGTGGTGGTGGGGAGATGTACAGGACAGGTTTTGCATCTAGATATATCACAGGGGTGTGAGCCATGAGGTAAAGGGTTGGGAGCAGCGGTTGTCTAGGGTTGAACAGGTATATTGTGTAGGTTTAGTGGATGGCAGAATACCACTGTGGGAGGGGTGTGAAGGATAGTGGGCAGGACATTTCTCATCTCAGGTCACGATCAGAGATAGTCAAAACCCTAGCAGAGAATGTAATTCAGTTGCTCCAGTCCTGGGTGATACTGAGTTACCAAGGGAATGCTACTCTGTGGCCATATTGTAGGCTTTTCGGGGGTGGTGGGAGACTGGAAAGATAAGGTACGGGAGATTTGATTTTGTACAAGATTGGGATGATAATTACAGTCTATGAAGGCTTCAGTGAGACCCTCAGTATATTTCGAGAGGGACCGCTCATCACTGCAGATGCGACAACCGTGGGTGGCTAGGCTGTACGGAAGGGACTTCTCGGTATGGAATGGGTGGCAGCTGTCGAAGGTGAGATATTACTGGTCGTTAATAGGTTTGATATGGACGGAGGTACTGATGTATCCACGGTCTGTGTCTCACTGAAGCCTTCACAGACGGTAATTGTCCTCCCAACCTTGTACAAAAACAAATCTCCCGTATCTTATTTTTCCCGTCTCCCACACCTCTCAAAGTCCTACTGTCTGGGCACAGTGGAGCATACCCCCGTAACTCAGTACCACCCAGGACTGGAGCAACTGAATTACATTCTCTGCCAGGGTTTTGACTACCGCTTGTCGTGCCTTGAAATGTGAAATGTCCTGTGCACTACCCTTCCCACCCTTCCCATAGTAGTATTCCACCATCCATCGAACCTATACAACGTACTCATCCGTCCCTAAACAACCGCTGCTCCCAACCCCTTACCTCATGGCTCATACCCCTGTGATATACCTAGATGCAAGACCTGTACTGTACATCTTCCCACCACCACCTACTCCAGTCTGGTCGCAAACATCACCTATCCCAGTAAAGGCAGGGCTACCTGTGAAACCAGTCATGTGATCTACAAGCTGATGTGTAATGACTGTGCTGCATTCCCTGTTGGTTATGAGAAACAACAAGCTGTCTGTCCGTACGAATGGCCGCAGACAAACTGGACAAGAAACAAGTGTATCACCCTGTTGTTGAGCATGCTGCCATACATGACATCCTTCATTTCAATGACTGCTTCACAACCTGTACCATCTGGATCCTTCCCACAAACCCCAACTTTTCTGAATCGCGCAGGTGGGAACTTTCTCTGCAATATATCCTACATTCCCGTACCCTCATGGTCTCAACTTTGTTAGTCATTGTCCTCTCCCATCCACCCCCTTCCCTGTTCCCATTCCAGCTCTACACAGCCCTCATTCCACCATTGCTCCCTGTCTTTTTACTTCTCTCCTTTTCCACTACTCCTCCCCTCTTCTCCTCTCCACTGCCCTCCGTCTAACCTCCCGACTGCAAGTAGCTGCCTTACCCTCTCTCCACCTCTCCCTGCATGCTTTTCAGCAGCACATGACTGTCCACCATCCCTACCCTACTACACCTCCCCCTCCCCACCCCAGCCTCCTCCTAACCCCCACCCAGTCACCACTCCCATCATGCACTGGTGCTGATGCTCGCAGTGTGGCCTCCATTGCCTGAGACTGCAGTCGTGTGTGTTTATGTCAGTGTGTATGTGTGTATCTGTCGTCTATTTTTGACAAAGGCCTTACTGGCCAAAAGCTTTATTTGTGACACTCTTTTTGTTGTGCCTATCTGCAACTCAGCATCTTCACTATATATGGTGAGTAGAAACTTTCTGTTTCATTATATTGTTACATTCCATCCTGGATTTTCCATTGTTAGATCTACCATATATTATGATTAAAAGAAGGACTAACACAGCTGTATATATTTCACTCATCTTTGCAGTGGTGCAGGAATTGAAATGGGACTGAAGTTCATAATTTCTGCCATCACAAAACTGTAAATATTGTAATTAATTTTTGGGTGATTAAAATATCCTCTAATTATGACAATAAGGTTTGGAAATGTACTGACACTGAACAGAATATTTCTGTACAATTTTTGGTTTCATCTGGGAAGGAAGGAAGATTAGTGTTTAACATCCTGATGACAGTGAGGTCATTAGAGTTGGAGCACGAGCTCATGTTAAGAAAGGATGGGGAAGAAAGTCAGCCACAATCTTTCAAAGGAACCATCTTGTCATTTATTGTGAGCATTGTAGGGAAATTCAGGATGGCTGACTAGGGATTTGAACCATTGTCTTCTGGAATGTTAGTCCAGTGTGCAGTTTCATCTGGGGTTGAATCTGGTGGTCAGTTGAAAGATTCAATTATAAAACTGTGGCCACCTTTGATATTGAGTCTTGATCAAACACTCTTGCTGCAATTTCTCTTTGGAGTATTTGCATTTCTTGCTTTGTGACAAATACACTACCTCCATTTCCTGTTAGCTTGTCCTTTCAATACACATTTAAATTGTCCCCAGAAATCTCAAATCTGCATTTTACCAGCTTTCAGTATCTAATATTATGAGAGCTCCACTGTTTTTAGGAGTGCTTCAAATTCATGAATGCTTTAGTTGTTGATCACTAGGATTTTAATAATCTCATTTTTGGGGGTTATTTGTTTTTATCTTACCCTAATACTTAGTGGCCTCCTACAGCTATCTTTATCTGCACTGGACTGAGAATTGCCTAAACTAAGATACTGTGGTGCAGAACCCACAGACATATACCTATCTGGTAGCAGCCCCTTGGTGTGCAGTTCCCCACAGACCCATTTATGGGGAGCCTATAGTCCTCAACCCTGTGGCACAAGTGTAGGACATCATAGCCTAGCTTTTCACAGAATCTTTGAAGTCTGATGGTACAATCTTTCTGCTCGGCTCAGAACCAGGGGACCACAATTCGTTCTTGTGACAATGCTGTAGATTGTGAGCTTTGTTTTCCCTAAGCGAGGCTGATCTTCTCAAACTCCTCTACAGGTATGACTTCAGATCACATTATAGCAGCTGGAGTGAGCAACCATTCTGATGGAAGATGAAGTTGGCTGTGATAGGTCAGGATGTATGGCAGTTTACCTCCAAGTGAGGGCTGCAGTGGAGTGATGGCACATGTCAGGTGATGAACCTTCTCGGAAACCATGCTGGTTGAATTAGTCCTTCATTCCATAACAATTACAGCGGTGGAGATGGAACTGGAAAGGCAGACAATGACCTTGTGACCTAGATGGCCATGGCCTTTGTGGCATGCCAGATTTAGCAATAGCCCACCAGAAGAGCAGCAAACTGCCTGTGTCACAGTGCAATGGCAGTGGCTGGCAAGGTGCTGTAGTCAACTTAGTAGCAGAGGCGGTGATGCAGGGCTGCAGTGATGGCAAGTGGTGGACAGTTGAAAGTGGCATCAGCTGCTGGCCTGCCTCTGCAGCTTTGCAGAAAGCACACCAGAGCAAACCACAGCCTCTGGCATGGTTGATGATGAAGGCATATGCCCTCACTGTATGATGGACAGTGATAGTGTTTGCTCACACAAGCTGGGCAGGTATATGACGATAGTCCTGACCTGTACCCCAGTCTGCCAGGAAGGCAACCATTGCAGATGACAGTCACCCAGCACATGACCCACCGGTAGAAAGACGCCAAGTTGGCAGCATTTGGACTAAGCCCAGGCAGTGGCCTGCACCTATTGACAGCAGAGTTTCATGTTGGCAGCTGGCTGGTTCATCTCGGTGTGTAGACTTACATAGACCTCCACTCAGCTGACGCTTGGTGATGACTGGGCGTGAGTGTCTAAATTTGATGGTATTTATGCTAGCCACGTCTGATGTCGTTTCCGCAACAGTAACGGTTCTGCCCTATAAGTCAAATTTGGAAAACCCATCATACAACAGTTAGTCCATTATATCAGCAACTCCACAGCCGAGGTAGTACTATAAAGGTGCCACAAGTTCTCCTTTCAGAAGCACTGTCTGGCAACATTTTCAATGTCAGCTTGCGTACTGAATGAGTATACTTGTGATATGGCACCCAGTTACTGTTGTGACTCGCCGATCATTCAAAGTGCCGCCGCACAATTACGCACGTCCTATACGTGCGGCGTTGTCTGCCAGCCATGCAGCAGCTGCGCCACCTAAGCGGCCAGCCGAGCAGCGGCCGCTAGCCTGAGACTTGGTGCTTATTCGAATGCTAACGTGTACACATGTCAACTTTCTCTGTGACTTATATGTGTTGTTGTGTCATTCCAAATTATATGTGTTAAACTTGAAGTACTAACAATTGGCGACGAGGTAGTGGATTTTTCCTTTTCACCGTTGACTCACAGGGTTCCATGGCTACTGTCGAGCAACTCTTGCAAAATCTCCTTGAACAGCAAACGCTTCTAACAGCGGCGATTCGTGATTTCGTCGCGGCGTCAAATGTGGGGCGTTTCTCGTTGTTGCCTATACCTCCTTTTCCTCCTTACGACGAGACGGCGGAAGACTGGTCTGATTATGAAAAACGTCTTCAACAGCACTTCTTGGCATTTCATGTCACGGACGAACAACCATGTAAGTCTCTGATCCTTTCCTGGATTTCACCCCAAATGTATCGGTTGTTGTCGCAATTGGCTCCTTTGAAGGATCCTGCGCCCCCACGCACTGCCTCGGCCTAGCCGTAAACAACCCGCTAAGAAACTGCAGCAAAATCCCTGGCAACTTCCTTCATGTCTGTGGTGTTTTACGAAACATTCACGCGAGGATTGTCCCCAATGTTGGGCTGTGTGTCACAATTGCAAAAAGAAAGGTCATGTGTCTTCCGTTTGTAAATCCGACCGCATACATGATGCTCATGAACATGACGCTGATTCTGATTCTGTGTTGTCTGTCAATTGCACTTCTTCCCTTTCAGGGAAGTTATTCCTCATTGTCCAAATCCTTGGTTGAGATGTTCGCATGCAAGTGGATACCGGTTCTGCTGCCACTATAATTAATTCTCAGACTTATCTTCAGCTGGGTTCTCCACTCCTGTCCCCTGTCACTTGGCAATTACGGACGTACAATAAACAGAAGATTTCTCTCTTGGGACAGTTTAATGCTGAGGTATCTTACAAATCCATCGTTCGCACTGTTCCCATATTTGTGGTCAACCAGAACAATGCATAAAATCTTTTTGGTTTCGATGCCTTTTGTGTTTTTGGGTTCCCCATTGATGACTCTGTCAATATTGTCTCTGACGCTATTCCTTATTCTCAACTGGATTCCTTGTCGACGACATTTTCGTCCCTTTTTTTCTCCTGGGTTAGGCCGTGCAAACGACTTTGAAGCTCATATCACACTCAAACCCACTGCTCGGCCTGAGTTTTTTGGGCCTCGGCCCATTCCTGTAGCCCTTCGTGATCGGGTAAAACGGGAGTTGGATCGTCTCACTGCGTCAGGGGTCTTGTTTCCTGTCACTTCCAGTGAGTGGTCCTCTCCTGTCGTCGTAGTTGCTAAGCCAAATAGTGATATTCATCTCTGTGGCGATTTCAAAGCCACTGTAAATGCTTAATGCCTCATTGACACTTACCCTATGCCCCATCATGAAGAACTGTTCACTAAAGTTGCTGGAGGCCAGTATTTTTCTAAAATTGACCTGTCAGAAGCTTATCATCAACTTCCTCTCGACGCTGCTTCCCGGCAGTTTCTGGTCCTTAAAACGCCTTTCGGCCTCTATCAATACCAGCACTTGCCATTCGGGGTTGCTAGCGCCCCTGCTCTCTCTCAGCGATTCTTGGAACAACTATTGCTCCCTGTCCCTGGATGTATCAATTACATGGACGACATTGTTGTCACTGGCTCCACCACTGAAGAACATCTTCAAAATCTCCGCACACTTTTTCATGTCTTACAGACTGCCGGTCTTAAGTGTAATCTTCAGAAATCACAATTTTTTCAGGCCTCTATCACGTACTTGGGGTTTCAACTCTCTCGGGATGGTATTCGTCCACTTCAACAAACTGTCTCTGCGATCGATGCCCTTCCTCACCCTGCATCTTTTAAGGAACTGCAGGCCTTCTTGGGGAAAATTGCATACTATCACAAGTTTTTACCGTCTGCGGCTTCGGTGGCTCAGCCGTTGCATCGCCTGTTGCATAAAAACGTGCCTTTTCACTGGTCCGCGTCATGTGACGCGGCTTTCCAGCAATTAAAGACTATGCTGAAACAGGCCCCGTGCCTGGCTACTTATCAACCTGGCCAACATCTTGTTCTTGCCACAGACGCCTCTCAATACGGGGTTGGGGCAGTCCTTGCGCACTGTTTTTCTGACGGTTCGGAACAACCCATTGCTTATGTCTCCAAAATGCTCACGGATGCCCAACAAAAGTATTCTCAAATTGACAAAGAAGCTTTGGCCATCATTTATGCTCTTCATACGTTTGGTGTTTTTCTCTATGGCTCAAAATTTCATCTTGTTACGGATCACAAACCACTTGTTTCCTTGTTTCAACCATCAACGTCACTTCCCGACAAGGCTGCACACCGTCTCCAGCGTTGGGCTCTTTACTTGTCCCGTTTCAATTATGAGACTCATTTCTGGCCAACGGCTCAACATGCGAATGCTGATGCTCTGTCTCGCCTTCGCATGGGTCCTGATCAGGCATTCGATAGGGACGAACTTTTGTGTTTCCACCTGGATGTTGCCAAGCAGCGGGTTGTGGATGGGTTCCCCATCACTGGGGACAGGCTGGCGGCTGCTATGGGTTCTGACCCTACCCTCTCCCGGGTTTTACGCTGTATTCAGAAGGGTTCGCCAGATTGCCCGTCCACTAAGACTTCTGATCCATTGCGGAACTACTACACTTTGCGCTACCACCTCACGGCTAGGGATGGTGTTATCCTCCTCTCCACTGACAATACTTCGCCGCGTGTTGTGGTACCTGCGTCTTTGCGTGCTTCGGTCTTGTGCCTCCTTCACCAGGGGCACTGGAGTGTGTCTCACACAAAATCTCTGGTGCGCTGTCATGTGTACTGGCCTGGCATCGACTCTGAAGTAGCACACATGGTCGCTGCCTGCGGCTCTTGTGTGTCACAGGCCGCTGCCCTGAAGTCATCTTTGTCACTGTGGCCTTCGCCTGAGGAGCCTTGGGAGTGCATTCGTGCTGACTTTGCGGGACCCTTTTTAGGTACTTATTGGCTCCTCATAATTGACGCCTACTCTAACTTTCCTTTCATTGTCCGTTGCACGTCACCTACCACCGCGGCAACCACCAGTGCTCTCACCCTCATTTTTTCTTTGGAAGGCCTCCCCTCTACTCTTGTTACTGATAATGGTCCGCAATTTGCCTCTTCCGACTTTGCGGATTTTTGTGCTCGTCACAGCATTACGCATGTCACGGCCCCGCCGTTCCATCCACAATCCAACGGTGAGGCTGAACGACTGGTCTGCACATTTAAGGCTCAGATGCGGAAACTTCTGACTTCTTCTGCTGCTGATGATGCGCTTCTCCAGTTTCTGGCGTCTTACCGTTTCACCCCCATGGGCGATCACAGCCCGGCTGAGCTCTTACATGGCCAACAGCCCCGCATGCTACTTCATCTTCTGCGGCCTCCCACCTCACGGCCGCGGATGCCTTCCCTTGGCCGGTTCACCGCCGACGACCTCGTCTGGGTACGGGGATATGGCAGGCGACCAAAATGGAGCCCGGGCCGCATCTTAAGACACCGTGGCAGACGCCTGTATGAAATACAGACGGACACGGGTGTTGCAGTGCGTCATTCGGACCAGCTTCGGCCTCGGGTGCCAGCAACGCCTGTTCCGAATGCCGCCACACCACCTTTGGCTCTACCTGATGCTCGGGATCTTGGCATCTCTTGTTACTGACAAACGCAGCCCTCTCACTGTCATCGCGATGCCAGCACCAGAACGGATGCCACCAGGAGACGTGCCCATGCAGGAACCGCGGACCATCCTCTGTCAGAGTACATCTACTCGCCTCCTCCTCCAACGGACGCCGACACATCGCCCATGTCTCCTGTCATATGAACTGGACTTGCCGCAATGGGCAGATTGGTGCATGGGCCCCCAGCAGATTTGACCCCTACGTCTCCTGTCATCTCGACCTGTTATCATCAGGGACACTTCCGTCCGTACGGGAAGCCTCCTCCTCGAGACTTTACGGCGAGTCAAACGACACCTATAGACGTTAGCCATCTCCAGGACACCTCCATCAAGACCAGTGCAACAATTTCAAAGGGGGGAAAAGTGTTGTGACTCGCCGATCATTCAAAGTGCCGCCGCGCAATTACGCACGTCCTCTACGTGCGGCGCTGTCTGCCAGCCATGCAGCAGCTGCGCCACCTAAGCGGCCAGCCGAGCAGCGGCCGCTAGACTGAGACTCGGTGCTTATTCGAATGCTAACGTGTACACATGTCAACTTTCTCTGTGACTTATATGTGTTGTTGTGTTGTTCCGAATTATATGTGTTAAACTTGAAGTTCTAACAGTTACCAATATGAGTGACGATACCATTGTTATGACATCGTTTTGATGAGTCTTCACAAGAGCTGTTTGCTACACCATGCTGAACCATGACGCAACACCACACAACAGATATCACTTGTTCCAGGGTCCATCACTGTTTGTAACTGGTTGCACCCTGTCCCCCCTATGGCTCCTCGAACAGTCTATTCAATGTGTTGAGTGAGGTGCAGGATACATGATGGGTGAAGATGATGATCCTTCCCATACATTGCATCCAATTCCCTATGTGGTACCATTGTTTATCATTCATTCAAACATCTGACCTTTAACAAATGCCTACCCTTTTGCACATGCTTCCCCCTAACATGGACACAGCAGGATTCTCATCAGGTGAAGTGTGTCTCAGTGGCTCAGTCTCAGTGGAAGAGAGCACCTTGAACTTGTTAGTCACAGGAATGGGTATAATACTTTGAGTTCTCTGTACTTCCTGTTGTCCCTGCACCAGTATTCTCCATACTCCCTGTCTTCCCTGTACCAGATCCCTAGACCTACCACTGAGTCACTACTGACTGTCAAGTCAATAAGTAATAACAGCTCATTTATTTCCTGGAGAGGGGATGGTATACAAAGGAGAGAATAAAATCTTTGGGGTCTCTTTTACATGACACTTGGTACTTCTCCCAACACATTCATTTTCTGCAGCTTCCAATCATTTGATAGTAGTCAGAGCAATTACCAGCTGCCTTTGAACAGTAAGTAACTCATCTTGTTCCCGAAAACAGCAAAGTGGGCTGCTTTGTGGGTGGTGCCATGTTTTGCAGAACAGCAAACAAATAATTTTAACTGAGCTTGCTGATTTGCCTCTAATTTCTTGATCTGTTGTGCTACAAGGATTGCAAATTCTCTTTAAGAACTGAAGTGATAAACACCCAAAAAATTGAGTTCTATTGTAAGAAGGAAAAAACATGGGGATACAATTTACTGATTCCCAGAAGCAATTTGGAACTTTTTCCCCAAGGCTGTGGTCACTAACAAACTCAAAAATAGTGATAAATACATTACATATTCATACAATGATGGCAAAGGATTCTATTTTACCCATTTGTACCAAACATGTGCAGTATGAGCAATTTAAAACGCCTTATAACCAAAACTATGCTGCACATTATTTTGACATGGCTGGTTTATTATTATGTGTAAAATTACCAACATAAAAGTTTAATGGGCATGCAAGACCAACACATTTTTACCCTGCCCTAACACTGCACATTTTAATTGTTGATGTCATTAAAGCATTCTCAGGAGACCATATATAGAAAAAAAAGAAGTATGCGTTAGCCTGTGACATTGTGGTCCAGGTAAAAATAATTATCATAATAAATCACATTGAGATAAAATACTGCACATTCAGGTCATCATGAGAATGACTCAAAAACTGTTATGTTATATATTTCACAAAATAATTAGAATTAAGCAATTAGAATAACTTTCTATCAACAGATGTGTCTTCATCTATAAATGTTTATGTGGCTTTTCTACTACAGATGCTAGCCCAGAACTGCTGTACTGGTTTGCAGAACAGACTCTACAACCTGGCCCAGCTGTATCTTTAAAATGTGTTGCAACAGGGAATCCACCACCACAGTTCATATGGACCCTGGATGGATTTCCAGTACCAGATAGTCCCAGGTCAGTGCTGTCAGGCTACTTATATAGCAGTACTGAAATGAGATAATGAGTGGATGCCTTTTTTGAACTGTTTCCACCTTCTGCACCTTATGCCTCTTTCCTCTGCCCCCCTGCCCCCCTTCTCCCCTCCCTCAAATGATATGTGCATATGTTACTTTCTGTTGTTCTTGTCGTGTTTCTTTGTGTATATATGTACGTATTCTTTGTGTCTTTCTTCACTTGTACTACTAGATGCCACACTTTGTCCCTGAATGGTCTCATTTCCTATTTTTTGCCATCTGAATCAACTCATTACTGTAAAAATTGGTGATTGTGCTACATTTTCTTCATACTTTTTCTGGAACTACCTGCCAACTAAACCTTTATTTGGTAGCATTTTTCATTTCATTTAACAAATCCTTTCCTTAAAGCACATATTACAGGAAGTTTTATAAAGTATTGTTGTTTTTCATTGAAAATTTATGCTTTATGTTAAATAATTATGGTAATACTATTTAAAACTCAGACTTGGTACATCTATTCTGATTTACTTGAACCTCCTAAATTATTCTGCTAACATCAGGCTTCAACACTCACCCACACAAATACAATGATTTAACATCATGTTAAATTCATAATCAATTGTAATTTTGATACAAAAGCCACAGTTTATGTAAATTACACAGACTGTTAAGTGATCAATACTTGTATGTGTATTTTTATTAGAATTTATTAATTATTCTTATTACAAAATGAGGCAAAATCATGTATTAGTGACAAAAAGTATCCATTATCCATTCAGACCAACATAACAGTCCAAAACCAACATAACAGTCCAAAATCGTGAAAAGGCCATATACAGATTAAAAAATACATATGTATCAGATCTTTCACTAAATCTAGAATCAAACACATCATCATGGCCTGACTGAGACAGTTTAATTTCAGCAAACCTCTAATTTCATTTGTGACCATTACAGAATTTTCTTCCATGGAATAATCTGGAATGGAGTCTGCTCTACTTCATGATGCTAACCAAACACCCACTTCAATAAAGCAAAAGTTATAATGACTAGTGAGCCTCTGAGTTATCACCAAACTGAAAAGCATACACCAGACTGTGAATATCATAGTATTTCCCATCCTTCCTCAGTTATGAGCTGTAGTAAGATGTTAATATATCTGATTCGAGATCTACAAGGTCCAGAATCTTCAGCATTATTATTTTCTTCATGTGGGGTACCACAGCCATATGTTTGTTAAAGGGCATTGTAAAGGTTCCACCTTGACTCTTGCTTACATGTATTTACTTTCTTTAGCTTTGCACAGTTGGCTGATTTCAGCATTATGGGTCTTTCTCAAGTCCTGTAGGTGCTAATACAACAGCACTTGAGTAAGGCCGAAATTGGCAGTTGTGTGAAGTTAAATAAAGTAAATACATTACACAACAACCAAAGTGGAACCTTTGCAGTGTCATTTCAGCAATATATTCAAGAGTAATGCTAACTTCACAAGGAAACCTTCTTTACATGAGATTTCCTTCTTACTGATTAGTACTATGTTACATTTATACTCTCAAAGTAGGTATAGTTGTGATTGAACAGGAGTGAAATTTAAAGTTAGAAATAGTAGTTATGGAGCTATCTACAAAGGCCCTCTCATTTAAACTTTATACATTCAGTATATTTCCTCTGCTAGAATGCAGCTCTATGAACTTTTTTCTCTTCAACCTAACCCAGTTTGTTCTTTGCCGTAACTATTTCAACAGTTGCCATACATGTTTTTTTCCCCATCCTTGAGCAATATACATCACATGAGTGCAATCTTGTGGAATAAAACCCTGCTTGGTTTCTTTGCAGCTTTTCCATCCATTTGTAGCTCATCAGAGAATTATCCATGAATCTCAATTATTAATACTCGAAAATGAAAGAAAAGCCATATTTTAGTTCACATTCTAGAAAAATTTTAGGTGTTACTACAAATGAATTTATAAGACATAAAACAAAAGAAAAAAATATTGATAAATGTTAGTCACAGAAAAGAAGCATCTACACAATAAATAACAAATCATGATCAACCATGTTGTCACTGCACATGATTAAAATGTGGAAGTTTACTGTTGCCACACTTTGCTTGGTTATCGATGTATGTGTAAGAGCGTCTTAAGATAATAACATCAGGGATTTGCAAAAACAAATAAAACTGCCTCCCTGAATTCAACAATGGATTTTATGTGCATACAAGTGCAAGAGTTGGTTTGTAGCAGCAATTTGTTGGAGTACAAGTGTACTCACATGGAATTATTCTTGAAGTTATGGGAACGAGGATTGATTTCACAAGTAAGGCATGATTAGGAATAAGGTATGTGAATGCATGATCTGAGATAGAAGCAGGATGATTGCGATCATAAATTTACTTAAATGTTACAATACATAAAATGTGCAGTTTGTTTATGAAGGAGGAGGTGAATAACAAATTCAATTACTTTTTGTTCATTCTGACCTTTACCATTGTGTACCACATATCCTCCATTATGGGAAATTTCCAGTCTGGAAAGAAGGAGAAGCTAGAGCATAAGCAAGAAAGTCTTGGGGGCTCACACATTGCACATTTTAATTTTATTTAAAATTAACTGAGAAACACAGTGTTGTCCTGTTGTGTATTTATTGCAATCTTCTATTAACCCATCTCCTCCTCTCTCCTCTCTGTGGCCATCTCCTCCTTCCTCCTCTCTCTGTCCATCTCCTCCTTCCCCCTCTCTTTATCCAACCTCCTCTTCCCCTCCTGTTTCCATCCATCCCCTCTATCTTTATTCACCTCTCCTTCTCTCCATCTTTCCATTCTATATACATCCCCTCTGTCCCTGTCTATCACCTCCACCCCTCCCTATGTCTCAACCTACCTCCACCTCCCTCTCTCCCTGTTCATCTGCTCTGCTTTCCTTTATATGTCTCTTCTCCCCTCTCTCTGTCCATCTCCTCCCCTCTCTCTGTCCATCTCCTCCTCTTCCCTTTCTCTGTCCAATAACTCCTCCACTTCCATCTGTTCATCTCCTCCTCTCCCCTCTCTCTGCCTCTTCATCTTCCTCTCCCCTGTCTCTATGCCTTTCTCTCTCTCCCCCTGCCTCTGTCTGTCTCCACCACTTTCCTTTCTCTGCTCATCTTCCTCTCCTCTCACTGTGTCCATTTCCCTCTCCCCTGTCTCTAGCCACCTCCCCCTTCTCATATCTGTGCCTATCTCCTCATTCCCCCTCACCCCCTGTCCATCTCCTTGTCCTCCCTTCTCTCTGCATATTATCACACTCACCCCAATAGGAGGTGTGTGGTTCTTACCCCTACAGTATTTCTTTCCAGATTGTAACTAATATATGTGCCAAATTTGATTGAAATCATTCCAGTGTTTGCTCACGTTGACATGTCAGATATGTTTCACACATATTTCACCTGTATGTCTAGTGAACTTTGCACAACAGTTCCATTTTCATGCAGCTTAATGTTTATGATGATCATATGTGCTGAACCTTGTGCTGTACAATAATATAATTTTGTAAGTGTATCCAGTAGTATATGTGCTTGCAGTTTATGAAATGTGCTTTGAATAGAATTAGTAGTAAAGAGGTAATTTATTGAAACATCATGCCTGATGTGTCTGTCTCTCAGACATCTCAGTGTTTATGACATCATATCTTCTGAACTATGTGTTGTACAATAATATATTTTCCTAGATACATTCAGTGACATATGTGTATACTACCTCTGAAATGTGTTGTGAATAGTTCTTAGTAAGGAAGTAATAAATTAAAATGTCATGCATGTTGCAGCTATTTCTCATGCATCTCCGCATTATGACATTGCACTTCCTGAACTGTGTGTCATACAAAGATATATTTCTATAGATACATTAATGGCATATGCAGATACTATCTCCAAAATGTGTTGTGAATTAAATTGTCATGCTTTATGTGACAGTTTTACTGCATGAACAGCGAAAATGTAGTAAGTGATAAACTGTTTTCCTTTCATCTTTTTGTGGGGATCATCAGTGAGAAACAGTTTTGTAAAGGTTTGAACCTATGTGTAAAGTTTGTTGCTAGTCTCTGAGTGCTCTCATTCTCAAATACTAGATAAGTTAAGTGCAGGTATTCTTGCACCTTGGGCTGCACTACTTTTCCATCCCCACCCCCACCCCCTTGACAGGTGATTGGTTCTTACCCCCATACATAAATACATACATACATTTTTACAATTTGTATGGATTTCTTCATCAGCTAAAATATAAATAAATTTAGATACTTTAGCAATCAGAACTGTAACCTCTAAAACCAGAATTTGACATAACTTCCAAAGCATGAAGGATAAAAACTACATTTAGATAGATTTGTAGGTAGTTGATAGGCACTATATGTAGTGCCAGTTGTTAAGTTACTTTGACTTCACCAAATTTTCCTTGAAAGTTATTACAAATTTGAGAGACTCCCTCTGTTAAATTTGGAACAATACAACCACTGACGTAGCATCTGAGTGAATTAATATTATGGTGCAGGTAATAGGGAATACATCAGCAAGATATAGTGATGACCATCAAGGGAGGTAGGGCCTATATCAGTTCAAATGGGCCATTGAGGAAGATGTGAGCTTGGGGAGAAGGGGGATATTGAGCTGAAAACATAATTGCAAATCTCCATCTACATCCATACTCTACAAACCACTGTGAAGTGCATGTATGGGGTATTTGTCTTTGTGTCATATACAGTATTAGGGTTTCTTCCTGTTCCATTTGCATATAGGTTGTAGAGGAAATGAGTGCTTAAAAATACGCTGTAGTTAGTTTAATCTTATTTTTACAGATCTTATGGGAGTGATACATAGGTGGCTGTACTATATTTCTAGACTCCTCAGGCAGAAGGGGAGCTACAGGGAAGAGCTTCTGAAATGGTTGCTGACAAAAAACTTGTTCCCTGGGTAATTTGCATAAAATATGAGCAATTCCTCATGGTTTCAACTCTCTATTAAGCTAGTGGTTCAAATTAACAGGCTGGATATCATACATAATTTTCTCACATATCATATCTTACAGTTCGTAACATGGTATAGGTACATATTCCAGTTCAGTTAGGAACCTTTAAATTCTGAATGGTGTAAAAACAGTTTTCATTTTTTCAGAAAAATAAATCAATCAAAGCTCCTTATGAGAATGAAAATGGACTAGTTAAAAAGTGATGATAGCCCTTTAATAGCTAAATTTTACCTATTGCATCCATTGCTTGCATTTCTCGCCAACGTGCTTGAAAGTAAGTTAGAATTAATTTGATTCTCATACTAATATTTATATGAAGAAGTAGTGTTAGCCACTAGTAGAGTACTGAAGATTATCAGTGTGATGGTTAAACAGACTACACTTTATAATAATGTAAGTTGTTACTTAGAATGTTTGTCTTGTATCTCCAGGTTTACTTTGGCTTTCCATTAGCACCTTTATATCTGAATTAACACATTTTCTTTTTTCTTGTCTCATCAATAGGTTTTTAGTTGGACAGTATGTTACTGTTCATGATGATGTCATTAGCCATGTAAATATCTCAAATCTGAAGGAAGAGGATGGTGGAGAATACACATGTACTGCCAAGAATTCTGTTGCTCAAGTTTCACACAGTGCTAGAATTAATGTCTATGGTAAGATTTCATGTTTAATCATAAGATGTCTTCAAGCACCTAGATACTGTTATTATCCATTTTGAATTCTATTTCTCCAAATTATGCATGATAGTATTTATAAGTGTGTGGAATGTGGTATTTGTAAGAATAAGGCCACTTATTGTTAAGGAATCAACACATAAGACAATTAACTCCTGGTTGGTCACAATTTTTCCTCAGTCTGTAATTAAACATATCTGTCTTAAGCTATTGGCATTGTAGATTAAATAAAATTACAGTCAGTAAGGGTACTTGGCAAAAACATCAAATAATATGACAGTACGACAAAACAGTTCATTCAAAAACAAAATGTATTGGTAATATTGCTGATAATTGTTCTAATAATGTGACTTGGAGGTCTTGAATCGTCCTAATTCTGATCTGCTGCCTATTCTCTTTGTCCAATACTGTTAAAAGTAATCAAAGTAATAGGGGACACTCACATCCAGTATTTCTAGTTGACCACTGTTTCTTTAATTATTATCTGTGCCATGATTTTAACATATTATCCTCTCAGGCAGTGTGGGGATATTATTAACTGATATTGCCATTACCAAAAATGTAGTTTTTATGAATAAAGTTTACTTGTTTAATCTATGTGAAATCTAAATTCAAGTAAAAGGTTTCTAGAGTGAATTCATTGTGTTATTAAGGGGGGTTAGGATGTCAAGCAGGCTGACTTAGAGCAGGAGAGGCACCACAGGAGATTTTAATTTCCACTGTCTATACTTTTACAAGTAAATTCATAAAACTTTGTCAGCATGACCAGGAAGGATTCAGGATTCACAGTCATAGCAGCGGAAGTTCAAAAACATAAGAAAATAAATTTTTTTGCATGTGGAATTTCATCATTTTTTCACTTACTATTGGCTGCATTTGTTGTTATAGGTTCACTTTTCTTCATGAGTAAGAGAGACTGTTCAATTAATTTTGCACAGCATACAAACCATACTTACAGCTGTCTGAAACTCTAGAATCTATTTAACTTATGAAAAAATGAATGAGCTGTTACGTTTTAAACTTTATGTTTAGAAAAAAATCAAATTTTGTAGTTAATTATCTCAATTTTTACCACAGTTTTTAATAGATTTGGAAAATTCTAGAGTTTCATACATCTGTAAGTATGATTTGTATGCTGTGAAAAATTCATCAAAGAATCTCTCTTACTTCTGAAGAAAAATGTACCTATAGCAACAAATGCAGCCAACAGTAAGTGAAAAAATGATGAAATTTCATATCTAAAAATAAATTATTTTGTTATGTTTTTGAACTTCCACTGTTATAAGTGTGAATCTTGAATCCTTCCTGGTTGTTCTGACAAAGCTTTATGAATTTATTTGTAAAAGTATAGGCACTGGGAATTAAAATGTCCTGTGGTGCCTCTCCTGCTCCAAGAAGGCCCTTTTGTCATCCTAACCCCCTTAAATAATAACCAGCCACTCTTTCCTGTAAAGTGAATTGTTCATTTCTGTTTGTCAAGTCGACATTTGAAAATAAACAGTGGAGAAAATGAGTACCTAATGGTCAAGATCTCCTATTACAATAACCATATTTGTAAAGAAAACCTTAATCATGTGTGCAACACTGTAATGAATGACAATGAAGAGAGCATTCTTTTACAAATTATCAGCTTCAGATAATTGGCCAAAGAATAACTAAATCTAGAACAGTAGCCTACCTTGGACAGTTTTGTATGAGTTGAATTCAGAAACAATATCAATGCTTAAAAAGATTCACACAACATGTCAAAAATGAAATATAACCGTTTACTTCAGGGTAATTCACTACTGCTCAGTCTAAAAATGTACAACATTAACTGAATTTCCATTGGTGCTTTGGAGAACATGATAATAAAATTAAGAAAGAAAACGGTTTCTAATGTTCTGCAGAATTATATTTATTCGGTTTGCTCACAAACCACCTTTCAGCTTCTCTTGCCACTTCAGGCTACAGCTGAATGTCGCAAACACAGATAAATATGATGCATGACTTACACTGATATTATCTGTACAGAAAATACAAAAATGACAAAGTTTTTATGTAGGAAAACATTACAGTAGTTAAAAAAACAGGTAAACAAAGTTTTTGAATGGAGATAAATTTAACAAATAATGATAAATAAGACGAATTTACATTTTCAATCTAATATTTGTAATGAAAATGTAATTTTAAGAAAGGAGGAAAAGGAAACAGAGGTTGATCATTTCATACTAGGCTGGCATTCTGTGTCATCAGTTTGTTGATTTCCATTATTTCCAACAGGGTCATATTTCTGTCTTTCTTGATGTAATGTAAAACTTCATATTCTACATCAGACAAATATTTTTCTGCTAGAAGATGATCAGGAAAGGTTGAATCTTTCTTCTTCAGTCCATAATGTCTCTTCTTGTGTTCACATAGCGTAATTGCCACAGCTCTGCCTGACCGACCAATATACACTGCTTGCAATTGATTTTATATACACCACTCTGTGCCAAGGATTGCAGTTTCCTTAATACCGAATAATAGTTTCAACATGTTATTGATGTGCAGGTCTGAAATTGCAAAACTAACTTTTTTGCAAGATTGTCTGCAGAGCTAAAGCAATTGCTGGAAGTGATTTGTTTGATGGTTTATAATTCTGTTTCAAAAGCTGATTGGGATAATGGAACAGATATGAAGCAATGCAACATTGAGTGGAAGTTACATGTTTTTGGCTTTGTGGATGCTGGGGGCTCACAGGGATTATCGTATCAGGATGTAGATAGCATGTAACCTCCGTGCCTGTTTCACCACACATGCCATCTGGTTTCTTCTCCAAGACACCAGTTTCACATAACTTGGCATAACTGGCACTACAGGATGGCCTTGGTTCTTGCCACCTAACTGGCCTTCATTTATGTTAATTTCTATGATCTCAGCTTTTCTTCACAGTAGCTCTTTCTTTCTTCACTCCCCATGTAATTTTCTATTTCTTTCATTTTTTGACCTGTGTATTTTGCATCCCCACTTCTCACCTCTATCACATACAATGCATTTAGCTTTCCACTCTTATTAGCTCATCCATGATGTTTTGGCATAATCTCTGTCTTGTGTGTTACCCTGTCTTCCTCTTTTAAGCTCTCACGTTTTCAAATCTCATCTGCTGCAGCCCTTAACAATCTGTCGTTCCTTCTCATGCTATTCAATAAGTCTCCCTTGACCAGGGGTTCTGTGTGACTTTTCCAAACTTTACCTCTCATCCTAAACCTTGCCAGTCTTTTCCATCCTAAACCTTGCCAGTCTTTTCCTTCATCTCTCTCCCTTCCCCTTCAACCCCTCTGCCAGAAGAAGGAGCCACTGGCTCCGAAAGCTTGCTGATTTTAATACCATTGTACAAAAGGGTGTATATGACCCGGGACAGCTGGGAGATCTGGGAAAAAACCGGGAATTTTTTCATCCGGGAGAAAACCAGGAAAAACCCAGGAATTGTTTAGAATTCCAGGCATTTTTCATTGTTTTAGTTTTCAGTTAAATTTTTGTGATATTGGCTGGTAAGAACCAATACTTTAACAAAGGATATTGCTGTATCCCACTACTGCAGAATAATACTGCAGCAACAAAACATGAACGAGAGAAAAAAGGAAATGGAAATGAAACTTAAGTTCCAAAGGAAATGCGCCATATACGACAGCAAAGCACAGTGCTCATACAAGCGTCTGCCAACAGCAAAGTGTGTCAAAGGCTTAAGAAACACTATGCAATGCTTCATAATGACAAATTGCCTCTGATGAGCGTGATGTGACAACTGTTTAAATTAGATTCATTTGAGGACTCTTGGGCATGCACAGTTGCTTCTGGTTACAGAAGTGTGGCTGGGTGCCAACTATCTAGTATTGACCCGGGTTGGAAATATCGTAGATCTGGGGCTGATGCACAGAGTAGTCTTAAGTTGTGATGGGGAGGTGGGTTGTCTCCACGTGACCTGTGTTTATGTTAAGCGATTTTGTTGTTTCCTCTTTGCCTATTGCTCCCATATTAAATGAAAACAAAATGGATTTTTGTGGCCAGGAGCTAGCAAATGAATTAAAATACGTTCGCATGATTACGGAAGGCTAAAATACGTTATTAATTTCAGATTTTGCTTCTACCTTTCTAACAGTCAAGCATTAATCACCTTGCAGAACAATTAAGTTATTTTTGTTGGTTTGCTAAAGAGATTTGGCTTTTATTAATCTTCCCCACTGAGGCAGTCAATTTATTTGAAATTAAGTCTTTAATTTCACACTATTGGCTAGTTTCAACTGTTTGCTCCAGTTCAAGTGCACGTATGGCATTATGCCATAATAAAGAACCAAACATGAGATAGTACAGTACTGGTACTCCAAGAAAATTTACATCCGAATCTGGACGTACGAATGTGCACTTTAAGCCGAATTATGCATTTTAGTATGGTTCACGAAATTCCGATGCTCTTGAAATATCCTCTGATGTCTTGTTTCTTTTATGACATAATGTAAGATCTTTTAATGTTTTACACCTACAAACATTGGGCTTCCTGCGTCATCGTAGCTGCGCAAGCGCGGTGATGCCTGTTATCTGGTGCTCTCTTGCAACTGCTGAAACGAACCTATTTCTAACAGGTCACAGGAAAATGTTGTGATTGGTGGTTTGAAAAGCATTACATTCAAAGTAAATTTCCTTTTATGCAAGATGAACTATGTGTGAGAATGTACGATGAATTTCTTAAATCACAAAGCGTTTGACTCTCATTTAAAAATCAACTCTTTGAGGATACCATTTAGAAGAATTTCGAGCCCAGGACATCAGACATTCACATCGTTATTAAAAATTTACTGACACATTTGTGTGATGTATTTTGAAGTGTAGCACACGCAAAAATGATCAGCGTTATATGTGGAACCTTAGCTTCTCTTCCAGCTTATTAATCTTCGAGACCAATATTATATTTGAATGCTATGTATATTAATTTAAACCATTAACTTTTATTATTTGAGTGTTAGCCCTACTTAAGAGTGATCTTGCTATTGACTGACTGCATCACGTGTCCTATGCTGTTATCAGCTGGTGAGATCATGTAACATGAAATAAGACTGACTTACAAAAGCACATCGCAATCTTGATTTCAGTGCTTCGAAAAGTAACATTCATTGTTTAGTGGAATCGAATTTATACATTTATACCTTCATAATATGAAAATATACAGTGTACATGTTGCTGCACATCAAAGGTCTTTCAAAACGTGTCCCCCCCCCCCGCCCCCTCGAGTTTCATTTTCTGAAGTACTGAGAAATTCTACGTCGGTACATAAAACCATAACCATTCAAAGGATTGATGAGTTATACAGTGCTGAGGAAGAGAATACTGTCACTTAACATGGAAGAAGTGTATTTTCACCTGGGAGAAAGTGCATTTTTAACCAGGGAATCCGGGAAAAACCTGGCAATTTTTTTTCCTTGTCCACATATACACCCTGTACAATGATTGAAAGAAAAATTGAAACACCAAAAAATGAATAATGAAATTTTGTGAGTGCATTTGTCTAGATAATATATTCAAGTGATTAACACTGCAAGATAACAGGTAAATGCAAGTGTGAGGTAAACCATTGCAAATGTAAAATGCTGATACATTAATAACCAGTGTAACTGTGAGGATGTTGAGTGCAAGCACGCAGATGTGGTGTGCATTGTGTTGTACAGGTACTGGATGTCAGTTTGTGGGATGGAGTTCCATGCCTGTTGCACATGGTTGGTCAATACAGGGACGGTTAATGCTGGTTATGGATGATGTTGGTGTTGTCATCCAATCTTGTCTCATATGTGCTCAATTGGAGACAGATCTTATGATCGAGTAGGCCAAGAAAACATGTAGACACTGTGTGACAACAGCCAAATGTGGGTGAATGTTATCCTGTTTGAAAACACCCACTGGAATGCTATTCATGATGGCAGCAGCAAAACAGGTCAAATCACCAGATTTAAGTATAAATTTGCATTCAGGGTGTATTACACAACATTGTTCAAACTCAGTGACATGTTGATAATGGCATATTTTTTGCCTCAAAGGCATTCTTGACTAACATCAACTAACAATATCCACCTCTAAGGTAACTACAGCTCGTGTCATGTCATAAGGCACTTCCGTGCATAGAGGCAGAGCAGCGAAGGGGTGAGAACTGCGCATACACGGCAGCAGAGAGCGGGCAAACAGAGTCCACGTTGCCAAACTGCATTGCTGCGGACAATAGTCAGGCTCATTTGCCTATGGTACATCATATTATATATTCATATCTATGAGGGGAATAGTAAATATTAAAGCCATTTTTGATCAGCCATTGTGAGAGAAACATTAATTCACATGAAGACGATGTTGCATCCACTGCTTCACAGATTTACTGCATGTCACATCAGGAGGCGAGAACAGCAGACACAGGTTTGTGAAGATGTGAAGTACAATTTCTCTCAACAGAACAATTGTCTAACAACAAGATCACTGAAACTGGTTGCAATAATGATCATTTATTGTGATTTGAACTGTATTATAAGTAAATATTTACTGCACAACTAAATCAACTTCAAGCACAAACCAAAATCATTATATTTGCTTGACAACTGCTTCTACTCAATAGAATTTTTGGAAATATGTATAAGGTGTCTGTACTGATGTGTCTGACTGCAGTTAAGTGTAATCACAGTTCATAAAAAAGAATTAGTGGTAAAAAAGACTAATGAAAAGACTCTTGTAAAAATGGTCAGTAAGTTGTCATATTTATCAACTTACTGGGCATTATTAGTGTAAACTAACTTGTTCGGCATTGTAGTGAGGGACCGCATTTATAATCCATTGAACAAGCAAACATCTAAGCATCAGCTGGGAATAACTCCAGAGAATGATTATCGATAAGATCAAAAAATGACCTATATCTCGCAAGTAAAAATTACTGTCATTTTAGGGCCTTAATGCAATTCGTGCATTGAAAATGACAGGGGTTTACATGTGGAAATATCAGACTTTTCATGAATATAGTCAGCTGCAACATGGTGGGAGAAGCTTAACTTCTTCTTGGGCAATATGTTGAACATTATAGTCTGGATAATTCAAAGGATACAAAGTCATAATCAAAAAGGCTAGGAAGTTCTCATTATTATGTATGCAACTGATATGTTGACACACAGTTTTTAAACCATGAGTCTTTAAAACTAAGAAATATTATTACGTTGTTCTAAAGTCTACATCGCAACACCACCATCACTTCTATTTGAATCTGTTTCCGAATAATCTGATTGTAAATTTACGATGATAGGTTCAAGGCCTATATCCATCATCACTTCCCTGTCAAATTATTCTTTTTGAAGCTTTTCAGCCTGCCACACACACTGTGCCCACGCTACAGGTGGGATGTTGTCTATTGCCTCATGCATGAACAATTCAGGGAATATTATCTTCAATTCCCCCCCCCCCCCCCCCCCCCTCACTCCACCACCCACATAGCCATATCCCTTGCCTAAATTTATTCCATATGGCTACATTGACAGTGACACGGAGGTAAACACAAAACTGTGTGACCCCATTCACGTGCAAGGAAGTCAAGTTTGTACGATCAGTCACGTGACTTGTATAAATTGACGAGTCGCAGGAGATCCACATGAGTCTGGTTTATTCAGTTTTTAATATTTTTATTTTTAAGCCAGGGAAAAATATCCGCTTTTCTGGTGTTTATACTTGCTGTTTTCTCTCTAACAGTTGAATTGTAATGCAATGAGCGACTTTGAAGCAAAGTATGACAAGAATTGTGAATTGCGCCATGAAACTGACAGTGTTCATTTCCGAATGGTAGTCACTGCTGTTTTTCTTACACGTAAATACAAGTTTACTCTCAGAACCAAAACCAGGTGTAGAGTCAGCATGCAGAATAATTATCTGAGAACCATATTCCTATGAAAACTTTAAAACCGCCAGTACCATCACTCATTTTCAAGCTGATCTTCCTGGAATGATTCTAATTGATCCATGTTTTATCAAGGTCACTGTTGAACTATCTCCTTCTCTTGTATTGTGAATCTTTGAACTAAAAACTCTTCTTAATATATCTGGAACCAACATCTTTTAAAATTCTTTACATTGATGAAGTGCTTACCATTGAAGCCTATTTTCTCCTGCATAGTTGTAACACATTTTTGTGATGTCTGTCATTCATCACTCACATGGAGCACTTTAAAAAAATCATTGTTAAAACCATCCATTCATTTTACAGGTTCCTTGCAATTTTGATGCTTTCCAGGTGACATGTAACCAACTTTTTCTATGGCTCCTACAGCTCTGACACTTTCGTTTATAATTCTGTTTACAGTTCTCTTGCTGACACCATATGGTTTCAGAGTTCGTCCTTTTGTCTTCAAACATCAACAGTAGGAGACTTGCTTTCAAATTCGCATTTTAGAATGTTATAAATGTGGTAAATAATTCCCCTCACCTGCTTTCAAAACACTTCACATTCCTTCCTGTCACCTGACTTTTTTTTTAATCACCAAGATGGAAAGGAAACTGGTTGAATCATTTGAAGGAAGTACAGAGGAAATATATGACTATATAAAAAATAATGTGAAAAGCATACTACAGAGGTGTTGGGTAAAAAAGATATCGACCACAACCGTGCAGCAGAGTGGTGGTCAGAGAAAACAGAGGTCGTCGTTAGAGAAAAATGAAATGCATGATTGAATGATAAATCAGAAGAAACAAGATCAATACACAAGGAAAAGAAGAATGAAGTGATGAAAAAATAAGGATGGCAAAAAACGAAGCATGGGAAAGAACGTGTGCCAATGTTAATAGCAAATTAGGATTTGGGAGAGCAAAAGAGGCATGGTCAGTATTAAAAGGGCTTCAACAGGATACAAAAAGCAAACCCAATCTCCAAATGATAACACAAAAGGAATGAGAAGAGTATTTCTAAAAATAATTAAATGAGGACAGAGAAGAGTATCTGGAAGAAGGAACAGTGGAAGAAAATGGACATGGAGGTGATGAGATCCAGATTTTAGAAAGTGAAGTACTTCAGGCATTGAGAACACGAAAGAATGGTAAATCACCTGGACTAGGCAATATCAGTCTGCAGTGTCTGGGATATGGTGGTGAAAAAATTATGAAGCTCTTCAACAAAATGATACACGGAGATTCAATACCGAACAAGATGAAGCTAGGTTACATTAATACCATATTTAAGAAAGGAGTTCGCAAAATTTGTTCAAACTACCGAGGAATTTGTGTTACAAACACATTAATGAGAATTTTTGCGAAACTAATTAAAAACAAACTGGAAAAAAATTTTAGAACCCAAGAAGAACAATGTGGTTTCACAGCTGGGAGATCATGTGTAGACCATATTTTCACATTATGACAGTTTTTGGTGAAACATAGGGAAAAATCAAAAAATATAGGATTAATTTTCATAGATCTAGAAAAAGTGTATGATGCTGTTCAAAGAAAATTACTTTGGAGAGCACTACATATAGCAAACATAAACCCTTCCTTGATTAAAATAATAAACAGATGTATAAAGATAACATTTGCCAAGTGAAAGTTGGTAATAAACTTTCACAGAAATTTAGAACAAGCAAAAGCCTTTTACAGGGCTGTCCCATATCACCATCATTATTTAAAACCAATATAGATATTAGCCTTAGAACATGGTCTCATAAATGTAATAGTATGGGATTAGAAATAAAAGATGGAGTTTACATACATCATTTATTGTTTTCTGATGATCAAGTAGTCATAGCACAAGATGGGGAGGATGCTAACTATATGTGCAATCAACTAGCAGTAGCATACAAAACTTGGGGTTTAAAGATTAATTACCAAAAACAGAATACTTGACTAATGATTCAGATGAGCTATACATTGAAGGAAAGAAACTCAAAAAGATAAACACTTTCTGTTATTTGGGATCCATTTTAGAAATCGAGGAAAAATCAGAGTCAGAAATCAATAAATGAATTAGTAGCGTACGGAAAGTAATTGGGATGCTTAACTCAGTGTTATGGAGCAGGAAAGTAATGAGCAGAACTAAAAAATTAATATACAAATATATGTTAGAGACTGTGGTTAGACCTGGACAATCAACCTGAAGCACATTAAAAAATTATAAGCTCTAGAGATGGACTTCTGGAGAAGATCGGCCAGACTCTCCGGGAAAGAGAAGATAAGGAACACCAAAATAATAAGGAGAATGGAAATAAAAGAAAGAATATATGACGTAATGGATAGGAAGAAATTATGGTGGTCTGGGCATGTACGAAGAATGGAGGAAGACAGAGTACCAAAATTGATACTGAAATGGGAAGAAGAAGGAGAGGACGACCTATGACCACCTGGCTCCAAAATGTACAGCACACAATGAGGAGAATGGGTGCAGAGGAAGAGGACACACAACATCGAAACACCTGGAGGAATATTTTGAAAGTGTAGTTTAAGAACATTTATTCTTTGTATAGTAATTTCTGAGTAAATTATTATATTGGAGATAACCCTTGTAATGAAGAAAAGCTCAAAAAAATAAACTTAAACACCTACAGGTGCACCTATAGGTACACTGCTACAAAAAAGCAAAATAAAACAAATACAATTGATGTTGTTGTTGCTGTGGTCTTCAGCCCTGAGACTGTTTTGATGCAGCTCTTTATGCTTCTCTATCCTGTGCAAGCTTCTTCATCTCCCAGTACGTAATGCAGCCTACATCCTTCTGAATCTGCTTAGTGTATTCATATCTTGGTCTCCCTCTTCGATTTTTACCCTCCACGCTGCCCTCCAATACTAAATTGGTGATCCCTCGATGCCTCAGAACATGTCCTACCAACCGATCCCTTCTTCTAGTCAAGTTGTGCCACTAGCTCCTCTTCTCCCCAATTCTGTTCAATACCTGATCATTAGTTGTGTAATCTACCCATCTAATCTTCAGCATTCTTCTGTAGCACCACATTTCGAAAGCTTATATTCTCTTCTTGTCTAAACTATTTATCATCAATGTTTCACTTCCATACGTGGCTCACTGCATACAAATACTTTCAGAAATGACTTCCTGACATTTAAATCTATACTCAATATTAACAAATTTTTCTTCTTCAGAAATGCTTTCCTTGCCATTGCCAGTCTACATTTTATATCCTCTCTACTTCGACCATCATCAGTTATTTTGCTCCCCAAATAGCAAAACTTCTTTACTACTTTAAGTGTCTCATTTCCTAATCTAATTCCCTCAGCATCACCTGACTTAATTTGACTGCATTCCATTATCCTCGTTTTGCTTTTGTTGATGTTTATCTTATACCCTCCTTTCAAGATACTGTCCATTGTGTTCAACGTCTCTTCCAAGTCCTTTGCTGTCTCTAACAGAATTACAATGACATCGGAGAACCTTAAAGTTTTTATTTCTTCTCCATAGATTTTAATACCTACTCTGAATTTTTCTTTTGTTTCCTTTACTGCTTGCTCAATATACAGATTGAATAACATCGGGGATAGGTTACAACCCTGTCTCACTCACTTCCCAGCTACTGCTTCCCTTTCATGTGACTCCACTCTTATAACTGCCATCTGGTTTCTGTACAAATTGTAAAAAGCCTTTCGCTCCCTGTATTTTACCCCTGCCACCTTCAGAATTTGAAAGAGAGTATTCCAGTCAATATTGTCAAAAGCTTTCTCTAAGTCTACAAATGCTAAAAATGTAGGTTTGCCTTTTCTTACTCTAGTTTCTAACGTAAGTGTAGGGTCAGTATTGCCTCACCTGTTCCAATATTTCTACAGAATCCAAACTGATCTTCCTCAAGGTCGGCTTCTACCAGTTTTTCCATCCATCTGTAAAGAATTCGCGTTAGTATTTTGCAGCTGTGACTTATTAAACTGATAGTTTGGTAATTTTCACATCTGTCAACACCTGCTTTCTTTGGGATTGGAATTATTATATTCTTCTTGAAGTCTGAGGGTATTTCGCCTGTCTCGTACATCTTCCTCATCAGATGGTAGAGTTTTGTCAGGACTGGCTCTCCCAAGGCTGTCAGTAGTTCTAATGGGATGTTGTCTACTCCGGGGGCCTTGTTTCAACTCAGGTTTTCAGTGCTCTATCAAACTCTTCACGCCGTATGACATCTCCCATTTCATCTTCATCTACATCCTCTTCCATTTTCATAATATTGTCTTCAAGTACATCACCCTTGTATAGACCCTCTATATACTCCTTCCACTGTTCTGCTTTCCCTTCTTTGCGTAGAACTGGGTTTCCATCTGAGCTCTTGATATTCATACAAGTGGTTCTCTTTTCTCCAAAGGTCTCTTTAATTTTCCTGTAGACAGTATCTATCTTACCCCTAGTGAGATAAGCCTCTACATCCTTACATTTGTCCTCTAACCATCCCTGCTTAGCCATTTTCCACTTCCTGTCGATCTCATTTTTGAGACGTTTGTATTCCTTTTTGCCTGTTTCATTTACTGCATTTTTATATTGTCTCCTTTCATCAATTAAATTCAATATTTCTTCTGTTACCCAAGGGTTTCTACTAGCCCTTGTCTTTTTACTGTTTGATCCTCTGCTGCCTTCACTATTTCATCCCTCAAAGCTACCCATTGTTCTTCTACCGTATTTCTTTCCCCCATTCTTGTCAATTTTTCCCTTATGCTCTCCCTGAAAGCCTTTTATCTCATCATACATGTCATCAATTTCTTCGTCATCTGCAGAGCTAGTTGGCATATAAACTTGTACTACTGTAGTAGGCATGGGCTTCGTGTCTATCTTGGCCACAATAATGTGTTCACTATGCTGTTTGTAGTAGCTTATCTGTACTCCTATTTTTTTATTCATTATTAAACCTACTCCTGCATTACCCCTATTTGATTTTGTATTTATAACCCTGTATTCACCTGACCAAAAGTCTTGTTCCTCCTGCCACTGAACTTCACTAATTCCCACTATATCTAACTTTAACCTACCCATTTCCCTTTTTAAATTTTCTAACCTCTCTGCCCGATTAAGGGATCTGACATTCCAAGCTCCGATACGTAGAATGCCAGTTTTCTTTCTCCTGATAACGACGTCCTCTTGAGTAGTCCCTGCCCGGAGATCCAAATGGGGGACTATTTTACCTCCGGAATATTTTACCCAAGAGGACACCATCATCATTTAACCATACAGTAAAGCTGCATGCCCTCAGAAAAAATTACAACTGTAGTTTCCCGTTGCTTTCAGCCGTTAGCAGTACCAGAACAGCAAGACCATTTTGGTTAGTGTTACAAGGCCAGATCAGTCAATCATCCAGATTGTTGCCCCTGCAACTACTGAAAAGGCTGCTGCCCCCTTCAGGAACCACACGTTTGTCTGGCCTCTCAACAGATACCCCTCTGTTGTGGTTGCACCTACGGTACTGCTATCTGTATCGCTGAGGCACGCAAGCCTCCCCACAAACGGCAAGGTCCATGGTTCATGGTGGGGGGGGGGGGGTCAACTGATAGTTTAATGAATAATTCAGTTGTTGTGAAGTATGGCAACAGTGTAGCCTGTAGGAGCGAGATTCTCGCTGTCTAGCTGTAACTCACTGCTAGCCACTTAAAAAGAGAGTGAATATTATTGGCTACCATTGGCTAGTGGAGGGCGATGTGCAGAATGGCTGAAAATTGTTCCGTCTTCCAACATGATGCAGACCTTAACACTCATCAACCGTTACAGCATGTATTTAAAGCAAACCTGATTTGCATGCTTATAGTGGCACCACTCTTATGTGACTGGGTTGAAATTTGAATAGACATCATCTTTCATATGTAGAAACATGCCTACCAATTTTTGTTGATGTTGCAAAACACCTTGGTGTTATGATTTTTTTTCTGTCATTGTATTTGTAATCTCCTGCCACTGCTTGGTGAGTATATTTGTTATCTGTCCAGTTACATTATATTTTCAAAAATGGCTTATTTTCATTGATATATTTTTAAATTTTTCCCAAGAATTACAAGAGTCAGTGACTTCTGTTGCCCATCCATAACCATTGCTTCTTATATAACCTGTAACGAAAGACATTTTCTCTTTGTCAGTCCAGCTGATGGGGAATCACTGAATTTTCTTATAAAATCAGTTGGGTGTACATTACCACATGGTTCCCAGCGGCTGAATTTCTAACAGTTAACAAACAAATCTTGATTAGACACATTACAGATGCCATGATTAATGCTTTGGACTTTATTAACTTTGGTTTTAGTTTCAGCAAATTTAGATCATTAATAACTTTATATTGCTCTGTGGTTTCATTAAACTCCAATTTTTTTCTTCAGTAGACAGTATGGATCTATTTTCTACTTCTGTTTTACTGTTTCTGTTCTATTACTTAAGTCTGAGTTAGTTTTTTTTCCAACCTGTGTCTCTGACTCATTTCTATTTTCAGAGCACATTTTTCATAGCCCTTCAGAGTTTTTCTAACAGGAATCGGCAACTGCTTCCATCCTCTTATTACAATATCTTACAATTTTATCTTCACATTCTTTACTAACATTTTTTTTTCATCCATGTCTTTATTCACTGTTTCCAATGCATTTTCTAAACAAGCTCACACAGATTTTATCTTCTTATTCAGACCATCCGTGTGAACCTTGATCTCACTAATGTTCTCAGTATTTTTGCCCACTTTCAAATTCACATTTGAATCTAAATTTCCAATGTCTCTTTTTAAGTTCACTTTTGAGATCTGATATTAACTGTAATAATAATAATAATAATAATAATAATAATAATAATATTAACCTAAGGGTCTCAGTTCCAGACTTTCCATATACCTCTTTATTTTCTACATACAATTCACGTTTAAGTCTATCAATATCAAGTCACTGTCTCTCACTGATTCATAACGAATTTATAAAATAATAAACAATGCTTATCAACAGGAGGACTTTAATTCTCTCTCACATCAGCTGCAATTGTTGCCAATAACTGTTGCTTGCCTGTCATACTGCCCCATTCAGCAGCTGTGATTACATCTAGACTCCAGACTTGCTCATCATAAGCTGCTCCTTTGTCCAAGGCGGTGTCACCGTCTTGTTATTGTATTGGCTGACCTGTTTCCAAAGATGCCAGCCAATTCCTATTCTCGCACTGTTTGATCATCAACTTAGCACTGTTCATACATTATCTTGCATCATCTGCACAACTTCAAATCAAACTTTCTCTTCTATTAGTATTTAGTACACTGTTTCTTGTCATTTCAAGTGAACAATTTATCTCTCAGTCTTTTACTTGTACTGTCGCTAACTTTTATCTTTCTTACACCATTTAATTGTAAACTGTTCACTATCACTAAGTGCTAATTTTACAGTACCTCTGCTTTTAGTCTTCATCAACCTTAGTACCACTATTAAAAACAGGTCTTTGCTATGTCACATTTCAGTTCATGAATTCTTTTAGCAGTACCAAAAGAGGAATACTTCCTAACATGGTGGCACAATACGTAATGGTACTCCCAGTAACACAAGTTGATCACTTCCAAAGTGAAAACATTTTTGGTATTGACACAGTGTCAAACAATAACAGATGCAAGACCATTGTTTTTAGTTTCACTTGCTCACACATGTATTACCTTTTAAATTGTCTTTCTGAATGATGATGACTTTCTTAAATCTTCTATCCATATATAAAAAAAAATGCACTTGCCCATACAATCAGTGACAGTTCAGTGGCAACACATATCACATATCCTTCCACTAATCATAGTTCATAAAAAACATAACCGTATAAGTACAGTTCTGTACTGAAGTCACCACAGATATTTAGTGTGGTGCAAGTCAAATGATACAGCAATAAAGTGCAAAGCAATAAACACAGGTCTCATTTATATCAACCAAAGAAGTTTACAATGATACTGAATGAGATGAAAGTGTTAATTTAAACTGTTTGGACAGAAGCTTGACTTCCATACATTTCAGTACCTAAAGGGGTGGAAGTGACCACAAACACTTACAGATAAATTAGTTTGGTGACTGCGAACTGTGAACTTTGATATACTTTCCGTAATGTGTGTCACTAACTTTCATTGAGATGTTATCTTGGTTGTTACTTGCATGGAGTCTCATGAACGCATGTGTGTATGCAGCTATGGCCTCCCATCAGTAGACCAGTCACCTGGTGACACCACTTCAGCAATTTGCATGTTGATGAGGATGAAATAATGATGAAGACAACACAACAGCCAGTCCCCAAGTTAAGAAAATCTCTGACCTGGCCAGTAATTGAACCTGAGCCCCTCCCATGACATTCAACTGTGCTGACCACTCAGTTATGGAGGCAGACACTAATGGATTAGAAGATTAGAATGTGAGGTACTATTCAGTTTTATCACTAAGATTCCAAGCCTGGACTGAAGATTGTTGAGGAATGGGAGGGTTATTTATAAACAGGTGAAAGGATATTTTATGATTTCAGTAGATACATATTAATTTATAAAACTGCAAGGTAAGAATTTACTATTGCAGATGAGCAATATGTTTCAGCAATAACTTGGTCCACATTATATATGCTTAGTTAAAAAGTAAAACAGATCCCAGAACTATTTTTATGCCTCCACTGTGAATTGCCTGTTTACAAGTACAGTTGTCATATTTGAAATTATGTTAATTCATACAAATTTGTAAGTAATGGCTAAAGTGAATATTGAAAGGTGTCATTTTCTTAAGGAAAATTAAGGCAACAGAAGTTTATTGCAGACTTTGAGGATTAAACCAGAGTAGTGGCTCAAATGTCAAAAGTAAATCTGAGTATGTACAAACTTCAATTATAAATATCAGTCAAATTACTTAGTTGTTGGGCACACAAAGGAAGTTACTGGAAAACATCTGTTCAGGACTTAATAATTGAGACATGCTAACCATCTGAAAACTAATGATTAGCTCAGTTGATGCTGTTATAGTAATTTCATTTATGCATTGCTTTTAAAGAACATGGTTTTAAACAAATATGACTATATCACTATAATCAGCAGGTTGGAAATTGCCATTTGAGTAATGAATTAATGAGAGATATTGCATGTACAGTATTGTGCCCATTTCAACAAAATTAACATACACATGGTATGTTCAGTAGACACAGCTGTAGCATAAAAGGAAGTAAAATATTATTATCGATAAGAGTACAACATTAGCAGATGGAGAGGTTCCAGCTTGCTGTTTCAAACCTGCTCATATTCAATGACTGCTTCACAACCTGTGCCATTTGGATCCTTCCTTACAGCACCAGCTCAAACCATGAAGATGGGAGCTTTCCTTGCAACACATCCTTCAGTCCCAGAATCATCCTGGCTTCAGTCTTTGCTAGCAATCTGCACCAACACACTCTACCCAACAGTATCTGCTTCCTTTGTCCTGTCACCTCCTCACAGTCTACATCATGATCATTATATGCTGCAAAAATTTATTGCCTCTGCTGCCCATGTGTCACATTCCTGTCCTGTGCTCCTGCTGCCTGTCCCTCCCACATTCCTATATTGCACACCTGCTGCCTCCCTCCAAGCCACTAGCTCCCCTCACCCTTCCCCCCAACCCCTCCTCCCACTTCCCAACTCTTTCCTCTTCTACTCACCACATGTGACACAATCCCTCACCTCAGTATCCCAGCAAAACTGCAGTCCCAACATGGTGTGTTCAGTCAGCACAATGTAGCTACACAGGCATTTGATTATGTATACATTTGTGCGTATGTACACTGTCTGATCAAAAGTGTTGACCCTTCACCCTTATGATTGCTTGAACTCTGCTGGGATTGCTTTCAGTAAGGTGTCTGAACATGTGTGGAGGAATTGCAGCCCAGTCTTCCTCAAAAGCTGACACTGAAGAATATAGTTTTGGTGTTCAACACTGGGATCCAGAGTAACTGGTCTGTAAAATGTTCCACTGGGTTCAGGTCAGGACTGGGCATGCCAGCCCATTTCAGGAATGTTACTGTTCAATTTCTTGCAGATGCTTCTTTATGACAGGGTGCCTTCTCATGCTAATAAAGACAATCATTATCTCTGAACTGTCCCTCTACTGTATTCAGTACGCAGTGCTGTAAAATGAGTTCAACTCCTTCTGCATTTAGCATTTTCTTAAGCACAATATGGGGACTACACTCTAACCATGAGAAACACTCCCACGGCATAACACCATTAACTCTATTCTTCACTGTTGGTGTTACACATGATGACAAGTAATGTTCTCTAGGCATTTGCCAAATGCAAACCATCGATTGGATTGCCACAGGATATAGTAGGATCCACCACTCCAGATCACTAGTGATCCACTGTCCAGTAGCATTGCTGTTTACGCATCTCAAGCACTACTTAGCCTTAGGTACAGAAATGTCTGCCTTATAAGGAGCTACTCAGCTGTGTACCCCATTCTTTTGAACTCACACCTACAATAATTGCACTTGCTGGACTGCTTTTAGCACTTTGGAACTCACTCATGATTCCTTCTGCTGATTTCATGTGATTTTTTTTTTTTTTACACCCACACTATGCAATGCTCGATGATCCCTGCCCATCATTACACAAGGTCTGCCTAATCTTAGCTTAGCTGTGGTTTTTCCCTCATGTTTCCACTTCTCAGTCATATCACCAACAGTTGATGTGGACATCTTGATGTATCTGTTATTCAGATGATATCCAATGCTAAGTCCAAATTTGAAGTTTCTGACTGAGCCATTTCACTGTTGTGGCTTCTTTACTGACAGCACAATACTCCCTGCCTCCTTTTATACTGGTGGTGAGTCCACTTTTTGTGACATCTAGTGGTTAGTTCCACATTGAATAGGGGTGTGCAGATATTTTTGATCAGCTAGCGGTGTGTGTATTCTTTTAAAGGGTTCAGCTGAAACCTAGCAAGCTTGCTCTCTCTCTCTCTCTCTCTCTCTCTCTCTCTCTCTCTCTCTCTCTCTCTTTCCCCCCTTCTTCTTCTTGAGCATTGTCCAAAAGCTTAGCAACTTTTCAGTCTTAATCTTTTAACTGCTCTGGACGTTATCAGGTCCGAGCAGTTAAAGGATTAACTATGTGCCAATAACCACTCACTGCCTCGACTATGCATTGGCCTGTTACCCTTAGTCCTTCTATAGCTTATATTCTACCAAAGATTTTTCATCGTTTTAGTGATACATTAAGAGAGGCAACATTTACAAACTAATTGGCAAATGCCATGAAGGCCACATTTTGTATTGGCAAGCACATCTCTGTTATTGTGGAAATAAAAAATATCAAATGTGCAGTATTGTATGAGCAGTTTCACAGCATTAAAAATATGTGCTGAAAAACTTACTACATGTAACAAATAACTAATGGTTATTTTAAACAGGTCAAATAGTTATGCTCTTCATGCATGTACATTATCAATTCAGTTTTAACCTTAGCGCTATTCTGCAGATTGGTGGCTTTTACACTTCCTTTCTTGCATTTACATTTTCAGTCAACAAACAACCATGAAGTAGTAACTTTGTTGTGTGTCTAGATATCTGATGTGCATAATGTGTACATTCTCTAGCAGCTAGAAGATGATAGTTTACAAAAGTGTCAGTGATGTGTTTTCAACCAACTATAATGTGTATGTTGCAGGTTTGCCATTTATACGAATAATGCCAAAGATAACTGCTGTGGCTGGGAGTGATTTGGTTATAAAGTGCCCTGTTGCTGGCTATCCTATAGAGTCAATTGTCTGGGAGAGAGGTAAAAAACTATAAAAATGTATTACTAAAACAAAAATTTTATATGTAAGTGCAATTTATAATACCTGTTTCAGATGGAAATATACTTCCCATGAATCGTAGGCAGAGAGTGTACCCTAATGGTACCCTAGTAATAGAACATGCCCAAAGGCAAGCAGATGCAGGCACATACACATGTCAAGCACAAAACAGGCAGAAACACACAGCTCGAAGGGATGTTGAAGTACAGGTTCTTGGTATGAAATCCAATTAATTCCTTCCAGATTCTGTCACAAATATTCAAATTGTCTAGGGAAACAGCATATTTGTAACTTTGTTTTCTTTTGTTACAGTGCCACCAAAGATCTTGCCTATTCAAGCTATGACAAATGTTTTACGCGAAGGCATGAGAGCAGCAATTTCCTGTCAGATACTTGAAGGAGATCTACCTATAACATTCCGTTGGGAACGTAATGGACAACCTGTTACAAATGCGGATGATGGTATATCAACCCGTCGCCTGGACGAATATTCGACATCGCTGGTTATAGAACGAATAACTTCGAAACATACTGGGAACTATACTTGTGTTGCTCACAATGTTGCTGGCTCTGAGAGTTTCACAGTTCCACTGACAGTGAATGGTATGTACGTGGTATTGTAGCTTGTATTGAACATTGTGGCATTAGTAATATGTGTAGAAAAATACCATGTGTACAGCATGAACCTATGTGTAAACCATATATACTAGCACTACTTTTGAACATTATGTCTGTTTGAAGTAAGTACTAACTTCATGACAACAATGTTCATTTTATGTACAAAAAAGAAAAATCACTTGGAATAAAATATAAAATTGTGAGACAGTTGGGTGGCCAGTACTTATCTTCAGGAGACAAAATTCTCAGTATGGCTGAAGGAAACTGTCGTAGCTGTCAGAACTATCAATTCCTCCACTGATGAGAAAATAGGAATAGGCTGGGGAATGTTAGAAAGCAGAGGCAGGTCACTCAGATCTCAGGATGAGGGGAAACAGTCCTCACAAAAGATGGTTTCTTTTCATACTAGTGTCTGTGTGACTTGTCCCCCTTCCTAACAAACAGCAGCCTATCCACAATTCCCTCCTGAAGAAGGACCTAATAGTGACAAAAGCTAATATAGTTTATTGTACTTTTAATTCTGTATGTTTCTGCCCCAGAGTTCAAATACTTATACTACATTTTTAATATAATTTTCTAGCACATTTTTCTGTGTAGCTAATACATCAGTTCATGCTCGATGTTCAACATTGTGGTACTAAAATCATTGAATGTTAAATAATAATGTAGTTGATATGATATTTTTGCTGTGACTTGAATTGGCTGATGTTTCCTGGTACTTTGAAACACACAGTACTGCTCCCATTTCAGCAGAACTGAAGTGTTCATTTAACGTGAGACTACTATACCAGTACTCAAATTTAACTAACCATCTATCAGGAAAGTGATCTTTGTAATTAAGCTACAATTAAATGTAAGTAAAAGAAACCTAATTTTAAGTGCCACCAGATACAGATGAAGGGAAAAAGTCACATAAATGCTAGCTTTTTGGAACCAGAGGCACTTCAACCGTCAAAAGTTTCAAAAAATTAGGCCAATTTGGGTTGGAGAGCGATGATACACAAAGTAAGAACAGTGATACCAGCTAAGAAGGATATCAACAAATTAAGGGGAAAAAATGAGCAACAGGAAATGATGAGAGCTGGAAATCATGTTGAAGAAACACTCTAGGAATAAACTGCAAGAGAATCAACAAAATTTAACTTAATGATGAATACGGAAACATAAATAGATGTAAAATTGCTGGTAGTGGCACATGTCTGATGTTACAAGGAGGAGAAAAGAGTGACAGACATGATTAAAATAAATTGCAGCCAGGTGTCTGCTTGACATCAAACATGTTGTACAATGAATTTCCATCAGATTGGGTGGAAAGATCCCAATGGTATAAGTGCTGAGTTGCCACAAACATCACTGCTGTTGTACCAGATGAAATAACACTTGTCGGTATAGTGGCAGGTTCTTACCTTTATGTATGAGTGAAGGAAATTAAACACACAATACAATGTTTATTCAATAATTTGTTGTTATGAATTTCATCAGTTCTTAAAAAGTCACAGTTGCATAACAGGAAGTATAAACTCGTTAAAAAAATTATATTTGCATCTGGGTACAAGGTAATTGAGCTATTTGCCAACATGCTATTACCACAATTTATACATCAAAACATGTGTTTTTGAGAGATCTTTCCTTTGTGGTCACCCAGAAAAAAGCGAACATTGGTGAACATGGTGAATTAAATTGAAAACTGTGAAGTACGGTGAAAGACATCAGAATCTCACATGTCAAGGTGTGTGTTCTCCAGCTGTAGAAAATAGCAGTGCAGCATACTTTGGTGATGCGAAGGCAGTGACCTCTACTGTACTGCTTGTAAACGTTTTCTTGTTCGTTATATTGTGTAGTCAAAGTGGAGCATTCTGCAGTACTGCTAACACATGCCATTTACACTTTGAACTCATCACTTACTGTAATGTAAACAAAGCAGGTTTTATGAAAGCACATATATACACACAAGTTTTCCTTCATATGTAGTACTTATTTATACTAGTGAATATGAAATAAAGTTAAACCTGCTGTGATTTCAGTGTTTTTCCGTCCCAGCAATCTGTTACATTGACAACAATCTGTCTGCCTTTGTAATTCATTAAACACCATTGAGGACTGCAACAAAGATGAACAACTGTTCACTGAACATATCTTGTTAATTGTGGTGCTGCATATAGCAAATGGAGTTGCCTATGTCAGCTGCAGTCGGCAGAGACACAATACATTCCGGATTCTGTCGACAGGCTCTGAGCAGAACTACTGTAAATAAAATTAATGCACATTAGTATAGTGTGTATGAGGTTTAACTACACAAATTAAACCTAAGTGGAAGCTGCAGTCAGCCCATTTGCTATACACCGATCACATCAGCCATTCTTTGGAACAAGCTACCAAGTAAGCTTGTTAGAAGCCACTGTGTTAGCGTGACTTAACCCTCCCGTTACCAAGCTTTTTCACACCTCTATTTTACCAAGTGGGGTATTTGGACTACCCCAAAAGAGTTTTGTATTTTATTGTAATATTTGTTCTCAGTTTTCGTTATTTCCATTGAATGGGTTTATTTAGTATTGAAAAACAGCTTTTCAGGTTATTAGAAGTATTTAATCTTATCACAGATACAAAGTACAAAAAAATTTTTATATCTTTCACTGAATTCAGTACTCAACGAACAGAAAATTAATAATCTATGTACCTCAACAGTCACTGCAGTAAAATAACACAAGACTTTTTTCAACTTTTCAGTCAAGTACATTTTTGCTCTGCATGTACTTCACAGTAACAGTTTCTTCTCTGTGTATATTACAAACAGGTTTCTTGCACGTTACACAACAGAATCTTGTTTTCCGATCTTCGTTTCTCATGCAATGGAACACTGGGTCTGGATCACTGCTGTAGGAATTGCAATACCACAAGCTTTCAGTGCATCTTGTACATCTTTATGAAGACCGTTGATATTTTTGGCTCTTTCTTCCATGTAGCCTTTGCTGAGTCCAAATGTCAGTTCAGTCATGAAGAGTTCACATCGGCTTCGGTTATTATCCTACCATTCAGGAAATCTTTGAGTGTACAGAATATATGCATTCAGTGCTGCAATATCTATATTTCCCTGAAGATTCTTAGTGGCCACCACCTCATTCCTCTAACACAACTGTATTCTCTTGTCATTTTGTCCCCATTATCTACAGCACCTTTGGTTTTGTTGTAGTGCAGTATGATTTCGGGTTTGTGTTCACTTTCTTCACCACTCACTTGTATCTCATTATGCTGAGTAGAGAGTAGTATTACTGCCTTTCCCTTCTTTGGAACATTGGAAACTAGGGCCAAGTCATTCATAAAACCAAACATTGAAGAGTGAACTTCTCTCTTTCTGTTTGGCAAGAATTCCTTCAGAATCTCTTTCTTATTGGAATGCAAGGTACCAATCAATGCCATGTGTTGTTTTAGTGGTTCAGCAGCCAATGGAAAACAGGTGAAAAAATTATCAGTTGTTAAACCATGACCGTTATTCAGAAATCGTTCCATCAGATCCAAAACAACTCTCTGACCTTGATTCACTTTCCGAGTATTGTCCACCATTCCTGTGTAAATTTGGATCCGTAATAAGTAAGATGTCTTCACATCAGCAGTAACCCAAATTTTAATGCCATACTTGCCAGACTTTCTCTTCATATAAACCCTAAAAGGGCAGTTTCCTCGGTACGTTGCTAATCGTTGATCGATAGTCACATATTCATAAGGATAGAAGTTCTTGCACAAGTTAGACTGAAATATGTCGAACACTACCCTGATGGATTGTAGCTTGTCCTTGGTTTCTTCAATTCTCTGTGTTCTTGTGTCTCTGTTGTCAAATCGCAAGAATTTCAGTATAGACAAAAATCGGTTTCTTGACATGGCAGCAGAAAAGAATGGTTGCCGAAAGGCAACATTACCTCCCCACAGAACGGAAGCACTTGTGCGATGTCCATGAGTTCGACCAGCTCCTATTACAATTGTTAATACAGCATACACTTCAGTTGCATTTATAACTCTCCATTGTCATTTTGTTCGAAGAATGAGCTGCATTCCACAGAGAAATTATTCGTTTGGCTTCCATGTTCATTTCTTCTACAATGATGCTCACGAATTGCAGTGAGATAAATAATAAAAATGACTCTGTTATTGTTTTGATTGTTTTTCCATCATTCACTGGGCCAGGTGTTACATTCAAAATGTTGTGAAGTCGATGCTGCCCACCTTTTGGTGGTTCACGAGAAAACTGTAGTCACTTTCTAGAAACAAACAAATCTCCAGTTCTTCGTCTTCTTCTTCATCATCCTCTTCTTCTTCTTGTTCACGTGAATGTGTAGTGTCTTCTGATATTTCATCATCAGCTTCATCTGATGCTATGATATGGTCTTTGTCAAGAGGTTCCATATATTCATTCAGTTCATTATCAATGACCCATTCATTTTCATCGTCACTGACATCAGAATTGTATAGAATTTTCATGAGCTCTTCGCTAGAAAACCCTTTGGACATCCTTACTTGCAGATGAAATACTGACTTGTGTATTGTCAGCTCCACAGTGAACGTCAAATTCAACTCAACAATAGTAACCAGCAACAATAACAAACATTGGACCTATGGCAAAACTCGACAAAGAAGAGGAATGACAGATATATTTCCCAAAATCTTCTTTTTCTACAAATAAGAAAATAAGACGTTTCATACCAAGCGAGGTAGTCTCACAATCCCACCAATAAATGACTTGAATAACAATGATAAAGCCAAAAAAATTAGACAGTCGTGAGTGTGAATTCAACATCAATCATTTTAGTTCAAAGTCATGAAACCACAGGCATGTGGCCCTTCAGATAACATTATCACAGGGAAAAAATCAACGTGGGGTAGTAAGAATACCCCGCTTGGTAATGTGATGGTTAACCATGCTAAACAGCTGTTGGCAGCAGGTGAAAAACAAACATCCAAGCTGTTGTAATCCGGCAGTTTTCACTATATTTCACAGTTTTCTTTTTATTTCACAACATAAGCTATAAATTTTTGCTATTTTCAAGGTGAACATAAAATGAAAGAATCCTCAAAACTAAGTGTTTTAAGGTATAATTTGTGGCAGTAGTGTGTTGAGAAATGGCTCAATTACCTTATATATCATTAGCAAAAGTAATAGACTTTTCAATTACATGTTCTACAGTATTAGAAGTGGCAAAGCCCACTTTTTTCCTTGTAGGTCTATAATATGATGTAAAATTTTGAAATTTCTTTCTTGTTTGTTTATGGCTTTGAGATTTGGCTATAATCGCAGGAGCAAATGATGTTTATTGCAATGAGGCCAGCACTTTCATTAAAAAGCTACTCGTATTGCTGCAGTTATTACAGCATACAAACATAATACTAACAACTATGCCCACAAGATATGACCTGGCAGACTGGTCTTGTGTGAACAGAGAAATTCGCCTAACGAATAGTAAACTGAAACACTTTTGCACTAAGTTTACGAATGTGACACTACTGGATACAGACAGGTATGCGAGACACTGCTTCACAAAGCATGGACTACATCTAAATCAGTTTGGAAAAATAAACTAGCAGCAGACATTGGAAAAGCTTTTCATGAAATAATAGGCCTAAACAATAACGATCATGAAAGCAGACCAGTCATAGCCCTAACTAACGAGGGAAACTAGTGAACTGGGCCAACTCTAGCAGGATTTGGTCCAGTAACAAAAATCTGCAACAAGTAATTAATACACAAACGAAAGTTCACTCAAACAGCAATACAATTAAAGACAAACAAAACTTAACAGTGTTTCATCAGAACATAAGAGGCCTATACTGCAAGCTGTATCAGTTCACAGCAAATATAGAAGACACAAAAGGTATAAACAGTGCCCACATTCTGTGTCTAACAGAACACCACATCACTGCTGGTATTGAAGTGGTCCCTATTCTCAACTATGTTTTGGCAACGTCTTATTGCAGGAACTATATGGACAAAGGAGGAGTAGCTGTATATGTAGAAAACAATGTCTTGTTCACGGCAATAGATGTACAAAGATTCTGCTTTGAGCTACATTTTGAAGTATGTGCTATAGAGGTGTCAGACACTGCCTCCAGATTAACAGTTGTGGCAGTTTACAGGGCACCATCTGGTAATTTTAAAGTGTTTGTTAAACAATTAGATAATCTTTTGTTGTACTTAGTAGAAAAAATAGGGGCATGGTAGTTGTTGGGGATTTTAACATAGATTTCTTGGCTAATTCTCCCTGCAAGGTGGAGTTTGAAAATCTCATGTGCACGTACAACCTTGTTCCCGTGGTTAGCTCGCCCACCAGAACCACAACCTCTTCCAGTACTCTCATTGATAACGTTTTTGTTGATCAGAGTAAAGTCAACCATATTAATATTGAAATGGTTATAAATGGTCTGTCTGACCATGACGGACAACGAATTACTTTCAATAGTTTGGGAATTCCTCTGAGTGACACCTCACCTAGATGGAAAACAGTAAGAAAAATAAGTGAGGAAGCTATTCAAATGTTCAGATCATGTCTTCAGCATACTGACTTTACACCTGTTTATCTAGCAGAAACTGCTAATTCAAAATACAATTTATTCACAAATGAGATAGCAGGTACCTTTGAAAGTGTATTTCCAAAAAAAGTCGTACAGAGTCCAACCTGCTAGGTCTGCAAAAAAACCATGGCTCACTAAGGGCATCATAGCTTCCTGTCAGAGAAAAAGACAACTCTACATAGCATCAAAGACTTCTAACAACCCTGCTCAGCTAAAACATAATAAACTCTACTGTAAAATTCTTGCCAAAGTAATTAAAAACTCTAAAAGTATGTGTATAGCATCTGAAATTACTAATTCTGAAAATAAAATTAAAACAATCTGGAATGTGATAAAGAGAGAAACAGGGACTGTAAACTACACCAAAGACAAAAATATTGTTTTAACTGTTGACAACTCAGAGATAACTAATAGTGAGGAAATTGCTGAAATCTTTAACCAACATTTTTTAACTGTCCCAACACAGATAGGTTGCCATGGTTCTGTAGATAAAGCTGCCTGTATAATGAAAAATAATTTTCCAGAACCTTTCAGTCAAATAAGTGTGCCTCCCATTACTGCCAATGAAATCAAAAAAATTCATACAGTCTTTGAAAAATAAACATTCTGCTGGTATCGACGATATTTCAAGCAAGCTGTTGAAGGCTTGCTGTAGTGAAGTGACCAAAGTTTTGGCTCACATCTGCAACACATCCATGCAACAAGGAGTGTTTCCAGACAGAATGAAATACGCTGTTGTCAGGCCCCTGTACAAAGCAGGGGATGCTACAAATGTGTCAAACTATCACCCTATCTCTCTATTAACAACATTTTCAAAAGTCCTAGAAAAAGCTCTGTACAACAGGATTGTGGCACACCTTGGCGACCTGAACATCATTAACAGTCAGCAGTTTGGTTTTCAAAAGGGAGTTTCAATAGATAATGCAATTTTCTCATTCACAAATGATGTTCTAGAGTCTATAAACAGAAAGAGGCTGCCAATTGGTGTCTTATGCGACCTATCAAAGGCGTTCGACTGTGTAGATCACCAGATACTCCTCAAGAAGGCCTGTCATTATGGAATTACAGGACCTGTAGGGAACTGGTTAAAATCGTGCCTCGAAAATAGGAAGCAGAAGATTATTCTAGATGTTTCAGATAGTGTATCACAATATATAGTGGACTCTGAGTGGGGAATTGTGCAGCAGGGAGTGCCACAGGGATCAGTGCTTGGGCCCTTGCTGTTCCTCATATATGTTAATGACCTGCCTTTATCCATCAATAAGCAGTGTAAATTTACAATGTTCGCTGATGATACGAGCATTGTGGTGGATAATGTGTCAACTACTGACTTAGAATCCGAGGTTAATGATATCCTTAAAGAAGTTCTGGGTTGGTTCAGTATTAACTCCCTTTCAATAAACCTGAAAAAAACTAATTTTATCCAGTTCCAGACAATCCACAAAAACCCAAAATAAATAGTTATCACACAGAATGATCAGATGATAAAGCAAGTGTACTTATCAAAATTCCTAGGCGTATACGTGGACAGTAGGCTGAACTGGGAACATCACGTTCTACAAACACTAAAACAGCTGACATCGGCAACATTTGCTTTACGAATTTTGTCACGCTTCAATGACATTACCATCTCAAAGTCAGCTTACTTTGGCTATTTTCATTCAGTCATGTGTTATGGCATCATCTTCTGGGGCAATACACCTGCCGCAAAGAAAATCCTCACAGCACAAAAAACAGCAATAAGAATCATTTGTGGTGTACCCCCATGAACCTCATGTCGAAATCTTTTTAAACGACTTGAAATACTGACAGCAACATCTCAGTACATGTATTCACTGATGTGCTTCATAATAAATAACCCCACTCTGTATGAAACGAATTGCCTACATCATGAACATAACACCAGAAGAAAAGAGGATTTCCACTGTGAGTTAAAGAACTTGACACTTATTCAGAAAGGGGTAAAGTACGCTGGAACAAAAATTTTCAATTCCCTACCCAACAGCATCAAAAGTATAAGAAGTAGTACATCAGTATTTAAACATAGCTTGAAAAATTATTTACTTGAGACCTCACTTTATTCACTAGAGGAATTCTTTCAGAGAAATAAGTAAAACCCAGATTGGAAAGATGTTCTTAAATTTTTTGACACTGTTTACTGTTAAACTAATGTAATAATGCCCTAATGTAAAAATTCCTGTTTTTCTCATTTCCATTTTTGGGTCACTTTTAAACCCAAAGTGGGAAGTTTTGATTACTGTTCAAGGTTAAAATAGATGCAATAATGCCCTAAATATGAAACTGCTATCTTCACATTTATGTTGACTAGTTTTTAAGCTAATAAGTATGACTTTTGTGCACTGTTATTAATACTATAACAATGTCTTTATTCTATGTATTTTATTATGTACATTGACACGTTCCACATCTGAGTGACTTGCTCACATGTACAGATCTATGGAACAAGTATATAAATAAAATAAAATAAAATAAAAATAATGAGTGTCGGTAAAATTGCTGCATATGAGGAGGAGAATTAAATTCTCGCACTGACTTTGATTTATAGCTTCTGTGCTTGTTTATAATCCAGTACTTTAGGAATTTTGAATGTTTCATTGGTTAAAGTCTGTAAACTTGCACTTGTGGATTTTTAGTAGCTATGACACCACCTGTGAAACTGAAAATATGTAGGTGGTGATGTAGTTTTATGTATATAATATTTACCTTGTACACAATGAAATGGGCGAATATTCAAATGATTTTGCATTTGTGGACATCATCACATATTGCCTATAAAACAGAATGAAAACTGTCGGTAAGACAATGCAAGGTTCCTTTCTTCTTGCTATATGTCCTTAAGGGAACCACTGCACTCACCTCTGCATCCCTAACTAGGGCTGCAATACATTCAGATTTCCCTGGATTGGTTCTAGTTTTGAGGGCATAAGAGGTGTGCTGGAGGGATTTTTATACAACTGTCTGGGAAAACCTGGACCTTTTTTCATGCCTGTGGAAATTCAATTGCTTGGAATTAGATTTTAAGTTAAAATTCAGTAAAGGAGAGCCTAATTATAGATAGTTTCTTTGTTGTAGTGTATTAAAAGCACAGCAGCTAGCACGTTTAGCCATTCTCCTATGTGCATACAATGTGTTCCAAAATTGTCTTTACAACTCTGATCATGTATATTTTAGAAACGGAAATTGGTAGAAATATCCAGTTTGTGGCATAATGGCCACACACACCTAAAGCTGATTTTTCTTATTTTTCCATGTTAGTTTTGACTGACCACCCTCCGGCAGTTGGCACAGTGTGTGTAATGAATGATTTTTACAGACCAGATTTGACACCCAGCTCATGTGGAACCCCATTACATTTTTTTCTTTGGTGAGGACTTGCATGGACTGTGAGCTCACATCAAAGCAGCAATAGCATTCTTTAATGAGGAGAGCCTAGGCCAGACATGGAACTGAAATATCGCTGAGATAATCTCTGTGCTACAGGCAGCACACACATTTAAAGCGACATCCATCCAGCCGACCCCCTTTTTCATGACACTCACAATTTTTCTAGCTATGTCATGAATTTTTTCAAGAGTAATTTGGGACACTTATTTGTCCTGGATGTAACAATTATGAAATGATTTATTCACCTGTATCAGTATGCTGTTACTGAAAGGATATTTTCCCAAATGAGTAATGTATGGAGCAGTGCCAAAACACAATTTGCTGTAGAAACTGCAAAAGCTGTGTTAGTGACTAGAGTGAATTATTATAAAACTAGAGTTGAATGTTTTCATAAGGCTGTTGAAGAATACAGACATACTGAAGAAAATTTACAGCACTGATAGATACTGTTTGCCTGCTCACATTCCTTCATCCTAGAAGGTACTAATAAAATATAAATTAATGCCTTTTTGTAACAAATCAAAGTGATAGTTTGCATTTATTACTTTCAATTCATACTTTTTTTTGTAATAGCAAATTTTTTTTTAATGTATACTGAACTTGGCTCTAGAAAACATGTTCATCTTAACACACTGAACTCTTAAGCAGCCACTAGAACCATTATGCCACAAATTGCACTTTTCTACCTATCTCCATTTCTGAAATATGTGTGATCAGTGTTGTGAAGACAATTTTGCAACACCCTGTATTTTCCATACTTCTTTATTGAGACAGTGAGAAACCATGACACCGCCCTGCCACCAGACAACTGAATGTCTTAAATGTCATTTGCCTTCTATTTATTGAGCTGTATAAAGCTGATTTCATTTACTTTCATTTTCCTTGCTGCTAATTAATACACTCCTGGAAATTGAAATAAGAACACCGTGAATTCATTGTCCCAGGAAGGGGAAACTTTATTGACACATTCCTGGGGTCAGATACATCACATGATCACACTGACAGAACCACAGGCACATAGACACAGGCAACAGAGCATGCACAATGTCGGCACTAGTACAGTGTATATCCACCTTTCGCAGCAATGCAGGCTGCTATTCTCCCATGGAGACGATCGTAGAGATGCTGGATGTAGTCCTGTGGAACGGCTAGCCATGCCATTTCCACCTGGTGCCTCAGTTGGACCAGCGTTCGTGCTGGACATGCAGACCGCGTGAGACGACGCTTCATCCAGTCCCAAACATGCTCAATGGGGGACAGATCCGGAGATCTTGCTGGCCAGGATAGTTGACTTACACCTTCTTGAGCACGTTGGGTGGCACGGGATACATGCAGACGTGCATTGTCCTGTTGGAACAGCAAGTTCCCTTGCCGGTCTAGGAATGGTAGAACGATGGGTTCGATGACGGTTTGGATGTACCGTGCACTATTCAGTGTCCCCTCGACGATCACCAGTGGTGTACGGCCAGTGTAGGAGATCGCTCCCCACACCATGATGCCGGGTGTTGGCCCTGTGTGCCTCGGTCGTATGCAGTCCTGATTGTGGCACTCACCTGCACGGCGCCAAACACGCATACGACCATCATAGGCACCAAGGCAGAAGCGACTCTCATCGCTGAAGACGACACGTCTCCATTCGTCCCTCCATTCACGCCTGCCGCGACACCACTGGAGGCGGGCTGCACGATGTTGGGGCGTGAGCGGAAGACGGCCTAACGGTGTGCGGGACCGTAGCCCAGCTTCATGGAGACGGTTGCGAATGGTCCTCGCCGATACCCCAGGAGCAACAGTGTCCCTAATTTGCTGGCGGTGTGGTCCCCTACGGCACTGCGTAGGATCCTACGGTCTTGGCGTGCATCCGTGCGTCGCTGCGGTCCGGTCCCAGGTCGACGGGCACGTGCACCTTCCGCCGACCACTGGTGACAACATCGATGTACTGTGGAGACCTCACGCCCCACGTGTTGAGCAATTCGGCGGTACGTCCACCCGGCCTTCCGCATGCCCACTATACGCCCTCGCTCAAAGTCCGTCAACTGCACATACGGTTCACGTCCACGCTGTTGCGGCATGCTACCAGTGTTAAAGACTGCGATGGAGCTCCGTATGCCACGGCAAACTGGCTGACACTGACGGCGGCAGTGCACAAATGCTGCGCAGCTAGCGCCATTCGACGGCCAACACCGCGGTTCCTGGTGTGTCCGCTGTGCCGTGCGTGTGATCATTGCTTGTACAGCCCTCTCACAGTGTCCGGAGCAAGTATGGTGGGTCTGACACACCGGTGTCAGTGTGTTCTTTTTTCCATTTCCAGGAGTGTACTATGTCTTAATATGAATGTCTCTCGAATGCACTTTCGCAAATCCTTGCTACTGTCATGTGTAATATATATCTGCTGATTGGTGGGAGGCACACAGCCATTAGCATTATTAGCACTGAAACGCGAGTGAGGAAACATTCCCCCTCTAATGTCACTGCTGCTCATGGAACAGACTGTTTGTTTCTGGGATAATAATCCGATTTGACCCACATGTCTGGGGTTTTTGAAATTTTTGTCTGGGGGTCAGCATTTTACGTGATGGCAGGCCTACTCCAGTGATACATCAGGTTAATTAGTTATGCACTAATGGGTGCTGGAACAGTTTAATCTACAACAGTATATTAATCAATTTTAAATGATGAAAAGAAAAATCACCCCATTCACTTCATAATTAAATGAACATGTATACTGCTTATGTTAACATTGGCATACCCCTGATATATGTCTTCACTTAGGACCACCCTCTGTCAGTATAATGTAGCACTGCTTTAGTTCAACTAATTAAATTATTGCAGGCTGGTTTCACTCAGAAAAATGAATGGATAACTCTGTCAGCTAAAAATTAAAGAGTGGTTTCAGTTAAAAGAATGAGTAAATGGTCCAATGGACAGAAAAACTACTGATTGTTTTCACTTGAAAAGAAAGACTGAATAATTCAGTCAATATGCAAAGCTACAACAGTGTCCAATTTTTTCATTCGGTTTCTCCCACTGACTGTTTGCACTCAAAACAAATGAACAATAATGCAAATGACAGGTAAAACTACAATGGACTGACACAATTATTTTCATTCGGTTGCTCCCACACATTAGTTTCATTCAAAGGAATGAATGAGTAGTCCAACCAACTGAACAAATGTTTTCATTCAGTTGCCCCAGAAGATGGGTTTCATTCAAAACAATGAATGAGTAGCCCAACTGACTGAATTGATTGTTTTCCATTCTGTTGCTCCCACAGACTACTTTCACTCAAAAGAATGAATGAATAATTGAACTGATATGTATAACTACAACCGAGTGAGTCAGTTGTTTTCCAACAGCCAAATGAACCGATCGTTTTCATTCAGTTCTTCCTAGCACTATACTCTCTTCTATCTGACAAGTGATCCAGCAACAACAGTAACACAATACTGAACACTAAGGTTCTTTCCCAGAAGTTGACATTTGACTACCACCAATGGAAACAATAAATTGTTGTTGTAAAGATGTTGTAAGGAAGATGTGGTTCAGTTGCACCCAGATTTAGATTCAGACCAAGTAGTTGGATTTTTAAGAAAAACTTGTAGCAGAGTATGAATATACCTATGTAAAAACTGGGAAGTACTATTTATTTTCTAGTGTCAATGAGAATTATAAACTCTGCATTTTTCACTGTCATGCATGTTGATTACCACTCTCCTGCAAGTCGCGTAGTGCACAGTGTGACAGTCACTGCTGATGTGTTTTGCACTAGTGCCTGAGAGCACCTCCAGACCTTGACAAAACTCTTGTGCATAGCATATGGAATTCACCCCTAAAGTTGTCAATGAACTATCAAATCCCACACCTGCAGGTAACTAGTGCATGCTGACCAGCAGAGGTAGGCAGCAGAGGTAATGCATAAACGTCCTCAGTGACATCTCATCAAATGCATGGAGAGAAAGCTTGTTACCACAAGTACAATGATACTGTGAATAAATGCTAAGGCAGTTGTTTGAGTTGTCAGCATTTGCTATTATCTACAGTCCCTAGAAAGACTACAATGGAGCCCCTGTGCAGACTGCACAGCAATTACTCCTAAGGTGTCTATGGTCTATCCAGTTGCTCCTATGAAAGTAATGAGCATTTACTGGCAGTGGGAATCTGTGTTAGAGCTTCCATGGTAATGCCAGAGTATTCACCAATGTGAATACTCTAGTATGAGTACCATTCGTTGCACTAGGGTTGTCCTTGAACGAGGGGCAACCTGTGTTTAACACTGAATACATCAAACAAATTTGAACCCTGGGGCTGCACTAACATATGGATGTGTCAACGGCATTGCCTCCTCGTGGTCCCCTTTGAGTTCTGGTCAGCAGTTTTGTTACTGCTGGATAGTGATTAATAGTGGTAAACTACAGAGGATCCAAAACTTCAGTAAGGCAGTAAGTAGCAAAGAATTAAAGATGTTGTTGTGGCTTTAGTCCTGAGACTGGTTTGATGCAGCTCTCCATGCTTCTCGATCCTGTGCAAGTTTCTTCATCTCCCAGTACCTACTGCAACCTACATCCTTCTGAATCTGCTTAGTGTATTCATCTCTTGGTCTCCCTCTATGATTTTTACCCTCCACGCTGCCCTCCAATACTAAACTGGTGATCCCTTGATGCCTCAGAACATGTCCTACCAACCGATCCTTTCTTCTAGTCAAGTTGTGCCACAAACTTCTCTTCTCCCCAATCCTATTCAATACTTCCTCATTAGTTATGTGATCTACCCATCTAATCTTCAACATTCTTCTGTAGCACCACATTTTGAAAGCTTCTATTCTCTTCTTGTCCAAACTATTTATCGTCCATGTTTCACTTCCATACATGGCTACACTCCATACAAATACTTTCAGAAACGACTTCCTGACACTTAAACCTATACTCGATGTTAACAAATTTCTCTTCTTCAGAAATGCTTTCCTTGCCATTGCCAGTCTACATTTTATATCCTCTCTACTTCGACCATCATCAGTTATTTTGCTCCCCAAATAGCAGAACTCCTTTACTACTTTAAGTGTCTCATTTCCTAATCTAATTCCATCAGCATCACCCGACTTAATTCAACTACATTTCATTATCCTCGTTTTGCTTTTGTTTATGTTCATCTTATATCCTCCTTTCAAGACACTATCCATTCCGTTTAACTGCTCTTCCAAGTCCTTTACTGTCTCTGACAGAATTACAATGTCATCGGCGAACCTTAAAGCATTTATTTCTTCTCCATGGATTTTAATACCTACTCCAAATTTTTCTTTTGTTTCCTTTACTGCTTGCTCAATATACAGATTGAACAACATCGGGGAGAGGCTACAACCCTGTCTCACTCCCTTCCCAACCACTGCTTCCCTTTCATGCCCCTCGACTCTTATAACTGCCATCTGGTTTCTGTACAAATTGTAAATAGCCTTTCGCTCCCTGTATTTTACCCCTGCCACCTTCAGAATTTGAAAGAGAGTATTCCAGTCAACATTGTCAAAAGCTTTCTCTAAGTCTACAAATGCTAGGAACGTAGGTTTGCCTTTCCTTAATCTTTCTTCTAAGATAAGTCGTAGGGTTAGTATTGCCTCACGTGTTCCAATATTTCAACGGAATCCAAACTGATCTTCCCCGAGGTCGGCTTCTTCTAGATTTTCCATTTGTCTGTAAAGAATTCATGTTAGTATTTTGCAGCTGTGACTTATTAAACTGATAGTTCGGTAATTTTCACATCTGTCAACACCTGCTTTCTTTAGAATTGGAATTATTATATTCTTCTTGAAGTCTGAGAGTATTTCGCCTGTCTCATACATCTTGCTCACCAGATGGTAGAGTTTTGTCAGGACTGGCTCTCCCAAGGCTATCAGTAGTTCTAATGGTATGTTGTCTACTCCCGGAGCTTTGTTGCAACTCAGGTCTTTCAGTGCTCTCTCAAACTCTTCACGCAGTATCATATCTCCCATTTCATCTTCATCTACATCCTCCTCCATTTCCATAATATTGTCTTCAAGAACATCACCCTTGTAAAGGCCCTCTATATACTCCTTCCGCTGTTCTGCTTTCCCTTCTTTGCTTAGAACTGGGTATCCATCTGGGCTCTTGATATTCATGCAAGTGGCTCTCTTTTCTCCAAAGGCCTCTTTAATTTTCCTGTAGGCAGTATCTATCTTACCCCTAGTGAGATAAGCCTCTACATCCTTACATTTGTCCTCTAACCATCCCTGCTTAGCCATTTTCCACTTCCTGTCGATCTCATTTTTGAGACGTTTGTATTCCTTTTTGCCTTTACTGGATTTTTATTTTTTCTCCTTTGATCAATTAAATTCAGTATTTCATCTGTCACCCAAGGATTTCTACTAGCCCTCGTCTTTTTACCTACTTGATCCTCTGCAGCCTTCACTACCTCATCCCTCAAAGCTACCCATTCTTCTTCTACTGTGTTTCTTTCCCCCATTCTTGTCAATTTTTCCCTTATGCTCTCCCTGAAACTCTGTATAACCTCTGGTTTAATCAGTTTATCCAGGTCCCATCTCCTTAAATTCCCACCTTTTTGCAGTTTCTTCAGTTTTAATCTACAGCTCATAACCAATAGATTGTGGTCAGAGTCCACATCTGCCCCTGGAAATGTCTTACAATTTAAAACCTGGTTCCTAAATCTCTGTCTTACCATTATATAATCTGTCTGAAACCTGTCAGTATCTCCAGGCTTCTTCAATGTATACAGCCTCCTTTTACGATTCTTGAACCAAGTGTTAGCTATGATTAAGTTGTGCTCTGTGCAAAATTCTAGCAGGTGGCTTCCTCTTTCATTTCTTCCCCCCAATCCATATTCACCTATTACGTTTCCTTCTCTTCCTTTTCCTACTATCGAATTCCAGTCACCCATGACTATTAAATTTTCTTCTTCTTTCACTATCTGAATAATTTCTTTTATCTCATCATACATTTCTTCAATTATTTCGTCATCTGCAGAGCTAGTTGCCATATAGACTTGTACTACTGTCATAGGCGTGGGCTTCGTGTCTATCTTGGCCACAATAATGAGTTCACTATGTTGTTTGTAGTGGCTTACCCGAACTGCTATTTTTTTATTCATAATTAAACCTACTCCTGCATTACCCCTATTTGATTTTGTATTTATAACCCTTATTCACCTGACCAAAAGTCTTGTTCCTCCTGCCACCGAACTTCGCTAATTCCCACTATATCTAACTTTAAACATCCATTTCCCTTTTTAAATTTTCTAATGTACCTGCCCGATTAAGGGATCTGACATTCCACGCTCCAATCCGTAGAACGCCAGTTTTCTTTCTCCTGATAATGACATCCTCTCGAGTAGTCCCCGCCTGGAGATCCGAATGGGGGACTATTTTACTTCCGGAATGTTTTACCCAAGAGGATGCCATCATCATTTAACCATACAGTAAAGCTGCATGCCCTTGGGAAAAATTACGGCCGTAGTTTCCCCCTTGCTTTCAGCTGTTCGCAATACCAGCACAGCAAGGCCGTTTTGGTTAGTGTTACAAGGCCAGATCAGTCAATCATCCAGACTGTTGCCCCTGCAACTACTGAAAAGGCTGCTGCCCCTCTTCAGGAACCACCCGTTTGTCTGGCCTCTCAACAAATACCCCTCCGTTGTGGTTGCAGCTACGGTACGGCTATATGTCTCGCTGAGGCACGCAAGCCTCCCCACCAACAGCAAGGTCCATGGTTCATGGGGGTAGGGAATGAAAGATAAATAAATAAAATAGTGGGAAGTCCATGCTGGAATAACAACAATATTATGAAAAGGGTGCATTGCTACTTATCATAAGGAGCTTTTCTTGGTGGGAACTAAGCAATACAAGATATTCTTAATGTAGAAGAGAATCAAGGCTTTCAAATTAGGTATGTGCATGTAGTTTTTTCCAAATCTTAAATTTTGCCCATTACCTTAAATAAAATGTTTTTAAGCAAAGTGCCTCAAGTCTCAGCTACATTAATAATACAGATTATAAAAATTAAGCTTATTCAGAATTTTTTGTTATTACACACATGGCTGTACATTTCTTACATGAGAAAGATTTGCTTATTGCAATACTAAAATGGAATAATTACAGCAATTTAAGGTTTATCAGATTTATATGTTGCTATTTAGAAACATTTCAATTGTATTATGAAAACAGATCCTTTGTTTAACTGCTCTAACATGTTGATTTTATTGTAATTTTCAAATTTTCTAATATTGTTTGTATTTTATGTTGACAGCAACTGACAGACGTCATCTTTCTTCAATAAAATTGCTTGTCTCTGATAATCAAATACAATAACTGATTACAAAATGTTAATAAATATTCCTCCATATAGGCAACAACCATGTCAATTATAGCATTATTTCAGAATTTTTAATAATTGAACAAAATACTATTTCAAATTAATATGAAAGTTTTTGGAAATTGACTTTCAAAGATCCCTGTGTAAAAGTTTATTGATTAGCCCATGACAATAACTATCTCTATTTGTTTTATTCAAATGGAATAAATATTCAAATCATTTAATTTCCCATGGACACCAGTAGGTTTAGAAACAAAAATAGGCAAGTGGGTGCACATTTGCTGGTGTGGTACATTATCTATACTGTATGCATTTTTTCCAATTACTAAAGTATCTGTGCATGTGTATGAATGAATGAGAGCTAACAAAAAATTTGTAGGATAGAGAAAAACTAATTTATTGCTGTTTTTTTCAGTACCACCACATTGGACAGTAGAACCAACTGATGCAAATGTTGCCTCTGGTCAAGATGTTACATTGCACTGCCAAGCTGATGGCTACCCGGTTCCTAGTATTACATGGAGAAAAGCAGTTGGTAATTACACTGTAAATCCTATTTATGTTTATTCTCCTGTGCTCTTGATGATATTAAGAGCATTACATATATTAAAACTCAGTGCCCTGCTATGAGGTTGTTGGTCATGGAAATTTAAACTTTGTACAGTTGTAATTAAGTAGGAAGTAATATTTGCTAGGGTAAAAAGATTTGTATAAGGGCTATAAGTGGTTTGGTGGCTAAGTAAGTAATTGTCAGGCTATCATCCAAAGGCCTTTAATTCAGTTGTCTGTCAGTCTGCAGATTTTTTCTGTCAGTTATCAGTTATTTCACCCATGACAGTGATTTTTAATGTCAAAAATGTGAAGATAAGCTATGTTTTGGAATTGATATTACACTGTAGCTCTTCTCAATACTGGTAGAGTGTCAGAGGAAATCAAGGTTATGCCAGCCCCAGTAGGACCAGAGTTATTAAAGCAAAATTTTGTTCAAAGCAACCTCCAGATTGTGGACAGCTTTATTTTTATTGAAGGCTGTATACTTCTCATACATTTGCTATGCTTTGTTACCAGTTGCATAGAAACTTTATCGCCTTGATTTTGGATGTATCATCAAAATTATCATAATTAATTTTTTTCACTATATTTGGCAAGTATCAGTTCTTGTGTACAAGCTACACAGTCAATAAATTATTGTGCTATGTACACTGACACTCCTTTTGTGTTCTAGTACTGAGACCAATAATTCTGTATGAGAATGTAGAAATTCTAGAGTGAACTTCACCACTTTGGGACTCGGTGGTGAAGGAAGAAGTGGAAATTTGTTTGGCTCGGGATTTAATTAGTGGAGATTGCAGTTTCTGCTTGGACAAAGCATGGAATTCAGCACTTTCTTTGATCAACTTGCAAAGAGATCACTACTGTGCATATCCTATTGGTACATCGATATCCCAACATGGATCAAGTGTCTAACCAACAACATCTGAAGCCCTTGTGTATTGTGTGGCTGCAAGCACATTGATGGCTTTCGTATTTAAAATAACAAATGCGCCCACTCAGAAGATGGCCAAAAGGTATATGGCTGAAATATAAATACACTCCTGGAAGTTGAAATAAGAACACCGTGAATTCATTGTCCCAGGAAGGGGAAACTTTATTGACACATTCCTGGGGTCAGATACATCACATGATCACACTGACAGAACCACAGGCACATAGACACAGGCAACAGAGCATGCACAATGTCGGCACTAGTACAGTGTATATCCACCTTTCGCAGCAGTGCAGGCTGCTATTCTCCCATGGAGACGATCGTAGAGATGCTGGATGTAGTCCTGTGGAACGGCTTGCCATGCCATTTCCACCTGGCGCCTCAGCTGGACCAGCGTTCGTGCTGGACGTGCAGACCGCGTGAGACGACGCTTCATCCAGTCCCAAACATGCTCAATGGGGGACAGATCCGGAGATCTTGCTGGCCAGGGTAGTTGACTTACACCTTCTAGAGCACGTTGGGTGGCACGGGATACATGCGGACGTGCATTGTCCTGTTGGAACAGCAAGTTCCCTTGCCGGTCTAGGAATGGTAGAACGATGGGTTCGATGACGGTTTGGATGTACCGTGCACTATTCAGTGTCCCCTCGACGATCACCAGTGGTGTACGGCCAGTGTAGGAGATCGCTCCCCACACCATGATACCGGGTGTTGGCCCTGTGTGCCTTGGTCATATGCAGTCTTGATTGTGGCGCTCACCTGCATGGCGCCAAACACGCATACGACCATCATTGGCACCAAGGCAGACGCGACTCTCATCACTGAAGACGACACGTCTCCATTCGTCCCTCCATTCACGCCTGTCGCGACACCACTGGAGGCGGGCTGCACGATGTTGGGGCGTGAGCGGAAGACGGCCTAACGGTGTGCGGGACCGTAGCCCAGCTTCATGGAGACGGTTGCGAATGGTCCTCGCCGATACCCCAGGAGCAACAGTGTCCCTAATTTGCTGGGAAGTGGCGGTGCGATCCCCTACGGCACTGCGTAGGATCCTACGGTCTTGGTGTGCATCCGTGTGTCGCTGCGGTGTGGTCCCAGGTCGACGGGCACGTGCACCTTCCGCCGACCACTGGCGACAACATCGATGTACTGTGGAGACCTCACGCCCCACGTGTTGAGCAATTCGGCGGTACGTCCACCCGGCCTTCCGCATGCCCACTATACGCCCTCGCTCAAAGTCCGTCAACTGCACATACGGTTCACGTCCACGCTGTCGTGGCATGCTACCAGTGTTAAAGACTGCGATGGAGCTCCGTATGCCACGGCAAACTGGCTGACACTGACGGCGGCGGTGCACAAATGCTGCGCAGCTAGCGCCATTCGATGGCCAACACCGCGGTTCCTGGTGTGTCCGCTGTGCCGTGCGTGTGATCATTGCTTGTACAGCCCTCTCGCAGTGTCCGGAGCAAGTATGGTGGGTCTGACACACCGGTGTCACTGTGTTCTTTTTTCCATTTCCAGGAGTGTAGCAGAAATGGAGTTTCTGCATCTGCATACCCAAAATCTAATGGCTCAGTCAATATGACATTAAAATATGAAGATTTACATAAACTACTTTTCAGTTTTCTTGACTATCCTCTCATTCATTGAAGTTAACCTCTAAGAAAACACAGATCATTTGTAGCTGTTGTAACATTATACAGACACACTATCAGAAGTAACACCAACCACGCTTTATTCTGCTTCCACATGTAGAGATCCACAATAACACTGTATAAGTATAGAACAGTACAAAGTCTCATAACTATAGAACACATCAATATGCAGTCTTGTAGATGAGTGTACAATAAGCCAGTGAACATAAGTGAACCCAATAGCTTGGTGCAACGGGCTTATATTGGGCTCCCTCCCCCCTACCCTCAAAACTCCCAGACCTACTACCAGACCTACCCTGTCCCCACCATTTTCCTCCATGCTCTCACAAGCAGAAATACACTTTCCCCCACTCCACTGACACTGTATACAGAAGTAGCAGTGACAGTGTTTATTCTTTGACTTTTGTACAGCTTACTCTTGTCTGTGTACAGTAATGTATTCTCATGCCCGTAAATTGAGCATGTAATTCAAGAAAATAATATTCTTATGTTCCAGTGGTTCTCTGTTAGGAACTGCAACAATGGCTAAGCCAATGAATTTGTGCTGCCCAAACTCTGTATGACTATTGCAGCCACTTTTGACAATGATAGAACTCAGTGCAAGCAGCAATAACATGAGTACATTTACAATAATAGTTAGAGAGCTGGTAACACTTTTCACCAAAACAGAGACTGGCAGATGAGCCTGCTGAAACAAAAGGTGATATACACAATAAGAAGTCTAATAAAAATGTAAATTGGGTTCAGTGACTCCAGAAGCTTGAAAATGTTGCCAAAGTCATTTTTCACAATCATACAGAGGAAATGGTGGGGGTCGCATCAGTGGCTGTGGAACCTGGTGTGCCTACCTGCTGCCAAATTGTCATGGAGAGAGCCTGCTGCTGGTCAGTGAGAGTTCGCTGTTGTTCCACAAGAGATTGGAAAACTTCTTCCACTCACACATTCGCTGTAAATCACACCAAAGAGATGAAACACTCAGAGTATGCCATCATCATCCTCAAGTATGTTTCAACATTATACAGACACAATATCAGAAGTAACACCAACCAAGTTTTATTCTGCTTCCACATGAAGAGATCCAAAGTTACACAGAATGAAGTATAAAGAGTACAAAGTCTCATCACTACAGAACACATCAAAATACAGTCTCGTAGGTGGACTTACAATAAGCAAGTAAACATAAGTGAGGGCAAGGGTGCGGAGTGATAGGCTTATATTGGGCTGTTGTGCACACAGCACAGTAATTGCTGCAACATCTGTCCAGATTACAAGGCAACCTCTCTAGGCTGGCCCTAGAGGCACTTGTATCATGCACTGTCTGATTACTCACGTTCACACTAACCAACTGTGAAATACAGATACTTTTGCTACCTTCATTACTTTTAAGACTGTAGGTGGCATAAGAAAACTGCAAAGTGCCAAACAATGGTACATTTATCTGTATCCCTGACATTCTTCAACCATATTTTGAAATTCCTTGAGAATATTGATAAAAAGATTAAAATCGGAGGTTACACTTAAATACCTCCCCCCATGAACCATGGACCTTGCCGTTGGTGGGGAGGCTTGCGTGCCTCAGCGATACAGATGGCCGTACCGTAGGTGCAACCACAACGGAGGGGTATCGGTTGAGAGGCCAGACAAACATGAGGTTCCTGAAGAGGAGCAGCAGCCTTTTCAGTAGTTGCAGGGGCAACAGTCTGGATGATTGACTGATCTGGCCTTGTAACACTAACCAAAACGGCCTTGCTGTGCTGGTATTGCGAACAGCTGAAAGCAAGGGGGAAACTACGGCCGTAATTTTTCCCAAGGGCATGCAGCTTTACTGTATGGTTAAATGATGATGGCATCCTCTTGGGTAAAACATTCCGGAAGTAAAATAGTCCCCCATTCGGATCTCCGGGCGGGGACTACTCGAGAGGATGTCATTATCAGGAGAAAGAAAACTGGCGTTCTACGGATTGGAGCGTGGAATGTCAGATCCCTTAAGCGGGCAGGTAGGTTAGAAAATTTAAAAAGGGAAATGGATAGGTTAAAGTTAGATATAGTGGGAATTAGTGAAGTTCGTTGGCAGGAGGAACAAGACTTTTGGTCAGGTGATTACAGGGTTATAAATACAAAATCAAATAGGGGTAATGCAGGAGTAGGTTTAATAATGAATAAAAAAATAGGAGTGCGGGTTAGCTACTACAAACAGCATAGTGAACGCATTATTGTGGCCAAGATAGACACAAAGCCCATGCCTACTACAGTAGTACAAGTTTATATGCCAACTAGCTCTGCAGATGATGAAGAAATAGATGAAATGTATGACGAGATAAAAGAAATTATTCAGGTAGTGAAGGGAGACGAAAATTTAATAGTCATGGGTGACTGGAATTCGTCAGTAGGAAAAGGGAGAGAAGGAAACATAGTAGGTGAATATGGATTGGGGGAAAGGAATGAAAGAGGAAGCCGCCTTGTAGAGTTCTGCACAGAGCATAACTTAATCATAGCCAACACTTGGTTCAAGAATCATAAAAGAAGGTTGTATACCTGGAAGACTCCTGGAGATACTAAAAGGTATCAGATAGATTATATAATGGTAAGACAGAGATTTAGGAACCAGGTTTTAAATTGTAAGACATTTCCAGGGGCAGATGTGGACTCTGACCACAATCTATTGGTTATGACCTGTAGATTAAAACTGAAGAAACTGCAAAAAGGTGGGAATTTAAGGAGATGGGACCTGGATAAACTGAAAGAACCAGAGGTTGTAGAGAGTTTCAGGGAGAGCATAAGGGAACAATTGACAGGAATGGGGGAAAGAAATACAGTAGAAGAAAAATGGGTAGCTCTGAGGGATGAAGTAGTGAAGGCAGCAGAGGATCAAGTAGGTAAAAAGACGAGGGCTAATAGAAATCCTTGGGTAACAGAAGAAATATTGAATTTAATTGATGAAAGGAGAAAATATAAAAATGCAGTAAATGAAGCAGGCAAAAAAGAATACAAACGTCTCAAAAATGATATCGACAGGAAGTGCAAAATGGCTAAGCAGGGATGGCTAGAGGACAAATGTAAGGATGTAGAGGCTTGTCTCACTAGGGGTAAGATAGATACTGCCTACAGGAAAATTAAAGAGACCTTTGGAGAGAAGAGAACCACTTGTATGAATATCAAGAGCTCAGATGGCAACCCAGTTCTAAGCAAAGAAGGGAAGGCAGAAAGGTGGAAGGAGTATATACAGGGTTTATACAAGGGCGATGTACTTGAGGACAATATTATAGAAATGGAAGAGGATGTAGATGAAGACAAAATGGGAGATAAGATACTGCGTGAAGAGTTTGACAGAGCACTGAAAGACCTGAGTCGAAACAAGGCCCCGGGAGTAGACAACATTCCATTTGAACTACTGATGGCCTCGGGAGAGCCAGTCCTGACAAAACTCTACCATCTGGTGAGCACGATGTATGAGACAGGCGAAATACCCTCAGACTTCAAGAAGAATATAATAATTCCAATCCCAAAGAAAGCAGGTGTTGACAGATGTGAAAATTACCGAACTATCAGTTTAATAAGTCACAGCTGCAAAATACTGACGCGAATTCTTTACAGACGAATGGAAAAACTGGTAGAAGCCGACCTCGGAGAAGATCAGTTTGGATTCCGTAGAAATGTTGGAACACGTGAGGCAATACTGACCTTACGACTTATCTTAGAAGAAAGATTAAGGAAAGGCAAACCTACGTTTCTAGCATTTGTAGACTTAGAGAAAGCTTTTGACAATGTTGACTGGAATACTCTCTTTCAAATTCTGAAGGTGGCAGGGGTAAAATACAGGGAGCGAAACGCTATTTACAGTTTGTACAGAAACCAGATGGCAGTTATAAGAGTCGAGGGGCATGAAAGGGAAGCAGTGATTGGGAAGGGACTGAGACAGGGTTGTAGCCTCTCCCCGATGTTATTCAATCTGTATATTGAGCAAGCAGTAAAGGAAACAAAAGAAAAATTCGGAATAGGTATTAAAATTCATGGAGAAGAAGTAAAAACTTTGAGGTTCGCCGATGACATTGTAATTCTGTCAGAGACAGCAAAGGACTTGGAAGAGCAGTTGAACGGAATGGACAGTGTCTTGAAAGGAGGATATAAGATGAACATCAACAAAAGCAAAACGAGGATAATGGAATGCAGTCAAATTAAGTCGGGTGATGCTGATGGAATTAGATTAGGAAATGAGACACTTAAAGTAGTAAAGGAGTTTTGCTATTTAGGGAGTAAAATAACCGATGATGGTCGAAGTAGAGAGGATATAAAATGTAGACTGGCAATGGCAAGGAAAGCGTTTCTCAAGAAGAGGAATTTGTTAACATCGGGTATAGATTTAAGTGTCAGGAAGTCGTTTCTGAAAGTATTTGTATGGAGTGTAGCCATGTATGGAAGTGAAACATGGACGATAACTAGTTTGGACAAGAAGAGAATAGAAGCTTTCAAAATGTGGTGCTACAGAAGAATGCTGAAGATAAGGTGGGTAGATCACGTAACTAATGAGGAGGTACTGAATAGGATTGGGGAGAAGAGAAGTCTGTGGCACAACTTGACTAGAAGAAGGGATCGGTTGGTAGGACATGTTTTGAGGCATCAAGGGATCACAAATTTAGCATTGGAGGGCAGTGTGGAGGGTAAAAATCGTAGAGGGAGACCAAGAGATGAATACACTAAGCAGATTCAGAAGGATGTAGGTTGCAGTAGATACTGGGAGATGAAGAAGCTTGCACAGGATAGAGTAGCATGGAGAGCTGCATCAAACCAGTCTCAGGACTGAAGACCACAACAACAACAAAACACTTAAATACCATCCTTCATGCTGATGACACTATGTTTCTCCTTGACTCTTTTTGGACAGAGTAAATATAGCAATGTAGAGTTTGAACTTAAAATCAATTTCCAGAAACCAGTATTAATATTTGTCAACCAGAAAAAAATAACTAAAACAGTTATAAACTTAGATGAATATGTACTAACAAAAGTGACCAAAACAAATGCCGCTGCCCCGAAGTCATCTTTGTCACCGTGGCCTTCGCCCTGGGAGCATTCGTGCTGACTTTGCGGGACCTTTTTTAGGTACTTATTGGCTCCTCGTAATTGACGCCTACTCTAACTTTCCTTTCATTGTCCGTTGCACGTCGCCTACCACCGCAGCAACCACAAGCGCTATCGCCCACATTTTTTCTTTGGAAGGCCTTCCCTCTACTCTTGATACTGATAATGGTCCACAATTTGCCTCTTCCGAATTTCTGGTTTTTTGCGCTTGTCACGGCGTTAGGCATGTCACGGCCCCTCCGTTCCATCCACAATCAAACGGTGAGGCTGAATGACTGGTCCGTAAGTTTAAGGCTCAGATGCAGAAACTCCTGACTTCTTCTGCTGCTGATGATGCGCTTTTCCAGTTTCTGGCTTCTTACCGTTTCACCCCCATGGGTGACCACAGCCCGGCTGAGCTCTTACATGGCTGACAGCCCCGCATGCTATTTCATCTTCTGCGGCCTTCCACCTTACAGCCGCGGGCGTCTTCGCTTGGCCGGTTCACCGCCGACGACCTTGTCTGGGTACGTGGATATGGCAGTCAGCCAAAATGGAGTCCGGGCCACATCTTAAGACACCGTGGCCGACGCCTGTATGAAATCCAGATGGACGTGGGTGTTGCAGTGCATCATTCGGACCAGCTTCAGCCTCGTGTGCCAGCAACGCCTGTTCCGAATGCCGCTGCACCACCTTCAGCTCTACCTGACACTCGGGATCTTGGCATCTCTCGTTACTCATAACGCAGCCCTCTCACTGTCATCTCGGTGCCAGTACAAGAACGGACGCCACCAGGAGACGTGTCCATGCAAGAACCGGATGACCATCATCTGTCGGAGCCAATCTACTTGCCTCCTCCTCCTACGGGCGCCGACACATCGCCCATGTCTCCTTTTATATCAACTGGACTTGCCGGAATGGGCAGATTGGCGCACGGGGCCCTAGCAGATTCGACCCCTACGTCTCCTGTCATCTCAACCCGTTATCATTGGGGACACTTCCGTCTGTACGGGAAGCCTCCTCCTCGAGACTTTATGGCCGGTCACGCAACCCCTATGGACGTTAGCAATCTACTGGCCACCTCCATCAAGACCAGTGAAAAAATTTCAAAGGGGGGAAAAGTGCTGTGACTCGCCAATCATTCAAAGTGCCGCCGCACAATTACACGTGTCCTCTACATACGGTGCTGTCTGCCAACCATGCAGCATCTGCGCCACCTAAGCGGCCAGCCAGCCAGCCAGCAGCCGCTAGACTTGGACTCAGTGCTCATAAGTGCTCATTCGAATGTGACCGTGTTCACATGTCTTGCTTGGTCAACTTGCTTATATGCGTTGTGTCGTTTTGAAATATATGTGTTCAACTTGATGTTACAACAGTTTGACCTTTCTATTTAGCTTGTTGTCCTATTTCAGTGTAACAATAAAGTAGATAAATATTTAAAGACACAGTTTGGCTTTGTGACAGCAGCTTGTTCTAGACAAGAAATTAAATAAGGTGTATTCTAAAAGTAATGGCCATTTGCTTATGTTTAAATGTTGGCAGCTCAGAATAAAGTCATGCAGTGCTTCTTCAGTTGTGAAGTGCATTTTGTAATTTGTACTTTTTATGCGTAGCTGCTCATAGTCACCAGGAGTTGGGCCTAGTTTATGAACCTTTGGTTATTAGTGATAGAAAGGCTAGACAGTGGTGTTAGGACTTTAACTCCATAACATAAAGTTCCAAGTTATTTTGTTTTTATTATTTTGACAGAATCTCAAAATCCAGAGTATACTCAGGCAACTTAAGAACAGACTTTTGAAAAACTAAAACGCCTCTTATACCTATTTCAGTGCTGATAGTTAAACGATTGGCTGCTAAAGAGTCCCTTATTTGTAGCCTGGCTGTCATGTTCTGGTTGAGGTGGTTGCCACTAGGTATCATCTTTGCTGTGTGGAGCTTTGGTTACTCAACAATAAGAGATAAGCTTTCGAGCTCTGTCCTCTATTGTTTAGGCAGTGCTTCTAGCTGCAGTGATCCTTAATTTGACACTGAATTTAGTAGCTCAGAAAGTGAAGAATACTGTGATTTTATTTCATTAGAGACTGAAAGTGATGACAGATTGTCAGATAACTGACAATTGGTTCCCTGTGATATAACATAAATATGTGCACTGTGCCCCATCCAGCTCCTCCAAGATTTATGTTCACAGGAAACTATTGTAAAATACATGGCTCTACTTCATATCTACACAGAAACTGAAAAATTAGTTTAAGTTTTAGGATGTTTTATTCAAAGTCTAGTGCATGAGTATTCCCAGAATGTTATTAATGCTGCTCTTTAAAAATCTGTAACTCATTATTATGTTCTTTAAAAACTATCATTATGTGTCTGTATGTAATGCCTTGGATTATAAGATGTTTTTAATAAAAATTACTATTTTTTGGGTCATAACTCACTAAAAAATCAACAGGTATGGTGTTAAAAGTGGTCATACAAATGTGTATTGTGAAGAGCGGAGTGGCAGACTCTAAACCCTTACCATTGAAATTGTCCAATAAGTGGAAAAAAAACTGTGATCTGATCAACGGTTGATGATTGATACTCTGCCTGATGTATTATTCCTGTGTGGCACATCACGATTGTCATAGAAAAGCTTGGCTATTGCAAACTGTATACAAGGTGTCTACTGAAAATGCTTTCCAGACAGCACAAAGGACAATGAATGCTGAACGTGTGAGCACTTTTGGACTGATATTGACAAGATGGAAGTGATTTGTTTTCCTGTATTATTATGGGCAATGAGATGTGGATTTTGTACACCAACATGGAATGGAAATGACAGTCTGTGTTTTGTAGTCATTAAACTTCATCAAAATAAAAAATACTTCAATAATCGCTTTAATAAGTTGAAAATGATGACTAATGTTTTCTAGAGTGAAAAGAGAATTCTTATGGTTGATGTCATGGATGTGGGCCAACGATTACAGCTGACGTGTAATGAAAAAACAGTCCCCAAACTGATTTATGACACCCAAAATGTTGGAGTGAGAAGTCATTCTCTTCTACTACAGTGTCATTCTCTTCCACTACAATCTGTGTCCACATATTCAGCATTTCTGCTGGGGCCTTATTGACCAACTACCTTACAGCCATGAGCTTTCACTCTATGACTATTACCTCCTCACACATGCCTTATGAAATTATTCTGCACCTAACATCCTTTGTGGAGAATGTATTGGGAACTCTTTCAGTTCACTGCTTTTCATTTTATTTTAGTTTTTGAACCTAAATCCAATTGTTGCTAGCTTATAACAACTTTCATTGATTTTATTCCCTTATTACCCAAGGAAAAAATCACAGTAATCATTGCCTTGCACCAAGAAATAAATGAAATAAATTTTAGTAACCAATCTCTTGTTTGCAGGTTCACATCCTGGTGAATATAAAGAATTTCTATATGAACCAAATGTAAATTTTTACCGTAATGGTTCACTTGAGTTCTTACACATAAGCAAAGACAGTGAAGGATACTACTTATGTGAAGCTAAGAACGAGGTTGGAATTGGAGTCAGCAAAGTCATATTTCTGAAAGTTAATGGTATGTACTGTATTTTGCCATGGTGTTTAATACATTAGATATTCTCATTGGCCTTTAACATCTGACTCTGTACTGTTTTATGCTATTATTTTATAAGAAGCTTATGCCCATATTCAATCCTTGCATATGCAAATGACATACAGACTATACAACTTTTATTTAGAATATATTCATACATGGTGCACATGGTCATACTCAGTTGCAAACTCCAATGTTTCAAGATTTTTTCAGTATTTACAATAAATTTAGATGCCCTTAACCATCTGTTAAACTGTCATCCACACTAGAAGTGATTTTTTAAAAAGCTGCTACAATTATTCTCTTAGCTTAAAACAGGTTGTTATTTCAATGCTGTGTTAATGCTGCTCTGTTTTATTTTTGGTACATTGTTTCTGAAAGTATAAGAGCTCAATCCAATTTATTGATAATGAAAAAGATAAATATTTTGTGTTATTCTATTTCTTCCCATCAGAGTTCATTGCACAGTTCTTATCCTGGTAGCCAAAGCACCAATCATAAAACTGTGGCACAGTCTATTTAAAATAAAAATAAGTTTACAAGTCTTCATTGGAAACATAAAATATCATGTATTAGTCACTAAGAAGTGAAGAAGACAGGACATCAACTTCAGCTTATACAAAGAGATGTTGAGAACACTTCTTTGCATAAATTGATTTTAAAAGTATGCTGTAGTATTGTTCACAGTAGCTGCAGACTGTACATGCAGAAAGACAACATTTGCATGACACTTACTTTGTCTATTAACATACCTAACCACTGAAAAAGTGTTAATGGTATACTTAAAACTTTCTCAGGGAAAATATGCAGATGATTGTCTTTCTACTACATATTTCAGCTCCGGCATACTTTCCACAGAAATCAAAACAAATGCAAGTGGAGAAGGGTGAGCAGGCACATCTTCAGTGCACGGCTCTAGGTGACACACCAATTGATATTACGTGGAAGGTAGGAGGAAAGCGCATAGCTGATGACATGGACCAAAGGTAAAGATATATAAAATGTAAAGGTTGCTCACTTAAATTTTAGATTTGTAGCACTGCTACATTCTTTTATTTTTTCATTTTTTAAAGATTTTATTGTTAGTGCTTGCTATTGAAACTGCTTTTTTTCCCTCTTGCTCTCTTTGTTTCCTACCCTTATTTTGTACTTCTATCAAATATTCTTCCCTAATCAATACCTTTTGCTCTGTTATGTACATACTGTTGCACACATCGATGCTCTGCACGCCCATTGTGACTCAGTACCACCAAGGACTGGAGCCGTTCTCAAAAGGGTCTCAACTATCTCTTGTTATGCACTCAAATGAGAAATATCTTACCCACTATCCTTCCTACCCCTCTCACAGCAAGATTCTGCTGCCCACTGAACCTACACAATGCCCTTTTCCATTTCCACCCTAACCCTGCTCCAAACCCCTTGCCTCATGGCTCACATCCCTGCAGTAGACCTAGATGCAAGACCTGTTTTATACATCCACCCACCACCACCTACTCCAGTGTGGTTACAGGCATCATCTATCCTATCAAAGGCATGACTACCTGTGAAAGCAATAATGTGATCTTAACACTAAACTGGAACCACTGTGCTGCTTTCTACGTGATCATTAAAACCAACAATCTGTCTGTCGGCATGAATGACCACCACCAGGAGAAAGCTGGACCACCCAGCTGCTGAACATGCTGCCTGTAATAGTGTGCTTTACCTCAAAGGCTGCTTCACAGCCTGTGCAACCTACATTCTTCCTATCAGCCTCAGCTTATCTGAATTGTGCAGTGCGAACTCTCCCTGCAATATATCCTATGTTTCTGTAATCCCCCTGGGTTCAACCTTTTCTAGTCTCCATCCTTCATCTCCCACTCCAGTGCTACACAGCCTTGTATTCCACCAGTACACCCACTAGTCTTTTTCCCCTCCTCTACTTCTCTCCATTTCTGCTCTTCCTCCCTCCCTCCACCCCTAAAAACTCCCAGACCTACCCTGTCCCCACCATATCCCTCCATGTTCTCACAAGCAGAAATACACCTTCCCCCACCCCACTGACTCTGTATACAGAAGTAGCAGTGACAGTGCTTATTCTTTGATTTCTGTACAGCTTACTCTTGTCCATGTACAGTAATATATTCTCATGCCCGTAAATTGAGCACGTAAATTCAAGAAAATAATATTCTTATGTTCCTGATTCCTGACAGTGCTAATTCGGGCTTTATCACTCAGATTGATAGTACATAATGAAAAAGGTCAGACTGCCATAATTCAAGCAGTGTCTAACAAGTGGTGACCCAAATGTGATTGAAAAGTTGGTGTGATCTGAAAGCCCATGTGATTTGCAAGCTGAAGAGCACTCAGCCAACATGATTTTGATATAAACTTCTAAGATGCAAGGCAAACAGCAGTGTCAAGATTAGCCACACTCGTGTTCCTATTCTGGCCACATAACACAGTTCTGTGGTTTGTAAGGCGAGTTTTCGCTATGTTGGAATCAGGCACACTCAATGAAGTTTGCGCTGATTTTGAGCCAGTTGGAGCACCATTAAAATGGGGAAGTACAGGATGTAATAACCACACCACTGGCAGAAAATTCTTATGACAAGCTTATTAATTCAAACAGTTGCAGCCTTCCAGGAGAACAGAATCTGTCAAATGCTGACACAAGAGGATATGGGTGACCACTGACCACCACAGTACCTTCAATGCCTAAGAAGCAAGGTAGACACTGGTCCCAGATAATTTGCTGCACACCATTTGAAGCAGTCATTTACCATCACAGGTTGAGGTGATGATAACACCACAATCAAAAATGCTGTTAGATGCCATTGAAGAAAGAGCTTGCAGACCAAAGATAGGAAGCCATCACTGCTGTTCAGGTTAACACAGTGACAAAACCATACAGCAATACAGTTCTTTAGCGGCAAAAGTGGATTTACTGTGCACACAAATTAGCAAGCTGTTGAAGCAAACCAGTGCCATTGTTAGAGAATGATATCATAAGAAATTTAGGGGCCATTCGTCAACCAGCACTGCATCCTCCAATGCAGACCACTCTACATGGTGGTACTATCATAAGTTCAGTGAGTGGGTGAGGAAGTGTACTGCACCATGAGCTTCACCAAATGCCAACAGCAGACAGTCATAGATGCAGCCAACTGCCTGTCACGGTCACGGTGCTTTTTCATCAATGACAGAAAATCAGATCAAAAGTATTTGTTGGACACTAGCTCCAATTTAAGTATTTTGCTGTGAACTTCAACTCTTCACTGCATACCACAGGCAGCATTCTGTTTGACAGTGGTGAACAACTCCTCCACATCAGTTTACATAACTCAGCAGACAGAATTAGATCTGGGACTATGTTACTCTTTCATCAGGTATGTAACATCACCTACATCTCAGAAGCCATCATGAGAGTTGACTTTCTAGCTTATTAAAATCTGCTGCCACTCGTGGTTAATGCTTGTCTAGTGATATTCAGCCGCATCGCAGCAGTTCACAATGCCAAGATGATGCAAGGATGTAACCATAAGCACACAACACTGCTACAACAATTACTAATCTGATCAGACCTCCAGATGTTCCTAAACAAGTGCTACACAATACAGTGCATCATATTAAGACTACCAATGGCCCACCTGTATCATGGAGGCCTATATGCTTGACACTCGAACGTCTGGCTATCACTAAAGTCGCGTTTGACACTATGTTAAAAAAGACATTATCCAACCACCAAGTGGCCCATGTTCACCCCTCTACGCCTAGTCTCTCAGACGTGTGGAGTGTGGGGCCCACGTGGAAATTATCATGCACTTAACAGCAGAACTCCACCAGATAGCTAACCAGTACCATTGTTATGCCTTACATGGACCCACTATGTTCAGCATCCTGGATTGTACCAAAGCTTACACTCAAATTCCCGTAGCAGAGGAGGACATACCCAAAGAGTCTATCATCACTCTGTATGGGTTGTTTGAATGGATGTACATGACATTTGGCTTATGTAATGCTGCTTAGACATGGCAGTTGTTTATCAGTTCAGTTTTGCAAGGCCTGATATATTGTTTTGCGTACCTGGATGATATCTTTTGTGCCACTGGGGAGCAACATCAACAACACTTAATCAAAGTGTGCATATGTTTAGAGCAGTATAGTGTGATTTTGATCATGGTTAAATGTTTTTTCAAACAATCTGAGATCACCTACCTGGGCCACCGAATTTCTTCTGTGGGCTCCCTACCGTTACCAGAAAAAGTCAAAGCTGTCCTGCAGATACCAAAACTGAAGACCATTAAAGAATCATGCCTGTTTCTTGGGACTTTGAATTTTTATTGCAGACATCTACTGCATTTATTGAAACTGCAACAACCACTAACTGCTGCACCGTTTGCCCCGAAAGTCAGAAACAACACCACAGTTCAGTGGATGGTTGTGACGAGCTCTACGTTTGAAGCCACAAAACAGAGTATGGTGAATGCTGCATTTCTCGCACACCCCAAGCTGGATGCCCCCTTAGTATTAGTAGTGGATGCAAGTCAGACACTATTGGTGCAGAGTTGCAGCAGTGGTCAGATGACTCATGGCAACCACTTGCATACTATTCACACGAACTGTCACCATTACAGCAGAAGTGCTGTGCTTACAAGCATGAGCATCTTGCTGTGTACTGAGCAGTTTAGGTACTTTTGACCACAGTTAAAAGCAAGAGTATTCACATCTATGCTGATCATAAACCTTTATGTATGCCTTCAAGCAGAACAGCAACTACTCCTCACCTCACCAATATAAGTACCTAGAATTCATAGCTACATTCAGAACAAACATCAAGCACTTTTCTGGTATGAGCAATGTAGTTGCTGATTGCCTCTTGTACATCAACAGCGTCTCGTGGCCTGTAGATTTCATGGAACTGACTTGGGCACAGCAAGATGATCAAGAGCTCCAAAGTTTTTTTTTTATTTGATGACACAGCTGCAACTTTTCAACATGTATAGTGAGGAAGTCAAACTGTATTGTGATACCTCTCGTGGAAGATTGCACTCTTCGTTACTAGCTGCACTTCATAGACAGCCCACACAACTTGTCACTCTGGATGTGTCTGACTTTTCATCTGATGTCAATGCACTTTGTATGGCTCAGTATAGAAAAAAGACTGTATCAACTGGACACATGCATGCCTATAATGTAACAAAGTGTCTTGTCACATGCACATGTTCATTGGCAATTTCCAGGATACAACCTTACATTTCATGCATGTGCAATTTGGCATAATAGGACCATTGCCTCCATAAAATGACCAATACTACTTAGTACGACAGATCATTTCACTCATTGGCCAGAAGTGGTGCTTATGGACAATATTTCCACAGAAATATTAGCTTTTGCTTTTGTGTTGACATTGTTAAATAGGGTTGGTTGTCCTCTCCACATTATGGCTGACCATGGATAACAATTTGATTTTTTCACACAGCTTGCAAGAGTGTGTGAATATATGCATCAGAAGACCACCAGCTAACATCTGATGAGAGCAATGGCATGACTGAGCCACACTTATGTCACAATACCACCTGGGTGACCACTCTTCCAACAGTTCTTCTCAGTCCGTGGAACACTTACAAGCCAGACATTGATTCCTCTGCAGCAGAACTCATTTATGGCGAAGCATTACATCTTCTAGGAGAATTTATTGATGCCAGCTCTCTGCAGTCATCATCTCAGGATGCTCCATGTTTTATACAATGTTTGTAGCACCACATAGTTCACATCTGTCCTTGCAGAGCCTTCAGATATGGCACACTACCTAGTTACGTGCACCATGACTTGTACTATTGTTTGCACGTAATGCTATGTATAGACAACATGAAACTACCATTACAGCTTCTTTATACTGACTCATTCTGTGTTTTAAGAAGAGGTACACAGACACCAGACGTGGTGAATAGCAAAAGCACAACCATCTCTCTTGATCAAGTCAAGACCGCCTACATCTTCCAGGAGGTACTTAAAGCCAAAGTATCAAGAAGACAGGTTCATCTTCCGGTACCAGGCTCACAAGCACAGAAGCAACAACTACATGATGCCCAACCACAGTTGGTGTGCACGACTCATTCTGGAAATCATGTGCAATTTCCTGTGCATTTTTCGACAGTGTTCCGCTTCTGCCACGGAGGCTGCTTTAGCATCAAACCATTGTTGTCTGCTGCACGTAAAAGATGTTGTTGTCACGCTGACAAAGTTGTAATTGTGCACCATCCAGTGATGCTGTATACAGCAGCAGCAGTGACAGTCTTTATTCTTTGACTCTCAAACAACTTACTCTTGTCCACGAATTTTGTACATAGCTACACAGTTTTCCCATCTCAACTATGTTGATACTTGACAGACTGTTCTTCATTCATATATAAAATTTCCCATGCCTGTTAATTGAGAGTGTTATTCAAGAAAATAATGTTCTTACATTCCTGATTCCCAAGAGCGCTAATTCAGGCTCCACCACTTGGCTTCATAGTATATAATGACAGAGGCTGAACTGCCCTAATTCAAGAATTATCAGACAGTACCAATAACTTCACCAACTGAAGGTAAGTACTGGCCAGAAATTTTGTCTCATAACTGAGTAACTGTTTATGCTATTTACCAACTAACATATGTCCATTGCACTGCAATGCATATAGAAGTGACCACCAGAAAACTGGCTGAGCACACGAATGGGCACAGAAAGCTGTTGGCCTGTGGGGATATCCAGCGTCCAGTTGCTGAATGTGCTCTACAGCATCTCTCAAAGCCACACCACATGGGCTGTTTTTCCAACTGATATTGCCTTCCCTTAACTCCAGAAGTGTGAAATTGAGCGTGAACTCCTTGCATCCCAAACTCTCCTGGACTTGACCTCCATCAAAATGCAACTCTTTCCCACCTTCTCTTTTTACCATATTGCTTTTATTATATTTTTAATATCTGTAGTTTTTTATTTTGTGATTATACCTTATCCAGTTATTTTCTGAATAGCTTTTTTTATTTTTTCATCTTCATTCTTATCTCTCCCCTCCTCCGCCCCCCCCCCCCCACCTCTCTCTCTCTCTCTCTCTCTCCCTCTCCCTCTCCCTCTCCCCCTCTCCCCCTCTCCCCCTCTCTCCCCCTCTCCCCCCCTCTCCCCCTCTCTCCCCCTCTCTCTCTCCCTCTGTCTCTCTCTCTCTCTCCCACCCCCCTCCCCCCTCTCTCTCTCCCCCTCTGTCTCCCTCCCTCCCTCCCTCCCTCCCTCTCCCTCTCCCTCTCACTCTCTCATTGGTTTTTCCTCATCTCATCTCCTTTTCCTTCTAATTCTTAATTGTGCTATTCACATCCTCTTAATCTCACAATTTTAGAATTTATTATTTGTGTTCATTTCTCTTATGGGAGTTGAGGCTAAATGACAAGTAATTCCATGCATCATTAAACCATGACAAAATATGTCAAGTGTTTTCTTACATTTATTTCACAACAAAATTATTTCTGTGTTACTCATTGATTTTGATCTCTAATAACTGCTAAATCAACTTACAGTGGATATGCAGATCCTATCCAAATGTAAAGTAAAAGAAAGAGATGCAGACATATTTTGCTACATGTTGGCAGAAAATGAATTATCAGTGTCGGCTAGAAAATGAAAGTGTTAAAATATATCGAGACATTGTTTTCACAGAAGGAGAATAGCAAAGAGACTAATCAATCAGAAGGTGTGAAAAGTGGTTGATGTTCTTATAGTGAAATAACACTGGAACCTTATGAGACCATATATATGGAGGATAATTTACACATAATAGAAGTCTTGCTTTCACAAGCATCAAAACAAGCTACTGTTGCCATGTTCATCTGAAATGTTTGAGAAATGAAAATAAGAGTCATTGACGGAAAATTTTCAGTGTACTCTAAATTTTACGTGGCCATGACTATGACAATACACGTGGAAGAAAGCACAGGTCACATCTGTCTACAAGAAGGGTAGCAGTGATGATCCACAAAATCATCCTATATCATTGACATCCATTTGTTGTAAAAACTTAGAACATATTCTGTGCTCAAATGTAATGAGGTATCTCAAACAGATGACCTCCTCTGTGCCAATCAGCAGGGATTCTGAAAGTATCAATCATGCAAAACCCAATTCCCACTTTTCTCACATGATATTCTGAGACCATGATTCAAGACAGTGAGGTAGATGCAGTATTTCTTGACTTCCAAAAAGCATTGATTCAGTAATAACATACACTTATTATTGAAAGTATGATCATATGGCTTATCAAGCAAAAATTGTGACTGGATTGAAGATTTCTTGATAGGGAGGAAACAGCATGTTATCTTGGATGGAGAATCATGAACAGAGGAAGAATTAACTTCATGTGTACCACAGAGGAATGATCTGGGGCCCTTGCCATTCATGCTGTATATTAATGGCCTTGTAGAAAAAATTAATAGTAACCTCAGACTTCTTGCAAATGATGCAGGTATCATGTATAATAAAGCACTGTCTACAATACGGTCACAAATTATCAGTCATATTTGTGCAGAGATGGACAACTGGTTTTAAATGTACAGAAATTTGAAATTGTGCACTTCACAAAATGGAAAAAAAATGTGGTATCTATGACTATGACATCAGCTAGTCACAATGGAAATCAGTCAACTCATATGAATACCTGGCTGCCCAAGAAAGCATTTGTTCTCCCGCATTATTTAAACTGTACACCAATGATCAACCATGTAACAAGGCATGCACCTCATTTATTTTTTCCAGCAATGTGTCCTTCTGTACCCAGTGTAACATATTTGAAGGTGCCAAAAGGCAACTTTTGTCTGCTCTTGGCTATCTGGGAGAGTGTTATGAAGATAACAGCATGAAGCCAAACCCTAGTAAAACAGTAGTCAGCGCTTTCTACCTTCACAACAAACGTTCCAATTAGAAGTTAAAAGTCTTGTTGTTATGAACTCCTCTCAGTCAACAGCTCTACCCATAAATGACTCGGGGTTGTTCTTGATCGGAGTCTGCATTCAAGGAGCAATCTGACAGCTTCAGAATAAAGGTCACAGCATGAAACAGTATCTTAAAAACACTCAAAGGCACAAGTTGGGTAGCAAGCAACATTTGCTTTGGAAGTCGTATCTGGCCTTGTGCTGCTTGGCAGAAGAATATGCTTCCCCCTTGTGGTACCAGTCCTGCCACTCGAAACATTGCTCTTCACGAAACTCGGTGACAGGATACTTGACACCAACTCTATTTGAGAAAAATCTCAGTTCTGGCCAGAATAGCACCAGCCAACATCAGAATGATAGTCCAATTTGACAGCACAAATCTGAAAGGAGCAAAGTGAGCACCGATGATAGACACCAGCTTCAGGGGCGTGAAGCTGTTACTCATTGTCTTCATGGCAGGAAAGGTTTATCTCAAGTACTGCCTGTTGTGTCTAGACAAGACAGCCTAGACACAATGAGAGGAAGCCGAAAGCCACGCACTTAAACTCACGCAGGCTGGCGTGAGGTCTGAAACAGGATACGTAATGAATGCTATAAAGAAAAGTACGTAGCTTCTGGAATACTTAACTTTAATCCACATTTGTAGAACATCGCTCTTGATGATACATTAATAGAATCTCAATATCACTTGAATACGGCGCCTTGCTAGGTCATAGCAAATATAGCTGAAGGCTATGCTAACTATTGTCTCGGCAAATGAGAGCGTAATTCTCAGTGAACCATAGCTAGCAACATCGGCTGTACAACTGGGGCGAGTGCTAGTACGTCTCTCTAGACCTGCCGTGTGGTGGCGCTCGGTCTGCAATTACTGACAGTGGCGACATGCGGGTCCGTCGTATACTAGCGGACCGCGGCCGATTTAAAAGCTACCACCTAGCAAGTGTGGTGTCTGGCGGTGACACCACATTCCTCCCCCGCAAATCGGCGGACGGTTGTGGTATAAGGCTTCCGCCCGCCGTGGAGAGGACCCGATGTTGGCGTATGCGACGAGGTGGGGAGCCTAACAACAGGCGAGGCTGTGCCACCCGCACCCGGCCATTCTGTCCGAGGGGAGCTAGAAAACGCCTGAAAACCTAGTCCAGGGTGCACGCCAACATGAGGTGTATGCGCCCGTAGATAGTCAGGAGGGGCCGAAGGGTCGACCTCCATCGAGTCGGAGCACCCGGCGGGTGAAGACGACAGCTGGTCTGGAGCGGGCAAGAGTTCCATGCCAGAGAACAGCTGGTCACGGAAAGCGATCGGCGGCGCGTGACCCAGGGAGGCGCCCGGCGGTTGCAGCGACGCGTCCACTGCGGGCGGCGCCGGCGGGAGAACAGGCGGCAGCGGCGGTGGCGGCACATCGCCATGGGGCAAAATGGAAGGCAGCGGCGGTAACACCTGGGGATGAGGCGAGCCAGTAGATGGGTCCCCAGGGCGCTGACCAGATGGCACCGTCGCTGAAAGCAGACGGGGAGCGGCAGAACCCGGGCGACGACAGAGGCGCAGCTGATTGAGATGCCTACGCACCTCACCAGAGGCCCCCAAAACCAGATACATAGCGCGGCCGAGGCAGCAAAGAATGCGCCCTGCGAGCCAACGCTGTGAACCGTGATAGTTGCGATAATAGGCAACGTCGCCTGGAGCAAAAGCAGGTGTCTGCCGCTGCACAGGAACCTGATGCGGCGGATGCAACAAAGACATCAAGGTTTGATGAGGACGACCATGGAGAAACTCAGCCGGCGAGCTACCATCTCGGGGCTGAGAGCGATATGAAGACAAAAAGAGCAATAACGCGTCCTCCCGAGAATGCGACTCTTTCAACTTCAACATATGTGACTTGAAAGTCCAGACCAAACGTTCAGCGGCACCGTTTGACTGTGGCAAAAATGGCGTGGATGTCAGATGTTGAGTACCATTGGCCTTGCAGAATGACTGAAATTCTGCGGACATGAATTGTGGGCCATTGTCGGAAACAATAGTCTGTGGTAGACCTTCAATGCAAAAGATAGCGGATAACGCTTGGATGGTGGCAGATGACATCGTGGAAGACATCCGGACAACAAAAGGAAAATTACTGAAGGAATCTACAACAACCAACCATCGAGCATTCCAGAATGGACCAGCAAAATCGATGTGTAAGCGTTGCCAAGGGGAAGTGGCTTTTGGCCATGCAAAGAATTTCCGCGGTGGCGCGGATTGTTGTTCGGCACACGCCATGCAAGAAGAGCACATATTCGTAATCGCAGCATCAATTCCGAACCAAGTACAGTGCTGACGAGCAAGTTGTTTCGTGCGCACTATACCCCAATGTCCTTGGTGGAGAAGCTTTAAGACAGAGGACTGTAACGAACGTGGGACCACGACCCTGGACTGATCATTATCAGAACGCAACAGCAAAACACCCGTCGTACAAAAAGTCTCTCTTTGTGAGTAAAAAATCGGTGAACCAACGGATCCTCGATCTGTGACTTTGACAAGGGCCATTGCGTAGCAACAAAACGAAAAACGGTAGCAAGGACAGGGTCAGCAGCTGTGGCTGCAGCTACATGACAAAAATCAGGTGGAAATGAGTCTACCACGTCATCGGTTTCCGCATCAATTAACATGCAAGCAAGTTCGGAGGAATCGAATGCTCTATCCTCGGCAACAGGCAAACGGGACAACGCATTGGCGTTTCTGTGCTTAGCAGTGGACCGATACAAGATATCGTAAGGTACTGCGAGAGGAAAATAGACCAGCGAATGAATTTCTGCGCTGTACGTGGAGGTACAGGCTTGGTCGGATGAAAAAGTGATGTCAAAGGTTTGTGGTCTGTGATGATGGTAAAGTGATGACCATACAAGAAATCATGAAACTTGGTAACACCAAATACGAGAGCCAAAGCTTCTTTCTCGATCTGTGAATAATTTCTTTGCGCTGACGAGAGCAATTTGGACGCAAAGGCAATAGGGCGATCATGCAAACCATCTTTGTGCACAAGCACAGCACCGATCCCGAAATCCGATGCATCTACCATCAACAAAAGGGGTTTCTGGGGATCGAATGGCGTAAGGCAAGTATTAGAAAGCAACGCCGATTTCAACTGGCGAAAGGCGCGTTCACATTCCGTCGACCAGACGAACGGAACACCTTTATGGCGTAAGCGATGAAGCGGAGCTGAAATGGAAGAGGCATGTGGAACATAGTTATTGTAATAATTAATTTTACCCAGCACACTCTGTAGCTGCTTCCAATTCTGCAGCGAAGGCAAGTCTTGTATGGCACGGAGGTGCTCGGGACGGGGATGTATGCCTTGGGCATTGATTACATGTCCCAGATATGGCAAATCACGAGCAAAAAACACACATTTGTCCTTCCGCAAGCGAAGACCATTTTGTCGCAAGACCTGAAATAATGTTCGGAGATTGTCTAAATATTCTTCTTCTGTCTTTCCGGAGATCACAATATCATCCAGATAGTTTGCTGCAGTAGGGACCGACGCACAAACAGTTTGTAAATATTGCTGAAACAATGCAGGGGCAGATGCACATCCGAATGGCAGTCTTTTGAATCGGTACAAACCAAGATGCGTGTTAACCACCAATACGTGCTGGGATTCTTCGTCCACTGGTATTTGCAATTACGCATCTGCTAGGTCCAACTTCGAAAAATATTTACCCGGGCACAGTTTGTCAAAAAGATCTTCCGGGCGGGGTAAAGGAAAAGTTGCAGTCACTAGTTGTGGATTCACTGTTGCCTTGAAGTCCACACAAAGTCTCAATTTTCCAGAAGGTTTTTGCAAAATGACTAAGGGTGAAGCCCAGAGAGAAGCCTGCACATGTTCAATTACACCTTGTGATTCCAAATCGTGTAATGTTCTTGTGACCTCATCACGCAATGCGCGGGGTACATTCCGCACTCTGAAAAATTTCGGTTGCGCGTTTACTTTCAGTTCCAAACGTGCTTCATAGTTCTTAGCGCAACCAAGGCCCAGTGCAAAAATGTCTGCAAATTCTTCACATAGACGAGAAACACTGGCCGAAGGCACAGTCTGGTTCACTGATAGGACCTGATTGACTATAGACAAGTTAAACAATTGAAATAAATCTAAACCAAACAAGTTCACCGCAGAAGGAGAACGAAGAACGTAAAATGACACAAGTTTTGTTTGTCCCTTGTATGTTGCAAGAAGGCTGCACTGTCCTAACACAGGGATCTGCTGTCCTGAATATGTAGTTAGCTTAACACTTGCAGCACGCAACGGAGGTGCGCCCAGCTGGTTGTACGTGTCTTTATTGAGCAATGAAACTGCAGCTCCGGTATCGAGCTGGAATGGTATCACGTTGCCATTAATTTCCAAGTCTACAAAAAGTTTATTGTCATTCTGACGACAAGAGCGACTGTCTCGTGCAACGTGAACTGACACTGGTACAGAATCACTTGCGACGTGACAGGATTTCCATCGACGTCGACGCACACTTTTTGTGGGATGAACACAGTCACTGTTAGAGAGAGAAGCACTGGACAGAGTGGAATTAACTACATGAATTTCCATGGACGAAGGTTCACTAGCCTGAGTATCCTTGGTTCGATTCCGGCGTGAAGCAAAGGTCCTGGAATGGTTGTGAGTGTCCGTTTTGAGCTTTTTCTGGCAAACACTTTGAACATGGCCTTTTTTATTACAGAAAAAGCAAATAGCCTGACGTGACAGGCAATTCTCACGCGAATGTCTTTGCACACCGCGTGCATGATTTCACTGCATTTGCGTGCTTGCGCGGCACACGTGGCTGCGCGGACGTGCGCGCGGACTATTTACAGTTCCGTGCAGCTCGCTCGGTGGGCCGGTTAATGTGACACACAGCTGGCGAAGTTTCAAATGATTCCAGAGCAAAGTCAAGTGTGTCTTGCCGATCCAATATGTCTATCACTTGTTGAAGGGAGGGATTGACTAGTTTCAAAATCTGTTCCCTTATGCGAACATCAGAAACGTTCTGTGCAATTGCATCACTCACCATAGTATGTGAATAAGGGAGTCCACATTCACACTCAAAAGCACAATCCCTTGTAAGGCCTTGCAAAGTTGCAACCCACTCCCGATTAGCTTGACCGGCCGTACGTTTTGTACGAAAGAACGTATACCTTTTTGCAACAACATTGGCTGATTCCATGAAATAGGTATCCAATGCAGACAAAATTTCTTCGTAGGACAGAGTTGCTACGTCGCGTCGGAGAAATAATTTCACTATCACTCAGTACGTCTGGACGCCGACACACGATAATAAGTGAGGCTGCCGCTCGTTACCTTGAATTCTGTAGGCTGCGAGATGGAATCCAAATTGGCGTGACCACTCCGTCCACCTTTCCATTTCTGAATCAAAAGGCCAAAAAGTTGGTGCAACTGCGTGTTGTGGCTGCTGTAGTGGTGGAGCAGCGGCGGCCGCATCGTTTTGCAGTGCACGTTGACCCTGGACGAGCTGTCCAAGGACATCCAATAAGGCCTGCGTCTGCTGATTCTGCAAGCAATAAAATTCGGACAGTACATCTGGAGGTTGTGGCGAAGCCATGACACAAGTAAATTAGGGCAAAGCAAGTATAAAGAACAAGATCCTTTTTGATCCTCGTCACCAAATATGTTGTGTCTAGACAAGACAGCCTAGACACAATGAGAGGAAGCCGAAAGGCACGCGCTTAAACTCACGCAGGCTGGCGTGAGGTCTGAAACAGGATACGTAATGAATGCTATAAAGAAAAGTATGTAGCTTCTGGAATACTTAACTTTAATCCACATTTGTAGAACATCGCTCTTGATGATACATTAATAGAATCTCAACATCACTTGAATACGGCGCCTTGCTAGGTCGTAGCAAATGTAGCTGAATGCTATGCTAACTATCGTCTCGGCAAAAGAGAGCGTAATTCTCAGTGAACCATGGCTAGCAACATTGGCTGTACAACTGGGGCGAGTGCTAGTACGCCTCTCTAGACCTGCCGTGTGGTGGCGCTCGGTCTGCAATTACTGACAGTGGCGACACGCGGGTCCGTCGTATACTAGCGGACCGCAGCCGATTTAAAAGCTACCACCTAGCAAGTGTGGTGTCTGGCGGTGACACCACACTGCCCCTTTAGTGAAGTCAAAGGCAGGAAAAAGAGATCAACACTGGCAGGACAGAGCTACATGCGATTGGAGCCCACCAAGAAAGAAACTACCCCAGGAAACAGCCTGCCATGGCCATCATGTAGATCAGTTAATCTTCTTCACATGGGGATGTTAAAATGGGGACTTTGTGATAACCATAATGTGTCTTGTGTGTGTGGTGCTAAGCAGATGATGAGCCATTTCCCTCTCTGCCATTTTTACGCCATTTCCTCAGGCATCATTATCTGGCATTAGCAAACCTGTCAGCAATGCACTTTTCTGAGGCACTACACTTCTATAATAGGGATAGGAAACTGAATGATCACATAGGCTTGGTTGGAGGTAAAGCTGATGGCAGACTTCATATTTATGGTAGAATTGTAGTGAAATGCAATCCATCCATAAAAGAGATTACTTAGAAAACACTTGTGTGACTCATCATAGAATAATTCTCAAATGTGACTGTCATGAAGTTTCCAAAAAAACAAAACTGGCAAACACTTAAAGATAGTTGCAAACTATCCCATGAAAGTGTACCTACAAAGTTCCAAGAACCAACAGCAAATGATGAATCTAGGAGTATACTACAATCCCTAATTATTGATCCCATAAGGATCACAAAGACAAATTTAGACTAATTATAGCACACACACATATAGATGTTTAAGTAATAATTCTATCCATGCTAGATATATGAATGGAAAAGGAAAACATCCTGACAACTGGTACCATGGGGAATATCCTTTGTCATGCATTTCACAGTAGTTTGCACAGTATGGCTGAAGACAGATGTAGATAATAAATGTACATTCTCTTGTAATGTATAGCTGCTAAGGATATTTGGTTGTCTTATTCTCTGTCTCATTATTGTGATCTATTTTGTTTTTTATTACTCACAATAATTCATCATTTTATGAGAATTTATTGCAAGAACAGATTTTTTTACAATAACTTATTATTGACTGATATAAATACTAAAAATTATTATGCAGATTTTCAGTTAGTGATGACCAGATGATAAGAAGCGTGAACTAATGCAACCCCAGTGAGATCAAATACACCAAAAGAATGTATCTTTTTCAAGGACCAGCTGGGTGTCCTTTATTGATATGTTATTTATCATTGAGCAGGAACTTTGTTGTGATTATAAATTATTCCTTGACCCAACCAATTCACTACATATCTGCATTTGTGTGTTATCTACTTGAATAGTCTTACCTCCACTATTTAAATTATGCATTCTTTACATTAAATTCTCCATCCAGAAATTGTCTCTTATATCCTAAGGATTGGTATCCAGTTGAGATAGTTCATTCATACACTCACTCATCATGTTCTGTAGATCCTATCAGGAAAGAGAACTTTTAGGAACGTGCAATGAGTCAAGTTATACGTTAACAAAAGACAAGCAAATAAGATAAACATAATTTGTATGCTATTTTAGCAAATCAGCAACTATACTGCTTAACCTACTCATGTTGAATCCAGCTAAATTTAATCAAGTAAATTAGGGAGGTGGCTGTTAATTTTGAAGGAGCTGCAGCCCCCTCATTTATATCTAATAGCTGCTGTTTATCTTCTGTTGTGTGTTATCTAATTGAATAGTCTTAGCTCCACTATTTAAATTATGTGTTCTTTACATTAAATTCTCCATCCAGAAATTGTCTGTTATATCCTAAGGATCGGTATCCAGTTGAGTGTACTGATATTATTCAAAGAAAAGTTACCTACAGCTATAGAATCCTGTTTACAATTCATTACTGCCTGTTATGCAGCTTTAGAATGAACACGGCTACTTGCCTTGTAGCTAACAAACTTTTCAATCCTTGAATAGAAATATTCAGATAATTTGTATAAAGAATGGCTAATGAGGTGTGATTTTAATTTTATTTTGAACTAGTTGGGATTCAAATGTCATGCTATGTATTAGTTGGGAGCTTGTTGAATACCTTTGCACCAGAGCATGTAACTACTTTCTGAACTCTAGATAAGGAGGAAAAGTCTACATGAAAAGATCCTTATGAATTCTTCTGATAGTTGTAGGGCTATCTACTTTACATAACTAGAGTTATAATTGTTCCTATAAACTGTTTTCATTCATAACATAATAAAATATAAGGGGCAGTCAAATGAAAACAGATGGAAAAAAAGTAAGCAAACTCTTTATTATTTCAAAAGTATTTACCGTACCTGTTAATACATTTATCCTATTGTGAGACAAGATGGTCAATGCCTTCATGGAAAAAATGTTTGTGGTTGCCTATGGAATCATGATTTTACCCAGGCATGCACCTCTTCATCTGAAGCAAATTGATGGCCATGAATGTCTTTCTTCAGGGCTCCAAAAATATGGAAATCATGTGAGGAGTGATCAGGACTGTTTGAAGGATGCGCTATGGGGTTCCCAGCAAAACTTCTGCAGCATAATTGAAATAACCTTGGCAACATGAGGGTGGGCGTTACCCTACAACAGAATGATGCCACCCATAAACATTCCTGGGTGTCTTGACTTGATGTCATGCTTCAGTTTTTGCAAACTGTCCACTACTACTGTGCACTGATTGTGGTGCCATGTGCCAGAAAGTCAATGAGCAATGATTTCTTGTAATAAAAAAAATAAAATAAAAAAAGATCGTCATGACTCTCTCAGAGCTGTCACGTAAGGCTTTGGATATTTCGATAGGAGTGTATCCATGTGCTTCCATTGTTAGGCTCAAAATGATGATGCCATGTTTCATCTCAAGCAACAATGGGACTCGGTGTTTGTGTTGTCCTCATCATTTCATCATCATCGTCATCATCACTCATAACAGTTGCGTGATTGTGATAAAAATTGGACTGTGTAAAAATTGGGACTTTGTACGGGCGCTGATGACCGCAGAGTTGAGACCCGACAAACCAAACATCATCATCATCGTCATCATCATCATCATCATCATCATCATCATGCACAGATTTTCCAGAACTTCAGAATATGGTGTGAGCAGTACTATGCCTGGTGCCCAACATGAACCTAACGTACACCATTCACTGTCTGTCATTTCTGATGGCAGCAGCTTCCATTGCAGCAATGACAGAATGGGTAATGACATGTTGAGCCTGTCCTGACTGACTACTGTCTTTCAGTGACACCCAACATTTTCAGCGTTGTTAATTCCACACAAACACATGTGCACATGACATACCTTGTTTCCCATACAAGGCAGACATTTGGCAAGAATTTCACTTCCTGACACTCCTTCTGCAGTCAAAAATTGCACTACATGTAACTGTTCCTCTTTCTTGACCTCCATAGTTAAGTCAGATGCAGACACGACTCGCTGACCTCATGTTGACCTAGTCTTAGAGACAAGTTGCACAGTTGTGGACACTCATGCTATTCCTTCCTCATTCCCAATAGAGGGCACTTCTGTACACAGAGATCAGTCCACGCCATCCTCATTATATAGTCTGTCTCATTTTATCTGACTGCCCCTGCTAGAAGAAATACTTTCATTTTGATTTAGTGAGCTTTTTCATATGACTTAATAACCAAAAATGTGGATAGTCGACAAAAAGGTAGCATAATGTAGCTATTAAGAACAGAATGTGGCAATTAGTTTCAGATAATTTTTTCCAGGTATACAATAAGAGAACAGAAACTGGATGATGGCATGGTCTCTGAGTTAGGAATCTCTCGCACATATCGCCATGACACTGGAGTCTTCTCATGTTATGCAAGTAATTCATATGGGCAAGATGAAATGGCAATACAGCTCATTGTTCAAGGTAACAAATTCACATATGTTTATATCTATATCTATAAACAGGTGGTAACTGTAGTGAAATTACAAACAAATAAAGGCAGAAAAACTTGTGCTTTCGACTTGGCAGCAGACTCGTGCACATTAAAAAAATCTGACAGGAAAATTATCTTCTAGAGTAAGAAAATCTTTCAGATGACAAAAGAAAGAAGAACATTGCAAGAAACAAAACTATCTGAGGATCTGACAGGGAAGCTATTCAACCTATTGGCTTAAAGGCGAGCAGCAGTGCAGGATGACAGAAAAGTCATGATGAAATACCAGTAAAGAGATGAGAATAGAAAAGTAGGGAGTTTGTAAATAACAGAGAGGGCATTATTGACAATCCATAGAAAAAACGGAAATGATGTAAATACTGTCATAGAAATGATAAAGGTGAATGATAATAGAGAAAACATGTATACTATACTCCTTCAAATAAACAGACATCAACACCAGCTGAAGTGGACGAGAGGTGCCTCTGATTTTTCTCTGACTTGTCAATAGCAGGCTTCTCTGTCACTTGTAACCTCTTTGGTTTTCAATTCCCATCTCTTTTTGGTAATTTCATTGTTGATTTTTCTGTCATCATGCCCTTCCTCAAACCTATGACTGATTTTTTGGGTAGCTTTTCTGACAGATCTGACATGGTAGAAAGTGTATGATAATAGATGAAAAATTACTCTAGTGAAGATGGGTCTGCAAATGAGCCATTAGCGAGATGGTTATGAGCCATCATTGAGTTCAGTATGAAATATTGTCCTAGTTAGTATGGTGTATTTGAAATGTAAACATTTTGATTGAGTCACCATCTGATTGGCCTCAAGTTTGATGCGAATCCACAAGCTTCTCATGAGTTACCACATCAGCAACATTTGTCGTTGGATGTGTGTTTACAGTTACTAGGTGATTGTCTCATTGGACCACACAATGATGTATCCTTCAGTTTCTGCAGTGTGATCTGGATCTTACAGGATTGCTTGAGGATGTTCCCCATCTTCACATTTTGCATCTTATATAAGATGACATGCTTTTGCACTGAGTAGGAGAATACTTCTTATTGAAGTCAGTGACTGCCTGTGTTTATCAGAATGTTTATGCCTCCATTACCATGTACATTAACCAGTATCAGTTTTTGCTGTTAACTGTGATACTCCCTGTCTTGTACCAATATTTCCAATAAATTAATAACTTAGTGAAATATTTAAAATTTTTGTTTCAGAGGTTCCTGAAATGCCAAAAAATATTCGTGTCAATGATCAACAAAGTCGATCTCTACAGCTTTCGTGGACACAGCCTTATGCTGGAAATAGCCCAATAACAAGCTACACAATTCAGTACAAACTGGTATCAGGTAAGTATCTAAGACATCTGTATACTTATTATTTAGTATTTGTCCTCATTTTAGATTAATAATGAGATGACTTTTTTTACCAGAAACCTGGCAGACACAGCCATTAAAAATTACTGTGCCTGGAACACAAACCTCAGCTACAGTACAAAATCTTAACCCAGCAAGCTCTTATCATTTTCGAATAATGGCTGAGAACAGACTTGGCATGAGTGATCCTAGTGAAGTCATCCAGGTGACAACACAAGAGGAAGGTAAAAATCACATCATCTTCAATGTTTGATGAAAACTGTGATTGTTTTCTTGAACATTTTTATGAGAAGAACTATATTTATTACGTACTATTTTTTGCCTAAGTGACTAATGGTTTAAAAAAATTCTTATCCAACAGTATTCCTAATTAAAAGTACTTTTTTCATACTAAAGCTTGTTTATTTAATTTTGTTTTCTTTTTCAGTTTCTATAGAAAGTATCATTTTCTGCAAGATAGTGAACAATGCAGCAAAGAACAATCATATGCGAATGATGTCATTGAACCATTACACCAACAACCTGACAACAGCTTTCGCATCCCGCAACTACCCTCCCGACCTGGTACAGAAGCAAATAACCAGAGCAACTTCCTCATCCTCTCAAACCCAGAACCTCCCACAGAAGAACCACAAAAGTGCCCCACTTGTGACAGGATACGTTCCAGGACTGGATCAGACTCTGAATGTGGCTCTCCAGCAGGGATACGACTTCCTCAAATCCTGCCCTGAAATGAGATCCATCCTTCATGAAATCCTCCCCACTCCACCAAGAGTGTCTTTCCGCCGTCCACCTAACCTTCATAACCTCTTAGTTCATCCCTATGAAATCCCCAAACCACCTTCCCTACCCTCTGGCTCCTACCCTTGTAACCGCCCCCGGTGTAAAACCTGTCCCATGCACCCTCCCACCACCACCTACTCCAGTCCTGTAACCCGGAAGGTGTACACGATCAAAGGCAGAACCACGTGTGAAAGCACCCACGTGATTTACCAACTGACCTGCCTACACTGTGACGCATTCTATGTGGGAATGACCAGCAACAAACTATCCATTCGCATGAATGGACACAGGCAGACAGTGTTTGTTGGTAATGAGGATCACCCTGTGGCTAAACATGCCTTGGTGCACGGCCAGCACATCTTGGCACAGTGTTACACCGTCCGGGTTATCTGGATACTTCCCACTAACACCAACCTATCTGAACTCCGGAGATGGGAACTTGCTCTTCAATATATCCTCTCTTCTCGTTATCCACCAGACCTCAATCTCCGCTAATTTCAAGTTGCCGCCACTCATACCTCACCTGTCATTCAACAACATCTTTGCCTCTGCACTTCCACCTCAACTGACATCTCTGCCCAAACTCTTTGCCTCTGTATATGTCTGCTTGTGTCTGTATATGTGTGGATGGATATGTGTGTGTGTGCGAGTGTATACCCGTCCTTTTTTCCCCCTAAGGTAAGTCTTTCCGCTCCCGGGATTGGAATGACTCCCTACCCTCTCCCTTAAAACCCACATCCTTTCGTCTTTCCCTCTCCTTCCCTCTTTCCTGATGAAGCAACTGTTGGTTGCGAAAGCTAGAATTTTGTGTGTATGTTTGTGTTTGTTTGTGTGTCTATCGATGTGCCAGCGCTTTCATTTGGTAAGTCACATCATCTTTGTTTTTAGATATATTTTTCCCACGTGGAATGTTTCCCTCTATTATATTGATGTCATACTTTCTTATGTCTAATTTGGTCCACATATTTAAAAGTAGTAGCACTGGGAGAATTGGAGGTATACTTTGGCCTTGAGGATCTGTTACGCGGCTACTCGCAAGAGGAGAGTGGAGGGCAGTAAGTGGGGACACTTGCTACCATCATTCCCCTCCCGTGGAATTTGGAGTAGAGAGTTTTGAATTCTCATGCACTTCAAGAAATGATGGTCTATAGTTCTGTTAGGCAATAGGTAAACATGATGAAAATGCTGTGTCTTTAAGCAAATGCTGCTTAACTTATGTTTTATTGGTCATCACACCATTCATGGAAAAATGTGCCATTCATTTGGTGCAGCTGCATTTTTGAGCTGACTGAAACTCAAGGCAGATGCAAACCTTTGCAGAGCAGTGCATAAACATAGCCCCAGTCCTATTTCTATTGATTCCCTGTATCTGCAGTTGTTGGGTACAGACCCTACATGTTGAGGCTATTCAGTTTTATACAGCACACTGTCAAACTAGTCTCCAAAGAATGCAGTTGTGTTACATAGTAAGTAATCTTGTTTCAGTTGCTGCAAAGCCTTTGTGTAAAATTGCCAGTTATTTGAAAGGTAATAAACATTTTTTTGAAACATTAATACAATGTTTTACCTAGCTCATAGTCCATAATATGCACATCATTGTCAGTATTGTATGAAAACTGCAATCATTATAGATTTTCAACAAAATCTGTCTTTCTGGGGATCATTCATTGCAGTTTTCTAAATACTTTATGCTTTTTCAAGAGCATAATTGTTTCTCTCTCTCCCTCTCTTTTTATTTTTCTTGTGTGTGTGTGTGTGTGTGTGTGTGTGTGTGTGTGTGTGTGTGTGTGTGTGTGTGTGTGTGTGGCCATTTATACTGGCCAGTGATAATCAGGGCAGACCCTGGGTAGGTCTAATTGTGCTCTCTAACTTGACTACATTTTTTAACCCTGTAAATAGGCTTGAAATAATAATTTTGTAAAAGGAAGCTCTGATTTATCACATTCTACATCAGCTGAGTGGATGCCCATCCTCTGCTATCAAATGTTGGATATAATCATCTTTTTATGTATGGCAAAATACTTATACAGAACCAAGAAATCTATAAATATACAAAGTTTATAGGGTGGTTACATGATATGAATGCAGTTATGATGTTATGGGATGCTTTCTTAATGTATCAGCATAAAAAAAACATATGCCTTTTAAGAAGGCACAAATTGCACTAATAATATGAAACAAATTGTCCAGTTTCTTGTTGAGTCTGACATGTACAAATCTGCAGAGACAGTTTGCATCAAAATCAAGTTGAACAGCAAAAAAACAGATGAAGTTCAGCAAAGGTGTTCATAGTTTTAAATTGTTTCATGAAATTTAGTAACTGATGTTCAATGTGAAATTTGAATGCAAGAAAAGGTCTTTAGTGAATATTGTGTTGTTTAAAATAAGAGTTAATCCATTGATTCAATTTTCAGTTCCAACTGGAGTTCCACAAGATGTTCGTGCTGAAGCTAGAAGCTCTACAGAGCTGTTTGTTACATGGGAGCCACCACTGAGAGAACACTGGAATGGGAATCTTCTTGGTTACTATGTTGGTTATCAAGAACAACCATCATTCATTCCATCATCCCCATCACCATCCCCAACAAGTCACAACTATAGCCTTAAAACTGTGGAAGTTGGTACTCAGTATGGTGGTGAAGCTACTCTTCAAGGACTCTCAAAATTTACCACATATACAATTATTGTTCAAGCTTACAACAGTCGAGGAGCTGGCCCAGCATCAGATCCTATAACAGTGAAGACCCTAGAGGATGGTAGGCATTGTTATTTCATTTAAGCCATGAAATTTTCTTACAGGCAATGCTTGCTCTAAAGTTTGTAGCTAATCACTTTATACCAAGAAGTTTCTACTCTGTTAGAATGTCTTGACATTTCAAATAAAAATATTTGAATCACTTATTACAATAGTTATGCAGTCTTCTAAAACTTTAAATGTTTTGTAATGACCATTTGCATATTCGATTTTTGTTAACAGTACCAAGCCTTCCACCAGAAAATGTGCAGTGTTCTGCACTAACCTCTCAGAGCTTGGAAGTATCTTGGGAAACTCCCCCTGTGGAAGGAAGAAATGGAATCATCCAGGGCTACAAGGTGTCTCACCAGCCAGCAGAAGAATGGTATGGTGGGTAATTTCAGTATACAGCAATCTTTGTCTCAAGTAAAAATAAATTAATATAAAATTATTTATCAGGTCCTTAGAGAATGAAACATTAACATTAACATTAATCTGCTATCAAGCTGCTGCATTAGCAACCAGCACACATCTTACACACCAAGTGTTAAGCTTACGTAAATAAATTTTGACTTTAGAACAACAAAATTATCTGACACTTGTGACTGCTATGTTAGCTAGCTTCTGTAGATTCTCTGTCATCACAAAAAGGACTCTGTCTCACATCCTTGCACTTATCCCTCCAGCTATACTACAGATTTCCCAAAGTAACAGCATTGAAAATGGTAGCCTCAGAACTGCAATTAATAGCATAAACTGTGTTTTATGCATAATCATTGTGTAATTCATGGCTATTTGCTTCATTCACAAATAACTATTATTAATGAGAGCCTGCTTATGTTCTTGATAAAGGGCATTGGCACATTGTTTATGTGCTTGCATGGTTTTAAGTCAGGTATACTTGATTTTTTACGCTGGAAAGCAGTATCACTGCCTTTTGAGCTTGTATCAACCCCCATTTCTGCAGCTGTAAATACTATTGTGAGTTAAATAATTCTCAAAATTTTATTAGTCCAATCATATTTCCCTCACAAACCATTTAATTCGTAGTTTTCTTATTTTTCCAGTAATCAATTCTGTGAAACAATATATAGTCATAACCATTATTTGAAATTATATGATGCTACTGTCACTATACAATTATTACTTATTATCCATTTTGGCATATGATCTTACAGAGAATAATCAGTATCTCTCATGAACTCTTGCCTGTAACTGACTGCCTCACACAAAAAACATCGAATGTGCATACTGTCATTGAACAATCAGTAACAAAATACAGTGTAAGTAATGTCATCATTGTTTGCATGTGTGATACCATGCTGCACTCCATACAAAGATAGGTGTTGGTCATTTATCATGATACAATGATGCCATTACAACTACACAGTACTGGAAAAAGACCAGCTGATCTCAAAATTTCAAACTGGTTTGGTAACTCCACAGGAAGAGTAAGTGGAATTGTAAGATGCAATTGGCAACAGTAATTTTAAGATGAAACCAGATGAATAGTTTGTGTCCAAGCCTACTTTTGTGTCATTGCTGACATACACTTTTATTTCACCAACAACAGACATCTGTGGGGTGTAGTACACAACATTATAATTAAAGGTCAAAGCCAAAACATTAGTTAGTATACAGTCCATTGAGTTGTGAGCCCATCATAACTGAGCGAAATGCGAAGTCTGAATAGGCTAGTGAGCACAATCTGAGCAAGAAAGGAGAAAGAGAGAAACAGAGTCGGTGTCCAAATTCATATATACACTGGGACCACTGCCAGTACTACGGAGGCTGCCATATTGAACACTACTCTTTCTTGGACTGCCAAGCAACCATTTTAAGTCCAGCCTATCATCAGAGCTTGGTTCCACAGGTCACATTATGGGCAGTGCCTATGATGTAGACTGGCATCAGTTACAGGTGATATGGCCATATACTGGGGTCGATAAGGAGGTCCCATGGAAGTTTGTGAAAGCCTCCTCTGTTGAAGCCATCATCATTGCTTAGTGGATTTAGCTTTTGATGTGAGAAGGAGAGGTCCCCAGGGATAGGATTGACTTTTTGAAACCACCTGTACAGTGGTGTAGGTTAGGGCCCCATGTATCAAATCCTGAAGCCATTCATCAAAGTACATCCCCGTTTCCTTGTAATCGACGAAAAAGGAATTTCACTTGATTGTCTTGGTTAGTGATCACCAAACTGTCAATTGTGAGCTACAAGTAGCTTGTGTGGCATTTTTGGTAGATTGTGGTAACCATCAGGTTGGCTAACTGGCTCAGATAGTACTAATGATAACAGGCTGTTTATACTGCGCATCCAATGTCAGTCAAGAATACTACGTTGTAGAACTGCACTTTTAGAAGCTGCAGTTTCATTATTTGATACTTTCAAAAATAAAACTGAGATAATGTATGCTATTAAATCTGTACAGCTTTCTGCAAACACAGTAATGAGGATGGTTGTGGTTATGAATTCTGACATTATTTCACAACTTAAAATTAATGTTGACTGCTGCAGCTATTTTCCCCAAAACTTGATGAATTGATAAAGCTCAGTTGGTTGTTTCTGCAAGAATGGCTTTTGATAATTTCAAATAAGAGAGGATCTCGTAAAGATTATACCACTAACAAGTCACACTACAGGACAGAACATATTTTTAGCAACTAAAGGTATTATCAACTTTAAAAATATTCCTGTGAAAATAGTGGTGGACTAAGCAACTGATGGAGCTCCTGCGAATGTAGGCAGAGAGAAGGGATTCATAGCCTTGTGTCATAAACACAACAGCTTTCCAAAATTTCTGTCCTACCATTGTTTAATACACCAGAATTGTGTGGAAAGTTATTAATTATGAACAATGTAATACAAAAATGGTCAACAAAGTTAGAGCACTTGCAGTTCAGAGATGCTTTTTCAGAGCACTTACTGATGAATTAGTGTGCCAATATGGTGATCTACTGCTTCATATGGAATTCGTTGGCTTGTAGAGGCAGTGTTTTACAACATGTTAAAGAGCTGCTTCCTGCATTAGTAGAATTTTTGAAAGAATGTGGTGAATCCTCCAATCAACAGAAAGATCTGGTTTGGCTGTAAGATTGTGCTTTCCTCACCTACTTCACCAAAAAGTTAAATCAGGGTGTATACATTCCGGGACAACTGGGAACTCCGGGAAAAATCCAGCAATTTTTTTATCTAGTAGAAAACCAGGAAAAAGCTGGGAATATTCTAGAATTCCAGGAATTTTTCATTGTTTTAGTCCTTGGTTAAATTTTTGTAGTTTTGACTGGCAAGAATGTACAAACAGGAAAATGTGTCAAAGGCTTTAGGATGAAGGCTGTGGAATACTTCATAACAGCAAACTGCTTCTGATGAGCGTGATGTCACAACTGTTTACATTAAGTTTGTTTTGAGCAGTTGCCAGCGGGCTCATGTGCATGCACAGTAGAGCTGCGTATGAGCAGTGCCTTCTCCCACTTCTGGCTATTTGAAATGTGGCTGCAGCAGTAGCAAGAAGCAGTCATGCTACAGAGATAAATTTTTCTGACTCAGCCAAGCTGTCAGATTTGCACCTGCACAGAGCAGTTTGGGTTTTAGTGGGGAGGGGGATAGTGACCCATGTTTACATTTAGTGATTTTGCTGTTTCCTGATGTCCTATTTCCTCTCCATTTACAGTTCACACATCAAATGGAAAAAAAACAACCACAGATTTCTGTGGCTGGAACCTATCAAGTGAATTAAAATACATGCACATAATTACGGAAGGCTGTTGTTAGTTTCAGTTTTCTGATTTTTATTTCCATGTTTTTGGCAGTCAAGCCTTAATTGGCGTGCATAACAATGAAGTTATTTTTGTCAACTTACTAAATAAATCTGGCTTTTATTAATCCTTTCTGCAGATGCAGTCTATTGATACTAAACGAAGCATTTCATTCCACATTGTTGGCTAGCTTCAATTGTTCACTGAATTTCATTCAAGTGCACATTTTCATCTCCTGGCACTTATAGCATTATGCCATAATAAAGAATCAAACATGAGACAATACAATACTGGTACTCCCAGAAAATTTGCATTCCAAAAAGCTTACTGAAAAGCTTAATATCAGGTTGGGGCCTAATTCAATTTGAATCTGGACTGTGTACTTTAAGCCTAATTATGCATTTTAGCATTGCTTACAAAATTCCTACACTCTTGATGTATCCTCTGATGTCCTACTTCTTTTATGACGACATATAAGATCTCTTAATGCTATATGTGTATGAACGTACAGGCGTCCTATGCATCATAGCTGCCCACATGCAGTAACGCTTGTTTTCTGGTGCTCTCTGGCAGCTGCTGAAACAAACCCATGTTTAAGAGGTCACACAAAAATGTTATGAAAGATTTTTCAAAAAGTGTTATTTGCAAAGGAAATTTTCTTTTACGCAAGATGAACTATGTTACGTATGAGAATGTGCAATGAATTTTTTAAATCACAGTTAGTTTGACTCTCATTTAAAACTTAAAACTTTCAGGGCCAGCCACTTAGAATAATTTTGAGCCCAAAAGACTAGACATTAATGTCACTGTTTAAAATTTTACTGGTACAGTTGTGTGGTGTATATTAAAGTGTAACACACGCTAAAAAGACCAATTTTATATTTGAAAGTGTAACTTTTCTTGTAGCTTATTAATCTTCAAGAGCAGTATTATATGTGAAAGCTTAGCTTTACTTGTACCTACACTATGTACAATAATTTAAAACATTAACTTTTCCTATTTGTGCGTTCGTGCTACTTAACAGTGATGTTGCTATTGGCTGACTACATAATGTGTCCTATGCTATGAAAGTCTGCTATGATTGGCTGACGATTTCACATGACATGAGCTATGATTGTCTTACAATAGAGCATTGCAATGCTTTGGAAATTAACATGTTGTGTTTGATGGATCTCGAATTAATACTTTCATAATACGAAAATATGCAGCATATTGTAATATGAAAATAGGTAGCGTACATGTTGCTGCACATCAAAGATCTGTCCAAAACACATTTCTTTTTTATCTGGGTTTTATTTTCTAAAGTACCGGGAAGTTCCTGGTGGTGAATAAAACTTTTACCATTCAAAGGATTGATGTTTTTACAGCTCCAAGGGAAAGTACACTGTTGCTTATCATGAAAAAAAGCGTATTTTCACCTTTGAAGAAGTGTATTTTCACTTGGGAAAAAGTGTGTTTTTAACCGGGAGATCCAGGATGTTTTTTTCATGTGCACATATACACCCTGTAAATATTCTTAACTGGTAGCTTTAAGGTAATGGTAAAGATATTAGTGGAACAATTTCAAATGTTACTTCATTCTTAAATAAGCTGCAACTGTGGGGGAAGAATGTCATCTAAGATGACTGCAAACACTTTGCTGGTTTGAAACAAATAATTCACAGTCAAGGCCCTTCAGTGCCATCTTACAATAGCAAACAATACACTGAAATTCTTTCAGAATTGAGAACTTCCAAGATTTCAGAAGAATTTCCTCTATTGCACAATTTGTCAAATTGCCTTGTACAGAGATTGATGCTGAAGATTTCTCTACTTGTGTCATGGGGACTTTTGATTTTTAAGAGAACAATGCTGCAGTGGAGTTGAAACTGATTGATTTTCAAAATGATTTCCCTTTAAAATCACTTTCAAGCTTTGAAAATACTTGGCCTTCTTGTTCCTAAAGAAAAAGATTCCCATCCTTCTCATTAAAGTTAATAAGTCTGTTAAAAAAAATCTGTTCTAATATTTTGAAAAGGAAAGATTGCTACTTGCCATATAGAGATGTTGAGTCAAAGGCAGGCACAACAAAAAGTTTGCTCTACAGTTGAGCTTTCAGCCAAAAGACTTTCTGAAGTAGAAAATGCACGCACATTCCTGCAAGCACAACTCACACACACACGTGACCACCATCTTTGACCACTGAAACTGGACTACAATTAACTGCACTTGATGGGAGAAGCTATCTGAGAGTTGTGGGGATAAGGAGGAGTCTGGGGTGTGGAGGGGAAGGGATAGTGAGCTGGGGATGGAGGAGAGTGGAGTGTTGCTTGTGGGAGCATGAAGGGACACAGATAGGACTGCTAGGTGTAGTCGCAAGAGCTTTGGGGAGGCTACAGGTGCAACTTGCAGCACAGCCCCGTCCCCACCAACGTCCCTAAATGCTCCCACAAGCAGCACTACACTCTCTCATACCTCTACCCTGCTATCACTTCCCTCCCTGTCCCAGCCTCCTCCTTACCCCCACCACCCACAGATTTCTTCCCCCATCAGGTGCAGTTGCTCGCAGTCCAGCCTCAGTGGCCAGAGACAGCGGTCATGTGTGCGAGAGTTGTGCTTGCATGAATCTATGTGTGTTTTCTACTTTAGTAGAAGACCTTTTGGCCAAAATCTCAAATGTTAGTAGTCCCTTTGTCGTGCCTGTGTGCACCTCAACATCTCCTCTATATGGTCAGTATCAATCTATTCTTTTTGTAGTGTTGTCTTTATTTTTTTATGGTAGCTCAAAAGCTTCTTGAATTTGGGGACCACTGTTCTAGAAACTTAAATATAAGTGCATTATGCCGACTGGTGGCATAGCGCCCTGGTTATGATACATTCCAGCCATGTGGAAGGTAGTGAATGTCAATTAGAGCACTGCAACAATGTGGCAAATCCATGTGAATAGCACTTGTCTATGTTACTCATTATAAAGGATGGGGCCCCTCCACGCCCACACCAACGTGGTGACCAAACTAAAAGTTCTACTATCACCTTCGTAAACATGTTAGTTTTTGAATCAGGAGTCATAGGATGCGGGCTGTGATGTTATCCATGTGTCTAGGTACGATTACTCATTAACGTGGTCCATCAGGAGATAGAAGTGTTCGAAAATGATCGAAGGGTAGTGGTTGTAAGAGCAGAGGCAAGCGCCAAGGGAAAAAAACCTCTGCAACAGTAGGACAGGTAGTAAGGGCAGTAGCGGCTTGCTAGCTGCGACAGAGCATGCAAGGTGAGGTAAGGTTAGTGTGAGGTATCATACATCATTACCTACGTGCTGCATGTTCGTTAACTGGGTCAGTCCGGGTGCTGTGGCTGGGCTCGTGTGTAGCCTCCTTGGCCTGCTGTAGTGGCTTCCTCCCTGTAACAAAGGAATTCGGTGTGGCAACACATGCGTTGCTGTTACGCGCTCTGCTGCGCCTTGTCGTCAGTGATTTGGTACAGCTTCATCACGCTGGTGCATAACGTTGGCAGCCAGCCGCTGTCTGGTGTTCTCCTCTACTGCACGGTGCAGGCATTCTGCAGTGTAGCTCCGAGCAGCCCTGTTTGTTCAGAGAGCTGTGCCACTTCAGCGTTGGAGAAATACAGGTCGTTCGCTCGCGCTCGTGTGATGAAGGCTGCCTTTTTGTCTTCTCGGTCCCTTGCGGGGGCCGCTCCCACAGCGGTCGGTGTCGCCACCAGTGCCACTGGGGTGGCGGTTTTCTTCTTTGCACCTTTCACCTGCAGTGCTGCTGGAGCAGCCGCTGGGACAGGCACGCGAACGTACTTCTGCAAGGTTGCAGGAATGTTCGCAGGTACTACTGCACTGAGGCCTTGGGCGAAGACTACACGCAGTTGCCTCAAGGCCTCTTCCTTCTCTGCAGCCATGGCGGCTGCGAAGGCAGCCCTCTCTGCCGCCATGACGGCTTTGAGTGCTGCAGTGGCCTCCTTCACAGTGGTGCTGAGTTCGAGGCCACGTTTCTTCTCGGGAGTGCGAACTGCATCCTGACTGCCCATTTCCGGGCAGTCATCCCTGCCCCTGGCAGGTGGAACTGCTACTGTGTCATCCCTCAGCTGCACCAGGCTCTTCTGCGCCCTATGTCGTTTCCAACATGGTCTTCTCTTCTTCCGCTGCATCGGTGCGGCCACAGGCGCCCTGCCGCCTTTGGCACGGTTGCAGCTTGAGAAAGCCGGGCACAGAAAACAAGGTGGGCAACTGCGCCAGCTGGCGAAGTGCGGGCCGCCACACTGGACACAAGTCGGCAGAACGTTACTGCCGCAGTTGCAGGTGCGGTTGTTGTGCTCGCCTGAGCACTTGACGCACCACGCCATGTTGCGGCAATACTTTGCTACATGGCCCTCACCCTGGCACCTGAAGTACTGGGGCTGGGGGTCCATGGCGGTCGGGAGAGCTTCTGTTGTAACCGGGAAGCCCAGCAACTTCCGCAAGCCGAAGATGTCACTCCCGCCGTCGGCCATTTGCACGGTCACAGCATAGAGCGGCGACCTCTTCTTGTTGGTCCGGTTGTGCAACCTTGCGGTTGCCTTACCATACCTGGCTCGTAGCAGTCCTTCCCGGACCGCTGCCTCATCACAGCACCAAGGTAACCCCCTGAGCAGTGCCTCAGTCATCTTCATCCTTGCTACGGAAGGTGCCTTCTCACACGCCAGCGGCGCGTCGACGATGTGGTCAGCCACTGCGACCTTGATCGCCCTGTGGTTGGCCACATTTGCAGCTTGAATGCAGATCAGTAAGTCTGTTTCGACAGACTCGTAGACCACCTCGTTCCTAGCGCAATTCGTCATGGTATCGAACAGTGCTGTCCACCCCCCTTTTGCACAAGACATACAAAGGGGGGACAGGCCACGACTCGTCTTCTCGGGAATTCCTTCCATGGTCAGCAGACTCAGTGAGTTGCACAATCGAAGGACCCTTTGTAGTGGCATGTTTCCTCTGCGCATACTTCTTGCCCATGCTGCAAGGCATGGAACACGACAATCTGCAGGCGTTGTGAAAACAACACATGACAATTTGCTTTCCGCGGCGCCCACAGCACAGAAACCACTTCACAAGCTCTCAACAGCCGAGTAAGCGTAGCGTGCAATGGCAGCGATGCATTCGGCTCACCAGCTCAGGCCACTCTCCCTCTCATGTCACTCAATATGGATGTGCACAATAGAGCACAAGGCTGGCAATCCAGTCACTCGATGTCATGTGGTGCTCACTCAGGGAACGATGGGCAACAGCTGCATGGCCTTGCCATGTGGGTAAGGAAACACAGACCCTACCTACACAGCTTTGATACAACATAGTGGCACTAAGGGGCCTGGCAAGCATTCAGATGCATTTAAAATTAGAACTTCTTTTTAGTTGTCAATTTTTCATGTTTTCTATCGAGAAAGTGAGCACTGTATACTTCATATTCACCAGATGTCACCACAGAACAACAAAAATTAAAGTGGTAACATAATGTTGACAGTTATTGAAGATCATTGTTTCAGTTGTGGAACTGTATATTTCCATGAAATAATAGCCATTGGATGAATTCTCCCTTTCAGTCAGCTGCTAAAATCACACTGACATTTAGACATATTTTGAACAGAATAAATTAAAATGATTTTTGTTGACAGGATGACAACACAGCATAATTACCAACTTTGTTTATAATTAATCAAAAACTTCAGTTCAGCCACACCATAGGCTTTCATGAGACAATTTGAATAGATTTCTGTATGTGTAAGTATTTGAATAAGTAGATCATTCAGACAAATTTATTCACCAACAAATTATCTGTAAATTAAATAACAAATAAGATATAATGCCACTGTATTTTCTTTGTTTACGTCTTGTACAAAATTAGTATTTGTTGTCTTGGCTCAGAGCAGTTTTTGTTTTATAAATAACTTATTAATAGTTTGTCCAACAATGTGTCTTTGTGGCTCAGTGGATTAAGTTCCCCTGTAACTGGCCATGTCTGCTTAGAGGTGAGAGGAAGTCAAGGGCACACCACCATGCCTAGTAAAGCAATGCAGTGCTGAAACCATCCTTCAAGTTGAACACAGCTTTACTTGATTTACAGCTTAACAAATGAAACAGAAAACTGCTTATAGGAGGATGACCTCAGCAGTTTGGGCTATAAATCACTAGGGAGCTGGAATATTAAGCAGCCAATTTAATGTAGTCAGCCAGCTGATGGTCAGTCATGATCGATAAGCTGTGTGAAATTTGTACTTTTTAGATTAATATAATATGAGAAACAAACTTTGTCTGTGCTAAAATGCAGTTGGGGTATTTAGAATGAACTATTTTGTCCATTAGAACGAATTCAGCAAACCTGCAATTCATGGAAAAATGTAATTAAAATTTTTATAACTTGGTTCATATTTGGCTGAAACACACTAAGGCTACAAAAATTAGACTTCCAAAACCTTACTTGGCGTTACACTATAATAGACATCTCCAGGTTCATATGTGCAAAGATCTCAACTTTCAGAGATAGATGAGCTTGCTATAGAAAATATGTATTAGAGATGACCTGATGATGATTCAAAACAAAAATAGCCAGTAGTAGTCAAAAGAGTGTGAAACTGCAGAGAAAGCCATCCATATCGAAGTAAATAAGTAAGCCTGAATACGACAAAAAAAAGGCACATAAAATTTACAATTATCTGGGCTACTGAGACCTAAAATGAATATATATAGTGTATTGGGTCTCATCTTGTAATATTTGGGTAAAAACCATCCGAACCCTACTCATAACACTACAGTGAAAGTGTACAGAATAAACTCTACGTTGTGTTGCACTGTGGGAAGATGGCCAGGCAAGCAAGACTCTTCTAGCCTGCTTGGGTTGGGCACAGCTTGGCTTGGATGGGAGTAGCGCAGCCTGCCTGTCCTGCTGATAGTGTGTGGCAACTTGCCTGCTTGCCTCGGGACCTTTGCCTTTCGCGGGCAAGTGCTCTACCATCTGAGCTACCCAAGCACGACTCACACCCTGTCCTCACAGCTTTACTTCTGCCAGTATCTCATCTCCTACCTTCCAAACTTTACAGAAGCTCTCCTGCGAAACCTGCAGAACTAGCACTCCTGAAAGAAATGATATTGCGGATATATGGCTTAGCCACAGCCTGAGGGATGTTTCCAGAATGAGATTTTCACTCTGCAGCAGAGTGTGCGCTGATATGAAACTTCCTGGCAGATTAAAACTGTGTGCCGGACCAAGACTCGAACTACCTAAACATGCCTGTATTTGCAATGCGAATGATGTCAGCTGTAGGAGATAAAAATATAAAAATCTTGCATACTTTTATTAATTTAATTCTATTATGTCATATGGGATCATATTTTGGGATAATTCGTCAAACCAAGAAAAAGTTTTTATGGTGCAAAAGCATAAGTAAGACTCATTTGTGTGGTGTAAATTTAAGAATATCATGCATAAATGTGTTCTAAGAACTGGGTATTCTAACCAATGCTTCTCATTATATTTAATCCTTACTGAAATTTGTTGCAAAAAATATATCTCTATTTCCAGCCAATAGATCAATACTTAGTGTCAATACTAGGAATGAGAACAATATACATAAGGACCTGAAATCACCTGTCTCTATTTCCAGCCAATAGCTCAATACATAGTATCAATACTGGGCAGGGTCGGCGCAAGCCTAAGTGCCGCCCCATACAAGAGCTGCTTCAGATCTACCTAGATTTCAGCCCCTGAGTGGCCAGCCTCAAAGCTTTTAATATGTGCTTACATCTAAACCGTCATGTTGACAGTTACTTTCAGCATGACGGTATAGATGTAAAGATAACTCAAAGCACTGAGATAGCCACACTGTGCCCAAAATCTATGTAGATCTGGTAAATAAAAACAAAAATTGTGACTGATTGGTAACATTCTCTACAGATTTGTACAAAACAGTCGCTGGGCACCAGCTAAAAAATGGAGTCAGACCTGATTGAAGAAATCTAGCTAAATTTAATAAGCCTTGTGAATTTACAAAAATGTTCAGATGTGTGTGAAATCTTATGGGACTTATCTACTAAGGTCATCAGTGCCTAAGCTTACACCCTACTTAACCTAAATTATCCTGAGGACAAACACAAACGCCCATGCCAGAGGCAGGACTCGAACCTCCGCCAGGACCAGTTGCACAGTCCATGACTGCAGCGCCTTACACCACTGTGTTAATCCCGCATGGCATGAACTTACAGTTAACGTAAATAAACATTTTTCAATAGTTGTGAATTGATAATGTGTTCAATGGAAAACAAAATATATTTACAATTTAATGATAATTTGGTTTGAACAATAATATTTACGATAACTATTTAATGTTGAACAAAATAAAGAACAACACAGTAAATAAGCAAGACACTATTCATACTATAAAAATTTAAACAAATGCTAGACAAATCAAACCTTCCTGGCTTTTGTTTGTGCAAACTCTTTCACACGATCTGTGTAATTTTAGTCCTCTGCAAGCTCGTGCTCAGTTGATATTGCTGCAAGATCATTCAAACAAGTTTGGCTCATCGTTGATCAGAGGTATGTCTTTATCAATTTCAGTTTTGAGAAACTCCTCTCTCCACTTGCAAAGGTTCACTGGGAGTGTTAGGAGAATTCTCAGAGCAATGTTAACATTAGGGCAAAAATTATGTCTTCCTATAAACTTCAAAGTCTCTTTTGGACCTATTCCAGGTTTCAACAATGTTGAAAGCACTTTTAGTTCTTCCCTCAATTGCAGTGCATCAATGTCGCTTGACTCATGATCTTGCAAAATCGCTGCGAGGTTTCTACACTTCGTGTCCAGGCTGTCAGCTCGCCAATGTCGTAGAGAAAATTAAAATAATCACAATGAGATTTCAGTTGATTGAATCTCTCATCCAAAGATGTGGTTATTACATCTAAAAGATAATAGTAGAATTCAATCTTGTTTTGTTGGGTCATCTATTGTCCCATCCCTTCCTTCATAGGTAAATTGTACTGGCTTCTTACTTCGTCATCGGGAAACACTTATCCGTGGTAACGTTAGATCTTCTAGCCCTAATTCTGTAGCCAAGTCTTTGTAATCTGACAAGAAAGACACAAACTTTTCTTCTGTTCTGCAGGTCTCAAAATATGCTTTCGTTTTTTCGAGCATTTCCACAGCCTCAGAAACATTTATGTCAGTGGTCTGGAGGGTCTTACTGACTATGCTGATGTGAAGCAGAACTTCATACCAGATTACCAGAGAAGTAAGAAAGGTGTAATTGTTTATTTGATTCGCAAGTGACATTGCATCGTGAGTGGTCATCCCATCAAATTCTTCTGATATCTGAACCAGTGCATCATAAACACCTCCAGTTTGAAAACTCAGGGAAGTAAGTGCATTGATGCGACTTTCCCACCTAATATCACTCAGTGGCTTCAATGACAGGTTAGGCAGATACTTATTCAAGACATCCCAACCTTGAACAGAGGACGAGAAGTAGTCATACAAGTTTTTCACTGTCGAAAACATGGAAACAGCATATTTAGAAGACATATCGGCATCATTTATGACAAGATTCAATGAGTGACTGCTACATGGTACATAAAATGCTCTCTTGTTCATATCTGAAATTCTTTTCTGGAGACCAACTTCTTTCCTTTCATTTTTGCTCCATTGTCGTATCCTTGCCCTCTCATATTACACAATAGGAATTTTTTATCTTCCAAGAACTTGAGTACGACCAGCGTCAAAGTGGAGCTTCAAGAATCGGGCACTGGAAGAAATCCCAGGAAATGCTCCCCGAATTTGGACATCGTATACCCCGTCGTGTCTTGTCTCCTGGACAAAATGTACCACAACTGTCATCTGCTCAACTTTTAAAATATCTGGTGTGCAGACCAGAATTATACTGTAATACTTTGCAGATTTCATTATTAATAGAATGTTGTTGGTTATAGATGATCCAATAAGATGAATTATTTCATTCTGTGCTTCTTTTCCAAGATAATGAAGAGCCTTGTTCTCACCTTGCTTTGTTCTGTGCAGGTGCTCCATCATCACAGTGTCGAACTCTCCAAATAATTCAACAAGTTTCAAGAAGTTTCTGTTGTCAGGCTGAAAGAGTGTATCTGTACTTGCTCTCAAAGGCAGACATTGCTGACCCAGGAAATGAATCATTGCTATTAAGTGCTGAAGAACATTTTTCCAATATTCGCTTTCAGTATTCAGAAGCCTTTGATGATGGGCATCAACACTTGAAGACTTTTTCAGTCCCTCGAAAAACACGATGCACTTTTTATGTGAATTCAAATGCTCGATAGACTTCCCGTGACTTTCAAGATTCGAAGCAAGATGCCGCCGATCGCTTATACCGTTCTTTGCAATTTTTACTACAGATGACGAAAAAAGTTTACAACAAAAGCAGAACACAGCACCCATGCTCTCTGAGTACACCAACCAATGTCTATCTGCTTCTTCTAAATTCTTCAAAGAATAGTTGTAGTGCACAGGGCTGAAACTGCACTTGTCCACGTTTTTAGGACATTCTTCAGCTTCCTTAATGCACTTGGGAGGACCTCGCATGACCAAAGTTGTTCGAATGCAGTCAGTAATACAGGGTGTATATGACCCGGGACAACCGGGAGATCCGGGAAAAATCCGGGAATTTTTCCATCCGGGAGAAAACTGGGAAAAACCCGGGAATTATTTAGAATTCCGGGAATTTTTCATTGTTTTAGTTTTCAGTTAAATTTTTGTGATTTTGACTGGTAAGAACCAATACTCTAACAAAGGATATTATTGTATCCTGCTACTGCAGAATGATACTGCAGCAACAAAACATGAACAGGGAAAAAAAAAAAATCTTAAGTTGTAAAGGAAATGCGCTGTATACAACAAAAAACAGTGCTCATACAAGCGTCTGCCAACAATAAAGTGTGTCTAAGGCTTTAGGAACACTATGCAATAATGCTTTATTACAACAAATTGCCTCCAATGAGCGTGACGTGACAACTGTTTAAATTAGATTCGTTTGAGCAGTTGCGGGCGGACTCTTGCGCATGCGCAGTTGTCGCATATGAGTAGTACCTTCTCCTGCTTCTGGTTACAGAAATGTGGCTGGGCGCCACTACTTAATATTGCCCCGGTTCGGAAATATTGTAGATCCGGGGCTGATGCACAAAGCAGTCCGAGTTGTGGTGGGGAGGTGGGTCTTCTCCACGTGACCTGTGTTTATGTTCAGTGATTTTGTTGTTTCCTCTTTGTTTATTGTTCTCACGTTGAATGATAACAAAACAGATTTTTGTGGCCGGGAGCTATCAAATGAATTAAAATACGTTCGCATAATTACAGCAGGCTACAATATGTCAATAGTTTCAGAATTTATTTCCACCTTTGACAGTCAAGCATTAATCGCCTTACAGAACAATGAAGTTATTTTTGCTGATATGCTAAAGAGATTTGGCTTTTATTAATCCTTTCTACTGAGGCAGTCAATTTATTTGAAGCGAAGTGTTTGATTTCACACTATTGGCTAGTTTCAACTATTCGCTGCATTTCAAGTGCACATATGGCATTATGCTATAATAAAGAAACAAACATGAGTACTTGTACTCCAAGAAAATTTACATACGGAAGTGCATTTTAATCTGAATTATGCACTTTAGTAGGGTTCACGAAATCCCGATGCTCTTGAAGCATCCTTTGATGTCTTGTTTCTTTTATGACATTATGTAAAATCTTTTAATGTTTTACACGTATGAACATATGGGCTTCCTGCATCATCGTAGCTGCGCAAGCGCGGTGACACCAGTTATCTGGCGCTTTCTTGCAACTGCTGAAACGAACCTATTTCTAACAGGTCGTGGGAAAATATTGCGAATGGTGGTTTGAAAAGCGTTACATTCAAAGCCGATTTCCTTTTACGCAAGATGAATTATGCGCGAGAATGTACAATGAATTTCTTAAATCACAAAGCGTTAGACTCTCATTTAAGAATCAACTCTTTGAGGATGACCATTTAGAAGTATTTCAAGCCCAGAAGATGAGACATTTGCATCGTTATTAAAAATTTTACTGGCACATTTGTGTGTGTATCTTAAAGTGCAACACATGCAAAAAATATCAACATTATATGTGGAAGCTTAGCTTCTCTTCCAACTTATTAATCTTTGAGACCAATATTATATGTGAATGATATGTATATTAATTTAAGCCATTAACTTTTCTTATTTGTGTATTCGCGCTACTTAAGAGTGATCTTGCTATTGGCTGACTACATCACGTGTCCTATTGCTGTCATCAGCTGGCGAGGTCACGTGAATGAGCTATGACGCTTACAAAAGCGCATCACAATCTCAATTTCAATGCTTCGGAAAGTGACATGAGTTATGTGGATGAATTCAAATTTATACCTTTGTAATACGAAAATTTGCAGTACATGTTGCTGCACATCAAAGGTGTTTCAAAACATATTTTTCTACATCTACATCTACATCTATACTCCGCGAGCCACCTTACGGTGTGTGGCGGAGGGTACTTATTGTACCACTATCTGATCCCCCCTTCCCTGTTCCATTCACGAATTGTGCGTGGGAAGAACGACTGCTTGTAAGTCTCCGTATTTGCTCTAATTTCTCGGATCTTTTCGTTGTGATCATTACGCGAGATATATGTGGGCGGTAGTAATATGTTGCCCATCTCTTCCCGGAATGTGCTCTCTCGTAATTTCGATAATAAACCTCTCCGTATTGCGTAACGCCTTTCTTGAAGTGTCCGCCACTGGAGCTTGTTCAGCATCTCCGTAACGCTCTCGCGCTGACTAAATGTCCCCATGACGAATCGCGCTGCTTTTCGCTGGATCATGTCTATCTCTTCTATTAATCCAACCTGGTAAGGGTCCCATACTGATGAGCAATAATCAAGAATCGGACGAACAAGCGTTTTGTAAGCTACTTCTTTCGTCGATGAGTCACATTTTCTTAGAATTCTTCCTATGAATCTCAACCTGGCGCCTGCTTTTCCCACTATTTGTTTTATGTGATCATTCCACTTCAGATCGCTCCGGATAGTAACTCCTAAGTATTTTACGGTCGTTACCGCTTCCAATGATTTACCACCTATGGCATAATCGTACTGGAATGGATTTCTGCCCCTATGTATGCGCATTATATTACATTTATCTACGTTTAGGGAAAGCTGCCAGCTGTCGCACCATGCATTAATCCTCTGCAGGTCTTCCTGGAGTACGTACGAGTCTTCTGATGTTGCTACTTTCTTGTAGACAACCGTGTCATCTGCAAATAGCCTCACGGAGCTACCGATGTTGTCAACTAAGTCATTTATGTATATTGTAAACAATAAAGGTCCTATCACGCTTCCTTGCGGTACTCCCGAAATTACCTCTACATCTGCAGATTTTGAACCGTTAAGAATGACATGTTGTGTTCTTTCTTCTAGGAAATCCTGAATCCAATCACAAACCTGGTCCGATATTCCGTAAGCTCGTATTTTTTTCATTAAACGTAAGTGCGGAACCGTATCAAATGCCTTCCTGAAGTCCAGGAATACGGCATCAATCTGCTCGCCAGTGTCTACGGCACTGTGAATTTCTTGGGCAAATAGGGCGAGCTGAGTTTCACATGATCTCTGTTTGCGGAATCCATGTTGGTTATGATGAAGGAGATTTGTATTATCTAAGAACGTCATAATACGAGAACACAAAACATGTTCCATTATTCTACAACAGATTGACGTAAGCGAAATAGGCCTATAATTATTCGCATCTGATTTATGACCCTTCTTGAAAATGGGAATGACCTGCGCTTTCTTCCAGTCGCTAGGTACTTTACGTTCTTCCAGCGATCTACGATAAATTGCTGATAGAAAGGGGGCAAGTTCTTTAGCATAATCACTGTAGAATCTTAAGGGTATCTCGTCTGGTCTGGATGCTTTTCCGCTACTAAGTGATAGCAGTTGTTTTTCAATTCCGATATCGTTTATTTCAATATTTTCCATTTTGGCGTCCGTGCGACGGCTGAAGTCAGGGACCGTGTTACGATTTTCCGCAGTGAAACAGTTTCGGAACACTGAATTCAGTATTTCTGCCTTTCTTCGGTCGTCCTCTGTTTCGGTGCCATCGTGGTCAACGAGTGACTGAATAGGGGATTTAGATCCGCTTACCGATTTTACATATGACCAAAACTTTTTAGGGTTCTTGTTTAGATTGTTTGCCAATGTTTTATGTTCGAATTCGTTGAATGCTTCTCTCATTGCTCTCTTTACGCTCTTTTTCGCTTCGTTCAGCTTTTCCTTATCAGCTATGATTCGACTACTCTTAAACCTATGATGAAGCTTTCTTTGCTTCCGTAGTACCTTTCGTACATGATTGTTATACCACGGTGGATCTTTCCCCTCGCTTTGGACCTTAGTTGGTACGAACTTATCTAAGGCGTACTGGACGATGTTTCTGAATTTTTTCCATTTTTGTTCCACATCCTCTTCCTCAGAAATGAACGTTTGATGGTGGTCACTCAGATATTCTGCGATTTGTGCCCTATCACTCTTGTTAAGCAAATATATTTTCCTTCCTTTCTTGGCATTTCTTATTACACTTGTAGTCATTGATGCAACCACTGACTTATGATCACTGATACCCTCTTCTACATTCACGGAGTCGAAAAGTTCCGGTCTATTTGTTGCTATGAGGTCTAAAACGTTAGCTTCACGAGTTGGTTCTCTAACTATCTGCTCGAAGTAATTCTCGGACAAGGCAGTCAGGATAATGTCACAAGAGTCTCTGTCCCTGGCTCCAGTTCTGATTGTGTGACTATCCCATTCTATACCTGGTAGATTGAAGTCTCCCCCTATTACAATAGTATGATCACGAAACTTCTTCACGACGTTCTGCAGGTTCTCTCCCCCTGAGTTTTGTTTTCTAAAGTGTCGGGAAATTATATGTCAGTATATAAAACCATAAACATTTGAAGAATTGATGACTTTTACAGAGCCGAGGAAGAGTATACTGTCACTTAACACGGAAAAGGTGTTTTTTCATTTGGGAGAAAGTGTATTTTTAACCGGGAAATCCGGGAAAAATCCAGGATTTTTTTTCCTTGTCCACATATACACCCTGTAATAATTTCTGGCCATCTTCCGGGATCTGAGTCAATTGTGTCATCCAGTTTACGCTCGCCTCCAATTCCTTCCCCAGTGGTGAGTACCTCGGTTGATGTTCCTGCGTTATTTTCCAAATCGGGTCGCCTAATTTTAGTTCTGCCTGATGTTTCAATCTCGGAGCTTTCGTCGCAAAGCAGGTCTTGAGCCCAGACAAGGTCTGTTGAACAATTTGTGGATGGCCCACCATCAGCATTGCTACTGTATGCGGTGGTCGCAGTACTGTGTTCGTCAACTTTCTGGTCATGTCCTGAAGATAAAGATGTAGCTGCAGTAGCTCCACTAATTTCTGTATTTTCAGGATCTATTTCTCCACCCTCGCCGCTGCTAAGGCATTCTCTCTTTGGCTTGAAATATTGTTGTAGTGCATCCTTTTACTTCTTCTCATCATCTTCATTCAGCGCCCATCTCTTCCTATATTCACTGCCAGACAGTCTTTTTCTACCGTCAAACATGTTTCGATCCATCCTGTAAAGAACGATTACATGAAACTAACTGTTGATGTAAGTGTACTAACTTCATTTGCAACACACTTCGCAGACAATTTCCTGATATTCCACTGCACGTAAACAGAAAATTATATTACAGTAGGATAAACTGTTCAGGATATGAAGTCATAAGAATTGAGCCGCGTGAAATGTCTGACTATCACTCAGAAATGGATAGCAAAAATTTTCAAAAATATGTCAAAATCCAACTTATGTCAGGCTTATTAGCCTATTAGCTTATCCCTTGTAATTATTCACAGTGTATTTATCCATTCACATTACTTCTAGCCATCGTAGGTGTTGGACATGTTTGACTGTAGTAATGTTCAACCATTTTTTTCCATAATGCGGGAAGAATAAAACACTCAGAAACTGCCATTGAAGGGCTTAGCAAAATTGCTTCAGGCTTAAAGTGTAACCACAGCATCAAACATTTCATTCGAATTTCCATATTAGATTTCGTCTTCTGCAAAATTACTTGTGAGTAAACACACATCGTGTAACAGGCCGGCATCGCTCCACTCATAAGAATACTGGCATGTACACCAGACTGCTTGCCCCTCTCTGTTCCTCTGGCGTAAACATGATGGTGCTGCCACAGTGGCGAGGAAGAAACTAGTCCTCCCCCCTCCCCTTGTTCAACAGGGGCGGCCGGCAGGTAGTCAAGGCACCATGCCAGTTCCGGAAGCCGCTCCCTCTGAGGTTTGGTTTCGAATCTGCTCTTAGGCATGAATGTTGAGTTTGTCCTAAAAAAAAAAAAGGAGGGGGGGGGGGCAGATTTGCCATCCCATGTGGCCGCATGTTTCGCACGTGCCTTGTGCCAGCCCTGATACTAGGAATAGGAACACACTACATAACGACCTCAAATCACTTACCTTGGTCCAAAAAGGGGACCAATATTCAGGAACACACATTTTCAATTAATTGCCAGCAACTGTTAAAAACTTGATTTCAGATAAAGCACAGTCTAAACAGAGTTTGAAAGGCTTTTTGATAGGCAACTCATTCTACTCTATAGATGAATATCTTAACAGAGTCTGTTAGACCAGCTTAAGTAAAAATGTCTTTTAGATTTCACTTTTGACAGCACTTGGTCACAACGCTCAAGATTATGTATTTTGTGTAACATAAATTTGTTTAAAGTCCATAATTATGTTGCATTCTGACAGTGTATTAATTCTGTAAATATTAGCAGTTCCAGTTTACTGTAATGTGTCCACATATTTTGACAATCTCCTGACAAATGATCAAGGAAATGAGTATTATACTCAAATCTCTATGTTTTTTATGTTACACTTCCTGACATGTTCCACACCCACAAGATCATTTCATTTTTGGGTCTATGGAGAGAAAACTGAATTAATCTGATCTTTTTATTTTTTATCCATTGCCACACTTTCTTTTTTCATTTGGAATCTTTGCCCATGTGACTGTAATTATTTTGATTTATCAATTTCAATTTAATTTTTTATGTTGTACCATTTTATATTGTCATCCCTCTGATTGTATTCATCATTTCTATTCCTCATTTTATTTGAATTTCGTTTTGTTTATAATTCCTTCATACATTTACACCTTCATCAACATTGTTTTGTCCATACTGCAAACAGAATTTATGTTTTATATGTTTATACGACAATTACCATCCAAAAAAATGTATATTGTTTAATGAGAAATACATTTTTATGCCATTGCACAGCCAATATAAACAGATTATTTGATATTTTTTGTTTTAATCAATTGATGTTGTTGTGGCCTTCATTCCTGAGACTGGTTTAATGGAGCTCTCCATGCTACTCTATCCTGTGCAAGCTCCTTCATCTCCCACTACGTACTGCAGCCTACATCCTTCTGAATCTGCTTAGTGTATTGATCTCTTGGTCTCCCACTACAATTTTTACCCTCCACGGTGCCCTACAATACTAAATTGATGATCCCTTTATGCCTCACAACATGTCCTACCAACCGATCCCTTCTTCTAGTCAAGTTGTGCCACAAACTCCTCTTCTCCCCAGTTCTACTCAATACCTTCTCATTAGTGATGTGATCTACCCATCTGATCAGCATTCATCTGTAGCACCACATTTTGAAAGCTTTTATTCTCTTCTTGTCCAAACTATTTATCGTCCATGTTTCACTTCCTACACTCCTTACAAATACTTTCAGAAACGACTTCCTGACACATAAATCCATACTTGAAGTTAACAAATTTCTCTTCTTCAGAAACGCTTTCCTTGCCATTGCCAGTCTACATTTTATATCCTCTCTACTTCGACCATCATCAGTTATTTTGCTTCCCAAATAGCAAAACTCCTTTACTACTTTAAGTGTCTCATTTCCTAATCTAATTCCCTCAGCATCACCTGACTTAATTAGACTACATTCCATTATCCTCGTTTTGCTTTCGTTGATGTCCATCTTATATCCTCCTTTCAAGACACTCTCCATTCTGTTCAACTGCTCTTCCAAGTCCTTTGCTGTCTCTGACAGAATTACAATGTCATCGGCGAACCTCAAAGTTTTTATTTCTTCTCCATGGATTTTAATACCTACTCCAAACTTTTCTTTTGTTTCCTTTACTGCTTGCTCAATATACAGATTGAATAGCATCGAGGAGAGGCTCCATCCCTGTCTCACTCCCTTCCCTAACACTGCTTCCCTTTCATGCCCCTCGACTCTTATAACTGCCATCTGGTTTCTGTATAAATTGTAAATAGCCTTTTGCTCCCTGTATGTGGCCCCCGTCACCTTTAGAATTTGAAAGAGAGTATTCCAGTCAACATTGTCAAAAGCTTTCTCTAAGTCTACAAATGCTAGAAACGTAGGTTTGCCTTTCCTTAATCTTTCTTGTAATATAAGTTGTAGGACCAGTATTGCCTCACATGTTCCAACATTTCTACGGAATCCAAATTGATCTTCCCCGAGGTCAGCTTCTACCAGTTTTTCCATTCATCTGTAAAGAATCCATGTAGTATTTTGCAGCTGTGACTTATTAAACTGATAGTTCAGTAATTTTCACATCTGTCAACAGCTGCTTTCTTTGGGATTGGAATTATTATATTCTTCTTGAAGTCTGAGGGAATTTCTCCTGTCTCATACATCTTGCTCACCAGATGGTAGAGTTTTGTCAGGACTGGCTCTCCCAAGGCTGTCAGTAGTTCTAATAGAATGTTGTCTACTCCCGGGGTGTTGTTTCGACTTAGGTCTTTCAGTGCTCTGTCAAACTCTTCACGGAGTATCATATCTCAGATTTCATCTTCATCTACGTCCTCTTCCATTTCCATAATATTGTCCTCAAGAACATCGCCTCTGTATAGACCCTCTCCATACTCCTTCCACTTTTCTGCTTTCCCTTCTTTGCTTAGAACTGGGTTTCCATCTGAGCTCTTGATATTCATGCAAGTGGTTCTCTTTTCTCCAAAGGTCTCTTTAATTTTCCTGTAGGCAGTATCTATCTTACCCCTCATGAGATAAGCTTCTACATCCTTACATTTGTCCTCTTGTCATGCCTGCTTAGCCATTTTGCACTTCCTGTCGATCTCATTTTTGAGACATTAGTATTCCTTTTTGCCTGCTTCACTTACTGCATTTTTATATTTTCTCCTTTCATAAATTAAATTCAATATTTCTTCTGTTACTCAATGATTTCTACTAGCCCTTGTCTTTTTACCTACTTGATCCTCTGCTGCCTTCACTACTTCATCCCTCAAAGCTACCCATTCTTCTTCTAGTGTATTTCTTTCCCCCATTCCTGTCAATTGTTCCCTTATGCTCTCCCTGAAGCTCTGTACAACCTCTGGTTGTCTCAGTTTATCCAGGCCCCATCACCTTAGATTCCCACCTTTTTGCAGTTTCTTCAGTTTTAATCTACAGTTCATAACCAATAGATTGTGATCAGAGTCCACATCTGCCCCTGGAAATGTCTTACAACTTAAAACCTGGTTCCTAAACCTCTGTCTTACCATTATATAATCTATCTGAAACCTGTAAGTATCTCCAGGCTTCTTCCATGTATACAACCTTCTTTTATGATTCTTGAACCAAGTGTTAGCTATGATTAAGTTATGCTCTGTGCAAAATTCTACCAGGCGGCTTCCTCTTTCATTTTTCCCTGCCCCCCCCCCCCCCCCCACCCCACCCCCAATCCATATTCACCTACTACATTTCCTTCTCTTCCTTTTCCTACTATCGAATTCCAGTCACTCATGACTATTAAATTTTTGTCTCCCTTCACTATCTGAATAATTTCATTCATCTCATCATACATTTCTTCAATTTCTTTGTCATCTGCAGAGCTTGTTGGCATATAAACTTGTATTACTGTAGTAGGCGTGGGCTTTGTGTCTATCTTGGCCACAATAAGGCGTTCACTATGCTGTTTCTAGTTGGCATATAAACTTGTACTACTGTAGTAGATGTGGGCTTTGTGTCTATCTTGGCCACAATAAGGCATTCGCTATGCTGTTTGTAGTATCTTACGCGCACTCCTATTTTTTATTCATTATTAAACCTACTCCTGCATTACCCCTATTTGATTTTGTATTTATAACCCTGTATTCACCTGACCAAAAGTCTTGTTCCTCCTGCCACCAAACTTTGCTAATTCCCACTCTATCTAACTTTAACCTATCCATTTCCGTTTTTAAATTTTCCAACCTACCTGCCCGATAAAGGGATCTGACATTCCACGCTCCGATCCGTAGAACGCCAGTTTTCTTTCTCTTGATAACTATGTCCTGTCCCCGCCCATAGATGCGAATGGGGGACTATTTTACCTCCGGAATATTTTACCCCAGAGGACACATCATCATTTAACCATACAGTAAAGCTGCATGCCCTCAGAAAAAAATACAACTGTAGTTTCCCGTTGCTTTCAGCCATTCGCAGTACCAGCACAGCAAGGCTGTTTTGGTTAATGTTGCAAGGCCAGGTCAGTCAATCATCCAGACTGTTGCTCCTGCAACTACTGAAAAGGCTGCTGCCACTCTTCAGGAACCACACGTTTGTTTGGCCTCTCAACAGATACCTCTCCGTTGTGGTTGCACCATGGCTATCTGTATCACTGAGGTACGCAAGCCTCCCCACGAATGGCAAGGTCTATGGTTCGAGGGGGGGGGGGGGGGGTTAACCAATAGATGGACATTTTCAAAAGATTAAATATTATGACAGTTAAATAATTATAATTACAATCATATGGACAAATATTCCAAATGAAACACAATGAAAAGGAAATGAGAGCAAATAAATAAGTTAGTACAATGATGAAAATGACACAGCAAAGGATTAGAAATAAAAATACATTTAAACCAATTAATTGAATAGAAAATAACAATTAGTCATTTTGATAAAGATTTAAAAATAAAAATTTATAAGTGTGTGTGACAAGATTTGAGCCTGCAACATTCTGGAAATCAGGAATGTGTCTTAACCACCATGCTAATCCATTTCTCTGCTTAGTCGTCGTCGTCATCATCATCATCATCATGGACAGTTTCCAGCCTCTGGCCAGTTCTGTACGGAACATAGGCCTCTCCTTCGTCTTCTGTCTTGTCACCATCTCTCTGTCTTGACCATGTTCCAGTCTTCTCCTTTCTTCTGGATGCATTCCTCAACTCCTTTCAGTCTTCCTCTTAGTCTCTTTCCTCCCAGTTTCATCTCGTGTATCCTCCTGGGTATCCTCTTCTCCTCCATTCTCTTAACGTGTCCATACCATCTCAGTCTTGATTTCTCTATCTCCTCCTGTAATGGTTCCACCTTCATTAACTCTCTGATCCTCTCATTTCTTAACCTGTCTATCTTTGTCACTCCAGTACTGTTTCTCAAGAATTTCATCTCACTAGCTTGTACTTTGCTTTTCTCTCTTCCTTTCATAATCCAGGTTTCTGATGCATATGTCAGGATCGGGACATAGTATGACTGGTATATAAACTTTTTACTGATTTGGGGTACGTCCTTGCTCCATATCAGGCTTCTGACACTCTTCCGAAATGCTTCTGCTTTTCTCCCATGTTCATTTATTTCTCAGCCATTTTTTCCATCTTCCTGTATCAGGCTTCCTAGGTACTCGCAACTCTCCACTCTCCTCAATCGCTCTCCAACGTTGTTCCTCTCTCCTTCTTTCTCTTACTTATATTAAATTTCATTCCATATTCTTGTACTGTTCATTCCCATATGTCCAACTGCTCTTGTACTTCCTCCTCCTTATTCCTCCAAATCATCAGATCATCTGCAAACACCATAGCTTTCATCTTCCTTTCACCAAATACTTGTGCTACTGTACTCATTATATCATCCATCATTACAATGATGAGCAATCGTGAAAGCCATTCCTCTGTTCAAACCAAGCTGATCTCTCTCCTCCCACTTTCACACAGCTCACACTTCCATGATACATTTCCCTTACTCTCCAAATAATCTGACAGAAAAGTTTTGTCCATATCGCTACACTTACTTGTGTACAGCCACCGGCTAGCAGCCGCTTAAGCTCAGTTCTGGGAGTAGCACAGAAAACGCATTGTACGGACACATAATAATGCCTAACCAGAGAATAAATGCAGGATAACTAAATTGGTGACAGTGGCAGGGCTAGTGAAGTTAACTGGAGAATACGTTTCGACTGGCAGGAATAGTTAAAGAATTAGTGGTGACAATATTGTTTATTAGAATGAGGAAGGAGAAGAAATGGGGACATAACACAAATTATGAAAGAATATGACGATTCCAAATTTATATAAAAATTTCATACTACATTTCCTTACATATTAGCATTTTGCTTATAGTAAACCTAATAGGCATTTGATATTGGTACTTCATGAATTATATTCTGTTGTGTTATAAAAATGGCCATTTGTGCCAAAACAGTCTTGTTTATTTGGTGTGTGTTACAATTGCTCCAATATTAGGCAGGCCTATTTCATTTTATCTAGCAGTCAGTGACAAAATACACGTAATCAGATCAAGATACCACATCAGTCTTTGGTACTATTTGTATTAACAGCTTTTTCAGTAGTAGACAATGACATTCCATTTTTTCATGTAGCAAAACATTTGACGAACTTTGATGAGGTAATAGATTCTATCCCAGAAAGGAAAGCACACCATGTAAAGCTGTAGAGAGATTAGAGAGAAAAAAATCCGGGATTAAAGTATTGAAAGAATGTGTACTGTCTTGCTTGTCTCTTGTCTTTACTGGTTTTATGTATCCTATATTTGATTTTATGTCACACAAAACAGCAAGTTATTGGCTAATCAGAAATAACGAGTGCACTCTTTTCTGAAGAGTTCTTGTTTTCCTGGTTACAAATAATCCCATCCAGCATTAATTAAAAGTTTTTTTTTTTTTAAAAAAAAAAAAAAAAAAAAAAAAAAGAGAGATCGGATGTCAGAGTGGCCAACTGAGAGCAGGAGAGGCACCACAGGATATTTTAATTTGCACTATCCTGAACATAGTTTGATGGGATCCATTACAAAATATTATATGTTTGAATTCCACAGAGCGAAATACAGTGACATGCGATAGAAGAATGTTGTGTGAAGAGCTGGGGCACTGCACTGTGGCATACTTAAGAGCAAATAACATGCCTTATATCTCGTTGAACACACATGTTCTATGTATCAGACTCTTCAGGAAAATTTGCGCTACAAAATGAACATACTTTTGAAAAGTTGACTTACTTAAATTTTTTCTTTCTGCCTCAAACGCTCGGCGCAGCGAGCAGCTCCACTATGTAGTATTGCTCCGACTCGGAAATATTGTAGATCGTAGATCTGGGGCTAATGCACAGAGGAGTTTGAGTTGTAGTGAGAAAGTGGGTATTCTCCATGTGACCCGTTAACGTATAGTGATTTTTCTGCTTCCTCTTCGTTTACTGCTCTCACATCAAATGAAAACAAAACCAATTTCTGTGGCTCAAGTGAATTAAAATATGATCCCATAATTACAAAAGACTAAAATATATTATTTGTTTCAGATTTGATTTTATTTCCACCTTTCTGACAGGCAAGCATTAATCACCTTGCAGTACATTGAAGTTATTTTTGTCGGTTTGCTAAATAAATTTGGCTTTTATTAATCTTTCCACTGAGGCAGTCAATTTATTTAAAACAAAGTGTTTAATTCCACATTATTGGCTAGTTTTAACTGTTCGCTGCATTTCAAGGGCACACTTTCATCATCTAGCATGTATGGCATTATGTCATAATAAAGAACCAAACATGAGATAATACAGTACTGGTACCCTGAGGGAAAGAGGAAGCCGCCTGGTAGAATTTTGCACAGAGCATAACATAATCATAGCTAACACTTGGTTCAAGAATCATAAAAGAAGGTTGTATACATGGAAGAAGCCTGGAGATACTTACAGGTTTCAGATAGATTATATAATGGTAAGACAGAGGTTTAGGAACCAGGTTTTAAGTTGTAAGACATTTCCAGGGGCAGATGTGGACTCTGATCACAATCTATTGGTTATGAACTGTAGATTAAAACTGAAGAAACTGCAAAAAGGTGGGAATTTAAGGAGATGGGACCTGGATAAACTGAAAGAACCAGAGGTTGTACAGAGTTTCAGGGAGAGGATAAGGGAACAATTGACAGGAATGGGGGAAAGAAATACACTAGAAGAAGAATGGATAGATTTGATGAATGAAATAGTGAAGGCAGCAGAGGCTTAAGTAGAAAAAAGACGAGGGCTAATAGAAATCCTTGGGTAACAGACAAGATACTGAATTTAATTGATGAAAGGAGAAAATACAAAAATGCAGTAAGTGAAGCAGGCAAAAAGGAATACAAACGTCTCAAAAATGAGATCGACAGGAAGTGCAAAATGGCTAAGCAGAGATGGCTAGAGGACGAATGTAAGGATGTAGAAGCTTATCTCATGAGGGGTAAGATAGATACTGCCTACAGGAAAATTAAAGAGACCTTTGGAGAAAAGAGAACCACTTGCATGAATATTAAGAGCTCAGATGGAAACCCAGTTCTAAGCAAAGAAGGGAAAGCAGAAAGGTGGAAGGAGTATGGAGAGGGTCTATACAGAGGCGATGTTCTTGAGGACAATATTATGGAAATGGAAGAGGACGTAGATGAAGATGAAATGCGAGATATGATACTCCGTGAAGAGTTTGACAGAGCACTGAAAGACCTAAGTCGAAACAACACCCCGGGAGTAGACAACATTCTATTAGAACTACTGACAGCCTTGGGAGAGCCAGTCCTGACAAAACTCTACCATCTGGTGAGCAAGATGTATGAGACAGGAGAAATTCCCTCAGACTTCAAGAAGAATATAATAATTCCAATCCCAAAGAAAGCAGCTGTTGACAGATGTGAAAATTACTGAACTATCAGTTTAATAAGTCACAGCTGCAAAATACTATGCGGATTCTTTACAGATGAATGGAAAAACTGGTAGAAGCCGACCTTGGGGAAGATCAATTTGGATTCCGTAGAAATGTTGGAACATGTGAGGCAATACTGACCCTACAACTTATATTATAAGAAAGATTAAGGAAAGACAAACCTACGTTTCTAGCATTTGTAGACTTAGAGAAAGCTTTTGACAATGTTGACTGGAATACTCTCTTTCAAATTCTAAAGGTGACGGGGGCCAAATACAGGGAGCAAAAGGCTATTTACAATTTATACAGAAACCAGATGGCAGTTATAAGAGTCGAGGGGCATGAAAGGGAAGCAGTGTTAGGGAAGGGAGTGAGACAGGGATGTAGCCTCTCCTCGATGCTATTCAATCTGTATATTGAGCAAGCAGTAAAGGAAACAAAAGAAAAGTTTGGAGTAGGTATTAAAATCCATGGAGAAGAAATAAAAACTTTGAGGTTCGCCGATGACATTGTAATTCTGTCAGAGACAGTAAAGGACTTGGAAGAGCAGTTGAACGGAATGGAGAGTGTCTTGAAAGGAGGATACAAGATGAACATCATCGAAAGCAAAATAAGGATAATGGAATGTAGTCTGATTAAGTCAGGTGATGCTGAGGGAATTAGATTGATTCACTTTGTAGGAAGTACCAGAAATTAGTTATATTTGGTGACTTCAATATAACTTGTGTATATGATGGCGCAAGAAAAAGGATGTTGACAGTTCTGCTAAATTCATATGAACTGGTGCAAACTGTGTTTTTTCCAACTAGTGTGCAGGGGAACAGTAGCACAGCCATAGACAATATTTTTATTCATTCTTCATACTAGATGGGCATTCAGTTAGTAAAAGGGTGAATGGCCTTTCAGACCATGATACATAAAGTTTAACACTAAAAGGCTCTTGTACTTGAGCAAATGTCACATATAATTGTAAACTATGTGGGAAAGTTAATCAAAGAACACCGAGCGAGGTGGCGCAGTGATTAGACACTGGACTCGCATTCGGGAGGCGGACGGTTCAATCCTGCGTCCGGCCATCCTGATTTAGGTTTTCCGTGATTTCCCTAAATCATTCCAGGCAAATGCCGGGATGGTTCCTCTGAAAGGGCACGGCCGACGTCCTTCCCTAATCCAATGAGACCGATGACCACGCTGTCTGGTCTCCTTCCCCAAACAACCAACCAACCTTAATCAAACAACAATAGAGAGTTTTTTAAACCTTGTCATGGAACAAAGTGGCAGGATGTTTATAGTGCCGATAACATAGATGACAAATATCATGCTTTCCTTAACAGATTTCTCATGCTCTTTGAGAGTTGCTTTCCATTAGGAAGTTCTAAAGGGAGTAATAGCAGTAATAGGCAGCCCAGGTGGCTGGCTAGTGGGATAACAGGGTGTATACGACCCGGGACAACCGGGAGATCCGGGAAAAACCCGGGAATTTTTTCATCCGGGAGAAAACCGGGTAAAACCCGGGATATTTTTAGAATTCCGGTCATTTTTCATTGTTTGAGTTTTCAGTTAAATTTTTGTAATTTTGGCTGGTAAGAACCGATACTCTAACAAAGGATATTACTGCATCCCGCTACTACAGAATAATACTTCAACAATAAAACATAAACGAGAGAAAAAAACCAAAATAACTTAAATTGCAGAGGAAATGCGCCATATACAACAACGACACACAGTGCTCATGCAAGCGTCTGCCAATTGAAAATGTGTCAAAGGCTTTAGGAAGACTATGCAGTACTCCATAACAACAAATTGCCTTCAATGAGCGTGAAGTCGCAACTGTTTACATTCGATTTGTTTTAGCAGTTACGCGCAGGCTCATGCGCATCACGTTTGAGTAGTAGTTTCTCCCGCTCCTGGCTACAGGAATGTGGCTGTTGGCTGTGCAAGCAGTCGCAGCAAGCAGCTAGGTGCTACCGCAAGAAGGGGATGCCAAATTCATATTCTTTTTGGAAAAAAAACACTTGTTTCACAAAGCGCCTAGCATCCAGCGCACGTTTGTCTATCGATTATTCATATGATTTTGAAACGCTTCCCTGTTGGTTTTTGAACATTTTTGAACACGTTTTAAGTTGATTTCTGAATGAATCATAAGTTGACTTGAATGCATGCATAGTGTACGTTATGTCTGTCAGGAGAATCGTCGTCGCATCTAGAAATAAACTTTCCGCAGACAAAAAGGGGCGGGGCAATACGAGCTGAGGGAGTAAACGGATGAATGCCAATCGCTCGCTGATTATGTGGTTGACTGGGTTTGCGAATGATCAGCATTGTTATAATTACTAGCGAAATCCATAGATTCAGACTACCAGAGTGGAAATAAACGACTAACAGGAATAACAGGTGAGAAAGATTACGTATCATCTTCTCGGTGTATCCAAGAAAATGAAATTTTGCCAGAAAATTTTTGGCTAGATCGCTGCAATAGTAAGACCAGTTGTACAGTCCCTAACTAGCAGACGCGTAAGTTCTAGTCTGGAAGTAGCGCGGAAAACGTGTTATTCGAACACATAATAACGCCCAACCGGAAAATAATGGCGGGATAACTAAACCTGTGATTCTGACAGGGTTAGTGAAGTTAATCGGCGAACAAATTTTGACAATGGCAGCAATAGATACAGAAATGGTGACGACAACATTGTTAGAACGAGGAAGGAGAAGAAACAGGGACATCACACAATTTATGGAAGAATAAGACGATTCCATATATATAAAAATTTCATAATACTATTTTTCGATCTCATGCTTGATAAGCTGGTGCGTATGAATGAAATGTGAAACTATTTCCTAACATAAAGCTTTTTGCTTGTAGTAGGCCTAATAGGCATTTGATATTGGTACTTCATGGATTATATTCTGTCGTGTTACAAAAATGGCCATTTGTGCCAAAACAGTCTCGTTTATTTGGTGTTTTACAAAATTGCAACCATATTAGAAAGGCCTATTTTGTTTTATCTAGTAGACAGTGCCAAAATAGATGTAATCAGATCGAGAAACCACACCAGTATTGGGTATTATTTGTATTAACGGCGAGTTCAGTGTTAGATAACGACGTTTCGATTTTTCATGTACCAAAACGTTTGACGAACCTTGATGAGGTGATAGATTCTTTTGCAGAAAGCTGTAGCAAGATTAGAGAGAGAAAATATGCTAGGAGCTAAGGTTTGAAGAAATGTGTAATTTCTTGCTTATCTCTTGTCAGTATTAGTTTTATATATCCTATATTTAATTTTATGTCACACAAAACAGCAAGTTATTAACTAATAAGCAATAAAGAGTTCAGATTTTCTGAAGAGTTCTTGTTTTCTCGATTATAAATAATCCTATCCGCTATTAATTGTGATATTTTTTTAAAAGGGGCAGACTGTCAAACCGGTCGACTGGGAACAGGAGAGGCACCACAGGACATTTCAATTTCCACTCGCCTGAATATAGTTTGGACGTGCGGTAGAAAAATGCTTTAAGAAGAGGCGTGGCACTGCACTTTTGCATACTTAAGACCAAATAATATATCTTACATTTCCTCGAATACATATGTTTTATGTTTCAGACTTTTCAGAAAGATGTGCGCTACAAGATGAACATATTTTGAAAATTCGATTTTTTTTAGTATTGACTCGGTTCACAAATGTCGTAGATCCGGGGCTGGTGAGCAGAGCAGTCTGAGATATAGTGGGTAGTCTCCAATTAAGTTATTTTTGTCTGTTTGCTAAAGAAATTTCACTTTTGTTAACCTTTTCTGGAGAGGCAGTCAATGTATTTGAAAGGAAATGTTTAATTCCACAGTACTAGCTAATTTCAACTGTTCGATGCATTTCAAATGCACGTTTTCATTTTCTAGCACCTATGGCATTATGTCATAATAAAGAACCAAACATGATATAATACAGTACTGGTGCTCCAAGAAAATTTACATCCCGAAAACCACGCTGGAAAGCTTAATATCAGGTCGAGGTCAACCTCATTGGGAATCCGGACATACGAATGTGCACTTTAAGTATGCACTTTAAATGTACACATTTTAATATTGTTCACGAAATTCCGATGCTCTGATGTCTTGTTTCTTTTATGACATAATGTATGATCTTTCAATGTTTTACACGTACGTACATACGAGCTTCCTACGTCATGATAGCTACCCAAGTGCGGTGTCGCATGTTATCTGCGCTTTCTGGCAACTGATGAAATGAACCTATTTCTAACAGGTTGCGGGAAAATATTGATAATAGTGGTTTGAAAAGCGTTCCTTTCAAAGTAAATATCCTTTTACGTAAGTTGAACTATGTGCAAGAATGTACCATGAATTTATTAAATCACAGAGCGTTTGACTCTCATTTAAAAATCAACTTTTTGATGACGCGCCATTTAGAAGAATTTCGAACCCTGAAGGTCAGGCATTTATGTCATTATTAAAAATTTTACTGGCACATTTGTGTGATATATCTTAAAGTGTAACACGCGCAAAAAAGATCAAGAGTATATGTGAAAGTTTAGCTTCTCTTACAGCTTGAGAATAGTGTTATATGTGAAAACTTTGCTTTTCCTGTAGCAACACTATGTATATTAATTTAAACTATTAACTGTCCTATGCTCTGAATATCCGCTGTCATCGGCTGGCGATATTACGTGACATGAGCTACGAACGGCCTACAAAAGCGCATCGAAATCTCGATTTCAATGATTCGGAAAGTAACATGCGGTGTTTGGTGGAATTCCAGTTTATACTTTCGTAATACGAAAATACGGAGCGTACATGTTGCTGCACATCAAAGATGTTTCCAAATCGTGTCTTTTTCCCTGAATTTCGTTATCTAAAGTGCCGGGATATTGTACGCCCGGGTATAAAACCATTCAAAGGATTGATAAGGGAAAATATACTGTCACCCAGGAGAAAGTGTATTTTTAACCGGGAAATCCGGGAAAAATCCGGGAATTTTTTTTCCTTGTCCACGTATACACCCTGGATAAGGATATTATGTTGAACAAAGTGGGAATTATATAAAAATGTTAGTAGTAGTCACAATCGGGCTACAGTAGCCCATTACAAACAGTACTGTAAGGTGCTTAAAAATGATATTAGGAAGGCAAAGAGTAAGTGGTATGCAAATAGAGTAGCTAATTCACAGAATAAAATTAAAACCATATGGTCACTTGTGAAGGAAGTGTCTGGTTAGCAGCACAACGTCGACAATATAAAGTCAGTTTGTGGTAAAAATATTTCTATCATTGATAAATCAGACATATGTACAGTATTTAGCAATCATTTTCTGAGCATTGCTGGTGAATTAAATAAAAATTTAGTTTCTACAGGGGATCATGTAACTTTCTTGGCAAATGCCTTTCCAAGATTGATGTCTGAATTACTCCTCTGTGATACAGACAAGGAGGAGATTGAGTCAATAATTAAATCACTGAAGACTAAGGACTATCATGGATATGATGGAGTACCTAACAGAATATTAAAGTACTGTGCTGCACATGTTAGCCCTGTATTTAGCCATATTTGTAACTTTTCCTTTAGGAATGGTCAGTTTCCTGAATGATTAAAGTACTCAGTAGTAAAGCCATTTTATAAAAATTGTGAAAGGAATAATGTAGACGATTTTAGACCTATTTCTATGCCACCAGTGTTTGCTCAAGTTATTGAAAAGGCTGTGTATGTGAGGATAATTGATCATTTTATATCACATGATTTGCTATCAAATGTACAGTTTGGCTTTAGAAGTCGTTTATTTTTCTTTTTCTTTCCTCTGTGAGGTACTGGATGGGTTAAACAAAAGTTTTCGAATGCTAGGTATATTTTTTGATTTAACTAAGGTGTTTCATTGTGTTGATCACAAAACATTGCTCCAGAAATTGGACCATTACAGAATACAGGGAGTAGCTCACAATTGGTTCACCTCTTACTTTAGCAACAGACAGCAAAAGGTCATTATTCACAATGTTGAGAATGGCTGTGATGTGGCATCTGAATGGGGCACAGTCAAGCAGCTGCCCCTGGGATCACTGTTGGGGCCACTCCTGTTCCTTATTTATATACATGACATGCCCTCTAGTATTATGTGTAACTCTAAAATATTTCTGTATTTTGACAACATTAGTTTGGTAGTAAGGGGTGTTGTGTGCAACATTGGCCCGGTTCATGACCTAGGTTCATGGCTTGTAGAAAGTAAACTAACCCTAAATCACAGTAAGACTAAGTTTTTACAGTTTCTAACACACAATTCAACAAAACCTGACGTTTTAATTTCACAGAATGGCATATGATTAGTGAAACTGAACAGTTCAAATTTCAAGGTCTTCAGATTGATAGTATAGATAGTAAACTGTCTTGGAAACCTCACTTTCAGGATCTTGTTCAAAGACTTAATACTGCCATTTTTACTATTCGAATGGTATCCGAAGTGAGTGATCGTTTGACACGAAAATTAGTCTACTTTGCTTATTTTCATTCGCTTATGTCATATAGTATTATATTTTGGGTAACTCTTCCCATTCTAAAAGGACATTTTTGGCTCAGAAACGGGCAGTTTGAGCAGTAAGTGGTGTAAGTTCATGAACCTCTTGTCAACCCCTGTTCATGATTCTCGGTATTTTGACATTGGCCTCTCAAAATATATATTCGTTACAGTCATTTCTAATTAACAATATTAGCTTATACCCAAGAATAAGCAGCTTTCACTCAGTTAATACTCAGCAGAAATCAAACCTGCATTTGGATCGGTCTTCCTTACTCTTGTACAGAAAGGTGTGCAGTATACTGCTGCATCCATTTTCAATAAGCTACCACTCAAATTAAAAAATCTTAGCAGTAATCCACATGCTTTCAGATCAAAATTGAAGAGTTTCCTCATGGGTCACTCCTTTGGTTCTGTTGAGAGGCTCCTTGAAAAAAAAATTCTTGTTGTATTGTTGACTGCATTTACTTAAACTTATGGATTGACTTTTTTCGGGTTCATGAACATTTTATTTTTATCTGTTATTACTTTTATATTGTAATTTCATGTAGTGACATGTTCCATGACCTTGGAGATTTGCTCTTCAATTTGGTCCTATGGAACTTGATGTGTAAATAAAATAAATAAATAAAAATCAGGACTCTGGTAAAACATCAAATTTCCAATATCGCTGTGGTCGGAAAAAGGATACTGCAAGAACAGAATCAACAATGACTGAAGAGAATTGTTCAACATCACAGATGTGCAACCCTTCTGCAAAGTGCTGCAGGTTTCAATGCTGGGCCATGAACAAGTGTCAGCACATGAACCATTCAACGAAACCTCATCGATGTGGGCTTTCGGAGCCGAACGCCCACTCATGTACCCTTGATGACTGCACAACACAAAGCTTAATGCCTCACCTGGGCCTGTCAACACCGACTTTGGACTGTTGATGGCTGGAAACATGTTGCCTGCTCGGATGAGTCTCATTTCAGATTGTATTGAGTGGATGCACATGTATGGGTATGGAGACAACCTCATGAATCCATGGACCATGCATGTCAGCAGGGACTGTTCAAGCTGGTGGAAGCTCTGTAATGGTGTGGGGTATGTACAGTTGGAGTGATATGGCTTTGAGCACTATGGGATTTAACTTCTAAGGTCAGCAGTCCCCTAGAACTTAGAACTACTTAAACCTAACTAAACTAACGACATCACACACATCCATGCCCGAGGTAGGATTCGAACCTGCGACCATAGCGGTCGCCCGGTTCCAGACCGTAGTGCCTAGAACCGCTTGGCCACCCCAGCCGGCTGGAGTGATATGGGACCCATGATATGTCTAGATACAACTCTAACAGGTGACACATACATAAGCATCCTGTCTGATCACTTGCATCCATTCATGTCCATTGTGCATTCCTATGGACTTGGGCAATTCCAACAGGACAATGCAACACCCCACACATCCAGAATTGCTACAGAGTGGTTCCAGGAACACTCTTCTGAGTTTAAACACTTCCACTGGCCACCAAAATCCCCAGACATGAACATTATTGAGCATGTCTGGGATACCTTGCAATGTGCTGTTCAGACTCACAGATTTATGGAAAGCCCTGCACAAGTCACAGGGTCAATTGCCTCCAGCACTACTTCAGACATTAGTTCAGTCCATGCTACATGTCGTTGTGGCACTTTTGCGTGCTTCTGTGGACTGTGCAAAATTTAAGGCAGGTGTACCAGTTTCTTTGGCTCTTCAGTGTATACACCTCATCAGCAATCATCTCTCTCCATCCCTTCCCTCATATGGGGGTCAGCATCTCATGGTGGAGAGCGGACCATGGTTCAACTCTCTGCACATCCATTCTCATCCAGGACACGTGAAGCATCAACTGCTGGGTGCAGTCTCAGCATATAGCTGCAACTGCAGGATTCCATGCCAAACTTAACCTACATCCCTGTTGACAAGATTGCTATGGATGCTTATCTCAGTCATTTCTTTAATAATGCTCTAGTTCTTTTGTTTTGTAAAATTCAATAAAACTCAAACATATAGCCTTTTTTGAGGCTGTGTTCTGCCACTGCTGAACTATCTTTATGCCCCATATATATCTATGTAATGTATTCCACACAGGGTTGTGAGATACAACAAAGCTTTTGCCTGATGTTCTGGAGGCCACTCTCACAAGAGATACTTACACATATGAGGTATTTGAAGTTTTTGCTTGTCCTTTACTAAGCCAAGCATTTCTCCTCCTCCTCCTCCTCCTCCTCCTCTCTCTCTCTCTCTCTCTCTCTCTCTCTCTCTCTCTCTCTCTCTTTTTTGTCAGAAGATGGCTTTGATGTTGTTGTTTCACAGAATTCATGCAACTCTGGCTGAAGGAGGCCCAATGTAGGGGATCAAGGTGAGTTTCTCTTTCTCGTCCTCTTCTTTTCTTGTCTGAGATATCTGTATCACTCGTTTTCTTCAATACACATCTAATCTGCACTTCACTTTACCCATTTTGATGAAACATGTCCTTGGGGTGTTGCAGCCCAGCTGCGAGACTGTCTTTGTCACAAATGGCACATGTCCTATGAACTAGTGTTGTTAGAAGAGTGTACCGCTGTCCCGAACAATGACAGCTCATTGCATTTAGGTATAGATCTGTGTTGCTCTTCTTTTTGTAGACTGCATGTCCTAGCCTATTATCCGCCTTTCTTTTTGTTAAAATGTCTATATTTGGAAGATAACCATTCTGTTCCAGCTCCATCATGAACTGTAGGTTTAGATGGTTACTGTTTAGGTGGCCTAGGAACTCATCCAGAGTCTCACTGCCATGTTTGCACACGACAAAGCTGTCATCCACATAATGGAAGAAGTCTCTAGGTTCGATCCATGCAGTTTTTAGTGCTGTCTCCTCAGAGTTCTCTGTATAGAGATTGGCAATCCTAGGGCCCGTTTGGGAGCCCAGGGCTGCTCCAACAACTTGTTCATAGAGCTCCCCACCATATTTGAAGTAGGTTGTGGTGAGTACATGCTCAGATAGCTTCACTGTTTTGGGCTAAAAATTATGTGCTAATATACCATGGTATCTTGAACTGGTGCTTTAGTGAAGAGATGTTATGTTGAAGCTCACAAGCAAGTCTTCCTTCTGCAGGGCATCCCTTTCACTGTGGTCACGAATTCAGCCTAGAGGCTAGATACTTGGTCACTCCATACATGGGTGCATTAATGTTGTTGACTACTGGCTACAGTGATAAACCTGCTTTATGAATGACAGCTGTCTGTTCAGGCATGATGGTGCTGAAGCCTTTGGATAGAGTCGTTTCATATCTTCTTTTGTTAGAGCAGCCTCGTCAACCAGAGCCACTGTTTTTTCTTTTCTTTGATGTTAGGGCCTACTTCAGCTTCTTGTAGGCAACAACCTGTAGCAGAGTGCTCATTTCCTGGTGGTATAGAATTCTCTCTTTTCTTTTGTCAGCAGATAGGACTATTATGTTCTCATCTTCTGTTAGCAACCTTAATGCTCTCTGTTGTGTTGTTGTTATGTTTGGTTTCAGCAGTCAAGATTTGCCAATGATCCTGCATGTTTTCTGCCTAATTTTCTCTGCCTTTTCCACCTACAGGTTGCGGATTGTTTCTTTGTCACTGCTAATAAAGTCCTGTTTCAGTATAGTGTTTAGAACAGGAGAAAATCAAGCCTTTTGGATAGGGCAGGATTTAGCAGCACCTAGTTCTTTTATCATCAGGTTAACACCTGTTCTGGCATCATTGACACCCTGCGTCTTAATCTGAACACCCATCAGCACCTCAAATTGTCCATGTTGTCTGGTGTTGGTACACCACCTTTATATTTTGCTGATGGCATATGAGCTACAAAGTGCCCATCCCCAGGATCATGTTTATAATGTATCAGCAGTATGTAGGTTGCATGTGACTACAGTCCATGCATTGTTGTCCAGTTCTCTTCTGGTGAAGCGAATGGATTCCCTCACTATGTCCTGGCTCACTCATCATAGTATTTGATGTGTTGTCTTGAATTTTGCTAGATGACATAGCTTCACAAAGTGTAGTAGGATGTGATAAGTAAATTTGCTTTCCTGATATGTTCTTTCTGCAGCTGTTTGAAACTAAAGAGCATTTCCTGCCTTTATAGGTGCTTTACACACTCTAAGAAAAAAAAACTAGATGCACCTTGAAGGGATTACCTGAATGGAATGGAAATTAGTAGATGTGATGTACATGTACAGAAAAATAAATGATTACAATTTGAGAAAAACTAGTTGATTTATTCACGACAAAGAGCCTCACAAATTGAGCAAGTCAGAATGCATATGTCTACTTGTGTAAAATGTGCATTCTGTATTTCAGTTTTACACACACACACACACACACACACACACACACACACACACACACCTGCACACCTGCACACACATGGGGGGTGGGGGGGGGGGTGGAAGAGAGAGAGAGAGAGAGAGAGAGCAAGCAGTTGGGGTGGGAGGGTTGTTTTGGAAGGAAGGTCAAGAACAGGGAGAAGAAAGGACAGAAGAAGAAAAGGGAAGTGTCTCTCAAGTGGCCCACCCAGTTATAAGCAGGTGTAGCTGCATGTCGAGTGCATGGGTAGAAAGGAAGAATTGGTGGGAGGGGGGGGAGGGGGAGGAACTACTTAATGATCTACACTTCTTCTGTATGTTTAGTGGTTGTCTTTAACTTAAAATTGTTTGTATTCCACACAGGATTTTTTATTATGACATTGATATTTAATGTTTGGGAAACATGGAGGCATTTGATAATTAAATGCAGTGAAAAGAAAAATTTTTGTAACAAAAATGTAGAGTAATATTAAAAAGTTGGTGAATTTAGTTCAGTGCCTAAGTTATGAATTGAATCTCAGTGCTTAATGTCACAATGTGCTTTTTTTTTCAGAGTCTAATGAACATGATACAGAAGTTGTAACAGACTCATTCAAGACTGCTCTTCAGAGCCTTCAGAAATACACAAATTACAGCATTTCTGTACTAGCCTTTACCAACAGTGGAGATGGAGTGAAAAGTCCACCAGTTTACTGTCGCACAGAAGAAGACGGTAAGTCAAAACCTTAGTAACAGTTTTTGCACATTATTCAATACATGCAGAGTTGAACAGAATACTACAGTATGCAGCTGGATATTTCACAGGAAAAGGTGCAAAGAGATGAAAGAACAGGGAATTCACCATTTCTAGCTACTAATTCACTGTCTGATTTTATTGTGTAATATCAGCTGTTTTTTCATGGTGTAGCTTGCATGTTGTTCCATCATGGTACTCAGATGAGGAAATAAAAGACAATTTTTCTTTACCATAGTTCATTTCCATGGAAAAGCATTTATGTCAAACCAATTTTTAGTGTAAACATAACCAGTGTATCTTATAAATGGGAATAGTGTAAAATTTGAGAAACTGCCCATTAACTGAGTGTTGGTCTATTTTATTTAGCCAAAATGTAATTTAGAAAAAAGAGTCCAAAGAAACATTTCTTGATAGTTTAGTGGAAATATACGGGGTGTATCATATTCAATGGCATAAACACATAAGTTAAAAGTATATAATAGTAGAAGCAAAAAAAACTGTAAATAAGATTTGCGAGACAATTGTGACTTTATGGTTACCAGCTACCACCGAGTTGATTTGCATAAGTCGTCCTGATTAGGAAGAGGTAACAATACCATACATCGTTAAGAAAAGTTATTACAGATACAAAATTGTTAAGGCTTTCGTGGCCACTTGTTGACAAACTGCCTATTGGCTTCTGTCTCGGGTTCTTCGGCCGACGTTCATCTAATGATTTTTCTGACGTTTCGCCAGCACGAGTGGCTGGCATTGTCAAAGCTTCACCCTCCATTGCCGGTGGTGAAGTGGAGGCGAGCTCGCGGCCGCAGGCTATATGTACCTGGCGCGCCAACGTCTGAGGGCTTCTCCGCGGTCATTTCCGGTGCGTTTATCCTCTTGCTACCTGCGACGGTCGTTCGCTGCAGTACGGGAAGCCAGGACCCGTTTACCTTAAGGCTTTCCTCTTTCTTGTTGAAACTGTTCGCGTGTTTTTGGATTTCTACAGCTTCTCTGAACAGGCGCGTGTGATAGTGCTTCTCTACAGACAGAACTTCCGTGTCGGCGAATTTTATTACGTGGTCGGTCTCATTCAGTGCGTGCTCTGCCACGGCCGATTTCTCCACCTGCCCCAACCTGCAATGTCGCTTATGCTCTTTGATCCTGGTGTTAATGGATCGTCCAGTCATTCCGACATAAACTTTTCCGCATGTGCAAGGTATACGGTATATTCCCGACATTGCAAGTGGGTCTCTTTTCTCCTTCGCCGATCTAAGACACTCTTTGATCTTCCTTGTCGGTTTGAAAATCGTCTTTACGCCGTGTTTGCGCAATATACGGCCGATTCTGTCCGTCACTCTGGGAATGTATGGCAGAAAGGCCGTACCCGACATTTCTTTTTCTGGTTCCTTACTTCGCCGAGTGTTTGGCTCTGTTACACTTCTAATGTAATTTTTGGAGTACCCATTGCTCCTCAGAACAGTTTCCAGGTGTTGCATTTCTCGTTTGAGGTGTTGAGGCTCACATATTCGTCCTGCTCTCGTTACGAGCGTACTAATCATGCCTCTTTTCTGGCTCGGGTGGTGGTTTGACAGTTTGTGCAGGTATCGGTCCGTGTGTGTCGGTTTTCGATACACGCTGTGTCCCAGGTTTTCGCCGTCCCTTGTGACCAGCACATCTAGAAATGGCAGTTTCTTGTTCTTTTCTACTTCCATGGTAAATGTTATGTTGGCATGGAGGCTGTTCAAGTGTCTCAGGAATTCACCGAGCTGTTCTTCGCCATGGCTCCACACCACGAAAGTATCATCGACGTACCTGTACCACACCTTAGGTTTGCAAGTCGCCAAGTCCAGTGCCTGTGCTTCGAATTGTTCCATGAAGAAGTTGGCCACCACTGGACTGAGAGGACTACCCATGGCGACGCCTTCCAGCTGTTCATAGAAATCGCCATTCCACGTGAAATAGCTCGTGGTGAGACATGCATGGAAGAGCTTTTTGATGTCTTGCGGGAACATGGAACCGATGTACTCCAGAGCGTCGCTGAGTGGCACTTTCGTAAATAACGAAACAACATCAAAACTGACCAGGATGTCGTTTGGCGCAAGTTTCAGTTTCTTCAGCTTCTCAATGAAATGTCCTGAGTCCTTAATGTATGTGTCGGTCTTTCCCACGTGTGGCTGGAGCAGAGAGGCCAAGTGTTTTGCCAGTTTATACGTTGGTGAGCCAGGAGCGCTAACGATCGGTCTCAGTGGAACGTTGTTCTTATGGATCTTGGGTAATCCATACAGCCGAGGTGGTAGGGCTTCTGTGTTGCGCAGGTTTCTCTGTATGTCCGCCGGCAGAGAAGATTCCTTGATTAATCGATTCGTATTCCGAGTGATACGCTGCGTCGGATCTGCGCTTAGTTTTCGGTACGTCGTCGGATCTAATAGGTCTCGGATCTTTTGCTCATAATCTTCGGTCTTCATTACGACGGTCGCATTCCCCTTATCGGCAGGCAGTACCAATATACTCTTGTCGGCGTTGAGATTCTTAATGGCTTGTACCTCTTCTTTCTTCAGGTTGCAAGCTGGTGGTTTTGCTCGGCGCAGTATCCTGGCTGTTTCAGTGCGTATTTCCTCTGCCCTTTCACAAGGAAGGTTCCGAATGGCTGCTTCGGTGTTGGCAATGATGTCCTCCATAGGTATAGTTCTCGGGATGATAGCGAAATTCCCTCCTTTTTGAAGAACAGACACTTCCTCTTCGGTCAATTGTCGTTCCGTGAGGTTGACCACTGTGTGTGACATGTCGGGAATCGCCTTGTCGGTCTGCTTCCGGCATCTTTCAAACTTTTTCTTTTGCCGCTCAGTGCAGCGCTCGAGTTCGTTCTGCATGCTCCTGTGAGTGATGCTGTCGATTTTGTCCCAGTCGTCTCGATGCATTCTGCTACTTAGTTGATAGAAAATGTCCAGAAGTTCCTGATCCGTTCTTGCCAAGTCTCCCCGAGACAGAAGCCAATAGGCAGTTTGTCAACAAGTGGCCACGAAAGCCTTAACAATTTTGTATTACGCCTCTACGGGGAGGAGATTTGCAGATTGTACCGACGCCTTGACCAATGACGGAAGAAGAAAGCGCGACTGATGTCCTCTCTCGCCTTTCTGTCACGGTGCCGAGATGAATGTGCTACACCGAAGTTCTTGAGATGCAAGCGCCTATTCACCACCGCCCAAGCACATCGTATCTACGACAGAATGGAACGAGCTTTTCTTCGTGAGCGAATACATACAACACGGAGAGACTTGGCAAGAACGGATCAGGAACTTCTGGACATTTTCTATCAACTAAGTAGCAGAATGCATCGAGACGACTGGGACAAAATCGACAGCATCACTCACAGGAGCATGCAGAACGAACTCGAGCGCTGCACCGAGCGGCAAAAGAAAAAGTTTGAAAGATGCCGGAAGCAGACCGACAAGGCGATTCCCGACATGTCACACACAGTGGTCAACCTCACGGAACGACAATTGACCGAAGAGGAAGTGTCTGTTCTTCAAAAAGGAGGGAATTTCGCTATCATCCCGAGAACTATACCTATGGAGGACATCATTGCCAACACCGAAGCAGCCATTCGGACCCTTCCTTGTGAAAGGGCAGAGGAAATACGCACTGAAACAGCCAGGATACTGCGCCGAGCAAAACCACCAGCTTGCAACCTGAAGAAAGAAGAGGTACAAGCCATTAAGAATCTCAACGCCGACAAGAGTATATTGGTACTGCCTGCCGATAAGGGGAATGCGACCGTCGTAATGAAGACCGAAGATTATGAGCAAAAGATCCGAGACCTATTAGATCCGACGACGTACCGAAAACTAAGCGCAGATCCGACGCAGCGTATCACTCGGAATACGAATCGATTAATCAAGGAATCTTCTCTGCCGGCGGACATACAGAGAAACCTGCGCAACACAGAAGCCCTACCACCTCGGCTGTATGGATTACCCAAGATCCATAAGAACAACGTTCCACTGAGACCGATCGTTAGCGCTCCTGGCTCACCAACGTATAAACTGGCGAAACACTTGGCCTCTCTGCTCCAGCCACACGTGGGAAAGACCGACACATACATTAAGGACTCAGGACATTTCATTGAGAAGCTGAAGAAACTGAAACTTGCGCCAAACGACATCCTGGTCAGTTTTGATGTTGTTTCGTTATTTACGAAAGTGCCACTCAGCGACGCTCTGGAGTACATCGGTTCCATGTTCCCGCAAGACATCAAAAAGCTCTTCCATGCATGTCTCACCACGAGCTATTTCACGTGGAATGGCGATTTCTATGAACAGCTGGAAGGCGTCGCCATGGGTAGTCCTCTCAGTCCAGTGGTGGCCAATTTCTTCATGGAACAATTCGAAGCACAGGCACTGGACTTGACGACTTGCAAACCTAAGGTGTGGTACAGGTACGTCGATGATACTTTCGTGGTGTGGAGCCATGGTGAAGAACAGCTCGGTGAATTCCTGAGACACTTGAACAGCCTCCATGCCAACATAACATTTACCATGGAAGTAGAAAAGAACAAGAAACTGCCATTTCTAGATGTGCTGGTCACAAGGGACGGCGAAAACCTGGGACACAGCGTGTATCGAAAACCGACACACACGGACCGATACCTGCACAAACTGTCAAACCACCACCCGAGCCAGAAAAGAGGCATGATTAGTACGCTCGTAACGAGAGCAGGACGAATATGTGAGCCTCAACACCTCAAACGAGAAATGCAACACCTGGAAACTGTTCTGAGGAGCAATGGGTACTCCAAAAATTACATTAGAAGTGTAACAGAGCCAAACACTCGGCGAAGTAAGGAACCAGAAAAAGAAATGTCGGGTACGGCCTTTCTGCCATACATTCCCAGAGTGACGGACAGAATCGGCCGTATATTGCGCAAACACGGCGTAAAGATGATTTTCAAACCGACAAGGAAGATCAAAGAGTGTCTTAGATCGGCGAAGGAGAAAAGAGACCCACTTGCAATGTCGGGAATATACCGTATACCTTGCACATGCGGAAAAGTTTATGTCGGAATGACTGGACGATCCATTAACACCAGGATCAAAGAGCATAAGCGACATTGCAGGTTGGGGCAGGTGGAGAAATCGGCCGTGGCAGAGCACGCACTGAATGAGACCGACCACGTAATAAAATTCGCCGACACGGAAGTTCTGTCTGTAGAGAAGCACTATCACACGCGCCTGTTCAGAGAAGCTGTAGAAATCCAAAAACACGCGAACAGTTTCAACAAGAAAGAGGAAAGCCTTAAGGTAAACGGGTCCTGGCTTCCCGTACTGCAGCGAATGACCGTCGCAGGTAGCAAGAGGAGAAACGCACCGGAAATGACCGCGGAGAAGCCCTCGGACGTTGGCGCGCCAGGTACATATAGCCTGCGGCCGCGAGCTCGCCTCCAGTTCACCACCGGCAATGGAGGGTGAAGCTTTGACAATGCCAGCCACTTGTGCTGGCGAAACGTCAGAAAAATCATTAGATGAACGTCGGCCGAAGAACCCGAGACAGAAGCCAATAGGCAGTTTATTACAGATACTTTGGCAGAAACTGATCTGTTTTGAATGAACACAACAGTTACGTGACTGTACATGTAGTAAAAGGTGTTCATAGTGTTTTCCTAGTACCTGGATGCAGGACTGTACCCTTCACCACAAAGAGCTTTCAATCCTTTTTCAAACACACCTGGGTCATTTTGAAATTCTTGACAAACATTGGCAAGTCTCTGCTCCAGTTCTTCAACCATGTCAACCAGAGTTGCATACACTACACCTTTAAAGTGGTCCCTAACACAGAAATCTGTGGAGTTAAAATCAGGTGATTTTGGAGGCTACAGTATGGGTCCTCTTCATTCAGTATATCTTTGTCCATATTGGCATGTTAGATGTATTCTCAATGTACCAGCGAAATGTGCCAGTGCCCCATCATGCGTGCATATAGCACATCCTTTTGCATTGCTCTGAGGGAACATTCTCAAGCAATCCTGCAAGATGATGCCACAGAAACTGGAGGTAATACCATCCATTACATTTGTTTCACAACATGTACGGCACAATAAGAAGATCACCTCGTACCCCTGACCACACATTCAGTAAGAAATGTCACTGATGTGGAGACTCGTGCACAGCTTGTAAGGTGGAGTCAAGACGACTCCAAATGTTAGAATTGTGCTAATCAAACACACTATCACAAGAGAACCCTATTTCATTTGTAAACAAAAATATATTGTCTATACTTTGTTGTTGCATGCACTGTCAAACAAAATATTAGTCAAGGACCAAAGTCCACCTGACTAAGACACTGAACTCATTGGAGATGTTACAGGTGCAATGCAATGCATTATTCTCCAAACACTACATTATTCTCCAAACACTACTGTGGTTCATTCCAGAAATTTGTGTGTCAAATCTCTGTGTAGAGATTCCTGGAGAGTGTTTGATTGTTTCCAGCACAACAGCTTCAAGCACAGGTGTAATTTGTGCAGTTCCCGCTCGTGCAGCATGTGCAAAGCTCCCAGTTTATCAAAAGCGTTGGTGCACCCTTTAAACGTTTGTTTCTTAGGGTGCCTTCAGGCAGGGTGCGCTTCTTGGTACAAGCATGCAGCCTTCCATGCATTGCTGTTAGTCCTACCATATATGAAATGCATATCCGTGTACTCCCCATTACTCTTATATTCCATGTTACCAAAATCATTTACAGCACAACTGACCCTTTGCAAACATCTGACATGAGTGGCATTCTGCCTGTGTGTCCATTCTGTTTACAAATCCACATGTTGAAAAAGTAAACAAAGATCACATGGACAAGCATGCCGTGTTTACACAGAATCATGTCAGCAGTGGCTGCCAATCACAAAGTTGCAATTACTTGGCAAGCAGTTCATTTGCAGTCTATGCCTACTGAGACTTATTTGCTTCTAGTATTGTGTATTTTCAACTGTTTGTGTTTATGCCATCAGTTATGATATACCCTGTACATACATGAAAGAAAAATTAATATCAGTCATGGCACAGTGTATTCAGCCAGCAGCATGTAGCAGTACTTATTGGACCATTGCCCTCATTAGATGGGTTGCTGTATGCAGCACCGGCTTTAGGGTGGGGCGACTCGGGCGGTCGCCCAGGGCGCCGGGGCCCAAGGGGCGCCATGTACTAAACGCATGTAAAAAAAAAAATTACAATTTACAATCACCCATTTCGCGAAACTAAAATATTATTCAGTCTCATTCAACATACGTCGCTAATCTCACGAATGCGCGATGAATTCGGGGTAGCAGAAGAGAAATCATGCTGAATGCAATCTTCGTATTGTCTGCAACCATCCATATTTGACACGGGCTAGCACGGGCTCTACCAAAGCGCCTCTCTTATTTGTTTCAAGAACTGCAACAAGGAAGAGCCCATGCAGCCGCACGATCTCTCGTTTGCAACAGAAACTACCGGTCGCTCCAAATAAAAGAAAATACAGACTGTGAAATATACATTACATTATGATTTAATTAATACAAATGTATTTATATCGGATATTTGTGACTTAATGACTCATGTACATTAATTAATAGATCATGCAATGTGTGCACTGCATTCATAGAGAATTCTCCCCTAACTTACTGAAATAATACAGCGCCACATAATGTTTGTTAGACTGCATATGTTGGCAGCGCTACGATTTGCACCCACATTTCAGTAATTGTCAGTAAGAGTCGGAGGCAGCGGTCATGTTTTCGTGGCTGAATAATTGTGAGTGAAATGAGTGTCATGACTGTGTCAACATTTTAATTTTCTGGTAGGTGCGAAAAACATTTTTATCTTTCAGTTCAGGTTTTTTTCTAGTTACGTCTACTGATAGGTGAATTTCTTTATTTGTTATAGATCGAATATTGTGGTCGCGAAATAGAGCAGTGTCCAAGCAATAATTTGTCAAATTATTAAATCATGCCAGAAGAGAAGGAAATGATTTAAAAAAAGCTTTCTGGTTCAGAAAATCGGAAAAGAAAAGCTGAAAAAGAAAAAGTTCTTGAAGAAACTAAAAAGCACATGAATATTTATAAGTACCTTAAAGGAAATTCTAAGGCAAATACTTCAGATATTGAATCAAAAGTCCATGTATCAGCAAATATTTCTTCAGACTGTGAACAATTATACACAAAAATATACAATCACCTATTGAAGGTGATCAAATTGACCAGCGCAGTACATCTTTGCATGAATCCTCTGATATTTCTCCAAGTCAAAATCAACACATGACATCTGTGGTCGATGAAAGTATCAACGTTCTTGCAATAAAAGAATACAATGTTTCTGATGTAGGTACGTGGCCAAAAGTATTTAGTGCTAGAGATATAGATTGCATTATAATATGTGGACCCTCACAAGTATGTCTAAATAACTTTCCAAAAGATGAAAATGGGCGTCATTTCTCTTCAACTCATTACACAAGAAAACTATCAAACGAAGAAACTATCAGATGACGGTGGCTAGTTTATTCTGTATCAAACGACAGTGTCTTTTGCTTTTGTTGTCGACTGTTTGATTTAAAGTCAACTACTAATTTGACTACCACTGTGGGTTTCAGAAATTGGAAACATTTAAGTGAAGCTCTGAAACTGCATGAAAATAGTCCTAACCACAAAAAAGCATTTACTCAATGGACTGAAGCTGAAATCAGGTTTAAAGCTGGATTAACTATTGACAAGGAAGAACAAAAGCTAATTTCTAAAGAAAGTTTACGATGGAGCAATGTGCTTCAAAGATTGATGCACATTACTTTGTATTTGGCTGAAAATAATATGGCATTCAGAGGGTTATCAGATAAATTATTTACCCCAAATAATGGAAAATTCTTAGGTCTTGTACAGTTATTGGCAAAGTTTGATCCAATCATGGAAGAGCACGTCAGACTGGCATTGAATGGTGATTTGGCTGACCATTATTGCGGCAAAAATATACAAAATGAATTAATAGAACTCATGGCATCATAAGTTATGTCTACAATCGTATCCCGCATAAAGGGTTCAAAGTACTATGCAATCATAGCTGACTGTACTGCAGATATAAGCCACAAAGAACAACTTTCGATAACTTTAAGATGCGCCGACATAACAGAGGATGGCGCAAGTATAAAAGAACATTTCATCTCATTTCTGCAAATAGATGATACAACCGGTGAAGGTCTCACAGAAAGCATTTTAAAAACATTGAGTGATCTTGACCTTAACATTAATGACTGCAGAGGACAGGGCTACGATAACGGTGCGAACATGAAGGGGAAAAATAAAGGCGTCCAGAACAGAAGTAAGAAGTTAAATCCACTAGCTTTGTTTGTGCCATGTGGATGCCATAGTTATAATTTGGTATTGTGTGATGCGGCAAAATCATCAGTAAAATCCGTGACACTGTTTGGAATGTTACAAAAAATGTTTAATCTATTTGCTGGATCGGTAAATAGATGGAAAATTTTGACCGACCATTTGAAGATATACACCCTGAAAAATGTAAGTGACACACCCTGGGAAGCTCGAATTGATAGCGTCAAAGCGGTTCGTTATCAATTATGCGAAATGCATGATGCTTTGGTTTCCTTGGCCGATGCTACTGAACAAAGCGATGCTGCGGTGTCACACGAAGCGACAACACTAGGAGGACAATTAAAAGACTTCAGCTTCATTGTTTCTCTCGTGACATGCTATGATGTTCTGTTTCAAATTAACGTTGTGAGTAAAGCAAGTCAGTCACCCACAATCAACTTTGTCGAGTTTATGGGAATCCTTGACAAATGTTGCTCTTATTTGGAAACATATAGACAAACAGGTTTTGAACAAGCTATTGTTACAGCAACTGAACTGGCTTCAGATCTTGATACGCAGCCATTATTTAAACCACAAATGCGATTAAGACATAATAAACGCAGGCCGGGTGAAGAGGCTGTTGATGATCAAATAACTGACCCAAAAAAGAAGTTTAAAGTAGAGTTTTTCAATGCACTGTTGGACACCGTGCACATATCCATGAAAGAAAGATTTGAACAGATGCAAGAATTTTCTGCAACGTGGAGTTTCTTGTTTGACATTAAAAAAATCAAAATAAAGAAGAACTAATACAATGCTGTTCTAAATTACAAGAAAAGTTAACTATCAACATGAAGTCAGATATTGATGGAAATTTGCTGTGCGACGAAATTTTAGGCCTGCAACACTATCTCGAAGACAGCCAGGTAACGCCTATTGAAGCCTTAAACTTCATAAAAAAGCATAATCTTCAAGAGTTATATCCCAACATCTGGATAACGTTACGTATTTTGCTAACAATACCAGTGACTGTCGCAAGCGGCGAACGCAGTTTTTCCAAACTGAAGTTGATAAAAACGTACTTGCGGTCTACAATGTCTCAAACAAGACTAACCAGTTTGGCCTCACTGTCCATTGAAAATGAAGTTGCAGAAAACCTGGACTTTGCTAATCTGATCAGAGACTTTGCCGACAGAAAAGCGAGAAAAGTAAAATTTTAGTCGTTTATAATTGTTTTTCATTAGGTGTAATATGTTTTGTGTTCAGATGACCGACAGAAAATATAGGTTTATGGCTTACAGTTATATTAAATTCAATAAAAATATGGTACCTAATTCAAAATTAGTGTTTTTTCATTATACATATTACCTCCTATATATAAAAATCAATTGTTGTGTGTTAGTCTCACCAAAACAAAGAAATGGCTTGACCAATTTGAATAATTTTTGTTTTGTTTTGTTCGCTTTAGTACAGGCGTGCTTCAGAAAAGAAAGAAATATTTGGGATATACGAGCCTGTTTCAACCACATTTTACGCATCTTTTCTTTGTTTGGAACACGCAAAAACAATTTTCTGGAGTTGTTGTAGATGTACAGTGCAGTACTACGCAATATTTTTAGACAATTTCCCAAAACGTGAATGCCCAAACAATATATCACTGCTATACTCACTGTTACGGCAGCGACAGCAGCATGCTGGACAGACGTCACAGGCTACACAAGACTCACGTGGAGCGTCTTAGCGGGCTTTCAGATTATTTGGATTTCATTTCCATTTAAAAAAATAAAATACTCAAATTTACGATGGAAAAAACCATGTTATGATCATAAGATGACACCATTAACCACTTAAGACGATTTCTAGAAAACAGTCCAAATACCATGTTGCAAAGCACTGCCAGGTTCGCTATTTATACAATAAAGGGCGCCAACTGGGACGACTCGCCCGGGGCACCTGGATGGCTAAGGCCGGCCCTGGCTGTATGTCTTCAGGGCAATTGATGGTACTCCCGTTGGGCTGAATCTACTCTGAATACAGACAGTTCCACAAAAACAACAGCAAGACATTTCTTACTATATGGATCACGGTACACGTTGTAACAGCCCAGTGGTAACAGTTCAAGTCAGCATGAATTTGCCAAGTTCTGTGGTTTCCCCCACCAACATCACACAAATGGTTACCACCCCACTAATATAGGATGGTAGAGTGCTGGCACAGGACGCTAAAACTGATTCTTATATCTGATGATACAACCTGGATGGCAGCACTGCCATTAGTGTTACTTGCCTCTACTGCACCACAGTCAAGCAGGATATCAGCACATCATCAGCTGAGATTTGCCATAGGGACCGAACCGCACAATAACTCTAGGTTCGGTGTGAGGCAGCGGTGGGGTGAGTGGACTGCTATAGCCTGTTGTGGGGTGTGTACCACTGAGGGCCATGGCAGGGTCAAAGCTTCTCCATCTTTCTAGGTCCCCATTTCAATACATACATACAAATTGAATTTACATTTACAAATTGACACAGTTCCAAAGACAGACCAGATAATTTTGCATTATAACAGTGGCATTGCCTTCATCAGCTTTAACAGCTATGGCTGTACTATCTTTCAATTTTTGACTGATATAAACGGGCTGTTTTTGTCTTTAAATGTGACATTCTCATGGTATTTCATTTTCCTCAAGTGCATTTTTCAGAGGTGAGTTGGCTTTGTGAGTCAATGCTACCTATTTTTTGGAGTCTTTTATTCCCTAATGTTGCAGTTTTGATAATGTCACTAATAAGGTGCTCCATTGTTTGTTAGTCTAACTTGCACCCAATATTGTGACTAAAGATTCAGTTTTTGTCAAAACATCAGTGAAATCAAGAAGGATCCCCCACATTGTTTCCAAAGACAGTTCAAAGAAGCAATGAAGAACTGCAATTTCCTCATCAAATTTCAAGCAACTAAAGGCATAATCGTGATGAGTCCACTAGACCTGTTTTAAGAGCTGAACCCGAAGTGCATACGTAAGGTGTCCAAATCAGACCTGAAGTAAATTCTAAGAAAAGGCCCAGCTTTACAACTAAATGAGAAACTTTTCACATCCTAAAAATGGAATACCAAAAGATCAAATGCATCAAGAACAACCAAGAATTCAATCAGGCACTCAAGCACTTGAGGTACACAGAGAATCTAGATTAGCACCTTTTCATACTTTTAATCTGTCTGACAATGCCCCAATAAAGCCAACATTGGATATCAGTAACAAAAATTTAAATAAATTTATGTCAATACCAGCCATAGAAATTAAGGAGCTTACAGACCTCCTCAAATTTGTGTTGAAACATAATTATTTTCAGTGAACAAGAAATTTTATGAATAGCCAGATGGGTTAGCCATGGGATCAAGTCTCTCTGGCATGTTAGCTGAAATTAATATTGATAATTTAGAAAACCAATTCTTCCTTAATATCATGGATTAGTTAGTAAAATAATTTACTATTACAGATATGTAGATGACATATCATACTTTTCCAGGACAATAAAACTGAAGTACAACAATAATGTAACCTTTTTAACCATTTCCATCCCAACATCCAGTTCACCAGACAATATATTTTTCTTAGACCTAACTTTTTGCCTAAAAAAAAAAAAAAAATACAACACACACACGCCTTCATAATACACAGAAAGAGTGTAACAACTGCTCCTCCTATCCCACCAGCAGCCTGCAGAAGTATGATTAATAGGGCAGTGAACATCCCATCCCCAGTCTTTATGATAAAATTGTTTTGATCAAACAAATAGTTACTAATAATGGATATTCAGCATCAGCAATTGTTCACATATTTAATAACAGGAAAAAGAAATAAACCAGAAATGAAACAACACACTGGTTACCAGCAGACACTAAGCTTCAAAATATTTCACTATTCTGTTGACTGAATTAGCTTCTTATATAATTGACAGTCAGTTCAGAAGGTACAAGTACAGCATTAAAATGATCTATTACACAAATAATAACATAAAACATGTCCTTCCTCACAGTTTTAATAAGCTGGACAAACATAAGCAATCAGGTATTTACAAGATCACATGCTCAGACTGCCCCAGTTTATAGCCAGAGAGGACAGGCAGTTAATTTTCCATATGATATAATGGACATGTCAGCTCTATGATGTCACCTCACCTTTATGATGCCAAACACAGCCTTTTAAACATGAGTAAATATTTCACAAACTGTCCTAACAACCTTCAAGCACAAACTCAATATACAACAAGCACTTGAAATTCACAAATCGACTTCCAAGCCTGCTTAGATGTTAAACAGTCAGACAGATAGTGACTACAACAGATTTGAGTGTCTCATAATACAACAGCCTCACAAGAAGCAATGTACACAATTTCCTTATCCCTGTATCAAATTTAAATACACCCTATTATTTCAATCTCAAACCATCTGTCCTGGTATCTCGCTCCCCCTCTCTCTCTCTTCCCCCCCCCCCCCCCAATCTCTCTCTCTCTCTCTCTCTCTCTCTCTCTCTCTCTCTCTCTCTCTCTCTCTCTCTCCCCTCCTCTCTCTCTCTCTCTCTCTCTCTCTCTCTCTCTCTCTCTCTCTCTCTCCCCCCCTCTCCCTCTCCACCCTCTCCCTCCCTCCCTCCTTCACTCCTTCCCTCCCTCCCTCCTCACCCTGGTTCCCTCCCTCCCACTAATTCCCTGATAATATTCACTTATTCAGTGTCACTTAGTTATATAATTTGTATGCATAACTAAAGTAATGTGATGAATTTACAGTCTTAACAAGAGTTATTCTGTCTGTTAATAAGCATATCAATAATCTTGTGTGGAATATGTTACAGTAATTTATTTCTCTCATTTCTCTAGCGTTTTTTCCCACATTTATTTGACTTCAGTACAGTAACAAAGCCATAGTGACAGTAAATTACAGGAAGTTTACATGACTAATTTTGGTGAAGTTCAGTCACCATTATCAAATGTAACAAGTATGAAATAAGTCTGCTGTTCATTATGAGAACCTGAAATATAAAAAACATCTGACCACAACACCTTTGGTCATGGTAAACAATACTGTGAATTTATCATGTTAAATTAAACCTCACTATGCAGTAATTTTTTTTTTTTTTTCAAAAATATTTGACTTTGGTTCAGTAGTCAAGCTGTAGTTGCCGTAAACTTTCTGTAATTGACTGCGACTATGGCTTGACTACCGTACTGAAGTCAAATAAATCTGAAAAAACTTATGTTTAGTCACATTCCTTAAGACAATCATGTCTAATTATGTAATCTCTAGCATTTCTCACCTGAGATAGTTTGCTCATTAGATCTGACAACTAGACGTCCTGTTAATGCTAGGTGAAAGACTGAAGTAGATGTGACATTCATTATATCTATACAGTCATTGAAAATGAAGCTGTAGCTCTGAAATGTGTTGGACAGTAACTAGAAAATAAAAATATTGTGACTGAAGACAGAATGTTATTAATTAATATATCCCCAACCTAGAAGTTACAGTCATGGACAACCTATGACTTAATGTCTATTAATAACATTAAAACACTCCCACCATTAAATTCACATAGCACTTTTGAGTGTCTTTTTTCTGTAGTAATAAACCAAATTAACATACCTTCATTTGACATTTTTGTATTAAAATAACTTTTATTGCTATCTTATCAAAAGGTTTACATGTGTTTCATGAAACAACAAATTATACTATTTTTGAATGCTAAGGAGAAATGTGTTTGTTTTATTGGCAGTTCCATCTGCACCAGCTGATATTAAGGCAGTGGTGAGCTCATCAAATAAGATCCTTGTCTCATGGTTGCCTCCGCAGCGACGCAATGGAAAACTTACTGGTTACACATTTTACATGGGGATTATAGAAGATGGCAAAGAGGTAGGAAATTGAAAACAAAGATATCTATGGACTACAGTAAAAACTTTACAAAAGTAATTTGGATAAAAATTCATCATTTCTTGCATAGTATGAAAATTGCAATAATTTTGCATAAAAAGCTACCAACTTTTATGTTAGTAACTGACATGAAGCTGTCTCTGATATGCATAAAAATATCAGTGTAAATGTGAAAATAATTGTGCCATTACTAGAAAATATCTTTTATTTATAACTTTAAAATGTAAATCATATTTCATTCTACATGAATGTGATTCAAAATTATATAACATTAATGAGCTGATTGTTTAAGAAATAAGACAGAATGCAGAGTAACAATCTGCTCTAACATTAGTGACATTGGCAGATGTTCACAGTCGATAGGACCATGTTTTGCCACAAGACAACCATATTTGCATGTTGCTTTTTAAAGTCTTTAGTATGTAAACATAGAGTAATTTATCCAGTTTTTTACTTATTTATTTTTTTAATTTATTTATTTGCTGTACATGGTAACTAAAAGCTATATTAAGAGACCAGTTTAAATTACAGTGGATGTCTGTACTAGCAACAGACAGTTACTAAGAAATTAATGTCAGGAGAGGGGCCGATCACCAAAAGAGACATTAAGTTGCAAATTATAGGGATAGATTACTTTTTTGTGTGAGCTAGCCATACAGAAAACAAATATTCATTGTGAATTATCAAAAATTGCTGAAAAACTCTTCAGGTATGCATATTGTTTCTCACATATTTCATCCAACATTGGTTAGTGTTTAATTCCATAAAATCATGCTGGTATTTCTCTAGTTATTATCCACATCTTTCTGTAAGTGATCATTCCACTTATTTATCTACCTTTCTAAAGGTTTCTGAACTTAGTTGAGTGATGCTAAGTTTATGTATTCCAGCCACATCGGTAATTGATATACTATTTTTATTTTTCATGTATTTATTTATTACCCAAGACAGGATGCATGGGTGCGTTGTAATCAGCCTCTTTTGTTTGCTTCAGGCATTGCCTTTTTGATACCCAAACACATTTCATTCAACATTTCTCCACCTACAGGCATTTGCTTTGTTTTACAGCTGTTATACAAAGATTTCTGTTTGTTTAAAAGTTCCTTTATAGTGGCCACATACAATGGAGGATCCCTCCCATCATGAATTGTCGTACTAGGTACATACCAAGATAGTGGTTAGTAACTACTTCTCTAGAACTGACTCACAGTTCCACTACATGGTCCTGCCAGAGCTAAAAAGGTTTCAACTTCCTCATTGAGTTGCTCCTAGTGTCTTTATCCAGTTTACTGAATATATACAGCCAGGGTTCACAGGTTCTGGAAATCAAGGAGTAACGGAATTTCAAATGTGTTAGGGAAATAGCAGGGAAATTTGGAAAAAAACACTGGAAAAATCTTATTTTTGTCTCAGTAAATGAAATGGTTTGTTTACTGAGGTGTCACGCATCATCACTGGCTGCTTCCCTACTCCTTCATTACTACTGCTTCTCCCCTTCATACCACTCCCCTCAGCTTGCATTCAGTTCTGCCACCACTTCTTGCCACTAGCCTAGCGGCGGCTGATGAGAGGCAGGGAGGCATGAGAAGTGGTTTGTTTGAATCTGATTCTCAGAGACTGTAAACCCAGTCTCTGGAGATGGTGGTCGTGTGTGCATGAGTTGTCTGAGTGATTGTGTGAATGTGTGTGTGCTCTCGTTTTCTGACTAGAGCTATGGCTGAAAATTTGGTTGTGAAAGTGTGATTGTCTTTTCTACATGCCTGTCTGCAGCTCAGCAATCATCTTTACTGTGAGTTGCTACCTATCCTCATTATTATTGATTCTCAGAGTATTCAAACAAGTTATCTGTTACATGGATTGATCACTGTGGTCTCATTTCATCAACATGCTATCTGTGGCTTGTGAATAGCTAGCCACACAAGTGGATTTCCACAACAGGCCAAAACCACAGACCGTTTCTGTGGGTATCTGTAATGGGTCAGACCGGTCGATCTGAAGCCATCTGGTTTGCACTAATGTGCAGACCCTGCTCATTGGATCTAGTCTCACTGATCTGTCCACAAGCCTGGTCTGTTTGTGTGCAGCGTAATGCTGCAGATTTTCATGGTTTATTCGGGGACCCAGGATGCAGTGCTCCTCAACAGGCTAGAGGCCATGAGTGATGGATTTCAAGAATAGTGACTGTCTCACCACAAATACATAGTACAGTGTGGTGTTTTATAGATGTTTTATTTGTTCAAGTGCATTGTGGCACTTCAAAAGTAGTTTATATGTTAGGAAGTATGGGTGATAAGAAGAAGAAAATTGTGTTAGTCACTGGCGGCTTGTACGCTGTGTCCTCGTATATTTCTCGAAAGAAAAATCACATAATACCTGTAAAATAATAGATATAACACAGTGGATAATGACTGACAACAACGATCATAGTAGAACCAACATTTTATTGGCAGTCACCTACACTGTTAGTTTACACAATTCTTCTCCACTTTATACACTTCTTTCAGAAGGCTACTTTTTTCTGAGGTTATTTCTGAAATAAGTGAAGGTATTTTAAATCTGTCTTAAGACTCCAAAGAATGCATATTTTTGTCACCAAATATGTTTCATTTTACTGAAATAAAATAACATCAGTAGTCTTAATGAAACACATATACCATTTGACTTGCTTTCTCCATTTAAAGCAGTACATTACAAAAGATGTTGATGTTAGTATTTAAGACTTCAGCCCACATCAGGAAATGCCATCAGCTTGCAAGTTTTTTATTAGATATTTCTTCTTTTGCACTAGTGTTTCTTGTACCATAGCTGCAGAGGCAGAATGTCAACTTACATCTTAACTTATCCTTGAGATCTCAAAATGTGTCAAGGGAAAATGCTAAAGCTTGTCTGGAAATCAGTAAAATATCAGAGAATTTCACTTGGGGAAACTTATGGTAACCCTGACAGCTTTCTACTTGTTTCATTGCCCTTTGTACTTTATTGCTACAGCCAATACCAGTGATGTTCACTGACAAAAGGAAAAATGTGGACATACTGTAAGAGATCAAGTATGTTTGTTGCCATTACATCTGATATGTTTCCATCATGAGTGGGTTTTTTAAGTATCTGTTCTAAGTAGTTTTTGGATAAAGCATTATAGTATTATTTCATAGGGTGTCTTGTCACACCCTCCATTACATAAATGTAACTATCCCAACTGATTACTGGATAATTAAAGTATGATCCAGTGGTGCAGTATTATTTGCAAACATATATTAGTGTGTGTGTGTGTGTGTGTGTGTATGTGGAGGGGGGGGGGGGGGGGAAGGAGAATGATTTATCTCAAGTTTTTGGTTTCATGTAGGTGCGAGCCTGGTGGTCAATAAAAGGACCCAGTTATAAATTTATGCTTGCCCTTGATACTGAGTCGTGCTAAAACAGTCGCACATGCAGCTTCAGTTTTTATCTTTATAGATTTGATTTTCTTGTCTATTGAAAGGAAAACACCATCTCAATTTCCCATTAACCTGTTCTTTCAAAATAAACATAGACTTACCACAAAAGTTTCAATGCTATCAATTTTGTGTTGAGGCCAGATTTCTCTGCCAACCATTATTTCAGCTGCACTGCTTTTTAGGAGTGCTTCAAATTCTGGGATATTATTGCTACTGCTTTAGCAGTTGATTTAATATTTTAGTAGACTCATCTGTGGGAGTCATTCTGCTACAGCTGCTATTCATTGACTGGCATGGGGAGTTACCTAATACAACAAAAGCTCTCATGTGTGTTCCATACACATTCAGCTACCTAGTGCAACAAGCCTCTATAATTACTGTACACTTAATATGTGTATTAGAGAGGTCAGGTACAAAATTTCCCTTTCCATACATTCAACTAGAATTGCTGACTCATTTGTTTACAATTACTTCAATTTTATGATAAATTTTTATATTTAACAGTGTGCAGTGTCTTTGAAAGTTTGGCTGTCAGCTTTAAGCTCGATTAAATTTCAACTAACATAATATTTCACTGTGTGATTGTTCTGTTTCTTACTTCAGAATAATTACGTCTGCAATCACATGAATACTTACGCCTTTTCTTTTATGATGAAATTCTTAGCATTCACCTCTCAGCAGCTTCTATCAAGAGTTCTTGTTTCACCAGTTTGTTAATGTGGAAAATCTTTACAAATTTTTGTGGTGCCCATTCGCTTGTTGAATACACAAATACACACAGCTGGACAAGAAAGATCTACACTGACCAGCAGTCAGAGATATAATTTCCCATTACTACTCTTTTACATGAAGTCAGTTTGTTCCCACTACATTCAGTTTTTTGATGATACATCCCCACTCGCCACTGCTGCTTCATCCCTGTCCGCTACATATTTTTATTTAAGTTTTCCCTCTTCAGACAGTGGCTTCTCTCAAATAACTTCTCCCACTAGCCTTCAGATCAAATATCCCGGAAGACTCAATTTCAGTTAGATACCAAAATGACTAAAAATAGTGACTCCCAGTTGTTCAGTGATTCCATAACTTCAAGAAATTAGATATTTTCAACTCGTAAATTTCTGTGGAAAGAATTCCATCATCCAGTCAACTATTTAATACAAATGGTTACTTTAATATTTCATAATTACACTATGAGTTTCCCCAGATCCAGACTATGTTAACCAGAAAACTAAAAGTCTCCCACAGGCCAGACATCTTGTCTGTGGTCTTGTCTGACCAGAAGACTCTTATGACTCACCCGTTAGGTACCAGAATCTTCTTTCAAACCAGATTCACTACCAAAAATACAAATATGTTCCCATTTACTATCAATAATTCACAGCTATACCAACTTTCGCACTCTGGTGGAAAAAAATGGAACCATTCATGTACATGCAAAGAAGTGAAACTTTTTACCCCCTTTTAACAATAGCTTTGACTTTTGCAAATGGCTATCATATGCTCTTCTTGTAGCCAGCTTCTCAGCTTCCATCAATAACAGAAAGCAACAATTTTCTGCTTTGCTGAGTGTCACTTGCATCTGCATTGGCACCAGTTCATTTTTCTATTACTTATCTGTAACATCAAACACACACATACCTAGACATTATTACTAAAACCTTAATCATTTACTGTTGGTTAGTACTTGAGATTGTATAATAAACTTAGTTAAGTGACTATTGTCATCACTAGTAACATGGTGACTCCGATTTAGCCCATCACAGTGCCTCCTCTTCAAACAATCCCATTATAGACCATAACATAATTACTATAACTACCACCCCTTTTCAGTATATCAGGTGAGTAGTACAGCCAACTGGTTGCAACCATAACCATGGTTTCAATGGATTTTAACCATCTTTTTCAAAAGGACTAGAAACGTACATATGTGCAACAACATAAATTACAATCAAAGCATCACGGACCAATATTACATGTTGTACAGAAACTACTGCTTTTAAAAAATGTAGGCTTGTTACAAACAACATGATATATACCAACATAGGAAAAGTAGTACTTACAAACTTCAAATTAGCAAACAGTCCAGTAGAGTGATGTAACATCTCCACATAATGTGTTGGCAAAAATAAGAGCTATGTGCTGACTGAAGGAGAGTGGAGTGTGTGGATACCAGGAAAACAAATCCTAAAGTGTGTGCTCTGATAAATGTGTATCCTTGGTGGCATAACCAGCCAATAACTATAAGCACACTGAAAATTAATAACAGAATTACAGAAGGAAATCATGCAACTAAATGAGTATAAAATAAATTTTGAAAAAAAAAATGCAAAATAAAATGTACTAGCATACATTAGAACCTTTATAGGACCATCAGTACATTATCACAAATAATGATATTGTGCAAAAGCACATTATTACAATCACAGTGACAGTAGACAGATTAATATGACCTCCAGTACATCATCATATAAAAAGTAATAATGCCAGTACATAAGCACGAAGAACACTATTAAACATAATGACAATAATGAGCAGAAATTCATAGGTCTCTGTATAGTAACAAATGTAACAAGAGTGGGTGTCATCACTATCTTAGTACTATATAAACTAATGAACAAAACTGTATGCAGAAAAATTGTGGAACTTTATTTGAGGAAATGAACAACTCGCAAAGGCTACCAGCAGTCATATGAAGATGTTTTTGCGAACAGTATGGGTTTTGAAGTCATTGAGTTGCAGCTGGTCATTTAGTAAATTCCCATCTCTGTGCTCTGGATGTTTATAGATATTTAATTGTACCCAAAGGTCCATCCTGCACCCTTTGACATCTCTGTGAAGAATAGCTGTCTTCCAAATTTTTCGGAGTGTGATTGGTGATCAGTAGATATTCAGCAAACATAGTTTTGTATGTTTGCTCCTTTCTTTCCTAACATATGTTCTTTATATTTTGTCCTCAAAGCTCTGCCTGTTTACCAGTGTAATAGCATGGGCAATTATTGCAGGTTAATTCATAGACATCTCAATTGGAAAATAAGTTGCTAGTATTTTTCACTGTACACAAAGGTGTTCTCTGCAAACTGTTGATTGTAGAAAAGAGACACTACAGTTATATTTATTCACTAGATGACATTTAATCCTATAAGAAACATTTCCTAAGAAGGAAATGCTTATGAATTTCTTATTTGAGAAGAAAAGTCATTGCTCAATGTCAAACATTTTTGAGAGGTTTTCTTTCTGAAGTTGTAATCTACCATGCCCTGTATAAAGACTCCTATTATTACTAGGCTAATTACTATTTAGCTCTACAGGGCCTTTATACTGAAATGGTTCTCCACACCACCTAGTATTGACTTCTATGTGTGTGAGTAACTGTTTGTTCACTGTTGTGGGTAAATACATACAGCGTACACAGGGCGGTGTGTGAAACTGATAGCGATTACACTCTTCCGCTGTTGTAGAAATCTGCTCCAGATGCTGCAGATACCGTGTTGAGCTGAAAGTGGTAACCAAAGTACGGAGAAATATTCTTCGGGGCTCTGTTGCATAGCAATCAGATTGCTTTCCGTTCTGAGAAATGTCCAGTTACTATTGTGGATTTGAATGATCCATGAAGTGACTTCTTTTCCGAAGAAAACATCGAACTATTTCACTAGAACTGAACGCTCCCGTCGGAACTGTTCTCAGCTGTGGGATATTAGTAGATCACAATAGCAGTATATCGCTGGGTGTATAATAAGACGTACCTTCTTGAAATGAACAATATTTTTATTGTTCTATTAACTGATTTCCTTCCATATGCACTTATATTTTACAATATGAATCACAAACTCGCAATGGCGTTGATTTTTACATCACAAGAATAGCTCTCCTCTCTTCAAATTACTCTTAACAAGAACAAAACAAAAAACTATATCCTAAGAATAATTATGTGAGCGCTGACCACCACAGAGTAATAAACAATATCTTTGTCTCTCTCTCGCACTGTCACAGCAAGTTACGCTGCATGATACATCATATATGCCCCTCTTGTGGACGAACGTTTTTGGGCAAAAACAAACACGAGCATTCACACAACACTATATCGATGATTGTTTATGACGCTGTATTAAAGTCCACTAGAGTATTAATGTCCACTGTATTTCTTATGACATTTGGTATTAGTGAATGACTATCTAAATGTAAATTATAGATTTGGGTGCATATACTGCTGACAAAGGCTGTGCTGAATTCCTGATGCAGCGTATACGCATAGCTTACATGCTGCTTTTATTCATTTGTCGAGGATGGCATGAGATGTGATCAGAAACCTTTTTTATCATCACTCAAAGCTTCTGTCACTTGCCTTGGGATGTCTCAAACGGATAATCTAGCCATTCGGCCAAGCCCCACAAAGGAAAACCAAGGAAAACCTCGGGGTAGATTTACCATCCTCGTATTTCTCATTTGCAAAGATAATTAATTGAATTACAATGGAAAATAAAAAAAATATTTACAATATAGATTTTTTTTTTTTTTTTTGAATGAATTTAAACACTGTTCACAAAAGAAACACAACACTGGTAATCTTCTGTGTCTTGAGGTGAACCGTCGACGCGTTGGTTTACGTCCATCTACGATTCCCTTTTATCAGTCATCTCCGGGTAACTGATTGAATTCTATTCCCATTTCACCGTCTCCTCGTGAGTATTATGGTTTTCCGCATATGGTTAACATGAAAATAAGAGTCAGTGTAAGTTCCGTGGAAAAGGTGTTTGATCTGTGCTGAGCTGAAATAGAATCTAATCTAAAGTTCTTTCTAATTCTCTGTCCTGAATTCGAAATATTCGGAAGACGTAAGGTGTTCTTCATTTCTATCAACAACCCTAGAATGCACTATACACAAATCCAACTGGAGCTGCCGTGTCAACTTATGCTCGTCATCCTTCAGATGGACTTTAACACTTGTTGATGTGCTTGTAACTGAAAGGCATTCGCTCAGTTGGTAACTTCGCGAGCAACAATTGATATAACATAATTTACATACACAGGTATGTTACAACAATAGTACAATTCTAAAGACAATGTTCATCACAAAAGATTGAAACAAAGTGATATGCGTCCTTTTAAAACTGAGAACGGGTTACCCCTTCCGAACAGCATGACTTCAGCTCAGTGAGTAAAAAAAAAAAACAAATACAAACATACATTGAGATTGTTAAATTGACATAAGAAAAAATATCTTCCCATAGACCAGATTCATTTGAGTTACTAACCCAAGGTCATTATGCATTGTGAAACCTGATTGAAGTTACTATCAACTAAATAAAAATTAAAAAAATTTTAAAAGAAATCATTCATACTATAGCTAAATACTCTGCATACTGAAAAGAAAACTTATCTTTACAGTGGAAAACAAATACATAATGTCTGCATATCTCTCGTACATTATGCCTGAAAAGAAAAACTAACTACTAAATTGCAAAAAGAAAGAAACTATCCTAAGTATGATTCATAGGTTTAATGAAAATTTTGTAATCAATATTATTTGATGGAAATGGAAATGTCGTGTGGCTAGGGCCTCCCGTCGGGTAGACCGTTCGCCTGGTGCAGGTCTTTCGATTTGACGCCACTTCGGCGACCTGCGCGTCGATGGGGATGAAATGATGATGATTAGGACAACACAACACCCAGTCCCTGAGCGGAGAAAATTTCCGACCCAGCCGGGAATCGAACCCGGGCCCTTAGGAGTGACAGTCTGTCACGCTGACCACTCAGCTACCGGGGCGGACATATTATTTGATAAGAATAGTATTTTCAATCTTCAGAATCTTCAGTCATCATGAAATTGCTTTAACAAGTGATGAGGATACATTCCTTTCACCCTTCCATTCTTCATATCCTTCAAAACATAAGTTCCTGGATGGGGTATTTTGGTAATCACAAATGGTCCTTGATACAATAATTGCCATTTTGTGTTCTTCCTCTGTATAAGTGAAACCTTAGGATGAGTTTTTACTAAAACTTGGTCTTTCACTTTATATGTTTTTATTTTTCCAAGTCGATTGTCAAAATATATTTTCCTTTTTCTTGCCTTGTCCATTATATTAAGTAAGGATTGTCGTACTTTATTTTGTAGGTCTATTTTGTTAATAGGTACTTTAGGAATTGGTCGAATCCAGTCATTCTGTTCCTGTTTTCCAAACATCAGTTTGTATGGGGTGTATTCCGTCGTAGTATGTGGCATATTGTTTACAATTTCCTGAAAATCGTGAAGATAATCGATCCATTTGGGTTGCTGGTTGTGGCAATATGTTCTCATGAACCGGTTTAATTCACGAAAAATTCGTTCCACGGGATTCGCCGAAGGGTGGTACACTGATGTTAGAATTTGTTTTATACCACAACTGGCTAATGTTTGCCTCCAACGAAATCCAGTGAACATTGACCCATTGTCAGAAAGAATAGCCTCTGGTTTGCCAACCTTGACTATATAATCCTTGACTAGCTTCTTGGCTATGGATGCAGCAGTAGCTGATTTTAATGGATAAAGTTTGACATACTTAGTAAATATATCAAGAAAAGCTACAATATATTTGCATCCTCCCTTTGATGATGGTAGAGGACCACAGACGTCGACCGAAATGATTGACAGCAGTTTAGTGGGTATAATAGGATGTAGGAAATCTTTCACACAAAAATTTCCTGGTTTGTCTAGCTGACAAATTTTACATTTCCTTAACTGTCTGTGCACTTTCCTGCGAATGTTTGGGAAGTAGCCATATGCTTGAATCTTCCGAGCACACTTTAATACTCCAAAATGTCCCCAAGTGATATGCGTGTCCAAAATTAAGTCATTCTCATTCTTCTCAGGAATACACACCTTCCAATTATCTGAATCAAGATGCCCTTTGAAAAATAAGACGTCGTCCTCAACTTTGTACAGTCTCTTCAGATCATCGTTTCCAGGCTTTGCTAAAGTTTCCTTTATTGAATGCCAACAAGGATCTTCATTCTGCAGTTTTTCCATGTTCTTACACATGTCAAGAAAATGTTTCCTATATATTCTATCAGTCATTATAAGAACATTAAATTCGGACGGATTGTCCGTGATGTTGATAGTTGACAAATCTCCATCTGGCATTCTAGACAGTGCATCAGCGATGAAATTATCCTGTCCGCTTAGGTATTTAATTTCAAATTGAAACTCTTGGAGTGAGAGCGTCCAGCTTGCTAATCTTGGATGTAATAATTTACATGTTTGCAAAAAACTTAACGCTTTGTGGTCACAGTATACTGTTGTCTTCGCTCCATATAAGTAATAGTAAAATTTCTTAAATGACCAGACTACGGCCAATGCTTCCCTTTCGGTAGTCGTATATGTTCTTTCACAAGCAGTTAAGAGTCGGCTAGCAAAAGGCTATTGGACAGAAAGTTGATTTTCTGTCTATCATCTTTACTTGGAAGAGGCATGAACCTATTCCAATTTCCGAAGCATCTGCCATTAAACCGAATTCTTGGCTCATATCTGGATGATATAATATTTGTGAATTGACTAAGGCATGTTTTATTGCTTCAAATGCTTTCTGCGCAACAAGCTGTACAACGGTTCTGCATTAATAGAGTGGTCGTGAATGAAACGCCTGAAGAAAGAGACAACTCCGAGGAAGCCCTTTAACTGCCTTTTTGTTGTTGGAAGTGGAAAGTTTTTTATTGCCTTTAGTTTCTCGGAGTCCGGTAAGATGCCTTTTCCATTTATAAGATGACCCAAAAATTTGATTTTATCTCGAGCAAAGTGGGACTTTTGCAGATTTGCGGTTATGCCTGCTTCCTTGAAACGTTCGAACACTCTTCTCAATAAATCAACGTGCTCCTCCCATGTGGTCGTAGCTATGAGCATGTCGTCCACAAACAAAGTTAAATTGCTTTGAAGTGCAGGTCCCAATGCATAATCTAGAGCATTTATAAAAACTCCTGAGCTCACGTTTAACCCGAAAGGTAAAACCTTAAATTGATAGCTTCTACCTGCATGTACAAATGCGGTGTACTTTTTTGATGGTTCGTCTAGAGCCACCTGCCAAAATGAACTTCTCAAATCAATATTTGTTAAGTATTTCATCCCCTCGAACTTTTGAATTAGCTCATCGATATTTTCTGGATGAGTTCGCACGGGCACAATAATCTTATTTATCTGCCGTGCGTCTAGCACGAGACGAACTTTTCCTCCCTTTTTAGAGACAACATGAAGCGGACTACAGTATGGACTCGTCGAAGGTTCGATCAGATCCCATTCAAGCATCTGGTGGATTTCCGCATCAACTGCCTTTCGTTGGTGCCACGGTACTGGATAAGAAATACGGCAGAAAACTTGGTGTGGTATTACATCTAAATGGCATGTGTATCCCTTGATTACACCAGGTCTTTCTTGAAAGACTTCATGATATTCCTGTAGAAGATCATATAATTGCTTTCTTTGGTGTTGTTGCAAATATTCAGGTTCTTGTACCTTTTCATATACCATATCTTCAGGGTTTAAAACTGGTTGCAAGTAATTAATTTGGTAGTACCGTACAGGTTTGCTATGTATCCACTTTATTTGCAGCTTTCGTCCCTGACAATACTTTCCATGGGTACTATATTCCCTGAGAAGATTCACTTGATGTTTCTGATCCATTATTGTAAAACTGGCACGGCCTAGAGAAAAAATCGATATGCCAATTTCTCTCTCTAAATTCATCTATACCCAGGATACAGTCCTCAACCAATTTTTCTATTACAAGGAACGTGCAATTTATAGCTACATTTCCTATATCTAACTGGAGTTGAGTCTGCACTTTAACCTGAGAAGACTTATGACCAGTAGGACCTACAATTCTACAACATTGAACAGGAAAAATCGGTAGATTTGCTTTCTGAAGCATTCTTTGAAATAACTTCTCAGAAACGACATTTACTGCTGCTCCTGTATCTAAAGTAACTTGCACAGTAATGCCTTCAATTGCCGCCTGAATTTTCGCAACAGGTTCAGTGATATGTTCCTCTTAACAAGGCATCATATCTTTCTGAAGTTCTTCTATTAATAATTTGCCATCATTGTACCGAAAGAAATTGACGCTTGAATTTTCGCCCCTGAAAACTTCCTCGACTGCACCGTCGGGGCTTCTGACAGTCGAGTTTAGTTTGACGATTGTCCATTATTAGTAGATCTCTGCTCCGTTACGTCAGTCATTATTGGTGGTTGATTTCTCCATTCATTTGCATTATCATTTGGTATCCAACCTGAAGTTTTTGGTTGGTTGTGATATTCTTGGGTTGGTTGCTGATATCGGCGTTTTTGCTGATAATTCCCTTCTTGATAGTATCCTTTCCTCTTCTTATTATTCTTCCTCCATTTCCGTTTATATGTTTGTTCACATTGTTGGTCATGATTACACTGGTCGGGATTTTCGTTACCAAATTTCACGTTTTTCTGGAAATAATTCACCTGTGGGTTTGGTGAATTGTGTGCAAAAGGTTTGTTTCCATACTGTTTGTTGTTACTATTATATTTGTTAGGTTGGTGACTTGGATAGTTATAGTGCACACGTGATTCTTCGAACAGAATGTCTGTTGTTGTTGTGGTCTTCAGTCCTGAGACTGGTTTGATGCAGCTCTCCATGCTACTCAATCCTGTGCAAGCTTCTTCATCTCCCAGTACCTACTGCAACCTACATCCTTCTGAATCTGCTTAGTGTATTGATCTCTTGGTCTCCCTCTACGATTTTTACCCTCCACGCTGCCCTCCAATGCTAAATTTGTGATCCCTCGATGCCTCAGAACATGTCCTACCATCCGATCCCAAGCCAAGTTGTGCCACAAAATCCTCTTCTACCCAATTCTATTCAGTACCTCCACCTTAGTTATGTGATCTACCCGTCTAATCTTCAGCATTCTTCTGTAGCACCACATTTCGAAAGCTTCTATTCTCTTCTTGTCCAAACTAGTTATCGTCCATGTCTCACTTCCATACAGAATGTCTATTGAATCCAATGTGGCTAGAAAATCTTCCACATGTTGTTCAGGCACATGTAGAAGTTTTTCCTTAACTTCAAGTGGAAGTTTGCCCTTTAATATTCGAATGATATCCTGCGTCGGGATTGGTTCATTCCAGTATTTACTTTTATTTATATACTTCTCGAAATACTTTCTTAAAGATCCGTTTTTGAAAGAAAAAGGTTGTGGGTCAAAAACTTCCTTACGTAGTCTTTCTCGTACTCCCTTATTCCAGTATTTGTGCAAGAAAGCGCGTTCAAATTGGTCATAATCTTGACACCAATCGGATGCTTCTGATGCCCACATCGATCCATCTCCATGTATGAATCCTGCAACGTACATAATTTTTTGTTGCTCAGTCCACATTCGCGGCAATATCCCTTTAAATTGCTTGATAAATACCACGGGATTGATCGACTTCCTTTCGGGAATAAATATCTGGAATTGACGTTATTTAAGCATTTTTTCTTCATTCATGGTCACAGGTGTATTCTGGTGGCTACTTCGCGGCAAATGATAATCTCTATAATTTGTTTCTGGTTGATTACATAAATATGCACCAATACATGGATATTGTTGCATGGATTCGGTTTCACTGGTTTCATCAGGAATAATGTCTGCCTTTGATAAACTGCAAGTAGTATGTGCCCCTCTAGTATTAACTAGACCTTGCTGGCATGCTTTTAATGTATTTTCTATATTTGCTTTCCAAGCAGGAAATTCATCTCCTATATTCTCCTTAATCTCTTTAACTTCTGCCTTAAGTTGTTCTTGTGCAGCTTCGTTGTTAACTTGCACGTTAGAAACCGTTTCTTTCAAGGTTTTGTCAACATAATTTCACACTGTCTCGGTTTGCTCTTTCGCCCAGTCTTCAATGTCCTTAGAGAATGCGATCTTATGTTCATTGAAAAGTTTCTCTATGTGTTTCTTGCCTTTGAGACTGAGAGTGTCTATCCTCCGAGTAAGCTCAATGACAGCTTGCTCGTTATCGTGCTTAATTGTATTCACGTCTTGCGCAATAGTGTTCTGTACATGAATAACTTCCTGCACTTGATGATTTAGTGTATCTTGACGACATAAGATGTCTTTGTATTTGTTTGTTAATTCCTGATACTGTTGTTCTTGTGTAACTATGAGTTGTGCCTGATTGGTAATCAAGTGACTCTGCTTTGTTTCCAAACTCTGGAATTTTTCAGTAATCTTATCATTTATTTCTTTTAGTTTATTAGATTGCTCCTGAGCCAAATTAAATTGCGCACTCTCCAATACTTGGAATCTACGATTCATGTCGTTTGCAAAATTAGATTGCAATGTTTCCAATGCCTTAATCCCTTGTGTTATGACAGTCAAACTTGACATCAGCTGGGATAACAAATCGGTATTCTCAGCAATTGGCGATTGCACTGGGCTTAATGAGGATTGTACCGACACAATTTTCGGTACAGTCATTTCGTTTTCGCACGCGTCTGTGTCAGAGATGAAATTCATGTTGTTTGTTGGTTGCTGCATATTTCTCTCGACTTCTTTCGACATATGAATGTCGGAACTAGCAACCGTTTGTGTTGACGGCATGAGCGCATTAATTATTGCTGGTTGCTCAGCCGTAATCGACATATTGCTAACTACGGCGGTATTAAATTCTGTGGCACTAGTTGACGATGCATTCACACTATTTAATTCATTTTGTGGCATTGTGATGCGTGCTTGCTTATTGCCTTTGAACATAGATCTAGTTATCACCATGTAAATGAGCAATTGACAGTTTCTCCTCTAAATAAGTCCTACAAAAGTGACTATTGAACTTTTACACACGCAAAAAAACGTTAATGTCCTAATGCTGTCAATGTACACTTTACAATGTGACACAAACACAGTACATAGATAACACATAAAATATTGTCTTACTATATCTACTGAAATACAGGAATTCTAGTAAAAGTAATATAGCAACACTATTTATACTTAGAAAATTAATAGCTGAAAGGTAACTAAATGCATAAATGCTCAAGAAAGCTAGTAATTCAAATGTTCTGGCCTTTTTGAAGTTTCTGCTCGGCTGCTGGGACAGCGTACTCGTTCTCTTCACAAGATACTCCCGCACGTTCAGTTAGCATGAAACATACAAAGGACCATAATGTAGTTACTCTATAAAACTAGACATATATACACACAATGAAACATTAATTACTAAATTACTAACATAGTTATATTTCATGTTCACTATGAGTGTTGTATCAGGATCGTGTCCTGTCTAACGGTAGACATTTATAAAGACTCCTATTATTACTAGGCTAATTACTATTTAGCTCTACAGGGCCTTTATACTGAAATGGTTCTCCACACCACCTAGTATTGACTTCTATGTGTGTGAGTAACTGTTTGTTCACTGTTGTGGGTAAATACATACAGCGTACACAGGGCGGTGTGTGAAACTGATAGCGATTACACTCTTCCGCTGTTGTAGAAATCTGCTCCAGATGCTGCAGATACCGTGTTGAGCTGAAAGTGGTAACCAAAGTACGGAGAAATATTCTTCGGGGCTCTGTTGCATAGCAATCAGATTGCTTTCCGTTCTGAGAAATGTCCAGTTACTATTGTGGATTTGAATGATCCATGAAGTGACTTCTTTTCCGAAGAAAACATCGAACTATTTCACTAGAACTGATCGCTCCCGTCGGAACTGTTCTCAGCTGTGGGATATTAGTAGATCACAATAGCAGTATATCGCTGGGTGTATAATAAGACGTACCTTCTTGAATTGAACAATATTTTTATTGTTCTATTAACTGATTTCCTTCCATATGCACTTATATTTTACAATATGAATCACAAACTAGCAATGGCGTCGATTTTTACATCACAAGAATGGCTCTCCTCTCTTCAAATTACTCTTAATAAGAACAAAACAAAAAACTATATCCTAAGAATAATTATGTGAGCGCTGACCACCACAGAGTAATAAACAATATCTTTGTCTCTCTCTCGCACTGTCACAGCAAGTTACGCTGCATGATACATCATACCTGGTCATACCACTTGTTGACTGTGATTGATCTAGTGACATTAAAGTCATTTAGCTGGCAATAAAGGCAGGCAGGCAATAAAGGAGTACTTACAAGATGGTGTATAGAGGAATGAAAAAGTTCTAGTTTATGAGCTTTTGGATACATCCAATCAGTGGGGATAATACTGTCTGAATAAGTTTGCTTATGGAAGATTGTGAAACTGATAGAATCATTTTCTACAGAAATTGTTAAATCAAGAAAATTTAGTTCCCCTTTTTTCTTTTTGAAGTTCTTTCATAATGCAGATTTTCTAATGGAAGTTATTAAGTGAATTGAAAAAAATCTCCAGCTTGTCATCATTATCATCAAAAGCAATGATAATATTGTCAACATATCTCACATAAAATCAGATTTTTTGATGTAGTTCCAAATTGCAATTGAAGAATGTTCTTCCAAGCATGTTGATGAAGACAGCCAAAATGCCACCAAGTGAACTCCTCCTAGCCAAACGGTAAGGTTGAATGTACATTTTTCCATTGAATGTGAAATACTTATATTCAAGAGCAAATTTCAGTAAACTGATGAGTTCAGCAGTCTCTATTTTACTCATTTTTTAGGTTGTAGTATAGTTTCTCTCAAGGAGAGCTATAGCTCTTCAGGAACATTAGTATACAGACTGACAATGTCAAATGAGACCAAACTAGTATTAGCTGTGCACTATAATCTGTACTATTTGTAACAGAAAAGTTTTGTTCAAATACAAACGAATCTTTAATTTTATAATGAAGAGGCCTAGCTAATGTGTATGGACACTACCTATCCCATTCACCACAGGATGAACCAGATGACCCTGTTTGTGAGACTTGAACTGATTTTTGAGTGCAGGTGGCTTCAGATACTTCTTTATAAGCCATGTTTTTTTTAAAATTGGTGAACAAACTCTTTGTGTTAGACAAAACTTGTCAAATATCTTTTTATAGATCCACAGTTGGATATACTGTAGCCTCAACAATATTATTATCCTCAAAAAACTTTACAGTTTCATCAGTATACTCTTTTTTTTTATGGGCAATGACAACAATATTATCTTGATCACTTTTGTAAATTAAAGCATCATTTTCTTTCAACTTACAATTAATACTTCTTACTAATCCCTGTTCAGCAGAGTAAACATCAGATTGCAGTGGAAGTTCTTTATCTATTATGTTGTTGCATTCATATTCAGTTTTGACTTCATTGACCTTATCCAGCTTAAGAGATTCCTAACCAACTTTAAGATCAACAATAAGGCTACAACTCACAGGCACCTTATTAAGTCAAGGTGGTAGACTGTACTTAAGCCTGTGTGAAAGTAATGTCCATTTTGTTAAGCACTCTATCATAAAACTGATGCTTCACATTGTAGTCAGTTACATTGTCATTGTTAGAAGTGACCCTATTACTGAACTTCAAAAATTTATTTTCATGTATGGTGCTAATTTCATATTTGTCGTTATGAAGCCAATCATTAATAGTATTCCAGATTCAATCAATCTGAAAATTAAAAAGTTCCTTAAAAGATTTAGTTAAAAACAAAAGCAAACAGTAGGCTTCACTATTCAAATAGTCACTCTTTTGATGAAGTTGTACTGTCCTATCAGAAATGACTTGCTGACCAGCTGCACATCGTTTCTTATTGTCTAAAGTGTTAGAACATCAGCACCGTTTGTTCCAACAGTGCCACAAACTGGGTGTCATTTCGCTAAGAGGCACCATAATTTGCTATTTGTCTGAACTGCCAACAATTAACAGATGCTTGCCCTTTTGCACAAGATTTCTCCTGACACGGGATATAGCAGGTTTCCCAACATTTGAAGCATGTCACACTGTCTCAATTTCAGTTTCAGTGGGAGACAGCACCTCAATACCTGTTGCTAAGGAGTGTGAGTGTAGTACCCTAAGTTCTCCCTTGTCCCCATGTCCTCTGCACTAGATCTACCACTGACAGTCACAGTTAAGTGAGCATTCAGTGATAGTTCATTTATTTCCTGCAGAGGAGACAGTATCCACAAGAGAAGATAGTGCTTGAGATGTCTTTGGTATCTTTGGCACACAAGTCTCAAAAATTTGCATAAAATGTCTGTTCACCGCAGCTTTCAATCTCATTGACAGCAGTCAGGACAATTTCTAGCTACTTATGATGAGCAGCTTATTCGACTTTTCCCTGAGAACAGCATTCACAATGAGGCTACATTGTGGCTGGTGCAAAGTTCGTTTGAACAGTAAACAAATAGATTAAGTCAACCTTGCCCAACTGCCTCTAGCAATTTAAATATAAAGTAATAATAAACAGGAGCATAAAAATAAAAACAACAATAATAACAAGCTCACTGTAAAGGTCTGTTCAAAACATTGGGAATTTTAATGATACCATGTGAATAAATTTACCAATCAGTTATGCATATGAAAAAGAAACTTCATAGCTACTGAACAAATACCTCTGTCCATGACCAGAGAATGAGGTGTAAACTGAACCAAAATGACAGATACTGAGACAAGCGACTGAGAACATAAACTCAACTAATATCCTACAACAATGGACAGACAGTTGGACTGGATGGGATACTTATGCTTTCTGCATCCTGTGTATCTGCTTTAGTGGTTATATACAAGTTAAAAGTGTATTTCAGCTATAAATTTGAATTTTTCTGATGAACTGTGCATCATATAATTATAATATGATTTGTTCTTCTTGTATTTCACTATTTCCAGAAAAAAGGAAGCACCAGTTTTCCATTATGTGTTCACTTTCAGTATTAAGATCCAAATTATTGGGTAGTGAAATATTATAAACACTTAATTGATGTCTATAATTTGATAGAGATTAGTCTCACTTATTGTTTAACCATGGAAAAAATTAATATTCTAGGAAGGAACCCACAAACGAATTCTAAATCCTCAGAATGAAGTCCATGAAACAGATAAACTAAAGGAAGGTGCCACATATCAGTTTTGGGTAACAGCATCAACTGCAGTTGGTGAAGGTGAAAGTACTAGAGTTGTAACAATAACACCATCTAACAAGGGTAAGTGTAAACCTTACAACAAATAAAACATCAGAGACAATATGATCATTTTTGTACTGTAGATGAAACTAACTTTATTAATGTCAGTGCCTTGTTCCCAAGCAATGCTACACACAGATCCAACCAGTGACCAGCCATCACATAGTTATCAGTAATACAAGCATGGTCTGAAACTCTCATAAGCCATTCAGTACCGAGCTACAACAATAGCAAGCAACCAGTGCTCAATACACAACCCATACATAAAAAGTTCCAGACAAGTCACAGTCATACACAATACTAACAGGACAATAAGTTATTAACACTGCACTGGTACTGTCTGCTTATGGTCATTCCTTAATACCAGCTCATAATCAATGGGACTGCCCACAGAACTCACTATTGGGGGTACTCTATGGGAGGTTCTGGACATACTCAGTGGCAATGCCATCTGTAAGTTGGCTGGTGAATCTTTGTCTGTCATCATTGTGCCAACAGACAACAGTAGGAATTTCTCTCCCTAAAGCATATTTATAGGTCCTAACCTGAAGAAGATCTTTCTTAAATGAGCCAAGAAGTACAAATACAATAGCAGATAGATGTAGCCATAGTAAAATGTTTTAGTATGGCATAAATCAACTAACTATGGTTAATGTTTATCCACTTATGTTATTATTAAAAAAAATATTGGCTGTTTTCTCCTGTGATCAAATTGTACATATAATTATTGTAAACATATTAAGAAGCAAAATGAAACTATTTTGTATCACAGGAAAATTTTAACAAGAAAACTAACAAATACGAGACAGAATTGGTGGCTAATACATAGCTCCAGAAGGAAAAACGTTTAGTACTGCCAGTCAATACTCATAAAAGTAAAGTAAAAGTAATGACATCATCTAGCTTTCAGAACTATTGGTTCCATTCTAAGAGAGGAGGGGGAGAGAGAGAGACAGAGTGGTGAAGGATAAAAAAGAAATGAGTCACTCAGGCACCAGGATTAGATGGACCCAAGTGGCAAGGATGAGAGTAGACAAAGGTGAAACTTCATCTCTGGGACGTGGGAAGAAGTCAAAAATATACATTTTATTTCATCTGAGCGCAGTAGTGTGAAATGAGGTAACATTATGAAAGAGTATTGTATTATGTTGCTAATTTTAATTATAAAATAACCTAAAAATGAAATAACCTAAAACTCTTAAGTTTTTTAAGAGTTTTTGTGAAGATACTCTTCAATGGAGGCCCAACAAAAAGTTCTTTCATTTAGTCTTAAAGTCTACTACGTTTTCTATATCATATTTAATATTGCTGTGGCATGTTGTTGAATATATATGTACCCATGTATCTGACATTAACCCTTTGAAGCCTTTGTAGAACTTGCTTTTGATCATGTTTAATAAGTCTGAATATTATTTTTAGCTGTTAAATGCAAAACACGTTGTATGAAACGTACCAGATTAAATATAAGCAGCAGCCATTTTAACAGTTGTCAGTGGTTTCTGTATGGAATGTACTTTCTATACTAAAGAACAACTGCATTTGCTTATAAATTAAAATTTGCCAGTATCACTTTTTTAAAACATTTCTGAGAATCATTTTAGTATTCTGGTGCAGAAAACTTTGCTTCTGTGGATGACTGTATGAAATGTTCCATGATCACTATCTAAATCATCTTGTGATTTAATAACATTTCTGTTATGTTCACATGTTTACAACTTAAGTGCTGAAGTACAAGCACATCTTAACCTTACATTAGTTATATGCTCAAGTGTGACACACATAAGACATTTACACAGAGCTGCTATTTTATTAGCAATAAAAACTGCATCACTGACATGGTTCCATAGCTATACTAACTTACAATAAGACAATGTTTTTATTGCAGTCCCAGCACGGATAGTTTCATTCAGTCGTACAATTATCACTCCTTGGAAGCAAGATATAAATCTTCCATGTAGGAAAGTTGGTGCTCCTACTCCTCAGTTTACGTGGCGTGTGTATGACAAAGTACTAGAACCAAATGGAAGGAAGCAGGTAAACTTAACAACAAATGTTCATTGTTTAAACCCACCTACATTTATTACTGAACTTTGTTTTGATGTATGTTGCAGGTAAACAAGAATGGTTCCCTTGTAATAAAAGATATTCAGCGCACTGATGAAGGGAATTATACATGCTCAGTGGAGAACCAGCATGGGAAAGATGAAATTGTTTACTCAGTTCATGTGAGAGGTAAATCAGTGTTTCTAAATACAATATATCATGAATTAAAACATTTCTATGGAGTGGAGGAAGAACTTATTTTAAACATTGCTTTGGTTGCATCTGACATTTGCTTTCCATAAAAGACAGTTGTAGGGAAATCCAAGAAATCATTATCACTGATAAAGGAGTCACAGTAAACAGCACTGATTCTCACTGTAGAATAATGAGTATGCTTTATTCACTAAATGGATTCAAAAATGTGATTAATAATGCACACACATCACAAGAAGAAGGCGGTCTCTGTACCACACTGAGTTCATTGTGTAACTCCCAGATTGCAGCACAGTGTAAACAACTTGACACTGTGTCAAATACGACTGTAAAAGTGTAACACTGTTTACGACTATCAGAGAAACAAACAAAACAAAACAAAACAAAACATTTTAAATTGATTATTAAACACACCCTCTTCAATTGACCAATGTTTAACACTTTCATTGTCTTTTGTGTCTAATATGTTAAATATTGACAACAGAAAGTAGCTGACTTAGTTTATCGAAGTTGCTCCTTAAATGAAACAACAAGTTCACTGTTACCAGTCACCGTTTTATTTTATTTCCACGACGCGTTTCGAAGGTTTAAACCTCCATCATCCATGTCAGTAACAGTCACGGTAAAGCCTAACCTAAAAATGTTCGCATTTGAAGTTGCTCCTGCTGACTGGCTTGATGAGAATATCTGCTTGCTGACCTGCAGAGCTGACATGTTCCTGGTTGAAGATGCCCAAGGTGAATTTTCCTTGTATAAAATGATACTTCTCATCAATGACTTTTGTTCACTAATGATGCTCAAGGTTCTTGAGCAACTAGATGGCACTTTGACAGCCCATGCACAAGCTGGTAGTTATTCTTTTAGCCTCTTAATATTTTTCAAAATTGATTGGATGCACATGGTTTCTTTTACAGCTTGACAGGATGCTACTCATTCTGTTTCTGTTGCTGACAAGGCTACCTACCACCTTCTGACTCTGTGAGATCCAAGTTGTAGTAACTTCACCAAGTTTAACAACAAAACCTGTGCTTTATTTCCAAGTACAAACAAACCCCTGCATAGTCTGAGTCCTTTAGAACAGACAAACAATTATCCTAACTTCTTGAGTAATATAAGCTGTAAGAGACTGTTACCTTTAGGTAGTTTAAAGTTCTCTTCTCAACTTTCCAGAGTGTCTTATTCTGATTTTCTGAGGTGCTGACTAGCTTTGTGCAGTGCAAAAGTAATGTTAACTCTAGCTGTATGGTGCATTGATAATTTTTCGAACTGAGTCTCAGCTCAGGGTACTCTTGACCACAATCAGCAGGTATTGCCACACCATTTACATTTGCCATGTTGTACTCTTCCAGAATAGCCCCCACACATGCTTAATGATTTATGAAGACAGAGCTATCTTGAAACTGCTCTGTTTGCAAACTGAGGTAGTTACATCAGATTCCTACTCCAAATTATTCAGCAACAGATTGATGACTTCTCTAGATTTTGGTAGAACCAGGCCATTATTAGCGTGAATAGCTAGGGTGGTCATTCACAGAAATGCAGGGATCTACGTCTATTGCCATCTGGCCGAATTTGTTTAGTACACTGGTGAATTGTTGATTCTATACACTAGATGCTTGTTTGAGTCCATGCATACTTTTCTTCAGCTTGCATATTCTTTTGGTACCATTCTCATGTGCAAGGTAGTCAGAAACAGGCTGAAAATCTTGTAAGGGTGTTGCAGAGTAGGTTGTGCTGGGAAATAATTGTTAAGGAAAAAATTCAGTACATTATACTGTTTCCAAGTTATTTTGCATTGAAGTTAGGCAATCAAACCACTGTGTGTGCAAATTCGTGTCCTCTCAGAAACAGCGTCACTAAGTATGCTCTTCATTTGGTTTCCTAAAACTGAACAAGAGAGTGATACAAAAATTGGACATGGAATGATAGTAAGGACTGAACCCAAGTCAAAGATTCAGCTGTCTCATGACCTGTCATTTATGCTATGAGAACAGCTGACACTAATTGTATCTGGCAAGCTGGGTGAATTTGCATGCACAGTGACATGACTGGCTAAATTCAATGCTAAACACTCAGAAATGGCCTAGAACCTCAATGCTAAACACTCAGAAATGGCCTAGTGTAACAAATCTTTTTTTAAAAATGATCACTCAGCACAATCTTCCTTGCAACACCCTACAAGCTTTCCAGACTATTTCTGGCCACCCTGTGTTTCTAGGTATTGACTTCACTGCATTAAGGTCAGTTTCAATATCGAGCAGTCACATGTCCATATCTTAGGATGCTGTGATAGAGAAGATTATTCTTATGGAGTCACATCGTACCTTTGGGCTGAAAGTTTCAGAATAGTCCATGCCATGCCTCTTTCGAAATCATCTAACACCAAGTCAAGTTTTAAAACTATCCACAGTTCCATCTGTTTTCCCCTTCATTTTGAATACGTGTCTATTGTCACGTAGTTCTTGGTTTTTTGGGGTTCAGTTACGATCATAGTTTTGTTAAGATTAAGTGAATCATTTCTTCGTGTATGGCCAATTTAGATTTTTTGAGTTGTCTTAGTCCATTGCATCTTGGTATGAGATGGGTTCATAACACTGTAGGTTCATAACACTGTATCACGTATGCAGAGTTTACATTGCAATTGGAATATCTAATGGGCTTTTTGATGTTTTCCCTCTCTCATAGGTTTCTTCCTATTTGATTCACAGGTTCTGAGAAGTCTTCATTGACATTCCTTTTAGTAAAGATGTTTTCAGAATGTGGTTCTCCTTCAGATTCTCCATTTGCCTGGTTCAGGCTTTCTTTATGAGTTAGTCAGTGGTTTCAGATGTTAAGAATGCTTCATCTTCTTTATTGATAATTTTCTCAGCTTGACAGTTCTTGTACAATTTGTTCACAAAAGCAACATAATAATCTATTTGAATTTTATCTTCACAAGGGAACAAAACACAATACCCTTTTACCTCTTATCATATCCAACCAGAAAATCTTTTACATCTTTGGAAACCCATTTCTGCTGTCTAGCATTTGAGAAGTGTGTAAATCATCTTTCTAAATCTTCTCGGTTTGACCATGGCAGTTCAATCCAGTTCATAATTTATAAGGTGATTTGAGATAGACAATGTTTGTGCTAGTTGTATTCAAAATATAAGTAGCCATGTTTGTGGCTTCAACCCATAATCATGTTTTTGGTCCACTTGGATGAAGCGTTTATTGTCCTTGCAGTCTCCACCAAAGTTCTGTTCTCACATTCAGCTGCACTTGGGGACTGTAGGCCACTGTTTTTATGCATTATCTCTTGATTCTGCATTAATTAATTCTAGCCACTTATCAGTTCTGATCACTTGCTCAGTTTGCTTTCACTGATCTTTAAGAAATATTCCAGGTCTTTAGCCACTTCAAATAAATGTTTTAAGAAATACTCAGTTCGCCAAAGGAAATAGTCATTTTTTTAAAAAAAAAAGAAAGTCCTAAGAACCACCAATCGAATTAACTTGCATAAGGACACACAAATCACTGTGAATCAGGTCACCTGTATTTGTTGGCTGTGAATCACTTTAGCAGAAGGGCAACTTATGAATTTTACCCACAATACTAAGATTTTATCTTCTCTCTAAATTGAATTTGTCTCAAAAGGAAAGGAAAGGGTAAACTGGCAGGGTTGTTAGGGAAATCCATAAGGGGGGACACTAGTACTCATGGATGTACCTCTTTTTTAGACTAATATCAGTGTCCAATGAGAAGTTCAGGCAGGCAGGTGCTAAAGAGGTCCAAAACTCACAAAATTCTCACAACAGGGAAGTAAATAATGATGTTACCATATTTAACCAAAATATTGGTGGATTAAAGAAAAAAGTAGATTCTCACAAAAGTAAAGTAAAAAATAATGTTACCATTTTTCACCAGAATATCCCGGGATTGAAGAATAAAGTAGATGAGCTCCTGGTTTGTTTAGATGACATTGAATCTTACAATGTAATAGATATACTATGTCTATCTGAGCATTACATTACATTATGTCTGATATGGAAAAGGTAAATATCAGTGGTTATAAACTAGCTGCACGTATGAGTAGAAAGAATAAGGTGAGAGGAGTAGTTGCCATTTATGCCAAAAGTTATCACTGTGTAGAAAGCTTAGATACAAAAAAGTTTTGTCTAGAGCAGAATATAGAAGCATGTGCCTGTCAGCTTAAACTGAAGGAGGACTCTTTTATAATTGTAACAGTATATAGGTCCCCTTCAGGAAACTTTCATTTATTCCTGGAAAACTTGGATGGCTTGTTGTGCTATCCGTCAGATTGGGGATAGCAAATTATTATTTGTGGGAATGTCAGTGTTGATTCACTGAAAGAGTGTAATAGGAAGAATGACCTTGAAGTCTTGCTCAGTTCTTTCAATTTGGCATCTGTCATTAATTTTCCTACTCGGGTAGTAAAGGACAGCAGCACATTGATAGATAACACTTTTATAGACCAAGACAGGTTTAAAAACATAAATTCTTGTCCTGTTGAGAATGGCCTTTCTGATCATGATGCTCAGCTAGTTACAGTATATGACATAGCTCTATTCAGTAATTCAAAACTACCCTCCAAAGTTGTGTGTTCAGTTAATAACTCAACAATTAGAAATTTCAGAGAAAATCTTCAGCAGTTAGACTGGGATGAGGTGTACAAGGAACCGAATGCTAATTTAAAATATAACTTATTTCATGATACACTTGTAAGAGAATTTGAAAACTGTTTACCCAAGAAAGTAGTTAAATCTAATTATAAGAAACCATGCAAAAAACCTTGGCTTACTAAAGGAATAAAAATATCTTGTAACCACAAAATGGAACTGTAACAACAAGAAAGAGTAATGACCCAGAAACAGCCAAATATTATAAAAACTACTGTGCTACATTAAGAAAGGTTATTAGAAAGTCCAGAAGCATGTGCATCATGTCTGATAACAAAATCAAAACAATTTGGAATATTATTACAAGGGAGACAGGGCAACCAAGAGTACAGGATGATGGCGTCACCATCAAAGCGAATGGAAACTTGATAAACAACAAGCTGGAAGTCGAAAACATTTTGAATAATCATTTTTTAAATGTTGTAGAGAAAATAGGATCTAAATGTTCATTAGAAGAAGCAAGGCAGTTAATGGAAGAGGCCTACCCACACCATTTGATACAATTGAAATTCCACACACCTCTCCTCCAGAAATTAGAAAGATAATAAACTCTCTCAAGAATAAAAGCTCACATGGAATTGATGGCATTTCCAGCAGGATAATAAAAGCTTGTTCCCAAGAAATAAGTGGGATTCTTAGCCACATATGTAATAGTTCTCTGAAGCAGGCTATTTTCCCAGATAGACTGAAGTATGCCATTGTTAAACCACTGCATAAAAAAGGGGATACATCTGATGTCAGCCGGCCGGAGTGGCCGAGCGGCTCTAGGCGCTACAGTCTGGAACTGCGCAACCGCTACGGTCGCAGGTTAGAATCCTGCCTCGGGCATGGATGTGTGTGATGTCCTTAGGTTAGTTAGGTTTAAGTAGTTCTAAGTTCTACGGAAATAATGACCTCAGAAGTTGAGTCCCATAGTGCTCAGAGCCATTTGAACCATTTGAACATCTGATGTCAACAACTATCACCCAATTTCTCTTCTGACTGCCTTATCCAAAATTCTTGAAAAAGTGATGTATTGTAGAGCAGCTTCACACCTTTGTAAAAATAAAGTTTCAACAAAATGTCAATTTGGGTTCCAGAAGGGTTTTTCAACAGAAAATGCTGTATATATTTTCACTAGTGAAATATTAAATGCTCTGAGTAACCGGAAGTCACCCGTTGGGATTTTTTGTGATCTATCAAAGGCTTTTGATTGTGTAAATCATGGAATACTTCTAAATAAGCTCACATACTGTGGTATGAATGGGACAGTACTCAAATGGTTTAAATCATACCTAACTGGAAGAGTGCAGAAAGTTGAAATAAGTAGTTCACATAATATGCAAAAAACTGGTGATTTCTCAAACTGGGGAACAATCAAGAATGGAGTGCTGCAAGGTTTGGTCTTGGCATCCTCTGCTGTTCTTAATATATATTAATGACTTGCCATTCTATATTCACGGATACAAGTATAGCTATCACACCTAACAGATAAGAATTAACTAGTGAAATTGTAAATGATGTTTTTCAGAAAATCATTGAGTGGTTCTCTACAAATGGACTCTCATTAAACTTTGACAAAACACAGTATATACAGTTCCACACAGTAAATGGAATGACATCATTAATAAATACAGACTTTGATCATAAATTGGTAGCTAAGGTAGAGTATTCAAAATTTCTAGGTGTATGCATTGATGAGGGGTTGAACTGGAAAAAACACACTGAGGATCTGCAGAAACATTTGAGTTCAGCTACTTATGCTATTAGGGTCATTGCAAATTCTGGCGATATACATCTCAGTAAATTAGCTTACCATGCTTATTTTCATTCTCTGGTTTCATATGGCATCATCATCATTAAATAAAAGAGTGTTCATTGCACAAAAGCATGTAATCAGAATAATTGCTGGAGCTCATCCAAGATCATCCTGCAGACACTTACTTAAAGAGCTAGAGATCTTCACTGTAGCCTCACAATATATACGTATTCACTTATGAAATTTTTTATTAACAATCCGAACGAATTCAAAAGTAATAGCAGTGTACATGGCTACAACACTAGGAGAAAGGATGATCTTCACTACTCAAGGTTAAATCTAACTTTGGCTCAGAAGGGGATAAATTATGCTGCCACAAAAGTCTTTGGTCACTTACCTAATAGCATCAAAAGTCTGACAGATAGCCATATAGCATTTAAAGGGAAATTAAAAGAATTTCTTAATGGCAACTCCTCCTACTCATTAGATGAATTTTTGGATATAATAACTGGGTAATTTCTCCAAACCCCACAAAAAAATTAAAAATTATTAAGTGTCATGTAATATTTTGTGTAATGTAATATCTTGTACAGACACCTTTTATTAACCTGACACATTCCATATCATTACGAAGTGTCGTATTCATGATCTATGGAACAAGTACTAATCTAATCTAATCTTTCAAAATCTTCTTCACATGGATAAGTTTTGGTGTGAAAGCCTTTTAGGTCAGACTTTAAGAACTACGTTATAGCCATATTTGCCTGAATAATGCCATTAAGGAATGATTGACACAAACAGAGCAAAGAAATTCAATACGAGAAGAATGGGTAGCACTGAGAGATTTAACAGCGACAGCAGCATTGGACCAAGTACGTAAAAAGATGAGGGCTAGTAGAAATCCTTGGGTAAAAGAAGAGATATTGAATTTAATTGAAGAAAGGAGAATGTATAAAAATGCAGTAAGTCAAGCAGGTGCAAAGGAATACAAACATCTCAAAAACGAAATTGACAGGAAGTGCAAAATGGCTAAGCAGGGATGGCTAGAGGACAAATGTAAGGATGTAGAGGCATATATCACTAGGTGTAAGATAGATACAGTCTACAGGAAAATTAAAGAGACCTTTGGAGAAAAGAGCAATACCTGTATGAATATCAGGAGCACACGTGGAAAACCGGTTCTAAGCAAAGAAGGGAAAGCAGAAAGATGGAAGGAGTATATAGAGGGTCTGTACAAGGGTGATGTACTTGAGGGCTATTTTATGGAAATGGAAGAGAACATAGATGAAGATGAAATGGGAGATATGATACTGCATGAAGAATTTGACAGAGCACTGAGAGACCTAAGTCAAAACAAGGCCCCAGGAGTAGACAGCATTCCATTAGAACTAATGATAGTCTTGGGAGACAAAACTCTACCATCTGGTGAGCAAGATGTATGAGACAGGTGAAATACCCTCAGACTTTAAGAAGAATATAATAATTCCAATCCCAAAGAAAGCAGGTTTCGACAGGTGTGAAAATTACTGAACCATCAGTCCAATAAGTCAAGGCTGCAAATTACTGACACGAATTCTTTACAGACGTTTGGAAAAACTGGGGAAGTTCAATTTGGTTTCTGTAGAAATGTTGGAACACATGAGGCAATACTGACCCTACAACTTATCTTAGAAGATAGATTAAGAAAAGGCAAACCTACTTTTATAGTATTTGTAGACTTAGAGAAAGCTTTTGACAATGTTGACTGGAATACTCTCTTTCAAATTCTAAAGGTGACGGGGGCCAAATACAGGGAGCAAAAGGCTATTCACAGTTTGTACAGAAACCCGATGGCAGTTAAAAGAGTCGAGGAGCACGAAAGGGAAGGGAGTGAGACACTGTTGTAGCCTATCCCCGATGTTATTCAATCTGTATATTGAGCAAGCAGTGAAGGAAGCAAAAGAAAAATTCAGAGTAGGAATTAAAATCCATAGAGAAGAAATAAAAACTTTGAGGTTTGCCGATGACATTGTAATTCTGTCAGAGACAGCAAAGGACCTGGAAGAGCAGTTGAATGGAATGGACATTGTCTTGAAAGGAGGATATGAGAAGACCATCAGCAAAAGCAAAACGAGGATAATGGAGTGTAGTAGAATTAAATCAGGTGATGCTGAGGGAATTAGATTAGGAAATGAGATGCTTAAAGTAGTAGATGAGTTTTGCTGTTTGGGGAGCAAAATAACTGATGATGGTTGAAGTAGAGAGGATATAAAATGTAGACTGGCAATGGCAAGGAAAGCATTTCTGAAGAAGAGAAATTTGTTAACATGGAGTATAGATATGAGAGTCAGGAAGTCCTTTCTGAAAGCATTTGTATGGAGTGTAGCCATGTATGGAAGTGAAACATGGATGGTAAATAGTTTAGACAAGAAGATAAGAGAAGTTTTCAAAATGTGGTGCTACAGAAGAATGCTGAAGATTAGATGGGTAGATCACATAACTAATGAGGAGGTACTGAGTAGAATTGGGGACAAGAGGAATTTGTGGCACATCTTGTCTAGAAGAAGGGATCGCTTGGTAGGACATGTTCTGAGGCATCAAGAGGTCACCAATTTAGTAATGGAGGGAAGTGTTGATGGTAAAAATCATAGAGGGAGACCAAGGGATGAATACACTAAGCAGATTCAGAAGGATGTAGGTTGCAGTAGTTACTCAGAGATGAAGAGACTTGCACAGGATAGGGGTAGCATGGAGAGTTACATCAAACCAGTCTGTGGACTGAAGACCATAACAGCAGTGTCATTTACACTCAACAAAATGTTTAACTTCATCCTGAACAACTTTTAATCACAATCTCCCATTCCAACAACCTATTTCTCCCTTGAAACATCTGCATGTTGTAATTTCCTTGTCAAGAGCTGCCCCAAGTGAGAATAAACTCAACTGAGACCTAGCCACATATAAAACATTTTACAGGTGTTTCTCACTCCAGCTTTCTCCATCAAAGCCTAAAATATTATTTCATCATTTTTTTGTGATGGAGTAAAGCTGATAAAGCTGCCATCACCAACACAGATAGGAGCTAGACTGCTAAATGGACTGTAGTTAGTAAACCATTCAGTTTGGTTACACATGTGATCAGTAGCAGCAAAATCTAAAATCCTCCCACGTTCCTCTATATGCTTGCATACTACTGGTGAAGCAGTTTTGTTTATCAGGACATGCCCTCTCAATTTATACTGATTCTGACCTTGTTCCCTTGACATAGGGTTTCTGCAGTCTTTTGCATAATGGCCAGGTTTATTATATTTGGAGAAAACATTTCTGTAGTCTTTCATCCAATGGCGGTTTATTACATTTGAAACATTTACCTGTTTTCTTTTTTTTTATGGCGTTCTTTCTAAAATGGTAGTTTTTATGTTGTTTACCTCCCAGGAACACGTCCTGCATTGTATCTTCCTGGATATTTAGGTGTGCTTGTCTTTGTTGGTCAGGATGTGTCGACTCCCATGCACTCAGAAAATGGTAATAGCTCATTGGTAACATCTTTACATCAGAGAAAACATAATAGGGTTTATTTAAATGTGTACATGGATATCCAGAACTAAATATGGAGTATTTTACAAAATTTAATATTTTTATTATCAGATACAATATTTAATAGCCAAAGTTATTTCACACTGACATGAAAATTATATTCTCTTCTTTCGTTGTAACTAATGCACATGTACCAAAGGGGAACTGCAATGAACTGAAGAAGTTTAAAGTGCTTTTTTGTAATGAAAGTTAACAGATTTCCATAGTAATGTCCCAAAGACATCTTCATACATCTATCTACTTTTTCCTCATTCATAATAAGATGAGTTCATAAACATTAAGTATTAACAAGGAGATCGAAACAAGGTACACAGTAGTACAGTGAAAAGACTGAATATGAACTTAATTTTTTGCATACTATATGTTGTTCAACACTGCTACTGGAACATGCCACCTAAAAAACCAGGTTCACAATTCCGTCAATGCCCAATGAGAAACCAATGATTTATGCAGCAGAGGCATTGATGTCTGTAACTATTCATGTGCCTGGGGGAGTAAAAATACAGAGTCACAACAAATGTTTTAATGCCTGTCCTGTATCTATTTCCTGTGGATGACACATTATTATTTAACAAATTACTCACTAGTTCCACCTGAGTCCCTGTTTGTTGATTCAGGAATTCATTCAGCTTCTCTGTTAGATGACTCTTTTTTTTCCCGATAACTTATAATGTCTTTCATCGAAAAGTTTTTCTTCTCTCTTCTTGTAACTTTCTCCTGCAGACTCTTGAATTTTCATCTGTTACTATGCAGCATTGATTAAAAAAACTACACATTTCAGTGGCTATATCAACCATTTCTATTTGTGTCTCAGTTCAAACTCCTTAGATGCCTTCTAACTCTGAGTGAAATGAAACAAGATTTGAATCCTAGTTGTACAGATGTGAAACCAAGCTTGGAGAGTACTAGTGAGAAAATGTGCTTGTTTGGAAACAAATGCAACATTTATGTGCCTAAGAATTCAAGTGACTAACCTGTCCAGTATAATCATGAGATTCTACAGTAGGGTGTTCAGTTGTTATTCTGATCTGCCAACTTTGTTGCTTGTGCTTGGGCATTAAAAGCATTGGAAATGCAAACAGTGATGGCACTGCTTCTGATTTGAGATGTCTTCTCAATGTACCAGACCTTACAAAATAATCTTCTTCCAAGAAGTGATGTCCACACAAAAAACTGTATGTAGGTGTTAAGCCTTTGTGTTTAGTGGCAGTGCTTCAACAAGTCACATTTTTGCAGAGGAAATCTGTTTGAAACAGAATAAACTTTGCAACATGCGTGAGTCAATGCTAAAGATATTTGTGATTTTTGTCATTTCTTGACATTCACTTAATATCGAGGGAAAGTTAAATCACCTTTCTTGCTCCACCGATTCCTAAAGCTGTATTCAGAGTAAGAAATAACCATTTTACACTCAAAACATATACTCCATTAATAGCAAGTGAAACTTTCTATCCTAACTGGAAGATGGCAGGTGATGTGAGCAAACACTCTCAAGGTGTACAGGAAAACACTGTGGCCACAGACAGCAGATTTACATCCAGATAGTATAGAGATCACTGACCTCCACCCACCACTTGATACAGTGGCAGTGCACAAAATTCCGTGCTCATGAAGTCAAGTGTACATAGAAACTACTAAAAGAAGCACCTACACCCAGTTTAATGAAAATAAGAGCAATAGTGTTCTGGACAAAATGGATAAATTGGCAGTCACAGATTGTGAACTGGGACAAGAGAATCACTTAACTTGATTACCTGATACTGAAGTTTTATCACGGTCCAATAATTACAACTTTGGGGAGTACACAGAAATTCAGTAACATAAAAACAAAATTAATAGAAATGAAGACTGTCTGAAATTAGGCAGTACGAGCTCTGTTACAGATGATGTGATAATTAGTGATCTTTGGCAGTGGTCAGATGAGTCACAACCCTACTATTGCGCACTTACATATAAACAGTTTGGCTTGCTGAGCTTGTTTGAGTTGGAAAGTCAACTAACAAATTCCAAAGGATGTCTCCAGCATTAGGAGACGAAATGTTAGACACAGAAATATACCTTAGACCATAGCCTAATGGCCATGTAACTAAAATGGAGAGGGATATAAATACTGGCATACTGGCTATGAATAGCTGCATTGTATGGTTTCCATTACATTATTTTTCCCCGGGTTGCTACTCCCACATCACAGGAAACCCAATATGGAATTTGGGAAATACAGAGGCAATAGCAGTCAGCTGAATCTCTGAATCAGTTGTGAGGTGTGCTTGTATAGTGGAGTTTCAACAACTTATTGGTACAATATTTCAGTGTAGAATCTTCTGGCCAGCTGCAAGTGTATACGGTTTACAGCTGAACGTGGTCAGAAGACTCAAGACTGAAATATGGTGCAGTGTGTTATGAAACAATCCACATCCATGGGAAATATTTAAAAGCCATAAAGCAAACAGTGACCACACCATAGCTTATGGGTAGAGTGACTTGTTCAGTTTTTGCGTTATTATAAGCAGCACATTATGCTGATAGTAAACATAATACAAACAGGAAATTTTCTTAAATATGGCCACGATACAGACTTAAATATGCCACATTGTATTTAGCCAAAAAAATCTCAGTTGATGTAATGAAATCTGTAAAATTAAATTAGTGTGTTCATACTGGGATTCAAAATTGTGCTCTCCTATTTGGGGCTCTTGAACAAAGGATGATGATGATGATCTAAATGATTAATGGAAAATCTCATATAAAGATGTGAAACAAATACTAACAATGAGATAGAGGGGCTGGCCAGTACTTACCTCAGCTCAGTACAGCCAATAGATACACATAAAACAGAACAGAAAATTTACGTTCCTAGCTTTCGGAACAAATGTTCCTTCATCTGGGAGGAGAGAGGGGAAAGAAAGGGAAGAGGGGAAAGGAGATTCAGTTACTCACAACCCAGGTTATGAAGCAACAGGGAAAGGAAAATTGGGAGGGTAGCAAGGATGGAGGCATGGTTGTCAGAGGGAAGCCAAAGATATTCTACAGTAAGTACTGTGCCAGCTTCAAACCAAAGAGGATGCATACAGAAGTAAAGAGGTATATAGTATAAAGATAAACACAGCTATGTAGGATGAAAAGATGTGTGAATGGCTAAAGAGGAAAGGGAAAGAGGAGAAGACTGAAGAGCAAATGGGAGTGAGGTTGTTTAACGTAGGTTCAGTCCAGGGGGATGGCGGGATGAAAGGATGTGTCAGAGTGCAAGTTCCCATCTCCGCAGTTCAGAGGGACTGGTGTTGGGTGGGAGAAGCCAAATGGCACATACAGTGTAGCAGGTTCCTAGGTCCCTAGAATTATGCTGGAGGGTATGCTCTGCTACTGGGTATTGGGCATCTCCTAGGCGGACAGTTCGTCTGTGTCCGTTCATGCGCTCAGCCAGTTTAGTTGTTGTCATGCCGATGTAAAAGGCTGTGCAATGCAGGCATGTCAGTTGATAAATGACATGTGTAGTTTCACACGTGGCCCTGCCTTGAATTGTGTATGTTTTACCAGTAGCGGGGCTGGAGTAGGTGGTTGTGGGGGGATGCATGGGGCAGGTTTTGCAGCGGCGTCGGTCACAGGGGTAGGAACCGCTGGGTAGAGAAGGTAGTCTGGGAATATTGTAGGGTTTAACAAGGATGTTACGGAGGTTAGGGGGGCGGCGAAAGGCAACTCTGGGTGGTGTGGGGAGAATTTTGTCAAGGGATGATCTCATTTCAGGGGTCGACTTGAGAAAGTCATATCCCTGGCAGAGTAATTTGTTGATGTTTTCGAGGCCAGGATAATATTGGGTGACAAGGGGGATGCTTCTGTGTGGTCTGGGGGTAGGAACATTGTTGTTGGACGGGGAGGAATGTATTGCTCGGGAAATCTGTTTGTGGACAAGGTCTGCAGGATAGTTGCGGGAGAGGAAAGCACTGGTCAGGTTATTGGTGTAATTGTTGAGGGATTCGTCACTGGAGCAGATACGTTTGCCACGAATACCTAGGCTGTAGGGAATGGAGCGTTTGATGTGGAAAGGATGGCAGCTATCAAAGTGAAGGTACTGTTGTTTGTTTGTGGGTTTGATATGGACAGAGGTGTGGATGTGAGCTTCAACAAGATGAAGGTCAACATCCAGGAAGGTGGCTTGGGTTTTGGAGAAGGACCAGGTGAAATTCAGATTCGAAAAGGAGTTGAGGTTATGGAGGAAATTAAGGAGTGTTTCTTCACCATGAGTCCAGACCACAAAGATGTCATCTATAAACATATACCAGGCCAGGGGAAGCAGCTGTTGGGTCTTCAGGAAAGGCTCCTCCATGCGGCCCATGAAGAGGTTGGCATAGGACGGAGCCATCTTTGTTCCCATGGCCGTTCCCCTGATTTGTTTGTAGGTCTGGCCTTCAAAAGTGAAGTAATTATGGGTGAGGATGAAGTTGGTAAGTGTGATAAGGAACGAGTTTTTTGGAAGATCTTCGGGTGGGCGTTGGGAGAGGTAGTGCTCAAGGGCAGAGAGACCATGGGTATGTGGGATGTTTGTGTAAAGGGATGTAGCATCTGTGTTGACAAGAAAGGTTTCAGGTGGGAGAGGAGTGGGAATGGATTTGAGGCATTCTAGGAAGTGGTTTGTGTCTTTGATGTAGGATGGGAGTCTGCGGGTGATAGGTTGGAGGTGCTGGTCTACCAGAGCTGAGATACGTTCGGTTGGGGCTTTGAAGCCTGCTACAATGGGACGGCCAGGATGGTTCTCTTTGTGGATTTTGGGTGATTTGTGGATTTTGGTGATGATGATGATGATGATGATGATGATGTTTTGGATTGTGAGGCACTCAACTGCATGGTTATCAGCAATCTCATCACTTTAATGAATGATGATGAAATGATGAGTACAACACAAACACCCAGTCATCTCGAGGCAGGTGAAAATCCCCCCTGACCCTGCTGGGTCTACATTTTAAGAGAAGTTCATATTTTAACAGGAGGTCAGAGAATACCACTCACGCCTTAGGCCTTACAACTTGCCAACTGCTGCTACAAGACTGTATGAGGAGCAATCTGTATTTCTATATTTGTGTGTGTTGGAGAGGGGGGGGGGGGGGGGTGTTTGAGTGCAAGCACACACATGCATTTACCTATGTTTTTGTAGGTTTGGAAAGTCAGAATGGTGAAGGAAGGGGGGAGATATATGGAGTTTTATGTGTTAATACATCATTTCTAGGAAAGAAACATATATCTGTAACTGATTTATTACAATTTATTTAAATTTCAGTATAGTTCTGAGTTTGCAAAGCCAGTTAATAATACTAAAATTTTTTTGGAAAATCCAGGATGTAAACTAACAATATTATAAAAACGAAAGTTGCTACTCATCATATAGCGGAGATACTGAGTCGCATATAGGCACAAGTCAAAAATAGATTACTCACACACACACACACACACACACACACATTCACACAAATGCAACTCATATACACATTACTACAGTCTCAGACAACTGATGCCACACTGCGAGCAGCAGCACCAGTGCATGGGGGTGGCGACGGGTGGGAGTAATGAGGAGGCTGGGGCGCGAAGGGGAAGGGATAGTAGGGTAAGGGTGGCAGGCAGTGAAGTCCTGCTGGGGAGTGAGGACGGATGAGATGGAGAGAGAGTAGGGTAGCTATGTGCAGTTTGGAGGTTAGATGGAGAGCAGGGTAGAGGTGGGGTGGGGTGGGGTGGGAGGAGGGTGTAGCAGATAAAGAGAGAAGTAAAATGACTGGGTGGTACAGTGGAATGAGGGCTGTGTAGTGCTGGAATGGGAACAGGGAAGGGGCTGGATAGGTGAGGACAATGACTAACAAGGGTTGAGGCCAGGAGGATTACGGGAATGTAAGGTATATTGTGTAGAAAGTTTCCACCTGTGCAGTTGAGAAAAGCTGGTGTTTGTGGGAATTATCCATGTGGCACAGGCTGTGGAGCAGTCATTGAAATGAAGGATGTCGTGTTTGGCAGCATATTCAGCAGCAGGATGGTCCACTTGTTTATTGGCCTCAGTTTGTCAGGTTATTCATGTGGACAGACAGCTTGTTGGCTGTCATGTCCACATAGAGTACAGCACAGTGGTTGCAGCTTAGCGTGTAGATCACATGGCTGGTTTCACAGGTAGCCCTGCATTTAATGGTATAGGTGATGTTTGTGACTGGACTGAAGTAGGTAGTGGTGAGAGAATGTATGAGACAGGTCTAGCATCTAGGTCTATTACAGGGGTATGAGCCATGAGGTAAGGGATTGGGAGCCGGGGTTGTGTAGGGATGGATGAGCATATTGTGTAGGTTTGGTGAATGGCAGAATACTACTACGTGAGGGGTTGGAAGGCTAGTGGGCAGGACATTTCTCATTTCAGGGCATGACAACAGATAGTTGAAACCCTGGTGGAGAATGAAATTTAGTTGGTCGAGTCCTGGGTGGTACTCAGTTATGAGGGAAATGCTCCTCTGTGGATGGTGGGACTTAAGGAGGTGGTGGGAAACTTAAAGATAAGGCATGGGAGATTTGTTTTTGTACAAGGATGAGAGGATAATTACAGTCTGTGAAGGCTTCAGTGGGACCCTCGGTATATTTCGAGAGGGACTGCTTGTCACTGCAGATGCGACGACCGTGGATGGCTAGGCTGTACGGAAGGGACTTCTTGGTATGGAGCAGGTGGCAGCTGTTGAACTGGAGGTATTGCTGATGGTTAGGTTAGGTTTGATATGGACAGAGGTACTTTGAAGTGGAGGTCAACATCTAGGAAGGGGCTTGTTGGGTTGAGTATGACCAGGTGAAGCAAATGGGGAAGAAGTTGTTGAGGTTCTGGCGAATGTTGATAGGGTGTCCTCCCCTGCCCTCCATCTAATCTCTGGATTGCACATAGCTAACCTAATGTCTCTCCAGCTCATCGCTACTCACTCCCCAGCAGCATTTCACTGTGCAACGCTCCTATCCTACTATCCCTCCTCCTTACCCCCCACCCAGTCACCACTCCAATTATGCACTGGTGCTGCTGCTCACAGTGTGGCTTCAGTTCTACATCTACATCTACATCTACATCCATACTCCGCAAGCCACCTGACGGTGTGTGGCGGAGGGTACCTTCAGTACCTCTATCGGTTCTCCCTTCTATTCCAGTCTCGTATTGTTCGTGGAAAGAAGGATTGTCGGTATGCCTCTGTGTGGGCTCTAATCTCTCTGATTTTATCCTCATGGTCTCTTCGCGAGATATACGTAGGAGGGAGCAATATACTGCTTGACTCTTCGGTGAAGGTATGTTCTCGAAACTTTGACAAAAGCCCGTACCGAGCTACTGAGCGTCTCTCCTGCAGAGTCTTCCACTGGAGTTTATCTATCATCTCCGTAACGCTTTCGCGATTACTAAATGATCCTGTAACGAAGCGCGCTGCTCTCCGTTGGATCTTCTCTATGTCTTGTATCAACCCTATCTGGTACGGATCCCACACTGCTGAGCAGTATTCAAGCAGTGGGCGAACAAGCGTACTGTAACCTACTTCTTTTGTTTTCGGATTGCATTTCCTTAGGATTCTTCCAATGAATCTCAGTCTGGCATCTGCTTTACCGACAATCAACATTATATGATCATTCCATTTTAAATCACTCCTAATGCGTACTCCCAGATAATTTATGGTATTAACTGCTTTCAGTTGCTGACCTGCTATTTTGTAGCTAAATGATAAAGGATCTATCTTTCTGTGTATCTGCAGCACATTACACTTGTCTACATTGAGATTCAGTTGCCATTCCCTGCACCATGCGTCAATTCGCTGCAGATCCTCCTGCATTTCAGTACAATTTTCCATTGTTACAACCTCTCGATACACCACAGCATCATCTGCAAAAAGCCTCAGTGAACTTCTGATGTCAACCACCAGGTCATTTATGTATATTGTGAATAGCAACGGTCCTATGACACTCCCCTGCGGCACACCTGAAATTACTCTTACTTCGGAAGACTTCTCTCCATTGAGAATAACATGCTGCGTCCTGTTATCTAGGAACTCCTCAATCCAATCACACAATTGGTCTGATAGTCCATATGCTCTTACTTTGTTCATTAAACGACTGTGGGGAACTGTATCGAACAGTTGCCTGATACTGCAGTCATGTGTGTGTGTGTGTGTGTGTGTGTGTGTGTGTGTGTGTGTGATCTATTTTTGAAGAAGGCCTTACTTGCTGAAATCTTTATTTGTGACAGTCTTTCTGTTGTGCCTATCTGTGACTCAGCATCTCCGCTATATGGCAAGTAGCAACTTTCCTTTTCAAAATATTACTAACAAAATTTTAGTAGAATACTAGCAATGAAGTGTCTGATTCTTAAACATGAATTTTTCTATGAAGAATTACTGGAAAAACCATGAACATAAAATATTTTTCATTTACTTAACAACATGCTGCTTCATGTGTTGTATTCTTCAGATATTTTATTTCAGAGATACAGATATTATTTGTACACAAGTATAGTTTGTTATGGTAAATGGACTTTGTAAAATGCAGATTTTAAACTATATCCTTACTGCTGTCTTATTCTAGTGCCATGTTTTTCTAATTAGTGTGTACCAATAAAGTCACTTCATCCTTCATTTAACTAGATTTAAAACTAAGAATACCAGTAAACTACGATAATTTGTGTACACCAGCTAAAGTGTGTAATGTTAAATTGGTTTCAGTTCCACCTGATCCTCCATCATTGTCAGTGATAGCATCTTATGCTGATAGCCTCCAGCTGCAATGGACTGATAACCACAATGGTGGAAGCCCAATATTAGGTTTGTCTCTGTTTTTCTAATAATTATTCTTAAAGGGCAATATTTTCTTGAACTGTGCAGTGAAGACATGCCCTCAGCACACTTTCCTCTACAGCATGCAAATTTTATATCTTGATGTCATGTTTATATTATTTATTGGTCCAGTTATTTACAATGAGATATAAATTTACAGGCTATGTGATTAACTATAAAAGGGACCATGGTGACTGGGAGGAGTTGCATATTGAATCAAGAGCAAATTCCCACTTGCTACAAAATTTATGGTGTGGTACACGGTATCAGCTCTACATAACAGCCTACAACAAGATAGGTACAGGTCTTCCATGTGATATCGTGAATGCATACACAAAAGGAACAGGTACATAGTTTCTTATTTATAATGTTAAATTTGTAAATGAGGTATATAACTTGCTAAGATGAGGAAATAGGGAAGTTACAATGTTGTGTTTCTTGAAAAAGGACTAATATAGCCATGCGTGTAAATGCATTTTTTTACAGTTCCGGTGAAACCTAAACAGAGCCAGTTGCTGACTGTCAATTCAACAGTTGTGACCATTTGGTTGGATTCCTGGGGTGATGGTGGCTGTGCAATACTCTATTTCATTATTGAATACCATGATACTGAACGGTCTCGAGACTGGACATTAGTGTCAAACAATGTGCTTCCAACAGAACGAGTTTACAGTGTTTTGGATCTTACACCTGCAGCAAAGTATAGGCTTCGAGTTACAGCTCACAACAATGCAGGCTCAACAATATCTTATTACAACTTCACTACACTTACTGTGGAAGGTGGTATGTATGATATAATTTTTATATACATGAAACATGTAACACTATCTATAGTTTCACATTTTAAATGAGTATATTGTGAATGGTTCTCTCTGTTAAAATGAAAAATTAACGCCATTAACTAAAATCTGAAATAAAATAATAGTTGAATTTGTTTTATCCAGTTATTGAAATTTCTCATAACTACGGATGGGAAGGAGTGTACTGTTTTGCTTTGAAAAGACCTTTAATGACCATGATCACATTCAGTATTATTTATTCTGATGATTGGTTTCAGCAAACAAATTTTGTTGTTTTATGTCCTGTTCCACTAGGACTGTACCACACCTGCCATGTTGACATTTTAGTGGATAGGATGTAGCACATTCCCACACATGTTTGTTAAAAATAAAAACAGGTTTGTCACAAATAAAAATAATACAGTTAAAAAGCACCATGTATAACTAGGGATGGATGTGCACACATAATGTTCCACTAGTGCTTGTTAAATGTTGAATAGGCTATTTTACTATGTTAAAAATATGGTTTGGATTGCTGTTAATTGGAGTAATTATAACATTCAAATTGCATTTACACTGAATATTCTCACAAAATATCTCTTTTATTTTTAAATAATTAAAGCTTAAATATCAAGATTTGGTCCTGCAATTGAAAATGCTCGTTATTGGCTGAAGCTCTGGTGACACCACAGACTTCCAGTGACATGGAGCTATACATGTCTCACAGGAGTGTTAGCCAAAGTTACTAGGATTCTACAAACTTTTTCTGCAAATAGTTAAGATATTTAATGATGGAAAGTGCATTTACTACTTTTAAGTAACAATAGAAAGAAATTTTGTGAAGACTGATAGTGAACACCTTAGTAAAATTATGCTCCTCTCATTTAAAGCAGCAATATGTGCAAGGATAGACATTTTTATCCCTGCTCCATGCAACATCATTGAACTCACTCAAAACTAAGGAATTGTGGAACTTTTGCTAATGGGTCCATATCTTATATCTAGATTGCTGACTATCAGTCATGAAATATGACTCAAAGAACAATAAAATTATTCTTGTGGAATATCTTAGTGCTGACTTCCGGTATACAAGGTACACAGGAAAGATGTCACAAATAGCACGTGCTCTGTGCCCCACTGGATAGCGTATGTGACTATGGATAAGAAGAAAACAGGTTCAAATCCTGGAGGGGTCATAAATTTTTAAAAGTTTTACATGAGATATGAAATTAGTGTTAACAAGATCTCATTGTAGCAGTTGTTTCAATGGTGGGATGTATTGTATGCAGCTTCACATTAATCTTAGTCTGAGAAATACAAAATATTACCTTTTTTGGAAAGCATTGTTAGTAGTGGAGGTATCACCATACTCCCCCACTACAACAAGGTGTAGGACAATGAGGTTTTGTATGCAAAGAGATATAAAGCATTTACAACATGCAGGTAACACAAACGTGCCGTTTGTAAGTGTAAACTAATGTCATGTGTGAAGCATACTTAACCTCATTGATTGCAACATGATAAAACTTCAAAAGCTTAAACAATAAGGATTCTAACTGGAAAGTACAAAAATAAAAAGAAAATGTCGTTTTGAATGTGACATGTGTGAACAGCTATTGCAAAAATTAAGTGCATGTAAACACCAAGGAAAACACAATAATACTCTGTAATTGGTGTGGTGAAGTTTAGTAATTGTGAATTGGTTTTCATATGAAAGGACTGTCAATATGTTTCATAAATAAGTTAAAATATCGTTGTAAGCTAGATTTGAATCAGCAGCCTATGGACATCATCCTTCAATAGTTCACAGTTCACAACTCTACCAAACAATCTACAAATGCTGTGCAAGGAAGTGGGTAGAACAATAATTTTTACTAAGACTTTAATTTTTTCGACTGATGCAATCCTCCTTTGTAACAGCGAAAAAGTGTATCTGACAGGTAAATTAATTTTAACTTCAGAGAGTTAAGAGAACTTTGGCACTGATACGGTGGCATTTTGCCAGTACAGTGCAAGCAATTTTTTCGCACTTTCTCAATCTCTGGAACACTCAAAAACAGTTTTTCAAGAGTTCTTATGGATGTATTTGTATAGTGTGATACTACACACCCTTTGTAATCCATTTCCTGAAACGTAAATTCCAAAACAAGATATCACTGTGAATTAGCTTTATGATAGTAGTAGCAGCAAGCTGGCCGGTGACACCATAGGCATCACATGACTCGAATGGAGGATTTTAGCGGGCTTTCAAATTATTTGAATTCATTTCTGTATTTATAAAATAATACTGAAATTCAAGAAGGAAAAAGGATATTATGATCATAAAATGACATAATTAACCATTTAACAGTCAAATGCCCTACTGCGTAAGTGTTTTGTAATTGTATTTTTATATGTAACAAACCTGTGTGAAATGTACTTTGACTTATCCACTATAATATTGATATGGCAGGTGTGATACAGTCATATTGGAACAGGAAGTATAAAAACAAACTTTATTTGAAGATCAGAAGATGACAGTCTTAACTGTTGAAACTGGTCATCAGGAATAAATAATATTGAATGCTACCTTGGCCACTAAAAGTTTCTTATCCAAGTATATTTTGGTAAATATTAAAAATATAAAAGATAGCAGTTCTGAAATGCATAGGTTTGTCAATGCATTTAGTAATGATTACAATATTTAGAAGATGACAACTAAAAAATAAAAATTGTATTGATTAATTGTTGTTGTTGTGGTCTTCAGTCCAGAGACTGGTTTGATGCAGCTCTACATGCTACTCTATCCTGTGGATGCTCTTAATTTCCAAATAACTATTGCACCCTGCATCCTTCTGAATCTGCTTAGTGTATTCATCTCTTGGTCTCCCTCTATGATTTTTACCCTCCACACTGCCCTCCAAACTAATTAGTTAGTTAGTTAGTTAGTTGGTTGGTTGGTGGTGCCTCAGAACATGTCCTACCAACCAATCCCTTCTTCTAGTCAAGTTGTGCCACAAACTCCTCTTCTCCCCAATTCTATTCAATACCTCCTCATTAGTTATGTGATCTACCCATCTAATCTTCAGCATTCTTCTGTAACACCACATTTCGAAAGCTTCTATTCTCTTCTTCTCCAAACTATTTATTGTCCATGTTTCACATACATACATGGCTGCACTCCATACAAATATTTTCAGAAAAGACTTCTTGACACTTAAATATATATTCAATGTTAACAAATTTCTCTTCTGCAGAGACACTTTTCTTGCCATAGTCAGTCTACATTTTATATCCTCCCTACTTTGACCATCATCAGTTATTTTTCTCCCCAAATAGCAAAACTCATCTATTACTTTAAGTGTCTCATTTCATAATCTAATTCCCTCAGCATCACCTTATTTAGTTAGACTACATGCCATTATCGTCATTTTGCTTTTCTTGATGTTCATCTTATAGCCTCCTATCAAACCGTTGTCCATTCTGTTAAACTGCTCTTCCAGGTTTGTATTGATCACATTGTTGAATATATTCCCAGCGCAACAAATCTTATGAGTGTGTCTTGGTTTTTCTTCATTCTTGCTTTCAATACCAAGCACAATGCCAGGATTGTATCTCTGGTGTCATTACCTTTCATAAGGCAAACAGGTCATCACCAAACAATTCCTCCATTTTCTTTTCCATTCTTCTGTATCAGTACGAGAGAAGAAAAGTTGCAACTCACCATATAGTGGAGATGCTGTCTCTCTGGTGTCATTACCTTTTGTAAGGCAAACAGGTCATCACCAAACAATTCCTCCATTTTCTTTTCCATTCTTCTGTATCAGTACGAGAGAAGAAAAGATGCAACTCACTATATAGCGGAGATGCTGAGCCGCGATAGCCACAATAAAAAGATTCACGCAATCATAGCTTTCGGCCATTAAGGCCTTTGTCAGCAGTAGACACACATACACACACGCACGCACACACTCACGCAAGCACAACTTGCACACACATCTGCAGTCTCGGAGAGCTTAAACTAAACTGCAAGCAGCAGCACCAGTACATGATGGGAGTGGCGACTGGGTGGGTGTAAGGAGGAGGCTGGGGCGGGGAAGGGGGAGGTATAGTAAGGTGGGAGTGGCAGACAGGGTCTCACTGAAGCCTTCACTGAGTGTAATTATCCTCCCATCCTCGTACAAAAACAAATCTCCTGTGCCTTATCTTTCCAGCCCCCCACCACTTCCCAAAGTCCCACAGTGCAGCCACAGAGGAGCATTCCCCTCGTAACTCAGTACCATCCAGGACTGGAGCAACTGAATTACATTCTCTGCCAGGGTTTCTATTACCTCTCGTCGTGCCCTGAAATGAGAAATGTCCTACCCACTAGCCTTCCAACCCCTCCTACCATGGTATTCCGCCATCCACCAAACCTACACAATATACTCGTCCATCCTTACACAACCCCTGCTCCCAATCCCTTACCTCATGGCTCATACCCCTGTCATAGACCTACATGCAAGACCTGTCCCATAGATCCTCCTACCACCACCTACTCCAGTCCAGTCACTAACATTACCTATCACATCAAAGGCAGGGCTACCTGTGAAACCAGTCATGTGATCTACAAGCTAAGCTGCAACCACTGTACTGCATTCTACGTAGGCATGACAACCAACAAGCTGTCTGTCCACATGATTGGCCACCGACAAACTGTGGCCAAAAAACAAGTAGACCACCCTGTAGCTGAACACACTGCCAAACATGATACCCCTCATCTCTATTCATAATGAATCCTACTCCATTATACCATTTTCTGCTGCTGTTGGTATTGCCCCATATTCGTCTGACCAGAAATTCTTATCTTTTTTCCATATATCATCACTGATCCACACTATATCTAGACTGAGCCTTTGCATTTCCATTTTGGAGTTTCTAGCTTTTCTATTACTTTCAAACTTCTGACATTCCATGTTCTGACTCATTATTCCTTCATTGGTTATTCCATCTTTTTCTCATGTTCACTTTCTCACTGGCAGTCTCCTCCCAGAGATCTGAATGGGGGACAAATCCAGAATCTTTTGCTAATGGAGGGACCATCATGAACTTTTTCAGTTGCAGGCCACATGTTCATTGGCTACACATTATGTGCCTTTATTGCAGTGGTTTCCATTGCTTTCTGCATCCTCATGCCATCAATCATTGCAGATTCTTCTCTCATTTACGGGCAGTTTCTGACCTCAAGGGCAGTGGAGTGCCCTGAACATCTATCAGCTCCTCTGCCATCTTTGACAAGGTTATTGGCAGAGTGAGGGTGACTTCTTAAGTCTTTGTTCACAACTGCTGACAGTTTTTATTCAAAATTTAAGCAGTGGCTGGTTTCTAATCTGGAAAGCAGGATGTTTTGGTTACTAGACAGAGACACTCCCCTAGACCATGGACTCATAAGTATTGCTATGTGAAGACAAAGTGAAAAGTTCTCAGCCTAACAGTACACACTTCCAATTATTAGTTAAAAAATGATCATATTTTTACAAAGTTGCTGATGAGTCTTCAGGGCTGTATGGCTGTGGTCGAAGAAACTTTACAGTTCCTGACATTTCAGCCAGAGCTGCTGGATATCTTTGGATGTCCTCCTGGCAATGCTGAAAATTGCCGACAGATAGCATTGCTAGGAGCACCTGCAAAGATGTCCACCGCAGCTCTGGGCAGAATTTCAGTAACTGGAAAGTTTCTTCAACTACAGCCATACAGCCAGAAGACTCGTAAGCAACTATGACATCCAGACTTCATTGTATGATATTTTTACAAAGTTATCTTTTTATTCAGTGCACCATTTCATTATTTTTCCAGCCCTTAGATTCCATCCCTGAAGTGTAATTGTGAGAAGTTTGGAAAACATCCAACTAAACTGTAAAACTTTATTATTTATATGTGAGCGTTGGTGGAAGTCAGAGTATAGGAAATCTGATGATTAGGATGGATGGTTGAACAGTTCATTTTTCATATCACTCAGTTTTTCCACTGTGCATTTACCTTTATAGACAGGACACGAAATATGACTTCCCCCCCTATTGTTTTACAATCCAGGCATCATATTAGCCATTTCTTCAGATAGTCCGTCCATAAGGCTATTGTGGTAGTTACCAGTTATTGAAAAGCAAAGATGCCATGACTTACCAAACAAGAAAGCTCTGGTAGATAGACACAATAAAAAACACACAAACACACACACAAATTTCAAGCTTTCACAACCCACAGTTGCTTCATCAGGGAAGAGGGAAGGAGAGGGAAAGACAAAACGATGTGGGTTTTAAGAGAGAGGGTAAGGAGTCATTCCAATCCCGGGAGCGGAAAGACTTACCTCAGGGGGAACCACACACACACACGCAACAAACTGTTGCCTCATCAGGAAAGAGGGAAGGAGAGGGAAAGACGAAAGGATGTGGGTTTTAAGGGAGAGGGTAAGGAGTCATTCCAGTCCCGGGAGCGGAAAGACTTGCCTCAGGGGGAAAAAAGGACGGGTATACACTCGCACACACACACATATCCATCCACACATATACGTGTGTGTGCGAGTGTATACCCGTCCTTTTTTCCCCCTGAGGCAAGTCTTTCCGCTCCCGGGACTGGAATGACTCCTTACCCTCTCCCTTAAAACCCACATCCTTTCGTCTTTCCCTCTCCTTCCCTCTTTCCTGATGAGGCAACAGTTTGTTGCGAAAGCTTGAATTTTGTGTGTATGTTTGTGTTTGTATGTGTGTCTGTCGACCTGCCAGCACTTTCATTTGGTAAGTCACATCATCTTTGTTTTTAGGTATATATATATATATATATATATATATATATATATATATATAGAGAGAGAGAGAGAGAGAGAGAGAGAGACACAGGCAGACATATGTAAAGGCAAAGAGTTTGGGCAGAGATGTCAGTCGAGGCGAAAGTACAAAGGCAAAGATGTTGGTGAGTGACAAGTGATGTACGAGGGCGGGGGGTCAACTTGAAATCAGTGGGGGTTGAGGCCTGGTGGGTAATGGGAAGAGAGGATATGTTGAAGGGCAAGTTCCCATCTCCGGAGTTCTGATAGGTTGATGTTAGTGGGGAGTATCCAGGTAACCCGGATGGTGTAACACTGTGCCAAGATGTGCTGGCCGTGCACCAAGGCATGTTTAGCCAGAGGGTGATCCTCATTACCAACAAACACTGTCTGCCTGTGTGCGCTCATGCGAATGGACAGTTTGTTGCTGGTCATTCCCACATAGAAGGCTTCACAGTGTAGGCAGGTGAGTTGGTAAACCACGTGGGTACTTTCACACGTGGCTCTGCCTTTGATCGTGTACACCTTCCGGGTTAGACTGGAGTAGGTGGTTGTGGGAGGCTGCATGGGACAGGTTTTACACTGGGGGCGGTTACAAGGGTAGGAGCCAGAGGGTAGGGATGGTGGTTTGGGGATTTCATAGGGATGAACCAAGAGGTTATGAAGGTTAGGTGGACGGCAGAAAGACATTCTTGGTGGAGTGGGGAGGATTTCATGAAGGATGGATCTCATTTCAGTTATTGATTTAGACAAGGGAATCAATAGGAAGATTCAGTTTTGCTTCCAAGGAAACACTGTCCATGACATATCTGGATTATGAAAATGATTGTTGCCTTTTTTTCGTGCACGTCATCTAGCTTTCACTCACAGTGTTTATTACTGTTTCACTTCTGCCTTTATGTTGGAGATTCATATCCCATTCACAATAACAAATTTATGCACAAATCCAATGGAGTCCTCTGAGAAATTACTTTTGACATTTGCTTTTGGTCAACATTAAATGAAGATAGCACTTATTTTTAAGTAGCTTCACTAATTACATCTTAATATAAATTCAGTGTACTGCTTCCTCTGATATTGCTATGGAATCAGCTATTTCACATCTTTTTAATTTCTGTTGCACTTTCCCAGTGTATTCATCTGTGGTTTTTTAGTTTTGGGATGTCACTCAACATCTCCAAAAGAAGCTTGGCATGCTTGAATTCAGCTGTATATTCATTAACTGTTGAAAATCGTGGAATAGACTCTTATAAAACTTCACCAATTTGGATGAATTTATATTGGTGATAAACCATCTTACTCAAAGAACGGTCTACTTGTTTATCTATGCTGAAGCACCAAAGAAACTAGTATAGGCATGTGTATTCACGTACAGAGATATGTAAACTGGCAGAATATGGCACTGCGAACAGCAGCGCGCATATAAGACAACAAGTGTCTGGCACTGTTGTTAGTTTGGTTACTGCTGCTACAATGGCAGATTATCAAGGTTTAAGTGAGTTTGAACATGGTTCATATGAGCAATGGGACACAGCATCTCCGAGGCAATGATGAAGTGGGGATTTTCCCATACAAACATTTCACGAGTGTACCATGAATATCAGGAATTCTGTAAAACATCAAATCTCCAACATAGCAGTGACCAGAAAAAGATTCTGCAAGAGCTGGACCAATGACAACTGAAGAGAATTGTTCAATCTGACAGAAGTGCAGCCCTTCTGCAAATTGCTGCAGATTTCAATGCTGGGCTACCAACAAGTGTCAGCGAGTGTACCATTCAATAAAAGATCATCGATATGGGCTTTTGGAGCTAAAGGCCCACTCGTATACCCTTGATGACTGCACAACATAAAGCTTTAGCCTCGCCTTGGCCCGTCAACACCAACATTGGACTGCTAATGGCTTTCTGCTAATGACTGGAAACATGTTGCCTGGTCGGACGAGTCTCATTTCAAATTGTATCGAGCATTTCAAATTGTATCAAGCGGATGGACATATACAGATATGGAGATGACCTCATGAATCCATGGACCCTGCATGTCAGCAGGGCACTGTTCAAGGTGATGGACGCTCTGTAATGGTGTGGTGCATGTGCAGTTGGAGCGGTATGGGACCCCTGATATGTCTAAATACGACTCTGACAGGTGATCCTGTCTGATCGCCTGCATCCATTCTGACAGACTTGGGCAATTCCAGCAGCACAATGTGACACCCCACACATCCAGAATTGCTACAGAGTGGCTCCTACCCTTGTAACTGCCCCCAGTGTAAAACCTGTCCCATGCATTCTCCCACCACCACCTACTCCAGTCCTGTAGCCCAGAAGGTGTACACGATCAAAAGCAGAGCCACATGTGAAAGCACCCACGTGATTTACCAACTGACCTGCCTACACTGTGAAGCCTTCTATGTGGGAATGACCAGCAACAAACTGTCCATTCGCATGAGCGCACACAGTAGACAGTGTTTGTTGCTAATGAGGATCACCCTGTGGCTAAACATGCCTTGGTGCACGGCCAGCACATCTTGGCACAGTGTTACACCATCCGGGTTACCTGGATACTTCCCACTAACATCAACCAATCAGAACTCCGGAGATGGGAACTTGCCCTTCAACATATCCTCTCTTCCCATTACCCACCAGGCCTCAACCTCTGCTGATTTCAAGTTGACCCCCCGCCCTCGTACATCACTTGTAACTCAACAACATCTTTGCCTTTGTACTTTCGCCTCGACTGACATCTCTGCCCAAACTCTTTGGCTTTACATATGTCTGCCTGTGCCTGTGCCTGTGTGTGTGTGTGTGTGTGTGTGTGTGTGTGTGTGTGTGTGTGTGTGTGTGTGTGCGAGTGTATACCTGTCCCTTTTTTCCCCCTAAGGTAAGTCTTACCGCTCCCGGGATTGGAATGACTCCTTACCCTCTCTCTTAAAACCCACATCATTTCGTCTTTCCCTCTCCTTCCCCCTGATGAAGCAACTGTGGGTTGTGAAAGCTTGAAATTTGTGAGTGTGTTTGTGTGTTTTTTATTGTGTCTATCTACCAGAGCTTTCTTGTTTGGTAAGTCATGGCATCTTTGCTTTTCAATAACTGGTAACTATCACAATAGCCTTATGGACGGACTATCTGAAGAAATGGCTAATATGATGCCTGGATTGTAAAACAATAGGGGGAAAGTCATATTTCGTGTCCTGTCTATAAAGGTAAATGCACAGTGGAAAAACTGAGTGATATGGAATATGAACTGTTCAACCATCCACCCTAATCGTCAGATTTCCTGTACTCTCCATCGTGAATTCAGTAATTTCCTCCATAGCATTTGAGTCAGTATGGGAAGTGATAAATTGTGGTATCATCTGCATACATTACTGCTTTGAAAGGTAGTAGGCTAGGCTCATCATTAACATAAGTAATGAACAAAAAAGGTATGAGTACCGATCCGTAAGCACTCCTCTTAAGACCTTCAGAAAGTCTGATTTTTTGGTTTGTGTCTGTCAGGACCATTTGCATCCTACCGAAATAATCAGTTTTTAGTACATAGTAAAAAAATTATCACACTAAAATTTCATAATTCTCCAAACAAGGATATGAATATCCCATTTCTCTCTATCAACAATGAACTAGCACAGAATCCAAATTCTTAGAACTATAGCTGTAAAACAATGTAAAATGGAATAAAAATATTGACTGCCTTGAAGAAAAGCAAGACCTGTTCCCTTCTTTACTCACTAAAACCTTGCTGTAGTGAGGAAACAGTAAAGAAGGCACATCATGCCTACTTTCATTCTCACCTGAAATACCGCATCACTTTCTGGGGAAACTCTAAAGACGCTATCAGAACATTCAAACTGCAAAAAAGGCTCATTACAATCCAATTCGTGAACAATAGCAGTCCACGCAGATTGAGCCATTGACAAGGTTGAAGTATTGTTCGTTCCAAGCAATTGTTGCAGTACTTGCATACATGTAATTTGCACTTGTAGAAAGTTTATTATCTGTCACTTGTTTTTGTAGAATTTGTCATTTAGCACCATTATCACCCATGACAACTCACAACAGATAGGATAAAAAAAATCACTAAATAACTCTCTGTATCATGTTTAATGCTCACAGTGGCTGCAATGTTCTCAGCAGAGTGCTCTGAATACTACTGAATGCTCATTGGCTGTTGTAGAATGCATGTCATCATATGTGTAAACAAGCCTTAACTTGACCCCTATCTTTGATGACTCCATGTGCATTATGGAAATCCTTATATTCTTTAAAATAAATGTAATAGGTAAGGATTGAAAAAAAAACTCTGAGATTCATGATCACTTTATCAGACAAAACAAAAACGTACATATGAGCCAAATCAACACATCCCTATGCCAAAACTTTACTTCCCACATGGGAGTTAAACTTTATAACAAACTTCCCAAAAACATAACACCAATTACTGAGGACAGAACCTTCAGAAAATCTTGAAAGTCGTATTATTGCATCAGTGCTTTTACTCTCTTGAAGAATATTTAAATTTATTAAAGTATATAAATATTTAATGTATGCAGTGTGTTATTGTAATTTTGAATAAGTGTGCATAGAAATCACTTTCACCTGGCTACTTATAAACTGGTTATCCAATATCTTTGCATAAGCTGCTTTCATGCACAACAGTAGCTATAAAATACATTATACATCTAACATGGAAACTATCGCATCTTCAAGAGCAAGACTGACAAACGAATTGCCAATGGTACGCCACTCCTGGGCATGGCATTTGCGGTGCACAGAAATATACACTCCTGGAAATGGAAAAAAGTACACATTGACACCGGTGTGTCAGACCCACTATACTTGCTCCGGACACTGCGAGAGGGCTGTACAAGCAATGATCACACGCACGGCACAGCGGACACACCAGGAACCGCGGTGTTGGCCGTCGAATAGCGCTAACTGCGCAGCATTTGTGCACCGCCGCCGTCAGTGTCAGCCAGTTTGCCGTGGCATACAGAGCTCCATCGCAGTCTTTAACACTGGTAGCATGCCGCAACAGCGTGGACGTGAACCGCATGTGCAGTTGACGGACTTTGAGCGAGGGCGTATAGTGGGCATGCGGGTGGCCGGGTGGACGTACCGCCGAATTGCTCAACACGTGGGGCGTGAGGTCTCCACAGTACATCGATGTTGTCGCCAGTGGTCGGCGGAAGGTGCACATGCCCGTCGACCTGGGACCACACCGCAGCGACGCACGGATGCACGCCAAGACCGTAGGATCCTACGCAGTGCCGTAGGGGACCACACCGCCATTTCCCAGCAAATTAGGGACACTGTTGCTCCTGGGGTATCAGCGAGGACCATTCGCAACCGTCTCCATGAAGCTGGGCTACGGTCCCGCACACCGTTAGGCCGTCTTCCGCTCACGCCCCAACATCGTGCAGCCCGCCTCCAGTGGTGTCGCGACAGGCGTGAATGGAGGGACGAATGGAGACGTGTCGTCTTCAGCGATGAGAGTCGCTTCTGCCTTGGTGCCAATGATGGTCGTATGTGTGTTTGGCGCCGTGCAGGTGAGCGCCACAATCAGGACTGCATACGACCGAGGCACACAGGGCCAACACCCGGGATCATGGTGTGGGGAGCGATCTCCTACACTGGCCGTACACCACTGGTGATCGTCGAGGGGACTCTGAATAGTGCACGGTACATCCAAACCATCATCGAACCCATCGTTCTACCATTCCTAGACCGGCAAGGGAACTTGCTGTTCCAACAGGACAATGCACGTCCGCATGTATCCCGTGCCACCCAACGTGCTCTAGAAGGTGTAAGTCAACTACCCTGGCCAGCAAGATCTCCGGATCTGTCCCCCATTGAGCATGTTTGGGACTGGATGAAGCGTCGTCTCACGCGGTCTGCACGTCCAGCACGAACGCTGGTCCAACTGAGGCGCCAGGTGGAAATGGCATGGCAAGCCGTTCCACAGGACTACATCCAGCATCTCTACGATCGTCTCCATGGAGAATAGCAGCCTGCATTGCTGCGAAAGGTGGATATACACTGTACTAGTGCCGACATTGTGCATGCTCTGTTGCCTGTGTCTATGTGCCTGTGGTTCTGTCAGTGTGATCATGTGATGTATCTGACCCCAGGAATGTGTCAATAAAGTTTCCCCTTCCTGGGACAATGAATTCACGGTGTTCTTATTTCAATTTCCAGGAGTGTATTAGGCTCAATTAGAGAGGTCTCTTCCATAAATAATCGCCTCATGACTTTGCGTATCCAGTGCGCCAACAAGAAATACACATTGATAAATGTTCATGCACCCACAAACATAGACAACAAAAAACGCCAACTACAAACTGAAAAATTCTGGACTAAACTTGAAGATGTCATGGCCAAAATCCCCCGGGATGATATCAAAATCTTAATAGGAGATTTCAATGCACAAATTGGCAGAGAGAAAGAACACCAAAAAACTGTAGGAAAATATCCAGCACACAGATTCACCAACAGAAACAGACTAAGATTTATTGAACTATGCCAACAAAATAATCTAAAAATAATGTCTACATCTTTGAGAAAAAAACCTAGAAAACAAAAGACCTGGAGGTCCCCCATACAAGAGATCGGCGAATATCAGATTGACCACATTGCCATCTTCTATTTCGTACAGAAAGAGATCCATGATGTCCAAGTCCGCAGAGGGGCGAACATTGACTCAGACCACTACTTAACACGCATTAAAGTGAAATTCACCCCAAAAAAATTATATCCGAAGAAAACACACATGATGAAATTTGACACACGAACAATCAAAGAAACCAATCTGAAGGAGGAGTGGGAAAAGGAACCAGCTGACTCTTGGGAAAAATTTCGAACAAAAATTACAAAGAAGGCAAAAGAACTGATCCCATTGAAAAAGAACACAAAACACCCCTGGTGGGACTCTGGATGTGAAAAAGCGCTTGAAGAAAGAAAGAAAGCCTTTCTGAAGTATAACAGTAAAAAATCCCCAGAAAATCTAGATCACTTCCACAACACCAGAAGACAAGTTGCAAAAACAATCAGGCAAGTCAAGAGGAAGTACCTCAAGGAACAGTGTGAGTCTATTGAAGAAAATTTCCGTAACTATAATGTACGAGACTTCTATAAGACCTTTGCTGGGAGAATCAATGGATACGGCTCACAAAATCTATGTTTCAGAAAACCAGATGGAAAACTAGCGCTCACAAATCGGGAAAATTGTGAGGAGCTGGCGAGATACTTTTCCGAACTCCTCAATTGCCCTGAACCTTCTTCAAGATTCCCTCAAGAAACTGCTGTCTACACAAATCCAGAATCCCCACCACCTACACTAGAGGAGATCCAAAGACATATTCATAGACTGAAAAACAACAAGGCATCCGGAGAAGATAATATCACTGCAGAACTACTTAAAAATCTTGGACCAAATTCCCTCAAAGAATTCACTCAAATCATCACAGACATTTGGCAGACAGAAAAACTACCAGAAGATTGGAAATGCGCCCTAATTCATCCACTGCATAAAAAGGGAGACATGGCAGATATAAACAACTATCAAGGAATCTCCCTTCTCCAAGTCACTTATAAAATCCTCTCAGCTTGTCTTCTTCAACGAACACAAGAACAACTCGAACACAGTATTGGTGAATACCAAGCTGGCTTTCGCCCTCACCGATCCTGTGCAGAACAAATTTTCAATTTGAAGACAACACTAAAATACAAAGCAGTCAGAAACAGTCCGATCATTTGTTCCTTTGTTGATTTCGCAAAGGCTTATGATTCAATCGATAGGCAATCTCTCTTTATTATCCTTGAGGAGCTAGGACTCGATCCGAAAACCCTAAACCTTATCAAACGCTCACAAACACAACTTCTAAGATAAAATTCCTGGGTGAAATATCAGAGCCCTTCCTGATCAAAACCGGCGTCAGACAAGGTGACGGCTTGTCTCCACTCCTCTTCAACCTTGTCTTAGACAAAGTCATCCGAGAATGGGAAAAAGAACTGAAGAATCAAAATTACTGGAAGCCTATACAACTAGGAAGATCAAAAGATGGTATTAAAATTTCATGCTTGGCATTTGCAGATGACGTGGCCATTCTAGCAGAAAACGAGACCACAGCAATTAAACAGATAGACATTCTCAAAGAATGCGCCGAAAAAGTTGGGCTACAAATTTCCTTCCAAAAAACCAAATTCATCTGCTCAAAATTTGAAACTCAAAAACTGACTACAAAATATGGACAAATTGAGAGAGTTCCATTCTTTAAATACTTAGGCGAGGTCCTAGAACCCACAGGGGGAGAGAAATCTGCACAAAAAGTTCGACTGCAAAAACTGAAAAGAGCATACTGGAAAACCCACAACATCTACAATAAAAAATGTCTCTCCATTCACTCAAAAATACAACACTACAATACAGTAATCAAGCCCGAAGCACTATATGCCAGCGAAACACTCACACTCCATAGAAAAGGCGACCTGGAAGGCATCCTGAAAGAGGAACGCAAAATTATCAGAAAGATTCTTGGCCCAAAAAGAACTGAAGATGGATACAGGTTACAGTCTCAGAAAACTACAGAAAAATTATCTAACCTCGCCGCAGACATCCGGAAAAGAAGACTAAAATTTTACGGTCATATCCACAGACTCCCAACACCCAGACTCTCCCACAAAATTTTAATATACATTGAAAAATTGAAAACCATACCCTGGATAAAAGAAACCAAAACAGATCTAGCAAATGCACAAATAAATTCTTCAGAAGTTATAAACAGAAATATATACAGGCAAAAAATCAATAGTTGGAAAGTACAACCCGAGAATGAAGTTTGTAAGAGACAGGGGACAAAATGGACAGAGGAAAGAAAGAGAATTCATGGGGAAAGAATGAGAGAAGTTTGGAGAATTAAAAAATTGAATCGGTAAAGCTTTGCGTGATCCGTATGGGTCCCATCGCACATAATAATAATAAATACATTATACAATCAATTCAAGTATGATTTTTAATAATGCTAGTTTCATATGTGTTATTTCATACTGTTTTAGTTTATTTACAAGAATATTATGTGATATTGAGTCAAAGGCCTTTTCTTCCCCCAAATATCCTGCACTGCCTTAATTGTGGTCTGACCTTCATAAAATCCTTATTGGGACTGATTGAAGAGGCGATTGTTCACAAAATATTCATTTAGTTGCTTTTTCATTATCACATCAATGATTTAATATATTATGGGGACTATAGAAAGCAGTCCATAAATTTCTGGTGATTCCCTATCTCCCTTTTTATGCACAGATATACAATTACAGTTAGCTTTAAAAAGTCAGGAAAGACACTTTCTTCAAACATCCAGTTTATAAGGCAGTTCAGGGGATGGCTTATTATTTCTATAGTTTGTCTTACAATATAGTTACTAAGTTTAATTCCACGTCTACTATATGCTTAGGGGAAACAGATTTACAGTCTGGCTGACAATTACTGTGTTAGCTGGCTTCAAATTTTCCACTCATTGAGATAGCTAAGGCCAGTTCACTGTCAGCATTGTCTACTGTCTCATCATTATGTATGGTACAGTTCCCTGAACAGACAAAGCAGATTACATTGATCTGAGCTAAATGGAATAGATAGAACACAACAAGAATAAAACTACATTGATATCAAAGTAACCTCTATCTGAGGATAAGTATTTTTTACCTCGTCCTTGCATGTGTACTCTGGAAGTGCAGGGAGAGTAAGTTGTTATCAAAGAGAGATTTCTATAAGAAAACAATATTTAAATTTTCTTTTTCTTAGTCACTCATATCAGTCTCACTTCTTACAGTCTGCAGTACAACTTTACCTGTTATCAGAGCACATCAGTCCTGACAACTTTTTCTTTTCTGCTGAGAAGACATATACGTATCAAAATTAAAATGTAGTATATTGATTCCTTTATTCCCAATACAAACCTTAATTGTTTTGACTGATTGATTTTGAAGTTATTCACCACTCCAACTTTTTCTTATTGTTTCTTCCCATGTTTTAGCTCCAAGGGCATTTATTTAAAAATCCTTATTAATTTTTTAAAATTTCTCCTGGTAGGCATTTGATTGCACCCATAAAATATTTATTAGATTAATATTTCTATAGTTGTTATCTAACCTTGTATTATCTCTTATTTCAGCCACAGTGATACCAGAGATTGCGCCCCCAGTTCTGCATACAAGAGAAGTGCCTTTTTATGCTAATGTAAGTGTTATTGTGCCAATTATAGTATCCCTTATATTCTTACTGGGGCTTGTTGGAGTAGCAGCATTTATTAGAAAAAAAAGTAAGTATTTTTTCTTAATTTTTAGTACACTATTGTTAAAATACATGTTAAATACAACAAGGAAACATTTTAATTTCAGAATTACAAAATGACAGTGCACAGATGGGTGAGTCTCCATCTGTGGCACAAATGCAGAATCAACAGAATAGGGACCAGCAGTACCTCGCTGTCCGAGTAGGTAGTGGTCAGCAGGCACTCAGCATAGACTCTGGGAGCTACAAGACTGATTCGGCAGGTAAGATCTGTTCCTTTTTCATTTTGCTTACAATTCATTTATTCATTCATTCATCCTGTTCTGCGGATACATCAAGGAGGAGACTCTTTAGGGATATGCAAGAAGTTAAGGTATACACCAACAACAGACAACCAAATCAAAGGAAATTAATCCATAGCCATTGTATTTTTTAACAGAGTAAATTAGATAGAAAGTTGCTACTTTGGAAACAACTGACTGATTACATTGGTATTTTTGAAAGGAAATCAATTATCAGTAAGGGGCAATCAAAAAGTTTCAATTAGAGGGCATTGCTACAGTGTATATGGAATTTAGTGCAACTGTGATGTGGGTATAAAATCACTGACATGTAGGGATGGGATTAGGGCAGCATTCGTACTTTTCCAACATGTAAGCGGTGAATGCAGAAATGTGAACTGTAGCAAAGTTATTACCAAATGTGTCTAGGACCAACATGCTGTTATTCTTTTCTTGTTTGCTGGAGCACAAACACTGGTAGACATCCATCAGAGAATGAAAAATGTACATGAGGTAGCATATCTGTTGAAAACCACCATTGCGAAATGATGAACCAAGTTGTGTGCCGGTCGCGATCCAACACAGGCCACTGGTTGATCTGGGAGGCCAGCCTAAACTGGGTGGCTCAAGTGGGAGACATCAAGCACCCACCCTGTAGTCATGATCCCTCCCCACTGGAATATCATGCCTTCGGCTCCTTAAAAAAGGCCTTGAAGTGTCAACAATTCCTCCTGTATGAGGTTGTGCAGCAGGCAGTTACTGACTTCTCCACACTGGAGGACATGGTGTTTTACCAAGTGGGTATATTCAACCTCGTGCATCAGTGGGATGATTGCCACAATGGTCACAGTGATTTTGCCTGGTTGGCATACCAATTCTGGACTGTACAGCCTTCTGATAGAGACCATTTGATTGCCCCTTATACATCTGTAAGTACAGAGTCCTGTTTATAATGCATTACTTAACAATGGAAAGTTGCCACATTGCTGCCAGAACTTTTCAGTCCTTCAATCTAGATATTTGGATTGTGGGAGTGGCCGATGAGCAATGTTTTTATTGTTCCATAAAAACACGGGAGAACTGCCGGGTATCAGTAACATCCTGCCACGATATTTCGGTGCAGAGTCTTCTGGCTATCTTCAGGTGAGTGCCACTGTAGTAGTACTGGCGAGCAAGTGCTGAGCTGCCCTATTTAAAGCCATACTGAGATGACATTGTGCTTGCGCTGCTCAGCATGCACGTTCATAACTTTATGTACTGTGTCTCGCGCCCTCCACAGTGAAAGCTTGGCGTATCCATATCAGGTCGATTTTCGTCTTTATGCAGATAACTACGTCGACTATGAAGTTTCTCTATAACAGGATTTCAAGCAGAGTTTAGCTGATAACCGCTATCTCAATTAATGAGACTCTCATTGTCAGACAATCTTATTTCCACAGATTCATTGATATTCGAGCTCCAAAAGTTTTATGTATGGGCCAAAATTTTTACGTTGTCGTATTTCCACAGACCATTCCATGAATTACGACGACACAAAAATTTTGGCCCATACATCAAACTTTTGGAGCTTGATTATCAATGAATCTGTGAAAATAAGATTGTCTGACAATGAGAGTCTCATCAATCGAGATAGCGGTTATCAGCTAAACTCTGCTTGGAATCCTGTTATAGGGAAACTTAGTAGTCAACATAGTTATCTGCATAGAGATGAAAATCTACCTGATATCGATACGCCTAGCTTTAACCACGGAGGGCGCGAGGCGCAGCGCACGGAGTTGTTATGAACGCGCACGGTGAGCAGCGCATGGGCAATGTCACCTCAGTATGGCTTTAAATAGTGGAGCTCAGCGCGTACTCACCAGTACTACTATTGTGGTACTCACCTGAAGATGGCCAGAAGACTCTGCGCCGAAATATCGAGGCAGGACGTTACTGATATCCAGCAGTTCTCCCATGTTTTTATGGAACAATCAGTACACCGGCAAAGCTTTAAACATCACAATGTTTTTATTGGTTGTCATTTCTAATTTCTTGCCTTCTGTTAGATGGTAACTTGATGACTAACTTTGTATCATTGTATATAACTGCACACGTAACTCTGGACAAGAAGACAGTGCATGAAAACTACTTTTGTGTCTTGTGTTATTTACTGTATACATCATAGTTAATCAGAAACTGATTTTTACTTTTAATTAAAAAAACCATTGAAATAGTAAACATACTGGGAGTTAGTGTAATAATTCTAAAATCCTTAAAGAGGCCACTGTATAATATGCAGTTATCTGCTTTGCACAATGTTCTCACAGGTTACTTTTGCTGAATCAATATTGTATATACATTAAGTACTGTGTCAAGAAGGTAATTCTATAAATAACAGGGATTAAAAATGTGCAGAATAAGCCAACACTTTTTTCTTTAGGTCCACATTAACTTTGCACACAACTTCTAAGGGAAAAAACACATATTGCAGTATATGCATGAAGTTACACTGACACGTGTCACTAGAAATTGATGGGTTTGATTGCTTTCTAATATACGACTGACATTCACTCATTATTTTGTCATAACTTACAGCACACTCCCTTGATCTTTCCCTTATAGTTCTCTCACCTTCTCATTCTGATTTCTGCTACCAATTCTCATTTTCATTGCTCTCATAATAAGCAGTTTGTGATACAAGTAAAGGTGGGATTTTCCAAATCAGACACAACCAGGAGAATAAATGATGACAGAATAATGTTGAAGGCCGAAAATTTGTAAAGACCAGTCTGCAACACAGATAAACTTCAATACCTGTGCTTTAGAAGCTAAAAGCATGTCATTTCTTGCTGCTTCTAGTTTTTATATTTATTTTTGTGTCTTTATTTTGTAAAGAAATAATTTATTTTTGTAATACCTCCCTTAAAACAGTTTCTGTTGTTATCCTTTTTTGTTTATTTTTACTTTTAGCACTACTTATAAATTTTCTGTTTTTATTTCACTATTACTTCACTACTCTCACTGGGCTCTAATTCAGAAGACTAATTTACCGTCTTGTTTCCATTTTTATTTTGTGATTTATTATCGTATTATTGTTGTTAGTTGTCAATTAGGACCATTAATAGTGTATACTATTTTTATTATGTTTTTATTTCTTTAATACATCTCCTCTACAAACCTTGTAAAGTAGGTGTGTTTACCTGCTTCAGAACTGCGCATTCAAGTCTCAAATTGACTGTACAATAATCCTACCAGTGTGAAATTCAAGCAGATGGTTTTTTCTTCAATGAAATCTCCAGTGTAATTCATAGCTCTCAAATACCTGCACTTGGCATGTCTGCCATGATATAATATTCACTAGAATGAATATAATACTAACTGGAATGAATGTAATACTTACTAGAATGTTCGAGAAAGAAACTGCAACTGACAATATACTGAGATGTGAAAGGCATTAATTTGTCTGAACTTGCTACTGAGGTGCAAGAAATAGTTTGGTGGAAATCATCTATTTCCTTCTCAGACATAAATGAAGAAGTCATGAATTTATTAATAAACGTACTCATCTATATGACAAATATGCCCCCCTAAAGACCAGAAAAGTAAGAAAGAAACCTACAGTTTGGCTAACAGAAGAAATAAAACAGCTCATGAATCTCAAAGACGCTGCACATCGGGCATACAAACTATACCCCATGTCTGAAAATAATATTGCAAGAAGCAAAAGCAAAACAGAGTCAATCAAGCTGTGAGAAATGCAAAACTCAGGCATGTCCATACAGTAAGTAACAATAGGAATAGACCAGGTGTCCTGTGGAAAAACCAGAGTGGTCTTAATGTAGGCAAAGTAAAAGCTTCAGCTGATTTAATTGTCTCAGTCAATGAACTGAACTGGTATTTCACATTAGACAAAACTACAATTGAACTAAAACTGAAATAAAGATTCATTGATTACTTCATGGGGGTAAACTGCTGTAGCCATAGAAAACTCTATCTAAAGCATGCCGTTTGCAGTACCATTAAAAAAATCCATCAGGAGTATCAGATCAGTGTCTACTGGACATGATGCATCACAGTCCAATTGATAAAGCTTATCATTTAACCACTACTGCCCACTATAACAGATATCATCCACTCTTTAACCATATGTTTTTTTGCTGAGGCCGGAACAGGGCCTAGTTAAGCCATCACCTGAAAAGGACATTCCCACTGTACCCTCCAATAGACCTACTTGCATTCTTCCTGCACTGTCCAAGGCCTTAGAATATATAGTCCACAACCAGCTAACAAACTACCTAATTACGAACAAATCATTAGATGAATACCACTCAGGTTTCTGTAAACATTAAAGCATAACATCTGCCTCAATAAAGGTAACAAATGATCTCAAGCTTGCCATGGATGCACAAGAAGCAACTATTATGAGCTTATTACAGTACAGTAATGCCTTTGACACTGTCAGCTTTGACATTTTACTTGCCAAACTTAGCATTCTCAATTTCTCGGCAAGTGCAGTGCACAGGTTTCACTAATATCTGACATCCCACCAGCAATACATCATGCCACAATGGAGGCAGGTAGTATTAGGCATCCCCCAGGGTTGGCATTATGTTACATACTCTTTTCATTGTACATAAATGATGTGTTACCAGTTTTGTCCTAGTGCAAATACCACATGTACATTGATAACCTATAGTTGTATCTTACACTTGCGTGTTGGTACATATTCTTTCTGACAGTATTTGTGATTGATAACAAAAATGAAATTATGATGAACTCTGCCATTAACAGCCACAATACTAGAAGTAAAAATAATTTCCATATAGTCTATGCATCCATATTTAGACTTCAGAGTGGAGTAATACCTCATTAGCAATGACACATACGATTTATCAGATATTTAGACTTAGAGGTGAAAATTCCACATAACCCTAAGGTTTGTATTAAACAAATCTTGACTTTTATAGCATATAGACAACTGATAGTGGTTTATGTTAAGTTACATAAATGCTTTGTTTGAAGTATTAGATGTTTAAAAAAAAAAGGTCTTGTATAAGAGAAAGAGCAGTGGCATTTTCAAAGTAGCCTGTTTTTTTATATATACCGTATTTACTCGAATCTAAGCCGCACTCGAATCTAAGCCGCACCTGAAAAATGAGACTCGAAATAAAGGAAAAAAAAATTTCTCGAATCTAAGCCGCACCTGAAATTTGAGACTCGAAATTCAAGGGGAGAGAAAAGTTGTAGGCCGCACCTCCAAATCGAAACAAAGTTGGTCCATTGTAATATGAGACACAATTTAGGTCGAACGAATGACGATACAGCTACAGTAGTTTGGTTCGAGTCGTAAGCTTAGCAGTTAAGCTTTACCACGTAGCTATTGCTATGCGTCAGGTGCTCCGTCCGTATTTATACGGGTGCCCTTCCTTTTTCACGTGCTTCGTCTGGTTTGAATTGATTGCTTATTTTGCTTTTATCTGATAAGTGCCGTTTTCTTTGTTATAGGTGTTTGCGTCAATCTTAAGCTGAAAATGCATTACTGCACTGTGTCATGCATTGTTTGTCGCATTCTGATAGTGCGTATTAACGGCCTGTCGCGGCTCGCGGCATGGCTTGCTTTTGTGCACGCTACCGCCGCGTACAATTTAAAAAAAAAAAAAAAAAAAAAAAAAAAAAGGGAGAGAGAGAGAGAGAGAGAGAGAGAGAGAGAGGAATCGTCTCATTAGCGAAACAATGGCAAGAGACTGCTATTTGTTGTTACTTACACTGCTGCTTTCTTTGATAATGATCAACAAGAATCAAATAATAGACTGCGTATGATAGAACATGTTTTGAACGAGAGTTGGGTGGAAATTTTTCTCCGTTTGAAAAGCTTTGCGGCCGCTTCTTTATTACATCAAATTCTGCACAGAAATTAGAGTCATCTTAGATTTAAAAATCTAGTCACTTGCCGTGCTTCATTTCTGACTCTATCACTATTAGGCATAAGAATAATACGAATATAAACACGTTTGCTGTTGTCTCACTCTACTCTAGTTTCGTAGTTTATTTGGCAGACAGGATTTAAATGAGATAGCAGCAAACACGAAACAATACATGGCAAAATGTTTATATTCGTATTATTCTTATGGTGAAGAGAATACTGTATGTGATTCAAATTTCATCAGGTTCCTATTAGCAACCATCTCTTCGCACAGATAGGAAAAAATTCAGAATGTAGAGTTGGCCATATTGACAAACATCCCAAACAGTCTTGCCAGTCAGATTTTCGTAGTACACTGAAATTGTGCTACATTCGAAGATGAATCTTTGGATAATGTACGAAAATGCAGTGGTCGAAACTCGCGGCGGAGAAAAAAAGCTAGTCTTCAACTTTTTTTTTTAAATTTCTTTACTGACGCAGAGGTTTTGGCGCCAGTATTTATCTTTGTGCCTAGAAAGCATGCATGCGTAGCGCTACATATATTCGACGGCAGAAGTTAGTTGTGGCGGCATGTACCAACATTTTTCATAACTTCCGCTTGCTTTGCACTCGATTCTAAGCCGCAGGCGGTTTTTTGGATTACGAAATCCGGAAAAAAAGTGCGGCTTAGATTCGAGTAAATACGGTATATAATAGAAGGAAACATTCCACGTATATGTCTGCTTGTGCCTGTATATGTGTGTGTGTGTGTGCGAGTGTATACCCGTCCCTTTTTCCCCCTAAGGTAAGTCTTTCCGCTCCCGGGACTGGAATGACTCCTTACCCTCTCCCTTAAAACCCACATCCTTTCGTCTTTCCCTCTCCTTCCCTCTTTTCTGATGAGGCAACCGTTGGTTGCGAAAGCTAGAATTTTGTGTGTATGTTCGTGTTTGTTTGTTGTCTATCGACGTGCCAGCGCTTTCGTTTGGTAAGTCAAATCATCTTTGTTTTATTATTTATTATTATTATTATTATCGTTAATTCCCCATTAAGGAGAGCGTTAAAACACAATCAATATTCACAATGACAATATGGTACATAAATTGGTACATTTCAAAATCATGGCACTTTTTTCTATCTCTTTCTTTTCTCTTCCCAAAAACCTTTCATTAAATCACTGTGTTTCTTCTTCCTCTCTTCTGTCCACTTCTTTCCTGGTTTCTTCTCTTTTGGTGTTTCTTCGAATTTCTGTTTGTTGATTTTTTCTCTGTATTTTCCTCTGTTTGATATTTCTTCTGTGGAGATGTTTAGATTTTTGAGGTCTTCCATGGTTTCCTTTACCCAGTTAGTTTTCATCTTATTCGTCACCACTATGTTAAAAATCTTCTTGGTCAGCCTATTTTCATTCATCCTATGAATGTGCCCATAGAATTTTGCCCTTCGTTTTCTGATATTGTCTGTAATTGTCTCTGCCTGTTTGTACAATTCCTTTGTTGGTCTCTTTATCCAGATCCCCTGTCTCTGAACTGGCCCATAGATCTTTCTCAGAATTTTCCTCTCTTGCTTTTCAATTTCCTTGATTTTAGTTCTTCCTCTGATTACTGTTGTTTCTGAGGCATACAAGGCCTCAGGTAAGACTACTGTTTTGTAATGTCTTAATTTGGCATTGACAGAAATATTTCTTTTATTGTAATGGTTCCATGTAAGTCTGTATGCTTTTTGTAGTTTTGTAACCCTTTATTCATTGGCTGTTGAACTCAGTCCTGTTTTCTGTATAATCTCTCCCAGGTATTTGAAACTTTCTACTTGTGTTATCTTTCCGTACTTTGTTATCAATGGGCTTCTGTCTGTAGATTTTGTGTCCACGTACTGGGTTTTTTCATATGATATGTAGTCCTGTTCTGGCTGCGATTTCATGCAATATCTCTAGGGCTTCTCTGGCTTCTTTTCTGTCATTTGTAATGATGGCTATATCGTCGGCAAAGGCCAGACATTTTATGTTGACGGTTCTATTTTTCTCTCTCCCCATCTTTACCCCATTGACTCCTTTGTCCCACGTCCTGATTATTTTCTCTAAAACAGCATTAAATAAAATGGGTGACAGGCCATCTCCCTGTCTCACTCCTGTCTTGATTTCGAAAGATTCTGAGATCTCGCCCATGAACTTCACTTTTGACTTTGTATTTGTTAATGTTTCCTGAATTAGTTTTCTGGTCTTATTGTCTACCTTCATTTCTTCTAGTGTATTAAAAAGTGTTTCTGTATCTATGGAATCGTAAGCCTTCTTGAAATCAACAAATGTTACTGTGGTGTTTCTGGACTTTCTCGTTGTTAATAATGTTCTCAGACACCAGATCTGCTCACTGCATGATCTTCCCTTCCTGAACCCTCCTTGGTATTCTCCGATCTGTGGATCTATCTGAGGCTCTAGGCGATTTAACAGAGCTTTTGATAGAATTTTGTATGCCACCGGCAGTAACGAAATTCCTCTATGGTTATTAGGATCTGTTTTGTCTCCTTTCTTATGGAGGGGGTGTATTAGGGCTGACTTCCATTCTTCTGGTATCTTTTCTGTTTCCCAGATGTTTTTGATTATACTATGAATTTTGGGTGTAATGTTTTCATGGTCTAATTTCCAGATTTCTGCAATCAGTCCATCTTCTCCTGATGCTCTATTATTTTTCAAGGATTTTATTATTTTCACGATTTCTTCATATGTTGGGGATTCGGAGTCCCGGTTGGCTTCTGGTTTTGTAAACTGTAATCTCTGTTTTGGTTTATCACAGTTAAGTAACGTGTCAAAGTATCTGACTAATATTTCACAGTTTTTCTTCGGATTTGTCTCCAGTGTTCCATCTTGTCTTTTGAAGCATAAGCTTTGTGGCTGATATCCTGTCATATTTTCTCGGAATACTCTGTAAAAATTTCGTATGTTGTTTCTGGTGAAGTCTTCTTCTATCTCCTTCAACCTGCTGTTTTCGTAACCTCTTTTTTCTCTTCGGATTATTTTTGACGTGTTTTTCTGTATCCTGTTGAAGTCTTCCCATTTTTCTTGTGTTTTGTGGCTGTTAAATTTTTTCCAGGCTTGTATTCTGTCTTCTATGGCCCTGTCGCATGTCATGTTCCACCATTGGTGTTTCCTTTTTCTCGGTGGCTGCCCCAATTTTATCAGTTCTTTTATTTTTTCTGACAGTTCTGTCCAGTTGTTGCTGTTGATTTTCGTAATTTCTTCTATTATTTCTTTCTTGTTTATTTGTAGGTAATCTGGATCTGTTCTGAAAGATCTCTTGGTTCTCTTGATTTGTCTATTGGGTATAAATTTTACTTTAATTTGGAGAAGGTGATGATCAGATTCAAAAACTCCTTTCCTTGTTCTTACGTTCATTATTTCTCTGGTGTTTTTTGTGGATATTGCTACGTGGTCTATCTGAAATTCTCCTAGAGCATGGTTGGGGGATTTCCAGGTTACAAGTTTTCTGTGTGGTTTCTGGAATTGCGTTGACATGATTTTCAGATCAAAATTTCTGCAGACGTTTATCAAGTTCTCTCCATTTTTGTTTGTTCTCATGTGGGCCGTGTGTTTCCCTGTCATGTCTCGGAATTTTCTTTCCTTGCCTAACTGGGCATTGAAGTCTCCTAGTAACACTTTCATGTGATTCTTGGGGATTTTGCTGGTAGTTTCTTCCAGATCTTCCCAGAATTCCTCAATCATCTCTGGGTTCTTCTTGTTATAATTGTTTGTGGGGGCATGTCCATTGATTAATGTATAGGCTTTGTTTCCAGATCTTATCGTGAGTGTCGACATTTTTTCTGATTTTGAGGTGAAATCTATTACGGAGTCCAGTATCGATTTGTGTACTACAAAACCAGTTCCGAAGAGTTTGAGATTTCTTCCTGGGATGGTTATGGCTGGTTTCCCCTTATATATTCTGTAATTTTCAGAATCAAAGTGGTTCTCATCTGCAAATCGTGTTTCCTGTATTGCCATAACTTTGATGTTGTATTTATCCATGGCGTTTGTGAATTGTTTCAGTTTACCTGGCCTCAGTAGTGTGTTGGTGTTGAGTGTTCCCATGTAAAATACTTTCTTCATCTTGAGGGTTTTTGAGAGGCTCCGATTCTACTCTTCATGACATGCCTGATCCCCTGGAATCCGATGATCAGGTCTATTACCCAGTCTTACTGACTGGGGCCCAGGGTAGTGGATTCTTTCCCGTTGTTCTGTCATGATTATTGGTTTGTGTTGAGGTATTGGTGGTGAAATCACAAAGGATCTCACATAATTTCGACTGGAGTTTTGAGTTCCAGAAGATTAACTTACAGCCGAGCTCACAGAGCCAACAGACGCTGACCAGAGTACCGGTGGCTGCCACGCAACGTGTCTGGATTTTGGGGCTTCGCATGTAACCCTATGCAGGGGCCCTCACAGGGTGCTACCATCCGGAGCCAGATGGACCCAGGTTTTTTTTTTACGAGGTGTTGCTCCTCCCCCTCCTCCTTCCTCATCACTTCCGAGATGAGGCCCCGGGCTTGTTTTATATATATATATGTATATGTGTGTGTGTGTGTGTGTGTGTGTGTGTGTGTGTGTGTGTGTGTGTGTGTGTGTAAAAAAAGATGATGAGACTTATCAAACAAAAGTGCTGGCAGGTCGATAGACACACAAACAAACACAAACATACACACAAAATTCTAGCTTTCGCAACCAACGGTTGCCTCGTCAGGAAAGAGGGAAGGAGAGGGAAAGACGAAAGAATTTGGGTTTTAAGGGAGAGGGTAAGGAGTCATTCCAATCCCAGGAGCGGAAAGACTTACCTAAGGGGGAAAAAAGGACGGGTATACACTCGCACACACACACACATCCATCCACATATATACAGGCACAAGCAGACATATATCTGCTTGACATATGTCTGCTTGTGCCCGTATACGTGCGGATGGACATGCGTGTGCGTGCGAGCGTACACCCGTCCCTCCCTCCCCCCCCCCCCCCAAGGCAAGTCCCTCAGCTCCCGGGACTCCCCACCCTCTCCCCCAAAACCCAAAACCCCTCGTCCCCCCCCCTTCCCCCCCTCCCCTGCGATGAGACAACCGTCAGTTGCGAAAGCCAGAATTCCGCGCGTATGCCTGTGTTTGCCTGCGTGTGTATCGACGTGCCAGCGCCCTCGTTTGGCAAGTCAAACCATCTTTGTTTTTATATCTAAAAAGAAAGATTATATATATATATATATATATATATATATATATATATAGGTCGACAGACACACAAACGAACACAAACATACACACAAAATTCAAGCTTTCGCAACATCATCAGGACAGAGGGAAGGAGAGGGAAAGACAAAAGGATGTGGGTTTTAAGGGAGAGGGTAAGGAGTCATTCCAGTCCCGGGAGCAGAAAGACTTACCTTAGGGGGAAAAAAGGACGGGTATACACTCGCACACACACACACATATCCATCCACACATATACAGACACAAGCAGACATCCAGACCCACTCCCAGATTCAACCAAACAGCCCTCATCAAAGATTTACTGTCCTACACTCGTACTCTCTGCTGGAAGTATCACTTTGCCACGAAGAAAAATTATCCTAATCCTACCCCTAATGATCCAAATCCCCAAGACACTATCCAAATTGAACCCTGCCTGGAACAGTTCCATCCTCCGTCACAGCGGGACCCACCTCCTCTTCCTCAAAATCACCCTCTCCAAACCTTCCAGGAATTTCTGACTTCCAGCCTTGCCTCTCAATCCTTCTTAAAAAACCTTAATCCTACTCCCAACATCACCACTGCTGAAGCCCAGGCTATCCGTGATCTGAAGGCTGACCGGTTCATCATCATTCTTCCGGCGGACAAGGGTTCCACGACTGTGGTACTTGATCGTCGGGAGTATGTGGCTGAGGGACTGCGTCAGCTTTCAGACAACACCACATACAAAGTTTGCCAAGGTAATCCCATTCCTGATGTCCAGGCAGAGCTTCAAGGAATCCTCAAACCTTAGGCCCCCTACAAAACCTTTCACCTGACTCCATCAACCTCCTGACCCCACCAACAGCCCGCACCCCTACCTTCTACCTTCTTCCTAAAATTCACAAACCCAATCATCCTGGCCGCCCCATTGTAGCTGGTTACCAAGCCCCCACAGAACGTATCTCTGCCTACGTAGATCAACACCTTCAACCCATTACATGCAGTCTCCCATCCTTCATCAAAGACACCAACCACTTTCTCAAACGCCTGGAAGCCTTACCCAATCCGTTACCCCCAGAAACCATGCTTGTAACCATTGATGCCACTTCCTTATACACAAATATCCCAAACGTCCAGGGCCTCGCTGCGATGGAGCACTTCCTTTCATGCCGATCACCTGCCACCCTACCTAAAACCTCTTTCCTCATTACCTTAGTCAGCTTCATCCTGACCCACAACTTCTTCACTTTTGAAGACCAGACATACCAACAATTAAAGGGAACAGCCATGGGTAGCAGGATGGCCCCTTCGTATGCCAACCTATTTGTGGGTCACTTAGAGGAAGCCTTATTGGTTACCCAGGCCTGCCGACCCAAAGTTTGGTACAGATTTATTGATGACATCTTCATGATCTGTACTCACAGTGAAGAAGAACTCCAGAATTTCCTCTCCAACCTCAACTCCTTTCGTTCCATCAGCTTCATCTGGTCCTACTCCAAATCCCATGCCACTTTCCTTGATGTTGACCTTCACCTGTTCAATGGCCAGCTTCACACGTCCGTCCACATCAAACCCACCAACAAGCAACAGTACCTCCATTACGACAGCTGCCACCCATTCCACATCAAACGGTCCCTTCCCTACAGCCTAGGTCTTCGTGGCAAACGAATCTGCTCCAGTCCGGAATCCCTGAAGCATTACACCAACAACCTGACAACAGCTTTCGCATCCCGCAACTACCCTCCCGACCTGTTACAGAAGCAAATAACCAGAGCCACTTCTTCATCCTCTCAAACCCAGAACCTCCCACAGAAGAACCACAAAAGTGCCCCACTTGTGACAGGATACTTTCCGGGACTGGATCAGATTCTGAATGTGGCTCTCCAGCAGGGATACGACTTCCTCATATCCTGCCCTGAAATGAGATCCATCCTTCATGAAATCCTCCCCACTCCACCAAGAGTGTCTTTCCGCCGTCCACCTAACCTTCGTAGCCTCTTAGTTCATCCCTATGAAATCCCCAAACCACCTTCCCTACCCTCTGGCTCCTACCCTTGTAACCGCCCCCGGTGTAAAACCTGTCCCATGCACTCTCCCACCACCACCTACTCCAGTCCTGTAACCTGGAAGGTGTACACAATCAAAGGAAGAGCCACGTGTGAAAGCACCCACGTGATCTTCCAACTGACCTGCCTACACTGTGATGCATTCTATGTGGGAATGACCAGCAACAAACTGTCCATTCGCATGAATGGACACAGGCAGACAGTGTTTGTTGGTAATGATGATCACCCTGTGGCTAAACATGCCTTGGTGCACGGCCAGCACATCTTGGCGCAGTGTTACACCGTCCGGGTTATCTGGATACTTCCCACCAACACCAACCTATCCGAACTCCGGAGATGGGAACTTGCTCTTCAATATATCCTCTTTTCCCGTTATCCACCAGGCCTCAATCTCCGCTAATTTCAAGTTGCCACCACTCATACCTCACCTGTCATTCAACGACATCTTTTACTTTGCACTTGATCTTTAAATATGTCTGCTTGTGTCTGTATATGTGTGGATGGATATGTGTGTGTGTGCGAGTGTATACCCGTCCCTTTTTCCCCCTAAGGCAAGTCTTTCCGCTCCCGGGACTGGAATGACTCCTTACCCTCTCCCTTAAAACCCACATCCTTTCGTCTTTCCCTCTCCTTCCCTCTTTCCTGATGAGGCAACAGTTTGTTGCGAAAGCTTGAATTTTGTGTGTATGTTTGTGTTCGTTTGTGTGTCTGTCGACCTGCCAGCACTTTCATTTGGTAAGTCACATCATCTTTGGTTTTGGGTGTATATATATATATATATATATACAAAGTACCAATAGTCTGGAAGTAATACCCATAATGATCAGTGTTAGTACAGTTACTGGTAGTCATAATTTTGTGTTTGTATACTTTACAGAAGTGGCTACTTCTGCATGTTTATGTGTAACTTGACTAGTTCCACATTTGTGAAAGCTCTCATTTATGGCAAGATTTACAGAATACAGCATGTGAATGAGTGAAACATGAAAGAGCAGTGTATAAATATAAACAAGAAATAACATTGCTGCTCAGCTTCTTGAAAGAATGTGCACACATTCACAAAAGTGCACCTGGCCACATATAAATACACATGAACTGCATTCTCTCAGTACCGTGGTCTGCCTGGCATTAGTTTTTTTTTCGGTTGGGGTGCACTGGTTGAGCATTGAAGAGGAGAGAGGAAAGGAGAGGCTGGAGCTATCAAGGAGGAGGTAGCTACACTATCTGCACCCATGCTAGCTTTCTCTGGTTGTGTATTACCATCCACTTCCTCCTAAGAAATTTTCATATTACTTAATGATAAGCTAAGCAGTTTTCATGATGCTCATAATTAGTAATGTTACACAGCAAAATAAAACAAGTTAAGCAGTAATCAAAAAATGGAAAATCCGGGATGGACTGTAACAATATTATGAAAAGGAAAGTTGTCATTCACCATATAGCGGAGATACTGAGTGTCAGATAGGCACAACAAAAAGACAGTCTTCTGCAACTCAGCATCTTCACTATATGGTGAGGGGCAACTTTCCTTTTCATAATATTGTTACAAGCTAAGCACTTCTCATGAGGCTGTACATAATTAGTAATGTTACACTGAAAACTAACACAACCATGTACAATACTTAAATGTTGTATGGTGCACTGCTGTACATGATGGAAACGGATACCAGTGCCTGTTAGAACACATTAGCGAGAAGCAAGGGAACTTCAGCATGACTGATGAAGATGCTTTGAAATAATCGCAGACACATTTAGTGAAATCAATGACTTTTTGCTGTCGCAGAAGATTCCTAACCAAAATTTTACTCATTTTATATGAATCCTAACTATGTATTTGTTCCATAGTAAAAATAGATCCTAAGTGATTTTCTATATTCAATTTTGCTTTTGCAGATTACATTGAAGATATATGTCCATATGCAACTTTCCAGCTGGCAAAGCCACCATACAGTGAAAGCACTTACAGTGGAAATGTGTACAGTGGTCCATACCATTCTGTCCGGGGATCTTTTGTGTATCATGATCCAAAGCTGTCAGGAGCAGAGAGCTACAAATTTAGACATGTAAGTTAGTTGGTTGTTAATTTTTCTCACTATATCAATATCTTTTAATCACATTATGGTTTTTGTGATAACTACTTTCTTCAAAGAAAATACAGTAAATATCTGAGTTATTTAACTTTTTTTTAAATTGTGGGACTGAATTGCTGGCTAGTATTATCTTCATTTTCTCTTAATTCTAGAGATACAAACTTGCGCTGCATTAACAGATTTCCCCACTCTCTCTTTTTCATTCACATCATCATCTTTTCATTATATTCGAATAGCGAACCCAACAATGCTTTGCAACTGGTTAAATATGTATGGGAACTGGACCTGAATATAAATCCTAATCAGGGGTCTCTCTGGGAATTGTACCAGGATGCAAACTGTGGCTGCTCATTGCTACCTTTCCCATTCTGAAGGTTTAGACATAAGATTACAATTAAATAATGTAGAATATGAATGGAAAAGACTCCCTTGTTTCTGTCCTTGGTTTCTATTGTTTTAAGTTTTTTTTAATTTTTTGTACACAATGCATTATAATAATACTTCAGTATCTACAACATTTTTTTATGATGTGTGGTAAGAGTTCGAACTGGTTTTCTGAGCGACCAGGTCACGAAAGGATGAGATGAAACTGACCATGCAAAAAATTTGTGTTTTAGTTTTAGGTATACATTGTCATAAGATTAAATGAAAGGGCACATACAATTGAGCATGCTAAAAACACATTGATCATAATCAGTTTGAATATATTTGAATGTCCAACCTTGAGCTTTGTTTATTGTTGCTGCAAACAAAACGATTGCTTATATGGAAAGGTTAAGTCAGTTTGATTCATTGGTATACAGGGATACCTCTCCAGCTGCTGCATCTGTTAGGATAGTAGCTTCAATGACATTGTTTCACATGGTTTTAATCTGCTAATTGAGTAGGTTTAGTAATGAATAAAAAAAATAGGAGTGTGGGTAAGCTGCTATGAACAGCATAGTGAACACATTATGATAGCCAAGATAGACACAAAGCCCACATCTACCACAGTAGTACAAGTTTATATGCCAACTAACTCTGCAGATGATGAAGAGCTTGAAGAAATGTATGATGAGATAAAAGAAATTATTCAGATAGTGAAGGGAGACGAAAATTTAATAGTCATGGAGGACTGGAATTCGATAGTAGGAAAAGGAAGAGAAGGAAAAGTTGTAGGTGAGTATGGAATCGGAGTAAGGAATGAAAGAGGAAGCTGTCTGGTAGAATTTTGCACAGACCATAACTTAGTCATAGCTAACACTTGATTTAAAAGTCATGAAAGAAGGTTGAATATGTGGAAGAGGCTGGAGACACTGGAAGGTTTCGTATAGATTATATAATGGTAAGACTGCAATTTAGGAACCAGGTTTTAAATTGTAAGACATTTCCGGGGGCAGATATGGACTCTGACCACAATCTGTTGGTTATGAACTGTAGATTAAAACTTAAGAAAGTGTGGAAAGGTGGGAATTTAAGGAGATGGGATCTGGATAAATTGGAAGAACGAGAGGTTGTAGAGAGTTTCAGAGAGAGCACTAGGGAATGACCGACAAGTAAGGATGAAAGAAATACAGCAGAAGAAGAATAGGTAGCTTTGAGAGATGAAATACTAAAGGTAGCAGAGGATCAAGTAGGTAAAAAGAAGAGGGCTAGTAGAAACCCTTGGGTAACAGAAGACATATTGATTGAACGTAATTGATGAAGGGAGAAAATATAAATATGCAGTAAAGGAAGTATGCAAAAAGGAATACAAACATCTCAAAAATGAGATCGACAAGAAGTACAAAATGGCTAAGCAGACATGGCTAGAGGACAAATGTAAGGATGTAGAGGCATATATCATTAGGTGTAAGATAGATACTTCCTACAGGAAAATTAAAGAGACATTTGGAGAAAAGAGAACCACTTGTGTGAATATGAAGAGCTCAGATAGGAAACCAGTTCTAAGCAAAGGAGGGAAGGCAGAAAGTTGGAAGGAATATACAGAGGGTCTATACAAGGGTGACGTACTTGAGGGTGATATTATGGAAATGAAAGAGGACATAGATGAAGAAGAAATGGGAGATATGATACTGTGTGAAGAATTTGACAGAGCACTGAAAGACCTAAGTCAAAGGAAATCAAACCTACATTTCTAGCATTTGTAGACTTAGAGAAGGTTTTTGACAATGTTGACTGGAATATTCTCTTTCAAATTCTGAATGTGGCAGGGGTAAAATACAGGGAGCAAAAGGCTATTTACAATTTGTACGGAAATCAGATGGCAGTTACAACAGTTGAGGGGCACAAAAGGGAAGCAGTGGTTGGGACGGGAGTGAGACACGGTTGTAGCCTATCCACAATGTTATTCATTCTGTATATTGAGCAAGCAGTAAAGGAAATAAAATAAAAATTCAGAGTAGGAATTAAAACCCAAGGAGACGAAATACAAACTTTGTAGTTTGCCAGTGACATTGTAATTCTGTCAGAGACAGCAAAGGACCTGGAAGAGCAGTTGAACGGAATTGACAGTGACTTGAAAGGAGGATATGAGATGAACATCAAAAAAGGAAATGAAGATAATGGAATGTAGTCTAATTAAATCAGGTGATTGGGAAATGAGACACTTAAATTAGCAGATGAGTTTTGGTATTTGGGGAGCAAAATAACTGATGATGGTCAAAGTAGAGAGGATATAAAATGTATACTGGCAATGGCAAGGAAAGCGTTTCTGAAGAAGAGAAATTTGTTAACATCAAGTATAGATATAAGTGTCAGGAAGTCCTTTCTGAAAGCATTTGTACAGAGCGTACCCATGTATGAAATTGAAACATGGATTGTAACTAGTTTAGACAAGGAGAGAATAGAAGCCTTCAAAATGTGGTGCTGCAGAGGAATGCTGAAGATTAAATGGGTAGATCACATAACTAATGAGGAGGTACTGAATAGAATTGGGGAGAAGAGTAATTTGTGACACAACTTTACTAGAAGAAGGGATCAGTTAGTAGGGCTTGTTCTGAAGCATCAAGGGATCACCAGTTTAGTATTGGAGGGCAACATGAAGGGTAAAAATCATAGAGGGAGACTAAGAGATGAATACACTAAGCAGATTCAGAAGGATGTAGGCTGCAGTAGTTACTCAGAGATGAAGAAAGTTGTGCAGGATAGAGCAGCATGGAGGGCTGCATCAAACCAGTTTCTGGACTGAAGCCCACAACAACAATAACAACAACAACACTAACAGCAACAACAACTGATACCATGTCAAAGTTTGAGATGATTCAGATTTTAAGTGGTATTCTAATCATTTGCTGATAAGAAATGAATACCGTACAACTTAAATGATGTATGGGTTTGCTGTTAGAACTAACTCCGAGGAAGAAATCAATTTTTTTGTTTTTAAATTGTACATACAGAGGAAGAGTTTAGATAATGGTATAACGCCTTTTATTGTAGTTAAAACCAGCTGTGAGAAAGAAAACAAAACTGCGCATTTTCACAGCATAGCATTTTCTTTCTCATAGTTTGTTTTTATAGAAAACCTAAAACTTGTTGTTTCAAAAATGGTATAACCTGTGTGCGAAGGTTTATTGGAGTGTATATATATATATATATATATATATATATATATATATATATATATATATATATATATATATATATATATATATATATATATATAATAGAGGGAAACATTCCACGTGGGAAAAATATATTTAAAAAGAAAGATGATGAGACTTACCAAACAAAAGCGCTGGCAGGTCGATAGACACACAAACAAACACAAACATACACACAAAAATCTAGCTTTCGCAACCAACGGTTGCCTCGTCAGGAAAGAGGGAAGGAGAAGGAAAGACAAAAGGATATGGGTTTTAAGGGAGAGGGTAAGGAGTCATTCCAATCCCGGGAGCGGAAAGACTTACCTTAGGGGGAAAAAGGACAGGTATACACTCGCACACACACACATATCCATCCGCATATACACAGACACAAGCAGACATTTGTAAAGGCAAAGAGTTTGGGCAGAGATGTCAGTCGGGACGGAAGTACAGAGGCAAAGATGATGTTGAAAGACAGGTGAGATATGAGCGGCGGCAGATTGAAATTAGAAATTAGCGGAGATTGAGGCCTGGCGGATAGCGAGAAGAGAGGATATGCTGAAGGGCAAGTTCCCATCTCCGGAGTTCAGACAGGTTGGTGTTAGTGGGAAGTATCCAGATAACCCGGACGGTGTAACACTGTGCCAAGATGTGCTGGCCGTGCACCAAGGCATGTTTAGCCACAGGGTGATCCTCATTACCAACAAACACTGTCTGCCTGTGTCCATTCATGCGAATGGACAGTTTGTTGCTGGTCATTCCCACATAGAAGGCTTCACAGTGTAGGCAGGTCAGTTGGTAAATCACGTGGGTGCTTTCACACGTGGCTCTGCCTTTGATCGTGTACACCTTCCGGGTTACAGGACTGGAATAGGTGGTGGTGGGAGGGTGCATGGGACAGGTTTTACACCGGGGGCGGTTACAGGGGTAGGAGCCAGAGGGTAGGGAAGGTGGTTTGGGGATTTCATGGGGATGAACTAAGAGGTTACGAAGGTTAGGTGGACGGCGGAAAGACACTCTTGGTGGAGTGGGGAGTATCCTGTCACAAGTGGGGCACTTTTGTGGTTCTTCTGTGAGAGGTTCTGGGTTTGAGAGGATGAGGAAGTGGCTCTGGTTATTTGCTTCTGTACCAGGTCGGGAGGGTAGTTGCGGGATGCGAAAGCTGTTGTCAGGTTGTTGGTGTAATGCTTCAGGGATTCCGGACTGGAGCAGATTCGTTTGCCACGAAGACCTAGGCTGTAGGGAAGGGACCGTTTGATGTGGAATGGGTGGAAACAAAGATGATGTGACTTACCAAATGAAAGTGCTGGCAGGTCGACAGACACACAAACGAACACAAACATACACTACTTTTTAGTTTGCCAGTGACATTGTAATTCTGTCAGAGACAGAATGTTTGTGTTCGTTTGTGTGTCTGTCGACCTGCCAGCACTTTCATTTGGTAAGTCACATCATCTTTGTTTTTAAATATATATATTTTTCCTTCGTGGAATGTTTCCTTCTATTATATATATATATATATATATATATATATATATATATATATATATATATACTTAAAAACAAAGATGATGTGACTTACCAAATGAAAGTGCTGGCAGGTCGACAGACACACAAACGAACACAAACATACACACAAAATTCAAGCTTTCGCAACAAACTGTTGCCTCATCAGGAAAGAGGGAAGGAGAGGGAAAGACGAAAGGATGTGAGTTTTAAGGGAGAGGGTAAGGAGTCATTCCAGTCCCGGGAGCGGAAAGACTTACCTTAGGGGGAAAAAAGGACGGGTATACACTCGCACACAGACACATATCCATCCACACATATACAGACACAAGCAGACATATTTAAAGACATAAATGTCTGCTTGTGTCTGTATATGTGTGGATGGATATGTGTCTGTGTGCGAGTGTATACCCGTCCTTTTTTCCCCCTAAGGTAAGTCTTTCCGCTCCCGGGACTGGAATGACTCCTTACCCTCTCCCTTAAAACTCACATCCTTTCGTCTTTCCCTCTCCTTCCCTCTTTCCCGATGAGGCAACAGTTTGTTGCGAAAGCTTGAATTTTGTGTGTATGTTTGTGTTCGTTTGTGTGTCTGTCGACCTGCCAGCACTTTCATTTGGTAAGTCACATCATCTTTGTTTTTAAGTATATTTTTCCTTCGTGGAATGTTTCCTTCTATTATAACCATATCATATATATATATATATATATATATATCTAAAAACAAAGATGATGTGACTTACCAAATGAAAGTGCTGGCAGGTCGACAGACACACAAAAGAACACAAACATACACACAAAATTCAAGCTTTCGCAACAAACTGTTGCCTCATCAGGAAAGAGGGAAGGAGAGGGAAAGACGAAAGGATGTGGGTTTTAAGGGAGAGGGTAAGGAGTCATTCCAGTCCCGGGAGCGGAAAGACTTACCTTAGGGGGAAAAAAGGACGGGTATACACTCGCACACACACACACACATATCCATCAACCCGAGGGCTGTTTGGTTGAATCTGGGAGTGGGGCTGAAGGTGAGGCCTTTGGATAGGACAGATGTTTCGGATTGGGAGAGAGGTTTGGAGGAAAGGTTAACTACTGAATTAGGGTGTTGTGTTCTTTTGTGTGTCTGTCGACCTGCCAGCACTTTCATTTGGTAAGTCACATCATCTTTGTTTTTAGATATATTTTTCCTTCGTGGAATGTTTCCTTCCATTATAACCATATCATATATATATATATATATATATATATATATATATATATAGAGGGAAACATCCCACGTGGGAAAAATATATTTAAAAAGAAAGATGATGAGACTTACCAAACAAAAGCGCTGGCAGGTCGATAGACACACAAACATACACACAAAATTCTAGCTTTCGCAACCAACAGTTGCCTCATCAGGAAAGAGGGAAGTAGAAGGAAAGACAAAAGGATATGGGTTTTAAGGGAGAGGGTAAGGAGTCATTCCAATCCCGGGAGCGGAAAGACTTACCTTAGGGGGAAAAAAGGACAGGTATACACACACACACACACACACACACACACACACACACACACACACACACACACACACACACACACATCCATCTGCACATATACAGAAACAAGCAGACGTTTTCTGCTTGTGTCTGATTGTGTCTGTATATGTGCAGGTGGATATGTGTGTGTGTGTGTGTGTGTGCGCGAGTGTATACCTGTCCTTTTTCCCCCCTAAGGTAAGTCTTTCCGCTCCCGGGATTGGAATGACTCATTACCCTCTCCCTTAAAACCCACATCCTTTCGTCTTTCCCTCTCCTTCCCTTTTTCCTGATGAAGCAACCGTTGGTTGTGAAAGCTTGAATTTTGTGTGTATGTTTGTGTTTGTTTGTGTGTCTATCAACATGCCAGTGCTTTCGTTTGGTAAGTTACATCTTCTTAGTTTTCTTTTTGCATTTACTTATTCATATTCATATCCCTCCCCCCTCTCCTCTGCTCCCCCCCCCCCCCCCTCTCTCTCTCTCTCTCTCTGTTTTTCCACAGTTCTTAATTGTATCTTTCATTTCTATAACTCTCAGTCCATTTCTACTTCTGACTGTCATCATCTCTGGAATGAAGCTGGCACAGAACTTATATTGATACGTTATATATATACAAAATCTTTGACATCCTACTCCATCTGGCATGTCTCTCCTCCACCTCTCATCTGTATCTTCCTTCATTATCAAGGCAGATGGGTGCATCTTACCTCAGGGTTTGACATTCCTCTGTAACTCCATTCCCCAAGGAAGTCCCTATTAGAAAACTGGAATAGCATCATGTATTTCATATTTGTTTACCTGTAGTACTGATATATCACGCACTAATGATAAGTACTGGGCAGCAATTCTATCTCATTATTTTGTAGTTTTTTCACATGAATTTTCGTTTTGGTATGTTTATGTGAATTTTTTTCAGCAGAAAGAACCGGAATACACTAAAGTGAGAAGAAAAGGTGGAAAGCTCAGGGACCCACACTCTGAAAGCCAAGGTAGTTCTTCTCTCTTTTCGTATACAATATAATACCTAGAGTCATCGGATGTTATTTAGAAATACATGTAAATTTATCATACAGAGTCATTTTATATTTACATATTTAGCTACTGTAAGCTTATCTAAAGTGCTTCCATAAAAAAATTTAACATAGAATCCATTCTTCTCCACTGATGGAATTACATGATGGTCATATGTAAGTTAGTAAAATTAACCACAAATAATACAGATAATACAGCTGTCAACTTGGCAAAATCTCAAACTGTCAGCAATTTTTTTGAACCTTCCATGGATCACAATTATCCTATTTGCTTACAACACGTAATTTCATTTACAAAATGTTTTTGTGACTGTGTGACTCCGTACTTATCACTTACACTATACAAATTTCTTTTACATATATTTATCTGATAGTCTGGTTAAAATTATTTGTTAATTGATGTCTTGTCACTTGACATTCCTGTGTTGTCACATCACCTGCTGGCTGCCAACTGATTATAGGCGGCACAAAAAAAAAAAAAAAAAAAAAAAAACACAGGGGATCACTTTTTTTTAACTCCCTGGAACAAGTCAGCAATAGTACATAGGTATTTAATTGCAACATAACTATAAGAGTTGAGCTTCATTCTTTAGTTGTAATCGGTACATATCAGTAACCTTCATGTCGACTGTCTTTTGTTAGCAACTGCCAGCAACCTCATAGATATATCGTTTAACCAAGATAAATCAGGCTTTATTCATGTTCAGATGTGTTCCTTATTTGTAGTAAAGAATATGAACTTAAATCAATCCAACTGTAATACAATTCAAAGAGTGGAAGACAAATGACATTTAAAGCATTTACTAAACATCTACCACCATGCCTCATGTCAAATCGCGATTTTTTTTTATTTTTTTTTTATTTTTTTTTCTCTCCTTAGTTCTGTCCTGCAGTTGTTCGATGATATCATGCTAACTCAAAATTCATTAAACTGTGAATGCGAGTCGCACATTGTGTGGTATGTGGTTAGGGGGGCATGACGTGACCAAGTGCAGGGCATGAGCTGACAGTCATGCCAGGGCAGGAACCATTGACAGTTGTGGCTAAATTGCAAATTTTTCAGAGTAAATTAATTAAGACTTAGACTCAGTGATTTGATTTTATTTTGATATTTACCATTGTAACCAAGACAGCTGACTTGTGTTTAGATCTCATAGTTTATCGTTTTTAGATCTAGTCTGCTTTTATTTTATTTACTTAGTAATAACCCAAAAAGATGATGCTTGGATCAAAATATTACTATTTATATTAAATTTAAAGGGTATATATATATATATATATATATATATATATATATATATATATATATATATATATATATATTTGGTAAGTCTCATCATCTTTCTTTTTAGATATAGTTTTTCCACGTGGAATGTTTCCCTCTATTATATATATATATATATATATATATATATATATATATATATATATATATATATATATATATATATATATATATAATAGAGGGAAACATTCCACGTGGAAAAACTATATCTAAAAAGAAAGATGATGAGACTTACCAAACAAAAGCGCTGGCAGGTCGATAGACACACAAACAAACACAAACGTACACATAAAATTCAAGCTTTCGAAACAAACGGTTGCTTCGTCAGGAAAGAGGGAAGGAGAGGGAAAGACGAAAGGATGTGGGTTTTAAGGGAGAGGGTAAGGAGTCATTCCAATCCCGGGAGCGGAAAGACTTACACACTCCACACCGGCTGTTCAGAGCATCCTCCTACAGGCCAACTGCAAATTAGAACAGCATGCCACCCTCCACCTTAAAAAACTATCCAATCTCCTGGTTTCCCACCTCTGGAAGGGCAACTCACTCACCCTTCACAACCTTTCCAGCAAAACCTCAACCTCCTCTCATTGCACACAAACCCAGTCTCTCCCATCTACTCAATCTCCCACTCCCAGCTCCACTCTCTCCAAAAACTCAAAATTCCAATCAACACAATCTGGAACCACAACACCCCAATTCAGTAGTTAACCTTTCCTCCAAACCCCTCTCCCAATCCGAAACCTCTGTCATATCCAAAGGCCTCACCTTCAGCCCCACTACCAGATTTAACCAAACAGCCCTCGTCAAAGATTTACTGTCCTACACCCATACTCTTTGCTGGAAATATCACTTTTCCATGAAGAAAAATGATCCTAATACTACTCCTAATGATCCAACTCACCAAGACACTATCCAAATTGAACCCTGCCTGGAACAGTTCCGTCCTCCGTCACAGCGGGACCCACCTCCTCTTCCTCAAAATCACCCTCTCCTAACCTTCCAGGAATTTCTGACTTCCAGCCTTGCCTCTCAATCCTTCTTAAAAAACCTTAATCCTACTCCCAACATCACCACTGCTGAAGCCCTGGCTATCCGTGATCTGAAGGCTGACCAATCCATCGTCATTCTTCCGGTGGACAAGGGTTCCACGACTGTGGTACTTGATCGTCGGGAGTATGTGGCTGAGGGACTGCGTCAGCTTTCAGACAACACTTCTTACAAAGTTTGCCAAGGTAATCCCATTCCTGATGTCCAGGTGGAGCTTCAAGGAATCCTCAGAACCTTAGGCCCCCTACAAAACCTTTCACCTGACTCCATCAACCTCCTGACCCCACCAACAGCCCGCACCCCTACCTTCTACCTTCTTCCTAAAATTCACAAACCCAATCATCCCGGCCGTCCCATTGTAGCTGGTTACCAAGCCCCCACAGAACGCATCTCTGCCTACGTAGATCAACACCTTCAACCCATCACATGCAGTCTCCCGTCCTTCATCAAAGACACCAACCACTTTCTCGAATGCCTGGAATCCCTACCCAGTCTGTTACCCCCGGAAACCATCCTTGTAACCATTGATGCCACTTCCTTATACACAAATATTCCGCATGTCCAGGGCCTCGCTGCGATGGAGCACTTCCTTTCATGCCGATCACCTGCCACCCTACCTAAAACCTCTTTCCTCATTACCTTAGCCAGCTTCATCCTGACCCACAACTTCTTCACTTTCGAAGGCCAGACATACCAACAATTAAAGGGAACAGCCATGGGTACCAGGATGGCCCCCTCGTACGCCAACCTATTCATGGGTCGCTTAGAGGAAGCCTTCTTGGTTACCCAGGCCCGCCAACCCAAAGTTTGGTTCAGATTTATTGATGACATTTTCATGATCTGGACTCACAGTGAAGAAGAACTCCAGAATTTCCTCTCCAACCTCAACTCCTTTCGTTCCATCAGCTTCACCTGGTCCTACTCTAAATCCCATGTCACTTTCCTTGTCGTTGACCTCCACCTGTCCAATGCCCAGCTTCACACGTCCGTCCACATCAAACCCACCATCAAGCAACAGTACCTCCATTATGACAGCTGCCACCCATTCCACATCAAACAGTCCCTTCCCTACAACCTAGGTCTTCGTGGCAAACGAATCTGCTCCAGACCGGAATCCTTGAACCATTACACCAACAACCTGAAAACAGCTTTCGCATCCCGTAACTACCCTCCCGACCTGGTACAGAAGCAAATAACCAGAGCCACTTCCTCATCTCCTCAAACTCGGAACCTCCCACAGAAGAACCCCAAAAGTGCCCCACTTGTGACAGGATACTTTCCGGGACTGGATCAGATTCTGAATGTGGCTCTCCAGCAGGGATACGACTTCCTCAAATCCTGCCCTGAAATGAGATCCATCCTTCATGAAATCCTCCCCACTCCACCTAGAGTGTCTTTCCGCAGTCCACCTAATCTTTGTAACCTCTTAGTTCATCCCTATGAAATCCCCAAACCACCTTCCCTACCCTCTGGCTCCTACCCTTGTAACGGCCCCCGGTTAAAACCTGTCCCACGCACCCTCCCCCCCCCGCCTACTCCAGTCCTGTAACCCGGAAGGTGTACACAATCAAAGGCAGAGCCACGTGTGAAAGCACCCACGTGATCTACCAACTGACCTGCCTACACTGTGAAGCCTTCTATGTGGGAATGACCAGCAACAAACTGTCCATCCACATGAATGGACACAGGCAGACAGTGTTTGTTGGTAATGAGGATCACCCTGTGGCTAAACATGCCTTGGTGCACGGCCAGCACATCTTGGCACAGTGTTACACCGTCCGGGTTATCTGGATACTTCCCACTAACACCAACCTGTCAGAACTCCGGAGATGGGAACTTTCCCTTCAGCATATCCTCTCTTCTCGCTATCCGCCAGGCCTCAATCTCCGCTAATTTCTAATTTCAATTTGCCGCCGCTCATACCTCACCTGTCTTTCAACAACATCTTTGCCTCTGTACTTCTGCCTCGACTGACATCCCTGCCCAAACTGTTTGCCTTTACAAATGTCTGCTTGTGCCTGTATATGTGTGGATGGATATGTGTGTGTGTGCGAATGTATACCTGTCCTTTTTTCCCCCTAAGGTAAGTCTTTCCACTCCCAGGATTGGAATGACTCCTTACCCTCTCCCTTAAAACCCAAATCCTTTCGTCTTTCCCTCTCCTTCCCTCATTCCTGACGAGGCAACCGTTGGTTGCGAAAGCTAGAATTTTGTGTGTATGTTTGTGTTTGTTTGTGTGTCTATCGACCTGCCAGCGCTTTTGTTTGGCAAGTCTCATCATCTTTCTTTTATATAAAGAAAGATGATGAGACTTACCAAACAAAAGCGCTGGCAGGTCGATAGACACACAAAGAAACACAAACATACACACAAAATTCTAGCTTTCGCAACCAACGGTTGCCTCGTCAGGAAAGAGGGAAGGAGAGGGAAAGACAAAAGGATATGGCTAATTTTAAAGGCGAAAAAGGGTTAGTTAGAGCTGGGCTATGTAGATCCTGTGGTTAACTTGTGTAGGTAGATAATGATGTGCATAAAGGTTAGGTGGTTGTGTTGCCGCCAAAACACGTTAAAGGGTGGATAAATACGGGAAAATTTCGAAAAAAGTACGTGAGGATAAATTAAAAGGGGTGGTTTGGTGGTGGCAGATTATGGAAATGAAGCTAACAATTGTCTGATGAAGAAATAATGACGTTAAAACCTGTTGGAAGCGGCTAAAAATGATCGGTGATGTGAGAAAAATGGAAATGGAAATAAACAAAAAGTTATTAAAACTATCCGAAAAGGTTGTTTAATAGCTGAAAGGAACTGTTTGTGAACTGGAAACGGTGGATTTTATAGCAGCGGTAGTGTTGAAAGCGGAAAAAAATGGAAAAAAATTTTTTGGTTATGGTTTGAAAGTGGGTTACGTATTATTACGTATTATTGAGTATATATCGGCAGGATAAAATTGTTTACTGGATTACGGTAAAAAAGGAGAAGGTGAATAGAAAGTAAAACTGCTGGCAAAAACAGAAGGACGAAATAAGACAACAGAAAAGACTACGAAATGTAACAGTGACAATAACAAATGTTATTGTTGGTTTCAAATTAATGATATGGATATAATAGAGGGAAACATACCACGTGGGAAAAATATATGTAAAAAGAAAGATGATGAGACTTACCAAACAAAAGCGCTGGCAGGTCGATAGATACACTAACATACACACAAAATTCTAGCTTTCGCAACCAACGGTTGCCTCGTCAGGAAAGAGGGAAGGAGAGGGAAAGACAAAAGGTATGTGCGGATGGATATGTGTGTGTGTGCGAGTGTATACCTGTCCTTTTTTCCCTCTAAGGTAAGTCTTTCCGCTCCCGGGATTGGAATGACTCCTTACCCTCTCCCTTAAAACCCACATCCTTTCATCTTTCCCTCTCCTTCCCTCTTTCCTGACGAAGCAACCGTTGGTTGCGAAAGCTTGAATTTTGTGTGTATGTTTGTGTTTGTTTGTGTGTCTATCGACCTGCCAGCGCTTTTGTTTGGTAAGTCTCATCATCTTTGTTTATATACATATACTGCTTGTGTCTGCTTGTGTCTGTATATGTGTGGATGGATATGTGTGTGTGTGCGAGTGTATACCCGTCCTTTTTTCCCCCTAAGGTAAGTCTTTCCGCTCCCGGGACTGGGATGACTCCTTACCCTCTCCCTTAAAACCCACATCCTTTCGTCTTTCCCTCTCCTACCCTCTTTCCTGATGAGGCAACAGTTTGTTGCGAAAGCTTGAACTTTGTGTGTATGTTTGTGTTCGTTTGTGTGTCTGTTGACTTGCCAGCACTTTCATTTGGTAAGTCACATCATCTTTGTTTTTAGGTATATATATATATATGAATGAAAGTGCTGGCAGGTCGACAGAAGAAATTATGTTATAAGAACCTGAATTTCAGAACAGATTTTGAAAAAGTTTTCACAAATAGAAACTTGTGATTTCTATGGCTGGGAGGGAGGGGGGACGTGTCCATTGGGGGGGCTGGTATGTCTGAAGAAGTGTGTCCCGGCACCTACGGTTTTAGAAATTAAGCACTACGCGTAATGCAGAGAAATGTTGGCTGCAGCCACCATGAGAGATGATGAACATGAAATGCCGTGTTGACAGTTGCTTTTAAGTTACCAGTGACTGACCTGCAGGAAAATACGTGTTTTGTAAGCCTGAATCTAAACTCGTTTGCTAATGTAACCACAGCTTCATAATGTGCAATGTACTCGAGAAAACAGTGGTCAACAACCTGCGTCAGAACTATTAACTACACTCGCTAATCTCTGTGAGCAACTTCAAGAGAGAAAAATTTCAGTTTCAACACGAAAAATAAACTTCATTGGTACCTGAAACTATCCACACACTGGCTACACATGCTGATGTGTTACCAACTAATGAGCAGTCCTAGTTGGCACATGGTTGCAGGTTATAGGTGACACAGGCACAGCATATAGAAAGAATAAAAGTAAGGAAATGTTTTTCTACATTTCTCCAACTATTTGAGAAGAGCACCTTTATTCCGTACTTTGTGTATTACTCACTTCATATGCATCACAGCAGTCATCCAGTTCATTTTGTGGACTTTTATAGACCCTGGATACTTAGTTTCCCAACTTAACTCACAGTAAACTTTTTATTTTTGCAAGCAACATATCCTTTCACTTGATGCAAAAGTTTGCATCACCATGTCTTCTCATTCCATCAATATTTTATGGCCTTGCCAAACCAGTCAAAATGATGATTAGCTGCCCTGATCTTGTGGAAAGAATCCAGATTTTTTACATATTTCTGAATACTTCTGTTCTTGCCCTGCATATGAAGACAAAAGTGTCCTGTTTCACTTCATTCTTATGTTTTTTCTTTACCAATACAATATATGGCCATTTCACTAATCATAAATGTGGCTGTGGTTTGTAGGGCTACTTTGGTAACTGGTATGAGAGGTCCTCCCTCTCAAAGTGTTTCTGCACATGCACACAAATTGTTGCAGTTGGTCTTTAAACACAATTCCTTGTCTGGCTTTCTTTTTGATGTGTTTCAATCACAAATACTGGTTCTTCTCCTTATATTTCATGTTTCACCAGTTGTAACCACACCAAACACACACACACACACACACACACACACACACACACACACACACACACACAATATGGTGGTAATGAAATTCACACATTTTGTGCACAGCACTAGCCAAACAATGAAAGTGAGCTGACCATTTGTTGTGGCAGTATGGCAAAGATGACCAATTCGGGTGGAAGTGTCAAACAAAAAGGAACTTTAATCAGACTTCAGTCTACATCCAAATGTATTAGCAAACATATTTGCAAACATCATCATCACAAAAAGAGAGAATGATGTTATTTGCTCCTAAATTTCTACATGGAGTAGAAGTTAAAAGGAAGGAACATTAAGGTTTATAATATCTTAGACATTAAAGTTGCTAGAGAGGGAGCACAAGTTCAGATTAGAAAATAATGACAAAGGAGTTTTACTAGCCTCTTCCAAGGGAACTAGCTCATCACTTGCCTTAAATGAGTTAATGAAACCCTACATCAGAATGGAATCTGCACCCAACTCCTCTCAGATATGATCGAGCCAGGTGGCACAGTGGTTAAGACACTGCCAGCTAAACTCCTGTCTGGCAGTCAACATTTAGAATTTCATGGTTCCCTTAAATCACTTAAGGCTAGTCAGGATGGTCTCTTTGAAAGGGGCATGACCACTTTCCTTCACTATCCTTCCTGAGTATGATTTTGTGCTCCATATTTAATGACCTCATTGTCAATGAGATGTCAAACTCATATCTTCCTTCTTCCACTTTAGTACAAAATCAGTTTCTTAACCTTTTTGGCACCTCGCTCAGTAGAGAAGGAATTTATGTTTTGCTACTAATGCTGCAGACAGCTTCATGAGGATGTCTGTGCCATTAGGAGACACAGAAACATTCCTTAGGCTATGGCCAATGCTCATATAACTAAAATCATAAAGGATGCAAATGCCAGACATGAAAGCCTGCATTACATGATTTCAATCTGCTTCAAAATTGCTTTTATGGTCTGACAACTTAATTGCTGTCATAGTACACTCAAATGAGAACAACATTCCATACTCATCACTACTACCATAGTGGTGCCAACGGCCTTGCCGCAGTGGTAACACTGGTTCCTGTCAGATCACTGAAGTGAAGCACTGTCGGGCTGGGCTAGCACTTGGATGGGTGACCAGCCGGTCTGCCGAGCGCTGTTGGCAAACGGGGTGCACTCAGCCCCTTGTGAGGCAAACTGAGGAGCTACTTGATTGAGAAGTAGTGGCTCTGGTCTCGGAAACTGACATACAGCCGGGAGAGCGGTGTGCTGACCACATGCCCCTCCATATCTGCATCCAGTGACACCTGTGGGCTGAGGATGACACGGAGGCCAGTTGGTACCTTTGGGCCTTCATGGACTGTGCAGGAGGAGTTTAGTTTAGTTTTGGTTTTAATACCATAATGGCAAACATACATAAACACAAAAACACATGCTATATCACCCAGTACATTGTTCTACACATGTTGATCTGATAATTTCAGTATACAGCCAGCAGCAATGCAAAGTTATACTGACAACAGTTGTCACTGACCAGCTGGGGACAAGGTGCCAATTATATCTTTTGTCACCAAGTATAACATTATCATCATATAAGATTTGTACCTTGTAAACACAAATCTGTACAGGCTTATGTCATTGCATATAGCAAGTAAGTCAGTCTATAAAACTGAAGCAAAAACTTCAAAACCATTTACAAACAATAACATTTAAAAACTTTCACTGGCTTATAGAAGTTGTAAACTAACATATAACAACACACAAGTAACAGAAATATACCTAGCTCTTATTTGTTACACTTATTTTATGAATAAGTGTAACAAATTCTATAAAAACCTTATGCTATATCATTATGTCTATTTGTTCAACATATTGTCCTCCTCTTTTTTCAGTATGTGTGTTTATTTCCATTTCTGTGAGTACATCTTCAACTCTTCCTTTCTTGCTTGTATGTAGTCATTGTAGGACTTTGCCTACCTCTGAAATAATCTAGTCAGTCTGTTTCAAACATGTTGCCACTATGAAATTTTTGTTTTCAACCATCTGTCACAGTTAAGTTGGTAGATACCAGATCTTCACAAGGGATCTTCTTTGTTGTTTACATGGTGCATCAGTCTATTCAGTGTATGCTTAGTACACAAGCTGATATTTACTTTTTTAATCAAAAAGAGACCTTCACAAATCTGTCCAATATTTGACCAATATACAGTTCCAAGTTACATACCAGGGTGTCTACGACCCAGGACATCCGGGAGATCCGGGAAAAACCCAGGATTTTTTTCATCTGGGAGAAAACCGGGATAAACCCGGGAATTTTTTGGAATGCCGGGATTTGTTTTTTTTTTTTTTTTTTTTTTTTTTTTTTTTTTTTTTTTTTTTTTTTTTTTTTAGCTTTCAGTTAAATTTTTGTAATTTTGACTGGTAAGAAACAATATTCTAACAAAGGGTATTGTGTGTCCCACTACTGCAGAATAATACTGCAGCAATAAAACATGAACGGGAGGGAAAAAAAAACTATATACAGGAAATAAACACAGTGCTTATACAAGCGTCTGCCAACAGCAAAATGTGTTAAAGGCCTTAGAAAGACTGTTCAGTGCTTCATAACGACAAATTGCCTCCGTCTCCGATGAGCGTGATGTCGCAACTGTTTACTTTAGATTCGTATGAGCAGGGCGGGCTCATGCGCATGTGCAGTTGAGTTGCACATGTGTAGTACCTTCTCCCACTTCTGGCTACAGAAGTGTGACTGTTAGCTCTATAAGCAGCTGCTGCAGCAAAATGCTACCCGTAAAAATTTTACTGGCACGTGCAAGTTGCCAGATTCACTGGGGGCAAACCGGGGTATCTACCCTGGGTGGAAATTTCAGGGGAATTTGAAGGGGCCACCAAATTCATATCCTTGAGGATAAAAAAACTTGTTTCACAAAGCGCCTAGTATCAAGCGCACATTGGTCTGTTGATTATTCATATGATTTTGAAACGCATCCCTGTTGATTTTTGAACATTTTAGAACATATTCTAAGTTTATTTCTGAATGAATCATAAGTTGAATTTTGAATGTGTGTATAGTGTACGTCATGTATCTGCCAGGGGAATCCCATCGCATCTACAAATAAATTTTCCTACAGACAGAAGGGGACGGGGCTATACGAGCTGAGCAGAATAAAGCCGAACGGATGAATGGCAATCGTTGTTTGTTTATGTGGTTGTGTTTGTGAATGATCAGCGTTATTATAATTACCAGCAAAATCCATAGATTGAGACTACCAGAGTGGAAATAAACAACTAACAGGAATCATAGGTAAGAAAGATTACGTATTTTCTTCTTGGTGTATCCAAGAAAATTAAATTTTGCTAGAAAATTTTTGGCCAGACCGCTACACTAATAAGGACCAGTTGTACTGTCCCCGGTAGCAGTCGCCTGAGTAGCACGGAAAACGTGTTGTATGAACACCTAATAACGCCTGACCGGAGAATAAACACGGAATAACTAAACCGCCGATTGTGACAGGGCTAGTGAAGTTAACTCGAGAATAAGTTACAGAATTAGTGATCACAAGATTGTTTGGTAGAACGAGGAAGGAAAAGAAATGGGGACATCACACAAATTATGGAAGAATAACATGATTCCAAATTTATATGAAAATTTCATACTACTACTTTTCGATCTCATGCTTGAGAAGCTGGAGCATATGAATGAAATGTGAAACTATTTCTGAACATAAAACTTTTTTCTTTTAGTAGGCCTAATAGGCATTTGATATTGGTCCTTTGTGAATTATATTTTCTCATGTTATAAAAATTTATTTGGTGTGTGTTACAGTAGCTGCAGTATTAGACAGGCCTATTTCGTTTTATCTAGCAGACAGTGACAAAATACATGTAATCAGATTGAGAAACTACAAAAGTTTTGGGTACTGTTTGTATTAACAGCTTTTTCAGTATTAGACATTTCTTTTGTTCATGTAGCAAAACATTTGACGACCTTTGATGAGGTAATAGATTCTTTCCCAGAAAGGAAAGCATGCCATGTAAAGCCGTAACAAGATTGGAGAGAAAAAATGCTAGGACTTACGGACTGAAGAAATGTGTACTGTCTTGCTTGTCTCTTCTACTGGTTTCATTTATCTTAAATTTAATTTTAAGTCACACAAAAAAGCAAGTTATTAGCTATAGGCAATAAAGAATGGAAATTTTCTGAAGGGTTCTTGTTCTCCCGGTTACAAATTATCCCATCCAATATTGATTGCGAGGTTTTTTTTCTGATGCATAGAGCAGTCTGAGTTAGGATAATCTCCACGTGACCAGCATTTACTTTTAGTGATTTTGTTGTTTCCTCTTCGTTTATTGTTCTCACATCAAGTGAAAACAAAATGGATTTCTGTGGCCGGGAGCTATCGAGTGAATTAAAATACACTGACATGAGTACGGAAGGCTAAAATATGTTATTAGTTTCAGTTTTTATTTTATTTTATTTCCACCTTTCTGACACCCAAGTATTAATCGCCTTGCAGAACAATGAAGTTATTTTTGTCGATTTGCTAAAGAAATTTGGCTTTTATTTATCTTTTCCGATGAGGCAGTCAATTTATTTGAAACGAAGTGTTTCATTCCACACTATTGGCCAGTTTCAACTGTTCTCTGCATTTCAAAAGTGCATGTTTTCATCTTCTAGCACGTATGACATTATGCCATAATGAAGAACCAAACATTAGATAATACAGTACTGGTACTCCAAGAAAATTTACATCCAAATCTGCACATACGAATGTGCACTTTAAGCTGAATTACGCATTTTAGTATGGTGCACAAAAATTCCGATGCTGTTGGAGCATCCTCTGATGTCTTGTTTCTTTTATGACATAATGTAAGATCTTTTAATGTCTTACACTTACAAGCATACGTGCTTCCAGCATCCTAGTAGCTGCACAAGCGCGATGACGCCTGTTATCTGGCGCTCTCTGGCAACTACTCAAACGAACCTATTTCTAACAGGTCACGGGAAAATATTGCGAATGGTTATTTGAAAAGCGTTATTTTCAAAGTAAATTTCCTTTTATGTAAGATGAACTATGTGGGAGAATGTACGATGAATTTCTTAAATCACAGAGCGTTTGACTCTCATTTAAAAATCAAGTCTTTGAGTACAAACATTTAGAAAAATTTCGAGCCCCGAAGATCAAGATATTTATATCTTCATTAAAAATTTTACTGTCACATTTGTGGTATATATATCTTAAAGAGTAACACATACAAAAAAGATCAACATTATATGTGAAAGCTTAGCTTCTCTTGCAGCTTATTAATCTTCAAGACCAAGATAATATGTGAAAGCACTGCTTTTCTTGTAGTAACAGTATATATAATAATTTAAATCATTAACTTTTCCTATTTGTGTGTACGCCCTACTTAACAGTTATAATGCTATTGGGTGACTACATCACGTGTCCTATGCTCGAATATCCTCTGTCATAGGCTGGCGAGATCACGTGACATGAGCTATGACTAGCTACAAATCGCATTGCAATCTTGATTTCAATGCTTTGGAAAGCAACATGCGGCGTGTGGTAGAATTTAAATTTAGACTTTCCTTATACGAACATATACAGGGAACGAAAGGCTATTTACAATTTGTACAGAAACCAGATGGCAGTTATAAGAGTCGAGGGACATGAAAGGGAAGCAGTGGTTGGGAAGGGAGTGAGACAGGGTTGTAGCCTCTTCCCGGTGTTATTCAATCTGTATATTGAGCAAGCAGTGAAGGAAACAAAAGAAAAATTCGGAGTAGATATTAAAATCCATGGAGAAGAAATAAAAACTTTGAGGTTCACCGATGACATTGTAATTCTGTCAGAGACAGCAAAGGCCTTGGAAGAGCAGTTGAACGGAATGGATGGTGTCTTGAAGGGAGGATATAAGATGAACATCAACAAAAGCAAAATGAGGATAATGGAATGTAGTCGAATTAAGTCGGGTGATGAAACACTTAAAGTAGTAAAGGAGTTTTGCTATTTGGGGAGCAAAATAACTGATGATGGTCGAAGTAGAGAGGATATAAAATGTAGACTGGCAATGGCAAGGAAAGCGTTTCTGAAGAAGAGAAATTTGTTAACATCGAATATAGATTTAAGTGTCAGGAAGTTATTTCTGAAAATATTTGTATGGAGTGTAGCCATGTATGGAAGTGAAACATGGATGGTAAATAGTTTGGACAAGAAGAGAATAGAAGCTTTCGAAATGTGGTGCTACAGAAGAATGCTGAAGATTAGATGGGTAGATCACATAACTAATGAGGAAGTATTGAATAGGATTGGGGAGAAGAGAAGTTTGTGGCACAACTTGACCAGAAGAAGGGATCAGTTGGTAGGACATGTTCTGAGGCATCAAGGGATCACTAATTTAGTATTGGAGGGCAGCGTGGAGGGTAAAAATCGTAGAGGGAGACCAAGAGATGAATACACTAAGCAGATTCAGAAGGATGTAGGTTGCAGTAGGTACTGGGAGATGAAGAAGCTTAGACAGGATAGAGTAGCATGGAGAGCTGCATCAAACCAGTCTCAGGACTGAAGACCACAACAACGACATGTTGCTGCACATCAAAGAACTTTCGAAAACCTATTTTTTTTTTTTTTTTTTTTTTTAACTGAGTTTGGTTTTCTAAAGAGCTGAGAAGTACTACACCAGTGTATAAAACCATAACCATTCAAAGGACTGATAAGTTTTACAGTTCCAAGGAAAAGTATACTGTCACTTAACATGGAAAAAGTATATCTTCACCCTGGAGAAAGTGTAATTTTAACCGGGAAATCCAGGAGAAATCTGGGAATTTTTTTTTCTTGTCCACGTATACACCCTATATATGATAACAATGTTAAACTTTGTGACAATAGATTATAATGAGGCACTGTGTTCCCAGCACATATCAATAGATTTGATCATCTGAGCAGTAGTGACTGTTATCAGTTTTTCTTTTAACTGCTGTCTGCTGTTAGACTGGACAGCATTAAACCAACCCAAGTAGAGCAGTGTTCTGAGCAACACACTTCTGGTCAAAAGTTTTCAGTCACCTAGAATAACTATGGATTTATGGATAAAAATGGGGGTTTCATTTTGAATATACTATCATCACACTGTTCTGATAATAAAACAAGTATAAACATGTAAAGACTAAGCACCTCTTTTGGGAATTTGACTGGTTTTTCACATAGAGGGATGGTGAAGAATACCCACATCAACACTGATGTTCCTTTAAGTAATATTGTTCATGTTCAATAGGTTTCATTCCTTCAACTGTTTATATAGTAACCAGTTCACATTAGTTTACAATACACTGTGTGCATCTAGCAGTGTGTTTGTATACTTTATCTAGTTCATACCATATTACCTCCTAATGGCATGGAAGCAGGAGACTGGAGTTGAAAAACATGCTGTAACTGCTGCACTGCAGCAGGAAGACTATTCTAGTAACATTACAGTAATGGAAGTTGGCATAGCTGAATCTACAGTGGTGTATACATTGCAGTGGTTCAAGCAGTGCAAGTGTTTTGTGATTTGGAAGATCCCAAATAACATTATTCAAGGAACATCATTTCATATGTGTAGGGATAAATGTTAGAAGACTCTTACTGAAACTGAAATTCATGAGAAAGTAAATAGTGTGCGAGCAGTTCCCATCTCTGTCTCGACAGTGCAATGCCGTCTTCGTGAACAATGTTTTAAGGGGTGCAAAGCAGCCAAAAAATCTTTATTACACAAATAAAATAAAATGAAATACTGCAGTGGGCACAGCAGCATAGAAACTAGAGCATGCAGCTATGACCCATGGTGTTATTCGTGGGTGAATCTGAGTTTGAAGTATGTACAAACCATCATTGAATGTTTGTTCATTGACTTCATGGAGAACATATGAAAAGTAAGTTTGTGACACCAAGAGTGAAAGATGGTGGAGGGTCCATCATGGTGTGAGGATGACAGGTGATAAACTCTGTGACTTAGTGATAATTAATGGAACATTAAAGAAGGAAGGTTACCACAGAATGCTGATCAACAATGTAGTTCCATCTAGCAAGAGACATACTGGTTTGGGTTTGTTCTGCAGCAGAACAATGATCACAAACATGCTTCTAATTTGTGCAGAGGGTATGTGAATAGAAAAGAGGAATGTGGGGATCTGAAGTATAATTTGGCCAAGTCAGTCACAATCCCACTATGGGGTGAATGTGACAGGGAGGTCAGAAAACTGAGGTCGTCTAATGTTGAAGATCTATGAACTAATTTATCGATGTTTGGACTGCAATATTGGCGAAAAGCAGTACAAAATCTTATCTCAAGAATGCCAAGACTGTGTGCAGCTGTTCTGCGGATAAAGAATGAATACTCTGGAGAGGCTAAAATCTGAACCATATTGTATTGTACTTAATGACAGAGAAAGAAAATATTTATTTCGTTGGTCTATTTAGTTTTGACAATATGTTTGTACCCTAAAATGAAGTATGTACTTTTTATAATGGGTAACTGAAAACTTTTGACTGATTGTGTATATCATGAGTTTTTATTTCTATGTATTTGTGCCACTAGGGCAGCAGTGTTATTAAAATTGTTAACTAGTATTAAACATTGTTCTCATTTGTGTCTACCATAACAGCAGTTATTCACTGTCCAGTCACATTAATGTGACCATCTGTCAAAAGCATTAACAACCACCTTTTGCCATGCAGACCACTGTGAGATATGCAGGAGTGTCATTGAGGTCCTGGAAGGAATCAACAAGGATGTGGAGCCATGCTGACTTGACTGGCTCATTGGAGTATCCATAGCATAAACAGCCCAATCGCAGAGGCCCAACGTTTTCTTGAGTGGGCATAAATCCACAGAGTTTGGTGGCTAGGGAGAATGGTAAACTCATGCTGGTGCTCTTTAAATCGCGCGTGTAAAGCACGAGCTGTATGACACATTGCATTGTCCTGCTGGTAGATGCCATCGTGCCGAGAAAAAACAAAGTGCACGTAGGCACGGACTTGGTCCCCAAGGATAGATGTGTGCTTGTGTTGATCCATTCTGTCTTCCAGAAAGTTTATTCCTGCAGGGAATGCCACAAAAACATCCCCCAGACCATAATCCATACAGGGTGTTTGCTTTAACACGTTTCACACCATACATTCCAATAAACACCTTGTGTGATATGGCTCAACCATCAGAGCTATTGATGAGTGTTCAAACTACCAACAATCTAGCTAGATAACTGTTCACTGTGGAACATTGGTGTATGGAAGCTTCTGCCTCCATAAGATATTGAAAATCCTGCTGAAACAGTGAACATCAAAGCTACATAGCCTACGCAATTGCCTTGTGAGCATTGTCCAAGTTTTACTTCAATATCAAAGTTCATAGATTACACTGGTGCACCATAATCAAAGCTTGATTTTTCTACTAGCACTTCTCCCAAACATTTTTCCTGGGATTGTCCACCTAAGTATTTGAAGCTACTCACAATAGTAGTTAGAAAAGTGTATGTTCTTTACACCATAATGCTGATTTTCTGTGAACTAATTGTAAGACCAAATTTTCTGCTGCCATCTAATAGCTGGCTGATGATATACTAAGAGTTGTAATTTAGAAAAGACTGCCAAATCATCAGCATTGCCAAACAGAACCTCATATATGTGCAGTCCACCTGATTTTTTTCTTCAAGGCGAGCAACATTGAGAGTTTTCCCATCAAACCTTTTGAACAATTACACACACTCATTGCAGTCTCCAAATACACCCTTCATGAGTAAGGTGGCATAAACACAAAAAGTGTAGTAGCCAGTACATAGCCTTGTTTGACATGAGGAAGACATGTGACAATTAGCTTTTGAAAATTATGATAGCTGCATGTTATTACAGAATGAAGTGATAATGATGGGACTCTAAGTGGAAAGTGTAATTTAGGAGTGAGAGGAAACCATAAGCTTGTAGAAGACTGATTAACACGGTGGTTTCCAATATTCCATATCTACAGCTGATCAACTGCTGCAAAATCACATTGTGTTTGTAGATAAATTCAGGAGGCAAGTGCATCAGAATGACCCATGCAATGATCATTCTAAATACTTAGGAGAAACGTTTTTCAGTATATTTTCCAATTGCTTTGATTTTCCTGCTGTAAGTTAAAGTCAGAATTCTGTGGACTATAACTGTCTTCCCAAGAGGCCAATGAGTACATGCAGATGTTGAAATAATGTAGATTTTCCACTTTTTACAATTTCAGTACAGATGCCATCTTCAACTAAAGCCCAAATCTTGCTAGGAAGTCTATGACTTTGTTGAGTTCAGTACAGGATAATGGTCTACCTCTACTCAATAACTGACATTAGGGAGAAGGCATCATGGTTCCATTTGCTAACTTTCTGTCTGCTAACATGACTCTCTGCTCCCTGGTTGACTGAGATTACCTCACCTGCCTTGAATGACAAGGAGCAGTGTTGCAGGTTGAAAGAGCCTTCTCGATCTCCTCCTAAATTCTTCGTGTGGACCCAGGGTCTGCAGCATTGTGCATGCTTTTGCATAAATTAAGCCAGAAGTTGTTGGTACATTCACAGGCTGTCTACTGAACCTTATTCTTGACAGCAAGGCAAGACATTTTTAATATTTTGTTTTACTTGATGCCTTCGCTTATTGTCTACTGTTCTTAATGGAGCTATGTCTTGCACCACAAACTGAATATACAGCACCTGACAAAAAATGTGAAGCTCTCAGACAACATTGTCAGATGCCAATGTAGCTTTGTACACATTCACACCATCAGAAGGTATGTAAATGATTAGAATTGTATTCTCTGTTACAGTTAGAAAGGCCACCAGAGTGCCTTAGTGTTGTTTGGGTTTAGTGTTGTTTCCAGGCCAGTAGAGTAAATAAGGGGTCAGGTGATGAGCGATAGCTGTGGAGGACAGGGATATGCCACATACTCATCTAAGACAGAGTTATCAGCACCTGACAGAATTATAAAGAGGTCTCATTGTGGCTCTCCATTTGGCAAACTGGTTGAATTATGCACTATCCAGATTTTTGGGGCATTTGTACGAAACAGTGGTTTGATGTTTGACTGCATGGGAACATGAGAGCAGGCACATTTGTCATCTAGGTTCCAGTTGACCACATCTGACCATCACAAGGGAGGACTGCCATGTGCACCAAGTGCAGTGTGACCACTTCACATCTACGTCTGCCATTTGAGACTAAATAGTGGAGTACCTGCTACATTGTGTCATCTCACACCATTTATAGGAAACCAACAGCAGCCATACTAGGAAATTACCTTCCCATGCATAGGCTGCTTTTAACATCACAACACAAGTGGTTGTTTGGAACCCTGCAGTGACTAAAAAGCATAGACTGCTGATGAAAGGCATTACATTCTGTTCTGCGGTAAATCATGGCTCTGCAGTACCCTAGATGAGCATTGTTGGCAAGTATGTTGGTGACCTGGGGAGATATCCCATTTTTCCAGTGCTTTGGGGATGTACAGCATTGTTACTCCTGGCATCATGGAGTGGGGAGCCATCAGGTATGATTTAAGGTCTCTGATGTCGCAAATGGAGCGAGGGAAAAAAAGACTGTTTATACGCCTCTCTATGAGCCCTAATTTGTCTCATTTTGTCTTTGTGGTACTTACGTTAAAAGTATGTTTGCAACCTTATAATCATTCTGCAGTAGAGCTCCAAACATTGTGTTCCTTCCAGGGATTCCCATTTGAATTCATGAAGCACACCCATAATACTGATATGTTGATCAAACCTACTGGTAACAAACAAATCTAGCAGCACATCCCTGAATTTCGTTGATGTCTTTCTTTAATCCGATCTGGTGGGCATCCCAAACAAGCAAGTAGTACTCAAGAATGAATCACTCAAGTGTGTTCTATATACACTTTCCCAGAATTCTCCCAATAAACCAAAGTCGACCATTCTCCTTTCCTTCTAATGCCCTTACATGCTCATTGCAGTTCGCATCATTATGCAGAGTTATGTGTGGATATTTAATGAACATTACTGTTTCAAGGAGTTATCCACTAACAATATATTAGAATATTACAGGAAAATCCATGCTGATTTGTGGACAGTTGCTTTTCATCTCAAGGAAATTTATTACGGGGTTAGCAACACTCCATGGTAGAGGGGGATCCCCTGACTAGACATAAACTCATGTTGTAATGTCCAGTTGCATGAAAGATGTCGCTAACAAAGCCTGCCAAGTGTGAGCCATGTGCTGCAATCTGCTTCCTACTTGCATATCAAAACGGTTTACGGTGAAGGTGTCACAACAGAACAAGTATGTTTAAGTGGTGCAGCAAGTTTAGTGGAGCTGGAACAAATGTTCATGATGAACAGAGGAGTGGAAGACCTTCCATTTTGACTGATAGGTTGGTGTAAAAACTTGAGGAAACTGTTTGTGAAGAACGCCTGTTGACAGTGGATGAAATTTCTGTGTTGTTTCCACAGCTCTCCAGAACTTTCCTATATGAGACACTAACAGAAATGCTGGTATACTAGAAACCATGTGCAAGATGGGTCCCAAAACAGCTGACATAACAGCACAAGAAAAATCGGGTAAGGAGCACCCCCAAGTTTCCTGAGTGACTTGATTGGATGGTGAGGATGTCTGAGCTCTTTTGTGACTGGAGACAAAACATGGGTCGCTCACACATGGGACAAAAAGACAGTCATCACAGTGGCGTCACACCAATTCCCCATCTGCCAGAGATTCAAAACTATCATTTTAAGCCAAAAGATCACGACTTCAGTGTTTAGGGACCGAAGTGGCACCATTTTGCTCAAATATTGTGATACACTAAAAAATCTCAAAAGGAGCATTCAAACCAGGGAAGGGGTGGTAGATTCTGACAAGAGGAGTGTGTTTATTGCACAGTAATGCTTGTCCTCACATGGCCCTAGCCATTGGGGTGCTTTTGGAGTCATTTGGTTGGGATATTTCAAACATTCCCCCTCCCCTTGTCTGCCATTGTTCCCCTGACCTTGCACGTTTAGGTTATCGGGTTATCACATTTTCACCTCCCGGAAAGCATGCATAAGTGGAATTAAATATTCAGCTGACAAGCAGGTAGAGAAAGAGGTTCTGAAGTGGGGTAAGAAGCTGGCAGAAGAGTTCTTCAAGAAGGGCATAAGGAAGTTTGTGCAATGGCTCATCACATGCATTGATCAGGATGGTGATTACGTGGAAAAATAGTCAGCAAGTGTGTCAACAATATCCTGTATTTTTTTCACATACACTTTTCGTAAAAAAATATAAAAATCTAATGCACTAACTTTCTGAACATGCCTTTTAGAAAACCTAGTACACTAACTTTCTGAACATGTCTTGTATATTCGAACTTAGAACATGTGCAAGATTTCTGCTGCAAACTGATGTTAAAGATATTGGTCTGTAATTTTGTGGTCAATTCTTTTACCCTCCAACTTCTCTATAAAAGGGATACTTATTACTGTGCCCTCCATAGGGGAGTCTATTGTTGTTTTGGTCTTCAGTCCTGAGACTGGTTTGATGCAGCTCTCCATGCTACTCTATCCTGTCCAAGCTTCTTCATCTCCCAGTACCTACTGCAACCTACATCCTTCTGAATCTGCTTAGTGTATTCATCTCTTGGTCTCCCTCTAGGATTTTTACCCTCCACACTGCCCTCCAATACTAAACTGGTGATCCCTTGATCCCTCAGAACATGTCCTACCAACCGATCCCTTCTTCTGGTCAAGTTGTGCCACAAACTTCTCTTCTCCCCAATACTATTCAATAATTCCTCATTAGTTATGTGATCTACCCAACTAATCTTCAGCATTCTTCTGTAGCACCACATTTCGAAAGCTTCTATTCTCTTCTTGTCCAAACTCATTTATCGTCCATGTTTCACTTCCATACATGGCTACACTCCACACAAATACTTTCAGAAATGACTTCCTGACACTTAAATCTATACTCAATGTTAACAAATTTCTCTTCTTCAGAAACGCTTTCCTTGCCATTGCCAGTCTACATTTTATATCCTCTCTACTTTGACCATCATCAGCTATTTTGCTCCCCAAATAGCAAAACTCCTTTACTACTTTCAGTTTCTCATTTCCTAATCGAATTTCCTCAGCATCACCCGACCTAATTCGACTACATTCCATTATCCTCGTTTTGCTTTTGTTTATGTTCATCTTATACCCTCCTTTCAAGACACTGTCCATTCCTTTCAGCTGCTCTTCCAAGTCCTTTGCTGTCTCTGACAGAATTACAATGTCATCGGCGAACCTCAAAGTTTTTATTTCTTCTCCATGGATTTTAATACCTACTCCGAATTTCTCTTTTGTTTCCTTTACTGCTTGCTCAATGTACAGATTGAATAACATCAGGGAGAGGCTATAACCCTGTCTAACTCCCTTCCCAACCACTGCATCCCTTTCATGTCCCTCGACTCTTATAACTGCCATCTGGTTTGTGTATTCCACACAGGAGTTTCCAGTATCATCTGGGCATTATACTCACTTTTAACAGTCAGACTGCAGCATAATGTATGGTAGTTGTTTTTTCAAAATGGTAAGTTACTTTATTTTAGATGGAAACAAGAGGGAGTGAGAGCAAAAATGATGAGAGGCAAATAGGAACTGTGAGTGAGGCAAGGGAGTTAGAGCTCTGGCTTAGTACATGATTCATTTGTTTAAACTGTGAAACTGAGACTAGTATTGTGAGACCATAGCTGCTGTAAATAATTAAGTTCAGCAACTTTTGCATTTTGTGTCATTGCAAGTATTCGAGACAATAATAGCAACTTAAGCATATTTTCTGAATTTATTTTTTAATCTCTTATTGAATAATATCATTGGGCAACTCAAGTAATAGAAAGTGAGTTCTAATTGCTCAAAACTACACACTAATAATAATAAATTATGTTCAGGCATGCTTACCTTGCAGACAAGTCTTTTAACAAAATTGTATTTAATTTCAGCCTCACAGATTAGGGTTTAAGGAGGAAGATAATGATTTCATGCTGTGTCAGTGAAAAGGTCATTAGATATGAAGCATAAGAGTAGATTGGGAAGGATGGGGTTGGGAATTGGCTGCAGCCTTTTCAAAGAAACATCCTAGTATTCACCTGAATTGATTTTAAGAAAGCCTATAGAAAACCCAAATGTGGTTTGTGATTTGAATGTCTCTCCTTTTTAATATGAGTCTAGTATCTTAACCACTGAATTAAATTTCCACATTTACATTTATGGACAGAAAAATAAGGCATACTCTTTATAATTGCCCTTGGTACAAAAACTGATGAATTACACTGTGATGGTAATTATGTACCACTTTTGTAGTGATGTAAAATGCCTCAAGTATGTAAAAGTTTATTTTAAAAGTGAATTGAGGTTGGTTTTTCTTGACAAGAAACTTCTTTTTCAAAAATAAAATTTTATAGGAAACTTAATAAGTGTAGACAGTGTAAAAGAATAACACACTTATAGTCAGTTAAAATATTCCATGCTATTGTACAGATTCATATACATTGTATGCACTCATCTACGTATGAACACCATCCACTCACATATAAAAATGACTTTCTTTAAGGAGAGTGACCTATTCCACATCATTATAATATTGTGAAACTGATTTATGAAACAAATAACTAATTCTCATAATAACTTTATTCCGTAAGTTATTTATATAACAGCTCTTACAGATAGTACCTTTATTCTTCAATAACTTGAAAATTAACTACTCATAAACTATTTTCAAATTTCCATGTTGCAACAATTCATCTGAGTCTCTCTGTATTACGTCTCTTAAATGTCTGGGATATTTTGTGTAGCCAAAATATCATATTTTATGGGACATTAAAATTGTGTAGTTTTATTCAACTCTGGAATCAGAGTCTATTTCTCACAAAACAGTGTTGAAAACTTTTTACTGCTCATGGAACATAAAGAAACCAAACAAATGTAAAAGCTCTGTACATAAGGTGAAACGAATCTCCAGTTTCTAGAAAACTGTACTTTTAATTTGGACTAATAGAAAGCCTATAATAACAGCTATGAAGCAAATAAGGTAACGTGGCAAATACCATAGCTCAAAGAAATGGTGCTTCTTTTAGGTACTAAAAACCGCTATTGGACTATCGAAAATCAAAATTAATAATGTGCCATACAAGCTCAATCCTCAATGATGTGTAACTTATTCTAGATAATTCCCACCTGCTTGTTTTTCTATAAGTTGGATAAGTTACTACCTCATTGTAAGTGACAGCTGGAGAGAACAGGATGCCAACTGTATAGGAAAAGATAGATTGCTACTTATCATAAAGAAGATACAATAAGTTGCAGACAGGCACAATTAAAAGACACTTACATAAAGCTTTCAGCCACAGCCTACATCAGCAAAAAAGAAACACACCCCATACGTACACACAAGCAAGCACACGTCATGCACAAATGACCACCATCTCGGGCATAAGGTGTGCTTGCTTGTATGTATGAATGGTGTTTGTTCCTCTTTTGCTGATGAAGGTTGTGGCTGAAAGCTTTATGTAAGTGTCTTTTAATTGTGCCGTCTGCAGCTTTTAATGCATCTTCTTTACAGTAAGTAGCAATCTGTCTTTTCCTCCATTGTTGATATTCCTACCTGGAGTTTCCATTGGTAGAACGGAATGTCACCTTGAGTACACCATGACTCATATTTACAAATAAATATTATGCTGTACGTATGAGCAGAAGAAAGAGTCTCAAACAAAAGAATGTTACAGGCATTTGGGAAATTACCTGTTCCCAAGTTTAGGATACTAGTATTATTTCTGATACCAGACCAACATTGTTTCAGAATCAGACAACCTTGGAAGCACTGATTCGGAGGTTAAGAAGATTTTAACACTGCACCTGCCTATTTCAGAGTACGATACATTGGGCAGTGACTCAGAAGGAGAACTTCCTGGGGGCCAAGTGGCAGCCAGTCAGGAGCTTGTTTCTTTCAGACATAGAATGGCAAGAGGTGAGATCCACGGTACGCAAAACACTCCATTTTTCACTACAGTTATAATTCTTTAAACATTATTAATAGAGTACTATAGCTAGAGCTAAGTGTACAAAGGTTAAGGAGTACAGAAAAATAAAACAAGGTTTGTTTGCACAGTAGAGGTTTCAGTATTATCATTTTATAATTGTGCATGGAAACTGTAGACAGCATCTACAAGATTTCTTTACATCACCTTTGATTACCAGTAATGGAGTCCCTGAATTTCTTTTGTTGTTTACTGTGCTGTTAAAGTGTTTTGTTACAACATTTGAAAAACTGCAAAGCTCAGTCTAATTGCTCCATCATAGTTCAAAATATAAATAGTAAATTACTTATGCACTAAGATATCAGAATTTCTGATTTCTTGCAGGACTGTGGTTTATTGCATCGTAATGCCCTCTGTGTGCTATGTTACTGTATTGTGGTCTTTAATCTGCAGAGTGGTTTGGTGCAGCTCTCCACACTAGGTCAACCCTGTGCAATCCACTTCATTGATGCCTCAGGATGTGTCATATTAATCTATCCTTCCTTTGGTCAGGTTGTTCCATAAAGGCCTTTTCTCCACAGTATGATACTGTATCTCTTCATTAGTTTCTCAATCTACCCATTTTATCTTAAGCAGTCTTTTGTAACACCACATTTCAACAGCTTCTGTTATTTTCCTTAAAGAATTTTTTATATAAAATCCTTTAATAGTCCAGACCGGAATATTTTAACAATCATTGATTACTAATTCTGGCTGAGCAATAAGCCATCTTCAGGTCAGTTAATGAAATGAGTGCAGTGTCTCAATCATAACACTGGGTGAGGACACAATGTCATCAATACAACACATGCTTGTGCATGAAAGTGACCACAGATAAAGTTTTACATGTTATAAATTGACGAAAAATTATGTAAATGGTATCTTTCATATTCAAACATTTATGCAAATCACACACATAGTGTAGCAACATTGTACCACTTAATAACAGTGTAAAGTGCCCAATACAGAGCAGTGAATGGAGTTGCAATTATAGTGTAGTGTCAATCAACAACAGTCATGAGTGCCAGATCAGACCACTGAGCAGGTCAGTCTGCTCGTTGCTCTGAATTGGGCACACATTACTGTTGTTGACTGATACTATGTTATGTCTGCAAGTAAGTTCACTGCTCAGTGTTGGGCACATAACACACAATATTAAGTGCTACAACATTACTGTTCAGTATGCATGACGTTCTTACATGTTTGAATAAGAAAGATATTGCTTACATGATTATTCATCGATTTGTAATGTGCAAAACTTTTCCTGTCGTCTCTTCCATGCACAAGCGTGTGTCATATTGATGGCATTGTGTCTTTGCCCAGTCTTATGATTAGACACTGCATTCATTTTGTTAACAGCCCAGCAGACGTTGGTAATCAATGATTGGAAAATGTTGGAATCTGGCTATTTAAAGATTTTACTAAAAAAATCCTTAACATTTAACACCCTAAGCTTCTATTCTCTTCTTGTGTGAACAGCTTATCATCATGTTTCATTTCTGTACAAGGCTACACTCCACACAAATATCTTAAGAAAAGACCTGCAAATACATTTATACTCAGTATTAGCTGATTCCCTGCCCCTGACAAATGCACACACACACCATCGCATGCACCCTCCCATGAATGCATTTCTTGCTGTTGCCAGTTAGCATTTCATAATCTCTCTATTTCAGCCATGGTCAGTTCTTTTGTCCCCCAAATAGCAATTATTACGCTTAGTGTCTCATTTTGTATCAAATACATTCAGCATTACTCAATATAATTCAACTATGTTTCATTACCCTTGTTGTTGAATTTTATCCAAGTTCATCTTACAACCTCGTTTCAAGATATTATCCATTCTCTCCAGCTGCTCTTATAAGTCTTTGCTACATTTGAAAGAATTACCGTGTTTTTTCAAACCTTATAGCTTTGGATCATACAGTGCAGGCATTCAAAGCTTGGTATTCCCATTTGGTTATATGTTTATGCCCTGTTCTAAGGCAGGTTTCTGTGCAGGGTAGGCTACAGCCCTGCCTCATTCTCTTTTCAACTACTGCCTCCATTTCAGTCTGGTTTCTGTACAAGTTGTGGGCCATCCTTTGCTTCCTGTGTTTTATCCACGCTATCGTCAGGATCGTAAACAGTATATTCCAGTTAATCTTAAACATGGCTGCAAATTTCAGTTAAAATTGCCAAAAGCTTACTATAAATCTATAAATGCTATACATTTAGGTTTGCCTTTTTCTAAACTATCTTCTAAGATAAATAGTGTTAGTATTGCCACCCATGTTCCTATATGTCCCCAGAATCCAAACTGATCTTGCCCAAAGTTGGTTTCTACCAATCTTTCCATGCCTCTGTAAATAATTTGTATCAGTATTACGAAACAACATTTACACTTGCCAGATCCCGCCTTCTTTGGAACTGGGAGTATTATGTTCTTTCTAGACATCTGAGGGTGTTTCATGTGTCTCGTACATCTCGCATAGCAGATGGAACAGTTTTTTTGTGGTTGGTTCTCCAAAGTATCTTAATAGTTTTGAGAGAATGTCATCTACTTAATTTTGAGAGAATGTCATCTACTGTTTGTCTGTATGCTGTGGTGTTGCTGTTTCACCGCAAAGTGTCAACGTGCACCTCTCATGAGTAATAGGCAGCTTCATCTTGTCCGTGGATCATTTCAGGAGTGCCTAGTAGTACACTCCCTCTGGTTATCCCCCATACTCAGACAGGAGCTGATGAGCAGAGGCCAGAGCACACACAGAAGGTATTCCTTTGATGGGACTTTAGTGAGCACATCCAGTTAAGAGACGAGTAAATTGGTGACTCCAGCTTGTGTGCTCGCTCCATTTATATACCGTGCTCTCTTAGGAGGCAATGATGAAACAGATGAGGTGGTTATTTGACAAAAGATAGAAGACAGATATTCACATGGTGTATTCTAATATACTTTATATATCGTACACAACAGTAGATAAATTGAAGTTTATCTAGATTCTCACATGATTGCTTTATCTGAGAATATTATTACATCTGTAGTAAATATTTTTTAGATATGTCAAAATGGAAATTGGATGTGTGGCAGTTTTCTAAAAGAGCAAAGGATGAAAAATCAGGTATATGTTGCTTGTCCTGTGACACAAGTGGAGGAATGTCTAAGCTCCACTATCATTTAAAACAAAGGTACAGATATTATTATAATGATGAGCAGCCAAAATATAAGTGAATCTAGAAGTAAGAAAAGGAAAACATGTACTTGAAAATATCTGAAGATAATTGTATGCAGACAAAAAAATGGCTCTGAGCACTATGGGACTCAACTGTTGTGGTCATAAGTCCCCTAGAACTTAGAACTACTTAAACCTAACTAACCGAAGGACATCACACACATCCATGCCCGAGGCGGGATTCTAACCTGCGACCGTAGCGGTCGTGCGGTTCCAGACTGTAGCGCCTTTAACCGCTCGGCCACTCCGGCCGGCGTATGCAGACAAATCAGGAACAGAGAACGTCGGGTGGGATGATGGATGGGGGGCAGTGTACATGTGGGAGTATATAATTCATCAATATAAACGTTTCATCTGGAAATAAATTAAGTAATAAAAATCTATTTACAACTGAATTTTTCTGATGTTCTTACCATTGTTTAGTTCTGATTGGAATTTTGTTTCTCTGCCAAGATAGGAGATACTTGATTGATCCTGTATTACCTTCTGAAAATTTTAATAGAGTGAATCAGATTCTGTGTTTTTTGGGGTATTGGGACATATGAAATTCATTTAATTTGTGTCATTTGTAGAATATTTAACTTTGTAATGTTATTAATTAGTAACTTTTTTCAAGAACTAAGTTTAATTAAAAGAAATGAATGATACCTGTAACTTGGTGGTTAATAAGGTTACAATAATGTGCTGTTCACTACTTTATGAAGCCATAGACAAATAGTCACTAAGGGAAATTAGAGATCTCAAGACTCTGACTGAAATGGTGGGAATCCTACACCCCTACAAAAATCACTCCATAGTCACCACTACAGCAAACATACCTGGTGTACAGCAGTGGCATGGGGGGAAAAGATGAATAGTAGGCTAATCTAAACTGTGAACTATACAACAATAAAAATATTAATTTTTTTATTAATTTACTTTGGATGAAACAGAAACCAGAAATCCCCTGGATACTACTCTTCTGTATTATAATAAATTCCTTCCATTATTTTGATATTGTTTGTCACATGGAACCAGAATGCCTGAAACCCACAGCTGTCACATTGATAGTCATTATTCTCACAGCATATTCCATGCAAAATGTTGGAGAATGACCATGTGCATAAATGATCAAGTGTAAGATACAGATACAGTCACCCATAAAAACATGAAGCTCTTCATTGTAACAACTGAAACATAATGAAGTGTGTAGGTTTCCACAGCCAATGCCAATTTTGAATGATGTCCATTGGGGCTTTTGGCTGCATTATTCTTAAAACCGTGAGTGACAAAACAATTGGGTTCTGGAGGTGGCCTACTCTTTACACTGTGTTCTGTATTGACTTTCATGTGATAAAGAGCATCACTGATACGGATATAACTGGTTTGTTCGAAGTCAAGAAACCTGTTGACGAGTGATCATATCAGAAGCAATTGCTTGTGCTACTCCAGCAGACGACTGGAAGGCAATAGTCAATCAGCATTTTGCACCCAGCAAAAATATTTTCCTGCAGAAGGCATCAATGCAATGCAGCATTCCTTTTGTGGCTGCTTGTCTCTTCCATTGCACACAAGGTCACGTGGAGCTGCTGCTGAACAAACACATGCAGCCCATTGGACTGTGTCTGTTGGCATGCAGGACATAAACAACTTGCAGCTGTCCACCCTGATCATGTTGGTCAGACATCTATGACTATCTTGATAGTGTTTCTTATTTCTTGTTGCTTCATTCATGCCTGCCTGGGAAGCATACAAATTTCTTGGTAACTGGTTGACCAACTATAGTCCAAATGATGGTACATTATTGCCATTTTGCAGTTTTGCCACACTCACAAGTAGTGCTTGTGCTCTGATACATATTTGCTTATCAGTCTTCCAATGTACCAAAATATACATTGCTGAACTCACACCAAACATAGTTTATGCTAGTAGTGCAGAGAGCATTGGCAGAATCCTACATGACAGGAGATGATTTATATCTTACATCCACTATATGGTATCAGATTGATGTCAGTAACAAAGCACCTTACCTTGCTGGAATCTTTGTTTTATGATAAGTGAGCAACTGGAAATTGTTTTCATATTTCTTTATCATTGTAGACTTTTATAATTGCCTGGAGCTTATTTAGGTCATGTTTGATGTTGTCAGCTAAAGTAATGATCTGGTTCACTACGTTATCAACTAATACACATAAGATTAAAGTATGTCATCGCCATTTATAAAAAGTTAGGTAACTGTTTGCGTCTTGGTTGTGTAAAGACATTTTAACTGTAAAACTTGAACACCATTTTAAACCAAACCAAACAACATCTATAAGAATAAGGATCTTGAAAATAAAGCTACAATTAAACACAATTACATAAAAGCAACAGATACAAACATATACAAAAAAGAGACTGCTTGATCATGACTAAAGAGAGTGAAAGATTGGTGAAATGAGCCTATTGATGAATTTATTAGAAATGCCATGTATCTCCGGCCAAGGAAGGAAAAAACTACATGAGACAAAAGGGATGTTAGTAGTCAGCTGCTAGCAACTGCCAGTGTATTGAAACTTGAGAAGACTTTTCTTTCACCCTGGTCTGTTGTTTCTTCCTTGGAATGAGGTTGTGAGTGACTTTCCTACAAAATTCTTGATGATTCTTGTTCCTCCTAACACATTCTTCTCTTTGTCTGGTTGAATCTATGTGATTTTTCAGTACCTTTGTCTGGTATCATCAGGTAAGTAGAAACTTTTTCTTTCTTATATCTTATTAACAAATCATCCTGTACATTATAAATACATTTGCAGTTGCCTTACCATCTCATGGTAGTGGGTTCTTATTTGAGACACTGGAAACATTAAATAAGCACAAATCCTTATATGACACCATGGAGCAACTTATACCATGTTGTAACGAGTAGTTTGTCTTGCCCCTCCTTCATTTAGTTTGGGGGGAGGGGGGGGGGGGGGAACAAGGAAGACAAAGAACACAAAATGGAGGAACAAAATGTAAGAAGACTGTAGGAGAAATGTATGGGAGGAAGGTAGTGCATGTATGAAAGAATGTTTGACAGTGTGCAGACAAGAGGAGGAGGAGAGGGGGATTGGAGGGAGGGAAGGAATAAGAGAGGGGGGAGAGAGAGAAAGAGACAGAGAGAGAGAGAGAGGGGGGGGGGGAGGGGGAGAGAGAGAGAGAGAGAGAGAGAGTGATAAATGAGGAAGAGTAATGTAAATAAAAATCTCTACTGTGGTCTTGATGAGTTTTCTTTTATCAAAACAAAAGTAAAGGTTGTGTTTGTTCACTAACACATTCAATAAGCCATGAAGCACAGAATAGATGGAAGGTTTCAGACGACATTGTGAAACAATATGAATTATGTGTTCACTTTTAAAATGTCATATTTTCACAGAGAACTGATGTTTGGATGGGATTTATGTGGCAAAAGCAAATATTTTTATAGTGAGTTAAACTCTTATGGTAGCTGATCTGTAACACATCTCCCATATAGCCACAGAAATACATCGACAAGCAGTAAGTTGTAAAAAATGGAAGCTGAAAAATTAATTTCTCATCAATTGTAGGGTCATTAGAGCAAATTAGGAAGGAAGATGATTGGTTAACATCATATAACTGAAGATATCATTATAAATTGAACAAATTCAGATTGAACAAAAATGAGCATCAAGAAAGAAATTGTCATCTACTCAAACATATCCCAGTTTTCACCTTAAGTCAGGGCTTCATAACATACGTGCTCGCGGAGCAAGCTGTGAGGAGCAAGGCGCGAGCACAGAGCAGCAGGAGCACGCTACCCCCACTACCGGACCAGAGCGGAGAGTGGGGAGAGTCACTTGGGGAACACAACAGCTGCCGCCAGTCAATGTAAATCCGCGGCCACCTGCAGGGATATCACTCACGAATTATTACTGCGACAAATGAAACAAATAAAGGAGAATGTACACGTGCCACAAAATTTTATTAGCTTACTGTATGCCTCTACATTCGTATTAATTTGTGTACTGTTACACAATGAAAGGTGTCACTGAAGTGTGGGATTCTCGGTTATCTTGTACTTTTTGCTCTTTACAATTGCGTCTATGTTCAGAGTAATTGTTCTTGTGCATTGTAGGCGCAGCGTGCAGTTTAAATTTCGATCAGACAATGGGTTTCTTAGGCGCGTCTTGTTACATTTCATTGCAGAGAACAGTTGTTCACAAACATGCGTGGAACCGGACATTGATATTATTGTAGCAGCCAGTTAGTGCAAACGAGGAAATCTATCCTGAGGGAAGTGTCTGTAGAATTCCAAAATGTTTTTCTTGTTCTGAAATTTGTCTCTGTATTCTCTGTCACACTGCAGGTCAATAATTTCTTGTTGCAGCTCAGGATGAATCTCTTCAATCTTCTCTGAATATGGAGAGGAGAACAGATCAGAATCAATGTCTAGTGCTGTCAGATCTTGAAAGCGTTGATCTAATTCTTCCTTAAGGGCAACTAAACTATGTGAATAACGTTCACAGTCTTTGTGAACATCTTTCATGGATGATAATTTAGGAAAATTAGCTAGATTTCCTGTTTCCAGCTGACTCACCCAAAGTGTCAATTTCATTTTAAAAGCTCGTATTCGATCTATGAAATGAGTAATTATCAGATCTGTACCTTGTAGTGAAATGTTCAAAGCATTCAGATGGCTAGTTAAATCTGCTAAGAATGCAAGATAACATTTCCATGAAGGCTCTTTCAATTCAGGAACACACATGTTATTTATTTCCATGAACATATTTATCTCATCTAATAGGCAAAAAAATCTTTTTAATAATTCGTCACGACTAAGCCAGCGGACCTCGCTGTAATAAGGCAGGCTACCATACTGTCTTTCCACATCCTCAAGGAAGCTTTTAAATAGCCTGTGTTGTAGCCCATGCTTCCTTATATAATTGGTTGTACGAACAACAACACTCATCACATTTTTTAGAGTGATACTCTTTGCACATAAGTTTTCCTGGTGGATCACACAGTGAACGCCCCTTATTTCATTCGGCACAGTCAGTTTTTGCATTTTCTCCTTCAACAGCGCAACGAAACCTGAATTTTTTCCCTGTCATCGCTGGTGCACTGTCTGTAGACACTGAAACTAAAGAATTCCATGACAATCCTGTATTTTCAACACTACTTAAAATATCACCTCCGGTTGTAGTGTTCTTCATGGCTACTACATCGAGGAGCTCCTCCCTCACCTGAAGATCTATATTAACACCTCTAATAAATATGGCAAGCTGTGCTGTTCCAGTAATATCAACACTTTTGTCCAGAGCTAGAGAATACGCCATAAAATCTTTACAGATATATGCAAGCTGGCTCTGGACGTCGTCTGCCATGTCCTGTATGCGATGCATAATGGTCATGTTAGATAATGGCACAATCCGAAACTGTTCAACTTGAGATGGACACAAATGTTCCGCTGCAACTACCAAACATTCTTTTATTAAATTGCCATCAGTGAAGGGGCGCAGGGATTTTGCTAAAAGCAAAGCAATTTTGTAACTCACTCTGAGAGCTGCCTCAGTTGATTTTTCTTCGTCATCCAGATCTTCTTCAGATAGCTTCCTTTTCAGTTTAATAACTTCCTGTGCATGAACTGGTCCATCACATTTTCCACTTCTGTAGTCTTTCACGTGGTATGACATATAATGTCATTGCAAATTAAATTTCCTAAAAGAATTCAGCGTTTTGTGACATACTAAACATTTTGCAACACCATCTTTTTCTGTAAAAAGATACAATTCCTGCAATGGGGGTTGAACTGCGAAAGCATGGTTGGGGTTACACAACAGTGACTTGACATGATTCTTAATCAGCGAAGTGACTGTTTGAGCTGAATGTAGTACTTTAAATGTTACATAGACGGCGCAAATTCAATAGGCACGCTGCGGCCCTATTCAAACGTGCGCGCTCATTTCCTCTCCCTCCCTACTCGGCGACCTTGCACCTGCTCGCGAGCACATGCCTGAGCAGACGTGAGTACTCGTGCTCAAAACCAGCCAGTTGTTTAAGCCCTGCCTTAAGTGATTTAGGGAAACTGTGGAAACTTACACCTGTTGAAGAGGGTTAGGAATTGGGTTCTACTCCTCCTGGATGGAAGTTTAATGCCATAACCATTACATTGTAGTGCTAGCTCAGATGGGCAAGGATACAACATAAAAACAGACATGGCCATTTTATAAGATCAGTGAAAACATTTGCATTGATTGATTAAGGGGAAGCATGGAAAAGTGAATGAAGATGGTGGGAAAAAAATTGGAAAATCTCTCCTGCTCAATAAAAGACCAGTTCCTTAACTACCACTATGTTATCTAATTATATTGGTCGTGTAGCAGTTGCTGTTCTCCCTTATCAATTGATCACCAAGGATAATGTCCAAATATGGCCTTTTCAATAGGAAGAAGTGCAGCAGAACTCATCATGTTTCTTTGCACTGAAGGTATACAGCCTCCATGAGGTAAGTTGTTCCACACAAAAATTGTAAGGTAAACTGACAATGATGCATAAAATTGGGCAGTCCTTAAAATTTTTAAAAGTGGCATGGATGTAGCTTTCCCCCAGAACACTCTGTACAACAGTATTTAACATCAGCACTTTGTCTTCTACCTCATGTGCTCTCATACTATGCCACTATCACAAGTGAGATGAGAATGAATGAATTAATGAATAGATCTCGTTTCTAGAAATTTCTGATGATATTGAGGAAATACTGCATAGAGTGGATAATGTTTACCAAAAAAATGCGGTTGCTAAATGAAGATAACTTGTTGTTGTTGTTATGGTCTTCATTCCTGAGACCGGTTTGATGCAGCTCTCCATGTTACTCTATCCTGTGCAAGCTTCTTCATCTCCCAGTACCTACTGCAACTTACATCCTTCTGAATCTGCTTAGTGTATTCATCTCTTGGTCTCCCTCTATGATTTTTACCCTCCACGCTGCCCTCCAATACTAAATTGGTGATACCTTGATCCCTCAGACCATGTCCTACCATCCGATCCCAAGCCAAGTTGTGCCACAAACTCCTCTTCTACCCAATTCTATTCAGTACCTCCTCCTTAGTTATGTGATCTACCCGTCTAATCTTCAGCATTCTTCTGTAGCACCACATTTCGAAAGCTTCTATTCTCTTCTTGTCCATACTATTTATCTTCCATGTTTCACTTCCATACATGGCTACACTCCACACAAATACTTTCAGAAACGACTTTCTGACACTTAAATCTATACTCGATGTTAACAAATTTCTCTTCTTCAGAAACGCTTTCCTTGCCACTGCCAGTCTACATTTTATATCCTCTCTACTTTGACCATCATCAGTTATTTTGCTCCCCAAATAGCAAAACTCCTTTACTACTTTAAGTATCTCATTTCCTAATGTAATTCCCTCAGCATCACCTGACTTAATTCGACTACGTTCCATTATCCACGTTTTGCTTTTGTTGATGTTCATCTTATATCCTCCTTTCAAGACACTGTCTATTCCGTTCAACTGCTCTTCCAAGTCCTTTGCTGTCTCCGACAGAATTACAATGTCATCGGTGAACCTCAAAGTTTTTATTACTTCTCCATGGATTTTAATACCTACTCCGACTTTTTCTTTTGTTTCCTTTACTGCATGCTCAATATACAGATTGAATAACATCAGGGAGAGGCTATAACCCTGTCTTACTCCCTTCCCAACCACTGCTTCCCTTTCATGTCCCTCGACTCTTATAACTGCCATCTGGTTTCTGTACAAATTGTAAATAGCCTTTCGCTCCCTGTATTTTACCTCTACCACCTTCATAATTTGAAAGAGAGTATTCCACTCAACATTGTCAAAAGCTTTCTCTAAGGCTACAAATGCTAGAAATGTAGGTTTGCTTTTCCTTAATCTATCTTCTAAGATAAGTCGTAGGATCAGTATTGCCTCACGTGTTCCTATATTTCTATGGAATCCAAACTGATATTTCCCAAGGTCGGCTTCTACCAGTTTTTCCATTTGTCTGTAAAGAATTCGCATTAGTATTTTGCAGCTGTGACTTATTAAACTGATAGTCAGTAATTTTCACATCTGTCAACACCTGCTTGTCTCATACATCTTGCTCACCAGATGATAGAGTTTTGTGAGGACTGGCTCTCCCAAGGCTGCCAGTAGTTCTAATGGAATGTTGTCTACTCCCGGGGCCTTGTTTCGACTTCGGTCTTTCAGTGCTCTGTCAAACTCTTCACGCAGTATCATATCTCCCATTTCATCTTCATCTAAATCCTCTTCCATTTCCATAATATTGTCTTCAAGTAAATCGCTCTTGTATAGACCCTCTATATACTCCTTCCACCTTTCTGCTTTCCCCTCTTTGCTTAGAACTGGGTTTCCATCTGAGCTCTTGATATTCATACAAGTGGTTCACTTTTGTCCAAAGGTCTATTTAATTTTCCTGTAGGCAGTATCTATCTTACCCCTAGTGAGATAAGCCTCTACATCCATACATTTGCACTCTAGCCATCCCTGCTTAGCAATTTTACACTTCCTGTCGATCTCTATTTTTGAGACGTTTTCATTCCTTTTTGTCTGCTTCATTTATTGCATTTTTATATGTTCTCTTTTCATCAATTTAATTCAATATTTCTTCTGTTACCCAAGGATTTCTACTAGCCCTCGTCTTTTTACCTACTTGATCCTCTGCTGCCTTCACTACTTCATCCCTTGAAGCTACCCATTCTTCTTCTACTGTATTTCTTTCCACCATTCCTGTCAGTTGTTTTCTTATGCTCTCCCTGAAACTCTGTACAACCTCTGGTTTAGTCAGTTTTCCAGGTCCCATCCCCTTAAATTCCCACCTTTTTGCAGTTTCTTCAGTTTTAGTCTACAGTTCCTAACCAATAGACTGTGGTCAGAGTCCACATCTGTCCATGGAAATGTCTTACAATTTAAAACCTGGTTCCTAAATCTCTGTCTTACCATTATATAATCTATCTGATACCTTCTAGTATCTCCAGGCTTCTTCCATGTATACAACCTTCTTTCGTGATTCTTGAACCAAGTGTTAGCTATGATTAAGTTATGCTCTGTACAAAATTCTACCAGGCGGCTTCTTCTTTCATTTCTTCCCCCTAATCCATATTCACCTACTATGTTTTCTTCTCTTCCTTTCCTTAATATCAAATTCCAGTCACCCATGACTATTAAATTTTCGTCTCCCTTCACTACCTGAATAATTTCTTTTATCTTATCATTTCTTCAATTTCTTCGTCATCTGCAGAGCTAGTTCGCATATAAACTTGTACTACTGTAGTAGGCGTGGGCTTCATGTCCATCTTGGCCACAATAATGCGTTCACTATGCTGTTTGTAGTAGCTTACTGCACTCCTATGTTTTTATTCATTATTAAACCTACTCCTGCATTACCCCTATTTGATTTTGACCTGATGAAAAGTCTTGTTCCTCCTGCCACCAAACTTCACTAAGTCCCACTATATCTAACTTTAATCTATCCATTTCCCTTTTTAAATTTTCTAACCTACCTGCCCGATTAAGGGATCTGATGTTCCACACTCCGATCCGTAGAATGCCAGTTTTCTTTCTCCTGATAACAACGTCCTCTTGAGTAGTCCCCTCCTGGAGATCCAAATGGGGGACTATTTTACCTCCAGGATATTTTACCCAAGAGGATGCCATCATCATTTAATCATACAGTAAAGCTGCATGTCCTCTGGAAAAATTATGGCTGTAGTTTCCCCTTGCTTTCAGCCATTCGCAGTACCAGCACAGCAAGGCCGTTTTGGTTAGTGTTACAAGGCCAGATCAGTCAATCAACCAGATTATCTTCTGGTTATTCTAGTCTCCCTTCAATGCATGAATCAGTGAACCTTGGAAAATCAGACACATAAACAGTCCATAGATTTGTGTTGTTGTTCGTGTTTGTGTAACCATTTAATATTGAAATTTATAATAACCCTCAAGGTTATTTCTGCTGGATCATCGTTGAATGGAAGTTCAAAACAAATAACTGGCTACAACAAGCAATTGAAATTGTACTATAATGAACTGGTCCATCTGAAGATGAATGTGCAACCCTGTGAAGTGTACTGTGGCAGAAAATAAAAGTGTGTGATAAAAATAATTCTTTTAACAACATAGGAAAAGACAGATTGCTACTTACTATAAAGAATACATGTCACATTGCAGACAGGCACAATTAAAAGACACTTACATATGGCTTTCGGTCACAGCGTTCAGTAGTAACAGAGGGACACACAACATTCACACACCTCATACACACATGACCGCAACTCCAGCATGTTGGTCTGGATAGATTTCCCAAAAGCAAAGTTGCAGAAGAATTCAATAACAAATGAAAAATTGCAATGTAGGCTTTCATGATCGGTATTGTCTTCACTTAAAACTTCTTGGCTGATAGGCCATGGTCGAGGTATAAAACTCTCCCCTGACGTTTCGTCTCTGACTGTGGGAGACATCTTCCGAGGTAAAGTGGTGAACTGTAGAGGTTGCTGCTATACCTCGGAGGATATCTCCCACAGTCGGAGACGAAACATCAGGGGAGAGTTTTATACATCGACCATGGCATACCAGCCCAGAAGTTTTAAGTGGAAATGAAAAATTGGTTTATCAAATGCTTGAGTCACAAAAAGAATGAATTTAAATTATGACTGGAAAGTAAAACAAAACAAAAATATTTCCATTGCTTGCTTTTCCATCATTTCATTTGGATCTCTCTCTCTCTCTCTCTCTCTCTCTCTCTCTCTCTCTCTCTCTTTCTCTAGTACATCATTAGACAAGAGAAATAAAGTGGCAGGAATTTTCTGTGATCTCCCAACGGCATTTGATTGTGTAACCCAAGCATTGCTGGTTCCATAGTTTCGGGTGTGCAGCTGCATAAATTCAGCTTCTTCTTCTAATATTTTGGCTGAATACCATCCAGCCATCTTCAGAGAGAGCCGAGGTGATGAACGCTCCAGCACTTGCTCTGCCCTTTTAAACCCGAGTACAATACCATTTCGTATGCAGCCAAAGATACACAAGGCTCCAGAGATGTTGATAGGGAGCAAAGAGGTGTAACATATGCGTGGAAATTAAATGTATGGCTGTGCAGTCATTCCACGTAGTGGTATTGATGTGTCACAGAGACCTGCACCATCGCAACGTCTTTGTGATTTAATGACAGAAATTGCCAAATCCCATGATTTGTCTAAGCAGGAGCTGCTATCTCTATTAATTAAATTCAAATTTCAATTTATTCTTTCGCTACTGAGTCCCATAAAGATGAAGTTGAGGCTAAAATTTCAACATTATCATACACTGTAGAGTGCCCAGTGTCAATACAGTACTCCGCCACTGCAGATTTCTTATCTTGGACAAATCATGGAATCCAGCAATGTCTGTAATTAAATCACAAAAACGTCGCGACAGTGTAGCTCTCCGTGACACATCGTTATCACCGTGAGGAATGACTGCGCAGCCATAGATTTAATTTCCATGCATATGTTACACCTCTTTGCCACCTATCAACGTCTCTGGCACCTTGTGTATCTTTGGCCGCATACGCTGTGGTTCGGTACTTGGGTTTAAAAGGACAGAGCAAGTGCTGGAGTGTTAGTCACCTCGGCTTACTCTGAAGATTGCTGGATGGCATTCAGCCTAGAAGAAGAAGCTGAATTTATGCAGCTGCATTCCGAAAACTTTATGGAACAGTCTTTACACCGCAAAAACATGAAAATGCACATCAAGCATTGCTTGTTTACAAACTTGAAAAGTATGGCATTAGAGGCAGTGCCTGACAATAGCTTAAATGCTACTTATGAACCAGAATGGAAAGAGTTAGCATCTCTTCTAATGGTGCATATTATTTTTCTGGCTGGAAAAAAAGTCTCTGAGTGTTCCAAAAGGTTCCATATTAGGCCCTGTCTTCTTTCTCTTCTCTGTTAGTTACTTATGATTAAATATGAGCTCCTCATCAGCTCTGTTCACAGATGATCCTTCTGTCTTACTTGAAGATCAGGACATAGACAAAATTCCCAAATCTGTGATCAGTACCCTCATTCCCTTAGAAACTTGGTTTCAGCTAAATAGGTTGAATCTAAACATATCTAAGACTCGCATGATGCAGTCCAAAACCAAACAGTCAAAATGTGAGCAGTTTAAGGTACACAACAACCAAGATACAGAAGAAGTTGACTCAGTCAAATTCTCAGGTTTAAATGTAGATAAAAATTTGAGCTGGCACGCACACATTGAATACCTAGCAAACAGACTGAGCAGCTTTGCATTTTCAGTGCAAATATTATCAATGGCAACTGACATAGACACACAAAAAGTAGCAGATACAAGGTACTTTGAATCAATTATTAGGCATGGTATTGTTTTTTGGAGTAACTTGACAGACATAGTGCAGATACTAAAAATACAGAATAAAAATCATTCAAAATATGTGCACTGCAAATCACAAAGAACCATGTTCACCATTATTTAGGAAACTAAAGTATTAACTCTGCCATCCTTATACATACAGTATATGAGATTATTATATTTTTGTACACCACACGTGAATTATTTGAGGGAAGCTATTTTGTCCATTCACATGATACTAGAAACAAAGAAAATTTTATGCTCCCCACCCACTGTCTCATACTGTATGCCCAGGGACCTCAATACATGGGAATGAAAATTTGTAATAAATTAAAAAAGAACAAGTTGATACAGATGAATTTAGGTCACACTTAAAAGAAAGCTATATGAGGTACTACCACTGAAGTGTTACTACTCAGTGGACGAATTCATGCAGGACAAACTGGAAAATTGAGCTGGATACAATGTGTTACATACTCCAAGAAATATCCTTATAGTGTTATTATTTATTGTAGTGCTATTATTTATTAGTGTAAAATTAATTGTAGCTGTATTATAAATGTTTGACATGTCTACTGTATGCAAACCAAATGGATTGCAAATGTACGTCATGAGATGAATAAAACACATTTCACACAATTCTCTCTCTGTGAGTCATCAGTTCTTTTCTTGAATGGCAATTGTGAGTGAATATTTGATACATCAGGTTTTCATACCTTGTGTTTATATTCAAATTTAGCCAAGACATTGCATTTTTGCCGGTCAGAGGGACATCATAGTTGGTCGCGTTTAAAAAATTGAAAGTACTTCTGATGCAGTTCATCAGACATTTTATTTCATTTGACTTATTGTTCCTATTTCACTCAAAGGAAGTATTGTTAGCTAAGCATTGTATAATAGTGTACTTACACCAGACCTACACACCTGTGTCTGTCTATAAAGTGTCTAGATTACCATGGCACCTTGAGAAAAGTAACTACTGGTACAGATCAAAAGACGGTAAAACTATTAATAATTTAAGATCCATTAAAGTCACTGTAGTAATAATATATACTGTTCATCCTGTCAGCATATATTTTCCACTGAATAATCCAAGTTCAGTGCTGGTACCCTCATCACATACTTACTATTTGTTCTTTTACATAAAATAAGGGAAAGGCAACTGCTTACTATAGAGGACTGGTGCGTGGCACACACAAACATTTTATAGAAAATGGTTTTTGAACCCTTACTCTTTGTCTAGTAAGAGCAACACCTTCACACACACAACCACACAAACACCAAAACATCTATAAGTTTGGGTCTTTGTGTGAGTGAATGTGTTAATTTTTACTAGAAAAAGACCAAGAGCTCAAAAGCTAGTGTTAACAGTTTTCTGTTACGTGTTTCTGTGTAATAGACATCAATCCTCTATAGGTAAATGGTTGCCTTACCCTTATTTTACACATTTTTCCTTTCAGGAATTTCCATTATTGCCCTACTTGTTCCTTTTATAATTTTTAACAGATTTAGTGTGAAATAAGACTGTCTAATCATGTAAACTCCTACTGTGTTCACCTATCCCTTGTAATCTAAGTTACACCATTTAACATGTACAGTCAAGACTGACTAGTGCAGATGAATGAAGCTGTTACTAGTTCATTTAAAGGCAAATACATTGAACATATTTCTTTTTTTTTTCTTTTTTTCACTCTCTCTCTCTCTCTCTCTCTCTCTCTCTCTCTCTCTCTCTCTCTCTCTCTCTCTCCCACACACACACGCACACACTTTATATCTTGTTTAAAAATCTACTCACCAAATGGTGGCAGAACACACATAAAAGACTGTTGTGATTGGTAAGCTTTCCAAGCAAGTGGCTCCTTCTTCAGACAGAAGGGTTGATATCTTGTTTGAAAGTTACAGTACCAAATTAGTTTATTTTGTGTAAATAATGTCATAGCCATTATGACTGTAGGAAATCAAAAACAGATATGTAATATTAGAATGGTAAACACACAGTTATGTGCAAGATTCAAATGTTTTGGTCTGCTTTTTTTTTTTTTTCCACCCCCAAAGTGTTCACATTATTTCTGCAACATAAGTAATGTATCACATATAGCATATTGATTACACAATACATTTCCACTTTATACAGGTTTGTTTAATCTCTTAATGGATTAAAAAAAGTCTGTTCTTTGTGAGTTAGTCTTTTATTAACACTCTATCAAAAAGAAAATTCACTCAAGGAAAGTGTAAAATTTACAAGGAAACACAGTGCCTGGCCAGTACTTAAATTTAGAAGGCAAAATTCCAAATACTGGTGATAGACACTTTTACAAGTAGAGAGAAATAAATGTAGCTTTCAGAACTGTTATTTCCTTCCTCAGGGAGGATGGAGGGTGGAAATGAGGGGCAAGAGACTCAGAATCCAGGTTGAGAGGGACCTAACAGGAATGTGCCACATAGGTTCTGAGTGACATTCTCCTCCTTTCCAATCTCACCTAACAATTCTTGTTTCTTCTCTGTTGAAGGGAAAAGCAGTTCGAGAAGCTTTCTCTACCTTTAAATGTGTCTCTTGGCAGTACTTACGATTTGCCTACTAAAGGTAAGTACCATCCATTTATTACTCTCTAAGATCTGAAATCAGCACTTTGAATAATATTGAGTAATTCCATGGGAAAATCTCATTAATCATGTTCTCCTACAACAATATTACATTCGTGTTATTTTAAGACTATGCACATTACAATGTTTAGTATGAATAAACATTGCTGCAAACTCCTTTTGATGCATTTTAGAAGTGGGGAAGTCTGGAATGGAAGAATCAAGCTCCTCATCAGAGACATCTCCCTCAGGAGCTAGAAAACCATTTCCATCTCGAAAATCAAAAAGTAAAGGCCAGGTTCTTGGAAAAAGACAAGTTCGCAGCAGTAGTGGATATTCTAGCCACACAGAAGAAACTACATTCAGGTATGTGAGGTCAGACAACTTTTTTAGCACATCACTTTCTTAAACAATGTCAAATAACATGAACTGATATCAGTTTCAGTGATCGGATACATCCCCCTTCGAGATTTTCTGATTCTCATTCCCATGAGTTGAGTGAAGCGGAATGTGACATGAGTAAGATGGGCAGAAAATCTGGTCGTAGTGGTGCAAGCACCAGACTTAGTAGGGAAACATCCTTCCAGATAGATGTCTAGCTGTTTACTGTGCCTTGCACACATTGCTCTTCTGCAAAATGTGTCCATGTCTGTCGGCCGAGGCAACTTTTGAAAAGCAGTGGCTTCCATGGCATATACATAATTTTTATAATCACACTGAGTGCGTGTGTATGTGCTAAAACCCTGATAGTTCAAAGTAGTTGAACAGAAATACAAATATGTCTTTCATTTTATATAAGTGAACACCTGGTGAATTATCACAAACTATTGGTGATCATGCGACTGTTTTGGCTAAAATGAACACTGTGAGATGTGAATAATTATAATAATAATAATAAAAACTCAGGACACACCAAATTGATATCATCGTGCCTCATGTGGCAACTCCATTTAACTTTTAGTCCTTCACCCATAAGCAAATGTCTGTTGTATTTTTTATTGTCTGCTGGTATACCTATGAAATTTACACACAGGAAACATTGAGCTATCAGTTTGAGTCGACTCATACACCTGCAATATTCATGGTTATTCACACCTATCCAAATGTATTCAGTTATAATGCATCAATACCCAAATATGTTCACTGCCATATGAATGTTCAAATGTTGTTGTTTATAATGAAGATCTTCGGTTTGAATGAGATTTGTTATATGACTTTTTGGTGAAAAATATTTTAATACCTAGCGTATAATGTTGAATGGTATCCCAATCTTCCAATCTGAATGCTTCTATATACTGCCAGAAAGGCAGTCTCATCACTCCATTACTGCAGAGACTGGATATTATGTGACTAGATATTAAAATACTGAGTTGTGATACTTATGAGATGAAATGTATGTATGTATGTATGTATGTATGTTGCATTGAGTTTTGAGACATGTAAAATGAAGTGTATGTATATTTGTTGATATTTAAGTAAAATTTTAAATATAATGACTGTTTATATGATTATTAAATGTTATATTGTATTTTGCATGTTGCAAATTTTTGGTAACACAATAAAGAAAATGCTCAACAGCTAAATAGATTTATGTAAATGAAGACTACTAGAAGTATTCACTCTTCCATAGAGTAGTGATTTTGGAGCACTTGAATAATTTTACATACCAAAGACAGCACAAGATTCAGCTTAGCACTAATACATACTTTGTTTCAAGTAATAAGTACATATGGGCATTATCAATGTAACTGTTCCTCAGCAGAACAATGACAGCATGAGGTTTTAAAAGACTGACATAATTAGAAATACTTTTGAGTCATTCATGTTGCACAGTTCTTTTTAAAAGGTGAAAAACAGCAAAAATGAACAATTCAGCATGGAAATGCTGCTTCTTTTTATCAACTTGCCAGTAAATGTTACAAATAGCATTTTGCCTGAAAGACTATGGCTGACAGTCTTTTTCATATCCTGTAGCAGAATTCTGGTAAAATGAAGGTGATATTTGAAGGAGGTCTGGGAAGAAAATAAATTACTACAAATGAATTCATGTTAATTTTGCATGACTGTTGATATTATTTATTTTAGCACCACAAAACAGCAACAAGAATTATATATGAGATGACATCAGAAGACTGATTATCACTTCACGTACAAATATCCATTTGTAGCAATACACAACAGGAATTTTAGGATCAATAAATATCAAATCAAATCAAATCAAACCACAAAGAGACTGGAACATGGCTATCAAGTGTGGACAAGATTTTTGTGCTTTGGTTGAAATACCATCAATAGCCAGAAGATTACTGGTTTTTGTGCTCTAGTAAGTTTTGTGATCTGTCCAGCAGAAGACAGCAAAACTGGCATTGGTGATGGAGTATATAGTGCTTGTCTAATATATGTCTTGCAGCTGTCAGTTTTTGTCCCTTTGTTTTCAGTCACTCTTATGAATAATTCATTGAGTTTAGAAGCCAGTTGCTTGAATTTAATATCATCTGTCTCACTGCAACTATCACCAGGAAGTTAAGTATCATTTGCCTTACTGAGTGTATTTGTTTCATGCCTAGCCCTACTCCAGTTGCACATTATTCAGTTAGTTATGACATACTGGCTACTTTCTGCAGGACAAGGCAGTTTGCTACGTGCACCTTAGAAGAAATAACTCTTCCCCTGCATGACAGGTTCTGTTCTGTTCCTGGCGCACTTCTCTTGTCATGGATGATGAAAAGGTAAATGTAGCATGGTGAAGTGTCACAGAGGTGAACAGCTGAAGCAGAATATCAATGAAAAAATTACAGTTGTGTCCCTGCAGATGCTGATTGTTACTGTTGGGCTTCGGAATACCATGCCATTTGCTATCTGGCAGGAGAGGCTCAAAATTTTAATATTAAATGGATACGCCACCTAAACAGCAAATGAGGTGCCTGATGTCATATTGTGTGGGTTTTTTCCTCCCTCTCACTTCATAATCTCCAGTTTTTCGCATGTATTTAAAAATACACTGTCTGACAAAAAAGAGTGAAATGCCCAGAAAGGGAGAGGGGAACAAAATGAAACTCCACAGGCTGAGTGGGTATGTGATGTTGTTTGAGTGGTCCTTGATATCCTGAGTGCTGGCCGATAACAGTGTGCGACACAAGGACGCAGCACCTCCATGTCCTTCACAGTGATCATTCAACATCTCACATTGTCCATGCCGCTTATTTACCCTACCAAGCTTGGTAACAAAACTAAACACTAACATTGCTAATCCACTCTGGTGGAAGTACTACCTATCACAGAGAAATGGAAGTCTAATAATTTACAAACCTGCTAACAGTGTGTTTGTGTACAAAGTTACATTGACGTCTGACATCATCTTCTGAATGCTTCACTTCTTTTGTCAGACACTGTAATTATTACATACAAGAAAATGCCCTCCTCAAGAGTACAAATTAAAGTACAGTAAAACTATCTCTTACCTAGAGGTACATTTCAGGTACTCCATATCATTAGAGAGGATACACCAAGCTCAGGCTGTGTTTTCACTTGCATTAGTGTGTTTCTCTTATTTTCAGACACTCGTCCTCCCTTTGACTCAAAGCCCAACTGTCTCAACATGTTGTGTACAGTGTGTCATTGTCAGGTCTTCTATATTACTGCACCCAACAAGTTGTTTTCCAGAAGTCACACTTGCAATGGAAGCCAACAGACTACATGCTCCACAGGGGAGGAAAGGATATCCTTGGTGTTTTATACTATCAGAGTTTGGTATGTATGTTGAAAGCTTGTGAGTACAAAGGAAGTTAAACTAGATGAAAATTTCAGTGCTTGATCATACATCATAGCTCCAGTGTCCTTGTGAATGCACATACTTCTGTCAGAAACACTGAATTCATTTGAAAAGGGATTCTTGAGGACATGGATAGGAAAAGTTACATATCAGTGAATTTTAAACTGTTTTGCACTTACAAGAAAAACTTGCATTCTCATGTCAATCTTTTAATGGGAATTCAGATTCCAAAATGAGGTACTGTAGGATTATTCTCAAGGAGAACAGGTTATCTGGAAGAAAAAAATAGTTAAATTACTGTAGTTATGTATCACCTTCTTGATTGTTGTTCATAATCTGAAACCCTTAGAAAACCAGAATGACCGAAGAAATTGCAAAATATAAAGGAAAGAACTTCAACCTTCAGCCAGATGTGGTTTTCATTTACAGAAAAATTTTAAACCCTGAAGGCCCAACTTCAGATACTTAACTAGTCTCCTAGTATTTTACAATCCCCCCCCCCCCCTTTTTTTGAAAAATAATTTTTAAAAAATCCCTTAATACGTTATTTTGTCATTATGTTATGCACTTAAAGAAATATCTCCAGGGCATGAAATACATCATGCTTTAAATACAAACCACATTTGTGATTAAAGGTTTGTGTTCTTTCCTTTATATTTATTAATGTAAAAATTGCTAGTGAGAAATAATATAAGAAAGGCTTCAGTCAGATGGAGGACTTATCCTTAACTTATCCTTATAGAATATTCAACAACACATTACCCACCTGCCCCCACATATAAAATGCATGCCATTACTGTAACATATACAGAAATATGAGGAGGGATTCCTTCAATGAACTATCTTCAAATCAAATTATAAAGTGATGGAAAATGATACTGTTCTCTGTACAGTGAAGATTTCGATTTATTGGTAGAATATTGGGTTAGTGCAATCAATCTACAAAGGAGATGGCTTACAAATCACTTGTGCAGCCAGTTCTAGAGTATTGCTCAATTGTGTAAGATCCACACCAGGTAGGCCTAACAGGGGACATTGAAAGTGTACAGAGAAGGGCAGCATGAATGGTCACAGGTTTTTTTAATCCATGGGAGAGTGTCACAGAGGTACTGAAGGAAATGAACTGGAAGATTCTTGGAGACAGATGTAAACTATCCCAAGAAAATTTATTAACTAAGTTTCAAGAACCAGCTTTAAATGATTACTCTAGGAATTTACTACAACCCCCTATGTATCGCACACATAGGGATCTTGAAGATAAGATTAGAATTACTGCACAGCCAGAGACATTCAAACAGGCTTCCTGCACTCCGTGTGTGAATAGAACAGGAAGAAACCCTAATAAATAGTTCAATGAAACATACCTTCTGTCTTGCACCTCACAGTGCTTTACAGAGTATAGATACAGATGTAAATGTGGATGTAGATCCAGAAAAAAGATCCCTAACTGTTATCAAATCAGCTGCAGCTTTCAGTTGTAAAACATAAATGGTTGTCACAATACTGGCTGGAAGCATAGCCATCCGACTGTATGGCAACACTGAGATGACGTCATAGAAATGAAAACAAAATCAAACTGTGTGATTGGTCATGACAGATGTGTGGAGTGGTCACGTCAAGTTTTCTTTACTTGTTGGAGATATTCTCTAGCCATTCCATGCACTTCCACTCAATGAAGCTTTACAACCTGATGTTTCCTGCATTACCATAACTGTGTCAGTAAGTGGACTACGCCTATCAGTATAGACTAACCATTCTGCATTTACATTTCCACATTTACAAACCTGACCTGCTGCCCAGGGAAAAATAAGCATTAATGGCATGCTTTTGCCACATGTACTTGGAGGTGTTAACCAACTTAAACATACTACTACTAATAGCTATAATTATTACTCTGCAAATGAAGTAAATACTGATGTAATGTTGTCCAGTACACCATCCTCACTTGCAAATAGAAATGTCTGCTATCTGTATACAGTGGTTGGTTAAAAATATGGAAAGGCTGTGAGAAATGTATACTTGAACATAAATGGAGGTGCTAGCCAAGCGAGCAGTTTGCGCTGTTGTACTTTACAATGAATGGCACCTGTGCAATGCCTTCAATATGCTGCAAGTGTCAGTCATGGTCAGAACACTGTTCTCTGTATTTGCAGTTGCATTATATCCACTTCCATCATCATTACCTGAACTTGCCATGGACTTGCCATTATTTTGCAAGAAGAATGGTGTAACAATCACTTGAAAACTATACGTGACCTGTATTTATCCATTCCCACTAGACTAAATGCTGTTTTGAATGCCAACGGGTTTTCTACACAGTATTAGGCATGTAGTGCAATGTGTTTCTGGTGTTTCCATATTTTTGTCCAACCCCTGTATAAGGGCACATTTGTACACATAAGTTTCCTGAAAAATCAGTACATTGATAAAGGAGTGATTGTGTAGAACTAGTGACTCCAAAATAACAGACTGCAGAATATACATAACAAGCAGCTACTAGGTGGTAATAAACAGAAGGAAGGAAGATTGTGGTTTTAAAATTCCGCAAATGGTGAGGTCATTAGACTGGAGTACAAGCTCAGACTCGATTTTCTGTTGTTTGTATTTGCAGTGATTAACATCTAAGTTATAAGCATCCATAAATTTTTATGAACAAGTGAACCAAAACATTAATAAAATGCTTCTTCATTAAAACAAGATAAAGCCATATAATAAAATAATTGTTAATAAACATCCAATAATAAGATGAAAGTGGCTGGTTCTGGTTGATGACTAATCAAAAAAATGTCTCTCTCTCTCTCTCTCTCTCTCTCTCTCTCTCTCTCTCTCACACACACACACACACACACACACACACACACACACATATGATTAGGATTTTGTTAGTAACAAGTTGTTGTTGTTGTTGTGGTCTTCAGTCCTGAGACTGGTTTGATGCAGCTCTCCATGCTACTCTATCCTGTGCAAGCTTCTTCATCTTCCAGTATCTACTGCAACCTACATCCTTCTGAATCTGCTTAGTGTATTCATCTCTTGGTCTCCCTCTACGATTTTTACCCTCCACACTGCCCTCCAATGCTAAATTTGTGATCCCTTGATGCCTCAAAACATGTCCTACCAACCGATCCCTTCTTCTAGTTAAGTTGTGCCACAAACTTCTCTTCTCCCCAATCCTATTCAATACCTCCTCATTAGTTACGTGATCTACCCACCTTATCTTCAGCATTCTTCTGTAGCACCACATTTCGAAAGCTTCTATTCTCTTCTTGTCCAAACTAGTTATCGTCCATGTTTCACTTCCATACATGGCTACACTCCATACAAGTACTTTCAGAAACGACTTCCTGACACTTAAATCTATACTCGATGTTAACAAATTCCTCTTCTTGAGAAACGCTTTCCTTGCCATTGCCAGTCTACATTTTATATCCTCTCTACTTCGACCATCATCGGTTATTTTACTCCCTAAATAGCAAAACTCCTTTACTACTTTAAGTGTCTCATTTCCTAATCTAATTCCCTCAGCATTTGACTACATTCCATTATCCTCGTTTTGCTTTTGTTGATGTTCATCTTATATCCTCCTTTCAAGACACTGTCCATTCCGTTCAACTGCTCTTCCAAGTCCTTTGCTGTCTCTGACAGAATTACAATGTCATCAGCGAACCTCAAAGTTTTTACTTCTTCTCCATGAATTTTAATACCTACTCCAAATTTTTCTTTTGTTTCCTTTACTGCTTGCTCAATATACAGATTGAATAACATCGGGGAGAGGCTACAACCCTGTCTTACTCCTTTCCCAACCATTGCTTCCCTTTCATGCCCCTCGACTCTTATAACTACCTTCTGATTTCTGTACAAACTGTAAATAGCCTTTCGCTCCCTGTATTTTACCCCTGCCACCTTCAGAATTTGAAAGAGAGTATTCCAGTTAACATTGTCAAAAGCTTTCTCTAAGTCTACAAATGCTAGAAACGTAGGTTTGCCTTTTCTTAATCTTTCTTCTAAGATAAGTCGTAAGGTCAGTATTGCCTCACGTGTTCCAACATTTCTACGGAATCCAAACTGATCTTCCCCAAGGTCGGCTTCTACCAATTTTTCCATTCGTCTGTAAAGAATTCGCGTTAGTATTTTGCAGCTGTGACTTATTAAACTGATAGTTAGGTAATTTTCACATCAGTCAACACCTGCTTTCTTTGGGATTGGAATTATTATATTCTTCTTGAAGTCTGAGGGTATTTCGCCTGTCTCATACATCGTGCTCACCAGATGGTAGAGTTTTGTCATGACTGGCTCTCCCGAGGCCATCAGTAGTTCAAATGGAATGTTGTCTACTCCCGGGGCCTTGTTTCGACTCAGGTCTTTCAGTGCTCTGTCAAACTCTTCACGCAGTATCTTATCTCCCATTTCGTCTTCATCTACATCCTCTTCCATTTCCATAATATTGTCCTCAAGTACATCGCCCTTGTATAAACCCTCTATATACTCCTTCCACCTTTCTGCTTTCCCTTCTTTGCTTAGAACTGGGTTGCCATCTGAGCTCTTGATATTCATACAAGTGGTTCTCTTCTCTCCAAAGGTCTCTTTAATTTTCCTGTAGGCATTATCTATCTTACCCCTAGTGAGACAAGCCTCTACATCCTTACATTTGTCCTCTAGCCATCCCTGCTTAGCCATTTTGCACTTCCTGTCGATATCATTTTTGAGACGTTTGTATTCCCTTTTGCCTGCTTCATTTACTGCATTTTTATATTTTCTCCTTTCATCAATTAAATTCAATATTTCTTCTGTTACCCAAGGATTTCTATTAGCCCTCGTCTTTTTACCTACTTGATCCTCTGCTGCCTTCACTACTTCATCCCTCAGAGCTACCCATTCTTCTTCTACTGTATTTCTTTCTCCCATTCCTGTCAATTGTTCCCTTATGCTCTCCCTGAAACTCTCTACAACCTCTGGTTCTTTCAGTTTATCCAGGTCCCATCTCCTTAAATTCCCACCTTTTTGCAGTTTCTGTAGTAACAAGTTAAGACATTTAAAATTCAGTAATGATATATGACTGGTTAAAACTTTTTTCTCAAATCTTGTTGTTGGCTAACAACCAATATAGAAAAACAGGAAATATCAGCCACTACAATGCTTTACAAAATAGTCCTGTTACTTTACAAAATTTTGAAAGCCATGCAACCCTTATTCAGCTGTAATCTGAAAGAGAGGGTAAATCAACAGATAACTTTATGGCTGACTATTTTCAAATAAAGTACAATGAAAATAAAATGTGGCATACCTTTAATGGTAAATCACAAGTACCTTACACTGACAGATTCTCTCATAGTACGAAAACCCATGTGTCAGGGAACTGTATCCAATACAGGTATATGTCAGTAGTACTTCATTCTGCCTCTGTGGCTGAAAGGAGCTGTGTCATGGCTGAGTAGATGACTTCTCCCACCATATCTCAATTTGTTGTCTATCATTTCCAGCCACTCTTCCTCCCGACGACTCATGGTTCTGTGCCTCAACAATGAGAGCACTGCATATGTAGGAATTTCACATTGTGTCACAGTACAATAGCTTTGTTAACTTGGATGTGTCATCTGCTCCAGAGCCCCCAAGATCACCTTTAGCACTGCACCACAGAAAGAGAATTCATTAGTAAGTACGTTTTGAGAAAATGATCAAGGCAAATCACACAGTAGCCACCATTTTTCCCTTGCTTAGATCCATCATTGTAGGCTGCCATATATTTGTGAATCTGGTTTAAAGTATTTTAAAATATGGTTTTAAAACTTTTGTCTGGAGTGCTGTCTCTTTTTTAATTTTAAAATGCTATTAGGCCTTGGTATTGTCCATCATGGGAGATTACTCTAACCCTGGAGAAGGGCTGATATTTGATCTCTACCAAATGCCATTATGTCTGTTTTCACATACATTGCAAATGGATTGTTCCTCAGAGGCAATTTGTGAAGGTCAGTCCCATGGTGGGTCATTCAATGAGGAGGAGTACCAGTGACTGCAGATCAGCCACAAATCTATACACCTCTCGTACCATGAAGAGTTGCCATCAGATTGACAGTTGCAGCTCAGAAGCTTCAAAACACATGCTGGTGTCGGGACTGGTTCTATAAGCACCTGTGGCCAATATAATCCCAACAAGGTGGATGACATCTTACATCTTTAACTGTGAAGGGCATGTTGATCTATGTACTTTGCAACCATAATTCAGCTTAGACCACATGGTAGCCTTATAGAATTGGAGTGGTGTCCTCTGTCAGCCCTCTAAGACTTGTAGGTGGGGCATATTAAAACGTTAAGTGCCTTGAGAGAGTGTGCTTTCAGATCTCTCAGCTGCAGTATTCATGATAGCATTTTGTCAAAAACCATGGCCAGAAACCTCACAAAATTTCTCACACTGAGAACAGTGTCCCTCATTATCAATATAGGTGTAGTACCATATGTTAGAATAAAATCTTCTCATTTTTGAAGCCACGTCAATTTGAATAAAATTCTCGAGCGGGCTTTGGATGTTGAAAGGAAGCAACGATGGATGCTTGACGCTTGTAGGGAGACAGCCATCAAAAGCTTTAGAATTTGTTAGAATTTACATGGCTTGAAAACTGAGGTGATTTTATTCAGCCATGCTACCAAGAAAGTCTCTGAGTATACCTGTGTGTTGTTAATGATGCAAGTCTACACACACAGTTTGGTCTGCTGAGAACTTGAAACCTGTGGCTATAGTCCACTCCTCCAATGTCTCTAACATATGTAGTAGATCTGTTGCTGGGTTGGAGAAGAAGACAAATGTTCCCTTATTGTGGACATAATGCTGTTAATGGTAACAGAAAAGATGAGATGGTTTGGTATGCTTCTTTGTGGAACACCGTTCTCTTGCTCATACTGCTCTGACACAAATGAAATAGTATGGTGAGAGGGAGAACCATGTAAAGATGGATAGTTGTCCCTAGAAGCTGGATCTGTCAAAAGATATTATAACTCTAAGTGGTATCATAGTCCTACTCAAGATAAAAAAAAAAAGATTCCCATGAAGTTTTTCCACATAGGAAAGTCTGTATACATGGGTCACGGAAGGTAAAGGTATTTATCGTAGAATGATATTTCCTGTACCCACACTGGAAGTGACTAAGAGCTGCCTGGATTTGAGAACCCAGACAAGACAGATATTCACTGTACTCTTAAAGATCTTTCCCATGCAGCTGGGAGGGCAATGTTCAAATAACCATTCAGGCAACTATGGTCCTTCTCTGGTTTCAGGAGGGGAATTAGTACCACCTGCTTCCATTGGTGGGGAACCTTCTTATCCCCTACATGTGGTAGATCAAGGCAAAGAGGATTTCTTTTACACTTCCTGCAAGATGCCACAGTATGGTGTAGTATACCTTATTCTGACTAGGTGTCATGTAACAAGCCACAGACAGTGTTGAGTCTAGCTGCCATATGGAGAAAGGGTAGTTGTAAAGTTTCTCATCATTGAAACTAAAGTCCCACCTGCTCCTCTCGGCCACAGTTCTGTGATAGCAAAGGACTGGATCCACACTGACTGTAGCCATCAACCTACATAATGTTCTGCCATTGTCTGGGCTGGTCAGAAGAATACCAGTTTCTAGGGCAATTCACTTCCAAATATTAGTTGAGTATCTCTGCATCTTTGTCACCTAACTTGGTGGCCACAAGCAAATCAGTAGCTTTGAGACAGCAGTTCTGTCTACCTATTGTGGAGAGTGCCCATGTTTAGCAACCATGATTGTTTCGCTGAGTCATACTATCTCATAATTAATTTGGGATTACACAAAGATTTGTAAAAAATTGCTGAACATACTCTGCTCTGTATAACCTGTGGCAGAAGCATTTCATTATGTCCTGGTTTGACAGGTTTTATCATCAAAGCTCTTATCTGTAGGTACTACAAGAATTTATCATCAACAATGGGACATACATGTGAACAAGATTTAAATTCAGAACTATGTGCAAGTTGAATGTCCAGGTAGATTAAGAAGCCAAGAACAGCTAAAGCCAAAATAGTTTTCTCTAAAGAGAACTTTGAACACCAATGACACCAGTGATAGCCACTCACTCTAACTTTTTAATCACTCATTGCAACTGCAACCTTCAAGAAGACTCAGAAAGCAATAAAAATACCCAAAAATTGATTAAACAGTCACAACCTGTCATCACGGACAATAGGCTAGTGGCATGGAGGTCCAGGTTCAATTCCCAGTCACCATATCACATATTACAGTGGTGGAAATGTCTGAAATAAGGTCCAATTAGCTTCTGGATGCCCCATGAGAAACTGCTTGAATAAAAAATCAGTGAAGTTGACATGCAAACTGCCAAAGTGGAGTCATGGGGATTTAATCAATTAGAAAGGCACTGACACACAAAACTCATGCTTAAAGGATATAATTCTCTTGTTCAAATTGTTTTTACTAGACACCAGCGACCCAGTGTCAGAAAAAAATGAAAGTTGCTATTGAAACACTGCCTGGAAGTTTGGCTTTTGCAGATATATGAGTATATTATGCTTGTTATTAGTCACATGCATATTTCATAAAATGTCTGTATCTTGTGGCTTTTGTTGCCAGAGAAATCAACACTATGAAAACTACGAGTGTGAGATAAGTATAGATCATTATGCATTATGGATTTATTCTATTGTATTTTTAATGGTCCTGTAGTCTGCAAAAACAGCTTGTACATAAGGCACTGGACAAGTCAGTGTATATGTATGCAGGAAAAAATTATTTCTAAGCGTACACATTTAAAATGACAACTAATGAACTTCATACATTTAAATATTTATATACTACAGTTCATACTTTTAAAAATTCGTAGACAAAGTAAAAGCAGTGTTGCTGGAAATATGACTTCAAGGTTTTTCCAAAAGTTTTGACCTTAGAATTTGCTTGTATATTTTTGTGATTTACCTGTTACATTTATTTTAAGGATATAAAGATTTCCATAATATAGATACACTGTAAAAGAAGAATATGAGAGATCTCAAACAGAGCTTCATGTGAGTCAGTATGTTTGACCTCCAGACATGATTCTACTGGCATTTTTTCACTGTTTTAATGTGCTGATAGCTGCTTTAGAGTTTCTCCAAAATCTGACCCCATATTTAAGACAATATCCACTCTTTGCTGTTTTCTTCTACAGCTGGCTTTTAGTGAGTAAAAGAGGTAGCAAGTTTTGCTCAATTTTGCGTTAAGGTATACTATATGCTTATTCCATTTTACTCAGCCTTGCAACCATAATCCTAAGAATTTGGGTTCTTTGCTGTTACCAACTGGTTCATTATGGATAGAGACAAATAGGATAGCATGTATACATCCTTATTTGGAGCATTGTGAGATTTTAGTGCAGTTTTTTTCTGTTTATTAAATGCTGTTACTAAGCTGTTTTGCATCAGTGTTTACTGACTGCTGTAATTCTTCCTTACTTTCCTCTTTTATTAGACTTGTAGAGTTATTTGCAAATATGATCATTTTATGAACATCCAGGTTTAAGCTTAAATCATTAACATACAAAAGGAACAGAAGTGGCACTATTATCAATCCTTGTAACACACTGTATTTGGCTACAATATACTCTTAACAAGTGTTCAGAAATAGTTTTAAGGCAGCCATTAGTGAGCTTCATGCTCATTAGTTGCTTGGACAGATCTCATTGCCATACTTCTCAAGCTCTGAGAGCACTATCTTATGATAGACCATGTCAAAAGTGCCATCCACTGGGGTACATGTAAATGCATAAAAATATTTCACCTTGTACTTAAGTAAATGCTAGCACGTTAATATGTTTTCACTACTGCAACAACTTATAAAATGGTGCTAAATATTCTTGTGCAGAGCAGGAGCTGACGTCATTCTGCTGACCAAAACATCAATTTTATCAGAAATGGTGAATGTGAGCATGAGCCCGAAACCAGTTATGACTTTAAAATAAAGCATTTAAAAGTATTTGAAACTAGTTGGGTTATTTACCAACAATCATTGAAGGCCATGGTGGTTATTAGATCCAGGATGGATAAAAATCAAATAATGGAAACTCCAGGATGGAATGTAACAATATCGTGAAAAGGAAAGTTGACACTCACCATATAGCAGAGATGCTGAGTTGTAGATAATCACAACAAAAACAACTACCCCAAGGTAGTGTCTGTCTGTGAAGGCTTTGATGCAGGGTGTATGCGACCCAGGAGATCCGGGAAAAACCCGGGAATTTTTTCATCCAGGAGAAAACCGGGAAAAATCCAGGAACTTTTTAGAATTCCGGGAATTTTTCAGTTTTCAGTTAAATTTTTGTGATTTTGTCTGGTAAGAACCAATACTCTAACAAAGGATATTACTGTATCCTGCTACTACAGAATAATACTGCAGCAACAAAACATGAACGAGAGGAAAAAAATAAATAAAATAAAACTTAAGTTGCAAAGGAAATGCGCCATATACAACAACAAAACAGTGCTCATACAAGTTTCTGCCAACAGCAAAGTGTATCAAAGGCTTTAGGAAGACGAATGCTTCATAACAACAAATTGCCTCCGATGAGCGTGATGTGACAACTGTTTAAATTAGATTTGTTTGAGCAGTTGCGGGCGGGCTCTTGGGCATGCACAGTTGAGTCGCGTATGAGTAGTACCTTCTCCCTCATGTGTTTACAGAAGTGTGGTTGGGTGCCACTGCTTAATATTGCCCAGGTTGGGAAATAATAGTAAATCTGGGGTTGATGCACAGAGCAGTCTGAGTTGTGGTGGTGAGGTGGGTCTTCTCCACATGACCTGCATTTACGTTCAGTGATATTGTTGTTTCCTCTTCGTTTGTTGCTCTCACGTTAAATGATAACAAAACGGATTTTTGTGGCCAGAAGCTATCAAATGAATTAAAATACCTTCGCATTATTATGGAAGGCCAAAATATGTTATTAGTTTCAGATAATATTTCCACCCTTCTGACAGTCAAGCTTAATCGCCTTGCAGAACAATTAAGTGATTTTTGCCAGTTTGCTAAAGATATTTGGCTTTAATTAATCTTTTCTGCTGAGGCAGTCAATTTATATGAAATGAAGTATTTAATTTCACACTGTTGGCTAGTTTCAACTGTTTGCTGCATTTCAAGTGCACGTATGGCATTTTGCTGTAATAAAGAACCAAACATGAGATAATACAGTACTGGTACTCCAAGAAAATTTACATACCAGTGTGCATTTTAAGCCGAATCGTGCATTTTAGTATGGTTCACAGAATTTCGACGCTCTTGAAGTATCCTCTAATGTCATGTTTCTTTTATGACATAATGTAAGATCTTTTAATGTTTAACACATACGAACATATATATGGGCTTTCTGTGTCATCGTAGCTGCGCAAGTGCGGTGACGCCTATTATCTAGCGCTCTCTTGCAACTGCTGAAACGAACCTATTTCTAACCGGTCTTGGGAAAATATTGTGAATGATGGTTTCAAAAGCGTTACATTCAAGGCAAATTTCCTCTTACGCAATACGATCTATGTGCGAGAATGTACAATGAATTTCTTAAATCACAAAGCGTTTGAGTCTGATTTAAAAATCAATTCTTTGAGGACGACCATTTAGAAGAATTTCAAGCCCATAAGATCAGACATTTACGTCGTAATTAAAAATTTTACTGGTACATTTGTGTGATGTATCTTAAAGTGTACCATGTGCAAAAAAGATCAACATTATATGTGGAAACTTAACTTCTCTTCCAGCTTATTAATCTTAGAGACCAATGTTATATGTGACTGCTATGTATATTAATTTAAGCCATTAACTTTTCTTATTTGTGTGTTCGCACTACTTAAGAGTGATCTTGCTATTGGCTGAGTATATCACGAGTCCTATGCTGTCAGCAGCTTGCGAGATCACGTGACATGAGCTATGACTGGTCCACAAAAGCGCATCATAATCTCGAGGTTCAATGCTTCGGAAAGTGACATGCGTTGTTTGGCGGAATTTCAAATTTATACCTTTACAATGTTGACTGGAATACTCTCTTTCAAATTCTAAAGGTGGCAGGGGTAAAATACAGGGAGCGAAAGGCTATTTACAATTTGTACAGAAACCAGATGGCAGTTATAAGAGTCAAGGGGCATGAAAGGGAAGCAGTGGTTGGGAAGGGAGTGAGACAGGGTTGTAGCCTCTCCCCAATGTTATTCAATCTGTATATTGAGCAAGCAGTGAAGGAAACAAAAGAAAAATTCGGAGTAGGTATTAAAATCCATGGAGAAGAAATAAAAACTTTGAGGTTTGCCGATGACATTGTAATTCTGTCAGAGACAGCAAAGGACTTGAAAGAGCAGTTGAATGGAATGGATAGTGTCTTGAAAGGAGGATATAAGATGAACATCAACAAAAGCAAAACGAGGATAATGGAATGTAGTCGAATTAAGTCAGGTGATGCCGAGGGAATTAGATTAGGAAATGAGACACTTAAAGTAGTAAAGGAGTTTTGCTATTTGGGGAGAAAAATAACTGATGATGGTCGAAGTAGAGAGGATATAAAATATAGACTGACAACGGGAAGAAAAGTGTTTCTGAAGAAGAGAAATTTGTTAACATCGAGTATAGATTTAAGTGTCAGGAAGTTGTTTCTGAAAGTATTTGTATGGAGTGTAGCCATGTATGGAAGTGAAAGATGGACGATAAATAGTTTAGACAAGAAGAGAATAGAAGCTTTTGAAATGTGGTGTTACAGAAGAATGCTGAAGATTAGATGGGTAGATCACATAACTAAGGAGGAGGTGTTAAATAGGATTGGGGAGAAGAGAAGTGTGTGGCACCACTTGACTAGAAGAAGGGATCGGTTGGTAGGACATGTTCTGAGGCACCAAGGGATCACCAATTTAGTATTGGAGGGCAGCGTAGAGGGTAAAAATCGTATAGGGAGACCAAGAGATGAATACACCAAGCAGATTCAGAAGGATGTAGGTTGCAGTAGGTACTGGGAGATGAAGAAGCTTGCACAGGATAGAGTAGCATGGAGAGCTGCATCAAACCAGTCTCAGGACTGAAGATCACAACAACAACAACAACCTTCGTAATACAAAAATATGCATACATGTTGCTGCACATCAAAGGTCTTATAAAACGTGCCACCCCCCCCCCCCCCCCCCTCCCGAGTTTCATTTTCTAAAGTGCCGGGAAATTCTACGTCGGTATATAAAACCATAAACATTCAAAGGATTGATGAGTTTTACAGTGCTGAGGAATAACTTAACATGGAAAAAGTGTATTTTCCCCCGGGAGAAAGTGTATTTTTATCCGGGGAAGCCGGGAATTTTTTTTCCTTGTCCACATATACACCCTGTGATGAGACCCTTAGCATACTGGGTGAGGGAGTTCTTGTCACTGTAGATACGCTATCCCCAGGTGGTTAGGCTGTACGGGAGGGACCTTTTGGTGTGGAAGGGATGACAGCCATCAAAATGCAGGTATTGTTGATGGTTGGTGGGTTTAATGCAGACAAAGGTGTGTATGGACCCATCAGAGAAGAGGTCGGTGTCCAAGAAGGAGGCACACTGGGTTGAGGAAGATGAAGTGAACTGGATGTAAGAGAGGGTGCTGAGGTTGAGAAGGAATGAGGATAGAGTGTCATGGCCCTGAGTCAAGATCATGAAAATAATATGAATAAACCTGAGTCAGAGCAGGGGTTTGGCTGTTTTGTGAAGCTAGAAAGATTTCCTCTACATGGCCCATAAACAGATTGGCATAGGAGGGTGCCATGAGGGTGCCCATGGCTGTGCCACTGATTTGTTTGTATACCTTCCCTTCAAAGGAGAAGTAGTTGTGTGTTAGAATATAGGTAGTAAGATGTGTGAGGAACAAGGCAGTGGGTATGGAATCTGAAGGATGTTGGGAGGGGTAGTGTTAAAAAGCATCAAGAACTTGGGCATGAGGCCTGCTGGTGCTTAGGGAAATGACATCAGTAGTGATGAGTAAGGATCCAGGAGGTAAAGGACTGCAGATGGTGAAGAGCTGGTGAAGGAAGTAGTTGATCTCTCTGATGTGGGATACTATATTCTGGGCAGTAGGTTGGAGGTTTTGGTCAATGAGGGCTGAAATTCTTTCAGTTCTCCCCTTCCCTTTACTCATGGACTTCCAACTCAGCACTGCCCAATTCAAGCATATTTTAGACCAGGAAGCTGATGGGAGTTAGAACCTTAATGACTCTATATGGACCCACTAAGTGTCACAGCATTTTGCAGTAATCCCCTGGGCACTTTTGCTCTGATTCCATGCATTTTGTACATATGCCCACCACTACTGACACTGCATTTTGCCCCTTATTATATCTACAGTTTTCTCGGTGATGAGCAAGCATGATGTTTCTCCTTGCAGCTTGATATTTGGGCTTCTATTCCTCGGGGGTTGACATGCTCCAGCAATGGATCACTTAATGACCACAGATTGCTTACGGGAGAGTTAATAGTGAACACTGCTGTATTAACAAAAGCTCATCCTGCAAAGCCTTTATATCACATGTGAATTTAGAATTTTTTATTAATAGCATGCACATTGGCAATCCTATTTGCCACATGGTCTGCCAGTGCAAGTAAGTGCAACATTTGAGAATGCAAAAAGGATGTGCCTTCTAATAACATAACACCCTCCTGAAGCACACACAACAAGGAGTGACAATACTCACCTACTGAACGGTCTCTGTGGTGATGGTTATTGGCTTGTACAATGGTCCTGCAGGTGCTGACATAATTCTGCCATGCTGCCCTCCACCAGCTTGTCACAGATATGTAGTTCATATAACAGGTGGTCTTTTCTCAAACGTTTTACCAGTAGTACTATTCGCTCTCCCATGGTCAACAAATGCTACAGACACACAAGAAGTTATACAGCAAATTTATAAAGATTCACATCAAATCCCCCCTCCCCCCACTCCCCACTCCCAAAGAAAACCATAATAATTCTTCAATACCAAAGTATGCATCCAGCATTACTGCTACCATTTATAATGCACTCCGTGTGCTTGATCAGGATAACTTGGATACAGGGATCCATAGCTGAGAAGCCACTGTGTCCTTACTTTAAGATTCCAATCACACCACTTATTAAATGTGAAATACTTCCATACATTGGTACTTGAACAATATGACAAAAACAAGTCACTTTGCCAGAAATCTTTATGGCAGACCTGATAATTGCAGTAATGAAATTTTTAATTCAATTGGAGACCTTTAAGGTCATTGCAAATAAAATTAAATTTTAAATTTAAAGTGTGAAATTTACTAACATCTTTAAACACAATTGAGAATACCATAATAAACTTTAAATTCGAGGTAAGTGGATTGACTAAAATCTTTAACAAATCAGATAACCTGCAACAAAAATTTTTAAAGTTCAGAAGGCAAGCAATTGCCTGAAATAGTTAAGCACAACTGACAATTTAACTATGGCACTCCCCAAAATGTTCAGGTACAACTTCAGTGATCTGACCAGATCGAGATACAAAACTTATATCATTACTGTAACACACTTAAAGGAAAATGTAGGCCCAGCAGTTGCTCGTGAAGGTGGCATACCAGGGTGTAGTCAACTTTCACAGCCAGCAAGCAAGTAAAATATGCCCCTGAGCCACACACTGTGCCAGGATGCCTTACAATACACAATATACAATTCATCCTTTATAACAGAAAGGAAAACACAATAAACTTACATGTCATGATAAAGCAATCATACACGCTAGAATCTCCCTCTACCATGCCTCACAATAAATGGGACATAAATATCCAAAATGATTTAGTTTTAAAAGATGCAAGAGGTAATAGTACCCCAAGATTTTGATGACTTAAAGTGTGAGTGTGGGTCTGGGTTACACTGATTTATTTCCCCAAACCACATTCCACTTCTTTATGAGATGACTTACTTGAGGTGTGCAGCCACTCTTCTGTGCTGGATAGCCAGCTGCTGAAAATTCTCTTGACTTCTTCTCCATCAAATACCGCTAGGTACAGGAACTTTCAAGCCTCTTTCTACCTGTGAAATAAATAGCCACCCAAACTTTACGTTTTGTCTATCAATGATGTATTTGACTTTCAAGCACAATAAAAATTCTCACTTTCAACAAAATATGTAACTTCCAGCAAGTTTCTCATGAAGTCGTACATTAGAAACAAATAGTTTTACATTAAAGAAAGTCTGCTTAGACACCATGACTTTCAGAAAAAGTGTCTGAAAATAATTCTTGCCTCTAACAAGGCTGAGTCAAGAGTCTACAAGAGTACTTTTTCAACTGTTCTTGTCTTAATAATAGTCAATGACACAATAAGCACAGAGTGGCATGTAAACTCCATGGTTCTTCATTACACACTCACTAACACATCTATGGACTGTCCGACAGGTACTTGTCAGTGCCGTTTGACTGCCGCATCTGTTTTCTTCCCAGGACTGATTTTAAACCTGCACACACAAACATGTGATGTGCAGTAGGTAGGATTCTACCATACCACACCCTTATCTAGGATACCGTGTGTTCGAGACGGTAGAAGGCAAAGTGGTTCTAGAATTTACACAGAAATTCTCGAATAACTACAGTGCACAGATTAATACTGAAGTAAATCATATACAGTAAGACTTCATCTAATGAGTCTTGCAGGAAATGGCACATAAATAGTGAAATGATTTAGTTTTAGCTGACATAAAGAGGTAATAGTCCAAGGATTAATACTGAATGAAATCAAGTACACCAAAACTTCCTCTGGTGTGTCTTGCAAGAACTGGCACATAAATAACAAAACTGGCTTAGTTTCAGCCAATGCAGAGAAATGATAGCACACACTTCAATATTAAATCAAATGATGAGTGCAATAACTGGACTAACAATCATGAGACAGGCAATTAATCAACGGAGCAGAACATTGTGGACATAAGATGAATTTTTACTTCTCTTTGGAGGATTTAACTTCACCACTCAGGCTCAGGTTACTGTGTTCTGCAGTGTAAATCCCTGTTCACACTGGTAATAGCTCTGCCCATCCTCAGTAGGTGCCTCTGGCATGCACCGCACTGGCCCAGGGAAGATCACAAGCATCCAAGTTTAACACCATCCATCAGCCTGGTGTGTGTTCTGTTCGGTCTGCTGTTATCAGAATCTCCACTCCGGGCTTGCATATGGCTTAAGAAATGCCTCCATATTGCCACACATGCCCTCTCAAAATGACAGACTGCTCAAAACGTCTCAGTGAGGCTGAAGATCAATAGATCAAAATGGAACATATCATTGAGGTCATTGTGAAAGGAGGGGTGGGATCCAGAGACAGGAATTTTTGTGGTTAAGCTGCTGAGGGTGCCATGTTTTAGGCAGCATTTAAGGAACAGGCTGTGAGACTGGGTTTTAGACAGGGAAAGGAGTACTTAGCTGAACTAATGCAGCAAGATAGAGCGTGGGCTCATTATCTATCATCATCCCCTGAAATTAGAGACATCCTATCCAAGATCCTTGCCATTCCTCATAAACTCTGTACCATTACCCACCCAACCTTTGCAACAGCCTAGTCCATTCATACACCACTCCCAATCCCAACCCCTTGCCACAGGGTTCATATTCCTGTGGAAGACCCAGATGCAAGACCTGCACAATCCACCCACCCAGTACTAACTGTTCCAGTTCTGTCACAGGCTTATGCCACAACGGCAAAGGCTGGGCCACATGTTGAAGAAGTCATGTGATATATTACGTTGCAGTAGTCATTGCTCAGCTTTTTATATGGGTATGACTACCAACAAGCTGTCCACCAGGATGAATACCCACTGCCAAACTGTGAGAAAGAGCACAGTGGACTGCCCTGTGGCACAATATGCAGATGAACATAACAAGCCTGATTTCAATGGCTGCTTTACAATACTGTCCATCTGGATTCTCCCCTCCACCACCAGTTTTTCTGAAATGCACAGGTGGGAGTTATCTTTGCAACACATCCTCCATTCTCAGAATTATCCTCGCCTCAACCTACGATAAGCTACTGTCCCCAAATCCTCTACCAAACAGTTTCTCCCACCTCTGACTGTCACCTCCCCACAATTTGCCTCTCCTAACCCTCATCACGCACTGCTCTTTGCTCGCACACCTATCAGTCTTTTCCCCTTCTCAGCTGCTCTCCTTCCCACTACCTGTTCTCCCTCCATCTTTCTCTCTCACAGCCTCCCAACACTGTGCCTGGCAGCCCTGTCCTGCCACCTCCAGCCCTACACGCTCTGCCAGGCAATGCTAATTACTCTTCTCCAACCTGTACCCTGCTATCGCTCCACCTTCCCTCCCCACTTCAGAGTGTTGCTCCTGTTCAATGCATTGCAGTTGCATTCTGGTCTGAGCCACCAGAGATAGCAATCATGCGTATGTGAGATGGGCTTGCTTTTCTGAATGTGTGTGTGTGTGTGTGTGTGTGTGTGTGTGTGTGTGTGTGTGTTTCTTTGCTTTTTTTTCCTTCCTGAAGAAGCCTTTGGCTGAAAGCTCACATGTAACTGTCTTTTCATCCCACCTATTTGCAAATCAATGTGTCATCCTTACAATGAGTAGCAATCTCTCTCTCTTACATTATATAGCAAATGTGAACAATATGACCACACAAATGAAGTTAACGTCTCAAAATAATATATAAATGGTGTTGTAAAAAGCAAAGCTATGTCTGGCAGGGACTTAGCACAGCTCACAAACAGCAATGATATTTATGTTCTTGCTTGTCAAAAATATTTGGCTGTTTATTTCCGAATGTCATGATTTCCATTGTTCACGTGCGGGGCCTTTAAAGCTACCACTGCTCTATAGCACTGTTGATTTTCAAGGATGGTTACAGTGTTAACCTGATATTCTACAATTTCTACTGATTCAGCTGTAGAGAGGTGAGAGGACACCGTATTGTTGGCATTCAATATGCTAGGATTGCTAGTGCTGTAAAAATGCAAATTGTAGAAACCAATAATGGATGCAAACTACAGCTGTGATTCACAGGGAACTCCTTGAGTGCAAGGTCACAAAAGACCGATGATGTTTATGGCATTCAACACCCCACATGTTATCTATCATGCTACAACAATATTGGCTGCTGATGGCAACATGGAGCAGGACTGGAGGTACCCAATAGTGAGTGCAGTGTGAGGCTATGGAGTGTAGTTGAAATGTTTAGTCAATGAGTAACTCACAACAGTCCTACATTGCTAGTGGAGTTGCTACAAAGCACAGTAGTGGTAATGATAAACAAAGCAAACATTGCATTTATCTACAACAGTTTCTGAAGCTGACGTTTCATCAGAAAGGAATCCAAGAAATTTCACAAAGGAGAAACAAGTGGCAGATGAAATATTGTCACTTCTGCAAGATGAGTCAGTGGAATGTCTGATGTTGATATGCTCCACTTTGTGGACAATGTACATGAGGAGTACAATGATGACAATACTTGCTTAACAAGTTTATGTGATATCGAGACAGGTGTCAAGCCATGTAGTTTATCATCCTTGTTGAACAGGGAGCCACAAATCCCATCTCCAGTGCAGTGTAGTAAAGGACAACCATTGTCCAAGGAGCAAGTACTAAATATAATTATGTACTCATAGATGGAAGATGATCTGCAGCATAGTAAGACAACAATTATGAATAGATTTTGAATAGCTCCACACCAATATGACCATGTAGTGAATAAGAAAAACTATGAATATGGAAGGGAGGACAAGGCACACTTGATACAAAAACTTGACTTAATGCATTTCAATAATGCTCTACACAGTTTACAGGATGTGCATGATAGAGATCTATTATGTTACACAAATCAATTTGTGCAAAACACAATGGTTGCATAACTTCAAACAATGCTACAGAACTGGAAGACAGAAGTTAATGAAATTTCAAACAAAGCATCAACTTGATGATGCACAATAAACTGTGGAATTGGCATAAAAATTTGTAGATGACATAAACAAAAATATCCCATTGTGCATTTAGGAATTTGTTTTCTACTTTGACCAATCAGTATTCAAAGAAGAAATGCATGTGAAAGGAACCCAGGGAATCAGAGGTACCAAGAGAGTCATATCAAGATCAACTGACATCAATACCTTAACAAGTTTGTATACCATTATGCCATACACTAATCTGTTTGATAAATGGCTGGAAAGTCATTTATTGTGCTGTGAGAAGTTGGAGGTGCTCTGCCTCCTACAATTCTTTCTTGTGTGTGATGTCTTGCAAGGGCACCAAGGAATATTTATGTCACAACAAGCAAGAGTGGGAAAACTGACACAACTATCATATGAGCACTGCTTGTAGCCAATAGTTGGTCAAAGTAATGTGCTCTTTTTTGATTCCTGGCCTGCGTATAAAAATCATATTCCCTTAGAGCAAACTATCCTTCCTGAAAAGTGTGTGACATTGCAATTCATACCACCTAGAACCATGGGACAAATTCAACCTCTGGATGTTTGTTATTTATGTGCGTATAAAATGTATTTTCACACTAACTGCAGCTACGACTTAAAGGATTGCCAGTTTCATGATAAGCTCCATGAGAGACTGTTTCGCATTCAGTAGCATGCCATCACCTACCATCAATTCTCATCACTTCTTTACAGCAATACGATTCTATGTGCATACCTAGCTGAATGTTCTGCATGGTTTATAACTCCCAAGGAGTTTTCCTTTCATCTTCTTGGCACAAATCTCTCTGATAACTGCAGCACACAATTTTCCATTCAGTGTTCACTGTGCAAGCTAATGATTTGTTTTGAATGTTTCTTGAATGTTGATGATGTTCATTTTGTGAAATGTAATACATACGTCCCATAGAAGGTTGTCAGCTGAGAAACAAGGGACTAAGAAATCATAGTTCCCAACTGGTCCACACAGACAATACGATGCTAATTTTAAGGTAATGGTGATTCATGAAGCAGGGACCACAAATAACTGTGCAGCAGGAAGAAAATTTAGTGTCACAGATCCAAATTTTCATGGATAGCATCACTGTGAGGAGTAAACCTATAAAATGACACTAAATCACTTCTACCTCATGGTGACACACACACACAATCTCACACACCATGAGACAACAGAGAAAGGGTGAAAAGTGCCAAATGTCAGATCGAAACATAAAGAAAATGACAGCATAGGTGGGGTTGGTGGGATCACTCATGGGAAAATTCCTGCAGTAGTGGGTGTTAGATTTTTAGATTGAAGTCAGCTGATAGGTATTCCTGCTTAAGGGAAGTCTCTCTAACAAGGGAATCACTTTTGACAAAGCTTAGGTATCCGAGTAATGAGGGAATTAGTATATTTCATCAAAATATACAAGGTATTAGAGATAAAGTTAGTGAACTGCTTATAGTTGTTGACTCTGAAATTATTGGTATATCTGAACACTTCTTAAATTAGGAGATAATTCAGATCGAAACATAAAGAAAATGACAGCATAGGTGGGGTTGGTGGGATCACTCATGGGAAAATTCCTGCTGTAGTGGTTGTTAGATTTTTAGATTGAAGTCAGCTGATAGGTATTCCTGCTTAAGGGAAGTCTCTCTAACAAGGGAATCACTTTTGACAAAGCTTAGGTATCCGAGTAATGAGGGAATTAGTATATTTCATCAAAATATACAAGGTATTAGAGATAAAGTTAGTGAACTGCTTATAGTTGTTGACTCTGAAATTATTGGTATATCTGAACACTTCTTAAATAAGGAGATAATTCAGAGGCTTCCTTTACCAGGATACAGGTTGGCTGGCTGCTTTTCGAGGAGCTCTTTGCGGTGTGGAGGAGTAGCCATGTATGTGAAAAACGGCATCGCATTTGAGTCAATTGATGTTTCAAAGTATTGCACTGAAAAGGTGTTTGAATGTTGTGCAGGTGTGGTTAAATTTAACGGAGCTAAACTTGTAACAGTTGTTATTTATAGATCCCCAGACTCCGATTTCACAACATGTTTGCTAAAGCTAGAGGAGGTTCTTGGTTCCCTTTATAGGAAATACAAAAAGTTAGTTATATGTGGTGACTTCAATATTAATTGTATAAGTGATTGTGCAAGGAAGAGGATGCTGGTAGACCTCTTTAATTCATATAATCTTATGCAAACCGTATTCTTTCCAACGAGAGTGCAAGGGAGCAGTAGAACAACCATAGACAACATTTTTGTTCATTCCTCATTACTAGAAGGGCATTCTGTTAGCAAAAAGGTGAATGGCCTTTCAGATCATGATGCGCAAATTTTAACTTTAAGAGATTCTTATGCTGTAACACGTGTTAAATATAGTCATCAGCTGTTCAGGAAAGCTGATCCAGTTGCTGTAGAGACCTTTGTAAACCTTATAAAGGAACAAGAGTGGCAAGATGTTTATAGCGCTGATACAATAGATGATAAATATAATGCTTTTCTCAAGACTTTTCTCATGCTCTTTGAAAGTTGCTTTTCGTTATAATGTTTAAAACAGGGTACTAGCACAAACAGGCAGCCTGGGTGGCTGACTAGAGGGATAAGAATATCTTGTAGAACAAAGTGGCAATTATATCAAAACGTTGGAAACAGTCAAAATATAAATGCAGCAGCCCATTACAAACAGTATTGTAAGGTGCTTAAAAATGTTATTAGGAAGGCAAAAAGTATGTGGTATGCAGATAGAATAGCTAAGTCTCAGGATAAAATTAAAACCATATGGTCAGTCATAAGGGAAGTTGCTGGTCTGCAGAGACAGGTTGAGGATATAGAATCAGTGCGTAGTGGGAATGTCCGTGTTACTGATAAGTCACATATATGTACAGTAATTAATAATCACTTTCTGAATATAGCAGGTGAACTAAATAGAAACCTAGTCCCAACAGGGAATCATATAGCGCTCTTAGAAAAAAGTGTTCTGAGACTGTTACCTGAAATGCTCCTCCATGATACTGACAAGAGGGAGATTGAGTTAATAATTAAATCACTAAAGACCAAGAACTCTCATGGATGTGACGGGGTATCTAGCAGAATACTGAAGTATTGTTCTATGTATGTTAGCCCAGTTCTCAGCCATATCTGTAACTTTTCCTTTAGGAGTGGTCGGATTCCTGACCGATTAAAGTACTCGGTAGTGAAGTCACTTTATAAAAAGGGAGACATTGATAATGTTGACAATTTTAGACCTATTTCTATGCCATCGGTGTTTGCTAAAGTTATCGAGAAGGTTGTATATACAAGGTTACTGGAGCATTTAAATTCACATAATTTGCTGTCAAATGTTCAGTTTGGTTTTAGAAATGGTTTAACAACTGAAAATGCTATATTCTCTTTTCTCTGTGAGGTTTTGGATGTATTAAATAAAAGGTTGTGAACGCTAGGTGTTTTCTTTGATTTAATGAAGGCTTTTGACTGTGTTGACCACAAAATATTACTGCAGAAGTTGGACCATTATGGAGTAAGGGGAGTTGCTTACAATTGGTTCGCCTCTTACTTTAAGAACAGAAAGCAGAGGGTAATTCTCCGCAATATTGAGAGTGGTAGTGATGTTCAGTCCCAATGGGGCACTGTTAAGTGGGGCGTTCCCCAAGGGTCGGTGCTGGGGCCACTGCTGTTTCTTATTTATATAAATGATATGCCTTCTAGTATTACAGATGATTCAAAAATATTTCTGTTTGCTGATGACACCAGCTTGATAGTGAAGGATCTTGTGTGTAATATTGAAACAGTAACAAATAATGTAGTTCATGAAATAAGTTCGTGGCTTGTGGAAAATAATTTGATGCTAAATCACAGTAAGACTCAGTTTTTACAGTTTCTAACTCACAAATCAACAAGAACCGATATTTTGATGAGACAGAATGGGCATATTATAAGCGAGACGGAACAGTTCAAATTCCTAGGTGTTCGGATAGATAGGTCCGCCGCTCGTGGTCTCGCGGTAGCGTTCTCGCTTCCCGAGCACGGGGTCTCGGGTTCGATTCCCGGCGGGGTCAGGGATTTTCACCTGCCTCGAGATGACTGGGTGTTTGTGTTGTCCTCATCATTTCATCATCATCCAGGAAAGTGGCGCAATTGGACTGAGCAAAGATTGGGTAATTGTACGGGCACTGATAACCACGCTGTTGAGCGCCCCACAAACCAAACATCATCATCATCATCATCGGATAGATAGTAAGCTGTTGTGGAAAGCCCATGTCCAGGATCTTGTTCAGAAGCTAAATGCTGCTTTATTTACCATTAGAACAGTATCTGCAATAAGTGACACTTCAACACGAAAAGTAGTCTACTTCGCATATTTTTATACGCTTATGTCATCTGGTATTATTTTTTGGGGTAATTCTTCTGATTCAAAAAGGGTATTTTTGGCTCAAAAACGGGCTGTTCGAGCTATATGTGGTGTAAGTTCTAGAACTTCTTGTCGACCCCTATTCAAAAATCTGGGAATTCTGACATTGCCCTCACAGTATATATTTCCTTTAATGTCATTTGTTGTTAGCAATATTAGCCTATTCCCAAGAGTTTGCAGCTTTCACTCAGTTAATACTAGGCAGAAATCAAATCTGCATGTAGAATGCACTTCCTTGACTCTTGTGCAGAAAGGAGTGCAGTATTCTGCTGCATCCATTTTCAATAAGCTACCACAAGAACTCAAAAATCTTAGCAGTAGCCCAAACTCTTTTAAGTCTAAACTGAAGAGTTTCCTCATGGCTCACTCCTTCTATTCTGTTGAGGAGCTCCTGGAAGAGCCAAAATATTAAGCAAATTCCAGTGTTACATTGTTGATTGTCTTCACTTAAACTTACGACTTGTCACCTGAATATGTTTTTTTTATATTTCATTTTATCTTTTTCTAATATCGTGTTATAATTTCATGTATTGACTTGTTCCATGACCATGGAGACTTCTCCTTAATTTGGTCCCACGGAACAATAAATAAATAAATAAAAATAAATAAATAAATAAAAGAGGAGCTAAAATAACAGCACAGAGAAATGTGATTAGCTGACCACTTACTAAAATCATGGATGAGTCAGTCATCCTGCTAATACATTAAGAACATCTCCCTAAAATTTTAGGAAACAAATCCAACATATTATGAATCTTTACACACTACCCACATTCATTTGAATGTCACTTAAAATAGAGGGCAGATCAGTCAGAAAATCTGCTGCTGTCCTGAAAATAAAACACAGCCTCTTAAAATGTGGCACACAGTGGTGTTTATGCGATGAGCACCACACATTGGATGGTTATTTCAGTTAAACAAGAAGCTATGCTTCATACGGCTGTGGCCTATGCAAAGATGAGTAAGCAGGACCTCGTCCCATCTTCATGGTTGAAAGGAAGTATGCCACAGCCACATAATGGGCTTTACTAGGCACAGCTTACCATCTGGCTCTTCCAGCCACTTATCTTCCCATCAATGCATGACTCTGTGCCTCAACAGCAAGATGACAGCTTGCAGGGCACACCGCCTTTCTTCGCTGCTATGTCTACCCTTTCATTGCCCACAACACTCTTGTGCCCTGGCTCCCAGCAGAAAGATACCTCCTTCGCCACCCTTTGTAAGTGGATAAGGGTGTCCTGGATATCCTGAACCACTTTATTGGCTGGATAGAAGAATTGAGGAGACTGAAGAACAATCAAGGAGTCAGGACAGATGAGGAATTTAGCAGGCACAGCACATCTCATCTTCTCCACAACCCTGAAGATTGTGCGTAATTCGAAATTGAAGACAGTGAAGTCTGGAGACAACCAAATCTTAAGGACACAATCAGGGAAAATAGCAGAGCAGCCAATGGAATCCCCCCACTTAGACCAATTCATGAATATAGGTGCACAGTTGTGGTGCTCATTTAAAATGTTGGTAAATATCTTAATAAAAGTGTAAGCAGGAGTGCAAGATCTGCTGCACTGCACTAAATCTAAAATCATTTTAGGCCTCTGTAGCAAACAGGATGGAAGTTAGTTAAAACACCAGACTGAGCTAGTATGTTCCCCACACCCTGGAACTCCAACAGATCCCAAATGGTCTCATTGCCCATGGATGTTTGGTAAAGAGGCATTCCATAGCAGGATGAGCAATAGTATTGTATGCTGGGGAAGTGGGACTAGTGAGGAACTTATTCAGCTGACACACCATGTGAGGTGTGTTAAAAAAGAAACTGAACTTTTGCTGTATTAACTTTATGGCTTATTGTACTACATTTTAAGCAATGTCTCCTTAAAATAGTTCCCTCTACAGGTAATACACCATTCCCATCACTTCTTCCAGCTTTGGAACGCCTCCTGGAACACATTTTGTGGCATTGTGCACAGGTTTCTTGTTGCATTGTCCTGTATCTTCTCTGTGGTTTGGAAGAGACGTCCTTTCAATGTGTTTTTCAGTTTGGGAAACCAGAAAAAGTCCGCTGTGGATACATCTGGAGAATACGGTGGATGGGGCACAACAGGAATGCGATGTTTTTATAGATAGCTGCCGACAAGGAGTGACGCATGAGCTCGCGCATTGTCATGATGCAACATCCAACTCTGGTTTTCCCACAACTCAAGTCTCATCCTGCACACAGCATCCCTCATGCACACTAGGATTCCCTGCAGACTTCCTTGTTTACTTTCTCACCACGTGACACAAATTCATGATAGACGATGCCTTTGTAGTCGAAAAACACAACCAACATCACCATGTGTGCTTTTTTTGGACAAGATGACCCATTGCCTATGCACTGTGATGACTGCATCTTTGTTTCAGCACCATAGCCATAAACCCATGTCTCATCACCTGTTACGATGTTCTTAAGAAAGTTTTCATTATAGTTAACAGCGGCAAGCAGTTTCTCACACGTTTCAACATGGGTCTGTTTCTGATCTTCAGTCAACAAACATGGTAAAAATTTTGCACTGACATGAAGCATCTCAAGTTTTTCACTCAAAATCGGATGGCATGATCCTGTGCTGATGCCCACATCCTCAGCAACTTCCTGACGACGATTTCCGTGAATCACAGCATTAACACTATCCATATGGCCATCATCTGTTGATGTGGAAGGACGTCCAGACTTGGAATCATCACAGACCAACATTCTTCCCTGTTGAAAAAAGCTACTGCATTGCACTAATCCAACGAGCAGGCTGTACACATGCTTACTTCAGTGGCTGTGGTTCATTTGTTAATTGTCCGAGCGACACAAGGCAAATGGCAATTTGTTGTCTAAATTTGCTGCTAGGTGTGCTCAGCAGCAGCAGCGCACTCTCTCTACTGGTTGGCATGCTATTTCATAAGTTTGGTTTCTTTTTCAACACTCCTCGTAAGATGCCACCAGATGGGAAGTGACGCTTCACCTGCCTCAGAAGAGAGACTGGGTATGGGGCTGCTCCTGTAAGCGACCGTGGCCAGCCTGATTCCCTCATAGTGTATAGGGTCAATGACCTTCAGGTAAGAAGGCCTCCCTGACCCATACATTGTGGACTTATATTCCAAATGCAATCGAAAAAAGGCCCTATGAAACTGGAACTGATCCATGCTGTTGTTGCCCAGGGCCTGTGGCTAAGACACTTAAAGATGTTCAGTGCCTTCTGGGACCTTGCCTTCAGGTCCATCAGGTGTGGTAACCACAACAGTTTGGACTCAAAACTGATGCCCAGAATCCTCGCAGAGTCTTTAAGAGAGAGAATGGTTTCCCATGTAAGCAGTTCAGGTAAACTAAAAATATGAGAGTGACTAAAATGAACACACACACACACACACACACTTCTCTGCAGAAAATGTAAAACTTGTCTGTACAGCCCATTCCTACAACCTCTTCACAATAACTAAAGAGTTGCTGTTGTGGTACTGGAAGAAGACCAGAAGGCCACTAAATCATCCACAAATAAGGAGCACTGGACAGGACTTTGTATTGTGCATGTCATACTGTTAATGACTATGGCAAAGAGGGTGACACTTTTAAATGCTCCCAGGAGACACCATTATGCTGCACAAAACTATCTAACAGCATGTTGGTGACTCTGTGCCTAAAAAGAGGAAGGACCAAATGAAGATGAGGAGCAGGTCATGAAAGCCCCATTTGGGTAGCTGACTGTGAATATTGTGCCTCCAAGAAATATTGTACACTTTACTGATGTCAAAAAATACCCATAGACAATGCTTGTTATGTAGGGAAGCCTGCTGGATATCTGCCTCTAGGAGGGTCAGGCTGTCAGCAGTTGACCAACATCTCCTGAATCCATATTGAGAGTGGCTATTGAACTACTTGGTCTGTAATAGCCAGATTTGATTGCAGTTGACCATGCAGTCTAGGGTCTTTCCTACACAGCTCATTAAGGCAATGCTACAACAACTAATGGGGCATGTTCTGTCCTTTCGTGATTAGAGAAGAGGTATCAAAATTGCATCTCATCTTGAATTGGGAATTTGTCCTGTCAAGCATTTTGAATTAAAAAAATCATAAGATACCCCTTTGAAACTGTTTGCAAGTGCTGCAGCATGCTGCACCAGATTTGGTTGCGATCAGGCACCTTATGATGAGTGTCAAACAGTGGTGCAGCCTGCTCCCACATGGAGAATGGGCAGTTGTAGGACACCAGATTGGTGGACATGTAGTCCAACTTGACCCTCTCAGTGGTGGCAAGTTAATAACGGAATACTGGATACTAGCTGACAGGTGTGGTAGTCAGTGCAAAATGCTCTTCCGTTGTCTGTGCAATGTCTCCAAGTGTTGTTTGGAGATACCCCTGTTTCAACAATTCTGCTACAGATAACTGGTTCCCATTACTGGAAATCCTACTGATAGCTTTTCTCCCATACTGTTGTTGACCAAGTAAAATGGTTCATAGGGCCCAGGAATGCTTGCCATGCCATTTTGTTACCCTTCTTGATGTGTTGAGCCTTGGCCCATGTAATCTAGGCTGCAAGGTTTACTGCTATTGGACAGCACTTAAACCATCGCACAGCTGCACACCTGAATTAATGAACAGCACTCATCAGAGAATCAAGGAACAGGTTTCCTCTGAAGATGTCCAGAGGTCTTCGGGATGGAGATGCCAGTAACACAGTGGATACTTATGTGATTTGGTCCACCCACTCCTGGATGTTGCCATGGTGTTCACACACAGCCAGGTGGTTGGCTCTGCTGATTATCCATTACAGCTGTGTTGTTTCAAGAAGAGCTTCATCCAGTAAGTTCATCCTGAGTGGGAAGGTCATCAGTGACATCCCTCTAAACAGAGTCCGCAAAGGCTGGAGACCAGAAAGAGAAGTTGACTGCTGAGGATGACCCAGTAGTAGCACTGAAATGAGTGGGAGTGCCTGTGTTGAAAATGCACAACTTGTGAGACATCATGAGGTTCTGCAAATCCTAACCCTAAAGACAAGTAAAGGTCAAGCCCCACTATATGTGATGGGTATTGAAGTATCCCAGTAGAAGAGATGGTGAGGGGAGTTGTTCCATAAGATCTGTGAGAGCCTCAGAGTCTATTGCATCTTGTGCGGTAAATACAGTGAGCATACAGTGTTCCTCTGACACATGAAATTCAACTGCAATTGCTTGCAGGTCAGTTGTCAGTGGAAGAGCGAGGATTGGTGCACATTGTTGACAGAGCGACCCCTCACTTGGCCATTTTGCAAGTCATGGAGGGTATAGCCCAAAGTACAGGGGCATCGAACATTTTGAAATGCATCTCCTGCAGACACAAACACAGGGAGAAGTCCTATGCTAGGAGTTTTAGTTCCCCCACAAATGTCCTGAACCCGTTCATGTTCCACTGTAGTATGGGAGCCATTTATCACAGGAGTAGCAATTTTGTCCTGTCTTTCCACCAGAGAGGGGAGCCCACAATGATGTTCTCTTGCACAATTGCTAGACAGCTTTTAAAGTGCCAGCAGTAGCTTCTAAACTTTTTTGAATATAAAAGAGTGAAACTTTTCCAAAGCTGCCCTCTTTCCTTTTAACTATTAAAAGTACGTCCTGAGTAGCAGCGTGCATGCTGTTACTTGCAGAAAATCTTTGAATTAATTACTGAGACAGGAGGACTGGCTACAGGAGCCCTCTTGTTAGATTGGGTTGTTGATACCCTGTAGCAGTATACCCATTCCGCAGGGAGTTGGAAAGTCTAATTTTGAGGGGACCATCTCAGTCCCACGAGCAGCTAGGGAAATAAGGGTCCACTCAGACAGAGCCCTGTTGCCTGAGTAAGCATTATACAACTAAGGTGTGGCAGGTTTCTCAGAGGTTGCCTTCTAATGCCTATTCCACCACAACAGCCATGTATCTCATAAGTGCACAGCACCACTTGAGACTGAGGGATTTCTTATAGAGGGTTTTACCATACTTATGATCTAGGCAGTCAAGCCAAGATCCTGTTCCATGTGGCACACAACATTCCACCACCAACCCATACAGTGGTCAATGAAGCATGCCCAGAGCTAACAGTGACAGAGGACTGGTGGTGCTTTCCAGTCCCCAGCTCAGGAATCCCGGTGTCGCCTACCCTGCACCCAGCAAACAAATGGTGAGCTCCTGAGGACCAGAAAATGTTTCACAATTTGGAGCAGCAGTTTGTCCAATATGTGCAAGAGAAATGCAATGAAGGCTTCCTGATTGCTCAAGAAATTACCTGAATGAAGGCACTTCAGATAAAAAAGAATTTTCCAACTCCATACATTGTAGAACTCAAAGCAAGTATTAGATGGTGCACGAGGACAATGAAGAGGGTGGCACTTACATTATGATGTGGAATTATCTTAGCTTAGCGAATTTCCATGATGTATGACGAAAAACTACGTGCATGTCAGTGACATATAAACAAGATTACTTGCTATGTCATATGGGCAACTCTGATCAGAAGCCTGTTTATTTTGATATGCCATAAAATGTTACCATCAATGTGAAGGGCATTAAAAGTGTTCCTACAAGCAATTATGACAACGAAAAGGCCAGAATGATGGTAATGCCGGGTGCACTAGTGGATGAGAGTAAGTCCCCCCTCCCGCTCCCCCCCTCCCCTTCCCCAGCATGTGATTCTTTACAGGACAACAATACCAAAAGAATAACTGCCTTCAGGGTTTATCTTTAGATGCCAAGAAAATGCATGGATGACAAACGACCTGGTGTTGTATTCGTTGAAGCTTGAATAGAACAGAATGCCATCCTCTTTGATTGATACAAGGAAAATGTTTGTGCTGGATTCTTTCAGCAAACACCTTACCCAAGAAAGTAAGGTTGTGATACCAAAGAACAGCACAGGTGTAATAACAATTTCTGGTGGCTTGACCTCACAATTTCAAGTAATGGATGTTGTTTTGAATAAACTTTTTAAGGTTCAAACTAAGTTTCTGAAAATAGCCACAAGTTGCATTTTGTATTTTTTATTGAATGGTTTCAGTCTCAAAATGAACAAGAGCATCATCAGAATATACAGTTTAAAACTGGCTGATAATATTAATGATTGTTGATTGGTGACTCAATAGAGTGCTGTGTGCACAATGACCATATACGTGAAATTAGAAGAAAGGTCAGCATTGGCCATAATATTGATGGTTTATTGACAGCAAGATGATCACTATGTGATAGAAAACTGGCTCTACTGTAGTACTTAGACTTACTTTCAAAGTACATTTTACTTTGGAATAAGGCTGGGCATCTCGGACATATTCTGAGTCGTGGTCACCTTTGTGCTCATACGGCAAAGACTACCAAATCCACCGGTTAGTCCCTCAGCCGTTAGGGGTAAAACCCAATGGGACTCGGGGCAAGTAAGGCTAGCAACCTGCTTCCCTGGTACTTTAAATATGATGCTGGCAACAATCAGAGCAAAATGCCTCGGACCTTTGGAGGTGACGGAGTCCCACCTCTAACTGACAAACCAGGGACTCCTAAGATACGACTTGGCAAACAAATGGTAATGAGATGGGGAGCTATTAATATCAATGGGGGCTACTCTGGGAAGAAGGTAGAGCTGGCAGAGGCTGCAAGTAAGATGGGGCTGGATGTTTTAGCTGTTAGTGACATTCGGGTAAGGGGTGAGAAAGAAGAGGAAGTGGGAGAATACAAGGTCTACCTGTCAGGAGTCAAAGCAGGAATAGCACAATGGGGTGTAGGGCTTTACATCAGGAAAGAAATGGAACCCAGCGTAGTTGCAATATGGTATGTAAACGAACGACTGATGTGGATAGATTTGACAGTGTCTAGCAAGAAAATTAGGATTGTCTCAGTATATTCGCATTGTGAAGGGACAGATCAAGATAAGATGGATAGTTTTTATGAGGCACTCAGTGATGTAGTTGTTAGAGTAAAGGACAAGGACAGTGTTCTGCTCATGGGTGATTTTAATGCCAGGATTGGAAATCGAACAGAAGGGTATGAAAAGGTTATGGGTAAATTTGGAGAGGATATGGAGGCCAACAGGAATGGGAAACAACTCTTGGATTTCTGTGCCAGTATGGGCTTAGTAATCACAAACTCCTTTTTTAAACATAAGAACATTCACCGGTATACTTGGGAAGGCAGGGGAACCAGATCTGTCATTGACTATATAGTAACAGATCAGGAATTCAGGAAGGCTGTGAGGGACACATGTGTATTCAGGGGATTCTTTGATGACACTGATCATTATTTAATCTGCAGTGAAATTGGGATTGTGAGGCCGAAAGTGCAGGAGGTAAGGTCCATATGTAGGAGGATAAGAGTGGAGAAACTTCAAAATAAGGAAATCAGGCACAAGTACATAACAGCAATCTCAGAAAGGTACCAGTTAGTTGAATGTAGCCAATTACAGTCATTGGAAAAGGAATGGACAAGGTACAGGGACACAGTACTAGAAGTGGCTAAACAATGTCTTGGAACAGTAGTGTGTAAAAGTAGGAAGAAGCAAACAGCTTGGTGGAATGATACAGTCAAGGCAGCCTGTAAAAGGAAAAAGAAGGCGTATCAAAAATGGCTACATACCAGAACCCAGGTAGACAGAGAAAGTTATGTTGAAGAAAGAAACAAAGCCAAACAGATAATTGCAGCATCCAAGAAGAAATTGTGGGAAGACTTTGGAAACAGGTTGGAGACTATGGGTCAAGCTGCTGGAAAACCATTCTGGAGTGTAATTAACAGTCTTCGAAAGGGAGGTAAGAAGGAAATGACAAGTATTTTGGACAGGTCAGGAAAACTGCTGGTGAATCCTGTGGATGCCTTGGGAAGATGGAGGGAATATTTTGAAGAGTTGCTCAATGTAGGTGAAAATGCGATCAGTAATGTTTCAGATTTCGAGGTAGAATGGGATAGGAATGATGATGGAAATAGGATCACATTTGAGGAATTGGAAAAAATGGTTAATAGATTGCAGTGCAATAAAGCGACTGGGGTGGATGAAATTAAGTCAGAACTCATCAAATACAGTGGAATGTCAGATCTTAAATGGCTACACAGGATAATTGAAATGGCCTGGGAGTCGGGACAGGTTCCATCAGACTGGACAAAAGCAGTAATCACACCAATCTTTAAACATGGAAACAGAAAAGATTGTAACAACTACAGAGGTATCTCTTTAATCAGCGTTGTGGGTAAAATCTTCTCGGGTATTGTTGAAAGGAAAGTGCGAGTATTAGTTGAGGACCAATTGGATGAAAATCAGTGTGGGTTTAGGCCTCTTAGAGGTTGTCAGGACCAGATCTTTAGCTTACAGCAAATAATGGAGAAGTGTTGTGAGTGGAACAGGGAATTGTATCTATGCTTTATAGATCTAGAAAAGGCATATGACCGGGTTCCTAGGAGGAAGTTATTGTCTGTTCTACAAGATTATGGAATACGAGGCAAACTTTTGCAAGCAATTAAATGTCTTTACATGGATAGTCAGGCAGCAGTTAGAGTTGATGGTAAATTGAGTTCATGGTTCAGAGTAGTTTCAGGGGTAAGACAAGGCTGCAACCTGTCTCCACTGTTGTTCATATTATTCATGGATCATATGTTGAAAACAATAGACTGGCTGGGTGAGATTAAGATATGTGAACACAAAATAAGCAGTCTTGCATATGCGGATGACTTAGTTGTGATGGCAGATTCAATTGAAAGTTTGCAAAGTAATATTTCAGAGCTAGATCAGAAATATAAGGACTATGGTATGAAGATTAGCATCTCCAAAACGAAAGTAATGTCAGTGGGAAAGAAATATAAACGGATTGAGTGCCAAATAGGAGGAACAAAGTTAGAACAGGTGGACGGTTTCAAGTACTTAGGATGCATATTCTCACAGGATGGCAACATAGTGAAAGAACTGGAAGCGAGGTGTAGCAAAGCTAATGTAGTGAGCGCTCAGCTACGATCTATTCTCTTCTGCAAGAAGGAAGTCAGTACCAAGACTAAGTTATCTGTGCACCGTTCAATCTTTCGACCAACTTTGTTGTATGGGAGCGAAAGCTGGGTGGATTCAGGTTACCTTATCAACAAGGTTGAGGTTACGGATATGAAAGTAGCTAGGATGATTGCAGGTACTAGTAGATGGGAACAATGGCAGGAGGGTGTCCACAATGAGGAAATCAAAGAAAAACTGGGAATGAACTCTATAGATGTAGCAGTCAGGGCGAACAGGCTTAGATGGTGGGGTCATGTTACACGCATGGGAGAAGCAAGGTTACCCAAGAGACTCATGGATTCAGCAGTAGAGGGTAGGAGGAGTCGGGGCAGACCGAGGAGAAGGTACCTGGATTCGGTTAAGAATGATTTTGAAGTAATAGGTTTAACATCAGAAGAGGCATCAATGTTAGCACTGAATAGGGGATCATGGAGGAACTGTATAAGGGGGGCTATGCTCCAGACTGAACGCTGAAAGGCATAATCAGTCTTAAATGATGATGATGATGATGATGATGATGATGATGAGTAGTACTTTTAAAGCACATTTAAAGAACAGTAGTAAAAGATTTACTACTGTGTTTTAAATGTACTTTAAAAGTAAGTTTAAGTATTATAATACAGTAAGTTTAATCATTAGAGCTGTTAGCCAACTTTAAACACAATCTTTAATGCTGCAGCCAGCTTTAAACTGTATATTCTGGTGATGCTCTTGTTCATTTGAAGAGCAAACCAGGTCAGTAAAAAATACAATGTGCAACTTGTGGCTGTTTTCAAAAACTCTAGGTTTAAGAGTCACTCCCACTACAGGCAATACTTGCTCTTTCTTTTACAGTTCATTTGCAACAACTTTACAGTGAGTGGCTTCTTCAAGGAGAGACCATGCCCTCTCTCCAGGGGGAAGTTAAAGAAACCATCAGTACCCATTCTGGGCCAGTGTATCCTAACTGTCTGGGGGCAGTGAATCTATTATGAAACAGTTCAAAAGGTGGTGCATATCCCATGGATTGGGTGGTTCAGAAGATATAAACTGTGGGTGGGGAATCATTAAGGAAGGAATGGCAGTAGGCTTGCAAATGAAGTAGGACTGTTGAAATTTTTAAAAATATTGGGAGTCCAATTGATATACAAAAAACAACATTATCATCCCCCAATATAGGAAAAAAATCACTATCTCAATAGAAAAACTGTTGACATACCAGCCAAAAAAATATCGGCTGCACATTGTAAATACACTACCAGTTTAAGAGCTGTTTATTTAAGTATTGATTTATTATTAGATATTCTTTATGTCAACAAGCTAGCAGCCTTAGAGCAAGAACGAAAAGGAAAGTGATGTGTGTTCATGCCTGGCAATAACTACTATGCTATCAGTGGTAACTGCAGATAAATGTCACAATAAAAGGTGGGTCCATCATTTGCTTTCATAACATATTGGATTTGTCTGGAACACTTCATGTTGTCTTCCCTGTTTTTTCATTTCTGCAAACGCCAGTGACCTAGCAGTTGTAGAGCCAAAATTGCATGCTGAAGACAGACGTTGCAGTTTATGTTGGTAGTACCAAACACCGATTACATAAGCATTTTCCCTCAAATGTCTCTGCCCATTGCAAAGACCAATCTTGTCATTTAGATTTTTGTTCATTAGTTTCAGCAACTGTTTTTTAAGAATTCTGATGTGAAGAAATAGCACATTAACTGCGTTAAAAATTCTTCTTTGTGCCATCTATGCTTACTTCACACAGTGAAAGTAAAAGTATGTTCTACTATACTTTCAAATGAAAACTTCAAATATATATCAAAAATTTTGTAAAGAAAATTATATAAAATAAAAATATTGGCATTCAATATTGCCATTTTGACACCACAGAGATTCTATGCAAAAAAGGAAGTGAATAAAAATAAAGCATTTTTTATTTATTTTATTTCTCATTTTATTATAAAAACATATATAATCAATAAATTGCTTAAGTTTACAATAGATATAATGTGAACTTTTTGGAGGGATGAAACAGTTTGGAATTTTTATTAATGAAAATACTATGAAAAGAATAGATTGCTACTCACCATATAATTACAGAGATGTTGTGAGCTGTGTTTGTGTAAATGTTCATTAGAAGGCCTTCTGGCCAAAAACTTACATGTTTTGTAGTCTCTTTGTTGGGCCTGTCTGTGACTCAGTGTGTCTGCTAATTGGTGACTGGCAATCTATCCTTTTCATAATATTCTCATTATTCCAGCATGTATTTTCCATTGTTTGTAATTTTCATTAGTCAGATTATGTTAAAAAATAAAATTTCCTCAAGGAGACATTTAACAAAGGAGGACATCTTATATTCAGGGTCGTCCTACATTTGGGTAAATATGGTAATCATAAAAGATGGTAAGGTTCTTCTGGAATAATAAATGACATCCTTTAATGTAGTTTATTTAACTTCCAACAATAGAAACATGCCTAACCATATTGCTATTGTTCACTTTGATGAGACTGAAAAATTTCAAGAATCATTTGCTCTGAAAAAGCTGCGGACAAGTCAACATTCCTATTTTAGTCAAATAGTCCTCTCAATGCACTATTAAACACTTTCCATCTTAATTTCATGTATTCCAGTCTCTTGACTCTCCTGATAGGTGTTGACTCGACCAATTCTGCCACACTACTTTCTTGTGTGCTCGCTACTAACTCATACTGTCACTGTGATGTGACAGTGCCCTGTCCACCAAAAAATATGGGAGACTACAGAAAGTTCTAGAGGCTAAGGCTCACCAGCTAGTGCCTGCTGCTGGGTCATTCACGGGGAAGAATATCAATCACAGCACCCTTACATCCCCACCCTTAACTGTTTCACAAAACATAAATTTTGGCAAAAATAACAGCTCAAAATCTCTTAACATTTACAAACATCTTGTTAAGATAAAAGAACATCACTAAACACTGGAAGACTTACCCAAACGTCTGTGACATTACCACACTTTTCAACAGAACAATACTCCAACACAAGCAAACATTAAAAGTTTACAGGAATTTACAACTATGACTTGGACTTATTGAAGTTACAGATATCCAAGAAGATATATTATTGTAAGTATGGAAATTCCAAGCAATGAAACACAAAACGTGCTGATCAGCCAAAACATTAGATCACCAACCTAATAGCTAGTATGTGCCCATTCGGCATTGTGTCCTGCCTACTCGTCGGATATGGGGTGCCTAGGAAACCTGCTTTCTCAGATCGATAGACAACAATTCAAGCAAATCATATTAAAGAATTTTTATTACAATAAGATAAATGACAATACTTAACTATGAGAATTTACAATGGTGCAACAGACAAAATAAGAAATTCTCTTCGGTATACACAACTCCTAATACAAGTGAAACAATACAGTTCCTAATTCGCTGCTGTAGAGCTTGTAAAACAGCTACTCTTCAACTGGGCCATGGCCAGGCAGTGCGGTGCTTATGTTCTCTTCACCTAGAGGTGCTGCTCTCTTGGTGTCAACCTAGAGAGGGGTCGGTCAGCATACTATTGGCTGACATCTTCTTCACAACCCTCTCTGCTCTACCATTCCTGACCATCATGCCGGCACTTGACTTTTACACTATGAGGCCTTTGTAGGTCACCTCAGGGAGATGACACCACATCTACACATACAAGTAACCTCATTCCCATAAATTCTGGGCAGGGGGTGATGTGCTCTGATGCCACATTCAATCACATCCCACATGTGTTTGATCACATTCAGATCTGGCGAGCTGGGAGCCAGCACGTCAATTGAAACTCGCCACTGTGTTCCTCGAACCACTACATCACACACACAGCCTCGTGACATGGTGAATTATTTGGTTGAAAAATGCCACTGCTGTCAGGAAACATGATCATTACGAAGGGACGTACATGGTCTGCAACCAGTGTATGATACTCCTTGGCCATTATGGTACTTTGCACAAGTTACACTGGACTGATGGATGCCCACATGAAGAGTCCTCTCAGCATAATGGAGCCATCACAAGCGTGTCTCCATCCTGAAGTACAGGTGTCGAGGAGCTGTTCCTCTGGAAGATGACAGATTCCCCCCCGCCTCGCCAATTAGTTTGATGAAGGAAGTATCATGATTCATCAGACCATGCAATGCTCCCCACTATGCCAGTGTTCAGTGCTGATGGTCACATGCTCATTTCAGTCATAGTTGCCAATCTTATGGTGTTAACATTGGCACAGGCATAGGTCATGGGCTGCAGAGGCCCATCAGTAGGAATGTTCAGTGCACTGTGTTTTCAGACACACTTGTACTCTGCCCGTCATTAAAGTCAGATGTTAGTTACACTACAGTTCACTATTTGTCCTGTTTTACCGGTCTGTCCAGCCTGTGATGTCTGACATCTGTAATGAGGGGTGGCCGAGCAACCCCATGATGCCTGGACATGGTTTCACCTTGGTTTTGCCATGCATTGAAGACACTCACCACAGCACTACTTTAGAGCTAACTATTTGTAGTATCGATCCCAGAACTGATCGCGGTCCTCTGGTTTGGAGCCGAGTGGAAGGCTTAAACCAGAGGCTCAGACGATTCTGTGGAGATCTGGGGTGCAAATTTCTCGACCTCCGCTATCGGGTGGAGAAATGTAGGGTCCCCCTGAATAGGTCAGGCGTGCACTACATGCCGGAAGCGGCTACAAAGGTAGCGGAGTACGTGTGGAGTGCACATGGGGGTTTTTTAGGTTAGAGAATTCCCTCCCTAGGCCCGACAAGACGCCTCCTGAGATGCGGCAAGGTAGGAGTAGGCAAAATGCAACAGAGAATAACAATATTAATGTGCTAATAGTAAACTGCAGGAGCGTCTATAGAAAGGTCCCAGAACTGCTCTCATTAATAAACGATCACAACGCCCATATAGTACTAGGGACAGAAAGTTGGCTGAAACCAGACGTAAACAGTAATGAAATCCTAAACTCAGATTGGAATGTATACCGCAGAGACAGGATAGACAGTGAAGGGGGAGGCGTGTTTATAGTGATTAGAAGTGCAATAGTATCGAAGGAAATTGACGGAGGTCTGAAATGTGAAATGATTTGGGTGAAGGTCACAGTTAAAGCAGGCTCAGACATGGTAATTGGATGTCTCTATAGGCCCCCTGGCTCAGCAGCTGTTGTGGCTGAGCACCTGAAGGATAATTTGGAAAATATTTCGAGTAGATTTCCCCACCATGTCTTAGTTCTGGGTGGAGATTTTAATTTGCCGGATATAGACTGGGAGACTCAAACGTTCATAACGGGTGGCAGGGACAAAGAATCCAGTGAAATTTTTTAAAGTGCTTTATCTGAAAACTACCTTGAGCAGTTAAACAGAGAACCAACTCATTGCGATAACATATTAGAACTTCTGGTGACAAACAGACCCGAACTATTTGAAACAGTTAACGCAGAACAGGGAATCAGCGATCATAAAGTGGTTACGGCATCGATGATTTCAGCCGTAAATAGAAATATTAAAAAAGGTAGGAAGATTTTTCTGTTTAGCAAAAGTGACAAAAAGCAGATTACAGAGTACCTGACGGCTCAACACAAAAGTTTTGTCTCAAGTACAGATAGTGTTGAGGATCAGAGGACAAAGTTCAAAACCATCGTACAATGTGCGTTAGATGAGTATCTACATCTACATTTATACTCCGCAAGCCACCCAACGGTGTGTGGCGGAGGGCACTTTACGTGCCACTGTCATTATCTCCCTTTCCTGTTCCAGTCGCGTATGGTTCGCGGGAAGAACGACTGTCTGAAAGCCTCTGTGCGCGCTCTAATCTCTCTAATTTTACATTCGTGATCTCCTCGGGAGGTATAAGTAGGGGGAAGCAATATATTCGATACCTCATCCAGAAACGCACCCTCTAGAAACCTGGCGAGCAAGCTACACCGCGATGCAGAGCGCCTCTCTTGCAGAGTCTGCCACTTGAGTTTGTTAAACATCTCCGTAACGCTATCACGGTTACCAAATAACCCTGTGACGAAATGCGCCGCTCTTCTTTGGATCTTCTCTATCTCCTCCGTCAACCCGATCTGGTACGGATCCCACACTGATGAGCAATACTCAAGTATAGGTCGAACGAGTGTTTTGTAAGCCACCTCCTTTGTTGATGGACTACATTTTCTAAGGACTCTCCCAATGAATCTCAACCTGGTACCCGCCTTACCAACAATTAATTTTATATGATCATTCCACTTCAAATCGTTCCGCACGCATACTCCCAGATATTTTACAGAAGTAACTGCTACCAGTGTTTGTTCCGCTATCATATAATCATACAATAAAGGATCCTTCTTTCTATGTATTCGCAATACATTACATTTGTCTATGTTAAGGGTCAGTTGCCACTCCCTGCACCAAGTGCCTATCCGCTGCAGATCTTCCTGCATTTCGCTACAATTTTCTAATGCTGCAACTTCTCTGTATACTACAGCATCATCCGCGAAAAGCCGCATGGAACTTCCGACACTATCTACTAGGTCATTTATATATATTGTGAAAAGCAATGGTCCCATAACACTCCCCTGTGGCACGCCAGAGGTTACTTTAACGTCTGTAGATGTCTCTCCATTGAGAACAACATGCTGTGTTCTGTTTGCTAAAAACTCTTCAATCCAGCCACACAGCTGGTCTGATATTCCGTAGGCTCTTACTTTGTTTATCAGGCGACAGTGCGGAACTGTATCGAACGCCTTCCAGAAGTCAAGGAAAATGGCATCTACCTGGGAGCCTGTATCTAATATTTTCTGGGTCTCATGAACAAATAAAGCGAGTTGGGTTTCACACGATCGCTGTTTCCGGAATCCATGTTGATTCCTACATAGTAGATTCTGAGTTTCCAAAAACGACATGATACTCGAGCAAAAGACATGTTCTAAAATTCTACAACAGATCGACGTCAGAGATGGAAGAGATGGAAAAGAGCCACCATGGTACAACAACTGAGTTAGAAAACTGCTGTGGAAGCAAAGGGAACTCCACAGCAAACATAAACATAGCCAAAGCCTTGCAGACAAACAAAAATTACGCGAAGCGAAATGTAGTGTGAGGAGGACTATGCGAGAGGCGTTCAATGAATTCAAAAGTAAAGTTCTATGTACTGACTTGGCAGAAAATCCTAACAAGGGAACCTCCCTATCGCATCCCCCTCAGATTTAGTTATAAGTTGGCACAGTGGATAGGCCTTGAAAAACTGAACACATATCAATCGAGAAAATAGGAAGAAGTTGTGTGGAACTATGAAAAAAATAAGCAAAATTACAAATTGAGTAGTCCATGTGCAAGATGGGCAACATCAAGGATAGTGTGAGCTCAGAAGTGCCATGGTCCCGTGGTTAGCATGAGTAGCTGCGGAATGAGAGGTCCTTGGTTCAAGTCTTCCCTCGAGTGAAAAGTTTACTTTCTTTATTTTCACAAAGTTATGATCTGTCCCCCCCCCATGAACCATGGACCTTGCTGTTGGTGGGGAGGCTTGCGTGCCTCAGCGATACAGATGGCCGTACCGTAGGTACAACCACAACGGAGGGGTATCTGTTGAGAGGCCAGACAAACGTGTGGTTCCTGAAGAGGGGCAGCAGCCTTTTCAGTAGCTACAAGGGCAACAGTCTGGATGATTGACTGATATGGCCTTGTAACAATAACCAAAACGGCCTTGCTGTGCTGGTACTGCGAACGGCTGAAAGCAAGGGGAAACTACGGCCGTAATTTTTCCCGAGGGCATGCAGCTTTACTGTATGATTAAATGATGATGGCGTCCTCTTGGGTAAAATATTCCAGAGGTAAAATAGTCCCCCATTCGGATCTCCGGGCGGGGACTACTCAAGAGGATGTCGTTATCAGGAGAAAGAAAACTGGCGTTCTACGGATCGGAGCGTGGAATGTCAGATCCCTTAATCGGGCAGGTAGGTTAGAAAATTTAAAAAGGGAAATGGATAGGTTAAAGTTAGATATAGTGGGAATTAGTGAAGTTCGGTGGCAGGAGGAACAAGACTTCTGGTCAGGTGAATACAGGGTTGTAAACACAAAGTCAAATAGGGGTAATGCAGGAGTAGGTTTAATAATGAATAGGAAAATAGGAATGCGGGTAAGCTACTACAAACAGCATAGTGAACGCATTATTGTGGCCAAGATAGATACGAAGCCCACACCTACTACAGTAGTACAAGTTTATATGCCAACTAGCTCTGCAGATGACGAAGAAATTGAAGAAATGTATCATGAAATAAAAGAAATTATTCAGGTAGTGAAGGGAGACGAAAATTTAATAGTCATGGGTGACTGGAATTCGAGTGTAGGAAAAGGGAGAGAAGGAAACATAGTAGGTGAATATGGATTGGGGCTAAGAAATGAAAGAGGAAGCCGCCTGGTAGAATTTTGCACAGAGCACAACTTAATCATAGCTAATACTTGGTTTAAGAATCACGATAGAAGGTTGTATACATGGAAGAACCCTGGAGACACTAAAAGGTATCAGATAGATTATATAATGGTAAGACAGAGATTTAGGAACCAGGTTTTAAATTGTAAGACATTTCCAGGGGCAGATGTGGACTCTGACCACAATTTATTGGTTATGACGTGTAGATTAAAATTGAAGAAACTGCAAAAAGGTGGGAATTTAAGGAGATGGGACCTGGATAAACTGAAAGAACCAGAGGTTGTACAGAGTTTCAGGGAGAGCATAAGGGAACAATTGACAGGAATGGGGGAAAGAAATACAGTAGAAGAAGAATGGGTAGCTTTGAGGGATGAAGTAGTGAAGGCAGCAGAGGATCAAGTAGGTAAAAAGACAAGGGCTAGTAGAAATCCTTGGGTAACAGAAGAAATATTGAATTTAATTGATGAAAGGAGAAAATATAAAAATGCAGTAAATGAAGCAGGCAAAAAGGAATACAAACGTCTCAAAAATGAGATCGACAGGAAGTGCAAAATGGCTAAGCGGGGATGGCTAGAGGACAAATGTAAGGATGTAGAGGCGTATCTCACTAGGGGTAAGATAGATACTGCCTACAGGAAAATTAAAGAGACTTTTGGAGATAAGAGAATCACTTGTATGAACATCAAGAGCTCAGATGGAAACCCAGTTCTAAGCAAAGAAGGAAAAGCAGAAAGGTGGAAGGAGTATATAGAGGGTCTATACAAGGGCGATGCACTTGAGGACAATATTATGGAAATGGAAGAGGATGTAGATGAAGATGAAATGGGAGATACGATACTGCGTGAAGAGTTTGACAGAGCACTGAAAGACCTGAGTCGAAACAAGGCCCCCGGAGTAGACAACATTCCATTGGAACTACTGACGGCCTTGGGAGAGCCAGTCCTGACAAAACTCTACCATCTGGTGAGCAAGATGTATGAAACAGGCGAAATACCCTCAGACTTCAAGAAGAATATAATAATTCCAATCCCAAAGAAAGCAGGTGGTGACAGATGTGAAAATTACCGAACAATCAGTTTAATAAGCCACAGCTGCAAAATACTAACACGAATTCTTTACAGACGAATGGAAAAACTAGTAGAAGCCGACCTCGGGGAAGATCAGTTTGGATTCCGTAGAAATGTTGGAACACGTGAGGCAATACTGACCTTACGACTTATCTTAGAAGAAAGATTAAGGAAAGGCAAACCTACGTTTCTAGCATTTGTAGACTTAGAGAAAGCATTTGACAATGTTGACTGGAATACTCTCTTTCAAATTCTAAAGGTGGCAGGGGTAAAATACAGGGAGCGAAAGGCTATTTACAATTTGTACAGAAACCAGATGGCAGTTATAAGAGTCGAGGGACATGAAAGGGAAGCAGTGGTTGGGAAGGGAGTGAGACAGGGTTGTAGCCTCTCCCCGATGTTATTCAATCTGTATATTGAGCAAGCAGTAAAGGAAACAAAAGAAAAATTCGGGGTAGGTATTAAGATCCATGGAGAAGAAATAAAAACTTTGAGGTTCGCCGATGACATTGTAATTCTTTCAGAGACAGCAAAGGACTTGGAAGAGCAGTTGAACGGAATGGATGGTGTCTTGAAGGGAGGATATAAGATGAACATCAACAAAAACAAAACGAGAATAATGGAATGTAGTCGAATTAAGTCGGGTGATGCTGAGGGAATTAGATTAGGAAATGAGACACTTAAAGTAGTAAAGGAGTTTTGCTATTTGGGGAGCAAAATAACTGATGATGGTCGAAGTAGAGAGGATATAAAATGTAGACTGGCAATGGCAAGGAAAGCGTTTCTGAAGAAGAGAAATTTGTTAACATCGAGTATAGATTTAAGTGTCAGGAAGTCATTTCTGAAAGTATTTGTATGGAGTGTAGCCATGTATGGAAGTGAAACATGGACGATAAATAGTTTGGACAAGAAGAGAATAGAAGCTTTCGAAATGTGGTGCTACAGAAGAATGCTGAAGATTAGATGGGTAGATCACATAACTAATGAGGAAGTATTGAATAGGATTGGGGAGAAGAGAAGTTTGTGGCACAACTTGACCAGAAGAAGGGATCGGTTGGTAGGACATGTCCTGAGGCATCAAGGGATCACCAATTTAGTATTGGAGGGCAGTGTGGAGGGTAAAAATCGTAGGGGGAGACCAAGAGATGAATACACTAAGCAGATTCAGAAGGATGTAGGTTGCAGTAGGTACTGGGAGATGAAGAAGCTTGCACAGGATAGAGTAGCATGGAGAGCTGCATCAAACCAGTCTCAGGACTGAAGACCACAACAACAACATGATCTGTCCGTTCGTTCATTGACGTCTCTGTTCACTGTAATAAGTTTAGTGTCTGTGTTTTGTGACCGCACCGCAAAACCGTGCGATTAGTAGACGAAAGGACGTGCCTCTCCAATGGGAACTGAAAACATTTGATCGCAAGGTCATAGGTCAACCGATTCCTCCACAGGAAAACACGTCTGATATATTCTATATGACACTGGTGACGGCATGTGCGTCACATGACAGGAATATTGTGTCGACCCACCTAACTTGTACACTTGGCGAATGGGTAAAAAGATTCTTCTACCGTGCCCGATTTAGGTTTTCTTGTGGATGTGATAATCACTCCCAAAAAAGTGATGTAAACATAAGAGTTTGTCACATAAACTGCAACAAATGAATGCAACAGTTTCACAGTCGAACAGTTTTCCCTGTGCTCTGTCAAAACATATGTTTTTAACATCTTTAAATTTTTCCGTGTGTAGACCGTCAAATCCTGCATATGTCCAAACAAATCTGAACATGTCCTGGAATTTTGGAGAGTGAAGTTGATTATGTGTGAGTGCCTGAACTTTGATAATTAACAAACGATCACATAAACAATACTGCTCTGTGTACCTGTGCAGCTTCGCAAAATCATAGAATCTTTTCACAAAGTACTTCACGGACGGACGGACAGATAGTAATTGTCTGAAAATGAAAAATTAAACTTGTCACTCGAGGGAAGAGTTGAACCAAGGACCTCTTGTGCTACAGCTGCTCATGCTAACAATGGGACCACTGCGCTCCTGAGCTCACACTTTCCTTGATATTGCCTATCTTGCGCATGGACTACTCAATTTGTATATTTTGCTTTTTTTTCATAGTTCCACACAACTTCTTCCTGTTTTCTCGATTGGTCTGTGTTTCGTTTTTCAAGGCCTATCCACTGTGTCAACATATAACTAAATCAGAGGGGGGGAGGGGCGATGGGGAGGTTCCCTTGCAAGAAATTTTGGTCTTATGTCAAAGCACTAGGTGGGTCAAAACAAAATGTCCAGACACTCTGTGACCAAAATGGTACTGAAACAGAGGACAACAGACTAAAGGCCGAAATACTAAAGTCTTTTTGCAAAGCTGTTTCACAGAGGAAGACTGCACTGTAGTTCCTTCTCTAGATTGTCGTACAGATGACAAAATGGTAGATATAGAAATAGATGACAGAGGGATAGAGAAACAATTAAAATCGCTCAAAAGAGGAAAGGCCGCTGGACCTGATGGAATACCAGTTTGATTTTACACAGAGTATGAGAAGGAACTTGCCCCCCTTCTTGCAGCGGTGTACCGTAGGTCTCTAGAAGAGCGTAGTGTTCCAAAGGATTGGAAAAGGGCACAGGTCATCCCCGTTTTCAAGAAGGGACGTCGAACGGATGTTCAGAACTATAGACCTATATCTCTAACGTCGATCAGTTGTAGAATTTTGGAACACATATTATTTTCGAGTATAATGACTTTTCTGGAGACTAGAAATCTACTCTGTAGGAATCAGCATGGGTTTTGAAAAAGACTCAGAGGGCCATAGACACGGGTTCACAGGTAGATGCCATGTTTCTTGACTTCTGCAAGGCATTCGATACAGTTCCCCACAGTCGTTTAATGAACAAAGTAAGAGCATATGGACTATCAAACCAATTGTGTGATTGGATTGAAGAGTTCCTAGATAACAGAACGCAGCATTCATTCTCAATGGAGAGGAGTCTTCCGAAGTGAGAGTGGTTTCAGGTGTGCCGCAGGGGAGTGTCATAGGACCGTTGCTATTCACAATATACATAAATGACCTTGTGGATGACATCGGAAGTTCACTGAGGCTTTTTGCAGATGATGCTGTGGTGTATCGAGAGGTTGTAACAATGGAAAATTGTACTGAAATACAGGAGGATCTGCAGCGAATTGATGCATAATGCAGGGAATGGCAATTGAATCTCAATGTAGACAAGTGTAATGTGCTGCGAATACATAGAAAGATAGATCCCTTATCATTTAGCTACAAAATAGCAGGCCAGCAACTGGAAGCAGTTAATTCCATAAATTATCTGGGAGTACGCATTAGGAGGGATTTAAAATGGAATGATCATATAAAGTTGATCGTCGGAAAAGCAGATGCCAGACTGAGATTCGTTGGAAGAATCCTAAGGAAATGCAATCCGAAAACAAAGGAAGTAGGTTACAGTACGCTTGTTCGCCCACTGCTTGAATACTGCTCAGCAGTGTGGGATCCGTACCAGATAGGGTTGATAGAAGAGATAGAGAAGATCCAATGGAGAGCAGTGCGCTTCGTTACAGGATCATTTAGTAATCGCGAAAGCGTTACAGAGATGATAGATAAACTCCAGTGGAAGACTCTGCAAGAGAGAGTAGCTCGGTACGGGCTTTTGTTAAAGTTTCGTGAACATACCTTCACCGAAGAGTCAAGCAGTATATTGCTCCCTCCTACGTATATCTCGCGAAGAGACCATGAGGATAAAATCAGAGAGATTAGAGCCCACACAGAAGCATACCAACAATCCTTCTTTCCACGAACAATACGAGACTGGAGGAGAAGGGAGAACCAATAGAGGTACTCAGGGTACCCTCCGCCACACACCGTCAGGTGGCTTGCGGAGTATGGATGTAGCTGTAGATGTAGATGTAGATGTAGAACCCCCAAAAAGTTGAGCAGTTTTGGGAAAGCTCGTGCCAAGTCTCTGGGCCATCACAATGTGCATCACTCAAACTCAGAAAGATCATGCCCCCTCTCCATTCTACACACAGGCAGCACACTCACTGTTACTATATGCTCTGTGCTTGTGTCTGACTTGCAGTCATTCCTCATCAGATGATGCTGCTATCACCTGGCTAAGTTTGTATCAATAGCAGGTTGGTGGTCACAATGTTCTAGCTGATCAGTGCATCACACGAAGTGAATACATGAAAAGCATACAGAAAGATATAATACTCTTAAAAACTCAGTACATATGTAGCAGTGCATAAAGAAAATAATGAAGGTGTGTCTTAGTATAAATTCACTTAGGCACCTTAATCAGTCAAAAGCCTAAATTATGCTAAATATTTTCCGTATGCATGGAAGGTCCAGCATAAACAACCAAAGGGTACAAAAGTTGTTCACCAATGTCTTAGAGAGTATATAATGTGTAAATTATCAAAATCAAAAGGTAATGAAAGTTAACAGCATCAACAATGCTTTAAAACTACAGATCATCAAAACACATGATGGCCAGGAATCATCTAAATACAAGATTAGATCCTTATATATTTTTTCTCCCTTTTCATTGCTCATGTTAGAATTTTCCCAAGCAAAATACAGGCTTAATAATCTTTCAATAAAACTGTCTGCTGCTGTGTGCCAGACCGAGACTCGAACATGGGACCTTTGCCTCTCGCAGGCAAGTGCTCTACCAACTGAGCTACCCAGGCATGACTCATGCCCCATCCTCACAGCTTTACTTCCACCAGTACCTCATCTCCTACCTTCCAAACTTTACAGAAGCTCTCCTGCGAAACATTTAGGACCAGCACTCCTGAAAGAAAGGATATTGCGGAGACATGGCTTAGCCACAGCCTAGAAGATGTTTTCAGAATGAGATTTTCACTCTGCAGTAGAGTGTGTGCTGATATGAAACTTCCTGGCAGATTAAAATTGTGTGCCGGACCGAGACTCAAACTCAGGACCTTTGCCTCTCTCAGGCAAGTGCTCTACCAACCGAGCTACCCAGGCATGACTCACATGCCATCCTCACAGCTTTACTTCTGCCAGTACCTTGTCTCCTACCTTCCAAACTTTACAGAAGCTCTCCTGCGAACCACGCAGGACTAGCACTCCTGAAAGAAAGGCTACTGTGGAGACATGGCTTAGCTACAGCCTAGGGGATGTTTCCAGAATGGAATGCTTTGTCCTTTTTATACACTGCAGTTTGCTCATATTCATGCGCAGACTAACACTTGGAATTCTAGTACTGGAAAAGCTGGTGTGTGGAGAGGTGCAAGTAGTACCCTGCGCCCTTCCCCCCACCCTTGCAATTCCAGGCAATGTTGGACCTCTGATTCATCAGATGTGCAGCATCAGGTGGAAGCATTGATCCAGTGCCTGTGCTGTTGGCAAATGAATGAGATGGCATCAACTCCTGCACGAATTTGTTTGTCTGGACAGCACAGCATGTTGGTCACTGTCTGCCACTGCATCCTCTGTGCATCTTCACACACATGACATCATCTTGTCCTTCCATGGACCTCCAAGAAACACATAATAGCACTGGCTTATTGATATACCATGCGACACTGGGCCTGGTTGTGTAAGCTCTGAGCAGCCCATCTATGAATGTGCTCTAGAGCTGCCGCCTCAATCAGTCACATGGTGTCCACAAGAAACTGTTGGAAATGTCCCAAATATATACTGTTCCATAACTTTAGTGCCTGTGCATGCAGCACTAAATTAACCTACACCCATTGGCCCAACAACCAGAGTTTAAATAAAATAATCTACTACACTAGCACCTCTGCACATTCCAATAACTGTATAGTGTGTTCCTGACCTACACTGGCCCAATACAGCTCAGTCAGAAACATTCACTATAATCTTTCCTGTCACAAGAGCAAACCTTTTTCAAAAGTGGCTTCACTCAGGGATTGATGTTACTGCCCAACGTGACATCTAATTGTGAGTTTTTCTCCATCACACAAACCATTTATGGTAAATAATGCATTGTCATCTTTCTTTCCTTACTCATCTGCTGCTACAAATATTTTGGTGTAGACTTGTTTTCTTTCACTTTCTCCTTGCAAGTATCACATGTATCCATATTGCTCTCCAACATCCACATTTCAGTTTATTTTATATCTTCTTGCATTATCGTGCCTTTGTTGGGGCTCTGTTCAAAGCTTTTTGCATGTTACCATTCACTTTTGTTCTACTTCACTGGTCGAAACCGAGAGCATCTGGATATAATGCATTTTGCAGCATCACCTTTCTTCCTACATTCTTGCTACCTTCCATTGACTGTTGCACGTGGGCCCTTCTCCTTTCTAATTCTTTTATTCTCATTTTTGTAGCTTCCAATTCTTGTTTTTGACAGAAAACATGGATTTTAAACATTTATTTGCAATATATCAATCTTCCTTTTCTATTTCATATTTCTTTTTTATAGAATGTAGATTTATGAGAGCTGTTCAAAATGAATCTGACCTTGTTTTTAACTGTTGAAACCAACAGTGCTATCATGGCATCCATGCTCTCTATGTTTATAGGCATACATAGTGTGCATGCCTGATATTTTTCATGACTGTGGAAATAACCAGACCCTGGCTAGCTGTTGACAACTGAACACATGTAAGTGGTAGTTGGTGGATATTGTGTTGTGGGAAAAATGTCAGAAAAAGTGGAACAAAGTTATTGCATCACATTTTGTTTTAAGCTCAGCAATTCTCAAGTTCACACAATCCACAAGATTTGACAGCTGTTTGGGGACAAAGCAATTGGTACCACACACATAAAGGAGTGATACAATTGCTTCAAAGATGACCGCCAAACAGTGAAGAGTGAAGCATGTTCAGGTAGGCCCTCAACATCCACAAATGCTGTTGTTATTGATCATGTACGGACCCTAGTGATGTAGAATAGATGAATCATTATCAGGGAACTTGCAGACCAGGTTATGATTAGCACCGGATCCATTCATTCCATTTTAATGGAACATTTGTACCTCAGGAGGATCCCAGTATAATTTGTGCCAGAGTTGCTAACAATTGAGCAGAAGCAATTCTGTTTGGAGATTGCACATGACATGCTGGATACTGTGAACATTAATCCAAACTTTCTTAATGCAGTGATGACTGGTGATGAGTCTTGGATTCATGAGTACGATCCAGAAGCAAATTCCCAGTCATTGCAATCTCCAAGACCGAAACATGTGACACAGGTCCACATCAATGTGAAAGCCATGCTGACCATCTTTTTTGACTCCTCTGGTGTGGTCCATGATTCATATGACCCAGAAAGTACTAATGTCAGTAAAGAGTACTATCAAGAGGTTCTGTGTCACCTTCATAAAGCAAGGAGACGCAAACAGCTAGACTTGTGGGCAGCGGTCAGTTGACGTATTCACCACAATAATGCACCACTCATTGTTCTCAATTAATTCATAGTCTAACAATGGAAAATACAGGATGGACTGTAACAATATTATGAAAAGGAAAGTTGCCACTCATCATATAGTGGAGATGCTGAGTTGGAGATTGGCACAACAAAAAGACTGTTCCAAATAAAGCTTTCAGCATGTAAGGCCTTTGTCAAAAATAGATCACACACACACACACACACACACACACACACACACACACACACACACACACACACACACACACAAATGTAACTCGCAGACATGACTGCAGTCTAAAGCAACTGTGGTCACACGGTGCTGTGGCTACAGTTGCGTTAGCTGAAGTCGTGTGTGTGTGTGTGTGTGTGTGTGAGAGATCTATTTTTGACAAAGGCCTTACATGCTGAAAGCTTTATTTGGAACAGTCTTAATTCACAGTCTTTTGGTGAAACACAACACCTTGTTGTTTCAGCCTCCCTATTCACCTGATCTAGCCCCCAAGTGACATGGATTTTCTGTAAACTAAAAAAGACTCCTAAAGGAACCAGATTTCAGAACAGCAAAGACATTATGCAGATACTGATGAAAAAGCTGTGCACCATACCAAAAGAGGCTTTCCAGCAGTGCTTCCAGCAGTGGCAGCAGTGTCAGGAGAGATGTTTAGAAGCTGGAGGGGACTACTTTGAAGGTGACTAGTATCAGGGAACTGTATCTGAACAAAGATTAGTTTTATAAATAAAAGTCTGATACTTTTTGAGCAGCCTTCAAATTTTCAAACCATTTCAGCTAACTTTCAGTTTAGAAATGTCTGCTCAACCTAATTCTGGAGGTGCAACATTCAGCTTCCACTCATCTAGTTAATCTGTGTCTGTGTTCCGGATAATGTTACGATGTTAGCCTCATTCTTGTCCATATCTCATGTTCCTTCTTTTTCTGCTTCCTCTTCTTCTACTTTCTTGTTGTTGCACCCATCTCTCACATGCATATCTGCCATAACTTCAAATAATGTTGCAAGGTTGCTCTGTGGCATAGCATTAGATTCTCTTTTGATAGGCCTGGATCATCCACTTTAGTGTTTTCTTTTTCTTCTTCTGAATCAGTCACAATCTCCTCTTTAAGTATAACATCATCTTTAATTGAAAAGACTGTACTGTTGCCCAAAGTGTTGCCATTTTTCTTAACCTTTGTATAGTCACTTTCTTCATTATTATCCACTGACTGCTTTGTGTCATTATGCATGTGACTGAATGATACTTCACTTTATTTCTATGAGTGTATTTCGTGTTTGCATTTTGTCTTCTGGGGTTTATAATTCATAATGACACTGTTTTCCCCTCAGTATTAGTTCCAGGTTGCAGACGAGCTGAAACTAATCTGTTTTGCCAGTTCCCATTTCTCGCTCTACTGTTTTTGAGTCCAGGACTACACGTTTCTTCCTCTCCTCTCCATTGCATGATGTGTTGCATCTCGTTGCTGTTCCCAGATATCATGGCACTCTTCATAATGTGCTTCATCCACCATTGTCTCATCCCTGTTCATGTGGGCAATAACCTGGCCAAAAGGTGCTGTGATTATATCTGCCATGTCATCGGAAATTTTCCATTGCCTGTCTTCTCACTGTCATCATTCCATGCCTCAAGGTGCCAGTTCTTCACAGCATTTTAAAATAATTTTTAATTGCTCTTCCTTATCAGCCATCAGACGATATGGCATAGCTCCATATTTGCACTGGTTCTCTGTTCATTAACTATCTTAGTATGATTTTCTCTCAAGCGTGTGTATCCAAATAGCTTTTTCAATTCTAGTGACTTTTTCTAACAGTCCAAGTAGTGAGCCATCTATCTGTTTATTATATGCTTGTATTCTGAGTTCATCCTTGACTTCTTCTTGCATTTTCTGTGAGCACTCTTCTTCTATGAAGACTTTTTCAAATTTGAGATACATTATCCTGTCTAAATTTAGGGAATCTGCCTGGCAGGCTGCCCCTTCTTCCATCTGCCTCAGGGTAATTATCTTTTTTTATGTCTGGTCATTGCTCAGTGTAGAGAGACAATTTTCTTTCATGACGTATTTTCATGTGGTCAATTTATATTTTCTTGTATGATAAAGAGAGACTTCCATAGTGTGTAAGCTGGGAATATTGATAACTCTGGAATTTCTTTTTTTGTCCTGATACTTTCCCTTGTCACTTTGTTTTCTGTTCTCCTTCTAGTCTCTAACCCTATGGATGTGTGTAATTATCTGAATTATCATATGGGAGAATAATAAATGTGATCAACTAGACACATTACATTGTGCTTATTCACTCTCCTGACGCTAATGGTATATTTGTATTTTAACAGTTAATACTTTGAAAATATTGGTGCATTTGTCTCATGACAAGAATTGGCTGGCTTGGACATGATATGATTAGCTGCCTTACAGCTATCTCATCTAGATAACTATTAATTAATATTATGAAAAGGAAAGTCGCTAGTCACCAGGTAGCAAAGATGCTGAGTCACAGATAGTCACAACAAAAAAAGCTGTCACAAATAAAGCTTTCAGCCAGTAAGGCCTTCGTCAAAAATGGATGACACACACACACACACACACACACACACACACACACACACACACACACACTCATGCAAACACAACTCACATGCACAACTGCAGTCTCGAGCAACTATGGCTGCACTGGTGACTTTGCCAAGGTCTGTAGTGGTAAAAATATTATGTTATATATGTATATTTCATGACTTTTTTTATGTAACCGCACAACATATTCGAGAATTTGAAGTCAAGATAAATGTGGACAAAAAAGAAAATCTATCACAATAATCAAGAAATAGTTAAATAAAACCATAAAAACTGGGAAAATAAAAAATTAAGAAAACTGTTAAATAACAATTATGTTGCCTACAATGAAACAAGGTAAGGCATTGTTTCACTCATTCCATATTGAACAGTAGTGTCATCTTTAGTACCAGTGGAATCCTTTTCTTGTTAGAGGTTTTGCAGTGTACAAAATTTGTAATTACTATACAGCTAATTATTTTACATTTTGTAAGACAGCCACAACATGGGGGATTTTCAGGGTGAGCTGCAAGCAGTTTGCAGTAGTGATTTGCAATTGTCTTCAAAGACATGTTTATTGTCAATAATGTTGTGTTGCACAAAAATATCAGCTGCAACTACCATATAGTTCATAGTAATACAATCACCAATAGCTTCGACAAATTGTTCTTGTACATTAATATGGTTAAGACAAGAAGTCAACATATTATGATGGATTTGTTATATATAGAAAATGTATCAGATCAAGTACATGATGGTGAATTCACCAGTGAAAATGTACATGATTTTTCCACTTCAGCCAAGGAGGTAATGTCACCTACTGTGAGTGGAACTATTGCTGAGTCTGTTGTTATACCACCTGATCCTATTATGCAGATGTTGCAAGAATTAAAAACAGCAGTAGGCACTATGATTACGGAGGTTACTACTATGAATCAAAAGCATGAGAGTACTTTACTACTTTTGTGGCGGCGTTCGTAGCGACAAACACTTCGCTGTAGAAACGGCTTACGAAGTCACCGCCACACTTTTAATAGCGGGCCGACCGGTCCGCTGGAACAGTGAACAGAAAGATGAAAACCCAAACACTCTGATTAAATAAAAGTCGGTACTTATCTTTATTAACGAAGATACAGAAACACAGCAGTGAACTCCGTGTCTACAGAAATCTGTCTAGTTCGAGTCGGAGCGGCTAGGTCAGCGTCGGCTGACGACAAACAACAACTCTGCTGCGATGAACACACAACTGACTAGCAAGTACACAAATCGGTGGCGAGTATACAACTGAGCGGCGAATATAGAACTGTCCTAGCGCTCGCGACTCCAGCGCTTAAGAAGCCAGAAGCCAGCGGTGGCGCGCGCAGACTTGCGGCGATTTCCTGTATCGCTGGCGCTGCTTATGCGGACGGCGTCCGGACTTTGATGCTGCCAACCTTTTTGGCAGCGGGCTCGGTTGGCATGACTGGCTAGGATATAACAACTACTAAGATGCAACAGCAGCACAATTAGACTAGTAAGGTTGCAAAAATTAATGAAAAGGTAAAAAATCAAATTCAGAAATTAAAAGCGTAACTTGTCAGTCACATAACCGAAGTGTTACAGACTGACCTAGAGAGCACAATAACTGAGATTTCTAGACTGCAAAAAGTTATTAAAGGTATTTCTGAATCAGTAAAGGAATTTACTGAGAACTTTAATATGCTACAATAAGCAAAAAAACACTTTAAAACCAACAGTTCAAAAGGTTGTAACACATAGAGGATCTTTCTACTAAACATGAAAAGAAGGTAGATAGTTTTTAAGAGAGACAAATGATCAGATCACAGAAAAGTTATAGTCAGAGTTAAAAGGGATGATACAACAGACCACTACTAAAGCATATGAGAAGCAAAGCACTTCAGTACAGGCAATGAAGTGTGATTTAGGACAAATACAGGAGACAGACAGAAGAGTTGCTTCAGTGGAAGAAAGTATACAAACTCAGTTTAGTATTCAAATAAGAAATACAGAAAAAGAATGGAAAGTGGTTAAGGAACAAGTACCGAAGGTACGGTCCATGTAATTAGGATTACTGATGGCTGTCACAGTGCTGCATCTCCTGAAAACATGTATACAGAGGAAGTATATGGTTGAAATTGGTGACCACATAACCTTACTACCAGAAATATGGGGGCAGAACCAACTCTTCCTTCCATTTTACTATAAGAAAGTCTTTTAAGTACAGACAAGTCCAGATGTTTGTTCCAGAAAATAAAAGTGTACACCCAGCCATTTTTATTGAATTTTTCAAAGATGTTTTCATGAAATATAGTCTGACCAGCAAAAAATGCCATTTCTCATAGGATTTACACAAGGAGAGGCAGCCCTTTGGACAACCAAGACTACAGAATCTTACGAAACATATCAACAGTTTGAGAGTGCCTTTTCAGAGAAATACTGGTCCAAATGTATTCAGGAATGACTGTCAAAGGAACTTTTTAATCCAGAACCACATAATATCAAACAAAGGGAGTTTAAGAAAATACTTCAATAGTTATTTAAATAAAACTTATTTCTGGGATAAAACAGCATCAGAAGAAGAAAGATTTATACATCCTTAAAGGGAATCTACCAATTGACGTCAGAGAAAAACTAGTACAAATACATGAATAAAATTTAGAATATTTTCTATCCATTCTAGATTTGATTGACTTAATAAATGAGAACGTTAGAGCTAACAGTAATAGTTATCAAAATGTCAATGGTGCCAACAACAAGCACTAGCAATCAGCTTATGCTTGCTGTGGTTTTGTTGCTTCCTGGATATCAATTTGTCGGCTATCAATTGGTAGTTCTCCAAACTACACAAGAAGGAAGAAAGCTAATGACAGGTATTATCCTGGCTATAAAAATAACAGATCACATCCATGGAATAATCATAACAGTAATAATCAGTTGTATTCCAGTCTGACCAGCAAAAAATGCCATTTCTCATTTCAGATAATTGGGGTAGTCAGTAGCACCCTTATCAAAGAAACTAGCCACACTTTAATGAGAACAATACTTAACAGCAGCCATATTCTCAATAAAATCATAATGTTGAACCACAGTGCAGAAATAAGAATCCCACAGTCAGTACTGCTGAGGTCAGAGAGGAGGTGTGACCTGTGACCATGAATCTGTCAAATTAGGATTGGCCTCATTAAGCTCCCTGTTGATGGCCCTGAAATGAGGTGGCAGCAATTTAAATCTGACAGATAAGCTGTTGAGATATAATGATGATATTGATATCCATGATGAATTATTAGACAATTATCATAAATGTGAACAGAAGAACTTATACAGACTTGTATATGTGATATTGTAGGAACTATTCCAACTATTATTCTACTTGGCGCTGGAACATGTAGATGTGAATAACTTTCTTTTGGTAGGGGGTTTAACAGAAAGGTGTGTTTTCCAGTCTCAAGTTTCTTTGAAAAACAAATGCAAAAATTGATCTTCAATTGGGAAAGCGCCTCCTGCAAACAGAAGGGAAAGATTGTGCTGTGGGTTTGGTTAGATAAGTGGCTTTCAGGGCAAGTTATGTTGAAGTAGACAGATAAAGCTTACCTGAAATTAAGAGTTGCTGACCCATAATATCTCTGAACATGGTGCTATAACATACAAAGACAGTAATGATATTTGTAATAAAGTGTTGGAAACTATTGGAATTTCTGTCAACAGCAGCAAGAAGAAGTTAAAGAGATACTTTTAAGATATGGTTTGTGCCTCTGATAGTAATGCAGGTGTGATTAATACCATATGGAAGTCAAACTGCTTGAAACATACTGCAACAAAACTTACTACATTCCACTGTCAGAGAGGGAAGCACTTATCCAAGAAATTAGACATTTGTTAGAGTGGCAAGTCATTGAACCTTCATTATCTCCATACTGCAGCCCACTCTCAGAAGTAACTGAACTGAATAGGAAGGTATGCGTAGTGATGGGGTAGAGCAATCAATGAAATTAATACCTCTGTGTGAATGAGTCAAGGAAACCTTGAAGAACAATTGTAATCATTTCATGTAGTCAAGTCTGCATATAGCATCAATCTTAGAGATTTGTTCTGGCAGATACCACTTTCCAAGGAATCCACAAAACTACAGCCTTTATATTTTTTTGCAAGATCTTATCTATGTAGCATGTTACCTTTCAGTCTAAATGTCAGTTCTGCATTCTTCATCACTGTCCTTGGTAATGTGCTTGTACTCCATTTATTAGACAAAATTACACTTCATGTTGATGACATTCTCATAGCCAGTCCAACTTGACAAGATCACTTATAATTGTTGGAATAATCATTGCAGAAGTATTTATCCACAGATGTCACAGCCAATCTGTCAAACTAAAAATTTGTTAGGGATGAAATTAAATTTTTAGAACAAACAATATTTTCAAAAGTTACAACCCTGGATCTTGATACAATGAGTGCTATAGAAAATTTTCCAGCTCCGCGAACCAAAAGACAATTACAAGTGTAAACAGAAATACAAATGATCCTGAAATAAGAGCTCATTATAAAAGGTACTGCAAGATCTTAAATGAAGTTTTGATAAAGGCAAAAAAGTATATTCATCAAATCAGAAATAGATAATTCTGGCAACAAAATAAAAACCATCTGGGGTATTATTAAAAGAGAAACTGGTAGTTGCTCAAATGATGCAGAAAATATTGAAGTTAGACATAATGGGAATATCATTGATAAAGGTGAAAATGTTGCAAAAATTTTCAACAAGCATTTTTTGACTGGAGCAGATAAAATAGGGTGTAATGGTCCTATAAATTAGGCTCTGAATCTTTTACAAAGAAGTGGACCTAGTGGAACACCCCAGATTAGCATGCTTCCTGTCACTGTTGAGGAAATTAAGAAGATAATAAGGACCATGAGAAACAATAACTCAACTGGTATTGATGGTATTTCCATCAAAGTGTTGAAACACATGCATATTTTCATTTGTGAAGTCCTGTGCCACATCTTTAATGAATCACTGAGACTAGGAATTGTCCCTGATAGACTTAAACATGCAGTTGTGAAACCATTGTACAAGAAGGGTGACAGAAATGAAGTAACCAATTATTGTCGTATTTCACTCTTGTTTCTCCAAGATTCTTGAGAAACCTGTACACAGAAGGATTCTTGAACATCTTAGTAAATACAATATTCTCAATAAAAGTCCATTCGGTTTCCAGAAAAACATCTCAACAGAAGATGCAATATATTCTTTCACCAATGCAATTCTTGAATCAATCAATAATAAAATGTCTCCAACTGGAATTTTTTGTGACCTTTCTAAGGTGTTCGATTGCGTAAACCATGAGATTTTTCTGAGAAAGGCAGAATTTTATGGGTTAACTGGAGAAGCAGGGATGTGGCTTGCCTCCTATTTAAAGGACCGGAAACAGAAATTCATGGTAAACAACACTAATGGGGAACCAGTATCCTCTTCTTGGGGCACAATAAACTGTGGAGTCCCACAGGGCTCTATTGTGGGTCCTCTACATTTCTTATTTTCATAAATGACCTTCCAATGTGTGCAAGGGCTAAGGTAAAATTTACTTTGTTTGCCAATGACACGATTATTCTGGTAGACAATTCAACAAATACTAATTTTGAGATCACTGTAAATGCAATTTTTCAGACCTTAAACTGTTTTACCTCTAATGGACTATCACTAAATTTTGATAAAACTCAAGTGATTCAATTCCATACAAACCAAAATATCAAAGGTGAGATTAATGTTAAATACAATGATGGGAATTTAGCAAGAGTGGAGTCAACAAAGTTCCTGGGTCTACTTGTTGATAGCAATCTACACTGGTCCTTACACATTCCTTACCTATATAAAAAAAACTAAGCTCAGCAATTTACGCTATTCGTGCGATTGCTTGCTTCAGTGACTTAAATACTGTGAAAGCTGCCTATTTTGGTTATTTTCATAACCTGATGGTCTGTGGAATTATATTCTGGGGAAACCGGCTAAGGGCAAATAAAATCCTCATAGCCCAGAAAAGAGTCATTAGGATTCTGTGTGGTGTCTATTACAGACATTCCTGCAGGAAACTCTTCCAAGAGCTGAGAATACTCACAACAGTATCTCAGTACATTTTCTCTCTCAAGTGTTTCTTGTGTAAAAACCATTCCGTTTTTGAAATGAACAGCATGTATCATAACTATGACACTATGGTAAAAAATGATCTACATCTTGAATAAAAGAATCTAAGTATGGTACAAAAAGGAGTACACTACTCTTGCATAAAAATATTTAATGCTCTCCCTCAGGCAATAAAAATGTCAGTTACTGATCCACCTACTTTTAAAGATCAACTTACACAGTATCTTCTAAGTAAAACCATTTATTCACTGGACGAATTTATGTATGAGAATATGTGAATTGATTTTGATCTATTGTAAGTCTGTTCAATGTAATTTTTAAATTTTTACAAAAAACAATTCTTGTAAACATTTTTTCTATGTAATATATTATTCATTGTACAACCTATTAATATAAACAAATGTCTCAAATCTATGTAAATGACACATTCTACACCCAAGCGATTTATCACGATTGGGTCTACAGAACACGAATGAAATTAATTAATTAATTAATGGGCTCATGCTCATTCTTTAGGCATTTTGTCCCTCCACTATTAAACAGCGTTACCTTAGTGTGTTTATTAAACAAAAATACACAATAATCTTGTGTGGAACAATCTCAGAAAGATTTTAAATCCATAAAATATTCTTTAAGACAGTTTGGGATATTACATCATCTGGATACAACAAAAGGTTTTTGTATTCCTCAGATACCTCATTATTAGCACTGGAGGCTTGCCTGTTCCAACTTTCTGATCAAGAAGATAAAAGCAAAATCAGAAAATTAATTTTGCTAGTTGAACTTTATTGAAATTTGAATGTGGGTATTCAGCTAATATGGGTACTTAAAAAGTTTAACTATTGTCTGTTTGGAACTGTAGACTGTGATATCTCAACAAGCTGCTTCGAATCACAGGGAAAGAAGGACATCAGAAACAAAGAACGACTGTGTCACTTTCAACCAGGCAGACTTCCATGAAACATGACGTGAAAATAGCAACAACAAGTAAAGACTTTTTCGTGTTCTTAGCAGGAACAAATGATGTAGCAAAAAACAAAATGAAAGATCTAGTGATCTCACTTAAAAGAAGGCTACATGAGCTGAGAAGATCAAATGTGATCATCGTCTCTGTTTCACATTGACATAACTTGCCAATCTGGTCATGTGTAAATAACAAAGTGTGAAGCACAAATAAACAGATCCTAAATACATGCACAAGATTCAAAAATGTTATATTTGTGGACATAAGCTGTGTAAGAAGGAGCTTCCACACGTCACATGGCTTACATCTCAACAGACTAGGGAAGGACTTAGTTATAAAATGGATCCAAGAAATAGTGAACAGCAAATTGAATGGGCAGTGTTGTGCTGCAGAAATCATCCCTCTTAAGGACAAAAATAACAAATACTTGGGAGAATCAACCACGAAATGCCAGGTCAGTAAAACAATGCATCGGCAGGACAAGAGCAATGTTTTTTTTTTTAAGATAATAACACCTTCCACCAGCACAACACCAGCTGCAACTGTATGTGTTTCATATGTGCCTCAAAAAGATGTCAGTCCACATGAGAATAATTTATCACTTTTTCATTATAATGTAGGTTTTAGAAAACCAAATAGATGCTTTTGGATAATTTATCACAGGACTATCTCCACATGTAGTAATAGTAACAGAACACCAGGAAACCAGTGAATAACATTCAATATTGTAATTAGTAGGCTAAAACCTAGCTACGTTCTACTGCAGAACACACAATAAAGGTGGTGGTGTTGCCATCTACTCAAGAAAATGTGAGTTCATAACCACATGGAAAAAGTGCTATGGGGAAACAATTTCTGTGTTGACAAAGATTTCGAAATTGCATTTCTTAAAATCACATTTTTCACTGTTCCTTTCTATGTCATAGGTATATAAAAATCACCATGTGGAAGCTTTGATGCTTTTCTGTAATCACTTGAAGGAGTTTTAAGTAAATTAATGTCAGGCTGTAGAAGTATAAATCTTGTCATGCTGGGAGATCTGATTATCAAGACTTTACATTATGTCCAGGAAAGCAAACATTTTGCAGAGTGTATCCTGTCTTATGGGGATGAAGATCTTCTTGGACTAGTACCCACCAGAATAGCTAACACACATAGTAGTTCAATTGATCATGTTATCACACATTATGACCACATCATCTCAACATACATAATAAATGGTCACCTCTCAGATCATTTAGGCCAAACACTGGCGTAAAACTGTAATACCAAATACAAACAAAGAAAAATGTATGAACGCAGGCGAATATTATCTGCAAACGACATTGCTACACAAAGACACAGTTTAAGCCAGGCATCATGGGAATCAGTTATGAGTACCACTGGGGTCAACAATGTGATCACTCTAAACTTGTGGTTATAGCTTGGTACCAGAGCCTACCAATTTTAATTGTATATTACAGCACTGGGGATGGGCACTAAGTAACCGAAAATCGATTTTGCGGACAATAAAACAAAAAATACAGCCAGTGCTGATTTTCCTTCCAAATAAATGGACAATGTTCACAGAAATTATGACTAAGCACTGAAATAAAGCCATTCCATTAAAAAAAGTGAGTATCCAGAAAAATCAAGCTTCAAAATCAAAACCTGTGCCATTAAATTTTAAAACAAAAGATCTGAATGAAAAAATGGAAAACATGTGTAGCTTACACAGACTGACTAACTCAGAGTTATGTAAAGAACTCTACAAGCAGTATAAATATAAGTACCGCAAAGAAGTCAGGAGATTAAAATCAGAAATACTCAGCCAACAGATATGAGGTTCCAATAACAATTCAAAGACTTGCTGGTCAATTGTAAATAAAATCGGGGACAATGAAACAGAAACTTGAATTAATAATCAGTTTAGTAGTTTTTCCAGCCAACCATAATTTACTTTACATGGAGGAAGGCATAACACAAAACCACTAAAGAATATAAAATGTTAAATATCCATTCCATCCTACATTTCTGAACTTCATTTCATTCAGTAATTACTTTCCTATCAGCTATAATCATAAAAGTATTAAAAGCTATGTACAGTATCATGAATGTCATAAGAAATGGCCGAGGTTCTTTTTTTCCTACTGCCCTTACAAATGTATTTACCTTTCCTCAAAATAATATCAGCTATTGCCCATCCCCTACCTCCAATGGCATGTCACAAACACATTACTTCAAAACAATGTACCAACAGCATTGACAGTTCAGTTAGTTTCCTAATCAGTATTGCTTATGTGAACATGGTTGACAAAAGAACATTATATTTCATGGTGACTTATTATCTCTCGATGACAATAATGGAGAAAGTTGTCGAAAGCTCAACATTAACCACTCTGACATGGCAACAACTCTGTGAAGCATTAATTCATGGTTGACAAGACTTTACACTAATAACATAATGCCATCTGTTCATGAAGAGGAACAGCAGCCGCCTCTCCACAGTGCTTTTTTCCATATCTTCTTCTCTATCCCAACTCTGTGAACTTTAGCTACAACATTAACATACAAAAACAATGAATTATTGATAAAATTATTTAATTGGACAGACGAAAAATTCTACTCACCAAGCAGCGGCAGAACAAACACATAAAAGAGTGTTGTGATTGGCAAGCTTCCAGAGCCAGTGGCTCCTTCTTCAGGCAGAAGGGTTGAAGGGGAAGGAAGAGGGTGAAGGAAAGGAACTGGAGAGGTCTCGGAAAAGGGGTAGATTTTGGGAAACTGTCGGTCAGGAGAGACTTACCATGCCGGGTGACTTTCCCAAAATCTACCCCTCTTCCTAGACCTCTCCAGTCATTTTCCTTCACCCTTCTTCCTTCCCCTTCAACCCTTCTGCTTGAAGAAGGAGCCACTGGCTCCAAAAGCTTTCCAGTCACAACAATCTTATGTATGTGTTGGCTCTGAGCACTATGGGACTCAACTGCTGTGGTCATAAGTCCCCTTATGTATGTGTTCTGCTGCTACTTGGCAAGTACATTTTTTTATCTATCCAATTAAATAATAACAGTAATGTATGATATTTTATGTAAACTAATTAGTACTCTATAAGCCATATCAATTAGTTTTCATAAAACATTGTATGTTAATGTTATGGCATAAAGTTACACAGAGTTGGAATACAGAGGACAACTAATCAGTATTCCATAAACCATATCAACCCCCATGGACCATGGACCTTGTTGTTGATAGAGAGGCTTGTGTGCCTCAGTGATACAGACAGCCATTCTGTAGGAGCACCGACAACAGAGAGGTATCTGTTGAGAGGCCGTACAAACATGTGCTTCCTGAAGAGTGGCAGCAGCCTTTTCAGTAATTGCAGGGGCAAAAGTCTGGATGATTGACTGATATGGCCTTGTAACACCAATCAAATGGCCCTGCTGTGCTGGGACTGCGAACAGTTGAAAGCAAGGGGAAACTACAGATATAATTATTCCTGAGGGCATGCAACTCTACTGTATGGCCAAATGATGATGGCATCCTCTTGGGCAAAATATTCCATCCTCTTGGGCAAAATATTCCCCATTCGGATCTCCTAGCGGGGACTACTCAGGAGGATGTTGTTATCAGGAGAAACAAAAGTGGTGTTCTGTGGATCGGAGCTTGGAATTTCAGATCCTTAATCAGGTAGGTAGGTTAGAAAATTTAAAAGGGGAAATGAATAGGTTCAAGTTGGATATAGTGGAAATCAGTGAGTTCGGTGGCAGGAAGAACGGGACTTCTGGTCAGGTGAATACAGGATTATAAATACAAAATTAAATAGGGGTAATGCAGGAATAGGTTTAATAATGAGTAAAGAAATTGAAACACAGATAAACTACTATGAACAGCATAGTGAATGCATTATTGTAGCCAAGATAGACATGAAGTCCACACTCAGCACAGTACTACAAGTTTATATGCCAAGTAGTGCTGCAGATGAGGAGGAGATTGAGGAAATGTATGATGAAATAAAAGAAATTATTTAGATAGTTAAAGGAGCTGAAAATTTAGTAGTCATGGAGGACTGGAATTCGATAGTAGATAAAGGAAGCAAAGGAAAAGTAGTAGGTGAATATGGACTGGGAGAAAGAAATGAAAGAAGAAGCTGCCTTGCAGAATTTTGCACAGAACATAATTTAATCATTGGTTTAATAACCATGAGAGAAGGTTGTATATGTGGAAGAGGCCTGGAGACACTGGACAGTTTCAGATTGATTATATTATGGTTAGATTCAGGAACCAGATTTTAAATTGTAAGACATTTCCAAGGGCACATGTGAAGTCTGTCTACAATTTATTGGTTATGAACTGTAGATTAAAACTGAAGAAATTGCAAAATGGCAGGAATTTAAGGAGATGGGTCCTGGATAAACTGAAAGAACCAGAGATTGTAGAGTTTCAGAGAGAGCATTAGGGAATGATTGACAAGAACAGGAGGAGGAGTACAGTAGAAGAAGAATGGGTAGCTTTGAGAGATGAAATATTGAAGGCAGCAGAGGATCAAGTAGGTAAAAAAGATGAGGGGTGGTAGATATCCTTGGGTAACACAAGAGATATTGAATTTAATAGATGAAAGGAGAAAATATAAAAATGTAATAAATGAAGCAGGGGAAAGGGAATATAAATGTCTAAAAAATGGGATCAACAGAAAATGCAAAATGGCTAGTCAAGAATGGCTGGAGGACAAATGTAAGGATATAGAAGCATATATCACTAAGGTTAAGATAGATACTGCCTACAAGAAAATTAAAGAGACTTTTGGAGAAGAGAGAACCATCTGTATGAATACCAAGAGCTCAGCTCGAAAACCAGTCAAAAGCAAAGATGGAAAAGCAGAAAGATGGAAGGAGTATATAAAGGATCTATACAAGGGAAATGTATTTGAGAGCAATATTACAGAAATGGAAGAGGACATAAAGGAAGATGAGCAGGGAGATATGATACTCCAAAAAGAATATGACAAAGCACTGAAACACTTAAATCAAAACAAGGCCCTGGGGGTAGGTAACATTCCATTAGAGTTACTGATAGCCTTGGAAGAGCCAGCCATGACAAGCAAGATGTATGAGACAGGTGAAATACTCTCAGACTTCAAGAAGAATATAATAATCCCAATTCTAAAGAAAGCAGGTGCTGACAGGTATGAAAATTACCAAATATTCAGTTTAATAAGTCACAAATGCAAATACTGACACAAATCGTTTACAGCAGAATGGACAAAATGGTAGAAGCTGACCCCAGAGAAGATAATTCAGATTCTGGAGAAATGTAGAAACACATGAGGCAATACTGTCCCTACGTCTCATAGAAGATAGGTTAAGTAAAGGCAAACTTACGTTTATAGCATTTGCAGATTTAGAGAAAGCTTTTTGACAATGTCGACTGGAATACTCTCTTTCAAATTTCACAAATGGCAGGGGTAAAATACAGGGAACAAAAGACTATTTACAATTTGTATAGAAACCACATGGCTGTTATAAGAGTCGAGGGGCACAAACAGGAAGCAGTGATTGAAAAGGCAGAGAGACAGGGTTGTAGCCTATCCCCGATGTTATTCAATCTGTATATTGAGCAAGCAGTAAAGGAAACAAAAGAAAAATTGGGTGTAGGAATCAAAGTTCAGAAAGAAGAAATAAAAATTTTGAGGTTTGCAGATGACATTGTAATTTTGTCAGAGACAGCAGAGGACTTGGAAGAGCTGTTGAACAGAATGTACAGTATCTTGAAAGAAAGATATAAGATGAACTTCAACAAAAGCAAAACAAGGATAATGATGCTGAGGGAATTAGATTAGACACTTAGAGTAGTAAATGAGTTTTGCTATTTGGGAAGCAAAATAACTGATGATGGTCGAGTTAGGGAGGATATAAAATGTAGACTGGCAATGACAAGAAAAGCATTCCTGAACAAGAGAAATTTGTTAACATTGAGTATAGATTTAAATGTCAGGAAGTCCTTGCTGAAAGTTCAAAAAAATGGTTCAAATGGCTCTGAGCACTATGGGACTCAACTGCTGTGGTCATAAGTCCCCTAGAACTTAGAACTACTTAAACCTAACTAACCTAAGGACAGCACACAACACCCAGCCATCACGAGGCAGAGAAAATCCCTGACCCCGCTGGGAATCGAACCCGGGAACCCGGGCGTGGGAAGCGAGATTTGCTGAAAGTATTTGTATGGAGTGTAGCCATGTATGGAAGTGAAACATGGATGATAAACAGTTTAGACAAGAAGAGAAGAGAAGCTTTTGAAATATGGTGCTACAGAAGAATGCTGAAGATTAGATGGGTAGATCACGTAACTAATGAAGAGGCACTGAATGGAATCTGGGAAAGTGAAATTTGTGACAAAACCTGACTAAAAGAAGGGATCAGTTGGTAGTACACATTCTACAGCATCAAGGGATCACCAATTTAATAGTGGAGGGAAGTATGGGGTTGTAAAAGTTGTTGAGGGAGACCAAGAGATGAATACAGTAAGCAGTTTCAAAGGGATGTAGGTCGCAGTAGTTACTCAGAGATGAAGAGGTTGGCAGAGTAGCATGGAGAGCTGCATCAAACCAGTCTTTGAACTGAAGACCACAACAATAACAACAAACCACATCAGATAGAGAAGTAAGATTTGGTTGATAAGACGCAGCAGGTCTATATGAGGTGGAAACTCAAGATTTCAGTTTTTTATGTGCTTCTGGTATTTACCTGCATATAATAGATAACCTGCACTTTCTTATGGATATGTTCAACTTGCACAACAGCATCAACTGGATGGTAACCAATAATATTAACAAAAGTGCAGAGCCATTTAATCAATGAACAGGTAATAATGTATGTTATAAATGAACATTAGCCAAGTTAAATTTAATTGTGGCCATAGGAGCTATAGAAGAGAACCATTTTGACGCACAAGAAAAATTTGTTCTTCAATGTAAGAATTCTACTGATATTAAATATTGACACATAATTGAGAAAGAAGTTTTTTTAAACTGCATGCCTCAAGTACAAAAGCAAATGGATTTGTAATGTGAACCACAAGAGAAGTGGAGAAAAAGGAACTTCAAGAATCTGGTAGCTTTGGGACACTATATTAAGACAAACTGTCATAAGCACCAACAGTGAAACCTCACTATACCACAATAAATATGTAAATATATGGTGCATGTGAGTACAAAATACAGAACTGTATAAACACTGTCTAGGCACTGAACAGACTAAATTAAAAAACCACAATTTCATTTTAGTAGCCAGAGCTTCAGCAAGCTATAATAAGAAATCATCAGCAACACTGGCAGGCAGCTAACATACATATTTAGACATCAAAATTACCATTTCAAAACTGGTCATTTTAGACTAGCAGTGTGGTGTGGTATGCTGACATGCTGATCATGTGCAAATTGATTTTGTATGTTTTTGTTGGGTTCATTTGTTGGAAGCATGCATTCATTCAATAATTTTCTAGCAAATTACATTAATGAATCTCTTTTTGATACTTCAAGAGGTAAGTGACACTGAAATAGTTTTCTTATTTGACTCATACTGTGTCTCTCTGAGACTGCAACCAGTATACAACTGATATGAAGCAAAACTAAATGCACACTGTATGCCTGTATTTATGTGTGGAATTCTCTCCCAATGTTATAACACTGTAGAAAGTACTACATAGTTCACCAAGGAAAAACACAACTGTTCCAAATGAAGACATGGTGGTCACCCAACTCCATATTAGAAGAGATTAAAATTGATCGTGCAGCAAGAACCAGGCCTGGAAAATAGCAGAGAGAAGAGCCAGTTTCCTTTCAGACCATTATCTAACAAGAATGAAATCCGTCCCCAACAACATCAACATCAACAAGTAGTAGCTATTCTGGAAAAGTAGTTGAAAAAAGAACCTTTTCTGAAGATAACATCAGAATTTTTAATCTCTTACTGACGAAGGAAAACTGGGAAAGTATCGCCACTCAGAATTATGTTGATAGCATGTACATGAGTTTTCAGAGCATCTTTCTTCACTATTTTAATGTAGCATTTCCAAAAGTAGTAAAAACAGTAAAACCTAACAATAATAAGCAATGGGTAACTAAAAGCATAAAAATTTCCAGTGAGAGAAACAGATTTCAGCAGTACTCTTGTAAGAAATATAGAGTAACTCAAGAATTTGCAGATTATTCAAAAGCCTACAAAAGAATCTATGGTAGAGCAGTCAAAGAGGCAAAAATCATGTGGAATGACAATTTGATAAGAAACTCCTCTAACAAAATGAGATCCACATGGAGAGTTATAAAGAAAGAAACTTGTAGCTCAGTGCCAAAGAAAAAGAATGTATCATTAACACTAGAAGGCTCAAAAGTCACAGACCCAAATTCAGTTGTGGCAAAATTCAGTGAATACTTCACCTCACTAGCTGAAGGCCTCATTCAAGTACACTGTCAAGGACCAGTCCCAAGTTTCTCCAGCAAGTCAGTGATCTCGACTGCTTCTATGTATGTGTATGAAACAAACCCCAATGAAATTATAAGTAAAATTAAATCATTAAGCAATAAAATGTCAAGTGGTCTTGATGAAGTACCTGATTTCATATTAAAAGCATGTGCTCACCACATAGCAAACCCCTTGGCAAAAATTTTCTACCTCTCTTTAAAAACTGGTGTATTCCCAGATATTTTTAAAATAGCAAAAGTTACCCCACTGCTAAAAAAAGGTTCTTCTGAAAAAAATATCAAACTACTGACCCATGTCACAGTTAAGTTCCTTCTCAAAAATTCTAGAAAAACTCTTCTATGACAGGCTTTTAAGTTTCATAAATAAATATGCACCTCTTACAGTACAACAACATGGTTTTAGAAAGTCTAAATCTACACAGACAGCAATTTTCGAATTCTTAGACTGCATTTTAAAATCCCTTGATCAACATAAATTAGCTGCAGGTATTTTTCTGGATCTATCAAAAGCCTTCGATGTCCTGGACCATAACATTCTGCTCGAAAAATTAGAAAGACGAGGAGTAAGAGGTGTAGCACATAGCTGGTTGTGTTCATACCTAAAAAACTGCAGGCAGAAAGTATCACTTCAGTATGAATTCAACAAAATGAATAAAACAAGAAACAACTCCTTTCTTTCTAGGGAATTACCAATAAAATATGGTGTACCACAGGGCTCAATCTTAGGTCCACTACTCTTCTCGATTTATGTGGACGACTTAGTCGAATATACGAGTCCCACAAAAACTATCCCGTTTGCCGATGACACCAGCATATTGCTCACTGGATCCAGTCCAGAAACTTTGCAGTCCACAGCAGAAAGTTCTATGAAAAGACTTTCTGAGTGGTTCACAAAAAACAAACTAATTATAAATACTGAAAAAACTGTGTGTGTCGATTTTCATTTATTTCCTCCAACTAATCAAATGTCTATTCGAGCCCAATTAAAAAATGATCCCCTAGAAGATGTCTCACAAAATTCTTGGGTCTTTGGGTTCAGCAAGACTTAAAGTGGGACACAAATATAAATAACTTGTATAGAAAACTATCATCTGTGTGCTATGGTCTAAGAATTTTAAAAGCTACAACAAGCAAAACAACAGTACTGCAGGCATACTATGCACAGTTCCACTCACTAATGAGATATGGGATCATTTTCTGGGGATACTCACTGTGTAAAGGTTTTTAGAATGCAAAAAAGAGCTTTCAGAGTAATTTGTGGCCTTAAAAAGATGGAGTCCCGTAAATCCCATTTTACTGAGCTCGGTGTCAAAAGTTCCAAGTTCATTCATTTATGAAACTATCTTGTTCACTAGGGACTACCTCCTGAAAACAGGCAAACTGCTACAGAACAAAAGTGTACACAACTATAATATCAGAAGGGAATCAAATATACATCAAAAATATCACAGAACAACCACCTATCAGAGGAGCATAATTAACATTGTAGTAACACTGTTCACGTTTACATCGCACTTCACTTAGCATAGACCGGGACTGTGTCCTAGGCATGCCCGATGTTAACTGACTGGGCACGGCCGGTGCTGCTGGAGTTGTTGTTGTTGTTGTTGTTATGCTGGCAGAGGTCGCGCCCGAATTCTCGCGTGCCCTCTGGCGGACGGGACTCTACTTGCGGCAACTACCGTCCGTGAGGCGCCGTGCCAACGTGCGCCTCCCGCGATCTTTCTGGTGGCTACTGCACTCCTCCTCCTTCGGGGGGTGAAACCACTGCGATCCTCTGCGTCGGAAGGTGGAGCGTCGGGCAGGAGCAATGACCTCCACATCCGTTGGAAGGCCGGAGTCGAGGGGATCTGCCGACCCTCGAGCCGGAACCTTTGAATACGGCTGGAAGTGACCCACACAAAGAGGCCCCCATCGTCCCACAACTGGAGCCCGGGACAGAACGGGTGACGAGCCGTCGAACTCCAGATCCTGTTCCACCTCGGGAGGGGCAAGACCCAGTGGCGGGGGTGATGGGGAAGGGACGACCACAGGTGAACCGGCCTCCTGAGAAACCGGGCCTGCTAGGGTGGCCGGCTCTCGCTGGGGCATCTCTAATGGTGGCGATGCCAGTGCTGGAGCTACTGGAGGCTGCCAAGGCTGAGAACCATCGCAGTGCGGCAGAGTCACAGCGGGGAGAGGAGGTAACGTCTCCTGCGAAACTGACACAGGTGACGGCAATGGGGAAGCTGGTGTCCGAGAGGTCGGAGGGTGGGTGCCCGAACGTGGACGTAGCTGATTTTGGTGACGACGTACCGCCCGGTACCCCGCCTGCAAGGTATAGAGCCGGCAGCCATTTCGGCGCAGGACCACCGCTGGTATCCGACGTGGATTGCGACCAAACCCATGGGCCCAGACCGACATACCCAGTGGAAAGCCAGGTACTCCATTTTGTGAAGACTGGCGAGGACCGGGCCGGAGGAGGTGCAGCAGAGTTCTAGGTTGACACCCACGGAGGAGCTCTGCGGGGCTGCGTTCTCTTATTGGTGTGGTCCGGTATGCCGTCAAGAAAAATGTCAGTGATTCCTCTGCAGGAAATTCGTGCACATACTTTTTCATCTGCGTCTTAAATGTGTGCACCATGTGCTCGGCTTCCCCATTCGATTGTGGATGGAAGGGTGGAGAGTAAACGTGCCGAATACCGAACCGCCGACAAAAATCGTGGAAGGTCTGCGAAATAAACTGCGGTCCACTGTCCGAGACCAGGGTGATTGGCAGACCTTCCACAGAAAAGATTTTTGCTAGTGCTTGGATTGCAACTTCTGAAGTGGTTGAGGAGCAGCGAACCACATATGGGAATCGGGAATAAGCATCAATGACAATGAGCCAAAAGCCATTGAGAAACGGGCCCGCAAAATCGATGTGAACACGTTCCCATGCTTGGGTTGCCGGCGGCCATGAAGAGAACGCTGCCCTGGGAGATGCTTGTTGGCTCGCACACTGGGAACAGGCGGCCACCAAATGCTCAATTTCTCTGTCAATACTGGGCCAGTACACATGTCTGCGAGCCAAGGTTTTAGTACGGGAAACACCCTGTGCCCCGCATGTGATAACGTGAGGACCCCCCTTCGTAAACTTGCAGGAACAACTACGCGAGGAGCTGTATCATCGGTAGCCAGAAGGAGAATTCCTTCCAAGACCGAGAGGCAGTCTCGTAGAAGAAAATAATTACGAAGAGCGTCCGAGGCCCGGCCCGGAGGGCGGGATGGCCACCCCTGCTGAATGAAGTGAACTACTTGCCGGAGAACTGGGTCAGCTGCTGTTTCCCTGGCAACTCGAGAACTAGTGATTGGGAAGCCATCAACCGCTTGGCGGGACGCCACATCCAAATGAAAACACAATCTCCTCTCGATCGAACGTAGAATCCGGGCCCACCGGAAGACGGGAAAGAGCGTCGGCGTTGGCATGCTGTCCTGTAGGGCGAAAATGAATGTCATAATGGTACTTAGAGAGGAACAAGGCCCAGCGCTGTAGTCTGTGGGCTGCCCTATCCAGAATCTGAGAGGCGGGGCCAAATAACGATATTAACGGCTTATGGTCAGTGATTAACTGAAACTTCGTGCCATACAAGAAAGGGTGAAACTTGGTAACAGCATAGACAATGGCCAAAGCCTCTTTTTCCACCTGGGAGTAATGGGCCTGCGCGGGACTAAGCGTTTTAGATGCAAACGCCAGTGTTTGCTCGGAACCATCTGCATCATGATGGGCCAGGACCGCCCCCACCCCATACTGCGAAGCATCTGTAGCCAGGACCAACGGCTTATGGGGATCAAAAGTAGCCAAACAAGGGGCTGACGTGAGGAGGCCCTTCAACGAGGTGAATGCTCGCTCGCATGCAGGCGACCAATCAAAAGGAACACCCTTGCACAGAACGCAGTACAGGGGGTGGGCTATAGTGGAAGCCCTGGGAATGAACCGGTGTTAATAGGCTATCTTGCCTAAAAAAGCTTGTAACTCTTTCAGCGAAGTGGGCCGAGGAAGGTTGACGATACCTTGGACCATACGTCCTAGTGGCTGGGTGCCGTGCCGAGAGATGGTGTAGCCCACATACTCAATGGACGGTTGGAAGAAGGTTGACTTATGCAGGTTGCAACGCAAGCCCACAGACCTGAATTTGAGAAAGAGGGTGCGAAGGTTGTGCAAGTGTTCCTTCGTGCTGCGGCCTGTGACAATTATGTCATTCAGGTAATTAATACAATGAGGGATTGTCGACGTGACATGCTCAAGATAATGCTGGAATATCGCCGGGCACCGGATATTCCAAAGGCCAACCGCTGGTATTGGTAAAGGCCAAACGGGGTGTTGACGACCGCCAGCCGTTTGGAGTCCTCATCAAGTGGTATCTGATGATAAGCCTCCGACAGATCGATTTTCGAAAAATATTGGCCTCTCGCCATGGCAGAGAACAATTCGTCAGCACGAGGCAAAGGATAGGTGTCCACCACCAATTGGGAATTAATGGTGGCCTTGAAATCGCCACAAAGACGTAATTTTCCCGAGGGCTTCCTTACAATAATGAGGGGCGAAGCCCACTCACTGGAAGAAATGGGGAGAACGACCCCTAGGGCTGTCAGCTGGTCTAGCTCTTCCTTTACCTGAGGGCGGAGAGCCAAGGGGATCTACCTCGCACGTAGATAACGCGGGCGAGCCGACGCCTTCAACGTGAAGTGAGCTTCAAAATCTGAAACATGCCCCATGCCCTCCTCAAAAATATCTGGAAAGTCTGAGATCAAAAATTCCAATGATTGATAGGGAACGTCTTCGGAGACCAACTGTATGGTGTCAGCGATAGAAAAACCGAAAGCTTGAAAGGCGTCCAGGCCAAAAAGGTTAGCGGAGCTTGCATCACTGACAACAATAAAAGAAATAGGCCGAGTGACTGATTTGTAAGTCACGTTGGTAGTGAATTGACCCAGTAGGGGAATGAACTGTTTACCATAACCGCGTAGACGCCGGTAAACTGGCGCCAACGGGGGTGATCCAAGGTCGCAATAAATTTGTGCATTCAACAACGAAACTGCCACACCCGTATCTACTTGCAGTTGTAACCGGCGCGACCGAACCAACACCTCGATAAAGAGTTTGCGTGACAATGCGTCGGGAGCCTGGCCTGATGAAACTTCCTGAATGTCAATGTCCATGTCCTCTGTACCTGCTTCCTTCGATTCTTTTGAGGCTGAGCAGCAAACTTTAGCAATGTGACCTTTTTTATTACATTTGCGACAAACGGCCAAACACTAGGGGCACTCTGACCGATCTTGATGTGTATAGCATGACACACAGAATGGCAACAAGTGCCAGCGGTCGGAATTCTGTTTACGCGCCATGCGGGAGCGGCCGTGACGGCCGGATTGTACCGCTCGCATGTCGTCCACCCCGGACACAGTGGACGTGGCCGCGCCGCCCTGAACCGCCACGACGACGCACCACGCTTCCAGCTGTTGACCTGCTGCGTGAGAGACTTCATACGATTGAGCAATGGACAGGACTTCCTCGAGGGAAGGGTCTTCTAACTGCAGGGCCCGTTGCCGGACCTCCCTATCAGGGGCCGAATGAACAATGACGTCGCGTACCATAATGTGGGCATACGACTCTCGCGACTGCTCCGTGACAAAATGACACTTGTGACTAAGACCGTGCAGGGTAGCGGCCCACGCCCGGTAAGACTGATGGGGCTGTTTCTCGCATTGATAGAACTCGACCCTAGCTGCCTCAACATGCTTGCGGCGGCGATAATATGAAGACAGCAATGAACACAATGCGTCAAAAGACAAGGACGAGGATTCCTGCAACAGCGCTAGCTGCTGCAAAACTTGATACAGTGAGGGAGATATCTGAGACAAGAAGAGAGCACGACATACCTCCGCATCGGCAACATGAAACACCTGGAAATGCTGCCGAAGGTGATGTTCATATGCGTCCCAATCCTCCGCCGTCTCGTCATACAGGGGAAAGGGAGGAGGGAACTGCACCGGAGCAGACGGCGTGGAGAGCAACACCGGAAGCACTTGTTTCGTGGTGGCCATGAGCTCCGTCTGCTGTGCAACCAAAACCCGCACCAAATCCTCCATGCCGTGGAGAAGCTGCGAAACCGGAACAACAACGCAACACGCGAAAGAACGACCCTACTCGTTGCCAATTGTGTAGTAACACTGTTCACGTTTACGTCGCACTTCACTTAGCGTAGACCGGGACTGTGTCCTAGGCATGCCCGATGTTAACTGACTGGGCACGGCCCGTGCTGCCGGAGTTGTTGTTGTTGTTGTTATGCCAGCAGAGGTCACGTCCGAATTCTCGCGTGCCCTCTGGTGGACGGGACTCTACTTGCGGCAACTACCATCCGTGACGCGCCGTGCCAATGTGCGCCTCCCGCGATCTTTCTGGTGGCTACAGCAGTAATACTACACAATAAGATACCAGAGGAAATAAAAAAATACTACTCATCCAATATTTAAAGCTAAACTAAAGACATTTCTAATAAAGCACTGTTTCTATTCTGTCAGAGAATTTCTGAATAAGTAACAAAATTAGTTGTAGTAGGTACCTAATTTTAATTGCTAATACTATGTATTATTGTAACTAATCTTTGACCTCTCCAATATCAATTGCACAATTTGTGCTATATGATAAAACTGGACCAAAAAAAAATCAAATCAAATCAAATCAAAAAGAAAACACCCATGTTTGAATGATGAATTTGAAGATGCTCTACAAAAATATCCTGAATATTCAAAGAAGTGGAACTGCACTACACAAAATTTCAAAGAAATCTAGTCCCCAAAAGACAAGAACAGCTCCAAATGAAAATTAGAAAAAATATCAACATTTTTTAAAGTCTTCTGACTGGTTTGTTGCAGCCCACCACGAATTCAAATTCCTTTCCTGTGACAATCCCTTCATCTCATCACAGAGTAGCTCTAGCACCTAATGTCCTCAATTATTTGTTGGATGTATTCCAATCTCTGTCTTCCTCTACAGTTTTTACCCTCTAGTATCATGGAAGTTATTCCTGGATGCATTAACAGATGTCCTATCATCCTCTCCCTTCTTCCTGTCAGTGCTTTCTGTATTTTCCTTTCTTGACCAATTTTGTTGAGAACCTCATCATTCCTTACCTTATTGGTCCACCTGATTTTTCTCATTCTTAAAAAGCAACAGATCTCAAAAACTCTGATTCTCTTCTCTTCTGGTTTTCCTACAGTCCATGATTCACTACCATACAATGACGTGCTCCAAACATGCATTTTCAGAAATTTCGTCCTCTGATTAAGACCAATGTTTGATACTAATAGACTTATTTTGGACAGGAATGTCCTCCTTGCCTCTGCTAGTCTCCTTTTGCTCACTCCAACCTCACTCAATGTCGAGCCACATGATCATTGCATAACATAGACTATAAAACAAAGGAAAAATTATGGAATGTACTACACCTGGGATGAAAATGTAAGTAAAATGAGAGAGGAGCTAAAACAGCAGCATGGGGAAATGTGAGTGGCTGACCACTTGCAAAAAACAGGCATGAGCCAGTTGCCCTGTTAACACATTAAGAACATCTCCCTAAAATTTCTGGAAACAAGCTGGACAGATCATAAAACCTTAAAACTCTAACTGCATTCATTTAAACATCCCTTAAAATAAAGGGTAAATCTGCTGCTGCATTGGACGGTCCTCTCACTAGAACAAGAATCCATGGCCTAAGCAAAGACGAGTAGAGACGACTTCATCCCATGTTCGTGGCTGAAAGGAATTATGCCATGGCTGCATAGTGGGCTTTCCTAGATGCAACTTATTATCTGTCACTTCCAGCCATTCATTTCTCATTGACACATCACTCTGTACCGCCACAGTGAGGAGATAGCACTCATGTTGACGGCATACTGAAATAATATGGGACTGTGACACATCTCCTAGGCTGCTACATCTACCCTTTTGTTCCCTGTATTAGCCATGTGCCTTGGTACTCAGCAGAAAGACATCTTCTTCCCTAGCCATTGTAGTTGGAGGATGGCATCCTGAACATTCTAGACTACTTTATCTGTGGTGCACAAGCACTTTAGAGAGTGAAGGGCATTCAGAGAATCAGAACAGACAAGGAATTTAGTATTTGAAGCACACCTCATCTACTTTAGTGCTGGAAAGATCACATATAATTTTGTGTTGAAGCCAGAAAAGCTGTTACGCACTGGAAATTTAGGAAACAATCAGGGAGAACAACAGAACTACAAACAGAGTCCCCGTGTTTCATCCCGACCATACAGACAGCTGTGGAGTTCTGATGTTCAATTACGAGGTGCATTCAAGTTCTAAGGCCTCCGACTTTTTTTTTTTTCCTCCAGACTGGAAAGAGATAGAAACATGCGCATTGTTTTAAAATGAGGCCACATTCATTCTCAATACATCCCAGAGATGGCAGCACCGTACGGCAGATGGAGTTTTACTGCCAGAGGCGAGAATGAGAACTATTTTAAATACTTAAAATGGCGATGTTTTCCTTACTTGAACAGCGTGCAATCATTCGTTTTCTGAATTTTCGAGGTGTGAAACCAATTGAAATTCATCGACAGTTGAAGGAGACATGTGGTGATGGAGTTATGGATGTGTTGAAAGTGCGTTCATGGGTGCGACAGTTTAATGAAGGCAGAACATCGTGTGACAACAAACCGAAACAACCTCGGGCTCGCACAAGCCGGTCTGACGACAAGATCGAGAAAGTGGATAGAATTGTTTTGGGGGATCGCCAAATGACTGTTGAACAGATCGCCTCCAGAGTTGGCATTTCTGTGGGTTCTGTGCACACAATCCTGCACGACGACCTGAAAATGCGAAAAGTGTCATCCAGGTGGGTGCCACGAATGCTGATGGATGACCATATGGCTGCCCGTGTGGCATGTTACCAAGCAATGTTGACGTGCAACGACAGCATGAATGGGACTTTCTTTTCGTCAGTTGTGACAATGGATGAGACGTGGATGCCATTTTTCAATCCAGAAACAAAGCGCCAGTCAGCTCAATGGAAGCACACAGATTCACCGCAACCAAAAAAATTTCGGGTAACCGCCAGTGCTGAAAAAATGATGGTGTCCATGTTCTGGGACAGCAAGGGCGTAATCCTTACCCATTGCATTCCAAAGGGCACTACGGTAACAGGTGCATCCTACGAAAATGTTTTGAAGAACAAATTCCTTCCTGCACTGCAACAAAAACATCCGGGAAGGGCTGCGCGTGTTCTGTTTCACCAAGACAACGCACCCGCACATAGAGCTAACGCTACACAACAGTTTCTTCGTGATAACAACTTTGAAGTGATTCCTCATGCTCCCTACTCACCTGACCTGGCTCCTAGTGACTTTTGGCTTTTTCCAACAATGAAAGACACTCTCCGTGGCCGCACATTCACCAGCCGTGCTGCTATTGCCTCAGCGATTTTGCAGTGGTCAAAACAGACTCCTAAAGAAGCCTTCGCCACTGCCATGGAATCATGGCATCAGCGTTGTGAAAAATGTGTATGTCTGCAGGGCGATTACGTCAAGAAGTAACGCCACTTTCATCAATTTCGGGTGAGTAGTTAATTAGAAAAACAATCGGAGGCCTTAGAACATGAATGCACCTCGTAAAATGACATAAAATAATGTCTTAAAAACATATGTAGGAGTGCAATCTCTCCTGCACTGAACTAAACATAAAATTACTCTTGGCCTCTGCAGTAACCATGGTGGCAATCATATAAAACCTTGGATTTGGGGTTGAACTTGCACCACAACAAGCAACTGCAGCACATGCTGCATGTGGATTGCAAATGGTGTTGTTGCTCATGAACGATTGGAGAAAAGGCAGTCCACAGGTGGATGAGCAACAGTATGGTACCCAGGTGAAGTCAGAGCTGTGAGTAACTTACATGCCTGATGCAACACATGGAGCTGATGTTGAGTGTCGGTTCCCCAGCCTCAGCACAGACTATGAGGCTTGTCCTATAAGCACATGTGGCCATGGTAGATAGTGTCAATGATCTTCAGGTACGAATACATTGCCGACCCATACATTGTGCACCCATAGTCTAAGTGCAAATGCACAGAAGCCCTACAATACTGCAGCAGATGTGCCCTATATGCTCCCAGGACCTGTGCCTAAGGTACTTTTTGATACTGAGTGCCTTTGGTATTCTGGCTCTCAGGTCTCTCAGGTAGGGTAACCACAACAATTTGGAGTCCAAAAATGAGGCCCAAAAATGTAGAATGGTATCCCTCAAATGCAACTCAGATAAATTAAAAATATGACAAGAATAATTACAATGATTACACACACACTTATGTGCAGAAAACTAAAAACCTGTCTTTGCAGCCGACTGTTCTAACCTCTGCACTGCAACTGATGAGTCAATGTCACAACACTGGAAGAGGAATAGAAAACAACAAAATCATTCATAAATGAGCAGCATTGTACAGGACTCCTTATTGTAGTAGCAATTCTGTTTATGTCTATGGCAAAGAGGTAACACTTGAAACACTTCCCTGTGGGACACCATTCTCTTGCTCAAAACAATCCAACAGCGTGTCACCAATGTTGGACCTAAAAAACCGCTGAGACATGGAAGACCATATGAAGATGGAGAGATGGTCACGGAAGCTGCATTGATGGAGTTGTGCAAGAATATTGTATCTACAAGTACTGTCATACACCTTACTGGTGTCAAAGAATATATCAAGACAGTGATGTTAATGTAGGAAAGCTGCTGAATAGCCCATTCTAGTAGTGTCAAGTTGTTGACAGTGGATAAAAAATCTCTCGAATCCACACTGAGAGCAGCTAAGGAGTTGCCTCTTCTTTAATAAGCAGGCCAAACGATGGTTGCTTCAGAGTCTTTTCTACACATCTCGTTAAGGCAACACTTCTTTAACTACCAGGACATGTGCAGTCCTTTCCTGGTTTGAGGAGAGGTATCAAAACTGCCTTACCTTGAGACTAGATGGTTGCCCTGGAGAGACTTTGCATTCCATATGCTTTTTAATGGCAAAATCAAATCAAGTAGTGAATGTGGGAGGGTGTGTGGCCTTACAAATCTCCATATGGGATGTATTCGTTTCTTCAATGAAGTCCTTGCATTCCCTACTCCAGATAGGGTGATCCCCAGAGCAATTTATGCACTTCAGAAGAGGAGCAAGAAACTCTGTCCTGGGCAGCCTCAACATATTTACCAAAAGTGGCTACACCCTTACATTCTACATGGTGTGCCCTTGGTGTTGGTATTTAAATCAGTGCATTGTGTTGGGGACATAGGACTGTATACTTAGGTGAAGAAAACCTGCCTTTATATACCCTAGAGAGTTTTGTGCTACTGAAGAAAGGGATGAAGGAGTCAGATTTTATTAGAGCCCCATCCACCCTTTTTGACATATTTTGCATGTCAATGATCCATTCTTGAGCCCATTCATCTTTCAGTTCCTCCTTGGAAATGTCGACTAGATCTCTGCATGATACAACATCTTTTCTCAGTTCAAGGTGTTGTGGAGCTCCTTTTCTATGGCATATTTCACTAGGTATTTAGCCTTCCAGAGGCTTATCACTAGCAGATTCAACTAACAGTGTTCCATTACACAACTGCATTACTGATTTTAATGTACATGATACGACCTCTAAACCTTTGTGTGTGTGTGTGTGTGTGTGTGTGTGTGTGTGTCTAGAGCTTGAGGCCTATGTGAAGACGAGTGAGCAGATCCTCATCCTATCTGCATGGCTGGAAGGAGGTACACCACTGTTGCGTTGTAGGCTTTACTAGATGGAGCTTATTGTCTGTCACTTCGAGCCACTCATCTCTCTTTTATTGCCCCTCATTGCTTCTTCTCTGAACAGTGAAGATGAAAGACTGCATCCCTGTCTTACACCCCTTTTTAATACAAGAACTTTGTTTTTCATCTTCCAAACTTACTGTGCCCTCTTGGTACTTGTGCATATTGTATATTACCCATAATTCCATGTAGTTTATGCCTATCTTTCTCTGAATTTCAAATATCTTGTACTGCTTACTTTGTCAAATGCTTTTTCCTTATCAACAAACCCTATGAAAGTGTCTTGGTTGTTCTTCAGTCTTACTCATATTATCAGCTGCAACATCAGAACTGCCTCTCTCATGCCTTTACTTTTCCCAAAGCCAAACTGCTCATTTAACACTCAATTTTCTTTTCCATTCTTCTGTATATTTTCTTTGTGAGCAACTTGGGTGCTGTTAAGCTGACCGTGCAACAGTTCTTGCACTAATATGCTGTTGCTATTTTCTGAATCGAATGAACAATATTTTTCCGAAAGTGACTTTAGAAATTTTGATTGAATGTTGTCTGTTCCTTCTACCTCATTTGATCTTAAATCTATCATAGCTCTCTTAAATTCTGACTAATACTGGATCACCTCTCACTTCCATATCAACTTCCAGTTTCTTATTTTAATAAGTCATCAGACCATTCTCCCCCACATTTGGTCCTTCAGTGTACTCTTCCCACCATTCTACTCTCTTCCCTGCATTTAAAAGTAGGATCCTCATTGCACTCTCAATATTGCCACCCTTACTTTTCATTTCACCGAATGCTGTTTCGACTTTTTTTATATGCTGAATTAGTCCTTGCTAGGCTCATTTGTTTATTTTTATTTCTTCACATTTTTCCTGCAGCCATTTAACCTTGGCTTTTGCAGACTTCCTATTTCATTCATTCTTCAGTGATTAATGTTTCTGAATTCATGTCTTTCCCTGAACATTTCAGTACTCTCTTCTATCATTGATCAGTTTAAGCATTTTTCCTGTTACCCAAGGTTTCTTCGCAGTTACCTTCCTTCTATTTGCATTTGTCTGCCCAATGTCTCTGATTTCCATTTTGGAGTTGTCCACTCATCTTCAGCTGAAGAGCCAACTATGGTATTCTTTATTGCAGTATTCACATCCTTAGTATCTCATCAATACTCAGTAAGTCAGTATCCCACTTCCTTCCACACTTATTCTTCTGGACGATTCTCTTGAACTTCGGTCTACTCTTCATCATTACTAAATTGTGACATGGGTCTATATCTGCTCCTGGGTAACCCTTACAATTTAATATCTGATTTCAGAATCCATTTTATCATGTTGTAATCCAGCTGGAATCTTCCCAGGTCTCTGGGTCTTTTCCAAGTGTAACTTTTCTTGTGATTCTCAGAAAATTCACTATAACTAAATAAAATTTATTGTAGAACTCAATCTTCCTCCCCTCTAATTGCTACTAACAAGCCCATATTCTCCCATAACTATTTCTTCAATTCTAGAAGTGCATTCAAATCCTCCATGACTATCAAATTATCATCTCCCTTTATATACCAAATTACGCATTCAATATCATCATCATATACTTTCTCTATCTCTTCATCTTCTGCTTGAAACTTTGACATGTATACCTGAATTATAGTTACACATTTCTGACTTACTGCTAGTTGGACCAGTGTCCGATATACTCAGAAAAAAATATTTGTTTTGTCTATAGTTGCAATTTTTCTTTATTTTGTCTACTGGCTACCACTTTTGGTATATAATACCATCCTAAGGGCATCCTATGCTCAAACAATATTACAGCCATAGTTAAAATAACAATGTGAGAAACATTTACATAGTATTTTCCTCCCATAATGGGGAATCATCACGTTTGCTTCCCAAATAAGTGTGTCAAAAACTAAAAGTAAAAATCAGCATTATGCTTCAAATAGATACAAATTGTTGCCAGCAATCACAAAAGTACCCACTTTGTACACAATTTGTTTTCCTTCTTAAAAAAATAGTCACACTATAAACATTACCTAACAAATAAAAAAATATGAATTTACAGAGTCAAGTAATATGACAGAGAATGAAACAGTACCCACTCTAATAAATCATTAAAAGCAAAATTGCAAATTTTTGGTTCCATATTTACCTTAATCATTTTTGACATTGTTGAGATCATTATAAACATCAATTTGACCATGAATTATTTAATCATGTGTCATCGTAATAAAAGTGTTACAGGTATTGAAAACCCAAAATTATTTTTGCTGGAAAGATACGCAGCATCCAGGGAGAATAACAGTGTAGGAAAATAGAAATGTGACAGTTGCACTGCACTGCTCTTCTCCCTGGATGGTGGATATCTTTTCAATAAAAATAATTTTGGGTTTTCAGTGTCTAATGCTGTTATTATGATGACACTTACTTGGTTAAATTATTCATGGTCATACCGATGTTTGTGTTATATACCATATTAAAAATAGTTAATGTAAACATAGCAACCAAAAATTTGCAATTTTGCTTTTAATGATTTGTTACAGAGGGGACTGTTTTATTCTTTGTTTTATTAAGTGATTTTGTAAACTCATAATTTTTTCTTTACATACTTTTATAGTATTTTTACGGAAAAAAAACTCTGTATGTAAGGGGCACTCTCATTGCTGCTGGCTGCAATTTGCATGCATTTAAAACTTAGCACTGATTTTTTTACTTTAAGTTTTTGACACACTTATTTGAGAAGGAAATGTGACATTTGCCTGCTAGGGGTAAAGGGCTACATATATATTTGAGGGTTGCACTTAATACTACACATTTACCAATGTAGAAGGAAAAATACCATGTAAATGTTCCTCAGATTATTATTTTAATTGTGCACTGTGATATTTTTTTATCATAGGATGGCTTGAGGATGGTACTGTGAACCAAAACTGGTACCCAGCAGGCAAAATTCAGAAAAAGTGTGACTATACATTAAAAAAATACTTCCTTCTGAACTATTGTTGTCAGTGTTTGTTTGCTGTTGAATCAGGTGAGAATGATACTATTTCAGAATTGTTCACAGTAACTCACTCTCTGTCCTACATTCCTGCTGAGAATGAATCCTACTCCCTTTACACCATTTTCTGCTGTTGCTGATATTACCCTATATTCTTCTGAGCTGAAATCCTTACCTTCTTTCCTTTTCACTTCACTGATATATATGTCTAGATTGAACCCATATGCCTTTTCAGACTTTCCATCTTCCCTACCATGTTCAAACTTCTGACACTGCACCCTCTGACTCTTTTTCTCATGCTCACCTTCTCCTTGTCCGTCCCCTCCCCAAGACATTTTCATTACTAGTCAGACACACTACTAATAGAGCATGTTTTCACAATCAGACTTCTCTCATGAAATTAAGTCAAAAATGTGTGACAATTCACTGCCAAACACATATTTTAAGAAGAAACTTCACAAAACTGCTTTTGAAGAATAAAGAGAATTATGACCATCTGACCAAATGTTTTGAATACCTTCTCAGCTGTGTGCCTCTGCAGAACAATCTAGTTTTTCAAGAACCACTTTATTAAACTTTCTTACTTAATGCCTTCACATTGGATACCAATTAAAAAGATCTTTAAAACAACAACAACAATAAAATAATAATAATAATAATAATATGGCAAGGAATCAACTATCATGAAGCTTCTTAAAGATGCTGGGGGACAGAAAATTAGACCAGTTAGAGAGGTTCTTTGAAGAGCTCTAGCACACAAAAAAAGATACCAAATGCCTAGAGAGATGAAATGATTTATCCATTAAAGGATTAAAGGGGATAAAAGCATGTCGTAAAAGTGTAGGCATATCGCTTCTCCCAGTCACTGCATAATAGAACAGAATGGAATGTCACTTAGATCAGCAACTAGGAGACTACCAAGTACCAAAACAGCATAGTCATTCTAAGACCCTATCTTCACCATTAAGACCTTGTTCAAAACCAAGATGCTAATAGGATATGATGAGTTGATTATGACACTTGTTGATTTCAAGACTGCATATGACTACGTAGACAGACACTTTTATAAATGTGCTGAAAAAGTTTGAGATGGATGACAAGAATGGAATATTTTCACAAAATACATGAACAAAAGCATAATCCTCAGTTAAATTCTTATGATAGCTATCCCTATCATTTGAAATCAATAGTGAAATAAGACAAGGATATAGTTGTAAATAGTCTTCACGGGTTTGCCACCGAATCATATTGTGCAAATTCCACAACACGATCTGGCGGCAAACTCGTTAAGACTATTCACAACACATCCACCGGGAAAGCTTGAAGAGTCACAACAAGAATATAGTTTCTGATCAATTCTGTTTATTTGTACTCAAGAAATGTGTCGACACAACTCCACAAAGTAAATTACATCAGGCTACCAAAAGAATGGTCTTAAATTCAGATGTCTTACTTCCACATATAAGCTAGTAGTTTAAATGCAAAATCTGGATGTAGCAACCGAACATGTGCTAAAAGAATAAGCACAGAAAAGACAATTACAAATTTGTTTTGAAAATATGGAGTACATGGACATAAATGCATAAGTTGCAAAGTGGACAATGAAGATAATGTGTTGTCATCAAAACTACACAGAAGATCAAGTATCTAGTGTGATTTTCATTTTGAACATCAATGAAAAGACAACAGTTGTCAGAAAGAGCTGGAAAAGTTGAGACAGCCAGAATATGCCACAATAGTTACAAAAACCTGAATGTTCATCCACAGCAGAGACAATTTCCAGAAATAGACTCTCTGTAATAGAGAAAGAGAAAGTTTATTTCTAAGGAAGATCCTTGGCCCTGAAAAGTAACAGCTGATGAGTTCACGTTTCACTTGAGGTTTGATAAGAAATTGAATGAGAGTCTTACAAGATCTCAACCACAATAAAGAGAAGAAGGGTGGTTTTCTTTGGGCACAGTAAAATAATGAAAGCAGAAAAGGCTGCAAATAAGATATTGACTTACTTAGCTCTCAACATTGTTTTCAAAATCATAAATACTCTGTTTAAAAAATGCAAAGAGAACACAAAAGTTTTTGCTCTTTGGCCAAAAAGACTGCATAAAATAAATTTTAGCTCTTAATGAAAACAATATTTTCTTATTTCAATAACATTTCATTCTATTATTTTTCTTACATATTTTTACTTTATGCCTAGCATATACAAGGCTTCAGCCAAAACATGTACAATAATTCCAATCACAAAACGCAAAGGGGAGTCAGTGCTTATTTGTGGTGGCATAATAAGTTGTGCTGGATCAACATGAGACAATGACATGCTGAAGGCAAACATCCAGGACTGCAGATAAACTACATTTAACATGGAAACAGTGATACATGATGTACCCTGCACCACGCACCATATGGCAGCCCGCAAAGTACAGATATAGATGAAAACAAATTAATCTTCCAACAGGGCAGCAATAGCAAGCATACTGTTGCAAACACTATATGTGACTCCTGCACAAAACTCCAAGACAACTAAAAGCATTCAATCTTCCTATTTAAAATGTCTGAGAATCCTGCTCTAAGAAGAATCATATCAGAAATACAATCACTATGATGAAAATATTTCCAGAAGCAGGTGACATCAAAATTGACAGAATTAATTAATGAATGCTGCCAAACAGAGCTTCTGTAGAAGAACCAAGACATGTGTTTATGGTGCTGCTTTTTTGTCTTCATAATTATAACTCATTTGATTCGGCCTGTCACACCTTCCACCCCTGCACCACTCTCATCATCTAAGAGAAGTGCCTACATGTTCTACACCTTTTTTGTGCCTAAACACAATTCCGAGTTTTTAGTCTTCACTCTGTGTTGATACTGTTGCAGTAATTAATCTCCATACAACCCTTATCATCATTATTGCCTTCATGCTAGAAGAGTAACTTTTCACTTACATCCAGATCAGAATAGCAAAATGATTGACAGCTATTTAACAGTGTACTTGTGGGTGTTATGCCAAGTTGTTTGTTTTATACACAATATTTTGATAATCAACATAGGCTTCTTTTAGAAGTACTGGAAGTAAACATAACAGAAAATCTCATTCAGCTGTAGATAATGGTGGCATCAGTCATCAAAATATTCTACATAAAATTGAAACAACAACTTGACAGACACCCACAAGCACACCATTAATCAATCATGCTGAGAAAATGTGAGAGAGAGCTCTATGAAGGATAGCTACCACAGTGAGTCGTTACCACAGAGATGTTTACAGAACTGTGTTACGTGACTGGCTAAGGCAGGCACGTGAACCTGCCACACCCAGTCCACTATAGCCATCAGGGATCTTCTTACACCAACTCGACTGTGGATATTGCAGTGAGTTGCAGACAATGCTTTAGGTCAATAATATAACAATGTGATTCATTTTTGTTGCTCATATTGTTTCTACATATATTGTAGCTTTTCCATATACATTTATTTTATATAACAGGATGTTGGAAACTAGTTGCAAAAGTGTCTCACCATGCAAACCCAATAATGCTTGCAGATGAGGAGCTTGTGAGCACATCCACTGGAGTTACAATGACACACCAGTAACTTTCTCTTTGTTTCCTGTTTTGATAAAACTATTTTATTTTAGACCAAATGTAATAATCTGACTATAAATGTGTTATGTGTGAGAAAGAAGGGTCTACTGAATGTGAAGTGTATGGTCATAATGTGTGAAGACTGGAGTAATCAGTTTGGATAATGTGTTGTCTTTGTAAATGAATAACTGCATTCTCTCTCACATACTTCACTTGCTACTTCCCTCTTCATCTTTCCTCTTCCTACCAGTTCCCTGTTAAGACACGTGTATCAATGTTTTACAATGGAAATGTAGGTAAGTATGATTGTACAAAGGTGAATAAGCAGCTTGCACGATGTCTGTTTAGCCACTATTATGACTATCTCACCAAGATAACTGTGAATTGTAGTAATTATTCAGAATCTGCTTGCCTTTAAATTCACAAAAGTCCTATTTGCTAGTGCGAAAGATATTGGTGCACTTGAGAGACTGGAGTCTGATATGCTCATGAAAACAAGAAACCAAGCCAGTTATTCCTGTAAATTACAATATTTTGTGCAGAATTAACATTTCTATTCATCACCAATTTAACTCTCCAGTTATAGAGCTACATTGGTGACCATGACAGGACCTTTGCCCACTGCTCGTGGAGGTGACAAATATGTAGTTTGATTGTATGATATATTTTTCAAATATGTCAAATACTGTGCAGTAAATTCAACCACTGCTAGAGCAATCATTAAGCATGTAACAAATGATTATATTCCCATGGTGGGTAACCATACAGCAATGTTATCTGACAATGCATCAAATTTTACCTGTAAAAAGTGGAAAGAATTTTTGTATGGTCAGGAGATTAAACTGATTTTAATACTGAAATTTAACCCTCAAGCCAACTCCATAGAAAGGATCTTTCAAGAGTTTAATCAGTTTATGAAAACATGTGCACCCAATAAACAAACAAAATGGGTAGATTTTCTAGCAGTCTTGAAGAGATAGCAAACTACCTTCCCTTACATTCAGCACCACACAACACAGTTGATTTGATAGAAAAAAAAAGAAAGAAATGAATGAACAGATAGATCCCATGCCACATTTACCTCAAGCTGAAGTCCCTGGGAAGAGAAAGTTAGACAATAATAACTTCCATTACAGAAAGTGTAAAATGAAGGGAAAAGCAACATGATAGGAGACGAGGAAAAATGCAAAGCTACTCTGTAGGAGAAAAGAAGTTACTGAAAACTCATTACAAATGTTCATTACTACTAAAGAAGAATAAGAAATGGCAGTAGTTGTTTACAGGGAATTTTCAAATAGTACAGATTCCACATGATAGCGTTAATTGTTAGCAATCCCATTAGCAAAAATATTACAGGATTTTATTCACACTGAGACCATAAGAAATATTTTCACCCAGTACAAAAGTAGAAAATAAACAATGAGCTTAGAAGTCATACTTTTTTACTTGAGGTTATATTTATTACTTGTCCACTTAGGCACTGCACAATGCTTTCAAATTATGACTGATCTAATGCAATTAAAAATGAACAGGGATTGTCCTGCTTGTTGTGAATAATGTCCTAAGTTGTCTCTGAGATGCTTTATTTATATTCTACTAAATGAATCTTAATACTATTTTCTAAGTAACTAGATTGTAGTGTGGCTTGTTGCAATTATTCAGTACATACACACTTGGTAACAATATGTATACAACCACAGTAATTTTTATGATAAATTTGTAAAAGGGAATCAGAGTCAAATGACATTCCCCAAATAAGTATTTAGGTCAAGATGGTAAAGATTATGGAATATTGGGAAGGAACCAATGGATCTATCTTCCAGAAGGAATGGAATTTAACAAATGAACATGTAAACAGATGTATATCAATTGTTAAGAAATGAGTAGATACTGTCTCGTGCAGAACATGTATGGTTATCTACCTGTGTTAACTGCAATATAAATACTAGCAGTTTCAGAGGTTTGAATGAATAAGTAATGTGAAAACAAATGCCTGTACAGATCTAAGTTGAACAGTGTCAAGTGATAAAATAAATATGAATGCCCTAGCTTTAAGCCTTGATCAGGAAATTTCATGTATTGTTCCATTTACAGCCAGTTTTCAAAAATATTTCATTCCTATGTTATAGATCCAAGCAAGCTTCTTACCATATAACGATAAAAATATGGAACCAAGTACAGTGGGAGTAATTAATTAATGGTGATATTGTAGTGATGTGAAGATCTCTTTCTCTAATGTATAAGTAACTACCTCATTTGCTAACAAATGAAAGCTGAAAAAACATTTGTAATGAACCCTGACATTAAACTATTTGTATTAGCAATGTGATTAAAATATAGAGATTTTAGTCCTCCAAGTTGCTGAGAATGAGACATACTCTTCCTAGGAGAATAAAACCATAGAACTCCATGCTACAAACATAAAATGACCATATCCTAGTGAAAATCTTGGCTACAAAATGGTCTGATGAAAAATATAGAGGTGCCTTGGCTGGGTAATTTAACCTTTAGCCCTATATATGTTAGGTGATAAGAAGCTCATCAATTAGTGTTAATAAATAGTAATATGATGCTTGGCTTGTTATACAGGTGCTTCTGACTAAATTTTGAAGAAAGTGCAGAATTTTGAAAAGTCACCATTTAATTAGACTGAGCCTATTTTTCTTACTTCCATGAAATTTTGTAAATATGTTTAAACCTACCTGCAATAGTAAGTGAGTAGTTTCATATAAAATTAGTTATTAGGGTGGCATCTGATTTGTGAATAAGAAAAGGAACAAAGTTATGGCTTTAAAATGCCAGCTGAAGATAACCAGGTAAATAAGAAACATATACTTCTAGTAATATGTGAGACTTATTTCCATGGACAAATAAGCACATAAGAGGTGCTATAGAATTCTATGTACAAGTTTCAAACAAATTAATTTAACTTTACTTATATTTCTGTAAGTTCTGCCATTAGAATTTTCAGTTGTTGCCTCCTTTACTTGGGCTCACGAATTGGTGCTTGTAATGATCTCGTTCATGTACTGGCAGTTTATTATCTTCACTCTTCAGTGAATGAACAAGTGATGTATTTTCTAGCTAAGTACAATTGACAGGGACGCTATATGCACTAAACTGTTTCCCTCTGAGTGGAACTGAAGCACGAAATATGGAGTCTCTGATCACTTGGATGATCACTTCACACAGAAAAAGTAAGTTGTGAATGTATAAAATTTTGTCACATAATGTAAACGCATCAGATGAACTCTTGGCTAAATAATAGTCAACTACTTGTGAGTGAGATGCACAAAGACACTGTGTGCTATCCATTTGTTTAGTTATCCATAGACTGAACATTCACCAATGAAAATGAGCTATGAAGTATCTGCAGTATTCTGTAAATAAAGTGTACTAAAAATAAGACTGACATAGCTGTACAGTGGCCTCAGATTTATAGTTACAACTTACAAGAATGCCTTATAAACAAATGCTGCTGCAAGTAAAAATGACTATTATTACATAAGGAGAAAACAAATTAACTGTACCCCAAAATAAACTTCTTGTCGCACACAGAGGTATCTCATGTGTGCAACTATTCTACTATGTGTCTGTCTATTTTTTCATGATTTCCACTGAATGTCAACATCATCATAATCTCCTGGAATCCTACCCTGAATGGCCTCGAGGTATCGTATCCATTATTTATGAAGAAACCTTCCAGGATGGTGTTGGCTTTTGATGGTGGGTCCTGAGACATCACGGCATTGCGTATGCTGCTTTACAGTCCTGTTCCTCGTCTGCAATGCACATGTCACCGACCCTATCTAGTTGAAGCTCCCATTTAAAATTCCCTTGGATGTTATGACTAATCAATTTTTATCCTAGTCTTTTAAAGAAAAGAAACGGTAACCAAGCCACTTGTGTTTTGGTGGTACATACTGAATAATTAAAAGTGTAGTGTGCAACTATTGCTAGTGATAATTGTGTAACTGATGTACCTCTTGAGAGGATGTAGAAACTATTAAGACAACTGATAGCTGACAACTCAACATAATGAAGAACAGTATTGCTCTTTCTCTATATATGTATTTGAATAATGCATGGGTCTGACAAGGCAAATTGTGCAAGACTTTATTTCTGCTCACAAATATACACTTATTTGAAGTTTTGGTTTATTTGAGATAGTAAATATGAATTATTTCTGGACATTTGCAATTAGTGAATGACTTTTGAATTTGATTTCATCAATTGTATATGATGATTTCTTTGTCTCAACAAAGAGGACTGTATATGACATATTACTAATTTTCCTCTTTTTTCCTGTTTTGATAAAACCATTTTATTTTAGAACAAATATAACAGTCTGACTATAAATGTGTTATTTGTGATGAAGAAGAGACACATGAATGTGGAGCGTATGGTCATAATGTGTGAAGTCTGGAGTAATAATGTTGGAAAATGTGTTGTCTTTGTAAATCAATATCTGCATTTTGTCTGACATTCTTCACTTGTCGTTTCCCTCTTCATCTTTCTTCCTTCTAGCTGAGATCTGTTAGACACCTGTTTCAACATTTTACAGTGGAAATGCAGGTCAGTCTGATTGTATGAAGGTGAATAACCAGCTTGCATGATGTCTGTTAGCCACCACTATGGCTATCTACCAAGATCGCTATGAATTGTATCAATTATTCAGAACCTGCCTGCTTTTTAATTTACAAAATCTGTAATTTGCTAGTGCAAACAATATTGGTGCACTCAAGAGATTCAAAGTTGATGTGATTGTGGAAATAAGAAACCAAGCCCATTATTCCTGCAACTTACAATATTTTGTGCAAAATAAATATTTCTATTCATCGTCAATTTAATGCTCCAGTGATGGAATTAAAGAGTGCACACCTGTTGGTGCACAGTCATACTGTGTGCACTTGGCATAGTCAACTGGCAATACAGCTCCTTTCCCTGCTTAACTGTCAAGCACTTTGTTGCACATTTAAAATGGAAAGCTGCATAAAGTTTTATTTTACTTGAAGTAATGTTGCACTTTTACTCATCATGAAGATGAGTTGCAGACAGAAACAACAAACTGACTGTTGCATACAAGCTTTTGGCCAAAGCCTTCTTCCAAAAAGAAAATACACCTCACAATCTCACAAGCAAGCATACCTCACACACACAAGTTTTATCTGCAGCCACTACTGTTGATATTCCAACTTGGACTTTTAGTTATTTGATGTTTCATTTTTCATCATTTCTGTGTACAAAAGTTCACATGCAAAGTAAATACTACAAAATCTACAATCTGCAGCACACATTCTTGTTGACACAGTGATTTATCTTATAAACCACCTCCAAAGCAGAAGTGGTTCAAAATGGTTCAAATGGTTCAAATGGCTCTGAGCACTATGTGACTTAACTTCTGAGGTCATCAGTCGCCTAGAACTTAGAACTAATTAAACCTAACTAACCTAAGGACATCACACACATCCATGCCTGAGGCAGGATTCGAACCCGCGACTGTAGCGGTCGCTCGGTTCCAGACTGTAGCGCCCAGAACTGCACGGCCACTCCGGCTGGCACCAAAGCAGAAATATCTAGGCTGCAATGAAGACAAACAATGTAATGCATGTGATACTTATGAAGACACAATCAAAATGGTTTCTCCTCAGAGTAAGTATAAAATATCCTTCCATACCCAGGAAGTGAATAATAACCATTGTTTGTCAACATACATGCATTAGCAACATACAAAGGAGAAGAGTTACTAGTTGATGCCACACTACCACAAAATATTTCGTATAAAGAATCATGCCCTTTGTGGGAATAAATACTACATTGCAATTTATTTTTCCTTGGAAATATTTTCAGGCCCCTAAGTTTCTCTTCTTTCCCATGAAAACGCACTACAAGTATTGCATTCAAAACAGCTCTTTCCTACTTGCACCAAATGAAAGATACAGCTCAAAGGATGTAACTGAATTTTCCTCATATATTGTTTGGTGTTCCAGATCTACCAGACAGCATGCATACTGTTTGTTGCAGAGTTTGATGATCTGTTAGTGAGACAAACAATGGAATGGCATGGGCCTCCAGCAATAATGCTATGTGGGCACTTATAAACCCTGCAACAGATGCCATGAAGGTGAACAGTTTGCATTTACAAGACTTTTATCAATTGCAATTTTTATTGTAATCATGCCAGAATAATACAAATAACAATTGTATTATATGATACTTGCTGTTATACAGAAACAATATGCAGTTCCTGCACGTATATGGACAGATATTAGGTTAACTACACACAAGTCTCTGGTGTGTAATAAAGCTGGATACAAATTCCAAGTTATTGGCAGAAAAACACATTCTGAGGTAATGTGTAATTCTTCCACTGAAAATGAAGAGTATTCTAAATGGAATGAATTTATGGCACACTACTTCAGCTGATAATGTATATTGAATGATAAAGAAATGGGTTTGAATTAAATAAATGAAAGATAATGAGTCTCCCTGAGCAAAAAGTTTATATACATATACATACATACATTATATACATATATTGGCAGTGTAATTTCAGCTCTCTGAGACTGCAGACGTGTGCAAGTTGCGCTTGCATGAGTGTGAGTGTGTGTGTGCGTGTGTCTACTGCTGACAAAGGCCTTAATAGCTGAAAGCTATGATTGTGTGGATCTTTTTATTGTGCCTATCGCGACTCAGCATCTCCACTATATGGAGAGTAGCAACTTTCTTTCTCTCATATTGTTACATTCCATCCTGGATTTTCCATTGTTTGATATACATATATTTGAATGACAGAAGAGAAGAACTACCAAGCTTCAGAGTCAAAATAATAGGGTATTTACTGTTTCTGGAAGTCATCTTAAATGGTTAAATATGTCATTTTAAGCTTGTAACATACTTTTCCCCCAAAGAATTTTAATATTTAAAAAACTGAACTTTAAATAATATGAAATTTAAATATTATGAAAGCCCACTACAACGCTCCATTTGAGTCGTGTGATGCCTGTGACACCACTGACTAGCACACTGCTCCTCCTATCGTAAAGCTCTTTCATAGTGACATCTTGTTTTAAATTTACGTTTTTGAAAATGGGTAACAAGCTGTGTGTAGTACCACATTGCACAAATACATCAATAAAATCTCCTGAAAAAATTGTATTTGAGTGTTCCAACAAATAAGAAGAGGCAAAAAATGTGGTTGCAACTCGCACGTAGAGATCTAAACGTGACAGTGGTCACTATGTGTGTTTATTTCACTAAGGATCATTTTGATGTTAAGTATATTCTCCATATGAACATGGTGTCACCTGCAGCATAATAGTTAGTGTGCTGGACTTCTAATACAATGTTTGCAAGATTGAACCTCATTCTGAGAATGGTTTTTCTATTTCTTTTTCCCCTATCTTCACTTAATGCTACTGTTTTCTTAAGTTTACTTTATCCGAAATACAGCTAAGTAAGAGCTTTAAATTCTATATCATATTACATTTTAATCTCTATTTTCATTAATTAGCTTCATTTTACACCTGATCAGTGGTGGCTCTTGAGTGTTCTGGGTGTTCACAAATTTTTAGATTCAGATAAATCTGAGTGTGTGAAATTAATAGCATCTGCCATATAACAGTTATGCTTATCAACAAATTTATACAACTACACCCCTGCCAATAATAATAATAAAATAATAATAAGATGTGTGACAAAAGAAAGATTTGTTTTTGTGGAATTTTATTGTTTTGCACATAATTAATTACAGTTTAGGACAACAACAAAATAATGTGCAAGCTTTCGCAACTCTCCATTTTGCATTTTTGTGTAAGTGGGAGGTTTTGTGCTTTTCCATTTTTTCAGATAAATGTACAAGGTTGCTAAGAGATATATTATATTTCATGAATTTCATTCTGGGCTGAAAATCAGATACTCCTATGCTGCACCCACACAACAACTTGTGCTAATTGTACACTTCCTTGTTAAATGTTCACTTGTAGTCAGACTCGTTTGATTTCATCACTCTCTCAATCAAAGAATCCTTTCTCAGAGGCCCTAGTCCCTTTGCGGCTAACTTTTCCTGGTAATTTACTTTTCTGTTCCCACAGTGAGATTTTCACTCTGCAGTGGAGTGTGTGCTCACAGATTAAAGCTGTGTGTCGGATCAAGACTGGATCTTGGAACCTTCATCTTTCGCGGGCAAGTGCTCTACTGTCTGAGCCACCCAACAGCGACTCATGACCTGTCTTCACAGCTTTACTTTTCTGTCAGCATTTAAAATATATTCAATGTAGTTCATGTTTACACTGCACATTAAAGCCAAGTCCCGTTCATTAAACAACCAACTCCAAACACAAAGTGCCATTTGTGGAAATGATTAAACTCAAGTAATAATGTCTACCAACATGGTCACTTGATTAGAATAAAACTGAAGTGTTGAGATCCATAAGGGCCTCAAGCACCATCAATTCCACATTTAATTGAATATTAGAGAAACCAGTGTTACAGGTTTTTGTGGATTTATACAATGTGGGCCTACAGCACAGATAAACCTCACTCACCACAAGATTAACTGATTCAAGAAGCATGAATAAATCCTTCACACTCACAATCAACAGTGATGTGCTTTAGGCCCTTATGACTCTCACAAGGGAAATTCCCATCGTACCCTCTCATGCTTAGTGCTAAGGTGGCCCAGTGGATATCCTGTCAAAAACTGAACACAGATCAAGGACGAAAACAGGTAGAAGGTACTGTAAAGAAAAGTAAAATAAAAACAGTGAATGGTCCAAGCTTAACAAGGGCACAATCGGAAGCGCGGTGACTGATCATGGCGTCATACGGTGACGTGGATGAACTGTGTTCAAACTCTCTAATGCCATTTGTTTTTATTTATTTTTTTCACAACTTTATGAACTGCCCTTTTGGTCATTGAAATATTTGTTCTTTTTCTGTAGTCTTGGCAGGTGTCATACTACGCATTGGTTAGAGAATATGAGTCATGTTGTAAGAATATGTTACCGTCATAAGTAAACATGATGAGCAGCGAGAGCAGGTGAGATACCAACAGACGTTTCACAGAACTGAAAACAACAAATAAACAGGTGTGAACTACGTTACAACGAAGGAATTCAAGAGTCAAAACTTCCAAAACGCAACGCAACTTCAAAGACATTAAAACATATGTTTTGACAGAGAATAGAGAAACTGTGTGATTGTGAAACTGTTGTGTTCATTTTTTGCAGCTCATGTGGCACACTATTATGTTTTCATCATTTCCTTGGGAATGGTCACATTCATATTCTCATATTCATATGAACACCTAAATCATGCAAGGAGGCATATCTCATTCACTCACCAGGCATACAAGGTAGGTGCATAAATAAGAGATTCCTATCATATTACGCAAGTACTGTCACTAATGATGTGTGTGAGACACCAGACTTGTTTCCTGGTGGAGATTCAGTTGAGTTGTCACCTTGCCATCAAACGTTTGCAGTTCCTATTCAAAAGCCACTCCTAATAGAGCAATTGTGCAGAATGGACTGTCATTATAGGTCTCTTCGCTATACCTCGCTTTTGCAGATGGATGTTACACCATGACACATGCACAAATTAGTATACGACAAACAGCAGAAAAAGAATAGGAGTTGGCACACAGGAGGTATGAACATGGCTCGCCTGCTTGGTAATCCAACACCGAGACCACTTACCCATGACGCCATCGCTCTTTCAGCTCATTCTATATTGCACTTCTTTTCCTTGGACCGTTCACTGTTTCTAGTTTTCTTTTTTTTTTTTCAGAATCGCTTTCCTTGCCATTGCCAGTCTACATTTTATATCCTCTCTACTTTGACCATCAGCAGTTATTTTGCTCCCCAAATAGCAAAACTCCTTTACTACTTTAAGTGTCTCATTTCCTAATCTGACTCCCTCAGCATCACCTGACTTAATTCATCTACATTCCGTTATCCTCATTTTGCTTTTGTAGATGTTTATCTTATACCCTCCTTTCAAGACACTGTCCATTCCGTTCAACTGCTCTTCCAAGTCCTTTGCTGTCTCTGACAGAATTACAATGTCATCAGCAAACCTCAAAGTTTTTATTTCTTCTCCATGGATTTTAATTCCTACTCCGAATGTTTCTTTTGTTTCCTTTACTGCTTGCTCAATATGCAGATTGAATAACATCAGGGATAGGCTACAACCCTGTCTCACTCCCTTCCCAACCACTGCTTCTCTTTCATGCCCCTCAACTCTTATAACTGCCATCTGGTTTCTGTACAAATTCTAAATAGCCTTTCGCTCCCTGTATTTTACCCCTGCCATCTACAGTATTTGAAAGAGAGTATTCCAGTCAATATTGTCAAAAGCTTTCTCTAAGTCTACAAATACTAGAAATGTAGGTTTGCCTTTCCTTAATCTATCTTCTAAGATAAGTCGTAGAGTCGGTAAAAATATATGATATTTTGTGAAAATATTGATTGAAAATGCTACTTGGATGTTATAATCATTTGCAATAACAACAATATGAACCATATTTTCAATATAGGAAAATAGCCTGTCATAAACTAATTCACCTGTTACAAAAATTAACAAAATTATTAAATAAAGTCGGTAACCTTCTGAATTTTTCTTAAGTCTGCTTTCCATCACCATAGGAAATATAACCAGACACATAATTATGTTCTGCTTGGTTTTTTAATCAACTCAGACCCATATGTTTCATCTTTAGGCCAGTTGCTACATTTTCTTTTAGCTGACTAATACCAGGACTTAATTTCACAAAACTTGTGACTGGTTTCTCAAATCTATGCCTGTAACTACTGGGCTATGGTCCTGTCATGGTTACCATCTACCAACAAAACTCTTCTTTTCCTGTCTTTTTTTTCTCTTGACATATTTTTAGAAGTGTCAACATTGTGTTCCTGCACTCTCCATTCTTTTGCATTCATAAGAGGTCCTAGTTTCTCTCACTCACAAGCCAAGTCATGAGGTTTTTATCTTTTACCTGCATCCCTTCTCTTTCCAGATTAACTATCATCTCCAGTTTCACAATTTTCTGTTATTGAACAGAGCATTGCATTTTATCTGTCAGTTCCAGTTTGACATCTCTGACAGTACTGTGGTCAGCAAACACATATAGAAACATAAACTTTGCAGATTAAGTAGCATCTGACATCAATTGTGACAGGTGGCTCATTACTATCCTTTCAGTGATAGGGCCATCAATAAGAGAAAATGAACAATACATGAGAGATTGTGCTGCTCACTTACAGTATCCAGTCACAAGGTACACGCTACAGCATGATTGCTGCAACCTTGGTGACTACCCAACCATGCAGGTGATTTGGATCTTCCTCCTCACACCAGAATCAGAGTACATACATGGAGAATTTACTCCATTGCATTAGCTCAGGTCGGTCACACTCCTTGTCTCGTCTGATTTTGCACTAATCTCCACTGCTGCCATTCATCACCTTCTCAAACCTTGTCCTTACAGCTTCCTCCCCCACCCCAAGCCATTTGATTGATTGCTATTGCTGTACTTCAGCCCAGTTCCTGCTTGTTTATTTTCTGTAATCCTTGCATTTTTTTCTGATCTATGCTCCTAGTTATAGCTTCTAGCTTCCACATCTCTAATATATCAACTGCTCTTTCTGACACAACTCCTAAAATTTTCAAATCTTATACATTTATTGTTAACTTGTCTCTCATATTGTCTGGTGGTGCGTCCCTTGACCTGTGATCCTGTGTGGCTTTTCTAATTAACAGCAGAATAAAATAGTTGTCTCCAATCATTTTCTCTTCCTCCAAATGAAAAACAACTGATTCCTCCAAAAAAAAAAAAAAAAACCAGCATCGTGATTGTAAAGTTCTTTCCACTTTCAGAAGGGTAATAGGACAAATAGCAACAGTGTGCCCACTGCATTTGCTGATACTTATTGAAGTTTCTGAAAAAAAAAAAAAATATATATATATATATATATATATATATATATATATATAAAAATAGAGGGAACCATTCCACATGGGAAAAATATATCTAAAAAGAAAGATGATGAGACTTACCAAACAAAAGCGCTGGCAGGTCGATAGACACACAAACAAACACAAACATACACACAAAATTCTAGCTTTCGCAACCAACGGTTGCCTCGTCAGGAAAGAGGGAAGGAGAGGGAAAGACAAAAGGATTTGGGTTTTAAGGGAGAGGGTAAGGAGTCATTCCAATCCCGGGAGCGGAAAGACTTACCTTAGGGGGAAAAAAGGACAGGTATACACTCGCACACACACACATATCCATCCGCATATACACAGACACAAACAGACAAACTCTTTGCCTTTACAAATGTCTGTTTGTGTCTGTGTATATGCGGATGGATATGTGTGTGTGTGTGTGTGTGTGTGTGCGAGTGTATACCTGTCCTTTTTTCCCCCTAAGGTAAGTCTTTCCGCTCCCGGGATTGGAATGACTCCTTACCCTCTCCCTTAAAACCCAAATCCTTTCGTCTTTCCCTCTTCTTCCCTCTTTCCTGACGAGGCAACCGTTGGTTGTGAAAGCTAGAATTTTGTGTGTATGTTTGTGTTTGTTTGTGTGTCTATCGACCTGCCAGCGCTTTTGTTTGGTAAGTCTCATCATCTTTCTTTAGAAATATTTTTCCCACGTGGAATGTTTCCCTCTATTATATTCATATCATTAATTTGAACCCAACAATCACGTTTGTTATTGTTATCGTTATTGTTATTGTCACTGTTACATTTCGTAGTCTTTTCTGTCGTCTTATTTCCTCCTTTTGTTTTTGCCAGCAGTTTCACTTTCTATTCACCTTCTCCTTTTTTACCGTAATCCAGTATACAATTTTATCCCGCCGATATATACTCAATAATACGTAATAATACATAACCCACTTCCAAACCATAATCAAAAAAATTTTTTCCGCTTTGCTGCTGTAAAATCCACCGTTTCCAGTTCACAAACAGTTCCTTTTAGCTATTAAACAACCTTTTCGGCTAGTTTTAATAACTTTTGCTTTATTTCCATTTCCGTTTTTCTCACATCACCGATCATTTTTAGCCGCTTCCCACAGGTTTTAACTTCATTATTTCTTCTTCAGACAATTGTTAGCTTCATTTCCATAATCTGCCACCACCAAACCACTCCTTTTAATACATCCTCACGTAGTTTTTTCGAAATTTTCCCGTATTTCTCCACCCTTTAACGTGTTTTGGCGGCAACACAATCACCTAACCTTTATGCACATCATTATCTACCTACACAAGTTCACCACAGGATCAACATAGCCCAGCTCTAACCAACCCTTTTTCGCCTTTTTTCACACCAGATCTCCATTTGCTTTCTAGTTTTACCTTTATCTCTCCCCATATATTTTTATACTTATTTTCATTTTCATTTCAGCCTCGTGTTCCACTTTCCACCTTCTAGTACCATGTCACCCTCACAACACCTCCACAAAGACCCCATTAAGTTTTATTTACATTCCCTCCGCAAACATGCCTTCGCCCTAGCCAGATTACACTCCCATATTTTATTTTCTCAGGCTTGTCTGACATTTGGCATCACCCCCAAAGGCCTCACACTTAAAGTTCCCATCTCTGGCTGCAACCCTTCTTTCCATCAGTCCCTATACCAGTTCCAAACCGAACAATCCATTGCCCTCACCCACCTAATCCTTCACCTACACATCCACTCAGCCAATCAACACACCCATCAACTCCTATCCTTAATAAAAGTCCTCAATCTTTCCTCTCCCACATCCACACCGGTTGTTCAGAGCATCCTCCTACAGGCCAACCGCAAATTAGAACAGCATGCCACCCTCCACCTTAAAAAACTATCCAATCTCCTGGTTTCCCACCTCCGAAAAGGCAACTCACTCACCCTTCACAACCTTTCCAGCAAACCTCAACCTCCTCTCATTGCACACAAACCCAGTCTCTCCCACCTACTCAATCTCCCACTTCCAGCTCCACTCCCTCCAAAACCTCAAAAGTCCAATCAACACAATCTGGAACCACAACACCCCAATTCAGTAGTTAACCTTTCCTCCAAACCTCTCTCCCAATCCGAAACCTCTGTCCTATCCAAATGTCTCACCTTCAGCCCCACTCCCAGATTTAACCAAACAGCCCTCGTCAAAGATTTACTGTCCTACACCCGTACTCTCTGCTGGAAATATCACTTTGCCACGAAGAAAAATGATCCTAATCCTACTCCTAATGATCCAACTCCCCAAGACACTATCCAAATTGAACCATGCCTGGAACAGTTCCGTCCTCCGTCACAGCGGGACCCACCTCCTCTTCCTCAAAATCACCCTCTCCTAACCTTCCAGGAATTTCTGACTTCCAGCCTTGCCTCTCAATCCTTCTTAAAAAACCTTAATCCTACTCCCAATATCACCACTGCTGAAGCCCAGGCTATCCGTGATCTGAAGGCTGACCGATCCATCGTCATTCTTCCGGCGGACAAGGGTTCCACGACTGTGGTACTTGATCGTCGGGAGTATGTGGCTGAGGGACTGCGACAGCTTTCAGACAACACCACTTACAAAGTTTGCCAAGATAATCCCATTCCTGATGTCCAGGTGGAGCTTCAAGGAATCCTCAGAACCTTAGGCCCCCTACAAAACCTTTCACCTGACTCCATCAACCTCCTGACCCCACCAACACCCCGCACCCCTACCTTCTACCTTCTTCCTAAAATTCACAAACCCAATCATCCCGGCCGTCCCATTGTAGCTGGTTACCAAGCCCCCACAGAACGCATCTCTGCCTACGTAGATCAACACCTTCAACCCATTACATGCAGTCTCCCATCCTTCATCAAAGACACCAACCACTTTCTCAAACGCCTGGAATCCCTACCTAGTCTGTTACCTCCGGAAACCATCCTTGTAACCATTGATGCCACTTCCTTATACACAAATATTCCGCATGTCCAGGGCCTCGCTGCGATGGAGCACTTCCTTTCACGCCGATCACCTGCCGCCCTACCTAAAACCTCTTTCCTCATTACCTTAGCCAGCTTCATCCTGACCCACAACTTCTTCACTTTTGAAGGCCAGGCATACCAACAATTAAAGGGAACAGCCATGGGTACCAGGATGGCCCCCTCATACGCCAACCTATTCATGGGTCGCTTAGAGGAAGCCTTCTTGGTTACCCAGGCCTGCAAACCCAAAGTTTGGTACAGATTTATTGATGACATTTTCATGATCTGGACTCACAGTGAAGAAGAACTCCAGAATTTCCTCTCCAACCTCAACTCCTTTGGTTCCATCAGATTCACCTGGTCCTACTCTAAATCCCATGCCACTTTCCTTGATGTTGACCTCCACCTGTCCAATGACCAGCTTCACACGTCCGTCCACATCAAACCCACCAACAAGCAACAGTACCTCCATTATGACAGCTGCCACCCATTCCACATCAAACGGTCCCTTCCCTACAGCCTAGGTCTTCGTGGCAAACGAATCTGCTCCAGTCCGGAATCCTTGAACCGTTACACCAACAACCTGAAAACAGCTTTTGCATCCCGTAACTACCCTCCCGACCCAGTACAGAAGCAAATAACCAGAGCCACTTCCTCATCTCCTCAAACCCGGAACCTTCCACAGAAGAACCCCAAAAGTGCCCCACTTGTGACAGGATACTTTCCGGTACTGGATCAGATTCTGAATGTGGCTCTCCAGCAGGGATACGACTTCCTCAAATCCTGCCCTGAAATGAGATCCATCCTTCATGAAATCCTCCCCACTCCACCAAGAGTGTCTTTCCGCCGTCCACCTAACCTTCGTAACCTCTTAGTTCATCCCTATGAAATCCCCAAACCACCTTCCCTACCCTCTGGCTCCTACCCTTGTAACCGCCCCCGGTGTAAAACCTGTCCCATGCACCCTCCCACCACCACCTATTCCAGTCCTGTAACCAGGAAGGTGTACACGATCAAAGGCAGAGCCACGTGTGAAAGCACCCACGTGATTTACCAACTGACCTGCCTACACTGTGAAGCGTTCTATGTGGGAATGACCAGCAACAAACTGTCCATTCGCATGAATGGACACAGGCAGACAGTGTTTGTTGGTAATGAGGATCACCCTGTGGCTAAACATGCCTTGGTGCATGGCCAGCACATCTTGGCACAGTGTTACACCGTCCGGGTTATCTGGATACTTCCCACTAACACCAACCTGTCAGAACTCCGGAGATGGGAACTTGCCCTTCAGCATATCCTCTCTTCTCGCTATCCGCCAGGCCTCAATCTCCGCTAATTTCTAATTTCAATTTGCCGCCGCTCATACCTCACCTGTCTTTCATCTTTGCCTCTGTACTTCCGCCCCGACTGACATCTCTGCCCAAACTCTTTGCCTTTACAAATGTCTGCTTGTGTCTGTGTATATGCGAATGGATATGTGTGTGTGTGCGAGTGTATACCTGTCCTTTTTTTCCCCCTAAGGTAAGTCTTTCCGCTCCCGGGATTGGAATGACTCTTTACCCTCTCCCTTAAAACCCAAATCCTTTTGTCTTTCCCTCTCCTTCCCTCTTTCCTGACGAGGCAACCGTTGGTTGCGAAAGCTAGAATTTTGTGTGTATGTTTGTGTTTGTTTGTGTGTCTATCGACCTGCCAGCGCTTTTGTTTGGTAAGTCTCATCATCTTTCTTTTCAGAAGTTTTCCACATCTGCATGACCACAATTTCAAATGTAAAACAACCTTCATGTGACAAGGTGTGACGGCATATCCACGCAATGTGCCACCATAGTGTCTGAATCTGGTGCCAGCAGCAGACCTGGCTAAACAAGTAAGCCACTGTCGCCTGTGGCCAGTGACCTGGCCGGCAAATACAATCGCATCAGGCTGCTGCCAGTGAGGCCTCATCCACTTGTATCTTCTCCATGATATGCAAACATTCTCAAGTCCGACCAGCTCCATGCCAGCATGCATTCAGTTTCAGTGATAGGAGTCTGCTTAAACAGTTACTAGGTGTGTTAATGTTTCTCTATCCTCCTCATTATTCAGCATACAGTTATCAGCATACATAATTTTTTGTGTATGTAGCAGTTGTCAGTAAAGACTGTAGCTACATCAGTTTTGGTGACAAAGCAGTTTGTTCTGTGCAGGTCTTTCACAAGTGAAATGGATCTGGAATTGGTTCAACTGCTACAACAGCAGCAGCAATAGCTTGAGCAACAACAGCAGCAGTTAGTCTTGTTTCGTCAGTTATTTAGAAATTCACTGAGAGCACTGGCATCCGGCCACTGCCGCATGTGTGTCCATAATGCAACTGTGCCCCCCCCCCCCCCCCCTTCCCTACACCCACACCCAGCTTTTCCACTGTTGCGAGAAAGATTAGGACACATATGTGCAATGTCTGAAACAGTATTTCAAGTGCAGGATCCATCCTTGCAAAAAGCTTTTTCTTGTCGTGTATTTTTAATGTTTCACTTGCTTTAAAAAATTCTCCCATTGAAAGACCCATCAGCATTGTCATTTTATTATTATATTATTTATACTATAATTATATTATTATCTTATATAAATCCACATGATGGTTTCCCACATTGAGTTCCGTCAGCAGCAAAAGAAAATGAGCCAGTCCTATCAAGCGTGGGTAGGCAACCTCCATGGGCTAAGCACAAAATGTAAATTTTGTATGTGCTCCCTGCCAACACTCTATGCCAATTCTCTGGTTCCCTTCACTGTTTGTTCCGTCCCAGACAGAGAGGTCCATCACAAGGTGTTGTGTTTAGAAGATCTAGCGATTGAGGTGGTTTAGGATATAGCTAATGCTTTCAAAGTGCCACACGCATTGCGTCAGTGCGCTTGTTGGCACAACATCAGCGGCACTCTCTCCATGCAATTGACTTGTTCCTCTAATTAATTTGGGTTGCAATCGGACATTGCTGTTTTCTGCCGCAGTTTCCTATTGTGTCTTAACTGTTTCTGCGTACATTCCTGGTGTTACTGCATGCACAGGTGTGCTGTGTGTTGCGCTTGCTGTAAACAATGCCAGGTGACTGCATACAGCTGGGCCTCAGACACGGATGTGGAGTTCATGGAAATGTATAGTGATTTGCCAGTCCATGCCCGTGAACTCCAAGCCCCAGCAAGATTTACATTATGCTGTTGATTCAGCAACAACCGTTCCATTTCCATATGACACTGGATCCTCTGTGTTCCTCATGAGCCTGGAAACTTATCATCATTTGGGCCGACCACCACTCTCCTCCATAAATCATCATTTGGTCAGTCATGAAATCCAGCCCATTCCTGTTCAAGGAGAATTCACTATTGAGGGTCGAGTAGCAATTCATCATGATGTTGATCAGGTTGATGGCAGTAGATAATGTGACATCAGGGAGCATTTTTGGTCTCGATGCTCTCACGGTCTTTGAATTTCAAATTCAGGAACTGGACGACCTCTGCTGTAAGTTTGGTCCTATTCTTGCCAGGTTTGGGGACAGCAAAGGAGTTTGAAGCACACATCACCCTCAAACTGACAAAAAAAATGGTTCAAATGGCTCTGAGCACTATGCGACTTAATTTCTGAGGTCATCAGTCACCTAGAACTTAGAACTAATTAAACCTAACTAACCTAAGGACATCATGCACATCCATGCCCGAGGCAGGATTCGAACCTGCGACTGTAGCAGTCGCTCGGCTCCAGAGTGTAGCGCCTAGAACCGCACAGCCACTCCGGCCGGCTCAAACTTACAGCCACACCTAAATTTTGTCATGATCGGCCTCTCCCCTTCACCCGGAGATTAGCAGTCCAGGAGGAACTTGACAGGTTGCAGGGCCTAGGTATCACTGAACTGGTCACCTCTCACTAACAGGTTAGCGATTGATTGTTAATCACAAACCTTCAAGGGTGCTTCGTTTGTGTGAAGATTTCAAATCCACCATTAATGCTCTGTCAGTAGTGGATTTTTAATCCAGTTCCATGGACCGACAAAATTCTCATGAAACTGCCAGCTGATGAATGTTTTTCAAAAACTGATTTGGCAGAGGCGTACCTACAGGTTCGTCCGGATTCCGCTTCCCACCATATTATGATTATAAACACACTGCTCGGGTTATGCCGTTATATGCATTTGCCTTTTGGCATCATGAGTGTACCCATTATTTTTCAGTGATTCTTAGAACAGTTAATATGCCATAGCCCCTGTTGTGCAACCTACCTAGATGACATTATTTCCACAGGGTCTTCATGCCAGGAACGTCTTGACAACCTTCAGCTTCTTTCCACTGAACTGCAAGAGTCAGGCCTCAAGTGCAATCTGCAGAAGTCAAAGTTTTTTCAGGCAGAAGCAGAATATGTGAGCCATCTTCTTTCGAAGGATGTCATCTGTCCAATGCAGCAACATCTGTGGCTACTGCCAGTCTTCCTAAACCATGAAACCTGAAAGAATTCCAAGCAGTTTTGGGAAAAAGTTAGTTATTATTCAAAATTTATCCCCAATCCGATGGACGTCATTCATCCTTTAAACAACTGGGCGAAGGAAAGCATTTCTTTTGCTTGGTTGATGTGTACTGTGGCAAGGCGTTCACTCACGTCAATTTGTTGCTACTATCTTCCCCATCTCTTGGTAAATTGCTGTTTCTTGCCACAGATGCATCCCAGTAAGGACTTGGAGCAGTTTTGTCTCACAGGCAAGCTGGTGGATCTGAACAACTGCTGCCATATGCCTCAAAGGCATTGACAGTTGCTCAACACAGTTATTCAGAATTAGAAAAGGAAGCACTGCGCAGTCGGCAAGTTTCACACTTTCTTTCATGGAAACAAATTCCATCTTATCACCAACCATTACATGCTTGTGGTGCTTTTTGGCTCCCATTCTCAGCTTCCTGACAGGACCACACAAAGACTTCAGCGGTGGGGTTTATTTTTGAGTGTGAATCAGTACGAGATTCATTATCATCCCACTGCTTGTCTGCCAACAGGAAAGCATTTCTTTTGCTTGGTTGATGTGTACTGTGGCAAGGCGTTCACTCACTCAGTTACGACTGACTTAGCCGCTGCAGCGCGCCTATATATATTTACTAGACTATGTTGCGCGAAAATCAAGTTTGTGATTGCGCAATGCTGTGTTCTTCTTACGGAGTTTTACCGGAAGTGCTTGATTGATAAGAGAGTATCAAAGAAAATTAAGAATTCAAGTGCAGCAACAGAGTCTCTAGTATTACTAGGACTCTGTTGCACTTAATTCATGTTTAGGCTTAAGTAAGCACTTAAGGTAGATGTTAATAGAGCCTCAATAAATTAAAAACCTCAAAGTCCTTCTCAGACGCACAGCCGTAGGCCATCCTATGAAATGGCCTCACGGTAAGTGAGGTCTCCTTCTCAGAAGATATGCAAGGAGGAGCAGAATGCCAATTTACAAGACTGTTTTCAGCTTTGATGAGACACCAAATGATGTTTCTCAACAGGAGATTCTCAGTGGGCCAATAACTTTTGTTGGTTGTAAAATTAATTTCTCTTGTACAACAAATGAAGTTGTACCTGGTAATTCATGGATGACCATTGCTGTAGTGAGGGGTGATGAGAAGCCTAAAGCTGGATTGGAGTCGTACTATGACAGAGATATTATTGGAGTCGTACTATGAGATATTATTGGAGTCGTACTATGACAGAGATATTATCTGTTATAGAACATTTGGAATTGGAGTAGTCGCAGATAGAAATTATGGTACCTGTGTTGTGACTTAGCCGCTGCAGCGCGCCTATATATATTTACTAGACTATGTTGCGCGAAAATCAAGTTTGTGATTGCGCAATGCTGTGTTCTTCTTACGGAGTTTTACCGGAAGTGCTTGATTGATAAGAGAGTATCAAAGAAAATTAAGCACTTCCGGTAAAACTCCGTAAGAAGAACACAGCATTGCGCAATCACAAACATATCGAAATAGACGACAGAGGGATAGAGAAACAATTAAAATCGCTCAAAAGAGGAAAGGCCTCTGGACCTGATGGGATACCAGTTCAATTTTACACAGAGTACGCGAAGGAACTTGCCCCCCTTCTTGCAGCGGTGTACCGTAGGTCTCTAGAAGAGCATAGCGTTCCAAAGGATTGGAAAAGGGCACAGGTCATCCCCGTTTTCAAGAAGGGACGTCGAACAGATGTGCAGAACTATAGACCTATATCTCTAACGTCGATCAGTTGTAGAATTTTGGAACACGTATTGTGTTCGAGTATAATGACTTTTCTGGAGACTAGAAATCTACTCTGTAGGAATCAGCATGGGTTTCGAAAAAGACGGTCATGTGAAACCCAGCTCGCGCTATTCGTCCACGAGACTCAGAGGGCCATAGACACGGGTTCACAGGTAGATGCCGTGTTTCTTGACTTCCGCAAGGCGTTCGATACAGTTCCCCACAGTCGTTTATTGAACAAAGTAAGAGCATATGGACTATCAGACCAATTGTGTGATTGGATTGAGGAGTTCCTAGATAACAGGACGCAGCATGTTATTCTCAATGGAGAGAAGTCTTCCGAAGTAAGAGTAATTTCAGGTGTGCCGCAGGGGAGTGTCATAGGACCGTTGCTATTCACAATATACATAAATGACCTGGTGGATGACATCGGAAGTTCACTGAGGCTTTTTGCAGATGATGCTGTGGTGTATCGAGAGGTTGTAACAATGGAAAATTGTACTGAAATGCAGGAGGATCTGCAGCGAATTGACGCATGGTGCAGGGAATGGCAACTGAATCTCAATGTAGACAAGTGTAATGTGCTGCGAATACACAGAAAGATAGATCCTTTATCATTTAGCTACAAAATAGCAGGTCAGCAACTGGAAGCAGTTAATACCATAAATTATCTGGGAGTACGCATTAGGAGTGATTTAAAATGGAATGATCATATAATGTTGATTGTCGGTAAAGCAGATGCCAGACTGAGATTCATTGGAAGAATCCTAAGGAAATGCAATCCGAAAACAAAGGAAGTAGGTTACAGTACGCTTGTTCGCCCACTGCTTGAATACTGCTCAGCAGTGTGGGATCCGTACCAGATAGGGTTGATACAAGACATAGAGAAGATCCAACGGAGAGCAGCGCGCTTCGTTACAGGATCATTTAGTAATCGCGAAAGCGTTACGGAGATGATAGATAAACTCCAGTGGAAGACTCTGCAGGAGAGACGCTCAGTAGCTCGGTACGGGCTTTTGTCAAAGTTTCGAGAACATACCTTCACCGAAGAGTCAAGCAGTATATTGCTCCCTCCTACGTATATCTCGCGAAGAGACCATGAGGATAAAATCAGAGAGATTAGAGCCCACACAGAGGCATACCGACAATCCTTCTTTCCATGAACAATACGAGACTGGAATAGAAGGGAGAACCGATAGAGGTACTGAAGGTACCCTCCGCCACACACCGTCAGGTGGCTTGCGGAGTATGAATGTAGATGTAGATGTAGATACTGTCGCATTTACCCACTGATCCTGACCAAGAATTTGGTAAAACAGAATTGTGTTTCCAAATCAATGATTATGTGCAGTATGCATTAGATAGGCTCCCAGTCACAGCAAAGTGCATAGGGAAAGCCAGTTGGCATTATCCAGAGCTCTGTCAGGTGTCTCACTTTTGTGTTGAAAGGTTGGCCTGAACAGCTCCCACTAAGGAGTCACACCTACCCCATAATTTATGTAATTTATTCCTTCTTCGTAATCAGCTGGCAGAAGTTGATGGACCATTCCTCCTTAGTACAGATTTGGATGAAGTCCATGTTGTCATTCTACTGGTCATGCAGTCTCGGATTCTTCCACTTCTCCACTATGGCCACTGGAGCATAACCAACATGAAAATGCTAACGAGGTGTTTTGTCAACTGACTCAGCACTGATTCCATGATTGAGAAGCTTGCCCAAAGGTGCAAACAGTGTGTTGAGCATCAGGCAGGTCTCCTATGTCAAGTGTATGCACTCCACCTCGGTGGGCTTTAAAGCAGATTTTTGTGATTGAAGAACTGCCATGGACAAGTGTCTCCAATAACAGCCCGCAGTTTGCCTCAGTTTTTTTCCATGATTTATGCATCCGGAATTATATTACTCACTTCACGTCTGCACCATTTCACACCCAATCAAATGGCGTGGCGGAATGTATTATGTGTACATTTAAAACACAACTGGCAAAGCGCTTGGCAGGCTCGCCTGCTGATACAGTGGAGCCTCTGATCCTAAGAAATCTACAGGACCACCATGCTGAACGGCCAGCAGAGGTTCCCCATGGCAGACAATCCCAGATGCTACCACACCTACTCCAACCTGTGCCATGGCTTGTGGCGTGGCCACACCCTTCACGATATGCTGTGAGTGATCCAGTCTGGGTGTGCATCTTCGGTCAGCAGATGGGTTAGGCACCAGCTGTGTTTCGGCAGATGCGTGGCCAGTGAATGTTCACCACAGATGCCAGTGGGGTGACACTCTCTCACCACTGGAATCACCTATAACCACAGTGAGGCATAAACCCACTGCAGTGGACACCATTGGAGGGACCTTCTCTCCAGGTGCCACCCCCCCCTCCCCCCCCCCCCCCCCCTGTCAGGGCCAGGCACCACATGAGTCTCCTTCCCTGGATGTGCTAATGGGCATCAACGATATTGAGATGGAGCCTCTGCCTGCCCGAGACCAACAACTGGTACTTGATCGCAGCTGCCCAAACACTGCCCACTCACTAGAGCACCAGACAGATGTTACCTTGTTGTCGATGCCTCCATTTCTTGCTGCTGCATGGTCCACAGAGCTCCCACATGCGGGGTTGGCTCCACAGACAGTGCCCCACCATCCAGGCCACTTCTTCCCATATACAGCACAGGAGCAGAGACAGATTACAGCCAATCCATGCTAGGGCAATGCCTCTTCGAATGATGATGAGCCGATGGACACCAACTTTGTTACTGTGCAGCTGCCATTGTACCACTGCCACCACCACCACCGTAATCATCGTCGAGTCATCTGAGTAGGTCGGGTGGCTTCCTCATCCATGTTGGCTTTCTGCCAGCAGTGATCCAGCCAGCATGCTCTGCTCCTCTGTTTGCGAGGGCTGCTGCCCGTGCCATCAGCTCTGTAGAAGGAAGGAGGGATGTGGTGCCCTGCCCATACAATCCACCACTATAGAGTTTTTGTCCAGCATCAGCAATGGGTAGCTGGAACAAGCACAGCATAATCACCCACAGCCAGAGTCCCAGCCAGCAAATATGAACACACTGGGCCAAAGCCAGTGGGGCCTCATCCATTTGCATCTTCACTACAATATGCAAACATTTGCATCTCAGATTAGTTCTGCACCAGTGAACATTCTATTGTCAGTGATAGCACTCTGCACTTGGACAGTTAATGTTTCTCCAATCTTGTCGTTATTCAGCATCCAGTTATCGGCCGATGTAATTTTTGTATATGTTGTTATTGTCAATAAAGAGTATAGATTTACTGTCCACTTTTAGACACCTAACATAAAGAATCAGCATACAGGGAACAAATATGCATGTTTGGCTAATTGTGATAAGAGACCTATAAAGAAGTGATGATTTAGGAAAACCATGAATAGTAAGTTGCAGAAGCTACCTACTTGTGGCATCTCTACAATACCTGATCTACGTGAGTTACACCTATCTCATACCGGGCAAGAAAAGCAATTATTTCTTTCTCCTGATAATGCATGTGTTGTAATAAATTCAAACTATCAGAAAGTACTGGAAAAAACAGTAACTACATTGATTTCTTAATTCATTTGAGATGACACCTGAGTCTCACTCAGGCACTGGCATTCCAGATCCATCTGCAGTGTGTTAAAATACCTATAAAGAAGTGATGATTTAGGAAAACCATGAATAGTAAGTTGCAGAAGCTACCTACTTGTGGCATCTCTACAATACCTGATCTACATGAGTTACACCTATCTCATACCGGGCAAGAAAAGCAATTATTTCTTTCTCCTGATAATGCATGTGTTGTAATAAATTCAAACTATCAGAAAGTACTGGAAAAAACAGTAACTACATTGATTTCTTAATTCATTTGAGATGACACCTGAGTCTCACTCAGGCACTGGCATTCCAGATCCATCTGCAGTGTGTTAAAATACCTATAAAGAAGTGATGATTTAGGAAAACCATGAATAGTAAGTTGCAGAAGCTACCTACTTGTGGCATCTCTACAATACCTGATCTACATGAGTTACACCTATCTCATACCGGGCAAGAAAAGCAATTATTTCTTTCTCCTGATAATGCATGTGTTGTAATAAATTCAAACTATCAGAAAGTACTGGAAAAAACAGTAACTACATTGATTTCTTAATTCATTTGAGATGACACCTGAGTCTCACTCAGGCACTGGCATTCCAGATCCATCTGCAGTGTGTTAAAATACCTATAAAGAAGTGATGATTTAGGAAAACCATGAATAGTAAGTTGCAGAAGCTACCTACTTGTGGCATCTCTACAATACCTGATCTACATGAGTTACACCTATCTCATACCGGGCAAGAAAAGCAATTATTTCTTTCTCCTGATAATGCATGTGTTGTAATAAATTCAAACTATCAGAAAGTACTGGAAAAAACAGTAACTACATTGATTTCTTAATTCATTTGAGATGACACCTGAGTCTCACTCAGGCACTGGCATTCCAGATCCATCTGCAGTGTGTTAAAATAATATTAACCTTTGCCTGTAAATGGTTGTCACTAAATTTTGGTACATCACAGGATACTCCCCACTCAAAAGTATCCTGAAAAAAATAATTTCAGAAGTAATAAATTTCAGAAAAATACGCTATTCATTGTCAAACTTTCACTACAAAATTATATTCTGTCTGGAAACACAAAGTTTACCTAAAACATCTGATGAATGAACCAATATTTAAATGCTAACATGTGTTAGAAATTTGTGCATGTGCAATTACCTGTAAAGATGTGTCTGAACAATATCATACAGTGTTTAACACACCAAAATGAAGGACTTGTGTCGAAGGTATTTGTCTGGAGTGAAGCCTTGTATGGATTTGAAAAGTGGATAATAAGTAGTTCAGGCAAGAAGCAATAGAAATCTTTAAAAGGTCATGCTACAGAAGAATGCTGGAGATTGGTGGGTAGAGCTAACTACTGAGGAAGTAATGGTTAGAAACTGGGAGAAAAGATATTTGTGGCATAACTTGACTTGAAAGATGAATGTTGTGGTGGAAGCGCTTCTTGTGATTTGTTGATGTCATTCTAATATTTCGAGTGTCCATTTAATCTTATAGACTGAAACCTGAGAAGTGCTTTCTATATTTGATGTGCAATTGCATTAACTGTAGTCTGTAAGCTTTGGTCACTTACAATCATTGCAGAGTGTGGTCTAATTCTCTGCAGTCTCTCTACCTTTTCTGATGTTATGTTGCCATAGTTATTCAGAGGTGAAAAGGCAAAGGATAGAATAGCGTGAAAAGCTGCATGAAACCAGTCTTCAGACTGAAGACCACAAAAACATGTCTGCATTGGTCAGTAAAAAGCACCAAAAGTAGAAACATTTATTCTAACAATGACACAAGATAAACATAAGATTTGTAGTACACTGGAAAATGAGCAACACAGACACACAAAAATGTTGTCAGAAATCTATGGAACAGGTATCATAAGCACAAAGGATGTTGATGGATTGTTCAGGCTATGTCCAGACAGAAAGTAAACTGGACATTGATGAGTGTAGTGTTAACATACCATTGACAAGGATTTGCATAATCAAAAGATTTGTTCCCCATCTGTACCATGCAAATAGCTTCTTCAGGGATATCAACACAGGTGGAAACTCAATGAGATTGCACTGAGCATGTAACTGTCAGGAATTTTATTTGTAATGACTATAAGTCTACACTGGCTGCACAGAAGCCAAGCCAACTTTTACTCATAAAAAATGAAGATTCTGAGTTGCGTGTGAAGTGCAGCATGCCAGTTATATTAGTCTGGAGATAAATGAGTATATTTTGTTATTATCTTCCATTTTATTTGCTATTTGATACAAATCACCAAATGTTTTGAACACACATTGCATTACTGGCAGAGTACTGACCTAAGATTCTTAAGGAGTAGTCCAACTTAATACAAGACTTTTCAGATCATGTAAAGTATTTAAAAAAAAGCTGAAAAACCTGAACTCTAAGAATGGAGGAGGGGAAACTCATATCTAGCGAAAAATTAAAAGTGAAATCTCAAGAGTTAGATAGAGAATTTTCATAACATTCAACACAAATCAATACATACATCCATCAGATCTATTTCCCTATTACTTCCTCTTCTGTTTGGTCTTTCCTATCTTATCTGTCATTATGATCTAGTGAAAGAGTCAGATTAAATTTAGACAACTAAAACATGTTATAATCAGCACAACAGCAGTCTAACTGGGTATATAAAACACACGAAATTCAAAAACTAAGCACATCAATAAACCTGAGTGAGGCCTTTTAAAAGTAGAATTTATTTTTCACTCTGCGGCAAAGTGTGTGACGATATGAAAAAGTAATTTTCAAGTCATCATAAAATAGACTCTCAAATGGGTTCAGTTACATGTGGAAGACAATGTGAGGTTTAAAGAAAAGTTCAGAAAATTTCAAAAAATATATATTTCAATTATACAAAATGACAAGAGAATTAACTACAATATTTTCACAAAACAGTGCATGAGTACCTAAATAATTCATAGAAATCTCAAGTTTCTGTGATAAATATATATAGGTGACTAGAAAAGAAGCATCATGCATCCCTCTTAAAGTTCTTGCGTGTCTTTTGATTTGAGTTTCTTTTTATATGCCCTCTGGACTTTCTTCATTGTAGTTATTATATTTGAAACATCAGAATAGAAATACTTATATGCTTCACTGCCTCCCTCATTATAAAACTCTGGCCTCACTTCACCATCTGGACCTGGCAAAATAATAACAATAACTATACAACACTCTTTATGTTAAAACCAGTCAAAAATTACAAATTTAAGGATAATTTGCAGTACAGTTTTGTGGACAAATATCAATGATATCACGACATATACATCAATTTTAGTGAGAGAGATGCAAGATGTTTAATAAACTCACTCATGAAAATGATGCGTGGAATATATTCTCCATCTGGGGCAAATGAACTGCCTACCACTTTATCATCATCACCAACATTTACCATCACAAAATTGCTACTCAATTCTTCTATTTCTTTGGACTCTGCAAACTGAGGTTTCAAAGCTGAAAACATAAAATATTGCTCACAAATGGACAGTGATTGCTTACATCGAAGCTAATACAATATTCAATACATTATTTACAACATTAATTAATTGTTCATTTTCTCACATATTATTTTTCAATGATACATCAAAGCTAATACAATATTCAATACATTATTTACAACATAAATTAATTGTTCATTTACTCACATATTATTTTTCCAATGATATTAGACTTATCAACTTTATACACTACTAGCAAACCAGACAATGCTTCGCAACTGCTAAATATGTATGGGATTGGGTATGCATCCTACTCTCCTTCTCCTTCTCTCCTCTCTTGCTGTCCATCACCTTCTCCACCCTCCCTCTGTCCACCTCTTCCTCATCACCTACCCCCCACCACCACCTCATCCTCTGTCTATTCCCCCACCCCCCTCCTCCTCCTCTTTCCATCTCCTCTTCCCACACCTCACAGACCTTGAGCCTTGTTTATTGTTATTGGCAACAAAGCCTTGACTAGGAACTGAAATAATTTACAATACATGGGTAAATCAGTTGGGAACATTGGTATATGGGGTACGAGAGACCTCTCCCGCCACTAAGCTTGTGAGGATAGAAGCTTCGATGAGTGTATTTCGCATAGTTTTAATCTACAAATGGGATGGATAACAAAGATTTGGACTATTCAGATTCCATAGTAGTATTCTAATCATAAGTTGATAATCCAGAGATACAACTTTCCCATTCTCTATTAAAACTGACAGCAAGAAAGAAAACAAAACAGCACTTAGTTGTGTATTCAGTTTTTGTTTATATGTAAGGAGAAAGTGTGTGTGTATGTGTACTTATACATATTTTAAATGAATTACCGTACTGTGCAAGAAAGAACACAAAAATTCACGTTTTCAAAGCATAGTATGGCACAGCATTTTCTTTCTTATAATTGGTTTTAACAGAAAACCTGTACATTGTTGTTTAAAAAATATATAGCCTATGTCTTTCTGGATGTTTATTACAGTATTGTGTAAAAATCTGAAGTGCACTGATCCATAACTTTTCGAGAGTTTCGCTAACAGCGTTTCCCCTTTACACAATACACTGATATTTATATACCATACATATTTAAAACATATGTAGCCTCTGAAGCTATATCCAAATGAACGTAACAATGTTAAACAACAACTTGTCTTTATATAGTAGTATAGACTGAAACTTAATTAACAGTTAAACATGCACATGATCAACTACAGGTCTGGATAATTCCAAAACTAATGTTATACTATTTATTCACATCTCATCATAACATTTCACTGCACACACTGAACAAACAAAGCTGTCCAACTAACATTAGGACCATTATTATACCCCTGCCTCATTTTAACAGAACCTTCCATCGGTTCTTGGCAGAACAACATTATAATAAATGAAAAGCACCAGTTTGCTTTTGTTCCTGCCTCATTCTTAGCACATTCATTTGTCTGTCTGCAATTCTGAGTCGGCATGCCACACATTATAGGAGATACCGAGTTCATGACCATCACAGATCTAAGATACACAATTTTCCAGTAACAGAGATTATACTCTAAAAGAGTGTTTCAGAATGACAGACACACATCATTTTTAAATTTTTATCAACCCTTATTATTTTTATTAATCACATATTTGTGACATTTAAGCAGTAATTTACAGTACAGTATCTCTTATTTAAAACGCATGCATTTTTGAAAACATTTATGTTAGTTTTTACTTTAAGCAATTTATTGTATAGTCTGATTACTTGGTAGAATTTATTGTTTTAATTTTTAAGTTTCATCAAAACACATTCATGAAAAAAGCTGTTAATGTGATAAGTGCTAATGTTTTCTTACTGTGAATAACACTGGCTGTGTAGATGTACTCAGGATTTCCTGGTATAATCCCCAACTCTTTAAAGAGATTTTTACAACGAGTTCAATTCTTGTTTTTAATTGACTGAGTAGCAATGAAAATTTAGCTCCACAAGAAGAATAAAATACAGCTGCTCCACAAAATTTTGGGAGAACTGCCGGATGTTTGTAACTTCCTGCCACAATATTTCGGCGCAGTCTTCTGGGCATCTTCACGTGACACTGGCAAAAGCTCCCTGAGGTCTGGTATTTAAGGCGCCTCCGGCACATGTGTGGTGGATTCACTTGGCATTGCACATGCGCTACTTGAGCGCATTCAATTCTGCTGTGCTGCGTGCCCTCCGTTGTGAAAACTCACTGCACCGATATCAATTCGATTAGCTTCCTGCAGTTCCATCACAGAACTACGCCGCCTACAGAGGCTATGAAGTGTTTCGATGATTGGATTCCAGGCCAAATTTATTTGCAAACCGCCGTCACGATTAATAAGAGACTCACTGTCAGACAGCCATATTTCCAAGGACTCATTAATACTAGAACTCCAAAAGTTAGACGTATGGGCAACAATTTTTCTCTCATTGTAATTCATGACACAACCAATGGAATTACAGTGTTCGGCGATGGAAGGCTTATAAGGCTGAAGAAGGCGAGTATGCCACTGATGTTCCACAATGCGATCCTGCACAGTACGCGTCGTTTGCCTTATATAAGATCTGCTGCATTCACATGGAATCCTGAAAACACCTGCCTTGCCCAGCTCTAGGTCATCTTTGACAGGTCTCAACAGTGACAAAATTTTTGCAAGAGGGCAAAAGATTGCTTTCACTTTATATTTTCTTAGTATTCTGCCTATTTGCGCTGAAATATTACCAATATATGGTAAATAGGCAGTCATTTTAAAGGCCTCTTTCTCTTCTTTGCTCTGTCATTTACAGGTCTGCAGTGCTCTCTCCACTTGCTGGGACGAAAACCCATTCTTCAGAAATACAGTCTGAAGGTGCTCCAGTTCTGTTTGCAAACTATCGGTGTCAGAGATGACGTGGACTCGGTGAAGCAATGTCCTCAAAACACCCATTCTTTGTGCTGGATGGTGGAAACTAGCTGCTTGTAAGTAAAGGTCTGTGTGAGTGGGCTTTCTGTATACTGGATGACCAAGTGTGTTATTGCTCTTACGTCACTCCAAGATGTCTAAAAACGGCAGGCAACCCTTCTTCTCCAACTCCAAAGTAAATTTTATGTTTTCATGTATGGAGTTTAGATGTTGTAGGAACTCTAGCAGACTATCTAAACCATGAGGCCAAACTATTAAATTATCATCAACATATCGCCAAAATACTGTTGGTTTAAAAGCGGCTGAAACGAGTGGTCACTCCTCAAAATCTTCCATCAAAAGATTGGCCACCAGGGGAGACAAAGGACTCCCCTTGGCATCACCATCCGATTGCTCATAAAACTCATTGTTAAATAAAAAATATGTAGAGGAGAGGGTGTGCTCAAATAGTGCTGTAATGTCAGTTCCAAATCTATTGTCTATGAGATGTAGTGAGTCCACAAGAGGTACATTTGTAAAAAGTGAAACTATGTCAAAACTGTTCCATAAAAACACGGGAGAACTGCCGGATATCAGTAACTTCCTGCCACGATATTTTGGCGCAGAGTCTTCTGGCCATCTTCAGGTGAATGCCACTGTAGTAATACCGGCGAGTACGCGCTGAGCTCCGCTATTTACAGCCTTCTGAGGTGACATTGCGCATGCGCTGCTCAGCGCGCGCGTTCATAACGGCTCCGTGCGCTGCGCCTCGCGCCCTCCACTGTGAAAGCCTGGCGTATCGGTGTCAGGTCGATTTCCATCTTTATGCAGATAACTACGTCGACTACGAAGTTTCTCTATAACAGGATTCCAAGCAGAGTTCAGCTGATAACCGCTATCTCGATTGATGAGAGTCTCGTTGTCAGACACTCTTATTTCCACAGATTCATTGATAATCGAGCTCCAAAAGTTTGATGTATGGGCCAAAATTTTTGTGTTGTTGTAATTCATGGAATGGTCTGTGGAAATACAATGTTCGGCGATTGCGGACTTGGTGGGTTGGAGAAGGCGAGTATGCCGTTGGTGTTCCACAATGCGTTCCTGCACAGTTCGTGTTGTTTGCCCTATATATGATTTGCCGCATTCACATGGAATTTTGTAAACACCTGGTTTACGCAGGCCCAGGTCGTCTTTAACGGATCCCACCAGTGATGAAATTTTGGAAGGAGGGCGAAAGATGACTCTCACTTGATACTTTCTCAATATTCTGCCTATCTGTGAAGAAATATTCCCAATAAATGGTAGATAAACAGTCGACCTGAAGGCCTCTTTCTCTTCCTTGTTCCGTCGTTTGTAGGTCTTCATCACTTTGTTCACTTGCCTAGGTGAAAAGCCATTTTTCAAAAATACTTTTTGCAGGTGTTCCAGTTCCGCTTGAAGACTGTCGGCGTCAGAGATAGTATGGGCACGGTGGACCAAGGTTTTGAGAACGCCCATTGTTTGTGCTGGATGGTGGCAACTAGTAGCTTGTAGATACAGGTCTGTATGAGTGGGCTTTCTGTACACCGAGTGACCAAGTGTGCCATCACTCTTCCGTCGTACCAAGACGTCTAAAAATGGCAGACAACCATCTCTCTCTATCTCCATGGTAAATTTTATGTTTTCATGTACGGAGTTCATGTGACGTAAAAATTCTTGGAGACGGTCTAGACCATGAGGCCACACTATAAAAGTGTCGTCAACGTACCGCCAAAATACTGTCGGTTTAAAAGTGGCAGAGTCGAGTGCTCTCTCCTCAAAATCCTCCATAAAAACTGACCAAAACTGACCAAAAAGTCATAACTTTGCAGCTGCAATAACTTAAGTCTGCTGATAAAAATCACTAGAATTCCTTATGTGATGTGGACACTTTTCTACCATTGATTTGAGCAAAGACGCCAAATACTTTGCTAAGTCCTAAGTGGCTGCTCCAATATTACTCACAATTGGATGTAGTGGCACGTTATCCTTGTGGATCTTCGGCAATCCATATAGCCTAGGTGGAACTGAACTATTTGGTTTCAGTGTCTTAATTACCTCCTTTGGTAAGGAACTGTTAGTTAGAAGTTCTGCTGTTTTCCGCACCACGTGGGTAGTAGGATCCTTATCTATTTTGCAATATGTTGAGTTGCTTAATAAAACATTGATCTTGTAAGACTGCCATCGCCGAGCACTGTATTTCCACTGCTCATGTCATGAATTACAATGAAACAAAAATTGTGGCCCATACGTCTAACTTTTGGATTTCTATTATTAATGAGTCCTTGGAAATATGGCTGTCTGACAGTGAGTCTCTTATTAATCGTGACAATGGTTTCCCAATGAATTTGGCCTGGAATCCAATCATCGAAACACTTCATGGCCTCTGTAGCCGGCATAGTTCTGTGATGGAACTGCAGGAAGATAACTGAATTGATATTGGTGCAGTGAGTTTTCACAACAGAGGGCGCGCAGCGCAGCAGAATTGAATGCGCTCAAGTAGCGTATGTGCATTGCCATGTGAATCCACCAAGCATGTGCCGGCGGGGCCTTAAATACCAGAGCTCAGGGAGTTTTTGCCAGTATCACCTTAAGATGGCTAGAAGATACTGCACCGAAATATTGCGGCAGGAAGTTACAAACATCCAGCAGTTCTTCAGAAATTTTATGGAACAATATGTATGCTGTGAAAGTTTTAAATCTCACATAAAATACAGCTGTTTACAAAGGTAGACACAATTCAATAAGTTTAATCATCTTCACTACTAACATTTATAAGATCAAATATCTACTGCATAAAAGCTGATACCATAATAAATAAAATTATGAGCAGATACTCAAAGACTTTTCAGTCACTACTTGACTTAACATTGAGGTTAACTGAAATACGAGAGTCACATATATGAAAGCTTGAAAAGTGCAATAACAATGCAATATATTACAACAGTACGATGATAGAAATTATGTGAATAATCCTACATGAGGCAGCAAAATGAAAATATGCCATAACAGTTGTAGTGTAAAGTTGTGGGTCTAACTGGGATTCATGTGAAACAAGACCAATAACATTATTCCAAATATATATGAATGAAACGACTTATTTGTGAGAATTATCACATGTGATGAAACCAGAGGCCACAATTAGGAAATGGAAGTAAAGTCAGTGCAAGCAATGAGCGGCATCAACCATATTCACCAAATCCAAGGAAGTTTAAGAGACAACTTGCAGCCAGGACTATAATCACTCTCCTTTACAATAATGAAAGCTTCACATTGGACCAACACATGCACAGAGAGCTCACAGTCTCTGTGCACCATTTGCAGATACCTGGAAAACAATCTTCATCCTTGAATCAAATAAAAGTGATTTGGATTACTGTCCAGTGGGGTCATCAGGTAGAAAAAAAACATTCAGGGCCTAGTACACTCATGCAGCAGTCGCAACAAAATATGATTCCAGCTGAAAGTAAGTTCCTCACATACCTACCAAATTTAAAACAAATCATATGTCTGGGGCCCTATAAGGGGTAGGTTCAGCACTACTTCTTGATGAAGGCATACTGTACAGTGAATGAGTGGTTCAACATACATCAAAATATTAATGCAAGAATTCACGCACTTTTTTAATATCTGAGAATTTGATTTGTGTGTGTGTGTGTGTGTGTGTGTGTGTGTGTGTGTGTGTGTGTGTGTTGTGGTACAGGGTGGGGAGGGGTCATTGAGAAATCTACCTCATCCCACAAGACTCCATACACCTGCAACAGACCTGCACAACATGCAAGACAATGAAGATCTGGGACTCACTGCCAGCACCCACAAGAGTTAAGTTTCCCAGATGACTCCACTCCCAGTGGCCTTAGAGATCCAGTTGACTCTGGACATCAATCACCACTCCACTAGCCTGACAGAGATGGCACAACATGTTACTTTGTACCCTTGTGTTCTGCTACAGAATGTATCCCAATTAAAATATAATTTACACAAAGTAATAGGTACAAGAAACTGCCCCCATACCATAAGTTGTATGTCTGTAACATACCAGTGGTAACATTCTCACATCTGAACAATCATGTAAGTTAATTTTGTAGCCTATAGATTGCTTAAGGCAACAGCCAACGATCTCTTAACTTCACTTGTAGCTAAGCTGCACCAACGTCTACATTTTTCCACATGTATGCATGTTATTGGAAACTGGATATTATGTGGCTAAATGATAATTTCTTTTGCACATATTGGGACACTTTTGGGACTAGTTTTTGCTAACTGGCATCTAGCTTTCAGACATTATATATCCTGTACGTGTAATAAAGTGTGTTTACACTGCAGATATAAAACTAATGAAAAATTAAGAATGATGTTCACTTTTATAACTGCTCTTCTCTTCTTTCCCTACTCCTGAGAAATTAACCCCACTGAGGAGCTAATGTTCAATATCCAACAGAAGCTCTTTCTGTTGTTAATAGCGATTGTGTTAAGTCACACTTCTATATTTCATTACAAAATTAAATAAAAACTAATGTAATTAAAAATACTGCACCAAGTCATAGTGCTACAAGAAAAAATAAAAATAGATGTAACTGTCAGCATAGCATATACACTCCTGGAAATTGAAATAAGAACACCGTGAATTCATTGTCCCAGGAAGGGGAAACTTTATTGACACATTCCTGGGGTCAGATACATCACATGATCACACTGACAGAACCATAGGCACATAGACACAGGCAACAGAGCATGCACAATGTCGGCACTAGTACAGTGTATATCCACCTTTCGCAGCAATGCAGGCTGCTATTCTCCCATGGAGACGATTGTAGAGATGCTGGATGTAGTCCTGTGGAACGGTTTGCCATGCCATTTCCACCTGGCGCCTCAGTTGGACCAGCGTTCGTGCTGGACGTGCAGACTGCGTGAGACGACGCTTCATCCAGTCCCAAACATGCTCAATGGGGGACAGATCCGGAGATCTTGCTGGCCAGGGTAGTTGACTTACACCTTCTAGAGCACGTTGGGTGGCACGGGATACATGCGGACGTGCATTGTCCTGTTGGAACAGCAAGTTCCCTTGCCAGTCTAGGAATGGTAGAACGATGGGTTCGATGACGGTTTGGATGTACCGTGCACTATTCAGTGTCCCCTCGACGATCACCAGTGGTGTACGGCCAGTGTAGGAGATCGCTCCCCACACCATGATGCCGGTTGTTGGCCCTGTGTGCCTCGGTCGTATGCAGTCCTGATTGTGGCGCTCACCTGCACGGCGCCAAACACGCATACGACCATCATTGGCACCAAGGCAGAAGCGACTCTCATCGCTGAAGACGACACGTCTCCATTTGTCCCTCCATTCACGCCTGTCGCGACACCACTAGAGGCGGGCTGCACGATGTTGGGGCGTGGGTGGAAGACGGCCTAACGGTGTGCGGGACCGTAGCCCAGCTTCATGGAGACGGTTGCGAATGGTCCTCGCCGATACCCCAGGAGCAACAGTGTCCCTAATTTGCTGGGAAGTGGTGGTGCGGTCCCCTACGGCACTGCGTAGGATCCTACGGTCTTGGTGTGCATCCGTGCGTCGCTGCGGTCCGGTCCCAGGTCGACGGGCACGTGCACCTTCCGCCGACCACTGGCGACAACATCGATGTACTGTGGAGACCTCACGCCCCACGTGTTGAGCAATTCGGCGGTACGTCCACCCGGCCTCCCGCATGCCCACTATACGCCCTCGTTCATAGTCCGTCAACTGCACATACGGTTCACTTCCACACTGTCGCGGCATGCTACCAGTGTTAAAGACTGTGATGGAGCTCCGTATGCCACGGCAAACTGGCTGACACTGACGGCGGCGGTGCACAAATGCTGCGCAGCTAGCGCCATTCGACGGCCAACACCGCGGTTCCTGGTGTGTCCGCTGTGCCGTGCGTGTGATCATTGGTTGTACAGCCCTCTCGCAGTGTCCGGAGCAAGTATGGTGGGTCTGACACACCGGTGTCAATGTGTTCTTTTTTCCATTTCCAGGAGTGTATAATGACACACAAAAAATACTGTAACCATAAAGTTAACAACATTAATTTACAAACCCTTGCAATATGTATTATGCAACAAAAATAGAGTGGACAAAAAATTAATGTTATTAAAAGTTACATATACACGGTGTCCCATTTATCTTGCTCACCCAAAATAACTTTTTCTAATGTGTTGAATGAAAAATTGTTTCAATCAATGTTTTTTAGCAACACTGGGTAGTTCTTGCTGAGTTTTTATGTTTTATGCATCTACACAGGTGTAGAAGTTTTAGGGTAGAGGTTAAATTTTAAAAATGGAACCATGTAAAAAATGGTTCAAATGGCTCTGAGCACTATGGGACTTAACATCTGAGGTCATCAGTCCCCTAGAACTTAGAACTACTTAAACCTAACTAACCTAAGGACATCACACACATCCATGCCCGAGGCAGGATTTGAAGCTGCGACCGTAGCGGTCACGCGGTTCCAGACTGGTCGCGCGGTTCCAGACTGAAGTGCCTAGAACCGCTCGGCCACCACGACCGGCTGGAAACATGTACATTTTATTCAAGAATACACTTATCCCCTCCAAGAGCTACTCAGAAGTGTATCACATTGTACCATTTCTGTCAATAAAAGGTAATATGCAAACTATACAGAGTACACAGGTTGTGAAGAAACTGAGCTGTCTACTGCCTTGGTTGTACACATTACACACCTGTTGTACTGCTGCAGTGGAGGTGTGGGTTCATGTCAACACAGGTACGCTTCTCTCCCCCACGCACCTCATTTGTTGTTGGTTTAGTGTACAGTACACTGCAAACCAGTGTTGTCATGCATCAGAGTAACTTAGTAGCTGCTCTGGCGGTAGTACACATTGTGAATACAGGTTTTGTTGTGTAAAGGTGTATGAAGCACACGCATACTGATAAGATAGAAATGCTGCTCATCTACGGAGGAAATACGTTCATAAGAAATGATTTAGTAACTTGCATTTTTACGTTCACTACTGTTACAGAACATTGTGATTATTATGTTATTACGTCTATGTTGCACTCTACTGTACATACCTGAACTGTAATTTGCTGTGGGCGGGCGAAATTCTTTTCAGGCACAAATACTATACAGCAGATGACTCCCTCACCTTCTTCCTGAACGTTCAATGATCTCATTTTTCATCTACGTAAAACAGGAAGCTTAAATACAAGTCCTCAAAACTGTTTTTAGAACATGAACAGACAAAGCTGTTAAGTCACTGTGCTCGCTGCTGCAGATGTGAATCCTCAAGTCAGCACATGATGAATTCAACATGAAGTTGTTGTTATGAAAATAAGTGCACATCACATTCAGCAATGCCATAAGTTTCATCCTTACTATGTTCATTTACACCAAGAACTTCATGGAAATGATTTCAACAATAGGGATCAATTTTGGCAGTGGGCTCACAACAACTTCTGACTGATCCTACTTTCTTCTCAGATGTTCTTTTAGTGACAAGGCATCATTCGCCATCACCCCCCCGAAGGTGAATGGTCAGCATGACAAATTGCCATCCTAAGGGCCTGGGTTCGATTCCTGGCTGGGTCGGGGATTTTCTCCACTCAGGGACTGGGTGTTGTGTTGTCTTAATCATCGTTTCATCCCCATCCGGCCCGCAGGTCACCCATTGTGGCATTTAACGTAATAAATAAATAAGACCTGCACCAAGGCGGCCGGACCTGCACCGCAAGGGGCCTCCCGGCCAATGATGCCAAACACTCATTTCCATTTTCCATTCTCCAACAAAGGAATTTCCAATATGAGAAATTCCAACAAAGGAATTGCCAATATGAGAAATGTGCATCATTGCTCCATCAAGAACCCATGACAGCTCTGACAGGTAGAGCTTCAATGTCCATGGAACATTAATGTTTGGTGCAGAATTATTGGATATACTGTTATTGGAACTTTCTTTGTAAATGACAACTAATATGGCAGACAATATGCCTGATTTTTTAAGACACATTTTTCCTGCTCTTTTAGACACTGAACCTCTGAATCAGAGTGTGATCATGTGGTATCAGCACAATGGATGCCCTGCACATAATGCCTTATGAGCACAACAAATTCTGGACTGTACACACCCTTGTACGTGGATTGGACATATTGGGCCAGTTAAATGGCTGCCCCATCTCTGGACCTTAAACCACTGGATTTTTTTTTTCTGTGGTCGGCAGTTAAGGATGCTGTCTACCTAATGTTCCAACAACACCAGAAGACATGCAGCAACATAATACTGATGATTGTACAGCCATCACAGAAGAAGTAGTAGCACAATGTAGGGCATCCTTCATCTACAGAGTGACCCGTGTATGAATGCCAATGGTCACTAATTTGAGCATGCACTGTAAACGCTGCTTTTCGTGTAATGATAGTATCACAGTAAAACTTACTGAAAGGGCAATGTAACTTCCACATTGTTGTAAGTACTGTAATACACTACTGTACAATATCAAGACCCAATTACTCTACAGTGCAGTACTGTTGCATTCATTGTTTATTGGTAATTTGTAAAATGTTCAAATGTCCCTTGAAAAGGTTAAGTGATTTAGTTAATGAAATGCACTGAAGTGATTAATTAGAGAAGTTATGTATTGTTTATCATTTCCTTAATACTAGTTTTGTGGATAAAACGGTACAGTGTGATACATTTTTGAATAGCTCTTGGAGAGGGAGAGTCGATTGTGGAATAAAATGTTCATGGTTGTACTAAAAAATTTAACCTCTAGCCCATATCGCCTATATCCGTGGAGTTACATAAAATATATACCCTCAGCAAGAACTACCCAATGATGTTAAAAACATTGGTTGAAACAATTTTTCATTCAACATATTAGAAAAAAGTTATTTTGGGTGAGCAAGATATATGTGATATCGCATAGGAATACATAACTTGCTCTGCACTATACACGACAATTAGATATGGGTGAGCAAGATATATAAGACACCCCATATATGAATACAGAACACCAGTACACTTGCTCTGTGCTATACACAAAATTAGATCCAAATTTTTTTACACATCATGTTTCTCATCTTCATTTATAACTTCAATCATTCATAATGAATACAGAATTTGTGAGGAGATGCGACCTATCTCGTATGCCTAAATGCCCACCTACCCCAGTTTGCACTAAAGGGATAGTCAACCATTTGGTTGACACTTAAATATTATACTAAAGAAAACTCTGTCCGAACAGGCCAGGAAGGCCCAACAGTACCAACCAGCCACCGATTCATCGTTAGCCCACAGGCATCACTGGATGCAGATATGGAAGGGCATATGGTCAGCACATCACTCTCCTGGCCCTATGGCAGTTTACAAGATCAGAGTTGCTACTTCTTAATCAAGTACCTCCTCAGTTTTTCCTCACAAGAGATGAGTGCACCCTGCTTGCCAACAGTGGTCAGCAAACTGGATGGTCACCTATCCAAGTGCTAGACCACCTCGACAGCACTTAACTTCACTGATCAGATGGGAACCGGTGTTACCACTGTGGCTAGACCGTTGCAAATATTATACTAGTATGGGGTAATTATTAGACTAGCATGTATGTGATGAATCAGACTGCAGTACTGTGACATTAAAAAGGAAGGGAAGGTTGGAGCTAGACATACTTTTCAATATGAAGTCATGAGAACTGGAGCACTACCTAATTTGGCAGAGAATAGGTAAAAAACAATATGCTATTTATAAAAACCACAGAAAAATGGAATAAAGATGGTAGCATAGGAATAAGGGCAGTAATCGCATTGGGAATGATGTAGTTACTGTCAGAAGCAGTTCACTACAGATCTAGTAGATTAATAAATTTAAAAAAGAGCAAGATAAAAGCATAGAAAGTATCACATGAAAATATAAAAGGAAGGAAGTGGTTTTTTAAATGTGTTTGTACAGAGAAGTGTGGCTCATTGATTAAGTGAGACTCTGGATCCAAAATCTGTTGCTCAATACCCAGTTAGTTCAATGATTTTTATCAGTCATTAGTGTGAAAAGTACCAAACTGCACTGTGGTTCAGAATCCACATCAAACTGTACATCCCCCCATACTGGCTGGATAAGTCAGTTCAGAGATTGCAAGAAGGTAAGAAAAAGAGCATTGTCTAGTAACACACTGCAGCACCTTCAGGTTTGTGATTTTAGATTGTCCTGGCATATAATTATTTTGTACTCCTCACTGGTATTCAACCATATGGCATCATTCAGATGGCGCAAAATTTTGACAAACTGACTTGTTCCACTCCCCGATTAATTCTGTTGAGCACCTTCTTAACATCCCCTCCTCCTTGCTGTCAATCATGGGCCGGCATTGTGTGGGCACAGCTCAAATGTAAGATTGAGGAGGGAAGTACATGACGGGATTTGAACTGCTTTCCCGAGTCCCTGTGTCGCTACTACCATGCCAGTGTGGGAAAATGTATGTAGGGCAGATGAACCATACTGCACAAGAAAGATGCACAGAGCATAAGCATCACAAGGATAAAGAACAATCAACAAAGTCAACTGTTACAGAATACTGTATCTCTAAAAGACATACTGTGACTTATGATGACATCAACCTGTTACAACAAGCTACCACATTCTGTGATTACATCTAACAATAATCTTTATAGATTCAAGTAAACAATGAATTTATAAATAAAGACAGTGATTCCCAAGTATGTAAGGCTTTGGATCCAGCCTTGAGTATACTCAAAGCACAATTGCAATCTATGGGAAAATCAATGCAAGTCCTGATAACTGAAGAGCTGATAATGCACCATCCAGTGAAAAGTATGCACCAAAGGTAAAATATAAAATGGAATGCTCAATCACCCTGTTATTCTCTCTCTCACTCATAATGACACTTTGACACAAAAGACCAAAAAATGAATCCCTCAAGGCAATTTGTGATTAAAGTACACAAACAATAACTATTAAATAATTTAAATAACTTAATTACAAACTATGTAGGAAAATTAATCCAACAGCAATAGAGTGTTTTTTAAAAATTGTCAAGGAACAAGAGTGGCAGGATGTTTATAGTGCCAATAACATAGATGATAAATACAATGCTTTCTCACACTCTTTGAGAGTTGCTTTCCATTAGAACATTCTCAATGGGGTACTAGCAGTAATGGGCAGCCCGGGTGGCTGACTAGTGGGATAAGGGTATCATGTAGAACAAAGCGGGAATTATATCAAAATGTTAGAAGTAGTCACAATCAAGCTACAGTAGCCCATTACAAAAAGTATTGTAAGGTGCTTAAAAATGTTATTAGGAAGGCAAAGAGTATGTGGTATGCAAATAGAATAGCTAATTCACAGGATAAAATTAAAACCATATGGTCAGTTGTGAAGGAAGTGTCTGGTCAGCAGCACAAGGTCGACGATATAAAGTTAGTTCGCAGTAAAAATATTTCTGTTACTGATAAATCAGATATATGTACAGTATTTAACAATCATTTTCTGAACATTTCTGGTGAATTAAATAAAAATTTGGCTTCTACAGGAAATCATACAACTTACTTGGCAAATGCCTTTCCGAAATTGATGTCTGAAATACTCCTTTGCGATACAGACAAGAAGGAGATTGAGTCAATAATTAAATCACTGAAGACTAAGGACTCTCATGGTTATGTACAGTATTTAACAATCACAGTTATGATGGAGTGTCTAGCAGAATATTAAAGTACTGTGATGCACATGTTAGCCCTGTATTTAGGCATATTTGTAATTTTTCCTTTAGGAATGGTCAGTTTCATGAACGATTAAAGTACTCAGTAGTAAAGCCGCTTTATAAAAAGGGAGAAAGGGATGATATAGATAATTTTAGACCTATTTCTATGCCATCAGTGTTTGCAAAAGTTATTGAAAAGGCTGTGTATGTAAGAATAATTGATCATTTTATATCATACGATTTCCTATCAAATGTACAGTTCAGCTTTAGAAATCGTTTAACAACTGAAAATGCTATATTCTCTTTTCTCTGTGAGGTACTGGATGGGCTAAACAAAAAGTTTCGAACTCTTGGCATATTTTTTTTATTTAACTAAGGCATTTGATTGTGTTGATCACAAAATATTGCTACAGGAGTTGGACCATTATGGAATACGGGGAGTAGCTCACAATTGGTTCACCTCTTACTTTAGCAACAGGCAGCAAGGTCATTATTCACAATGTTGATAACGGGTGTGATGTGGGATCTGAGTGGGGTACTGTCAAGTGGGGGGTGCCCCAGGGATCAGTGTTGTGGCCACTCCCGTTCCTTATTTATATAAATGATATGCCTTCTAGTATTACAGGTAACTCTAACATATTTCTGTTTGCTGATGACACTAACTTGGTAGTAAAGGATGTTGTGTGCAACATTGGCACGGTTTCAAATAGTGCAGTACATGACCTCAGTTAATGGTTTGTAGAAAATAAACTAATGTTAAATCGCAGTAAGACTCAGTTTTTGCAGTTTCTAACACACAATTCAACAAAACCTGACATTTTAATTTCACAGAACGAGCATATGATTAGTGAAACTGAACAGTTCAAATTTCTAGATGTTCAGATAGATAGTACGCTGTCGTGGAAAGCCCATGTTCAAGATCTTGTTCAAAGACTTAATACTGCCATTTTTACTATTCGAACAGTATCAGAAGTGAGTGATACTTTGACACAAAAATTAGTCTACTTTGCTTATTTTCATTTGCTTATGTCGTATGGTATTATATTTTGGGGTAACTCTTCCATTCTACAGGGATATTTACGGCTTAGAAATAGGCGGTTCGGGCAATAAGTGGCTTGAGTTCACAAACCTCTTGTCGACCTCTGTTCACGAGTCTAGGTATTTTGACATTGGCCTCTCAATATGTATATTCCTTATTGTAATTTCTTGTTATCAATGTTAGTTTATTCCCAAGAATAAACGGCTCGGTTAATACTCGGCAGAAATCAAACCTGCATTTGGATCGGACTTCCTTAACTCTAGTGCAAAAAGGTGTGCAGTATACTGCTGTATCCACTTTCAAGAAGCTGCCACTGGAATTCAAAAATATTAGCAGTAATCCACGCACTTTCAAATCAAAACTGAAGAGTTTCCTCATGGATCACTCCTCCTATTCTGTCGTGGAGTTCCTGATTCTTATTGTATCGCTGATAGTGTTTACTTAAACTTATGGACTGACTTTTTCCAGGTTCATGAACATTTATTTTTATACTTTTACGTTGTAATCTCATGTACTGACACGTTCGATGACCTTGGAGATTTACACTTGACATGCAAATAAAAAAAAAATAAAAAACAACATCTAAAATAATGTAACAGGGAACAGGACTTGGCACATAAATTGGAAAATGAAATATGACTCAATTATCCTGGAAACATAATGAAATCTTCAACCTAAGAAATTATTGAGAATGTTGGACATCACACAGAATCTTTATCTATTCAAAAAACAAACCTTCACATTTGATTCACCATTCACTGTCTCCTAAAATGGAGGGAAGAGGGCAGATCAGTTTTCCACAGCCCTCGCAGCTTGGTACAAAACACATTCAGTTAAAATGGAGTGTACAGATATCTGTACACCATATGCACTGCATACTGGTGGATTCTCCAGTGAGAGAAGGAATCCATGTGTCTGAGGACAGCTCCCCACCCGGATGTGCGTTAAGAGTACTTCCTCTCACCCCAGTGCCAGGAGGAGGAACTCAATGGCTATTGTCATTGGTTTCATTGACTGCAGGTTATTGTTTCTCAGTCATAAACACTCATCCTCCCACTTAGACGCATTATCTTATGCTTCAACAGTGAGGTACTTGCATGTACACATGCAGCGCATTCGGAAACTGAGTTTTCTGAGCAGGCATTCTAAGCTCCTTCATTACCCTGAATTCCAAAATTTCCTTGTCCTGTCTCTGTAAGTGGAAAAAGGTGTTGTGGATCAGCTGAATATGCTTTTATGCTGTGTACATGTGATGTATAGCCTGAAGTGAACTTAGGGAGCCTGTGCAGATGAGGAATTTTGTACCAGGAAAACACAGCATCTGCTTCTGCACCCTCAAGGTCACATGTAATTCAGCATCACACACTGTGAATGTATCAGGTAACCAAATCTCGAGAACGGAAATAATAGAGTACAGCCAATGGAATTCCGCTGTTTACGTCATCAGGGTAAACTACAACACAGTCATTATGCTCAGATAAAATTCTGTAAAACACTGATTAAAAATTATTATGTACACTGATAAATCTAAAACAATTGCAGATATCAGATATCATTAAACAGGACAGCAAACGATTCCAGTCTCAACGAAGCACAGAAATACCGGATTAAGAGCCACTATGTCTCCTACTCACGAATTCCAAATGGCCTCATTGCTCTCAGTCTATTTCCAAGTAGTCGCTCCATTGGAGGACGATGTCAATAACTGTGGGGTTGGGAGGAGGGTGTGTACACGGTGCATCGTGAGGATCTGCATCAGGCGAGGAGAGGTGGCTCACCAGCCTCAACAAAGAGACTAGGAATCAGACTTGTCCTGCATGCTCCTGTTGCCAACCCAGTCCCCTCTGGGGAACAGCTTCGATGATTTTCAGTTAAGATGGCTTATCTGAGCCACAAGCTGTGCATTCGTAGTCACGGCAGTATCGCACAAACACCTTGTAAAACTGGAGCAGACACGTTCAGTCTAATCCCCGTGACCTGTGGCTGAGTCATTTTAAAATATTCAATGCCTTTAGGCCTTTTGCCTTTATATGCTTCAGACACGGTAACCATGTCACCCACTCTTCAAATGTGTGAAACAGAAACCTCACAGAACTTGAGAACATTGTCCCTCATTTTAAGAACAGGCACATTAAAAGGACAGGTACGTTAAAAGAACAAGACAATTAAAATAAAAAAACTACATTTCTCTGAGAAAAATTTAAAACTTGTGCTATCTGTCCACTGCTCAAAGTGTCTTATCATCAGCTGCACCTGGCGAGTGGCTGTTACAAGGCTGGAGAAGGAACAGAATATGGTAACACCACCCACAAACAATGAACACTGAACAGGAGACTTAACTGTGGATGTAATACTGCTGATGGCAATAGCAAACTGGGTTATGCTCCCTGAAGGACATCATTCTCTCACTCGAATCACTTGCAAAGAGCATCATCAATGCCGTATCTAAAATATCGCCTTGAAAGGAAGAACTATATGAATATATGTAATCACCTCAGAATTTGATGTTTTTCCAAGTAGTGTCATAGGCACTCTCACGACTAAAGAAGATATCTATCAAGTGCTGTATGCATAGAAAAGACTGTTGTATTTCCACGTCCATTAGGGTGAGGTTGTCGAGGGTCGAATGATACCTCGCAAACCAAACTCAGATTGACCAAGTAGTTCCCACAATCCTATGATGCAAATCAGACAATAGTTGACCACCCATTCTATCACCTTTCCTATTCAGCTCATGAGGGCAATGGTATGATAACTACTGGACAACATTTGGTCCTCCCCTGGTTTCAGAAGGACACTAACCTCTTTCTGAGAATCAGGAAAATCCTCTATCAACAAAATTTTATTTAAAATGGATAGGAGGATTTCCTTTGAATAATGTTTGAGGTACTGGAACATGCTGTACAGGATTTGATTGTTACCTAGTACAGTCTCCTTGGTTGGAGACAATGCACGCTCAAGCTCCCACATAGAAATGGGGCAATTTTAGTCCTTGGTAGTGTTGGAATGGAAATTCCAACCACCCCTCTACATTGGTGCCAGATGGCAGTGGAAAGCTGGATGCTGGTCTACAGTAGCAGTGATACTGAGTTACTCTGTCATTGCCTGTGTGATGTTCCCACGTGTACAATGGAGACAACAGTACAACAGTTATAAGTCTCTGAAACGTTTGTAAGATACCTTCCTTACAGCATCCCATTGCTTTGAAAAGCTAGTGCCATGTCCTTTTCTTGCTCTCTTTAATTTCCCTTTGTTCCTTTGCCCTTGTGACCCGAAAGGCTGTGAGGATCGTAGCAGATGTTTGGTATTTCAACTGCTGCAAAGTCACGTATCTAACCTCATCATTTCCACATGGGACATGTCGCCTCTACAGTTGGCTTGCAGACTTTGGGACACATGCATCTGCAGCACAGTGGATCATGCCGGTAATGTGATCCACCCAGTACTGCCTGCTATCTCAGCGTTCAAGCACAGCTAGTTGGCTGTGCAGTATCAAGTTTGCTCTGCTGAGCATCCACTGTGGTGGCTACCTTTCAGGGATAGCTCTGTATGAAAGGTGGACTAGATAGGAAAGTGGTCACTTGAATGAAAGACACCAGACTACCTGAGTTAACAAGACATAGCTCTTCTGACACAATGAGGCTTTTGGCAACTCATCCCCTGGGGCAGGCTGATTTAGATCCCTGTAGCACATTATGTGCATTAAAATCTCCTTCTTGTAGGAGTGGTTGGGGGAGCTGTGAAATCATGTCAAAAAAAGCCAATCTATCAAAAATTTCATTGGTGGCAGATACACTTTATAAACTGTAATATCGAATGGCATGTGCATGTCAGTAGCAACTGAATGAATAGCTGTTCTGAAAGGGGCAGATGTTGAGGATAAGTGTCAGTGTACAAAGACAGCTACTACTCCTTTAATCCTGTCCTCACTCAGGTCGTCTTTTTGGTGCAGGCCATATCCTGAGCAAGGTGTGTCACTATGTTTAAAATGTGTTTCCTGTAGACAGTTTCACCTCCTCCACATGTGTTCTGAACCCACTCATGTTTATTGTGGGGTACACCTTCTTCAATTCAGCATGTAGTATGCATTTAGTCACCCACAATTTGTGGATTTTTTTTAACATCTTTCACTCCCTGCTCCACGCTGGATGTTGACATGAGCAATTGAAATTGAAGTCAGGGGAGGTACATGTAGTTCCTTCAACAACGGCAGCCAGGAGTTGGAAAGTATGGTCTGGCTTTTAGCCTTAAATATCCACCTTTAATATTATCTGGTAGAATTGGCAAACTGAATATCATGCAAGCGATCCCAAGTTTTCCAGTGTTTCATTCACACAATGCATTACATTTTACACTTCAATGACCCTTTCTTCAGCCCAGTCCTCCTCAAGCTCTGCAGTATCCACATGCATGATGTCACTGCAAGTTACTAATCCTCGATTGTAGTTAAAGGTATGGTGCAGTTCAACGCAATAGCTTACTTACCCACATGTTTTGACTTCAGGAGCTGGGTGCCTTGCTGTGATGTTGCTGTTTTAACCAGTAATGTTCAAATAAGTAGTCAGTTAACAGTTTGTTGGATTCCAGTCAATGCACGGAGCCCTTTCTGTATATAAACCCCCCCCCCTCTCTTAGCATCACAAGAAAGACATTTTGAGATGATGGGCATGCCCTGTTATGAATTATTGACTTAACTTTAGATGAAACCCACTCAGGGGGACTACCCTCCCACACTCTGTAGAATGGGTGTTGTTACTGCCCAATGGACTATCCAAACCATCAGAATCTAGTGTTCAAGAAGTCGTAGTTGCTAGGGTGTTCCCATGACCAGCTAAGGAAACAAACAATCCACCCAAATAAAGCCACACTTGCTTTATACAACTGTGGCATAGCAGGATCCCAAAAGTCACCCACTAGTGACTGTTCTGCCTCAACAGTAATCCAGAACATCCTAGCACATCTTGAGGTTGCTTTTTTTTTTTTTTTTTTTTTTTTTTTTTAAATACAGAGGCTTGTACCACCATCATGATCTGGGTGGTTAAGACAAGATCCTTGTTCCCTGTGACACTCAATATTCCATTGCCATGTGGTGGTCACTGCACTGAAGCATGTCCAGATCTTATGGTGACAGACAACTGGCAACACTAATCAGTCCACAGCTCAGGAAATCCCGGTTCACCAAGCCCATAACCAGCAAACACTGTGCTCCCTCATGTGCTCGCAATTTAGAATGGCCCTGGGGGGCACATGTGGCTTTATGAAACATACCACAGACTTAATGAGTACTGACTAACTTGCGGGCGGCACTCTTGTTTCAATATGTTAGATGAAACAGGCATCAGTTTCTTTAGAACATACAGGTCCAGTCACTTCATATCAGCAGAACATGAATCCTAATTTTGATGACAGTTTGTGGCAACCCAAACTGTTAATATATAGATTACTTTTGTAATAAGCTATTTGACATGTCGATCTGGAAAGGATAGAGGCTTTTCTAAATCAAAAGAAAAGGCATACTAGGAGCTATTATAAACAGACTTTTCAGTGGACTACCGAGTTTTTTTTAGCCTTACATAGATGCGATTCATGGTATCGATGAAGTTGTGTCTTTTCTTTTCCATCTGTTGAATGCTTGAGTTTATTAGCAAGAATATAAAGTTGACTGACATGCCAAATAGATTGTACAAAAGTAATCTATATGCCTTCAAGTTGGGTTGCCAGAAACTTGTCATCAGTGTTAAGATTCATGTTCTGTTGAGATGTAGTGACTGGATCTATAGGTTCTAAAGAAACTGGTGCCTGTTTTGTCAAACACATAGAAACAAGACTGCTGCCCACAAACATGCTGTAATGTACAGTGCTATTTGTACAGGACAGAACAGATATCTGGGGTTAATGCTTATTGAACCTGTGGTATTTTTAATAAAGCCACATGTGACCCCAACGCGCCTGGAGTGCAGTCTGGACCTACCAGTCGGGGAGTTGCGACGCGGCACTAGTGCAGTGGGTTGGAGCAACAGTGAGGTCCGCGTCGACATGCTTCGCCCGACCATTGCTGCCACGCATCACTTGCCCCTCACCCATCCCAGCCACTTAAGCCCCAGGGCCATTCTAAATAGGGAGCACACCAGGAAGCTCAGTATTTTTTTACTGGGTATGGGCTTTGCGAACCCGAGTTTCCTGGGCTGGGCCTGGTTAGTGCCATCCGTTCTCTGTCACCATAAGCTTTGGGCATGCTTCAGCGAGCACCACATGGTGGTGGAACAATGTGTGTCACAGGGAACAAGGATCTTTTCTTAACCACTCTTATTACGACAGTGTAACGAACCTCCGGAAAGAAAAAAAAAATCATCATAAAGAAACTATGTGTTCAAAAACTTTGTTTAGCTTCTTATAGTCTCACTTTACAGCATGATAATGAATTAGTTATTTTTCCTTTATTGGACACAGTTATTATGATGTTTAAAAATTAAGAAACCTACAGCACTTCACTCAGAGAATTTGCAGTGAAAAACATGGCTGTTTGATCAATGGACTTTAGGTCATGTGTTATTATACGATAAATGACAGTCATGGCAGAAACTGTGGAGGTATACTGCAAGGCAAATTAGGTAAAAAATTCAGTGTGCAAAGTATTATAAAACCTGGTGCACCAATTAAGGGAATTGTGAAATAAAGACAAATTAACTGATAACTTGTCCATTAATAATACATTAATCGTTGTTGGTGGCACAAATGACACTGAAAAGCCTCTGGAAGAATTTCAGAAGAACATGATAGATTCTTTGCAAAATATACTTAAACTCACGCACAAAATAAATGCAATAAGTCATCCAATACAGCTTAGACATGAAGCACAAGGTCTGAATGAAAAAAATCAGATCTTTAAATCGTATTATGTTAGAAAAAATTGACACTGCCATAGGCACATGTAGGAAAAGATTATCTGTGAATTCTGAGATCGAACGCCGGAGAAGAAATGAATATACAACTCATGGCTTACACCTAAACAAACAAGGAAAGATTTGTAACAGGCTTGCTTCTTTCATACACGTGCCAAAAACTGAAAAAACCAAGTACCGGTACAGGGAAAAAGCATATGCAAATGGACAATCAGATAAAAAGTGCCAGTAGCAAAGTTCTTGAAATGAAAGTGCAACCCATGAAAAAACAGACAGTTATGGACCAGTATATAACAGAAAATAAGCTCAAAGAAAGTCACACTTACTAGGTTAAATTTCAAGCCATCAAATGTAGCAACAAGGCAGTCGTTAATGGACAGATGGGTGAAAAAGGATGAAAAAAAGTGGAAATTAGGAATATTTCAACAGAAGGAAGGTGGGAACCCACATATGGTGCACCAGCAAGCCATACATTAAACACCATGAATACCATCTCTGGAAAACATGAGTTTTTTTTCCCTACTAAATACACTAGGTCAAATAGTGAGGTAACTCAAATAAACTAAATGAAATATAAATAGTGTTAAATGGCATAAATATTTCTGTACTATGGTTTACAGAACACTGGCTCAAAACATGATGTGTTAGAGCAAACATACATTCCTCAGTTCAAACTTGCAAGCAAGTTTTGTAGGAAAATATTCAAGTCATGGGGGTACCTGTGTATATGTTAGAGAAAATATTGAATTCAATATTGAATTCACCATAAACTGCCCTGCGAAAAAGATATAGCTGAACTACCAAGGCAAAATACAGTTATTATTTGGGTATACAGGTCACCAGTTGGAGACAAAAAAGTATTTTACAATCGCATGGAGGAACTCTTGCAAGAAATTCACTCTCCCGAGAAAAATATAATTATATGTGGTGACTTTATCATTGATTTCTTGAAACCCAATAAATTCAGAGATGACATTATAAATCTACTACAATCGTTCAACATCAGTGCAACGGTAACTGAACCAACTCGAGAAACACCAACCTCTGCATCTATTTTGATCAGATCTTGATAAATATGTGTAAATATGCCTATAACATACAAGTTGTAAACGTGGGTTTTAGTGACCACAATGCTCAAATACTTGCATCAAATATTCCCAGTAGAATACAACACACTGTAAGGAATTTCAGTACAAAAAATGTGGAATATTTTTGTTCTCTCCTAAAGGGTGAAAGCTGGAAAGATGTATATGACTGTAATGATACCTATGAGGAATATGGTAAGTTTATGGCTACATTCAAACTTTTTTTTGAAATGGGTTTTCCCAAGAAAATAACTATGTTTAACTCTACTCAAGAACCAAACAAGTGGGTTACAAAAGGGATAAGGATATCATGTCAAAATAAAAGGACATTGTATGAGTACTCCAAGCAAAATACTAATCCTGACTTTATTACATATTTCCAAGACACAAAAGAATACTATCAAGGGTTATTTCAAAAGCAACAAAACTAGAAAATGACAAAATATTGTGTAATTCCAAGAATAAAAATAAAGCAACCTGGCAAATTATAAGGAAAGAAATGGGCACCAGCCCAGTTAATCGCAGTAATGTAGAGCTGATTAATAATAAAAATAAACTAACTGACCCCAAACATGTGGCTACTGCTTTCAATAATTATTTCTCTAATATAGCATGGCAGTTAATAAATATACACCTTGACAAATAGCCAGTCAGTCACTAAGATCAAAAATTCATTCAAACACGTTATTCTTTTATCCAGCAAACACCTCAGGAACTGTCATCAATCCTAAAACAATTACCTAATAAATATTCAGTGGGTATTGATGAAATACCAGATGCTATTATCAAAGTCAGCGCAACATCTATTGTGGAACCATTAACAGACATAGTAAATCCATCTTTTGAGAGTGGTGTGTTTCCAAACAATCTAAAAACTGCAAAAGTAACACCTTTGCACAAGAAGGGTGCAAAAAGTGATATTGTTAATTATAGGCAGTTTGAGTATTGTCAGGCTCCAGCGAAAGTATGGAAAAATGTTCCTTGGAAGATTAACAGTTTTCTTAAATAAAGAGAGGCTGATAAGTGACACCCAACATGGATTCAGAGCTGGAAAGTCAACTCAAGACAGCAAATTTTGCCTTCTTAAATGAAGTATTAAAAGCAGTGAATGATAAGCAACATGTATCTGGGATATTTCTGGATCTAAGTAAAGCCTTCAATGTTATTAATCATCGCATTCTCTTGCATAAATTAAATAATTATGGAATTAGAGGCCAGCCTGAAAGGTGGCTCCAGTCATACCTCAGCAATCGTCAGCAAATTACAGAAATAAAACACAAAGACAGTGAATCTCACAAAATTTCTAGTTTTTACAGTTATGATGAGAAAATCAAGTATGGAGTCCCACAAGGGCCAGTTCTGAGACCTGTCCAATTTCTGCTTTATATAAATGACTTGGCTACTAAAGTACATGATATAACCATTGTACCCTTTGCATATGACACCAATATTCTAATTAAATCACAGAATGAGGAAAATCTGCAGGAGGCTGCAATATCAGTTATGCATACCTTCATGCACTGGTTCAGGACCAATAGACTCATCATAAATTCTGAAAAAACTGTGGCAGTTAACTTCAATACCACACGAAACCTCCATCCTGCAAAAACTGTTTTCACTGTTGAAGGAAAAAATGTGTCGAAGGTCAGTCATACAAAAGTTCTAGGCATTCATGTTCAGGCAGATCTGAAGTGGGAGGTGCACTTAAACAATTTACATAAGACACTGAATTCACTAGCATATGCTGTTACGATCCTCACTCAGAATACAAGCTGCACATCAGTACCATTCTAGTATACAGTCGCTACTTATGTACGGAATAATTTTGGGGGGAATTATACAAATTGTACAAAAACATTTAAAATACAGAAAAAGATTATCAGGGTGATAAAAAAAGGCTAAATGCAAGGATTCCTGTAGACCCCTTTTGAAAACTCTAAAAAAATATTGCCGCTGCTTTGCTTGTATATATACGAAATACTGATTCTCACAGAAAGGAGCATTTTAAAAAAATAAAATCTCTCCAGACACCACTATGATTTACACACATATGAAACTAGGCAGAAGATGAACCTACACATGAACACAGTAAATACAAACTTATGCAAAAGAGGAGTCTATCATACTGTAGCTATGTTATATAACCACTTGCCTTTTTACCTAAAATGCATACCAACATTGCATGCATTTAAAATAAAGTTAAAACAGTTTTTGCTTGACCAATGCTTCTATTCTTTGTCTGAATTTATGAAACACCATAATAAGTAAAGCTCATTCCCAAATTTTACTAACTGTCAATTCATAATATAGCTTGCGTTGTGCTTATCTTGTCATTTCACTTAATAACTGCTATCTCACATGTAGAAGCAATGTAGTACACCAACTTACATTATTATGCATTTTGATTATGTCAACAATGTAGTCAAAATCACTACTGTATTGTAAAATAATTAGGTTTACCGCTGTTCTATATCACATGTACAAATAATGTAATAAAATGATTCTTGGACAGATAAATAAATAAATAAATGCAGCCATTATACGAAAAAATTAAGGTTGAAAAATGTGGAATAAATATATTTCACCCAGTCATGGTATGCAGCTGCATACCATAGTTGAAGCTGTTCCGCAAGTAATGCTTAATTCATTTGCGTTTTTGGTGTTCCTTTCATCGAGCAATTTATCAGATCAGTCATAGCCACAATCTAAGTTTGCATTCTTATTTTTCTCTAAGTAAATTATGTTCTTGATGACATATGGTCATAAAATGGATTGCTCTCATTCTAGTTAGTACTAAACTTTTATCAGTTAAACAATTACTTAAACTGAATGAACATACAAAAACTGATAGTTTACATAAATATTGCTTTCCTTGGTTTTCAAACAATTGAAAATACAGGACGGAATAACAATTTTATAGAAAGAACAGATTACTACTCACCCCACAGAGGAAGCATTGAGTCACAGACTTCACCCCCCACCCCCAAGCCCCACCCCCAAGCCCCACCCCCTGTACTGTCTCCAACACATCCCTGCAACTTCCACCACTCCTACCCAACTATCTCTCCCTCTCCTCACCCCATATTGCTTTTATAATTCTCAATACTCCATTAAAAAAGCAAATGAAAATAGAAAGAAAAAAAAAAGATCGGGACTTAGCTTAACCATGTGTGTGAGTTGGGTTTGTGTGAGAGTTTTCTTCATCTGACAAAGGAGATAGTCTGATAGTTGAATATATCTAGCATTCTTTGAGTTGGGGTTGTGTGAGAGTTTTCTTCATCTGATTAAGGAGATAGTCTGATAGCTGAATATATCCAGCATTCTTTTTCATTCTGCCTGTCTAGAACTCAGCACCTCCTGTGTGTGGTGAGTAGCAACCTATCCTTTCAATATTATTCTTTTGTTTTAGTTATTGGTTGCTGCACTAAAATGAAACAGAGATTTGTCTTGACTAAAAGCAAACAGAATTTGGACAAGTGAATCGTTCTGTAGTTCTTACTGCTACCAAAGAAAATACATCTAATTTCAGAGTAATATCAATAATGTGGTGTACATGATTCAGCAAACAATATGGCCACAGGATCCTCAGCCTGCTATCATATAACTGCCATTTTAACTGCATTGAACTAATAATGAGTTCAAGTTAAGGGTTATGTGGCAAGGAACAATTCAACAATGCATGCTGAAAGAAATGTGAAGACTGACAAGTGATGCTATGAACCAAACTTGCACTGGTATAATGTTGTAAGCGACACAAAGGAAGTAATGATGGAAGCATAGAAGAATTAATGTATAATGGAAAACAATAATTAAGAACTTATTATGCTATTACATTTATTTAATTATTTATATTATATTTCATTAAATTCTGTCATCAGTTCTAGTTGCACACAGACAATGTGAAAGTGATACAGACATAACAGGTGTGCTTCCATTTGTTGTACAGTGTCAACAAAAATTCAATCGCAAATGCATTCACTTTTTACAAATTTTTTTCCCACGTCTTTAGAGATCTTGTTACTGTGCAACACAGGTGTGACTTAATGCTCATTTTACTGTTGTTATCACCTTTAAACATGTGACTATGGCACTGTACTATGCCTTGCTGTACCTAAAGCTGCTGTGGCCACAACCACTGACCTTCCCATTAACAATGAAGATAATGACAACGGGGCGTAAATACTTGCTTTTTTCTGGTGCTAGTGCACACATTGACTACATGACCACACAGCATGTTGTGTACTAGCCGGCAATTCGACTCGCCATCACTGACATCTGTCACCACAAAATTATTTTAATCAAAGTGTAACAGGCGCACACAATTTTACTACTGTGATGGTTTTTGGCTTTGTGTCCATCTTGGCAATAATAATGTGTTCACTATGCTGTCACTCTAGTTCACCCACATCCCCCTTTGCTTACTCATCATATTAGACCCCCATATAATTTCTTGTTGATAACCCTTTACTCAGCTCACCAGAAATTTTGTTCTTCCTACCATTGTGCTACACTAACTCATATTATAACTTAACTCAACATGTCCTCTTCTCTTTTCAGGTTGTCTAACCTAACCACCCAGTTAAGGGATCTATCATTTCATACTTCAATCTAGAATGAAAGATTTGTTTTTCTAATGACATCATTCTCCTGAGTAGTCCTGTCCGAACATCTGAATGGGAGACTTTTAGCTGTAGAATATTTTATCCAAGAGAATGTCATCATTATTAATCCAAACAGTGGAGATGCATGCACTTGGGAAATGTAATGGCTGTAAATCCCCTTGCTTTCAGCTGAGCATAGTACCAATATAGCAAGGCCAAGTTGACTAATGTTTCAAAGTCAGATAAGTCACCCCTCAGATATGGCTGCAACTATCGTACAACCGTCTGTATCACTGAGGTGCACCAACCCCCCTCCCCCTTTCACATTACAGTCAATGGTTTGTGAGGAGAGTCACAATTCTAATACATGAAACAGACATGCTTATCATATCATACTGGGTAATGAAAGAGCATTGTAATCCATTTGCTGCTGGAAGATATTTCACTAATAGGATGCCACATTGTGTACAGCACCTTCACGAAAATCAAAAAGGCACTTCAAAACAGTTTTCATTGGAAAATGTATACTATTATATTTTTATGCAGGTTAAAAAAATGGTCCAAATGGCTCTGAGCACTATGGGACTTAACATCTGAGGTCATCAGTCCCCTAGAACTTAGAACTACTTAAACCTAACTAACCTAAGGACATCACACACATCCATGCCCGAGGCAGGATTCGAACCTGCGACTGTAGCGGCCGCGTGTTTCCAGACTGAAGCGTCTAGAACTGCTCGGCCACAGTGGCCGGCATGCAGGTCTAGAACATTATCAGTAGCTAATGTTTGCTTACTGATATCTTATGTGTAATGTGTTTTCCTCTTGCTTTATTTCATACCTATTAAATTTCAGTATTAGTGATATGATTTATTAATGTGAATATACAAAATAATGATATTGTCCATGACTCTAAAGCTATTATGGGCAAATAAAAATTATTATTATCTTCTTTCCTTTCTCAGACCTTAGGTCTGGTTAAAAATGGAAAGTGACGCGGACCTTGATCAAGCGTGACTTCCTTTTAACTGTACGGTATATGTTATATTGCATTTAGGAACTTCCGGGTGATTGAACATGTATCAATAATTACAGATTTCTGTAGTTGTATACATAAGTTTGGATGTAGCTGTATTGCGTTGATGTACTGGTGGATATTGTGTGGTATGACTCCTGTAGTTGATAGTATAATTGGTATAATGTCAACTTTATCCTGATGCCACATGTCCTTGACTTCCTCAGCCAGTTGGATGTATTTTTCAATTTTTTCTCCTGTTTTCTTTTGTATATTTGTTGTATTGGGTATGGATATTATTATTTTTATTATCATTATTTGAAACATCCAACCTGACCCTGAAATTTGTGAATTCAGTTTAAAGACATAGCTGAAAATCATACAAAACTTCAAGGTCCATTGGTAATTAACAGTAAATTTATTTTTCTATAATCTAACAATGTGAATGAAACACTGACTACAATTAAGTACCTTAAACCAAAATTCTCCTTTCGCATTGACAACATGCCATGATATATAGTTTAAAGTAACATGCTATCTCTGTAGCAAAGACCCTTTAGACCTCCAACTATTTGCTGTCAGATGACGCAGTACCAGAAAATCGAAACATAACATTTACATCTCTTAGAAATAGGTTAAGGACAGGTAAACCTATGTTTATAGCATTTGTAAACTTAGAGAAAGTCTTTGACAATGTTGACTGGAATACTCTCTTTGAAATTCTGAAGGTAGCAGGTGTAAAATACACGGGGGGTTACACTATTCACAACTCATACAGAAACCAAATGGCAGTTATAAGAATTGATGAACATGAAAAGGGGAGCAATGGTTGAGATATAAGTGAGCAAGGGTTGTAGCCTATCCCCGATGTTTTCACTCTGTACACTGAACAAACAGTATACAAAACAAAAGAAAAATTTGGAGTAAGAATTAAAGTTCAGGGAGAAGAAATAAAAATTTTGAGGTTGCCAGTGGCATTGTAATTCTGTAGGACACTACAAAAAAACCTGGAAGAGCAGTTGAACGGAACGAACAGCATTTTGAAAGGAGGATATAAGATGAGCAACAACAAAAACAAAACAAGGATATATTGGGAGAATTAGGTCAGGAAATGAGGAACTGAAAGTAATAGATGAGGTTTGCTATTAGGAAATCAAAATAACTGATGATGGCCGAAGTAGAGAGGATATAAAACATAGGCTGGCAATGGCAAGAAAAGCATATCTGAAGAAGAGAAATTTGTAAACATTGAATATGGATTTAAATGTTTAGAAATCTTTCCTGGAGGTATCTATCTAGAGTATAGGCATGTATGGACAACAAACAGCTTAAACAAGGAGACAAAAAGAGGCTTTTGAAATTTGGTGTTACAGAAGAATGCTGAAGATTAGATAGGTAGATTATGTAACTAATGATGACACATCCTAAGATGTCAAGGGATCATCAGTTTAGCATTGGAGGGAAATGTGGGGCATAAAAATCATAGAGGGAAACCAATAGATGAATACAGTAAGTAGATTCAGAAGGATGTAGATTGCAGCAGTTTCGGATATGAAGAGGCTTGCACAGGATAGAGCAGCATGGAGAGCTGAATCAAACCAGTCTACCGACTGAAGACCACAACAATGACTTCAAACCACATTGTTTCTACAAAACCTTTCACACAATAGTTAGGCCTATTGATATTAATAGGTCTAGTTACTTCTGTAACTCAATGTAACTTCCATATATCAAAATTTACCAAGAGAGCCATTTTTTGTTTGTGAATAAAAATTTAAAGGTAACTGACAATTAAGAGCAGAATTAAAAATAATTTTTATACCTTTCATAGGCATTTGACTTCTCAGGCTACACTGTCTTTGTATCAAACTAGAATATGTTAGCAGTGAGAGAACAGGCAACAAATTCATATCTGCAAAACACAGAATAGATAGCTGAACTCCTCTAAGAATAAAAAAACATTCCAACTACACAGAAAAGTATGTGACCAAGAACCTGCCATGCCACATATACACCAAATTCGTAAAAGACCAAAATTTCTAAGAAAATACCCAAGAGTTACAGAATGGAATTAAAAAGTGAATCTGACACATCGGTTTTCTGGAGACAATCTGATTACAAACACACAAAAACCAGTTACAATGTACTAACATATTAGCTAATAATGTAAAACAACCCTCCATTACAGAAGAACAAAGATCTAATTATTAGATTTACAACTGTAAACATGAACTGCAAGCAAAAATGTTATGTACAAAAATTGAAATAACATGATGAATATCTGAATCTTTTGCTATTAAAATATTGTCAGTGTCAACGATGCACATTCTGTAAATGGAGCTGGTTGCACCAACAATATATTGTTTACATGGAAGAAATGATGGGTAATGTTAACAAAAAGCCATCCATTGAGGCAAACATTAGCAATATGTGTTTCACGGCAAAAGTGTTGACAGCCCCTCAATTTTTTATTGAAATGATTAAAAGGTTCAGTAAAGCACAGCACAATACTTTCTGCTGGTAGTATGGTGTCAGATGAACCTACGATACCAGATGTCTACTTTGCCCTGTGAACAATGATATTGTCGTGCGCGACATCATACATGAAAAGAGACAGAACAAAATAATGAAAATGTACATTTTGATTCTATGTTATTTTTTTGAAATATGTAGGTTGTAGTGACAAAGACCTGAAGTGTAGTACAAGGTCTAGTTATTTTGGTAGCAATTGCAGCCTATGTCCTCAATTATTTGCTGCAAGTATTCCAATCTCTGTCTTCCTCTACAGTTTATTCATATGAGTAGTTTATGTCTGCTATTTTGATCATCTCATGAGTGGTATTGGCAGGTTCAATATTTCTGTAATGTCAGTTTTTTTTAAACTGATTTCATATGTTCTACACAATTTACTATGTGAATTTGAGAAATCCAAGAGTGCATGTAGATTGAAGTAATTAGCAAAACCAAAGAATCAATTTTTTTGCAACTTATACAGAAATTATGTTACTACAAATACCTGAGCATGCTGTACACCATGATTTATGAATAATAACCATAATTGGTTTCTGGGTCAATCTCGAAACTTCTATTGCCTTTTCCAAATCTAGCCACTGATATTGAGGCCCAAAACCTGAAACGACCAAAAAAAAAATTAAAATTGACATTTGAAGAGACAATTATTTGTATTACTTGTTCAAATGAGATTCGCAGCCAGTAAGAAAATATACTTAATGATTTCTGCACTTCAAACTTTGTTTCCTTAATATTGTGATTCCGGGATTGATATATATTCTCTTACACAGTTTACATATTTTATTAATTCCGTAAATCATTTTTAGCAATGAGATATAAAAATACTGATAATAATGTAAAAAGAAACCAAAAACATGGGAAGCAATACACAAACAAATGTTAACTAACAAGGTAGATGCAGATATTTGATGGCTTTTACAAACTCATCTTTTATAACTGGTCATTAGGCACACTATACCTATACTTCATGTATTAGAAAACTTACCAGTATTCTAGACCTGCAATTCACATGGGTGACGAATATGGCTAAAACTGCAAAAGAGATAGAAAAAGCGAACCAAAAATTTACTTGTCTTAAATGATCATTGTCCACGTCACTGAATATTTCATTAATGAATTTTCACTTTGCAGGACAGTATGTGCTGATTTTAAATGTCATAGCAGATTAAAACTGTGTCAAACCAAAACTTGAACACTGCCATACATAATGAGTGATGTTGGAATAGTTCAGTGAGCGGAATATTTGCGTGAGAAAGGCAAGGAACCCAGGATCAAGTCTCAGTCTAGAGCACAGTTTTAATCTGTCAGAAAGTATCGAGTCATCACACACTCCACTGCAGAGTGGAAATCATCTAGGCTGTCGCTACGTCAATTCTCCATTATAATGTTGCTTCCAGGAGTGCTAGTTTCAAAGGTATGCAGGAGAACTTATATGAAGTTTGGAAGTTAGGAGGGGGTAAGGCACAAGCGAAGCTGTGAAGGTAGATCAGGCTTCAATAGCTCAGTCAGTAGAGCACTTGCATGTGAAAAGCAAAAATTAAAGTCTATAGTCCTAGTCCAGACAACTGTTTTAATCTGCCAGACAGTTTCTACTGAATATCATTTTTACAGATCTATAACCAATGTGATACTGTGAGCAGGTTCAAATGCATATAGACTCTTTGTTATGCAGAGATGATGAGACTTGCACAGGTCAAGTTGCATAAAACCAGTCTTTGGACTGAAAACAACAGCAAAAAAGTGATTGACACCTGCTGCCAATAAATGTCCAATGACAACTGTTGTGTTTCGTTCTTCAATTTTTACTTTTCCTTAGTTTTAAAAACCAACTGCTATTCTGGTATGGCCTGGTACAAAATGTATATTAGAGTGATTGTACCACAAGTATGAATATTAGCATGGGCATTAGTTGAAAAGTAATACCTCCAAATTTATGTGAACAATCTTTTTTTTTTTTTTTTTTTTTTTTTTTTTTTTTTTTTTTTTTTTTTTTTTAAATAATAATCACCAACTGTGTTCTTCCCTGGGGCAGGTCTTCACATGTAACTCTGCATACAGTTCTATCATTAGCTAACCTCTTTTGTTTTCTCATAATTGTTAAATATCTTTATACTATCCAAGATCTGGCACCTTCTTCTTCTTCTTCTTCTTCTTCTTCTTCTTCCATTCACCATTCCTTCCATAGCACCCATCGGTAAACAATCTTCTCATCCATGTCCAACCCAATTGTGTTTCCACTTTCAGATTACCTTTAAAATTTCTCTCTCTTCCCCAACTCTTCTTAACACCTCATTTCTCACTTTGTCTACCCATTTTATCCCTTTCATCCTCCTCCAAATCCACATCTCAAATGCTTCTGCTCTTCTTTTAAATAAAAAAAAATATTACACTATAAATCTTATTTTTTATGCCTACATACCTATATTCTTGTGTCGATAGAGCACCAAATTGTAGCACATAACATTCCAGAATGTAAGGTAAACGCATGAGAAACAGTGTGCTGTAATCAAGTTTCGAATTTGAAGAGTTCATCCACAATCGAGCACCCTCTTTCTCAGCTTGACAATGCCACACAAGCACCACTACATCTGCAACAATCCAACGCCTTAGGTTCACTGTCGTCATCATCCATACATTTCCAACTTGGCCCCATCCCCCCCCCCCCCCATCCAATTTTCATCTGTTATAAAAGTTAAGGAACACCTTTGAGGACTTCACTTTCATAGTAGTGAAGTGGTGCAAGCAGAAGTGAGACTGTGGCTCCATCAATGAAGTCAAGTCTTCTACAATGACAGTAACAACAAACTGGTCTCTTGCGAGAAATATATTCATTGTGACGGTGTGGAATAAAGACATAGACATGAAGAATAAAGATATAGATGTTAATAATGTTTGTTCTGTTTCAAAAGCTTTAAGAATTTTCACATAAAAAATTTGGAGGCATTACGAGGTGCATTCAAGTTCTAAGGCCTCCAATTTTTTTTCTAATTAACTACTCACCCGAAATCGATGAAACTGGCATTACTTCTTGACGTAATCGCCCTGCAGACATACACATTTTTCACAACGCTGACACCAAGATTCAATGGCAGCGGCGAAGGCTTCTTCAGGAGTCTGTTTTGACCACTGGAAAATCGCTGAGGCAATAGCAGCATGGCTGGTGAATGTGGGGCCACGGAGAATGTCTTTCATTGTTGGAAAAAGCCAAAAGTCACTAGGAGCCAACTTCAAAGTTGTTATCATGAAGAAACTGTTGCGTAACATTAGCTTGATGTGCGGGTGCGTTGTCTTGGTGAAACAGCACAAGCGCAGCCCTTCCCGGACGTTTTTGTTGCAGTGCAGGAAGGAATTTGTTCTTCAAAACATTTTCGTAGGATGCACCTGTTACCGTAGTGCCCTTTGGAACGCAATGGGTAAGGATTACACCCTCGCTGTCCCAGAACATGGACACCATCATTTTTTCAGCACTGGCGGTTACCCAAAATTTTTTTGGTGGCGGTGAATCTGTGTGCTTCCATTGAGCTGACTGGCGCTTTGTTTCTGGATTGAAAAATGGTATCCATGTCTCATCCATTGTCACAACCGACGAAAAGAAAGTCCCATTCATGCTGTCATTGCACGTCAACATTGCTTGGCAACATGACACATGGGCAGCCATGTGGTCGTCCGTCAGCATTCGTGGCACCCACCTAGATGACACTTTTTGCATTTTCAGGTCGTCATGCAGGATTGTGTGCACAGAACCCACAGAAATGCCAACTCTGGAGGCGATCTGTTCAACAGTCATTCGGCGATCCCCCAAAACAATTCTCTCCACTTTCTCGATCTTGTCGTCAGACCGGCTTGTGCGAGCCCGAGGTTGTTTCGGTTTGTTGTCACACAATGTTCTGCCTTCATTAAACTGTCGCACCCATGAATGCACTTTCGACACATCCATAAGTCCATCACCACATGTCTCCTTCAACTGTCGATGAATTTCAATTGGTTTCACACCACGCAAATTCAGAAAACGAATGATTGCGCGCTGTTCAAGTAAGGAAAACGTCGCCATTCTAAGTATTTAAAACAGTTCTCATTCTCGCCGCTGGCGGTAAAATTCCATCTGCCGTACAGTGCTGCCATCTCTGGGACGTATTGACAATGAACGCGGCCTCATTTTAAAACAATGCGCATGTTTCTATCTCTTTCCAGTCCGGAGAAAAAAAATCAGAGGCCTTAGAACTTGAATGCACCTCGTACTTTTCAGCACACCCTTGTACATACATTAAACAATGCCAAAGAACATTTAAATACATCCTACCCCACAACACTGGTGCATCCTGAATTAGATCAGAACAGAGTCAGGCAGATGTGCAGCATTGCTGCACCAATGGGGATGGAAGTCCTCCTTGGAATATCACTGCAGTGAAGAGCACCAAACAGAAAGTTACGTATCATTTTAATGTTCCTTCAGAGCATTCAAAGGAACAATGAAACACCTTTACAATTTGTCTACAGGAGCTTATGACCCGATTCCCAGCCTCGACTTAAGCGCTATGAACACATACTGAACTTAAGATTGTGTTATCTGTATAGAAATGTATATATTTGTAGTAAATAGTTGTCTGTATTTCTCAGTCATCAAACAATAAATAAATAAAATATACTACTATATAGTAAAAGTGTCTTCTGAAAAATTCTAGCATGAGCCTTCAAAAATCTTTTCGCTCACACCTATGTTCACGTTTTACACTGAGCACATGAATTCTTAATTTGATAAAGAAGTGGGGGAAAGAAACAAAAAGTGAATAGAAGTTGTGATACCAATGGAAACCTCCACCATCCTCCAATATAACATGGAAATGGAGCTATGGAACTGTGTCACACCATTTACACATTATTGTCAGTTCTAGTGCGATAAAGTACTGCCCCTTAAAGTCTTAGCTGTGATGACAGACTGATCTGCAGTGTAGCCTGGTGTCTACGTAAGGTCGGAAGGTCACAATTTAATGAGTTACTGTAACCAACAGATGTGAATACAAAATAAAGATTTTGTTAGCCTTGATCGATAGCATAGCCTGAGCACTATATTTGCGCACTTTTCAGTAAAAAGAACTAAAACTACAAGGTACATTGAGAAAAGCTGTATCTCATAATAAACAAACCCAATGAATCTTTAGGTACATATTCTGTACGTATGTTGTGCATAAACTATAAAATAAATGCAACATAATAAATTTCAGATTTGGATGAAATGTGGAACAGTGGATTGTAACAAACAAAGTACACACAATTTCCACACAATGTAGCTGTCAATAAGTCAAAGACAATTTCTGTACTACAATCCACGTTTTTTTCTTCAGTAGCATACAAGAAATTGGGAATTCTTGGAGAAATGGAAGTGTTGCTCTATCAAAAACTTTCTCTGCAACTGACCATAAAAACACTTCAGTTTGGCTGAGAGTTTAAGAATTGGTATGTAATACCTCAAGTAACCTCCTTTTATACTTTAAATCACAGAATCTTGCTTCTAACATGAGGGATTCCGAGTTACTCTCACGGTTTCTTTTCATAAACAGTAATTGATCATAATGATGTGAAACGAGTCATTTTACATTCACATTACACAATCTTTTTAAATATATGGCTATATCTGATCATCTACAACTTACTTATTTTTTGAGTAGTGTTATGAATTAATAATTCCTAACATCACCTTTTACACATCACAAAATTAGAAATTCTTCCATGAAACAGGAGCTGTCAAGGAGAAACTTTTCAGTTTATAAATTTAACTCTGCAGTCTGTCTGACATTTTGTATCACTGGATAAGTTATCAAAAAGTTTGCTGGCAAAACTGTGCACCCCTTATCTGTCCGTGGATCATTTCTTACAATGATATTGGACACTTCATGTTTACATAAATCTTGCATATACATAGCTAGTTACAAAAAGACAGTACATACACATATATTTAATAGAATTTTCACGGAAAAAGTCATTAAACTACATTGCAAAAAATGTATACTGACACACTGTTTAATTGTTTATTTCAAGATATTCTTTAACACTGTAAGGGCAAATATTGATCAGATGTCTTTTTAATTTTCTTTTTAAAAGAGACATACTTTCTATCATCTTTACACATTGTGGTAATCCATTGTACAGTATGCACCCACCATTTACAGGTTCTTTGTTAATTTTAGCCTACTTTCTTCTATATTATAAGTATTTTTTATTCTTGTATTATGTTCGTGATATTTTCCGTTTAGCAATGCAGTGCGGTTAATTTATAAGTAGATAATTGTTTCATATATATACTGATGCTACTGTTAAAATTTTTAGCTCCCTGAATTTATTTCTGCAGGATTCTCTAGGTGATACTTTCGCGATGCATCATATGGCTCTTTTTTGTAATCTTAATACCCTTTGTGTGTGCACATTTGCAGCATTTCCCCAAGACAGGGTGCCATATGAGAGGTGTGGATGGACTAGTCCATAGTACATTGTTTTTTGTATGTGTCTGTTTACCGACTTTGACATTTTTCTCATCAGAAATATGCTTGCAACTATGTGCCCGACTGTGATGTTGTCCAAAGTGTGTTTTTTGTTTGCATGTATCTGCATATAAGTTGTTTTGTTTCCATTTATAAAGAGATTGTTTTCCCTGAAATAATTGTTTCCACTTTTTCATATTTAGCGAAGCCTTCTCTTGCAGGTCATCTGTTGTAGGACTGGTAACAACAAATGAAATGTCATCTGCATACATGACTATACTATTAGATACTGATTTGGTCATATTATTGACATACAAAATCAATAGTAGTGGACCAAGGATGGATCCTTGAGGAACTCCATATTTCACGATTTAAAAATTTGAAAAGGCACCTGTAATATTATTTTTCACTTTTGCTTTATTTCTACACACCGCCTTCTATTTTCCAAGAAAGATTTAATGATATCTACTGCCTTCCCCCTTATACCATGACAATGAAGCTTTTCTAATAGGATATCATGATGTACACAATCAGATGCTTTAGATAGGTCCAGGAATATACCACAATTCTGTAAGTAGGCCTTGGATTACAAAAGGTATAAAACAGTCATGTAAAACAAAAAGGGAAACTTTTGCTGCAGTAAGATTATCTAAAGATATAGAAAAATGGGAACACTATAGATTATACTGTAAAATTTTAAAGGAACTAATACAGAAATCAAAAGCCCTTTATTATGAGGAGAAAATAGATAATTCTAACAATAAAATAAAAACAATTTGGAGCAAAAAAGAAAAAAAAAGAAACAGGAAGAGATACAACAAGCAAAGAAGATGTAAATAAAATCAGATATGAAGGTACCCTAGTAGATAAACCCGAAAATGTAACTGAGATTTTTAATGAAGACTTCCTAACAGTAACTCAACAGACTGGTTGCAAGCCCAATGTTGATGAAGCTGTACCTCTTTGTCAAGCTGTATATCAAACACAATTTCAGAAATGTACCTTAATCCTGTCATTGTAGATGAAATTCAAAACATCATCATGTCTCTAAAAAGAAGAACTCTGCAGGGGTTGACAATATTTCTAGTAATTTCTTGAAATGTTCTTATGTGTGGATAAGGGACATTCTCTATCATATTTTCAATGATTCCCTTCAGAAAGGTGTTGTTCCCAGTAGACTTAAGTATGCCATTGTGAAGTCCCTGTACAAAAAGGGCGATAAAACTGAACTAACTATCAACCTATCTCTTTGCTGACAGCTTTTTCTAAAATTCTAGAAAAGCTAATACATGTAAGAATTACTGATCATCTCATGAAGAATGGAGTTATCAGCAAGAGTCAATTTGGATTTCAAAAGGGCTGTTCAACAGAAGATGCAATCTACGCACTTGCAAAAGAAGTCCTAGAAATCCTTAATGAAAAATGCTAGCACTTGGTGTCTTCTGTGAATTGTTCTGTGTCGATCACCAGATTCTCTTGCAAAATTAGTAGAAATAAGTGGTGTTGCAGGCAACTGGCTACAGTCGTATCTCCAAGACAGGAAACAAAAGTTGTCTTGAATAGCTCAGGTGGAGTATGTGATGTTTCCTCACATTCTGAATGGAGTTCCGTTACATGTGGAGTGCCTCAGGGCTCAATTCTTGGGCCACTATTATTCCTGATTTTTATAAATGATCTACCACCATGTACAAGCCTGCTGCTACTTTATTTGCTCATCATACCACAATTTTTATGAGCAGTATAACAGATAGTAATCTTGAGGAATCCATTAATCACATACTCTCATATGTGGTCAATTGGTTGAAGGTGAATGGTCTCTCATTTATTCAGTTCTGTACAAAAACAGAAAAAGAGAGAGAGATAAGTGTGACATGTGGTAATCAGCCAATAGAAAGAATGGAAACAACAAAATTTCTTAGAGTGCACATTGACAAGAAAATAAGCTGGTCTTCGCATATTATAGATCTCTGTAAGAGGCTTAGCTCTGCTACGTATGCTTTACGAGTTGTCGCTACATGTGTTTAACCTAACACAGCAAAAGTGGCATACTATCGCTATTTTCACACACTTCTTGAATATGGCATTATTTTTCAGGGCAACCAGCCATTAGCAAGGAAAGTGTAAGTGTTCATTGCTCAGAAGCAAGCTTCAAGAGTTATATGTGGACTGCGCCCAAGAGACTCATGTAGAAATAGCTTTTGAAAACTTAAAATACACACAACTACATGCCAATATATTTTTTCTCTCATGTGTTTTGTCTGTAAAAAAATACAGATATTTCAACCAAACAGTAATTATCACAAGCATAACACATGGAGGGAGAATGACATACACAGCGAGCATAGAAATTTGAGCTTGGCACAAAAGGGTGTCCACTACACTGGAACAAAATTCTTCAATGCTCTTCCTCCTAAATAAAGACAGAGATTCATAATGAGAGTAAACTTAAGAAAGCACTAAAAATATTTCTGCTAGAAAAAGCTTTTTACTGTCTAGATGAATTTTTAAATAAATAAAATTGTAAAATTTTAATATTATATAATACAAGTTGACATAATGCCACTAAGAATGTTATTTAACTTGAGCTCTGCATCTGTTTTTCCATAGTGCTTTAGTGATTCTAAGAAAATATGTATCGTCTTTTTTCTGTATCGCTGCTCAAAGAAGGTACTGTGTAATTTTTTATATAATTATCTACTCAAACGTCTGTTTATGCTGCAAGATTATCAACTGACTCACTCCACGTCCTTGTGAACCCAACACAGTTGGACCTATGGAACACAAAATCAAATCAAACCACAGACTTTCTTCTGTTCATCAAGTGCTTTAGTTACGAGTGTTATGAATTCAGCTATTGCTGTTTTGGTAGATTTGCCCTTTCTGAATCCATGTTGTTCATTATTAAGCATATTGCATGTTTGTATAAAATTTAATATTCTGTCTATTATTATGGTTTCTATTATTTTCGAGAGTACAGATGTAATAGTTACATGTCTGTAATTTCCTGGGCCTTTTTTACAGCCTCCTTTATTTATAGGGATTACTTTACTCTTTTTCAGGCACATTGGAAATATTCCTTTTTCTATAGATAAGTTTATCAGACAGGCTAATGGACTAATAAAGTCATTTTATCTTATGGTATTGTAATTATGTACATCATTCTCTTATGAACTGCAGTGAATTTTTTACAACAAACATCATGAGGGACTAAATATACTGCAAAGTAGTACTCAAAATACTGATGTCTACAAGATGACTGTGGGTTAACACCACATATTATTCTTAGAACACGTTTTTGGGCAATGAAGACTTCCTTTCTTTCTTAAAGATGAGTCACCCCAGAACAATATTCCATATGACATTACTGAATGAAAATGTGCAAAATAAGTCAACTTACTGACTTCTCTCCCTAAATTTGTAATGATTCAAAGTGCGAATGTGGCTGAACTAAGCTGCTTTAGAAGTTACAATTTTTTTTTTATGTTTCTACAGTAGAACAAAAGCAAACTGGTGCTCTTCATTTATTATAATGTTGTTCTACCCACCAGAACTGATGGAAGATTCTATTAATATGTTGTTGTTTTTTATTTAAATTCTCATCAATATGGACATAAAACTTTTTTGACACTTCCACACTATTTATTTCTATAGCTTGCTGTCAACATTCTGCATCAGACACTCCTGATCATCAGTTTACACTTAAAATTCGCCAGGAAACACTACACTTAAGAATTATCGCAACAAGTTAGGCACAAGACACTTTTCCCAAAACAATATGGAACACTATTATACCGTCCTTTTACATCTTGAATATGCAGCACTTAATGCAAGAACATCACCATACTGTCAAAATCTTTTGACAGTACAGGATGATGAAACTATAAATTATACACTAGTGTCACACTGCACGGAATGAATATCATATCCCCACCATCAAATCAGCTGAGTTCCATAACTGCTTTGCCTGACAAGTGTTTAATTACTAGTATATAAAATTACAAGGAAACTGAATTTCTGCCCATAACTTACCTTCAGGATTCGAAATTCCCATATGGTCCATGTTGTTGTTGTGGTCTTCAGTCCTGAAACTGGTTTGATGCCGCTCTCCATGCTACCCTATCCTGTGCAAGGTTCTTCATCTCCCAGTACTTACTGCAACCTACGTCCTTCTGAACCTGCTTAGTGTATTCATATCTTGGTCTCCCTCTATGATTTTTACCCTCCACGCTGCCCTCCAATACTAAATTGGTGATCCCTTGATGCCTCAGAACATGTCCCACCAACCGGTCCCTTCGTCTTGTCAAGTTGTGCCACAAACTCCTCTTCTCCCCAATTCTATTCAATACTTCCTCATTAGTTATGTGATCTACCCATCTAATCTTCAGCATTCTTCTGTAGCACCACATTTCGAAAGCTTCTATTCTCTTCTTGTCCAAACTATTTATCGTCCATGTTTCACTTCCATACATGGCTACACTCCATACAAATACTTTCAGAAACGACTTCCTGACACTTAAATCTATACTTGATGTTAACAAATTTCTCTTCTTCAGAAACGCTTTGCTTCCCATTGCCAGTCTACATTTTATATCCTCTCTACTTCGACCATCATCAGTTATTTTGCTCCCCAAATAGCAAAACTCCTTTACTACTTTAAGTGTCTCATTTCCTAATCTAATTCCCTCAGCATCACCCGACTTAATTCAACTACATTCCATTATCCTTGTTTTGCTTTTGTTGATGTTCATCTTATATCCTCCTTTCAAGACACTGTCTATTCCGTTCAACTGCTCTTCCAAGTCCTTTGCTGTCCCTGACAGAATTACAATGTCATCGGCGAACCTGAAAGTTTTTATTTCTTCCCCATGGATTTTAATACCTACTCCGAATATTTCTTTTGTTTCCTTTACTGCTTGCTCAATATACAGATTGAACAACATCGGGGAGAGGCTACAACCCTGTCTCACTCCCTTCCCAACCGCTGCTTCCCTTTCATGTCCCTCGACTCTTATAACTGCCATCTGGTTTCTGTACAAATTGTAAATAGCCTTTCGCTCCCTGTATTTTACCCCTGCCACCTTTAGAATTTGAAAGAGAGTATTCCAGTCAACATTGTCAAAAGCTTTCTCTAAGTCTACAAATGCTAGAAACGTAGGTTTGCCTTTCCTTAATCTTTCTTCTAAGATAAGTTGTAAGGTCAGTATTGCCTCACGTGTTCCAATATTTCTACGGAATCCAAACTGATCTTCCCCAAGGTTGGCTTCTACTGGTCATTTACTGCATTTTTATATTTTCTCCTTTCATCAATTAAATTCAATATTTCTTCTGTTTCCCAAGGATTTCATCTAGCCCTCGTCTTTTTACCTACTTGATCCTCTGCTGCCTTCACTCCTTCATCCCTCAGAGTTACCAATTCTTCTTCTACTGTATTTCTTTCCCCCATTCCTCTCAATTGTTCCCTTATGCTCTCCCTGAAACTCTGTACAATCTCTGGTTTAATCAGTTTGTCCAGATCCCATCTCCTCAAATTCCCACCTTTTTGCAGTTTCTTCAGTTTTAATCTACAGCTCATAACCAATAGATTGTGGTCAGAGTCCACATCTTCCCCTGGAAATGTCTTACAATTTAATACCTGGTTCCTAAATCTCTGCGTTACCATTATATAATCTATCTGATACCTTCTAGTATTTCCAGGATTCTTCCATGTGTACAACCTTCTTTTATGATTCTTGAACCAAGTGTTACTTATGATTAAGTTATGCTCTGTGCAAAATTCTAACAGACGGCTTCCTCTTTCATTTCTTTCCCCCATATGGTCCATAGTACTTTGAAACCTAGTCAGCCATACAGTCTCCTTGTATTTTTACATTTTTCTCCAATAAATTCTCCTTTTAATATCAACATCTTCCACAGTAAATAGGTAAAATCAAACAATGGAAACACCTGGTTGGAATGTTAACAATACTGAGACTAGTGCATTTATGCTTAAATAGTATTATGGAAAAAAAATAATTTATGTAATGACAAATGCAAATTAATTTTCTTGTTTCTTTAATTATGTTCCATATGTTACACACACTAATCACTTATAAAGTAGGATGTGTTAGTTTTCATGCAAGCAAGAAAATGGTGACAGCATTATGAGTAACAAGAGAATATAGCCCTAGGAAAGAATTTAAGTGGTGAGATCATGCACAAGCTCGGATTTGACAAAGATAAGGAATGAAACTCTTCATTTCTTTTAAAAGGAACCATTCTGACAGACATTTTAATCGCTAAGCAAACCAGGAAAAACCTAAATCTGGATGCCTAGACAGGGATACGAACAACACTCCTCCCAAATGCAAGTCTACTGCCCTAACAATTACATCACCTTAATTGATAAAGGATATTACACCACTTAAGTTTAATTTTACCATTAATGAAAAACAACAACGAGTGGCATTTTTTAACTGCTTCACCCATACATAAATTATTAAGTTTTCAACCATGAACTTAAAATACTAAGGAACATTCCCCTGTCTATAAAGTTAATCACTGCAAAATTATCTCTTCCTTCACATTTCTACAGACAGAACTGTTTACTAATCAACATGCAAGCAATAGAAAATTATGGAGCAATTATGTACCAATCTCTTACAACTCAGAATACTGCTGTGTATCTCAAATCCAAGTATTCACTATTCACTTAGGCCTAAGACAAATGAAATACATTTAACAATTTTGATCAAAATGGATAATAATTTCATTTCACTCATGGTGATAAACCAATAAATATATTACCATAATAGTGCTGCTTCCCACCTAAGAAAATGAATATGAACACACAGATAGCAACTCAATACTAGCACACTGCTCTGTTACCATTTGATGGTTGATATGTTTTGAAGTATTTGTCTGGAATGTATCCTAGCTTTTGAAATAGGGTGGTACAGAATATTAGATGAGCAGATCGTATAATTAATGAGGTGTTACTGAACAGAATCGAGATGAAAAGAAATTTGTGGCACAACTTGACTAATACAGGTTGATAGGACTGATTCTCCCGAGGCATCAAGAATTCATTAATTTAATACTGGAGCAAAGTCTGTGGCTAAAAATTGTATATGAAGGCAAAAAAGAGCTGAACCAGGTGTCACCAGTAGGCAGGTTCACATGGATGTAGGTTGCTGTAGCTTTTCAGAGATGAAAGGGGTTGGACTGGTTAAACTCTTGTGACGAGTTGCGTCAAACCAATCTTCAGGCAGAAGACAACAGTATCCAGTAACGACTTTCAGTCTGTGGGGATTGCACTACGGCATTACGAGTTTTCGAAAATGAACTCTTTTTTTCGTTGGATGCAAATTCTTTTTCGTGTGAATGCCCACTACTAAAAGAAAGGAATACGCGAACTATGCAGTTATGTACAGACAAGCCCTGTTAACATGATTCAATTACATTCACCTCTATAATTCATCGTTTATATATTCTCCAACATAACGTCATTATTTGTACCCGAGGAAAGCATATGACAACGGTCATGATACAATCGCAATTTTTAACTTTTATGTGTCCTACGTGAGATTACAACTACTTTTGTTGAAGCTCTCCTTTGTATCGTATAAGGTCGGGATACGGACGCTATCTTAATTCGCGGCGACCAATGGTGTACCAAACAAAATTTGAGAGACATCGAACTTTACTTTCGGTGGGTGCAGCCAGGAGTTGTGTTATTATTGTATACCTAATTTATAATCTTTGACAGCTTGACAGAAATCCTAACAGAATTTAATAACCTATCGCTGTCAACATATGAGCGTACGAGTAAAAACTGAGATGACATCTATTTACCTCTTCCATCATTCGCTTGCGGAAATACTATAGGAGGAGGGTGTTTTTGTTCTTTCTTCGCTTCGACGTATTTAATTCCAAGAAGAAAAAAACAATTAGCAATGACTACAAATTTTGAACTACACGCCGTCATTGCCGCCGCAGTGACGCAAACGTCAATACAATCAAAGATGTTACATTATGTTACAGAAATCTGCGTTTTCATAAGCATTGAAAACTTGCACATGGATCCCCTGCATTCTGCAACATGTAGAGCATTGATAGTGTTTCCAAATACCGCTCAACTTTTTTACTGTTAAGAGTTTTTGCATTAACGTCAAAGTAACTCTTGCGGGCGTTATTGTGACTGAGCAAATTTTATATCAAGATCTTAGAAACCTGAACCAGCACTAACAGCTTTCCCTTGCTGCTAATCTGGCCTCACTTCGTTAAGAGACATCATTGAGTTTAGTATATCGTACGCTTCTACATACGAGAAAATACGTGACGCTGAGTGAATGACACGAGACCCAAACCTCAGCACGACGAAAACAACACAAAATGTCGACAACAATGCCAATGCTACCCCGCATGTTCATCGTCATAGGAAGCCAACTACAAGACACTTTTGGATGCTACAATGAGTTTTATTAACTCATAACATACGAACTTACACCAACTGTCAAACGGCAAAAATACAAAGTGCAATCTATACCTCCAAAGAGTAAACGTAATGTCAAACTAAGTCTGTTGCGCAGCTACCCCCCCCCCCCCCTCTTCTAACCCACCCAGCCACGCAACCCCAGCGGTAGAGCTGAGCTCTGGATATGTACAGGTACTTGTACTGCATTTTCTGTTGCTGTTCTGTTCCTTCTTTCCATTCCACCACTGAGGGAACAGTGCCCCCTTCTTTTCATAAACAATTTCTTCATCCAGACGACGGACTTAACTCGTTCTATCGAAAATGTCTGTTGCTTGCCATTACATTGTATTTGTATCATACACTCATCACGTTTTAGTACTTTGTTGGGTCTGCACACGGTGGTTGCAGACAGGGGCATACCACATCTGTCCTCAACATTCCGTTAGGCTGGTAATGGATGTAGCTTGCATGCTTAGGCTTGTACTTGGTGTAGCAAGTACAGCAGACTGGTCAGTTTTGGTTCTGTCTACACGGAAAAAGAATGGTAGGCATAACTTCTCTGTTTGGACCATCTATGCTATTGAAGCTCCTGTACCTTATTTATATGCATTGTCTAGACCTAGCAGTGCGGAGATCCAACTGTGTTTGTGACATATGACTGTGGATTTCACAGTCCTGACCCAGTGTTCCACCAATCTGTTACTTGCCAGATGGTAGCTGATTGCATGATGATGTCAGAAACCACACAGATTACCCAGTTATAGGAACAGTGCTGGTCTGAAGAAATGTGTGATGGGCAGCCGAAACATGGGATCCACTTTGTTAAAGAAAACTTTGCCACAGTCTCCACCAAGATGTCTTTGGTTGGGACTGCCTCTGCCCAACAAGTAAATCAGTCAATAGCTGTTAGCAAGTATCGGGAAATGGTCGTACAATGACCAAATATATATGAGAGAAATGGTCTATCATTTTTGGAAATTCTCCCACTTGCTTGTGGATGTTTCTGCCCACGTTACATATTTGGCACACCACGTACTTTTTTGCCCATCTGTGAGAATCCTTCCTTATACCGTACTCTACAAATTGTTCTGTCATAAGCCTAATGACTATGTTTGTGGTAGGGTGGGATAGTTATGAATTACCTCGAAAACTGTTTTCCTACAGATACAAATAATATGGGTTTGCCTTTTGATATATCATGATTCACTTTGTAAATATCCCCGTAGATGAGCATCAGGCTGCCAGCTGTCTGTAGTCCACCATGTATGAGATAGGTCCAACTCATGAAAAAAAAATCAGTCACTACATTTTTGGCTCATTTAAAATGTCTAATATTTGTAGTAAACTGTCTAACAAACTTGAGTTGTTAGAATTGTCTTAGGGACCAGTTGTTCTTGTATTTGATGAAGATGAAGGTTACAGGCTTGTGGTCCACATACACTGAAGAGCCAAAGAAACTGGTACACCTGCGTAATATCATGGAGGACCCCCACAAGCATGCAGAAGCACAGCAACACAATGTGGCATGGACTCAACTAAAGTCTGAAGTAGTGCTGAAGGGAATTGACACCATGAATCCTGCAGGGCTGTCCATAAATCCGCAAGAGTACGAAGGGGTGGAGATCTCTTCTGAACAGCATGTTGCAAGGCATCCCAATTATGTTCAATAATGTTCATGTCTGGGGATTTTGATGGCTAGCGGAAGTGTTTAAACTCAGAAGAGTGTTCCTGCAGCCACTCTGTAGCAACTCTGGACATGTGGGGTGTCACATTGTCCTGCTGGAATTGCCCAAGTCCATCAGAATGCACAATGGACATGAATGGATGCAGGTGATCAGACAGGATGCGTATGTACCTGTCACCTGTCAGAGTTGTATCTAGATGTATTAGGGGTCCCATCTCACTCCAACTGCACATACACCAGACCATTACAGAGCCTCCACCAGCTTGAACAGTCCCCTGCTAGCCTGCACAATCCACAGATTCATGAGTTGTCTCCATACCTGTGAACGCTCATCTGCTCGATACAATTTGAAATGAGACTTGCCTGACCAGGCAACATGTTTCTGGTCATCAACAGTCCAATGTTGGTGTTGACGGGTCCAGGTGAGGCATAAAGCTTTGCGTCATGGAGTCATCAGTGGCACATAAGCAGGCCTTCAGTTCAGAAAACCCATATCAATGATGTTTCATTGATGGTTCACACACCGACACTTGTTGATGGCCCAGCATAGAAATCTGCAGCAATTTGCAAAAGGGTTGCACTTCTGTCATGTTGAACTATTGTCTTCAGTTGTCATTGGTCTCATTCTTGCAGGATCTTCTCCCAGCTGCAGTGATGTCAGAGATTTGATGTTTTACCGGATTCCTGATATTCACGGTACACTCATGAAATGGTTGTACAAAAAACCCCACTTCATCACTACCTCGGAGATGCTGTGTCCCACCGCTTGTGTACCAACTATAATACCACATTCAAACTCACTTCAATGTTAATAACCTATCATTGTAGCATCAGTAACCAATCTAACAGATGGGCCAGACACTTGTTGTCTTATATAGGTGTTGCTGACCGCAGCGTCATATTCCACCTGACATATCTCTGTATTTGAATATGCATGCCTATATCAGTTTCTTTGGCACTTCAGTGTATATTATGGATAGGCTGGCCTCTACATATCAGCAAAAGTGCCACATTATTTCACACACAGCTAGTAGTTTGCAATCAGATGTGACACATTTAACCTCAGATGTCGTGAGCTTGCAAGAAAAAGCTGAAGGGTTACCAATAACCTTCCACACTCTGGCAGAGTGCAGCTTCAATTGCCTGTTGGTTGGGACTATGACAACTGTTAACAGAGCATCATGTGTGGGACAGGCTAAAAGAATTGCTTTCTGCAAGCTGGCTTTTACCTGGTTGAAGGCTTGTTACATCTGAAGTGTCCACTGCAGTGGCCGTCGACCTGCGGCATCTTTACCCCCTAACACTGTCATCATTGGCACTTGTACCTCAGCCGCTCTTGGTAGATGCCAATGGTAGAAGTTATGACTTCTAAGAATCGTTTTAACTAATGAAAGTCTCTTGGATGAGGCAGAATATTTATGACTAATTTTGCTCTTTGAGGGTTGGATACCATCCACTGCACTTGCATAGCTGAGACAATTCACTTGCTTCTGCCTCAGAGTATGCCTCACTTAGTTGACCACTATGCTGTACTTGTGAATCCAACCAAACATTATGTTGAGGTGTTCCTTGTGCACTACAGCAATCCTGGAAAATAGCAGAAGTCATCCAGATGTACAAAGCAGAAATCTAGCACTCGTAGGACTTTGTCCATGAAATGCTGCCATGTCTGCACAGCATTATTCGACCCAAATGGCATTTGTAAAAACTTGAACAACCTGAATAGAGTTATCACCGTAGTCTTCAGTATGTCTTCTTCTGCCACTGGTCTGACCTGTGAATAATGGCCATATTTCCACAAATTCTGCCTTTGCCACTGGAAACAATTGGACAGTAATCCTCTCTGCCATTGTGAGACTGATTTGCCTGGTCTTGTCTTGATATTGTGCACTGTGTTATGCAACACTCATTTTATCTGCTCCTCAGTACCCATGACACTCACAGCACTTTGGCCTAAAGATGCTGTTACGACCTCTCCATCCATCTTTGTCTGTTTCACTCTTACATTTATCTCAGTCTTCCGCTGCCAAATAAAATCTGCTCCCAGAATGGGCTCTGCTACACCTGCTAGTATTAAATTCCATATGGATTTCCTACTAAATCCCAAATCCTCCTCAACAGAATGATTTCTGTATGTTGCTATGGGCGAACTGTTTATTGCCATGACATAAGTGTGCTTGGCAGGTGTTGCACTTCTTTTTTTACCAACCAGTAATGCACTAACATCAGACCCTTAGTTGATGGGATAGTAACAATCTGCCTTAACATTTCTCATATATAATCTTCGTGACAATGTTAGTAGGCTTGCTTGGTTTTTTGGATCCACTTTGTCTTCAGATTCCTTATCATGACACTCTTGTTGAATTCTGCAGCCTGCCATGTCTACTGCCAGCCACTGGCACTATCTGGGTGTGTCGATGGAGAGGTACACCTTGTGCCCTGCTCACCAAAGTGCTGATGTACCAACACATGGAATATTGCTGATTCTTGTCATATCGTCTACTCTTACTTCGAGCATCTTGTCTGAGTCTATTCTTTTTACCTTCTGCCAGCATGGCTACTTGCCTCTGTAACACTTCTATCTGCTCTTCAGGTAGCCTAAGTGTTTACCATTGTCCATATGTTGCTCTTTTCAGACAGCTGCAGTCTCTTGTGTGTTGTTTTTGTCAGCCACTGTTATTACACTTGACACATTTGCTTTGCCCAATGCTGCATACACCCCATTTTCAATAATGATTACCGAGTTGATGTCGGTTCTTTTATATGTAATTGCAGCTGCTTCTACCATTTCTGGCAGCTGCACCATCCATACATGTTGTAGCACCATGCCCAATAACTCTTCTTCTTCAAAGATGCTTTGCAAATGTTTGCAGAATTCTGAAGGCATTCTACCAGCTATGTGTTTGCTATGCAGCATTTCAATCTACAGTCCATGACTATAGCAGCTACCCTACCATCCAAACTGTTTACCATTTATCACAAATTCTGTTCGATTGTCAGCCATATTGTTCTGTACAAATGCTATTCCTAATATTGCAAATCACAATAGCAGATTTTTCTGGCAAGAACTATCGAGTTTGCACTTTTATACTTGGCTTCACTCTTACCTCATGTTTGTTAGCTTGTCTGCTTATTGAATTTCTGTCACCTCTCAACAATTGTGCACAAATATCTCTGTTATCCTGCATTCCTATTGCAGCCTGATGATCTTTAATCTGTTTCTATGAGTCTTCTTGTAGTTTTAACAACTGCAACTCTGCCTGAGCTTGACTAGCTTCTTGACATGACAATACATGTGACTCTGCATAGTCTTTGCTGTCTGTGAATTTTTCTGCGTTTTTGGGATCACGAGTTTGTAACTATCCTGCATGTTCATCATCTACCTAAAATACATTTTTGGATGTTACAATAAGTTTTATTAATATATAACCTACAAACTTACATAAACTGTCAAACGACAAAAATACAAAGAGTAATATCTAGCTTGAAAGCTAAATGCAATGTCAAACTGATTCTCTGTTCCAAGGTACACAAAAATAGAATGTGCAGTTTACTCTGCCAGTGGTGATTACCACATACACTGCAATGTCTGCTGAGCTAAGATTGGTAGTGACCACAAATAAGATGTGAGTGCTGTCTAAAGTAGTCTTTTATATAAACTAAAATATTTATTATCTACAGATGAAAATCTATCAAACTACAGGGTGGCCAATGGGGTGTAGTACATTTTCATTTGGTTAGTATGAAGTTTAGCATTATCTGCAGCAATATAACATGTAAACAACTGTTCTACACACACTGCCTTCACTGAAAAGCCCAACACAAGTTCATTTCTTAAAATGTAAAACACACAAATTTCTTCTCATTTCTTGAGAAATTGCCTGTATCTCTTGTTGGATTGCAGCCATCTCGGTATTATGGTGTCACTGAGAGGTGGCGGGGGTGGGGGGGGGGGGGGGGGGGGGGGGGGCTTTGTCCTAGAAATAATTCCACAGTTAAATCAGGGAGTGAAAGATTGGAATATCCCACCAGCCATGCTTTCTGTCTGAAAAATATAGGACAGATCCATTCAGAGTAAATTTTCCTCTTAAGGCATCGTGAGACTTGTCTGAAATGCATCATCCCAGTCAATTCTGTCCAAAAATGTTCTGCAGAAATTGTGCCTACTCATTTTATTTCCCAGCTTTGACTGTTGAATCATTTGCAGCTTACAAGGATGAAACTTTAATCCTGTTACACAGTCCTCTGCAAAGACCTGCGAGAGTTTTGTAACACAAAATATTTGATCAGGTGAACATCTGCACTTCAGTTGCTAGTAATTTTTCAAAATTTGTTCCACAACTGGTTTCAAAGCGAACGGCATCTTCTTCAAGTGCCACCAAGTAAAGAAGAACTGTTTTTTGTTACATGGGCACTTCAATTGTTACATGTTGTTGTTCTCCCCTACCCCCTCCCATTCACAAACACTACAATACTACATATTCTTTTTGTGGGATCCTTGATAAATTAATAACCAGTTAATTCTTTTCATACACTTCATAGTAAAACAGTTTATTTTTCTTTCTTATAGTGCTCTTGGACATGTGAACCATCAACTGAAATCTTCTTTCCTATAATCTTGGCTTGGTTTTCAACACAAAAAAGAAATAAAAGTAACTGTGTGATACCAAAATTTAATGTTCCTAAAAATGTTTAACCACATAAAGTGTAGATTACTCACTAAAAAACTTCCGAGCCTATATTACACAATTCATAGATAGTTCCACAAGCCAGTAATTAAGGACAACAAAATTGTTGTTGAAGCCTTCCTTATCTAAAACTCATCTTCTGTCAATTAATAATCACATCACATTTTAAACCACAGATGCAGAAGCTACCAACTGTAAATCGTTTGTCAGTTAATGAAATCATTACACTATTCAGGTTCTGCTAAATAGGTCAGGTGTCCACTACACACAGGAGGTGGCTCCGTGGGTAGCAAGGGCTGTGTGGCATGAACTGGGCAGTTTTTTAGGTTAGACAGTCTCGGGAAAGCTTAAAAAGGGCTCCAGTCTCAAAGGGTACAGGGCAAAGAAACGACGAGAATCGACCAAGAAACAGTCAGTATTGTAGTTGCAAATTGTTGTAGCTGTGTTGGAAAAGTACCAGAGATTCAAGCACTGAAAGAAAGCATTGAAGCTGAAATCGTTATAGGAACAGAAAGCTGGCTAAAGCCAGAGATAAATTCTGCCAAAATTTTTACAGAGGTACAAACTGTGTTCAGAAAGGATAGATTAAATAAAGAAGTGGTGGTGTGTTTGTGTCTGTTGGTAGTAGTTTATCTTGTACTGAAGTTGAAATAGATAGTTCCTGTGAATTACTATGGGTAGAGGTTATACTCAACAGCCGTACCAAAATAATAATTGGCTCCTTCTACCGACCCCCTGACTCCGATGATATAATAGCTGAATGGTTCAAAGAAAGCTTGAATCTCATTACAAATAAGTACCCCACTCATACAGTTGGTGCAGACTTCAATCTACCCTCGATTTGTTGGTGAAAATACATGTTCAAAGCTGGTGGTAGACAGAAAACATCTTCTGAAATTGTACTAAATGCTCTCTGTGAGAATTACTTTGAACAATTAGTTCATGAGCCCCCCACGAATTGTAAATCAATAGATAGATTCGTACTGCGTAATTTAATAAGAGATGGGACTGATCCACCATGGTACACAAAATACGTCTGAACACTGTTGCAGAAGCAATGAAAAGAGCACGCCAAATTCAGAAGAATCCAAAATCCCCAAGACTGGCTAAGTATCACAGAAGCTCGAAATTTAGTGTGGACATCAATGCGAGATGCCTTTAAAAGTTTCCATGCTGAAACATTGTCTCAAAATATGGTAGATTCTGGTCATAAGTAAAGTACACCAGTGGCAAAAAAACAGTCAATACCGTCACTGTGTGATAGCAATGGAAATGTTACCAATGATGGTACAACTAAAGCGGAGTTACTAAATACAGTTTTCTGTAATTCCTTCACAAAAGAAGATGAAGTAAATATTCTAGAATTTGAAACCAGAACAGCTGTTAGCATGAGTGACATAAAAGTAGATATCTTAGGTGTTGTGAAATAACTCAGATCACTTAAAAAAGGCAAGTTTTCCGGTCCAGATGGTATACCAATCAGGTTCCTTTCAGAGTATGCAGACGCAATAGCACCTTTCTTAGCAATCATATACAACCACTCACTTGACAAAAGGTGTGTTCCTAAAGACTGGAAAGTAGCACAGGTCACACCAATATTCAAGAAGGGAAATTGGAGTAACCCATTGAATTACAGACCCATATCACTGACCTCAATTTGCAGTAGGATTCTGGAGCATACAGTGTACTCAAACATTATGAATCATCTTGAAGAAAATGACTTACATTACCAACACTGAGTCAGAAAATGTCATTCTTGTGCAACACAGCTAGCTCTTTATTCCCATGAAGTAACGAGTGCTGTAGACAAGGGATCTCAGATCGATTCCATATTCCTAGACTTCCAGAAGGTTTTTGATACCGTTCTTCACAAGCGACTACTGTATTAATCAAATTGCATGGATATGGAGTATTGTCTCAGTTGTGTGACTGGATTTGTTATTTCCTCTCAGAGAGGTCACAGTTCGTAGTGATCGATGGTAAATCACTGAGTAGAACAGAAGTGATATCTGATGTTCTGCAAGGTATATATGGATGGATATGTGTATGTGTGCAAGTGTATACCTGTCCCTTTTCCCCCTAAGGTAAGTTTTTCCGCTCCCGGGATTGGAATGACTCCTTACACTCTCCCTTAAAACCCAAATCCTTTCGTCTTTGCATCTCCTTCCCTCTTTCCTGACGAGGCAACCGTTGGTTGCGAAAGCTAGAATTTTGTGTGTATGTGTGTGTTTGTTTGTGTGTCTATCGACCTGCCAGCGCTTTTGTTTGGTAAGTCTCATCATCTATATATATATAAAAAGATGTACTTAAAAACAAAGATGATGTGACTTACCAAATGAAAGTGCTGGCAGGTCGACAGACACACAAACGAACACAAACATACACACAAAATTCAAGCTTTCGCAACAAACTGTTGCCTCATCAGGAAAGAGGGAAGGAGAGGGAAAGACGAAAGGATGTGGGTTTTAAGGGAGAGGGTAAGGAGTCATTCCAGTCCCGGGAGCGGAAAGACTTACCTTAGGGGGAAAAAAGGACGGGTATACACTCGCACACACACACATATCCATCCACACATATACAGACACAAGCAGACATATTTAAAGACAAAGAGTTTGGGCAGAGATGTCAGTCGAGGCAGAAGTGCAGAGGCAAAGATGTTGTTGAATGACAGGTGAGGTACGAGTGGCGGCAACTTGAAATTAGCGGAGATTGAGGCCTGGTGGATAACGGGAAGAGAGGATATATTGAAGAGCAAGTTCCCATCTCCGGAGTTAGGATAGGTTGGTGTTAGTGGGAAGTATCCAGATAACCCGGACGGTGTAACACTGCGCCAAGATGTGCTGGTCGTGCACCAAGGCATGTTTAGCCACAGGGTGATCCTCATTACCAACAAACACTGTCTGCCTGTGTCCATTCATGCGAATGGACAGTTTGTTGCTGGTCATTCCCACATAGAATGACCTGCCTACACTGTGAAGCTTTCTATGTGGGAATGACCAGCAACAAACTGTCCATTCACATGAATGGACACAGGCAGACAGTGTTTGTTGGTAATGAGGATCACCCTGTGGCTAAACATGCCTTAGTGCATGGCCAGCACATCTTGGCACAGTGTTACACCGTCTGGGTTATCTGGATACTTCCCACTAACACCAGCCTGTCAGAACTTCGGAGATGGGAACTTGCCCTTCAGCATATCCTCTCTTCTCATTATCCACCAGGCCTCAATCTCTGCTAATTTCTAATTTCAATTTGCCGCCGCTCATACCTCACCTGTCTTTCAACAACATCTTTGCCTCTGTACTTCCGCCTCGACTGACATCTCTGCCCAAACACTTTGCCTTTACAAATGTCTGCTTGTGTCTGTGTATATGCGGATGAATATGTGTGTGTGTGCGAGTGTATACCTGTCCTTTTTTCCCCCTAAGGTAAGTCTTTCCGCTCCCGGAATTGGAATGACTCCTTACCCTTTCCCTTAAAACCCACATCCTTTCGTCTTTCCCTCTCCTTCCCTCTTTCCTGATGAAGCAACCGTTGGTTGCGAAAGCTGAAATTTTGTGTGTATGTTTGTGTGTCTATCGACATGCCAGCGCTTTTGTGTGGTAAGTCACATCATGTGTGTGTGTTTTATATGTTAGGGCCCACCTTGCAGATTTTCAGACAAATACCAACTTGTACAACTACAATACCCAAAATAGCACAGCACTCAATATTCAGCAAACAAAAAGAACACACACACACAAAGGCATGTTAGCCATATTGGTACAAAACTCTACAACATACTGCCAGCCAACATCAGTAAGTTAGAAGATGAAAAAAGATTTAAAGTAGAATTAATAAATTTCTACTTGAACAATGTTTTTACTCAGTAAATGACTATTTAGGCCAATAAATAATTCTGATAATGTTTATATTAAGGCAAAACTGAAAACACTGTCTTTCATTCCCCAAAGTTACTGTTAATTTTGTATATTGATGGACAGCTGTTGAGTGTGGTAAAGAATTTACTGAACTATTGTAGTGAATATAAGGACCTCCTGTTTAAGGAAGACAAAAGTAAAGGCTTAGGGTAAACAGACTATGCAGTTGCAATACTGTTAGTATACATGTATAAAAAGTTGTATTACCATGCCTTGTATGACCAAATATTATTCTTTGTATATTTTTTGTACAATTTTGTATGTATTATTCTTTGTATGACTTAATGTAAAATTTTGTAAGTTCCTTTACCATAAATTGTTTCCCATAAATTTACATGTACTTTTGGACAAGATCCATACAATATTTATTGTCTATGGATGGACAAATAAATAAATAAAATAAAATAAATACATGTCAGGAATAAAACTGAAAAAGAGACAGTCAGTCTATTGGAAATGAAGTCTAAAAATCAAAATACAGATTAGTCAACATATTTATATTCTTACTGCATTTGTGTTCCACATGAAAGCATTATGCATTTGTTAAAAAATGAAGTGAGTGCTTCATTTTTTGCAACTCTATTGCAATACTCCCCTCACCATTTGTCCCACAAACATTTCAGTCTTTATACTTCTCTAGAAACTCAGTAATCAAAGTTTCATCTGCCTCACATTCTATCATTTTAGTTACATTTGAACAGTGTTTATTGTTGTGGGGACTTACAGGAGACAAACTTTTGATGGGGAGGGGCAGGGGATCAGCTTGAGATAACTACACATGGAACAGTTTCATTGGGTTACCTTCCATTAAGAATGCAGGTGGACTCAATAATTGTGATGCAACTTTCAAATGATAGAGCACAGCAATCAGTCATCCTTTGCTTGCTGGTTTTATTTGGCAAATCTAGATTTCAAATAGTGCCAACCATTACCAATGCTAAAAAAATACAAGAATTACATAATCAGGCAATATTATAAAAAATAACCACTCATGGCATAACCTGTATGGCTTATATGTTAGACTACATATCACCATGTCATAGTATCAATGCATATTCTAGAACGTCTGTCCCCTGTTGTTCGGGCATCTGTCACAGTTCTTTCAGTTCTGCTGTATGATGAAGGTAGGCTTTGCAGAGAACATGATTGGCTGTATGGTACCCTCTGTATGAACTGCATAACATATAACACTCAAAGAAAGCAACTACGGTCCCTAGTAAAAAACTTCGAATTTGCATAGGAATAACACAAAATAAAATACAAGTAAAATTATTTATGTAGCTGTCCAACTTATTTCCACATTTAACAGTAAACATAGGATATATAAAAAAAAATCCAGATTCACTCCTTGTGAGTTGATTGTTTTGCTATTCTTTAAAACAAATATGTAATGCCAGATTGGTAAAACATTTTTTAAATTGCCTGGATTGTGGGGCCTCTTGTGTTGGCCAAACAATAAGGAGGCTGGAAATAAGGTTTGGGGAACATGTCGCGTTGGGCAGAAAAAATACCATGGAGAAATCGAGTATGGTTGCTCATGTACTTACAACAAAACATAAGTTGCTGACTTTGACATCTAATGTGAGGTTGCTGCATAAGTGTGAGAAGGGCAGGTTTCTCAACCCCTTGCTGGGAAGCAGTGAAGGGTTTAACCTGGGGGAACAAAGTAGCTTTTGCCATCTTGCCAATACATAGCAGCCATTAACATAATACTGTACAAGTATTATGATTACAACATTGAACCCACAGAACTTTTTCCATGGTATGTTATTTCAGATGCATGTACATTGTTAATAACAGCAATTCAGTATATTGGTTTTATTGTATTTATGATTTAAAGCTGTTTGCAGTGGCACAGAGACAGTACTCTCTACGTCAGTAACGGAATGGCAAATCACACCAACTATCTATCTTGCCGACATTTGGCACACTCTATGAACTATTCAGTAAATAATAGGAACCACATAGCCTACAAAATGATTAAATAAAGAGAAAAATAGTACAAAAGATAAAAATATTTAAACCAAATCAATTCTAATAGTTTCAGCATATAGAATGTACCTCCTTGTATTTTGTAAATATTTTTTAAAAAGTGTTTTACCAATCTGACATTACACTTGTGTTTTAAAGAATAACAAAACAATTGACTCACAAGGAGTGAATCTGGAATTTTTTATATTTTCTGTGTTTACTGTTAAATTTGGAAATAAGTTGGAAAGCAATGTCAATAATTTCACTTGTATTTTATTTTGTGTTATTCCTAAGCAAACACTGGAGACCATAGCTGCTTTCCTTTGAGTGTTATATATTACGTAGTTCATATAGAGGGCACCATACAGCTGATCGACGTGTTCGCCGCAAAGCCTACCTTCATTATACAGTAATCTTGAAAGAACTGTGATAAAAACCCTACCAACAGGGGACTGAGATACTAGAACATGCATTGATACCATGAAATGATGGTATGTAATTTAATGTGTAAGTCATATGAGTTGTAACTTTTTTATGTCATCAGCTGATTATGTAGTTCTTGTATATTTTAGCATTGATAATGACTAGGCACTAGCTGAAATCTAGATTTACTTAATAAAACCTGCAAGAAAAGGACTGTTTGCTGTGCTACATCATTTGAATGGCACAATTTGTTGGGTGAAGTGGGGGTTGAGGTCAGGGGAAGCGTTAGAAAGGTTGGCTGTAGCTGATCATACCCAACCAAATGCCCAATGAGAAAATTTGGCCAGTCAGTTGGTCAAAGCATCTATGTACATCCAACTTGTGTGTGTGTGTGTGTGTTTGTGTGTGTCCCAACCAACCACCAGACAAGATTTCTGTCAGTCACCTAACAAACCTACACATGTACTATTTGTTCTTCATTCCACTTGTAAATTGAAGCATGTGTTAAGGTCTTTTATTGCACAAATTCCAACAATTACATATATGAATCCAGGCTTCTTTTTTAAAAAAAAAAGTAAAAAATAAAAAGGCCAGAACCACAGACTGCATGACAACTAAAGCATTGCCCTCCCTCCTACACACTGACATACTAAGCAATATCCAAACAAGATGTGCCATGCTGTGCAAAACCAAGAAAATAGGTTTGATGGAGTGTCGTGCATCTGGTGTAGGTGGCAAACTGTGCCATTCTGTGCACTGTCAAGAAACATTGAAAAAGTTGTACACAACATTGGTACATCAGAAGAAATGGTTTTTTATGTGCACTCTGTTTGGATGATGCTTCTTGCTATTGACCCAGAATGAGACAGTAGTGCATGGATGGGAGGTGGGTAAATTAATTTACATTGTATCTCAAAACAAGTTTAGAGTAAAATCTACAGAAAATAGGAAACTTAATAGATCTGCATAGAGAACAGCCAAAATTATGGAGTCCAACACATAATGAATACCAAATAAAAAAATTAAAAAAGCATGGTGCTGATAGCACTCCTGCATATAATCATGTTCAATAAAATTCTGAACCACCAGCCTACCAATCACCCCTTGACCTCTATGTTCTCCACAACACGTAGCCCAGTTGCCCTTTCAAGGACAACATGTGCTTCCTTGTCAGTACAGAGACTCTTTGCAGGAATTCGTTATAAATTTTACTTCCTAAGTGTACTGGTGATAAGGGAAATTTGAAATAAAGACAATATAATTTTTCATTGTATCATTAAGAGCCCTGCACACTTCATGAACAATCAGAACAATCACTGAGATGCATTGCTTGGATATGTTGAAGCAATGAATTAAACTTACAAAATGAGTCAAAAAAACACAGTCTTATTGCCATTCTTTCTTTGGAACATACTGCATCTCTATAATTAGTGTCTTGTTTCTTTATTACTGATTCAAACATGGTTGTTTGCAGAAATGTATCTGGGTGGGGATGGGGGGTTGGGGGACCAAGGTGCATGAGAACTTTGTAATGATTAAAATCCCAGTACACCAGATTTCAGGAGGAGGCAAGTGTCCCCTCTCCCTCTTGTAGATGCCTATGGGACCAATCATACTTAATCAAACTAACCATATTTGTATATAATAGAGGGAAACATTCCACGTGGGAAAAATATATCTAAAAACAAAGATGATGTGACTAACAAATGAAAGTGCTGGCAGGTTGATAGACACACAAACAAACACAAACATACACACAAAATTCAAGCTTTCACAACCAACAGTTGCTTCATCAGGAAAGAGGGAAGGAGAGGGAAGGACAAAAGGATGTGGGTTTTAAGGGAGAGGGTAAGGAGTCATTCCAATCCTGGGAGCGGAAGGACTTACCTTAGGGGGAAAAAAGGACAGGTATACACTCGCACACACACACATATCCATCCACACATACACAGACACAAGTAGACATTTGAAAAGGCCAAATGTCTGCTTGTGTCAGTGTATGTGTGGATGGATGTGTGTGTGTGTGTGTGTGTGTGTGTGTGTGTGTGTGTGTGTGTGTGTGCGTGCGAGTGTATACCTGCCCTTTTTTCCCCCTAAGGTAAGTCTTTCCACTCCCGGGATTGGAATGACTCCTTACCCTCTCCCTTAAAACCCACATCCTTTTGTCTTTCCCTCTCCTTCCCTCTTTCCTGATGAAGCAACCCTTGGTTGCGAAAGCTTGAATTTTGTATGTATGTTTATGTTTGTTTGTGTGTCTATCAACCTGCCAGTGCTAACCATATTTGTAAACTGACAGAAGAGACTCTAGCAGACTTAAAGTTGTGTGTGTGGTTTATGACTTGGGCTTGCATAGCTCTGTCAGTAGAGCACTTGCCTGTGGAAGGTAAAGGTGCCAGGTTTGAGTTCCACTCCAGCTGTACCAAGTGGGGTAGCACAGTTGTTAGCACACTGGACTCCCATTTGGGGGACAATGGTTCAAACCTGCATCTGGCCATTGTGCTTTAGGTTTTCTGTGATTTCCCTAAATTGCTTGAGGCAAATGCCATGATGGTTCCTTCAAAAGGGCATGGCTGCTTGCTTCTCAGTCTTTTCCTCATCTGAGCTTGTGCTCTGTGTCTAATGACCTCATTGTCAACAGGACATTAAACACTAATCTCCTCCTCCACTCAAGCTCACAATTTCCATCTGTCAATAAGTTTCAAATTGACCAAGTGTTGCAAGTCTTCCAATGACATGTGATAAAAATGTTCAAAATTCCATCAGTTTTTTGTGAGCATCTGACTTCCAACTGGTTTGATGTGCCTCACCAGGAATTCCCCTCTTGTGCCAACCTCTTCATCTCAAGGTAACACTCCCACCCAACGTCCTCAATTATTTGTTAGGTATATCCCAATCGACCTTCCCCTACAGTTTTTACCCTCTACAGTTCCCTATAGTATAATGGAATTTATTCCCTCATCTCTTAACACATGTCCCAACACCCCTTTTTCATGTAAATGTTTTCCATCCATTTCTCTCATCACCAAGTCTGCTGAAAACCTTCTCATTTCTTCATCAGTCGACATAATTTTTAGTTTCCTTCTATAGCTTCATATTTCTCTTCTTTTCCAATTTTCCCATACTCCTTGACTTAATTCCATATAAAGCTGTGCTCCAAGCATACATCCTCAGAAATTTCTTCCTCGATTTAAGGCCTATTTCTGATGCCAGTAGACTTCTTTTAGTCAGGAATACCTTCTTGGTCTTTGTTTGCTTTTTATGTCCTCCTTGCTTTGTCTGTCATATTTTTTCTTTTTACAAGATGACAGAATTCCTTCACTTCTTCTACTTCATGGTCTCTAATTCTGATGGTGAAATTCTCACTAATCTCATTTATGCTGTTCTTCATTACTTTTGTCTTTCTAAGGTTTACTATCTATCCATACTTTGTGATCAGTAGACTGTTTATTCCATTCATTACATTTTGTAAGTCTTCCTCTCTTCCATTGAGGGTAGCAATTTTATCAGCACATCTTAATATTGATATCCTACTGATATGTAAATTACCTCAGAGATTATTTCTGCCATATATCTTTTGACTTTTCAGTACTGGTGTTACCCCACTGACAATATTTCCTGCTTATTTACTCTCTTCAGCTCATGACAAAAACTATGAAAGTAACACATGGGATTTTCAGAGTTTTGTCTTCCATTTTTACTGACGCAAGTGTACACAAGCTCTGTAACTATGCTACACATCTATGAACACACTGCTCTATTCTGTATAGTTCTGTGCCAGTCTGCACTGCTGTACACCATGCATTTATGCGCAGTGCTCCACACCACACTGATGTAGATGCAATTCTAGAACAGTATCAACAAGTACTACAATACAATAACCAAGGTTCTAACACTGTACAATTCCTAATTATGTACATAAGATAGAGCAACTCATAAAACTCTGATGTGCTCTAGAATATTTTTTTGACTAGCATATCCCATGAATTTTGCTGTCCACTAGTATCACTAAAAATGTCTGTGAAATCTAAGCAAGAGATCTTAATGTTGTCATTTATTCAGACAAGTTGAGTAGACTTCCAGTGATTTTAGTTGTTTAACTTTTTTTGCATTTTCCAATGATTTTATCTATGGTGAGATTGGAGAGGAATGGCAACAGTGAACAAGGGTTTTAATTTCAAAGGGCTCTGATATTACTTCATAAATTTTGCTTTGCACTTTGTATCCATGAGTGTCTGCTTGATGAGGATTACTGTTCTTGAGTTTAGTCTCTGCCCTTCTAGAACTGAGAGTCAGCCAAGTCATATGCTTTCCTCAAATTGGTAGAATCTCAGATGATTAGACTGTTTCTTGTTGCTTTATATTTCAGTATTGGTTTTGGGTTAAAGATTGTTCTATACATGAGGGCTCTAGTGGAAATTGTGCTTGGTATTTGCCAATTCTATGCTCAAGCTGTGCTTGTTTTATTTGAAGTAAATATTCTGAGAATACTTTGTATGTGACTTGAAGAAGAAAGACGTCTCTGTAGTTATTGATGTATGTCCTGCCATTTTTCATATGGAGTGGACCGATGAGTGTAGAGGTCCAGTCTTCTGGCTGCTTTTTTCGGTGCCAAATACCTATGATGATTTGTGAAGGTTCCTTGAGTGCGTCTATCTCTATGTCCTTTGATAATTCCCATGATGTCTTGTTGCTTTTGAGCCTAAGATTATGTTTGTAGGTTTCGTCTTTGGTATGTGGGTTGAGATTCTGATTGTCTGTATAGGAGTCACCCTGGGAATTCTTGAAGATGGTTCTGGCCATTGAATAGATCAGAGAAGTATTGAGCTATCTCCCTACACTTGTATTATTTCTCAGAGCCAGTTTAGGTTTTTTGTTTTGTATCTACTGATCTTTCCTGTGAATGTTCTGTAAAAGTCATGGGTTGTGTGGTGTTTTCGGTAGAGTTCATTTGTTCTTTCATGTGTATCCTCTTTGTATGTCTAATTAATTTTGTTGCCTGCTTTCTGATCTCAAAAAGTGTCTTTTAATCTCATGTAATTTTTGTTGTTGTTGTGGTGACACACCAAATCAAACATTGAAACACTCATTGAGGAGTTGAATATCTTTTGTTCTGTTGTGTCTGCCTCTCCACCTTTTTTGGGTTGTGGCATGCTTTTTACATAGTGTACTGTTCTATGTTTCACATATTCAAAAGTGAGTTATAATAAAGTGTGTAATCTCACTTTTAGTGAGTACATACTGAACGTATTGTGGGTTAACATTTACCACAAGTGGTGACCCAATGTGATTTGAACACACAACACGGCTCGCTCCTCTTTGTTCATACTTTGATCCATAATTAGTGTGGTGTCACTGCCAGACACCACACTTGCTAGGTGGTAGCTTTTAAATCGGCCGCGGTCCATTAGTATACGTGGGACCCGCGTGTCACCACTATCAGTGATTGCAGACCAAGCACCGCCACACGGCAGGTCTAGAGACACTTCCTAGCACTCGCCCCAGATGTACAGCCGACTTTGCTAGCGATGGTTCACTGACAAAATACACTCTCATTTGCCGAGACGATAGTTAGCATAGCCTTCAGCTACGTCATTTGCTACGACCTAGCAAGGCGCCATTACCAGTTACTATTGATGCTGTAAAACATGTACTGTCAAGAGCGATGTTCGCCATTTATGGATTAAAGTTAAGTATTCCACAGCTACGTCCTTTTTTGCTAGTCTAATTTCCTTGACCTGTTCCAGACCTCACGCCAGCCTGCGTGAGCTAAAACGCGTGCCTTTCGGCTTCCTCTCATAGTGGGTTGGCTCTCTTGCCACAACAATTAGCACTTCCAGGGTTCCAGACTTCAATACCCAGTTATTAATCATAGCTTGCACTGCTGGCAACTTTGATACCAAACTATTGACCATAGCCTGCACTACTGGAATGGCAGTCATTGCAAGAAATGATATGTCTAGGTACAGCTCTGGCAGCTGACATGTACAAAAGCATCCTGTCTGATCACCTGCTTCCATTCATATCCATTATGCATTCTGACAGACTTGGGTAATTTCAGAATTCCTACAGAGAGGTTCCAGGAACACTCTTCTGAGTTTAAACACTTCCATTGGCTACCAAACTCCCTAGACACAGGCATTACTGAACATATCTGGGATGCCTTGCAATGTACTGTCAGAAGAGATCTCCACCTCCATGTATTCTTACAGATTTATGGACAGCCCTGCAGGATTCATAGTGTCAATTTCCTCCAGCACTAATTCAGACATTAGTCAAGTCCATGTCACATCATGCTACAACACTTCTGCATGCTCATGGGGACCTACATAATATTAGGCAGGTTATTTTTAAGTTCGCAAGACAGTGTTGCCACTCAGGCAATAAAGTTTAATTGCACAACAGAGTGTGAAGGTGCTTTTAAGCAGCTGAAGTATTTGTTGACAATGGGCCCCATGTTTGCATTTCTGGACTTCCAGAAATAATTTATTCTGTCTTTCAGTTCATTTAATCACACATTAGGCTGCATATTAAGCAATGAGGCTGAACATCATGTGATGTATGCCTTGTGTCAGTTGAACAAAATAGAGGAAAATTACACCAACACATAAAGATATTCAGCCTTATTTACAGGATAATTTGTTTTGCTGCTATTGATATGGAGGGAGTTTTAAGGTCACAGTGGAATATGCCTGTGTTCAAGGTGTTAGTGTGTCTGGAAGGCCCATGGTGGGCACTTAAGATCAGCAAGTGGGTAAGATGTACAGTAATATGGATGCCTATAATCTAAATTGTATGCAGAAGAGCATATAGGTGTTCTGTCATCAGAACGGAGAAGGGTGCAAGCTGATGGGGAGTGCCAACAGATTGCATCATAATTGTAATCTGTTATTGACAATGATCTGTTATATAAGCAGTCTAGGCGTGAGCTGCAAATAGTTGTATCAACTGTTTTGCATGGTGCAGTAGTCAGTCAGTCATGCTGATGATTTTGTGTTGGCAAGTCATGGAGTACATAAGGACTCAAAGCAATAGGCTGCTGAAAATAACTGGTGGCAATAATATGGATCAGTACCTAAAGAACCATATCTCACACACTCAATGAAATTAGCTGAGCCACAAGTGAATACAACTGTACAAGTTTTCTGAGCTAAGAGTCAATTTCAAATGATTGAAGTGGACATTCTTGATCCTTTTGGGCAACTACCAACAGATAATTAACACATTTTGACAATTATACACTGAAGAGCCCTGGAAAGATTACAATTCTACCTCTGTACATGGTGCTGGGAAATTCTTTACAGCCTTCACCCTGCTGTCTGTCCACACACCTTTTCGGCTGATCAAATTTCCCAAATACAGTGCTCTTATAATATAAAATGACATTTCTTAAGACTCAGCATAAGATATGCTGAATACTTCCTGTACCCATGCTATCTGTTCCTGTAGGTCTTTCAAAAACATGATTATCTTGTCCAAATAAACCATGCACATTGTTTTGTTTTCCTCACAATAATCCATCTATGAAACACTAAAATGTGCCTAATATATTCTTTAACCCAAATGGCATATCCTGATATGGTAGTTACCTGATGCAACAGTAGATTCTGTTTTTAGATCATGTTCAGGTACTATTTCCACCAAATGATAGACATTCTGTAGATCCATTATCAATAAGTACCTGTGTAATCCCAAGTTTATCAAATGTTTATTCAGTGCTTGGGATAACTGTCCATTTATAAAGGTACCTGTAATTACATCACTGGTTGATAACCTCCTCCACCAGAGGTTAGACATGATGGGGCACCTGATAAGGTTTGTGATATACAGGCAACTCATTCAGAGCAGAGATTTTGTGCTGTGTTACTGGAGTTACCAGTTAAGCATCAGGTTAGTATACAAATCATCATATTTTATCAGAAATTTTTCCATATTTTTTTCTGCTCCCTCTAAATGAGGTACTTTTCCCCACAATGGGGAGAAATACAAGGCTTGCTTCGGCCTGGGGTCCAAATGTCCCCTGCCAATTTTTCTTTCTGTAAAACCTCTAAATTTGTGACCAACAATCCTTCAGATAACCTCACACCCATGGTTCCAAAATTAACTACTTTGATGGACAGTACCCAATTCCCATAAAACTCTTGCACACACTCTGGCACATGAAATGCTGCATCTCATCAAATTCATCACTTTTCTCTAGAGGCTGTGTTACACAGACTACCTTTCTGTGTGTCTGGATGTACACTATGCACATATCAACCTCCAGTGGCTGTACTCACAGTTCAAATGGCTCCCTTTAGCCTCTAGGTAAACCATATGGTGGCCCAGTACGTATGGCAGTTGTCCACCAAGTTGAACAAGTTTCTATTGAGCTCCACTATAGGCGAATCAAGGTCAATTTTGGCGTGGTGCTTAAGCAGGAAGTCTAGTCCCAGTATCACAATGTAGCTGTTACCTACATGAGGCAAGCCCAGAAGTGCCTCTCTGCTACCCAAATTTTCAAACTCATGTGTACATTATCCTTACCTACCCCTCTCAACCTGCAATGTGGTGGATTCAATTTTGTAGCTTCCCTAATGCCCACCCTAACCATGGACATCTGTAATCACATGTCTAATAAAAATTTATGCTTTCTTTCCTTGACCAGTCCAATTAAGTTAATTTCCACCATTGTTGTCACACTTTGTTTAATCATACTAATGTTTAAAAGGAGTGCCATGCAATGGCTGCAGAGCTCCCATTGCTGCTTGTTGGCAGTGTCATTACCATCTCATAGCCATAGCCACCTACTTCATCCTCTCATAGATCCTTTCCTTGGTGATTCGTTCCAAAAACTCTATCCTGCCACATTTCTCGTGCTGTGGTTCTCTGCATTGGCTCTGACCACTGTGGGACTTAACTTCTGAGGTCATCAGTTGGTTCCCTGCATTACCACTGTATATGGCACAGTCAACTACCCCAATTGCAAATGGTTTTCATGTGAAAAACCCTTCTAGTCCCTTGGCTGAGTTGTTGTATCTGATGAAAATGCAGTTGTCATCAGAACAATTATGAGTTCTTTACTTGTTCTGAGAGGAGAATGGGTGGAAACTAGGACACGTAAAATACTAGTTCACTTCATTAAAGAATGATAAAATAAATTAGTTTGCTTTATACAATCCATTGTTGCAGGAAAGAGCCAAATATTAAAGCATCACTTAATGCACATCTTTACAAAACACTTCCCTTGAAGTACAAAGTTCATAGTGATAGTTTAATCTAAAACATGAGTAACACATGTGTCCTAACTAGATGATGTCGTCTGCTTGGTTGGAAGTCAGGAGCTAAGCTGCGGCTTCATCTGCTCGTCCACACATCGACCTCTGTGTGGTGGTATTGTGGAGCTAGGAGAGAGGATGTGGCTTTGTCATGTCTCCCACTCCTTGTTGCAGTATGCAGTGAGACATCGCTATCTTCTGTGGTATTAATGTAAGTTGCTGATTTTGTTACTGCACTATGATATCACAGTTACCACATCAAGTTTTTTCTAATGCCACTATGGTTGCTATAGCTTCAGATATTATCTTTGGAAACTCATTTCTTACTTTCCTGGATGCTGTAATTGGCAATCCCTGTGGAACGACTTTAATGCCCTTTGCTGTACCTAATGTAAGAGGTCCTTATTACCACAATCATTGTCCATGAGCTCATCAGTGTTAACACTGAACTTCCTATTTCTGTCAACATAAGTCTCTATAACACTCATATGTTCACTACAGTATCTACAAGTATTATTTTTGCAGTAACATTCCAATATACCTTTGCTTAGGTTCTCAAATATCTTGTCATTCCTCAGCTTTTTGTGATACATAAGATAATCCGTAGCATCAACTGTAACCTTACATGGGAAATCTGGAGTGTTTTCTTCTCAAAACAGACCCATCTTTGTGGCTGTGCAGGCTGTCTCAAATACCAGAATGTCCTCTCCCAACTTACCAGAAAAAGAAGCCACTAGGGTTGTAGTTCTGGCATCCAGGATGGGCAAAGAAACAGTGGGTGTGGATTGCTCTGATCTTTCTTCCTTTAACACACTTAATTGCTTGTCTAACTCAATATTACTTGCATGCATCTGAACCATTTGATCTATCAAATACTGGATCGACATCTACGTGGTGGTGTCCAGCAATTGCATTCACTGAGTTGGCAGTGACTAGTAGGACACTGATTTGATCCTCAGTCTGACTGAATCTGACTGATGTTGATGGCAGCAACAGCAGACAGTCATTGAGTGACGATGCTTTTCTGCATGCCATGGTAGTAGCCTGCTCAACACTGGTGTTACAGAAATTATGAAAAGTGATTGAAAGATTGTGTAACCACAAGTTGTCGGCAAGGTATTGAATGCCCATGTGTCATCTCGGAATGTGGAAGTCAGAGGCTGACCCACTCTACGACATAGGATAGGCAATGTTCTGTGGCACATTTGATCATAAAAGTACAATAATCATGTAGCCACAAGCACTTCAGAGCACACTATTCATCACACAATGGTGACCACGAGGCTCCACAGTACCCCCATGTGTTCGCAAGTTGACCCAATTACATCACTATGTTAGGCATCACCAAGGTGATCAATGGAAGTATGTTGTCTGGTAAGATGACATATTTCATGCTACATCGGGTCAATGGTTATGTCCACATACACTGTCAGCCAGATGACTGGTTGCTGGAAATACGTACAACATCACAGATGCAAGCCATTGAGGACAGTATTATGGTATGGGTGACAGTCATCTGGGCTTCCATGGGACCTGTGGTAGTAACTGAAGGCATCATGACAGCTATGGACTGTGTTAACATTACTGTGAAGAACTTGCATCCCTCCATGCTTGATGTCTCTCCTGACCATGATGGTCACTGGTTTGATCCTCAGTCTGACTGAATCTGACTGATGTTGATGGCAGCAACAGCAGACAGTCATTGAGTGACGATGCTTTTCTGCATGCCATGTTAGTAGCCTGGATAAATGGTTGTGTCACAAACCCAGAATCATGCTGCAGTCATTTGAGGAGCATATTAGTCAACCTGTGCTGGTGTCTTTGCCATCAAATTTGACTAATCTGAACCCTGTGGAACTCACCTGGGATACTCTACACTGTCAAACCACTGGCCCATAATTTTCAGAAATTGTATGATGTCTGTGCAGACTACCACATACCTCTGGAAACCTACCAAGGAGTTGTTGAAGCCAGATCACACGAAATTGCTGCTGTATTGTATTTTGAAGGTGGACCAACACACTATTAAGCAGGTGATCATAATGTTTTGACTCATCAGTATATGTCTCCAATTATTGTTATTGATATGAATTCATTGTGTTGATTTTCTAGTACTACGCTGTACTACTTGGTCACTAATGTGGTTTTGTCTAGCAGTGTGCTGTTTTATGCATTTTTATTACATGTAGCTTATTTACATTAATATGTCAATAACATGGATGTCTTGTCATGCAAATGTGCATTGACATTAGTGTGCATATCATGACGGTATCTCTTACTGTGTACAAATATGGATGCCATCAATAACAAGCACAATAATGACAATGGGTAAATAAACAAAAATAACCAGAGTGTAAATGCCAGGCCATCTTCAGGTAATGTTCATAGTCAGTAATTATTATTATTCTACTTTTAAATTTCACCTTCAATTGTACTGAAAAGACAGTCAAAAGCATCCACCAAAATATGTGGAAAGCTTTAGAATAAAAAAGAAAGTCTGGGGCAACAATTTAGTATTATACCTGCATACAAATTCAGACTTCTACAATGTCCTCCTTTTCCTATGACAGTTTGCATGCTCTGTCAGAAATAGTATTCTCACCATGTCAAATAATCTTCTCTGAATATAGTAGCTTCAAATCACGGTTATAACTAGTATTTATCAAGTGAAACCTGAGTAGTGCCCAAAAAATAATAATGCAGCACATTATGCTTGTTCTTTCCTGTTCGCTTCCAATCTCTCCAGTGTAAAAGCTTGTTTACAGTTACAAGCCATCAGTAGTGAACACTGGAGAATTGTCTGTGAATGCTCATCCACTTCCATTTGCCCCTTAGTAAACAAGGCTTGACGTGCAAGCCACTACAGGTGATGAATCTGTAGTCCTCTGTTTTTGGGCATGCACAGTCTGTGTCACACTATGGATTTTAGAACTTTGCAATCAATTGATCATTGATGTCACTGACCCCCTTATGACATGGCTGGTAGCTGATGTACAAGCAGGCACATGATGCACACCCATCACAACTAGTCAATTTTGACCAGAAGGTTCATCGTGAAAGTGAGCAGAAATGACCTATCTTATTTGCTAATAATAATTCCTGATTGCTATTCAAATCCAAAAGTTTATCTTCACAATATTTAGGTACCAGTACCCAGTTTTGGCTATCTACAGTAAAGTTTGAGGCTAAACTTGTAAACTATAATTTTTTTGTCTAGGGTGTTCTATGTCATTGATTGAAGAGGTTCCCAAAATAGTTCATATCTTTCAAAAACATACTTGTAAACATGATAGATATTTCTAACAATAATTTTGAACTGATTCAGTCTCACAATTCACTCACTTTCCAATTTTTATAATTGCTGTTTTAGTGTAGTTGTTAAAAGTTTTTCGTATTTTCTGGCTTCTGATTTGTTCAGTGGTAATAAATGACTTTAGTTGCAGTTGCACTCACTTCTTCTATACTGAGAATGTTGGTGAAGACACTATCTAAGTGAATAATAAGAAGCTGGAGGATGATGAAGAACAGAGACAATTTTTTAAAAATCTTCAGACTGAGAGAGCATTCATGAAGGGACTGAAAATAAGAATCTGAAGCTTGAAAATCAGCAATGATTCTTTCAATTGCTGGTAAAAGATATAACAACTTGGTTTTACTATGATATAGTTATCTATCACACTCTTGTTTCATAAATTCACAAAATGATTTCAGTTTCTCAACACAGGCAGCATAAATATGGAAATTTCAGTAGATTTTGTGAATTATCAGTTGAATAACAATGGATAATCAGTTTTCAGGTTTCTGGACAAAGCTGTGCAGGAAGAGTAATGTATAGGGAAATTGGCCTTGGAGTAAAGGTTAGCTGAAACTGATGGAAACAACACTGATCATAACACCGAATGATATCCAATAAATTTTGTACTCAAGCTAGTATACATGACAACTACATTTGCAGATATGTCATCAGAGATGAGAATTTAATGATATTGCAGCAAACTGTGTTGCATGCAGTGTGGTGTGATGGTTAGTGGCATGAGATAGTGCGAACGCATCACCAGTTCAAACCCGATCAACAGCAATTATTTAGTATTTATCATTTATGCATATTTTGGAATATTTGTTGTTTGTATAAATAGCTGCATTCCCTTCCAGGAGGTCAGTTATGTGCGTGCCGTACATAAGTGTTCATAATAAATGCTTTCACTGTGCTAAGTGCTGTATTTCATTGATGACCTTGCTTTCAGGTTTGGACTTCCATGTTATTGTAATGTGACATTGTTTGATGGAGATGCCACTTACCTTCACTAGGGATACAATCAGATAACACAAAAACTGTTACATCCATAAACATGGTGACATGTTTAGTAAATGTATCCTTTACTAGGCTTGCACAACCCAGCAGTGGTTCGAGAGTGAAGAAGAGAAGCTCAATAGCTGGGATAAATTCCATACCAAATGGTAGAAACCATTTGGTGACAATCAACAGCAAATGTGCTTAACAGAGAATAATTGAAGAACAGAGACCACCATTATGAGGCCAGAACTGTCTTACTGAGTAAGTGAAATATAGCATCCCATCACATCAGAAGGTAAAAGAGAATGATGAAGAACAGGTGTATCAACCTTTAGCACCAATCTCTGCCATCAGGTTAATGTGTCAGGAAGAATGGGCTTGGCCAACTTCGACATAGAGTGCAACTGTCAAATCACAACCCAGCACTCAACCAATGCAGATACAACCAACTCCTATGCTAAGTATAATGTCTCGTAGAAGAAGAGGAAAACATGGTGGTGTTTTTCCATTGCAGATACCCATGACACATTGTCACAAATGGGAAATATGTCCAGCTGATAAGAACATTTACTGCAACAATGGCAGAACATAGCCCTTCAAATTTATCACTTTCGCAGAAGATGAGGTCATTTTATTCTCAGGTGGGACTTCTAGCAGGGATCATAATCAATAATAGACTGTGGAAGATCAGAACTCCAGATTGATGAAGCTATTCCAACAAGCACACATAATAAAGATTATTTTGGCAGGCTGTTTTCCACTGAAGACATCACCAGTGAGACAAGTTCCAGTCATCAATCAGGATACTCAGTAAAAATTGTGAACCTTTGGTAGATTGCAAAAAGCTATTCAGGCTCACAAAAGAAATCTACATGCCAGTGATGATCATAAACCTTATATGTGGTCAAGGAGAAATCTGGATCACTAACGGTCACCAGCAGCAACAACTCATCCCTAAATATGTGTGTGCAGGGAAGCTGAATCAGTCCAGGAAGGGCAGCTTAGTGTCATCAACAAGCAACTGCACTCCATTAACACAACAGACGACACAGGAGAGAAACCTGTTATCAAACAGCCAATAGGATCCGGCTTGACTAAGGAAAAGTTTTTAGATTCTTTTAAAACTGGAATGGAGAAAGACAGACCAATAATGGGTATCACCCATCAATTAGCCAAAATCATTTAGAGTTTCATTGGATGAACAACAAGTAATCTAAGAAGAAGTGGAAAAGATGCTGCAAAATGATGTCATTGAACGTTCAAAAATCCTTTGTTCTCTCCTGTGGCCCTTGTGAGGTAAAGCATGGCACATGGCAAGTCTGCATTGACTACTGGCAGCATAACAAACCCATGAAGTAAAATATCTATCCATTGTGACACACTGATGATACTATAGACTTCTTAAAAGGAGCAAAGTATTTCTCAACAGTTGACAAGCAGACAAGCTACGGGCAAATCACAGTTGATGAAGCTGATGGGGGACACACTCCTATATAACTCATGGCAGATTTTGTGGATTTAAAGTTATGCCATTTGGACCATGGAATGGTCCAGCCATCTTTGAATGCATGATAGATAACCTGCTTCAAGATCTTATGGGGACACTATGTCTTTGTTTCCTGAAACTGCCTGGAAACTGTGTTGAAGTGTATTCAGATTACAGACCTCTGCCTGAATCTGAAAAAGTGCCTCTTCACAGCCACAGAAATAAAAATCTTGGGGCATTTAGTGAATGGCAATAGAGTCCATCCTGAACCAGAGAAAATAAGAGCAGTCACAGATTTTCTGACTCCTCAGCTTGTTCTTGATGTGAAAAATTTTCTTCAAATGTGCTCATTCTACTGGCATTAAAGACTTCTGTACCAAGACATTTCCTTTGCAAGAACTACTGCAAAAAGATGTCAAATTTTTCTGGAAAGAAATGGAAGAAAGATTTCTCTTTAATTTTAAGGAGAGAGTAACATCTTGTATCCGGGTCTAGTAGTGTATGATGAGAAAGCTGAGACAGAACTTTAAATTGACACTAGCATTTATGGGAGAGGTATAGTTCTAGTTACCCATAACTTCCAGAGTACTCTAGAAGTCCAAGACAAATTACTCTACAACCGAGAAAGAATGCCTCACAATTGTTTGGGACTTCAGGAAGTTATGGCCATATGTACTTAGTAACCATTCGACATTGTGATGGACCATCATTTTCTTTGATGGGTGATTTGCATGAAGGATCTGTTGAGTTGACTAGTGAGATGGGGGCTGAGGCTTCAGGAGTGCAACATCACAGTGGAATACAAAATTGGGCGCAAACATGAGGATGCTGACTGCCTCGCAAGGAATCCTTTGGTGGAAACCAGCAGTGTAGATGAAATCTAAGTAATTCCTGCATTAGATGACATTGTTGCTTAACAGAGGGAAGATCCAACATTGCTGAAAATCACAGAAGACTTGAAGATGGAGAAACTGGCCAAATATGGATTCCAGTTAATAAATAGAATGTTTTTTAAGAGGAACTATGATCTATTGGGATGGAAATGGTCACTTGGCATCCCAGATAATCTACAACCAACTGCCTGAAGTGTGAATGCATGGTTTCATGGTGATATGAATTAATAAAATTTTCTCGGGCTTCTAGCTGTGTCAGGTCGTTAAAATCCCATGAGCTTTCGACCGAGCTCTCCACGGTCATTGTCAAGTGGTAAGACTGGCTGCTGTGTCGCCGTGGCCACGTCGTTATATAGCCACACTGCTGGCTGTGACATCACTGGTGCTCTCTTCCTCGCCATATATGGTAATGTTTACATTACGCATCCGTAGCGCCCATTTCAACATCGCGATAGCCAGATCCCAGGCTGTGCTGAACTGCAAACTGCTGTCCTTGTTGATGGTGTTTTCAGAGGTTTTTATTTCAATAGCTTCTTTTATGACACTATTCCAAAATCCCTTCTTCTTCATAATAACAGATGTTTCGTCGAATAGAATTCGGTGTCCATTTTCTAAGTCGTGTTCTGCCATGGCTGATTTTTCTGGATAGCGTAGACATAAGCACCTATTGTGTTCCATCCGCCATTGCTCCACAGTGCGTACTGTTTGGCCGACATAGTAACAGCCACACTGACATGGTATCTTATACACTCCATGCATTCTAAGCCCTAGATCGTCCTTCACAGGTCTCATGAGCTGACAATTATTTGCTGGGGGCCTGAACACCGATGAAATGTTATATCTCTTCAGGAGTCAGCTAACCTGTCCCGACACTGTACCACAGAAAGGCAAAAACACAAGTTTCTTGCTTTCTTCTTTGGTGGTGTTCTCTACTCTGTTGGTGTTTTTCTTGCATGTCACACCAGATATAGCCTGTGACACGTGTCCATGGCTGTACCTGTTTTACTGGAAGACTTTTTGGAGGTGGCTTAGTTCTAGTGGCCGACTTTCTGCGTGTAGGACGACTTTAGCATGATCGACAAGGGTATTCAGAAGGCCACGTTTTTGTGTCAGATGGTGGTGACTGAGAGTGTGCAGATAGCGATCTGTGTGTGTCGGTTTCCTGTAGACACTGTGGCTGAGGTGCCCATTGATTTTCCGTCAAACGAGGACGTCAGGGAGTGTTCACTCTGTCTGCTTGCCCGGGGGCCTCATCCGAGATGTGGAGGAGGCCCTACCGGCGGCGATAGAGAGCACTGGGTGCACCCGACTGCAAATTGTTGCTCATGTCGGCACCAATGACTCCTGCCGTCTGGGTTCAGAGGTCATCCTCAGTTCGTACAGGCGGTTGGCGGAATTGGTGAAGGCGGAAAGCCTCGCTCGCGGGGTGGAATCAGAGCTAACAATTTGTAGTATCGTTCCCAGAACCGATCGCGGTCCTCTGGTTTGGAGCCGAGTGGAAGGCTTAAACCAGAGGCTCAGACGATTCTGTGGAGATCTGGGGTGCAAATTTCTCGACCTCCGCTATCGGGTAGAGAAATGTAGGGTCCCCCTGAATAGGTCAGGCGTGCACTACACGCCGGAAGCGGCTACAAGGGTAGCGGAGTACGTGTGGAGTGCACATGGGGGTTTTTTAGGTTAGAGAATTCCCTCCCTAGGCCCGACAAGACGCCTCCTGAGACGCGGCAAGGTAGGAGTAGGCAAAATGCAACAGGGAATAACGATATTAATGTGCTAATAGTAAACTGCAGGAGCGTCTATAGGAAGGTCCCAGAACTGCTCTCATTAATAAACGGTCACAATTCCCATATAGTACTAGGGACAGAAAGTTGGCTGAAACCAGACGTAAACAGTAATGAAATCCTAAACTCAGATTGGAATGTATACCGTAGAGACAGGCTGAACAGTGAAGGGGGAGGCGTGTTTATAGCGATAAGAAGTGCAATAGTATCGAAGGAAATTGACGGAGATCCGAAATGTGAAATGATTTGGGTGAAGGTCACGGTTAAAGCAGGCTCAGACATGGTAATTGGATGTCTCTATAGGCCCCCTGGCTCAACAGCTGTTGTGGCTGAGCACCTGAAGGATAATTTGGAAAATATTTCGAGTAGATTTCCCCACCATGTTATAGTTCTGGGTGGAGATTTTAATTTGCCAGATATAGACTGGGAGACTCAAATGTTCATAACGGGTGGCAGGGACAAAGAATCCTGTGAAATTTTTTTAAGTGCTTTATCTGAAAACTTCCTTGAGCAGTTAAACAGAGAACCGACTCGTGGGGATAACATATTAGACCTTCTGGTGACAAACAGACCCGAACTATTTGAAAAAGTTAACGCAGAACAGGGAATCAGCGATCATAAAGCGGTTACGGCATCGATGATTTCAGCCGTAAATAGGAATATTAAAAAGGGTAGGAAGATTTTTCTGTTTAGAAAAAGTGACAAAAAGCAGATTTCAGAGTACCTGTTGGCTCAACACAAAAGTTTTGTCTCAAGTACAGATAGTGTTGAGGATCAGTGGACAAAGTTCAAAACCGTCGTACATTATGCGTTAGATGAGTATGTGCCAAGCAACATCGTAAGAGATGGAAAAGAGCCACAGTGGTACAACAACCGAGTTAGAAAACTGCTGCGGAAGCAAAGGGAACTTCACAGCAAACATAAACATAGCCAAAGCCTTGCAGACAAACAAAAATTACGCGAAGCGAAATGTAGTATGAGGAGGGCTATGCGAGAGGCGTTCAATGAATTCGAAAGTAAAGTTCTATGTACTGACTTGGCAGAAAATCCTAAGAAATTTTGGTCTTATGTCAAAGCGGTAGGTGGATCAAAACAAAATGTCCAGACACTCTGTGACCAAATGGGGCTGAAACAGAGGATGACAGACTAAAGGCCAAAATACTAAATGTCTTTTTCCAAAGTTGTTTCACAGAGGAAGATTGCACTGTAGTTCCTTCTCTAGATTGTCGCACAGATGACAAAATGGTAGATATCGAAATAGACGACAGAGGGATAGAGAAACAATTAAAATCGCTCAAAAGAGGAAAGGCCTCTGGACCTGATGGGATACCAGTTCAATTTTACACAGAGTACGCGAAGGAACTTGCCCCCCTTGTTGCAGTGGTGTACCGTAGGTCTCTAGAAGAGCGTAGCGTTCCAAAGGATTGGAAAAGGGCACAGGTCATCCCCGTTTTCAAGAAGGGACGTCGAACAGATGTGCAGAACTATAGACCTATATCTCTAACGTCGATCAGTTGCAGAATTTTGGAACACGTATTATGTTCGAGTATAATGACTTTTCTGGAGACTAGAAATCTACTCTGTAGGAATCAGCATGGGTTTCGAAAAAGACGGTCATGTGAAACCCAGCTCGCGCTATTTGTCCACGAGACTCAGAGGGCCATAGACACGGGTTCACAGGTAGATGCCGTGTTTCTTGACTTCCGCAAGGCGTTCGATACAGTTCCCCACAGTCGTTTAATGAACAAAGTAAGAGCATATGGACTATCAGACCAATTGTGTGATTGGATTGAGGAGTTCCTAGATAACAGGACGCAGCATGTTATTCTCAATGGAGAGAGGTCTTCCGAAGTAAGAGTGATTTCAGGTGTGCCGCAGGGGAGTGTCATAGGACCGTTGCTATTCACAATATACATAAATGACCTGGTGGATGACATCGGAAGTTCACTGAGGCTTTTTGCAGATGATGCTGTGGTGTACCGAGAGGTTGTAACAATGGAAAATTGTACTGAAATGCAGGAGGATCTGCAGCGAATTGACGCATGGTGCAAGGAATGGCAATTGAATCTCAATGTAGACAAGTGTAATGTGCTGCGAATATACAGAAAGACAGATCCTTTATCATTTAGCTACAAAATAGCAGGTCAGCAACTGGAAGCAGTTAATACCATAAATTATCTGGCAGTACGCATTAGGAGTGATTTAAAATGGAATGATCATATAATGTTGATCGTCGGTAAAGCAGATGCCAGACTGAGATTCATTGGAAGAATCCTAAGGAAATGCAATCCGAAAACAAAGGAAGTAGGTTACAGTACGCTTGTTCGCCCACTGCTTGAATATTGCTCAGCAATGTGGGATCCGTACCAGATAGGGTTGATAGAAGAGATAGAGAAGATCCAACGGAGAGCAGCGCGCTTCGTTACAGGATCATTTAGTAATCGCGAAAGCGTTACGGAGATGATAGATAAACTCCAGTGGAAGACTCTGCAGGAGAGACGCTCAGTAGCTCGGTACGGGCTTTTATTGAAGTTTTGAGAACATACCTTCACCGAAGAGTCAAGCAGTATATTGCTCCCTCCTACGTATATCTCGCGAAGAGACCATGAGGATAAAATCAGAGAGATTAGAGCCCACACAGAGGCATACCGACAATCCTTCTTTCCACGAACAATACGAGACTGGAATAGAAGGGAGAACCGATAGAGGTACGGAAGGTACCCTCCGCCACACACCGTCAGGTGGCTTGCGGAGTATGGATGTAGATGTAGATGTAGGGAAGAGCAATATACCATCTGTTTCGACTTCCATCATAAACTTGATGTCGCCATGAATGCTGTTCAGGTGTTCTAAAAATTCTCCAAGTTTTTCACGACCATGGGGCCAGATGATAAAAGTGTCATCGACATAATGATAAAAGCAACTTGGCTTAGCTGGAGCCGTGTCCAAGGCAATGTCTTCAAATTTTTCCATGAAAAGGTTGGCTATGGATGGAGCTAATGGGCTTCCCATAGCCACGCCATCCAACTGGTTGAAATACTGGCCGCCATGTAGGAAGTACAACGATGTCAATGTGTGTTTAAACAGTCCCACAGTTGTGCTATCAAGTAACTGGGAGAGGAGATCTATACAGTCTTAGACTGGAACATGCATAAACAGGGAGACCACATCAAAACTAACCATTATATCTCCTTGACTAATATGCAGTTGTTTAATTCTGTTGATAAAGTCATCGGTGTTCTTGATGTGATGCACACAACGACCCACATGTGATGCAAAGAGGCTGGCCAGGTGTTTTGCCAATCTGTAAGTGGTGACGCAATGGTGTTCACAATGGGATGGAGAGGAGAATCCGGTTTGTGGATTTTTGGTAGCCCATAAAGCGTAGGTGTTCTCGGTGCCTAGGGAGGAGATTCTTAATAATTCCCTCTTCCAGTGTTGACTGTTTTAGAAGCTCTGATGTCTTCCTTATTATTCTTGATGTCGGGTCCCGTGGCAGTTCCTGGTATGTATGCTCTTCAAGAATCAACTGAATTTTGGCGTAGTCAGCTTTATTCAGAATGACTGCTGCATTGCCCTTGTCAGCTGACTGAACCACGATGAGGGGATCATTGCTGAGTGCGTGAAGACCATTGTGTTCAGCCTTAGTCAAGTTAGACCTCGATGGTTTAGATTTTGAAATGATGTGACACGTTTGGCGATGAATTTTGTCAGCAGTGTCACTAGGCATCTTACGGATTGCTTGTTCACCCCCACATAATATCACAAATAGGGATGCTCCAAGGCACTGGTGCGAAGTTAAGACCTTTCTTAAGTGCCAAAATGGCATCCACATTAATCTCTTTTTCCGTCATGTTGATTTCCGTTCTGCACCGTGCTGTTGTTGATACAGCTGCGTGAACTTCCCTTTCTGTTTCTTTGTGGTCTTCTTTTGTGATGATGCCTGTTGTGCTGTGGTGGCTGCATCAATCCACTCCCAATCTACTTGCGAGAGTACCTGTGTTAATTGCAGGTGGAGAGCCAGCAGCTCGCAACCGTTTAAATGCAGCTGCCTCCTAGTGAAGTGTATCCTTTCCTGCAACAGTGCAGAGCTGCACGACGGTAGATTCTTCTGGCTGCCGAGGTTTTGATGTGATGGCTCACCATGGCAAATCGAGGAATCGTGTTCTCATCTCGACAGTGTAGCAGGAAGGATAGAGAGTTCAACAGGTTAGCCTTCTTAACACGTACCTCTATCGGGAGGAAACGTGGTGCAGCATTAAATGCCTAGGGAACCTGCATGTTAAGAAGGCTAACCTGTTAAGCTCTCTATATTTCCTGCTATGCTGTCGAGATGAGAACACGATTCCTCGATTTGCCATGGTGAGCCATCACATCAACACCTCGGCAGCCAGCAGAATCTACCGTCATGCCAGCTCTGCCCTGTTGCGGGAGAGGATACACTTCACTAGGAGGCAGCTGGATTTAAACGGTCGCGAGCTGCTGGCTCTCCACCTGCAATTGACAGAGGTACTCTTAGAAGTGGATTGGAAGTGGATTGATGCGGCCACCACAACACAACAGGTGTCATCACAAAATAAGACCACAGAGAAACAGAAAGAGAAGTTCACGCAGCTGTATCAACAACAGCATGGTGCAGAATGGAAATCAACACAACAAACTGTCATCAACATGACGGAAAAAGAGATCGATGTGGGTGCCATTTCGGACCTTAAGAAAGGTCTTAAATTCACACCAGCACTTTGGAGCATCCCTATCTGTGATATTATGTGGGGTTGAACAAGCAATCCGTAAGATGCCTAGTGAGAGTGCTAACGAAATTCATCATGAAACGTGTCACATCATTTCAAAATCCAAACCATCGAGGTCTAACCTGACTAGGGCTGAACACAATGGTCTTCATGCACTCCACAATGACCCCATCATTGTGGTTCTGCCAGCTGACAAGGGCAATGCAGCCGTATTTCTGAATAAAGCTGACTACGAAGCCAAAGTTCAGTTGATTCTTGAAGAGGATACATACCAGAAACTGCCACGGGACCTGACGACAAGAATAATAAGGAAGACATGAGAGCTTCTAAAACAGTCAACACTGGAAGAGGGCGTTATTAAGAATCTCCTCCCTCAGGCGCCGAGACGCTTTATGGACTACCAAAAGTCCACAAACTGGATTCTCCTCTTTGTCCCATTGTGAACACCATTGCTTCACCCACTTATAGATTGGCAAAACACCTAACCAGCCTCCTTGCACCACATGTGGATCATTGTGTGCATCACATCAAGAACACTGACACCTTTATCAACAGAATTAAACAACTGCGTCTTAGTCAAGGAGATATAATGGTTAGTTTTGATGTGGTCTCCCTGTTTACACATGTTCTCGTCAAAGACTGTATAGATCTCCTCTCCCAGTTATTTGATAGCCCAATTGTGGGACTGTGTAAGCACACGTTGACATTGTTGTACTTCCTACATGGCGGCCAGTATTTCGACCAGTTGGATGGCGTGGCTATGGGAAGCCCACTAGCTCCATCCATAGCCAACCTTTTTATGGAAAAATTTGAAGACATTGCCTTGGACACGGCTCCAGCTAAGCCAAGTTGCTTTTATCGTTATGTCGATGACACATTTATCACCTGGCCCCACGGTCGTCAAAAACTTGGAGAATTTTTAGAACATCTGAACAGCATTCATGGCCACATCAAATTTATGATGAAAGTCGAGACAGATGGTGCATTGCCCTTCCTTGATGTCCTCGTTTGATGGAAAACCAATGGGCACTTCAGCCACAGTGTCTACAGGAAACCGAAACACGCAGATCAGTATCTGCACGCTCTCAGGCACCACCATCTGGCACAAAAACGTGGCCTTCTGAATACCCTCATCCATCATGCTAAAGTTGTCCTACACGCAGAAAGTCGGCCACTAGAACTAAGCCACCTCCGAAAAGTCTTCCAGTAAAACGGGTACACCCATGGACACGTGTCACAGGCTATATCTGGTGTGACACGCAAGAAAAACACCAACAGAGTAGAGAACACCACCAAAGAATCTTTGTTGAAGGCTTTTACCCAATGTACCACTGTTCTGTATGGCAATGCCGATTCACCGCATGCCTCTTGAAGACCTTGATGACACTGTCATGCTGTATGACCTCTGGCACATTCAATCTTGATCCAACTGTGTTGTTCCTGTTTCAAAATCGTAGTGACACCGTTACATTAGACCGCTCACTCACAACTGACTGTGTTTCCCTTGACTGTGCACACGCTGGTGACTTGGGATGGGCAAGTCCAGTTGCTTAGAGGTAAGGTAGGTATGTCAAAAACGTGTGCTATCAATGACAATAGTAGATTGGGGACCAATTTTATACAGTAATTACTCACTACTCGGAATACAACAGTGTTCTATAATTGTTATACTTTATTAAATTTTACACTGAAATAAGTAACAGGCATCAAATGACAGTATAACAAATGTAATATAAAACATAAGACACATTCACAGTTACTGTACAATAACAATGCACCAAAATATTAAACGTTAATAAAAACATTTGCTAGACAACTATAGATAACTTTTACAAATTCAGTTGCTCATGCCCGCATATTTCTCTGATGAATGAATTTTATTTAACAAATGTTTGCTTTCTTTTAAGTTAAGAAACTCACAGAATTCTTAACAACTTCACTTCACATTAATTTTAACCGTCAGAATTGATTTTCATTTGAGTTTTCTCAGATGCTCCATATCTTATTCATCAAAGAAAAGACACACTCAACTGCTGCATCTATACTTGGAAGAAGCAATGCAAATTCCACAATCCTTAAAATATTCTCATAAGGAATTAGTTTTGATGTGAAGTGCTGAAACAATTGTACCCAACACTTATTAGTGTCAATTTTTTCTACGTTACATTTGTCTATCTTCTGAGGGGTAACTGCTGCATATTAAGATACTCTTGAAATAACTCATTGTCATTGATGTTACACTTTGGCAATGTGTTTATGAGAGATTTGTGGCATTTTTGGACGTTAGCCCATGTAGGTGCATCATTTAAAAGAACCCATCTGAAGTTCAGAAAGACATTAAAATAATTGTCGACTGCTTAATGTATTGTGCACTGCTATCATAAAATTTAAAGATGGTTGTGGTAAATTTATAATGTTTATGTCCCCTTCAGATTCAAATTTGCTTAAAGCACTTCTTATAATGTGTGACATGAATATGGTTTTTTGTTTTTCTGTCATATCCACTTTTAAATCATGAAGTGCTTCTCCGACCTCTGCATATGTAACATGCTGGCCTTCTATCTTCAATACTGCTACATGAAAAGTTGACGCTTCATTGTGTAAAAAACATAAGGAGGACTTCAGAGCATAGGTTTTCAAAAAATTTCCTTAGTATTGTTGGGCATTTTTCTTCACTCAAAAAATATGATTTTAGTGGTCCACAGAGCTGTAAAACTCTCTCAATGGCTGGCATCAAGGCCAGCCATCTGGTACTGCTGTATCCAAGTAATTGTTTGTACTCTGTATCTAAAAATGTACAACATATTTTTAGGCTTTCTAAACGCTCAGAATATATGTTGAAGTAATAATGACTCTTGTGAATGACACACTCTAGATCAGGGCTTCACAACATACGTGCTCGCAGAGCAAGCTGTGAGCAGCAAGGCACGAGCACGGAGCAGCGCGAGCACGCTACCCCCACTACCGGACCAGAGCGGAGAGTGGGGAGAGTCACGTGGGGCACACAACAGCTGCCGCCAGTCAATGAAAATCGGCGGCTACCTGCAGGGATATCACTCACGAATTATTACTGTTAGCTTAGTGTATGCCTCTACATTCGTATTAATTTGTGAACTGTTACACAATAAAAGGTGTCACTGAAGTGTGGGATTCTCTGTTATCTTGTACTTTTGGCCCTTTACAATTGCATCTATGTTCGGAGTAATTGTTCTTGTGCATCATAGGTGCAACGTGCAGTTTAAATTTCGATCAGACAATGCGTTTCTCTGGTGCGTCTTGTTACATTTCATTGCAGAGAACGGTTATTCACAAACATACATGGAACCGAACACTGATATTATTGTAGCCGCCAGTTTGTGCAAATGAGGAAATCTATCCTGAGGGAAGTGTCTGTAAAATTCCAAAATGTTTTTCTTATTCTGAAATTTGTCTCTGTATTCTCTGCCACACTGCAGGTCAATAATTTCTAGTTGCAGCTCAGGACGAATCTCTTCAATATTCGCTGAATATGGAGAGGAGAACAGATCAGAATCAATGTCTAGTGCTGTTAGATCTTGAAAGCGTTGATCAAATTCTTCCTTAAGGGCAACTAAACTATGTGAATAACATTCACAGTCTTTGTGAACATCTTGCATGGATGATAATTTAGGAAAATGAGCTAGATTTAGCTGGCCAGAGTGACCGTGCGGTTCTAGGCGCTACAGTCTGCAACCGCATGACTGCTACAGTCGCAGGTTCGAATCCTGCCTCGGGCATGGATGTGTGTGATGTCCTTAGGTTAGTTAGGTTTAAGTATTTCTAAGTTCTAGGGGACTGATGACCACAGCTGTTAAGTCCCATAGTGCTCAGAGCCATTTGAACCATTTTTGAGCTAGATTTCCTGTTTTCAGCTGACTCACCCAAAGTGTCAATTTCATTTTAAAAGCTCGTATTCGATCTATGAAATGAGTAATTAGCAGATCTTTACCTTGTAGTGAAATGTTCAAAGCATTCAGATGGCTAGTTAAATCTGCTAAGAACGCGAGATCACATTTCCATGAAGGCTCTTTCAATTCAGGAACACACGTTATTTATTTCCATGAACATATTTATCTCATCTAATAGGCAAAAATTCGATTTAATAATTCACCACGACTAAGCCAGCGGACCTCGCTGTAATAAGGCAGGCTACCATACTGGCTTTCTACATCCTCAAGAAAGCTTTTAAATTGTCTGTGTTGTAGCCCATGCTTCCTTATATAATTGGTTGTATGAACAACAACACTCATCACATTTTTTAGAGTGATACTCTTTGCACATAAGTTTTCCTGGTGGATCACACAGTGAACGCCCCTTATTTCATTCGGCACGGTCAGATTTTGCTTTTTCTCCTTCAACAGCACAACGAAACCTAATTTTTTCCCTGTCATCACTGGTGCACCGTCTGTAGACACTGAAACTAAAGAATTCCACGACAATCCTATATTTTTAACACTTTCTTCAACACTACTTAAAATATCACCTCCGGTTGTAGTGTTCTTCATGGCTACTACATCGAGGAGCTCCTTCCTTACGTGAAGATCTCTATTAACACCTCTAACAAATATGGAAAGCTGCGCTGTTCCAGTGATATCAACACTTTCGTCCAGAGCTAGAGAATACGCCATAAAATCTTTATAGATATTTGCAAGCTGGCTCTGGACGTCATCTGCCATGTCCTGTATGCGACGCATAATGGTCATGTCAGATAATGGCACAATCCGAAACTGTTCAACCTGAGATGGACACAAATGTTCCGCTGCAACTACCAAACATCTTTTATTAAATTGCCATCAGTGAAGGGGCACAGGGATTTTGCTAAAAACAAAGCAATTTTATAGCTCACTCTGAGAGCTGCCTCAGTTGATTTTTCTTCGTCATCCAGATCTTCTTCAGATAGCTCTGGTCCATCACATTTTCCACTTCCGTAGTCTTTCACGTGGTACGACATATAATGTCATTGCAAATTAAATTTCCTAAAAGAATTCAGCGTTTTGTGACATACTAAACATTTTGCAACACCATCTTTTTCTGTAAACAGTTACAATTCCTCCCAATGGGGGTTGAACAGCAAAAGCAGGGTTGGGGTTACACAACGGTGACTTGACATGATTCTTAACCAGCGAAGTGATTGTTAGAGCTGATCATAGTACTTTTAACGTTACACAGTCGGCGCGAATTCAATAGGCACGCTGCGGTCCTATTCATACGTGTGTGTGCATTTCCGCTCCCTCCCCTCCCTCCCTACTCCGCGACCTTGCACCTGCTCGCGAGCACGTGCCTGAGCAGACGCGAGTACTCGCGCTCATAACCGGCCAGTTGTTAAGCCCTGCTCTAGATTGACTGGTAAACAACCTGCAGATGTCTTTATAGTATTATCCTCTATGTATGCTGCACATCCTACACTGAAGATGTCACGACAAAGCTAACCCTTTAACCTGTGGAAAATACTGTTTGTCCCTCTTCGAGACCATCCATTGAAGTTTATGTTGGCATTGTCCTTGCAGAATGCTACAACCTTATCATTCAAATCTTATCACATAGATAGTTTCCAACAATACTTGCTGTTTCGCCATGGTGCTCTTTAAACTGGAGAATTTTCACATATATGCCTTCAAGAGGCAAGAAGTATCAAACAAGTACAGGGAAGAACTTTGTGATTCCATGATTAAATGCTTCAGAAAGAATAGTAACACAGTTTGCTTTGCACATTTCTCGCTGCAACTCATCACAACAATGTAGAGCAAGCATGTTAATAACAATGGCTTTGCATTTTGTATGGCCCCAAGTATACTTAGACTCGAAGCACTTCTGGATGAGTTGACACACACAATCACTTGAACGAAAGCTATGGTTCTCTTGTACTACGAAGTGCATTCAAGTTCTGAGGCCTCCGATTTTTTTTCTAATTAACTACTCACCCGAAATTGATGAAACTGGCGTTACTTCTCGACGTAATTGCCCTGCAGACGTACACATTTTTCACAACGCTGACGCCATGATTCCATGGCAGCGGCAAAGGCTTGTTTAGGAGTCTGTTTTGACCACTGGAAAATCGCTGAAGCAATAGCAGTATGGCTGGTGAATGTGCGGCCATGGAGAGTGTCTTTCATTGTTGTAAAAAGCCAAAAGTCACTAGGAGCCAGGTCAGGTGAGTAGGGAGCATGAGGAATCACTTCAAAGTTGTTATCATGAAGAAACTTGCATAGCGTTAGCTCGATGTGCGGGTGCGTTGTCTTGGTGAAACAGCACACGCGCAGCCCTTCCCGGACGTTTTTGTTGCAGTGCAGGAAGGAATTTGTTCTTCAAAAAATTTTCGTAGCATGCACCTGTTACCGTAGTGCCCTTTGGAATGCAATGGGTAAGGATTACACCCTCACTGTCCCAGAACATGGACACCATCATTTTTTCAGCACTGGCGGTTACCCAAAATTTTTTTGGTGGCGGTGAATCTGTGTGCTTCCATTGAGCTGACTGGCGCTTTGTTTCTGGATTGAAAAATGGCATCCACGTCTCATCCATTGTCACAACCGATGAAAAGAAAGTTCCATTCATGCTGTTGTTGCACATCAACATTGCTTGGCAACATGACACACAGGCAGCCATGTGGTCGTCCGTCAGCATTCGTGGCACCCACCTGGATGACACTTTTCGCATTTTCAGGTCGTCATGCAGGATTGTGTGCACAGAACCCACAGAAATGCCAACTCTGGAGGCGATCTGTTCAACAGTCATTCGGCGATCCCCCAATACAATTCTCTCCACTTTCTTGATCATGTCGTCAGACCGGCTTGTGCGAGCCCGAGGTTGTTTCGGTTTGTTGTCACACGATGTTCTGCCTTCATTAAACTGTCGCACCCATGAACGCACTTTCGACACATCCATAACTCCATCACCACATGTCTCCTTCAACTGTCGATGAATTTCAATTGGTTACACACCACGCAAATTCAGAAAACGAATGATTGCACGCTGTTCAAGTAAGGAAAACATCGCCATTTTAAGTATTTAAAACAGTTCTCATTCTCGCCGTTGGCGGTAAAATTCCATCTGCCGTACGGTGCTGCCATCTCTGGGACGTATTGACAATGAAAGCGGCCTCATTTTAAAACAATGCGCATGTTTCTCTCTCTTTCCAGCCCGGAGAAAAAAAATCGGAGGCCTTAGAACTTGAATGCACCTCGTACATAAAAGGCCCATGTGCCTTCCACTGCAACTAGTTTAAGTTCATGGTCACTTGGAACAACTTGCCGAAAGAAGTCTGTTAAACTTCTTGAAGATGCGGCACTGGTATTTGATGACTTGTGTTTGGACATTTTCAAGTGACACTCCACATCAGACTTCCCTCCATGAGAAACAGAAAACTCTCCTCCACATTTTGTGCAATGGATATCATGGTCTGTTCTCCCTCTTTTTATTATGAATGGATACTTGGGTTAAAAGTAAATAAATGGCAGTGTATGAGGGTTTGTTGGCTTAAATTTGATTTAACCCATCTACTATCTATGGACGTCTGCAGGAACACAATTACTACATAGGGGTCTAACAGACTTCATTTTTATTTATTTATTTTTTTAGGTAAAACAATTTTTCTGGTGAATATACATGTTTATGATTTCCTGTTTTTTTTTCTGCATTGTAAGTGCTGAAACAGGCAACTTCAAATGATAGAAATTATCCTCATTGGTCAGGCGTATAAGAAAGACATACATTCTCAAAGACTTTAATTTAGATCTTTTTAACACGTTGACAGCCATGGCCAAAATGAGTGAACTGCTCCCAGAATCCATATTAAACTGTTCATAAAGTTTGATTCATCATCTCAGTTGTAGTCCATCTGTCCCCAAAATTTTTTAAAAAGAATTATTGATGAGAAAATGAATTATCTCATAGAGAAAATGAATTATCTCATAGTTGGTGTAAAGAGTGGAAAGTTCAGCTTAGATGTGCGATAATATCATCTTACACCTTAAAGAAATGGAGCAGAAGGAGAAAATACATTATCTAGATGAGCTGTATATGTCTGTGTACTTATTAAATGTCCTACATGAAAATAAAATTACCAGGTCGCACTAAAATCTCCTTGTCATATTCGACAGTTTACAATTACATATGTTATCAAATAACTGCAGTTTAGTAATAGTAGGTCAGTTTAAAAAATTATTTTCTGAAGGGAATCACATGAAAGTTTTACGTTACACAGAAGTTGTACTCATTCTAGTAAATAATGAAATTCCGTGTCATCAAGATACTGCTTCAGTGATGAATCATCCTGCATTTGGCCTAACACTGAGGCTCACAAAGCTAAGAGAATTTCAAAGAGAGTACAACATAGGTTTATTCCTGCATGATACATTAACTCCTATCAAGGAGCATTTGCTGGGACTGGACAGTGGACACTAATCTGAAATAATATTTTACTTCAATCAACAGTAACCGGACATGGATAAGGAACCTATTTTCAGTCAATTTGGAACCCTGTAATTTGTCAGATTCAAATGCTGACTCATTAACTGTGCTGTCATGTGACAGATTTTTGGATATCTTGTAGTCAAGAGATCCCGCTGGATTCGATACACCAGGATTTTCAACACTGGTGTCCCTGACAAAATAAATAGACTTATATAAGAAGACTGGAAGTTGAACCAGTCCTAAGAATACAGATAGTGTCTTTTGAACCTAATTTGGAGTTCATAGTTAAAAATAAAGAGCTAGATGCTTCTCACCAATAGAGGACAGCTAACGTAAACTGTGGAACTGTAATTATCATTTTATTGTTAAAAGTTGATGCTTGCAATACATTGTATACTGTGTAGACTTTAGAAAGCATTTTAATTTGGTTCACTATCAGCCGCACGAGAATTTGAGCTTTTTTCCTCCAGAAGTGCTGCTGGGGTCTGGGTGGCATAATTAGAAATGTTAATCATGTCAGCTGTGCTCATTTTCTCATTGTTGCCAACATGATTAGATCTAACAATTTTTGCAATACAGCTGCGTGGCAAAGTGTTGTTACAATAACAGGTTGAATTTAATTTCATATTCTTTGCTTGTTACTGGTACTGTATATGAAAATAACAGTCTCTGAAATGCTAAATCACTTTTTTTAAAAGTTCATCTGCACAGGCTGTGAGGGAGAAGGGGCAATGCAGTAGGGCCGACAACATTTACTCATGCAAAGCTCACGCACTTCAGTAATGTATCTGCTCTGTGACAAAGATTGTACTCTCACAAGTGTTGGCATCAGTGTAGAAAGGCAGGAGAAGAACTAGCAGTGGGGGCAGTAGCTCTTTCAAATGTTCTGCTGTATAGTAAAAAAAAAAAATTCATTGGTTCAGAAATGGAAGGCAAAAAAAAGGGCCATACCAAAAAAATTGGGAACCTATGCTTTAATACATATTAACAATTTATTCCAAGTGTGAAAATAAAAATTCTGTTTCACCACATCCAGATGACTTACTATACCTGTTCCTGTTGCCCAAAATCTGTAACCCACACATATTTGCTATTAATGTTTTCGTATCTGGCTTTATGTAGAAACTTGTTTCCTATGAGTTAACTCGCAGTTGGCGCCTGTGGCCAGTTTGTTCATATGAGATAACTCATAGTTGGTAGGCAACATGTTAAGCTCTACAATCTGGCACTACTTGATGTAGTTCTTATGAATCATATTATATAGTGTATTGTCGGGGGAGCTAGCAAAAAACTTTTTTACTTGAAATTTACCTTGTGAAATTTGAACTGCTGTACAAACTTTCATGGAGCATAGCTAAGATCCATTTTAATTAAACCAGATGTCAAATAAAAAACTGCATTAAAATTAGACCTTTTGTTTGGAAGTTATGATGTCACTGACATACACAGGCAAGCACACTTTAAACATTTAACACCTCTCTGTTCGTGTCGCCAGTTAAGAAGGAAAAAAGTGCTGTAATAGTCTAAAGTTCTAACATCCATGCATCACATCCAATAGGAAGAGCCTACTTCCATTTGTGTGGGTGTGTCCTATATCCCAATAGAAAAATTTTTTTTGCATTCTGAGAGGTGATCCATAGTAGTTAATTCATAGTCATTAAAAGTAGAGTTACCACACTGTTTATGACACTGAATTATTAATATGTTACTTACCTCTTGTGAAGTTCGAAACTGAAAATGCAGAGTTGATTGGGCATTGCGAAGCTGGTTACAATCTGTACATGCTACAATACTCATGCCAACAAAACAATCACGAAAGGGCTACCACTAGGGAAATCCAGCTCAGTAATACCAACTTCATTGCAAGTGTTATTGAAGGTCTTGAACTTGAACGCGTCAGCAGACAGGTCGCATAAACACATTCTATAATGTGGTATGTTAGGTTCCGGATATGATATGGAAATAAAGTGTAAAACACTTTTACAATGCTAAAAATGTGAGAAGTTACATGTTGAAACATCCCATGACTGAGACTTGGACTTGATTTCTAAAAACTGGAACATTTAGGCAACCCAGCTGAACCCAGTCGGGACAGGGGGACAGAACTCCAAAAACCGGAACTGTCCCGGCCAAATCGGGATGTCTGGTCACTTTAAAGTTATTTTAGCCATGGTAAGGAATGCCAACAACAGAAGCACATGCTATGATTATCTAAGGGGCACCTAGTACCAATTCTGCTTGCAACAGCACTGTTCCACTGAATTGAAATTGACCACTTGAGGAGGTTCCCAAAGTTAATAAACTGAATCAATGGATAATAATCTGCACTGACTACCTCACACACTATGCTGTCACTAAAGCTATACTAACTGCTGAAGCTCTGGAAACAGTATGTTCCCTTGTAGAAGAAGTCATTTTGAAGCATGGAGCATCCTGTGTGATGATCTATGATTGTGGAAAAGTTTTTCAGATGCAACTAGTATCAGAGATAATTTCACACTGACTTTACCCACAGGATGACAACTGTCTACCATCCACAGACATTGACAGATATGTTCTTGTGTACACTGATGTCAAACAGAGAAATTGGGATACAGTACTGCCCATTGTGACATTTTCATACAACACAGCAAAGCAGAACACTACAAGCTCCACACTGTTCTTTCTGCTCCACAGTCATGAGCCCAGTATGGCAATGGATGCTCTGTTCCCATTTTAAGCAGATGATATTCAGAATGACTGTGAAACACTTCATCACCAGCACTAAAGAAGTAAGGCTGGCTCACATATGGACCCTGGACACCCAAGAGAAAGACTGAGAGCACTATAATGCAAGGCAGTGGCGAGTGAGATACACCTGGGAGACTTGCTATGAATTTTTATATCTGTGCAGAGAGCGGGACTATAGGAAAAGTTATTAAGGTGCTATTTTGGGCTGTATCACAGTCTTTGTTAATTGTCAGTGTGGTATCACATATTTATACCACCCCACAGGCATGATAGCAATGGAATTGCAAGTTTCCATGACACGCTGACAGCAGTTGCCCGGGATCTGACAGACCCAATGGTGCATGCCTACTGCGCCACACCAACAGTGGCTCTGTACTTCGAGCACCCTCTGCCACCTCAATATAGCGCAGCCGGTGGCAGCAACATGGCCCACACATGCTTGGAGCTGCTTTGCAGCATGGTGTTATGCAAACACTGCCTGGTTGCAGTTCTGTCTTTATCATTCGTGCTTTAGCACAGAAAGACTTTTCCTTGTGGACATTGTGATAGCTGGACTCTATTTCCTGTTGCATAAATTGTAATGAGTCTTTGTAAATTTGGAGAAATACAAGTTAAGCAAATCTTCTGTTTATTATGTTAACTTGTTCGCTATTCATTTTGGCTTCTGTCCAAATTTCCTATGATGACAGTTGTCATACTACTCTGTAGCCCACCTCTCCTTACCATTGTGTACAAAGCTGTACACAACAGTCATACTTCACATATGAAAATGAGGATTATACCCCTTCATCAAGAAGACAAAAGTGCAGAGACATTGTCCATGTCCTCTGTATAAAGCTCTAATACAATTCAGAATCACTGATTACTGATGAGATGTTCAAGGAAACTGAAGATCCATTCAATGATTGTGAAGCATCAACAGGAGAGCCTACCTTCATGTAGTTAATTATAGTGAAGAGGATGTAACAACATAAACAGAATGGTAGGATGCGCCAGCACTGCCATACATAGGACCATTGACAAGATCCATTCCAACATGCTGAAACACTAAAACAACAGGTTGTTGTTTCTCATGGAGAGGGGGCAACGCTGCAACTTGTGGTTCGTACATTGTGGAAAAGGGAGAGAAGGAAACTTAGTAGGTGAATATGGATTGGGGCTAAGAAATGAAAGAGGAAGCTGATGACCTGTAGATTAAAACTGAAGAAACTGCAAAAAGGTGGGAATTTAAGGAGATGGGACCTGGATAAACTGAAAGAACCAGAGGTTGTAGAGAGTTTCAGGGAGAGCATAAGGGAACAATTGACAGGAATGGGGGAAAGAAATACAGTAGAAGAAGAATGGGTAGCTTTGAGGGATGAAGTAGTGAAGGCAGCAGAGGATCAAGTAGGTAAAAAGAAGAGGGCTAGTAGAAATCCTTGGGTAACAGAAGAAATATTGAATTTAATTGCTGAAACACTAAAACAACAGGTTGTTGTTTCTCATGGAGAGGGGGCAACGCTGCAACTTGTGGTTCGTACATTGTGGAAAAGGGAGAGAAGGAAACGTAGTAGTTGAATATGAATTGGGGCTAAGAAATGAAAGAGGAAGCCGCCTGGTAGAATTTTGCACAGAGCACAACTTAATAATAGCTAACACTTGGTTTAAGAATCATGATAGAAGGTTGTATACATGGAAGAACCCTGGAGATACTAAAAGGTATCAGATAGATTATATAATGGTAAGACAGAGATTTAGGAACCAGGTTTTAAGTTGTAAGACATTTCCAGGGGCAGATGTGGACTCTGACCACAATTTATTGGTTATGACCTGTAGATTAAAACTGAAGAAACTGCAAAAAGGTGGGAATTTAAGGAGATGGGACCTGGATAAACTGAAAGAACCAGAGGTTGTAGAGAGTTTCAGGGAGAGCATAAGGGAACAATTGACAGTAATGGGGGAAAGAAATACAGTAGAAGAAGAATGGGTAGCTTTGAGGGATGAAGTAGTGAAGGCAGCAGAGGATCAAGTAGGTAAAAAGAAGAGGGCTAGTAGAAATCCTTGTGTAACAGAAGAAATATTGAATTTAATTGATGAAAGGAGAAAATATAAAAATGCAGTAAGTGAAGCAGGCAAAAAGGAATACAAACGTCTCAAAAATGAGATCGACAGGAAGTGCAAAATGGCTAAGCAGGCATGGCTAGAGGACAAATGTAATGATGTGGAGGCTTATCTCACTAGGGGTAAGATAGATACTGCCTACAGGAAAATTAAAGAGACCTTTGGAGATAAGAGAACCACTTGTATGAACATCAAGAGCTCAGATGGAAACCCAGTTCTAAGCAAAGAAGGGAAAGCAAAAAGGTGGAAGGAGTATATAGAGGGTCTATACAAGGGCGATGCACTTGAGGACAATATTATGGAAATGGAAGAGGATGTAGATGAAGATGAAATGGGAGATACGATACTGCGTGAAGAGTTTGACAGAGCACTGAAAGACCTGAGTCGAAACAAGGCCCCCGGAGTAGACAACATTCCATTGGAACTACTGACGGCCTTGGGAGAGCCAGTCCTGACAAAACTCTACCATCTGGTGAGCAAGATGTATGAAACAGGTGAAATACCCTCAGACTTCAAGAAGAATATAATAATTCCAATCCCAAAGAAAGCAGGTGTGGACAGATGTGAAAATTACCGAACAATCAGTTTAATAAGCCACAGCTGCAAAATACTAACATGAATTCTTTACAGACGAATGGAAAAACTAGTAGAAGCCGACCTCGGGGAAGACCAGTTTGGATTCCGTAGAAATACTGGAACACGTGAAGCAATACTGACCTTACGACTTATCTTAGAAGAAAGATTAAGGAAAGGCAAACCTACGTTCCTAGCATTTGTAGACTTAGAGAAAGCTTTTGACAATGTTGACTGGAATACTCTCTTTCAAATTCTAAAGGTGGTAGGGGTAAAATACAGGGAGCGAAAGGCTATTTAGAATTTGTACAGAAACCAGATGGCAGAGTTGAGGGGCATGAAAGAGAAGCAGTGGTTGGGAAGGGAGTGAGACAGGGTTGTAGCCTATCCCTGATGTTATTCAATCTGCATATTGAGCAAGCAGTAAAGGAAACAAAAGAAAAATTCGGAGTAGGTATTAAAATCCATGGAGAAGAAATAAAAATGTTGAGGTTCGCCAATGACATTGTAATTCTGTCAGAGACAGCAAAGGACTTGGAAGAGCAGTTGAATGGAATGGATAGTGTCTTGAAGGAGGGTTTTAGATGAACATCAACAAAAGCAAAACGAGGATAATGGAATGTAGTCGAATTAAGTCGGGTGATGTTGAGGGTATTAGATTAGGAAATGAGACACTTAAAGTAGTAAAGGAGTTTTGCTATTTGGGGAGCAAAATAACTGATGATGGTCGAAGTAGAGAGGATATAAAATGTAGACTGGCAATGGCAAGGAAAGCGTTTCTGAAGAAGAGAAATTTGTTAACATCGAGTATAGATTTAAGTGTCAGGAAGTCATTTCTGAAAGTATTTGTATGGAGTGTAGCCCTGTATGGAAGTGAAACATGGACGGTAAATGGTTTGGACAAGAAGAGAATAGAAGCTTTCGAAATGTGGTGCTACAGAAGAATGCTGAAGATTAGATGGGTAGATCACATAACTAATGAGGAAGTATTGAATAGGATTGGGGAGAAGAGAAGTTTGTGGCACAACTTGACCAGAAGAAGGGATCGGTTGGTAGGACATGTTCTGAGGCATCAAGGGATCACCAATTTAGTATTGGAGGGCAGCGTGGAGGGTAAAAATCGTAGGGGGAGACCAAGAGATGAATACACTAAGCAGATTCAGAAAGATGTAGGTAGCAGTAGGTACTGGGAGATGAAGAAGCTTGCACAGGATAGAGTAGCATGGAGAGCTGCATCAAACCAGTCTCAGGACTGAAGACCACCACAACAACAACAACAACAACAACATTGTGGCATAGTGGTCAGTGTCGGTGGCTGACATACTGTGGGTTGTCATTTCAAACCCAACCATCAGCGATTATTTGTTATTTAGTATTTATCATTTATCTAAGGTTCTTGAAATGAGTTGGTGCACAAAGCTTAAGGACAGAGTAACTTTCATATGATGTGTCATTACCAAGTAAAATAGCTTGATGAAACTTGGAACATACATAGAAAGAACTCTGATAGTATAGTACAAAAGGTAACTGAAAGAAATGCCAGTATGTCATGTGACAAACAAGAATGGCACTTTTGTTGAAAGACAATTATTACTCTTAAATCAACATGATTTAGTATGGTCCCCTGTATATTGCAAATGGAGGGATATGGTTCTTAACAGTATATATGATCAACGCAAACAGCACTGCATGCTCTGCAACATGTTCCCATGCTGGCCCCAAGTTTGGCGAGGAGTTTGTGCGGTAGGGAGTCCCATTCCTCCACCAGTGCAGTTGACAGCTGTTGGATGGTCATGGTGTGTGTGGATGTGTTGCAGTATGTCTCACCAATGCATCCCACATGTGCTCAATGGGATTTAAGTCAGTGGAATGGGCTGGCCAGTCCATTCACTGAATATCCTCTCATTCCAGTGAATCTTTCACCTGCATTCTTTGATGCATTCATGCATTATCATCTAGGAAAATGAAGTCAGGACTGAAATCATCCAGAAAATATCCACATGGGGAAGAAGTAAAGTGTCACAATAACATTGACCAGTGAATGTAATGTGTGCAACATTATACCTCCCAACATCATATCACATGTACCACCAAAACCATCACATTCGGCAGTGTTCCTGATAGCACTGTGTGTTCCCACCTCTCACCATGTGAGGGTATATTGAGACTCACCACTAAACCTGAATCTGGTTTCATCTGGGAAGAGCATGTGATACTACTTCTTGCTGGTCCAATCCCTCTGCTCTTGATGCCATTGCAACTGGTTGCTGCAGGTATCAATGGAACACAACATATGGTCACCACTGTGCTACTGTGGAGTGTGAGATTACATGTCGTGCAGTCCTGTTAAAAGTGTTTTGCAATTGCAGCTGCTCTTTGACGTGGGTCTCATTTGACCTCCTGCACAATGTAACGCTCATCTACTGCTGTAGTTGACCACGAATGACCACCTCCTCTCCTTCAGTCAGCAGTGCCTGTGGTTTTAAATGTTCCCCATTGACCTAGAACAATGCTATGAGCAAAGCAACATCAAACTCCAGGGCTACAGTTATGACACTTTGTCCTTCTTCCAGTTTCCCCATGATTCTTCCCCATGTGCAGGCATCCAAATGTTGTCTCCGGACCATATTATAAAGAAGAACATCACAGTGTGCCATAACTGCTTGCTGACTGACATACACTGTCTACATCTACATCTACATCTACATCTACATCTGTACTCCACCAGTCACCTTATGGTGGGTGGCAGAGGGTACTTTGTACACCGCTATACTTCCCACTCTTCCTGTTTCAGTCCTGTATGATTCATGGGAATCTATTAATTTTATAAAATACATTTTTACATATTTAAGTTGATATTGGGTATGTCTAAAAATTCTTCTAATGAATATAAAAGGTTAGTTAACAAGAAGTTGTGTAACTTTCCCTTAAATAATCTGACTGGCATGTTGAGGCATGTTTAGACAATTTGTTATGTATTTTAATCACTGTGTCTTATGACTATTGTTAGGTCTTGCTAATTTATTTTGTGGCAAGAACAGAAAAGTACAGATTCTTGTATTGTAGTCATGCTATTGATTCGTTACACCTAAATTGGAAGTTCAGCAAGTATATAGTTAACAGTATCAATAATATATAGATTAATAACTGTTAATATTCTATATTTAATGAGCAATGGTTTACAATGTGTGCTACTGTCTGCTTTTTGCCGTTATTCTGATTGCTTTCTTCTGAGTCACCAGAATTTCACTTATTTTTTTGCTGTTTTCCGAGAATGTTAAACCATACCTTAAAACAGACTGAAAAAAGCAAAGTACACTGTCCTAACATATACAAATGTCACACAGTACATCAGTCTCTTTGTCAGATATACAAGGTGAGTCAGGAGGAAAGGTACATGCTTTGAGGGGTGATAGTATTAGTGATTCTGAACAAAAATCTTCATATGGACGTATGCCATACCCCAAATCAATTCTGAAATAGAACACATTTAATACCACTTTTGTATACTTTTCTTGAATAACTCAAAAACTGCACCCTTCAGCAAAAACGTGTTGCAGTACAAAATTAAACTATATTATATCCTACAAAAAAGGTCCTATTCACATTTTTCTCTAGAACTAATGGTTTGTGTGAAAAGAGTGTGAGGATGTTGAAAAGCTCACTCGACATGCATGCATTGTAGCTTACATAGTTTTTGTAGGCAAATTTGAGTTAGCAAGTTGAGACGAACAGTTTGATATGGGACACTTGTGGTCTATCAAGTCGGGAAACTACCTCAAATTGGCCTACAAAAATTATGTAAGCTACAGCGTAGAGCAAGTTTTTCAATATTCTCATGCTCTCTGCGCACAAATAATTAATTCTAGAGAAAAAATGAATAGGAGCTTTTTTGTAGGAAATTTAATATAGTTTAATTTTGTACTGCAAGGGGCCACTCCCCTTCCCCAAACATCCAGTAGGCAAGCTCATTTTACATGTGTTAGTGTGGTGTGGTGGCTGCACTGGCTATTGGGTGACTTAACAAGTCACCAGCCAATATGAGTTGACTTGCCGAAAATGGGCAACATTCCCTCGATTATGAGTGAGCATATTCTTCAAGACTCAGTGTCTGAATTTAAAAGGTTGATTATTGATATTGTTGTTGAATACAGTACATCGGAAATACATGCAACAAGATAAGATTGAGTTATAAGGGACACAAGAAAAGGTTGTGACTGGGCCCTTTCATCATGTATTGGCTCGGTCTGGAACACTTAATGTCGTCTGTCTTGTTTTTCCATTATCACTGCAACCTAGCAGTAGTTGTATCATAACTGCATGGTGAAGCTAAAAAGCTAAATGTTGCAAGTTGTGCTGGCAACACCGATCATGGATTGTGTAAGCATTTCCTCTCTCACATTTCCTTTCCCCACAATGGCTAAAATATTCCCTTAGCTTCACCACCACTCATGGTGGCTTCACCATCACTCATGGTGCAAACCATCTGCCTTTTGTGGCACTTATAATTTGTTCAGTAACATTAGATTTCCATAGGAAGAAAATGGGATGTCGAATAAGGACTTAGAATCAAGGTAAACTTTACTAGGAAGAAATGTAAAATCAGGGAATTTTTAGCATTGATCTGATGAGTTTTTTACAGGGGCTATGAATTTATGGTGTAGAATCTCAAAAAATGTAAAATCAGAGAGCATAAAATCGAAGTTCCACTGTAGTATTGAAGAATACAGAAAAGAGGTGAGATACTGGAATTAATAAATAAATAACAAAAATGTGAGTACATTTAAACTGAATAGAACAATAAAGGCAAATCAGAAACAACATGAAAAGTAGAAAAGCAAAACAGTGAATGAAAGATAGATGTCATGGATGCATTTAATTTGGAAAGACTTCTCAAGATGCTGCACATAGACTATTTATTTATTTATTCATTCATTCATTCCTTCATCCAGGGATAATTTCAGTCCAATACATGATTTGTCATTATAATACATTGAAAATAAACAGGTCCAATGAACATATCCACAGAACATATAAGTCTAATTTCTGACCCACTTACACACTGTGTTCTGTAAATCTCATCATGAAGGAGGGCGTTATGTGATGTGGTACCTTAAAACGAAGGAAAAGTCACACCAAGCTTCTTCTACAAAGTATAACAACCATAAATTATGACTAGTTCTATTCCACTCATACTGATAATTATCGCAGCTCTGGTTTACTTTATATGTATAAATAGCCATCAGTTCCTCTCTTATATGACTTAGTTGCTGTTTCTATCTAATACTTCAAACAAAGCATTTACTATACACAGACCACTATCAGCTGCCCTTAAACTAACACTTTCTGTTCAATACAAGCATTAGAGTTATGTGAAATTTACATCCCTGAGTCCAAACATTCTGAAAAATTGGGGAAGGAGTGCCTAATGAGTTATTATTTTGTTTTTGATTATTGGGGAATTTCCTGCCAAATGTCTACTGGCATTTGGAGGCAGTTTATACACATAGAAGATGCTATAGGACCTGTGGCATCATGAGTCCCACACCAGACAGCCTATTTTTTCCCAGTAAAATTAAGTGTTAGTCACTTTGAACGCTACTTAGAATTATGTGTACTTGGCTGTTCAGTATTTTTAAACCACTGTAAATAATAGTTTAACAAAAACATATAAAAAAAAGATTTGAGGTAAGTACACTCCTGGAAATTGAAATAAGAACACCGTGAATTCATTGTCCCAGGAAGGGGAAACTTTATTGACACATTCCTGGGGTCAGATACATCACATGATCACACTGACAGAACCACAGGCACATAGACACAGGCAACAGAGCATGCACAATGTCGGCACTAGTACAGTCTATATCCACCTTTCGCAGCAATGCAGGCTGCTATTCTCCCATGGAGACGATCGTAGAGATGCTGGATGTAGTCCTGTGGAACGGTTTGCCATGCCATTTCCACCTGGCGCCTCAGTTGGACCAGCGTTCGTGCTGGACGTGCAGACCGCGTGAGACGACGCTTCATCCAGTCCCAAACATGCTCAATGGGGGACAGATCCGGAGATCTTGCTGGCCAGGGTAGTTGACTTACACCTTCTAGAGCACGTTGGGTGGCACGGGATACATGTTGACGTGCATTGTCCTGTTGGAACAGCAAGTTCCCTTGCCGGTCTAGGAATGGTAGAACGATGGGTTCGATGACGGTTTGGATGTACCGTGCACTATTCAGTGTCCCCTCGACGATCACCAGTGGTGTACGGCCAGTGTAGGAGATCGCTCCCCACACCATGATGCCGGGTGTTGGCCCTGTGTGCCTCGGTCGTATGCAGTCCTGATTGTGGCGCTCACCTGCACGGCGCCAAACACGCATACGACCATCATTGGCACCAAGGCAGAAGCGACTCTCATCGCTGAAGACGACACATCTCCATTCGTCCCTCCATTCACGCCTGTCGCGACACCACTGGAGGCGGGCTGCACGATGTTGGGGCGTGAGCGGAAGACGGCCTAACGGTGTGCGGGACCGTAGCCCAGCTTCATGGAGACGGTTGCGAATGGTCCTCGCCGATACCCCAGGAGCAACAGTGTCCCTAATTTGCTGGGAAGTGGCGGTGCGGTCCCCTACGGCACTGCGTAGGATCCTACGGTCTTGGCGTGCATCCGTGCGTCGCTGCGGTCCGGTCCCAGGTCGACGGGCACGTGCACCTTCCGCCGACCACTGGCGACAACATCGATGTACTGTGGAGACCTCATGCCCCACGTGTTGAGCAATTCGGCGGTACGTCCACCCGGCCTCCCGCATGCCCACTACACGCCCTCGCTCAAAGTCCGTCAACTGCACATACGGTTCACGTCCACGCTGTCGCGGCATGCTACCAGTGTTAAAGACTGCGATGGAGCTCCGTACGCCACGGCAAACTGGCTGACACTGACGGCGGCGGTGCACAAATGCTGCGCAGCTAGCGCCATTCGACGGCCAACACCGCGGTTCCTGGTGTGTCCGCTGTGCCGTGCGTGTGATCATTGCTTGTAGAGCCCTCTCGCAGTGTCCGGAGCAAGTATGGTGGGTCTGACTCACCGGTGTCAATGTGTTTCTTTTTTCCATTTCCAGGAGTGTATATTTTATTAAACTATTGTATATATATGGAATTTTAAATAGGCCATGAGTAGATTCACGTATCAGAATGCACAAATAAATTTTCTATTTGTACTTCCTCATAATGTTTATGCTTAATAATTAAAGCAAATAGTTATCTTTATTATAGTGAAACATCTTTACAATATTGCCTGTTCAGCAGAAATATGAACCTTAGCATGTCCATGCTCTAAGTTCAATACTTTTGGAATATACTGCATCACTTAAAATAAGGTTGTGTTACTTTATTCAAACAATGGAAAGCCCATGTTGGAATATCAGAAATATTACGAAAAGGATAGATTGCTACTCGTTGTAGAGATAACTCATTGAGTTACAGACAGGCACAATAAAAAGACTGTTAGATTGAGCTTTTGGCCAAAGCCTTCTACTGACAGGAGAACACCCATACGAGCAAGCACTCCTCATGCACACATGTCCACTACCTCTGACCAGAAAGCAAATGTGTGGAATCAGCAGAAGCAGCAATCCAGAGTGGGGCTGGGAAGTGGTAGGGATAAAAGGGTACAGCTGGCGGGAGAGAAGCCAGAGCAGCCTAGTGGAGCATACAGGGCTAAGGGACTAGATTGTCGCAAGATGAGGTTACCGAGCACATTATCAGGAGGGGAATGAGGAGTGGCAAAGGAGAGGAGTAGAGAAGGGGAAAAGGTTGGTGGGTGTATTGGCAGAAAGTGGCACACAATGAGGGTGGGGGAATGTGAATTGGGAGGAGTTAATGGGACAGAGGGGTGGGGACAGTAGACCATAAGTTGGGGCCAGGATGATTTTGGGAGCAGAGAATGTGTTGTAAGGATAATTCCCAACTGTGCAGTTCAGAAAAGCTGGTGATAGAGGGAAGGATCCATATGGCCTGGGGATGTGAAGCAGCCGCTGAAACCAAGGATGTTATGTTCAACTGCTTCTTGTGCCACAGGGTGGTCCACTCTGCTCTTGACCACAGTTTGGCAGTCATACCAGTATAAAGAGCTGTGTAGTGATTGCAGCAGAGCTAGTACATGACATGACTGCTTTCACAGGTAGCATGGCCTCTAATGTGGTAGGATAAGCATGTGATGGGAAAAAATGGGAAATACTGGGTGGGTGGATTGTACAGATCTCATATCTGGGTGTCTCACAGGGATATGATCCCTGTGTCAAGGGATGGGATTGGAAGTGGCATAAGCACTGACTACAACATTGTGGAGATTCAGTGGGCAACAGATCACCACTTTAGGTGGAGTGGGAAGGATCTTGGGTAGGATATACCACATTTCAGACCATCAGGCCATGATGACAGATAATCAAAGCCCTGACTTCCCTCCGCCCCCACCCCCCTTCTCGCTCGTACGCTGTCATCCCTCCCCCTTCCCAGCCCCACTCTGGATTACTGATTATGTTGATGCCACACACACAGTTGCATTCCGGCTGGAGACAGCAGTCATGCATGCATGAGGTGTGCTTGTTTGTGTGAATGTGTATGCATGTGTTCTCCTTTTAGAAGAAATCTTTGGCTGCAAGCTCAATATGTAACAGTATTTTCATTGTGCCTGTCTGAAATTCAACATGTCACCTTTACAGTGAGTAACAGTCTACCCTTTTTCATAACATTGTTCTGGTACATTATTGTAATAAGTGATTTTATGGAATTTCTGGTAGCTAGAATGAGATTCCTATCACAAGGTTTAAGAATACTTTGCTACTTTGCAAAGCATTTATTTAGTTAGTTGAGGACAAAGTCCATTTTTGCACATATGCTTGCTATTCATGTACACAAACAATTGAAGACATATGCTGTTCAGTGCATGAAAGCAGAACCATCTAGTGGTAGTTGCTGAAGCTTTTGAATTGTGTGAAAAAGGCTTTCAACTTCTCTGATTGTCAGCCCAAATGGTATGACAGTGAGCCAGAAGGGTGTTTCCACAGGCCAGTTGATTGGCTGAGTAGTGCTGAGTGGGCAGGAGGAGAGGGGGTGGGGGGGTGGGGGGGAGGATGCATATGGCATGTGCAAGTTTCCACTACTGCCTGTGGAAACAGGTCTTTACATTAGTAACAAAGCTCTCTTAAAATTATTCGCTGATATACACATGCACTAAACAATATAGACCATGCAGCAAAACAATACAACCAGAATAATCCTCAAGTCTTACACGTACTCATTTTAATTAATAGTAGTGATAATCTAGTTAACATAGTGCTGTTTCTCTGGATGTGTTTCGTGTTCCTATCACTATTTTTTAGCTCAGACCCAGTGCCTTTATATTTGCCCATGGCATTTTAACAAATTTTTGTAACTTCACATAGATGCTTTAATGTTTAACACCACTGCTCTCATTCTTCATGCCAACCACATTTGGCTCCAACACACCATTGGTGCAAAAAAAAGAATGTTCCAGAATTTTTTTTGAACAGACCTCATATAGTCTTCCCCTCCAGCTCCTTTGCAACCGCTCTGGTGATCCAAGTCAACCTATAATCGATCCTATAGTAGTAGCAGGACATGGACCACATCCAGCAAGGGAGTGCATCTTACAACATTCTCATTTTTTTAAAATAATTTTTTGTTTTGTCTTCTAGAATTACACTATTTAGCCTCCATTACTTTAAAAAATGACAATTATAGAAAGGTAATATTTAATCTTGATTAGAAATACATTCAAAGACAAGGAAACACCATGAAGGAATTATCCAAATGGGATGGAAATTGGTAGACGAGATGTACATGTGCAGACAAACACATGATTACAGTTTCAGAAAAATAGGATGATTTATTCAAGAGAAAGAGCTTCACAAATTGAGCAGTTTAATTACATGTTGGTCCACCATGAATGACAGAGGTAGCACCATGACACCAAAGCGACACCGAACAGTGAGACAACTGTGCTTTGCCAGCTGCAGCCATGAATTCAAGACCAGGCTGTACCTGCCACCTACACTAAGTCTTTCAAGCGAATTGGTGTCTCAGCCCAGCTGATCTCCTGTCCATGCCTGCTGACTCCAACTCTGAGCTCCTAGTGAAACTTGACAACACAACGCCAGCTACCAGCTGATTACAGCCCGAAGGCAATGAGATGTACCTCATGCACAGCCTCCTTTAAGTTCCGTGATGGAGATGCAATGGGTGGTGGGGCAGCCAGGCATACACAACACTGAGGGAAGTAGCACATGGCAGACTCCACATGCTGCCCCATGGCCATGTCCAGAGCTGAGGGGCCATATCTAAGTCAGGTGTCATTGCAGCATCACATGACACATCAATGTCTAGGGCCTGCAGAGGCTAATGGCTTCAGCAGCCTGTGTCAGCCCAGCAACACCAGGCAGAAGCTGCTGCCCTTCCATCAGCCAGAGTCAGCAAGGAGAACCATGCCTGCCTCTCTATATCATGTGCCAAGTTAAATACAGTTCTTTGTAGTTGTTAACAGCATCCTGTCATCATCAATCACCCATCCCCCAGTGTTCCCAGCACACTATTGTGTGGTGTCACTCTTCAGTGGTCTCAGGACGGCTGACATTGTCTTAATTAGCAGTGGAGGGGGACAGTGCATCAACCAAGCTACGGCCCCCAGTGTCGTCATTAGGATGAGAGAGATTACTTTTGCTGTTGTGTGGTGATAGTAATGGGATCAAAGTTAATGGGACATAATGATATGAGGATTAACTTTACAAGTTTTGAGGAGCAGGCTGACAGATAACAGTTTACAGGAAATTCCAGAGTTAGTCAGCTGATTGATAGAGTTGTTGTATGTCCTCCTGGAGGATATGATGGCAATTCTGTCCAATTGGTGTATTAGATTTTCACCATCCTGAGATGGTTGGAGGGCTCTGCACATAATGCTCCTAACATTCTCAGTTGGGGAGATATCAAGCAATCTTGCTGGCCAAGGTAGGATTTGGCAAGCATGAAGACAAGCAGTAGAAACTCTCTCTATGTGTGGCCAGGTGTTATATTGTGGAAATAAGCCCAGAATGGCTTGCCATGAAGAGCAACAAAATGGGCCGTAGAATATCATTGACATACTGCTGTGGTGTAAAGGTGCCGCAGATGAGAACCAAATGGGTCCTCCTATGAAAAGAACTGGCACACCAGACCATCACTCTCGGTAGCTGGGCCGTGTAGTGTGTGACAGCCAAGTTGGTGTCCCACTGCTGTGAAGGGCATCTCAAGAGATATCTTTGCTGGTCATCAGGGCATAATTCAAATCGGGACTCATCACTGAAGACAGTTCTACTCCGATCAATGTGATTCCAGGCCAAAGACATGTCTGGAGACTCCCCAGACAGTGGCGAGATACACACCTGACTGTCAAATGCCATACAGTCCAACAATCAGGCTTTTTATAGTAGGACCCCTTTGGTTGTCATTTTTGGCACCCTTAGAGCACAGTGGTATGTGGACAATATTCTATGCACCTTTTGTTACCCTTCATGGCAAGCCATCCTGGGATTACATTCCAGCAAGAAAATGCCTGCCCACACATGGCGAGAGTTTCTACTGCTGTCTTCTTACTTGCCAAACCCTACCTTGGCCAGCTAGATCACTGGATCTCCCCCCAACTGAGAACATTTGGAGCATTATGGGCAGGGCCTCCAGCCAGCTTGAGACTTTTTGATCTAATGTGGCAGTTACACAGAAATTGGCACAGCATCCTTCAGGGGGACACCCAAAAACTCTATCAATCAATGATGAACTGAATAACTGATTGCATAAGAACCAGAGGTGAACCAATGCATTATTGACTTGTTCAATCTGTGAAGTTCTTTCTCTTGCATAAATCATCCAGTTTTTCTGAAACTGTAATCATTTGTTTGTTTGTACATGGACATCACCTCTACCAATTTCCATAATGGTGACATGTAGTCAATGAGAGTACTAGATACAGTTGACAGCAAACCACCTTTTTGCATGGAAGCAGGGAATTCAGTTTTTGTAGTAAGACCAACAGTCATCATTCCTTTTAGATTTGTTTATCTTCTTGAGCTATAAACTGAGCTACAGCATCACATGTCATTCTGGTTGTATAGTCAAGAACTTGGGATGTTCAGAGGAGTTGGCAGTGAGTAAGTCTCATAACCTCCTGTAAAAATTTGCCACTGTCAGTTTAATAATACTTGCACTGAAACAGAACATGACTGATATCACAAATTGTGACATCACCTCATGGACAGTAGGTTGTCTCTGATATGCCGATTTGATGTATGTCGGCAGGAAAAGATCCATGATTGAGGCGCATTCACACAAACAAACAATATTATTTTTCTTGAGTATTTGGACTGCACAGACCACAGCTGTCTTGGTATGATGGACTGTATACCTGCATAGTTTTTACCCCTTATTTTATGACTGTTAATCCATTCTTGGTGCCACAAAAGCATGCAAAAGGTAGCCTGTGTATGGGAGTCTTATGTCCACAGACCTTCCGCTACTACTGTAATCACTTCTCTCACTAGTTGATCTGCTTTGTCATTTTATCCAAACTAATTATATAACGTGACCAGACTTTTTCGTTTCAGAATAGTGATCTACTCGGTTGAGGATGTATTTACAAGTTCCTTTGTTCTGATTCTGGTAGCTAATAGATTTCAGAATGCTTTGTGAGTCAGTGATTATTACTGCTTTGGAAATTTAGAGAGAGCTTAGGCTTCGTACCACCTGCAGAACAGCGAATGTTTCAGTGAGGAATATGGAATCATCATCTGGTAGCTGAAACTTTCATTCTTCCACAGCTTGTGGGCAAAAGAAAATGCATCCCTTATCCATTTTTGAGTCATCAGTATAAATTTCATTATAACATGCCTACTTCTCTGGAAGGTACGACATAGGTGAAAACTGGCCATATCCTTTTCTGTTGCTGGAACATTTAGCATATGTTACAGGAATGAAATGAGAAGAGCCAAGATAGTCATTTAGGAACATTGGAAAGACACTAGTTCAATGAATTTTAGGTTGCAGGTATTTCCAGTGTTCGTACCACTCATAGAGAAGAAACTATGCTTTCCATGGATGCCTATTATTCCCAGTGTGAAAGAGTATTTCACACTTTGTGATCAATGGATAAGAAGTATCTGCCATTCTTTGTAAAACATAGTGATCACACAGCATTGTCCTGCTGCTTACAGAAGCAGGGCATTATTAAGGACGGAAAGTATAGCTCCAAGACAGGTGCATAAGCTTTTGTCCTACAGTTTGTCCAGTAGTGCTAAATGCTATTTAGCAACATTGTGATAGACCATGCATCTGTGATCTATATGGGCACATATCAACCTGTGGTATAAATTCAGCAGAATATTGGGTTGAGCACCTCACCATACTCTCATCAACAACCTGGTAAGATTCAATGCAATTTAACATGTAGCCTAATGACAATGGTATAGATATGAGGTCCCCAACTCATTCTAAAATCAAAGAGAATGCCAAGAAATCTAGACTGGGATTTTATAAGTAATTTATGAACAGAGAGGTGGGTACTGTCCAAACAGCATGGTGTAGTATGTGAAAGGGACAATTAATGGTTTCTCTGGAGATATTTGCAATCCTCAGCTGTGGAAAGCTTGATTCAATATGCCCGTCACCTTTGACAATCCACACACTGTCTGATCCACACTGTTGGTTGACACATACATACAAATGCCTCTGCACAATGGAGAATTTTTACAGGAGGGAAAATGCTCTCCAGCATGGTAGTATAGAGTTAAAATACTATGGGACTGAGGATTGCTCCTTGTGGAAGAACTGTTGTAAGAAGATGCGCTTCAGTTAACATATTCCGGTAGTCAACCCACATGCATCTTTCAGCAATAAAAGTGTTTATTCCATAGACAACATTCTCTTTCCTTTTGGCTATAGACATCAGAGATTAAAATATTTAAATTATCAATTGCTTAAACCCCTACTGGCTCAATAGCAGAATCTGGTTTGATTCTGACCATCATTCCAAGTGACTTTTAATGTGGTGCTCTAAAGAGTTGCTGGTGCATGAAAAAAGACAAATCAATCAATATGACATGGCCTTCCCCTCATCTTTACAGTTTCAGAATAGTTATCACCATTACTATCACTGTGACAGTTTTCTGAGTGCTACCTCTGAGAGATTTTTTATCATCTTATAGTGGATGCTATTGTTGCCAGGTGAGGAATTTGCCACCTTTTTAATGCTGTTCATCAGTCCTTCATACAAAAATGGTGCCATGAGAGGATGATTGTGGTCCCTGTGTTCTGGGGATGAAACGGATGCTTGGCTGCAGAAGCTGGTGATATTGTGTTCACAAAGTCATCAAGACTGACATCATTTAATGGCTGATGATGAGTTGTGTTCTTGGTCTTAAAAAAGTTTTATTTTTCCCATAGATCAGCAAGACTAATATTATTATTTACAGATTTGCAACAGTTTTTCCACCTGTTATTTTTACAGTATTTTAACTGTCTTCCAAGTCTCTAAGCTATTTTCTGATATGCAATGAAGTTTTTGGCTGTCTGTTGTTTCCAAAAGATACTGTATATAATTTTTCACTCTGCTATTGCTCTAGAGTACTCCAGTGTCCAACAGACAGGGAGCCATTGCTTCTAAATGATGATTTCCTTGTTGCAGCTTCTTCAGTAACTGAGATGAGCTGTTGATAAGCAGCTTCCAGATCTAACAGATTGTTAAAGGAATGAAACTACTCCTGGACTGAAGCAGTGTACTGTGGCCAGAACTTGCTTGATATGCCAGCAACTGTTTGGATACATAAAATTGACTGGATTTAATTGGGGAATGTATCACACATTCTAGAGGGAGATGATCCAAGTCAAGAGAGTTAGGACTGACTATCCATTCTTTTACTCAGTGATAGCAGAGTAGTGTGTCAAACCAGGAGCTGAAAGTTGTCTGTTATGTGATACATCATAGCAGGGGAGCCATAGTTTAGAAGTACTAAATTGAGATTTTCAAGAAGTGTAAGCAAATCTCTACTGTGGTGCTGCAAACCCAGTCTTTGGTAGGAAAATTATTAGTCTTTAGCAAAAGCAAGGAAAAGCAGCACATGAAGTGCCACGGAGCATTGCATTATGTGGGTCAGTAGCTGCAAGTGTGATGACATGTTGTTACAATAACAGACATGTTAGGGGACTGCACAGTGAGCATATCTGAGCTCAGTGGTAAACAGCACTGCAGCAAGTGGGTTGGTGTCACCACACCAGTGCAAATCTTGTTTTGGTACTGAGCTTTAGTGAAACAAATGGGCACTGGAGGTGTTAATGTCTGGTTTTTAAGGCAGGGAGCACTTGTCATCACCGGAAGCCAGTGGCAGCAGCACGACAGCAGATCAACACTGGGCAGCGAGACAACTGTGCTCCACCAGTGGCAACCACGAATTTGAGAGCACACTGGACCTGCCACCCTTCACGGTACTCGGTGTCTCAGCCCAGCCAATCTGCCGTCCGTGCCTGCCGACTCCGACACCGAGTTCACAGTGGGACTCGACAACACGGCACCAGCCACCAGCCGATACTGACCGAGGGCAGCGAGATTTACCCCGTCTTTGAGTTCCGTCACGGTGATGTGAGGGGGGGTCAAGGGCAGCCGGGTATACACAATGCTGAGGGGAAGTAGCACAGAGCAGACTCCACATGCTGCCACCAAGGCTATGTGCAGAGCCGAGGGGCACCTCTAAGTCTGGTGTCGTACCACAGGCCAGTGTCATCAGTGCCCCTAGCCGACAGAGGCTGATGGCTTCAGCAGCACGAGGTGCCAGCCCAGCGGTACAGAGCATAAGCTGCCACCTCTCCGTCAGCCCCAGCCAGAGTCAGTGAGGAGAAGCATGCCTGCCTCTCTACTTCATGGCCCAGCTAATAAAGTTCTTTGTATTTGTTAACAGCGTTTGCCCTGTGCTCCACAACCTGTCACCACCGCTCGCCCACCCTGAGTGTGCCAAGCACACAACTGAGTGGTTTTATTCTTCAGTGGTCAGGAGGGCAGACATTGCTGCAGTCAACAGCGGAGGGATGGCGCCCCTGCAGTGCATCATTTGAGCTATGGCCCCCAGTATCATCATTAGGGGGGGGTGGGGAGAGGGGGAGGGAGAGAGAGAGAGAGAGAGAGAGAGAGAGAGAGAGAGAGAGAGAGAGAGTTGAATCGGTATCAGTAAATTGTGTAATGGAAATAAAAAAAGCTAAAAATTCCAGGAACTTAAAAATAGAGGTCTTGTGTGGAATGTGTTTGTAGGGGCCCTCACCAATGACAAGTTCCATCAAAATATCTAAATAGTTGCGTGGCAAGGAAGGGTTTTTCCTTCTCACAATATTGTTACATTCCTGGATTTTCCATTGTCTGATAAAGATTGTTCTTATAGAGAACCTAGTAGTTAATTTCTGTGTCTGAAGTACAATACTTTATACAAAAAAAAAAAAAAAAAAAAAAAAAAGTCAATAAAACTTGAAAAAATGGGTGTCAATGTTTATTTTCCTTCCCTTTTAATTTTTTTTGGCTTGTTTCCAAACAAGTTCTTTTCAAGCCATTCACTCACACTGAACATATAAAAAAAGTGTTGTGACTCACCGATCACTCAAAGCTCACAAACCAACAAGTAAAGTTGCATAAATTTTATTGAGAAATCTTTTATAAAAATCAAACTAAATAAAAAAATTAATAAACTTTGCAAAACTACTATGAACATTGATCATTTTAGTGTAACAAAGTTGGACATCCTGCTTTTTAATCACACTGAAATGGCAATTACAACATCCCTTAAGAAACAACAGGTGGCACTTTCAGCTTTTCCCATAGAATATCAAGTTATGTGTATATATGTATGTAAAAAACTATACTTTTTTAACATTGCACTATATAATGTACTGCTAACACTTTTTCAGAATTTTAAAATTTATAGTTACAGTTCAAATCAATTTTTCTTTATGTGCTGAAATTTTTTTTTTTTTTTCCTGGCACTTTCAACATTTCAGTTTCCAGTAAGCAACTGCGTTGCACATAATCATTTTGGGCACAAAAATTGACAGTGGGGAGTCCATGTAGACAGAAGAAGCACGCTGATAGAATACTCTGTGACTACCTCTTCTGTTTACATTAGTTTTGTTATTTCTCTGTATTTGTCTGAGTAACAAAAATAAGTATGGTAGAGGCAGAGGCCAAGTCAAAGACATAAAGAAGGTGTTGCCAGTTAGGAGGCTTTGCAATCATTAGTGAATAAGGTAGCTCAGTTGAGATCAGGTAATGTGGTTGTAAATAATGTATTGTCAGCGATGGATCATAAAATAGAATTGTTGAGGTCTCACGTTCTAAGAATGGATCTGGCTATTGCTAACCTTGTTCCCCCCTTCTGGCAGGGTGTCAGAGGATGTGATAGGATTTGTGGAAGATCTCAAGTCATCGTCTAACTTTTGGGGTAAATTGGATAAGCAGTTATTGCAGACTGCGAGGTTATGGTGGTGATGGGGAGTGAGGTTGTTCATGAGGTGCACAGAAGCAGTGTGTGATGCAGGGACTTTTGATCAACTGAGAAAAGGGTTGGAACAATGGTACAGGAAGCAGAATAGTGTGCAGTTGGTTTTTTTTTTCCTAAACAAAAAATTAAATTAAAAAACAGCTGTTGGGTACTGTGTACAGAAGGGATAACGAGCCAATGGATGATTTCATGGACAGGCTTAGGAAGTTAAGTGTCACACCCACGAGGTATTTTACAATGATGAAGTGAACAAAGTGATGCTGCAGGATGCTGAACAGTGAATACCCAATGCTTTTCTGAGGGATTTGGTACCAGAGATGTCTTGGAGGGTACATATGGGAGCACCTAAAGAGCTTCATGCTGAGGTTAGCTTAGTGCTGGAATAAAAGGAAACTGATAGATCGAAAGGGGGTGAGGAATCAACGACATCCATTTGCATTGAATGTAAACTGTTTTAGTTGGGGACGAACAGGTCATATGCAGAGAGACAATGCTAACAATAATCAAGGAGAGATGAGTCTAATAGAGGTGGCCAACAGTACCATGGGAATGGTAGTAGGGGAGGTGTATGTCATGAAAAAGAATATGGTGGTGGGAATACAGCTGGTCCAGATAGAAAAAAAGTTAAACTTAGGATGGAACCCTATGGCCACTGGCAGGAGTTCAAAATGGTTCAAATGGCTCTGAGCACTATGGGACTTAACTTCTGAGGTCATCAGTCCCCTAGAACTTAGAACTACTTAAACTTAACTAACCTAAGGACATCACACACATCCATGCCCAGAGCAAGATTCGAACCTGCAACTTTAGCGGATCCAGACTGTAGTGCCTAAAACCGCTTGGCCACTGGCAGGAGTTCCCAGTAAAAATAAACGCAGTGAAAACAAATGCAGAGGCGAAATGCGCCACATGGGTGTGATACAAACAAACACCATCTGAACAGGCCTTGAAGTCCCAACAGTACTGACCAGCCACCACATCATCCTCAACCCTTAGGCATCACTGGATGCAGATATGTAGGCACATATGGTCAGCACACCGCTTGCCCGGTCGTTGTCAGCTTTCGTAACCCGTGTCACAGCTCCTCAATTGGTCTCACAAGGGCCAAGTGCACCCTGCTTGCCAACAGCACTTGGCAGACCCAGAGGATGACCTATTCCAAGAGAGCTGCTGGTAAGAAGGTGCTGGGACCCCCACATTATAATTTATGTGGGGTAGCAGATAGTGATATACTACCATTGAAGTTTTAAGCAATTTGTAGAAGTCGTGTCTCTTGTAAGTGAGAGCTACAGCATGATCCTGGGGTTGGAGTTTCTGCATCAGTATCATGCCATAATTAACCTTCAACAATGTGTAGTAGAACTTAGCGGAAAGATATTCCGACTAGGAGAAACTGTTGTCAGTGTTGATCTGCCACAAGGAATGTCTAAGGTACAAAAGAATCCAGTTAAACTGTGAGCAATGACATTAACACTCGATTTGTATGATTGTGTGTCAGAAGGCATCAGGAAGTCACTATAGTTGAATGTGGAGTGTGGATTATCAGTTGATATGTTATGTGTAATAGAACCACTAGAGGGTAATGAAATATTGGATTCAGCATGTTGTTCGGTGAGAGGTATTATTGTGCATGTACAAGAGAGGGGCAGAGGCAAAGTAGTACCAGTCAATGTGGATAATTTTGGTGGCAAATAAGTTAAGTTGTTAAAGAGAATATTACTGGGTACATTAGAGATTCCAGATGTGGGACCAAGGAAGGCGGCGCGATGGTTAGCATATTGGACTTGCATTTGGGGGAACAACAGTTCAAATCCACATCTGGCCATCCTGATTTAGGTTTTCCATGGTTTCCCTAAAGCACTTCAGGAAAATGCTGGGATGGTTCCGTTGAAAGGGCACGGCTGACTTCCTTCCCCAACTTGACAGGACCAATGACCTCGCTGTTTGGTCCCTTCCCCCAAATCAACCATCCAGTCAGATGTGGATGATTGCCAAGCAGGGGGCATTGAGGCACAGGATGCTGCTAGGATTGCATTTCAAGAGAAATTGACACATTTAAGGGAAAAGGATAGGACACAGATGGATGACCTGTTGCTAGAATTTCAAGATTTGTTTTTCCCACAAGGGAAACACAACACAGGATTCTGACAGGAACTGAAGTACAACTGTAATTGGAAGCCCTACAGAATCCCATGATCACTGCAAGCAGTTTTGGAGGAATTGTGGAAGAGACCCTGGGGGGCAGGAGTTGTGATGGTGCTACAGATACCTCAAATAAATCTCAGTTTTGTTGCAATTACAGCTGTTTGAGTAGTATGACTATGACAGATGCTTACCCATTTTCAAACATTACAGATATGATAAATAACCTAATGCCAAGTCAGTACTTCTTGACAATGGACTTAAGGGGTGGTTATCATCAGTTGGAAGTTGCTGCTGGAGACCGGACTGAAAACGGCATTTTCAGCATCAAAGTATGTGGATGCCTTATGGGATGAAGAATGCACAGTTGCTGGACAGACTCCTGAAGGGATTGAAATCGTGTCAATGTCTCACACATTTTGATGATATGATCATCTTTTCAAGGGATATGCAAGAGCACAGACAATGTCTGAGGGAAGTGTTTCAGAAGATTACGAACAGCCCACCTGACACTCAGCACAGAAAGATGTAACTTTGTGCTGGACGAGGTTAACTATATGGGCCATATCATTAGTAGGGACAGTGTAAGGACTGATCTCAGGTTAACAAAGGTGGTACAAGAGTTTCTAATACCACAAACAACCAGGGAATTAAAATCTTTTATCGGTCTCTCAAATTATTATAGAAAATTCATGAAGGGCTTTGCTGATATTCCCAGACTGCTTATACAGTTTCTAAAGAAGGGGAAGTATTTGTCGAGTTGAAGAGAGTATTTGGGAGGGGGGGGGGGGGGGTTGCCCCAGGGATCAATGTTGGGGCCACTCCTGTTCCTTATTTATATAGACGATATGTCCTCTTAGTATTATGGATAACTCTAAAACATTTGTTTGCTCATGACACTACGTTGGTAGTAAAGGATGTTGTGTGCAACAATGGCTCGGTTTCAAATAGTGCAGCTCTAGACCTAGTTCATAGCTTGTAGAAAATAAAATAACGCTAAATCACAGTAAGACTCAGTTTTTACAGTTTCTAACACACATTTCAATAAAACTTGATGTTTTAATTTCACTATTTAAGAAAGACAATAGGCATAATCCACAAAATTACAGGCTCATGTCATTAATGTTGATATGGAACATGATTTTGGAACATATATTGTGTTCAAACATTATGAACTACCTCAAAGAGAATGGTCCATTGACACATAGTCAACACAGATTTAGAAAACACTGTTCTTGTGAAACAAAACTATCTCTTTACTCACATGAAGTGTTCAGGGCTATTGACAAGAGATTTCAAATTGGCTTGATACTTCTAGATTTCCAGAACGCTGTTGACACCATACCTCACAAGCAGCTTGAAATCAAATTGGGTGCTTATGTAATATCATCTCAGTTATGCGCCTAGATTCATGATTTCCTGTCAGAGAGGTCACAGTTCATAGTAATTGATAGAAAGTCATCAAGTAAAACAGAAGTGATTTCTGGAGTTCCCCAAGGCAGTATTATAGGCTGTCTGCTGTTCCTTTTCTATATGATTTAGGAGAAAATCTTAGCAGCTGTCTTAAGCTGTTTGCAGATGATACTGTCATTTATTGTCTACTAATATCAACAGAAGATCAAAACCAATTGCAAAACTGGCAACTGACCCTAAATAATGAAAAGTGTGAGGTCATCCACATGAGTGCTAAAAATAATTACACAATAAATACGTCAAATCTAAAGGCCACAAATTCAGCTAAATACATAGGGTTACAATTACAAACAACTTAAATTGGAAAGAACACAAAAAAAAAAAAAAATATTGTAGGGGAAGATGAACCAAAGATCGTGTTTTATTGGCAGAACACTTACAAGATGCTGCAGATCTAGTGAAGAAATTGCCTACATACACTTGCCCATCCTCTTTTGGAGTACTGCTGCACAGCGTGGGATACTTACCATGGAGGATTAACAGAGTACACTGAGAAAGTTCAAAGGACAGCACGTTTTGTATTATTGAGAAATAGGAGAGTGAGTGTAACAGGCATGATACAGGATTTGGGGTGGAAATCATTAAAACAAAAGCGTTTTTCATTTCAGCGGGATCTCACGAAATTTCAGTCAGCAACTGTCTCCTCCAAATGTGAAAATGTTTTGTTAATGCTGACCTGCGCAGAGAGAAATGATCATCACAATAAAATAAGGAAAATCAGAGCACACACGGAAAGACACAAGTGTGTGTCATTTCTGTGCACTGTTAGAGAGTGGAATAATAAAGAATTATTGTGAAAGTGGTTCAATGAACCCTCTGGCAGGCACTTACGTGTGATTTGCAGAGTAGCCATGTAGATGTAGATGTAGAAGTACTTCCAGAGTTACCCATATGGAAGGAATTCAAAGTAGTGACAGACCATGCCACCGTGATGTAGTCACTTGTCTGGAGGACCCATCCAGTGGATTGACAAGGTGGGCATTAAAACTCAGTCAATTTGAGTGCAAAGTAATCCACAAACCAGAAAATAAACAGATGTGCTAAGCACAAAAACAGCTGTTATACAGGCACAAGGTCACAACCTTGGGGAATGGTTGGTTGGAGAAGGGACCAAACTACGCAGTCATCAGTCCCTCTGATCTTAGATTAACTAAAACCAATAACATCCCACATTAAAAAGAGGGAACTACAATACCCATAAAATGATAAACTATTGACAGGAAAGGAAGGAAAAGGACAGAAGAAGAGGTGAGGGAAAGAAAGTGACTAATGACAGGGGCGTGAAGGAAGAATCACAGGAGACAAGAGAGATGCTCAAGACATAACAGACCCCAATAAGGAAAGGAGTGGGAAGGCAGAGGGTCGGGGTGAACCACCAAGCCCAGTTGATGCCAATTCAGTCGTGGCGAAGGGGGGGAGCAAGAGCAAGAGCAAGAGGCCCTCCACTCACCGATAAGGTGGAAGGTCCCTCCTTTAAATAAAGCGATAGAAACCTCCATCACGAATAAAACATAAACAAAATCTGCCGTTGAGGCATTGTCAGCCAACACCAGGGGTAGCGAGTCTGGAAAGCTAAAAGTCCATCACAGGATGGCTAAGATGGTGCAGTCCAATAAGATGTGAGACACAGTCAACATCGATCCACAATGAGAGAGAGTGGGGTCCTCACGACGGAGGAGATAACTGTGAGCCAGCCAAGTATGGCCGATGCAGAGTCAGCATAGGACAACAGAGGCCTTAAGAGAGGCACATGAGGAGGACCACCACAGAGTTGTAGAATCCTTAATCACCCTGAGCTTTATCGGCAAAGAAAGAATGTGCCATTCTGCACCCCAAAGGCCCAAAACCTGACGACGTAATGCCGAGCAAAGGTCTATTTCTGGAATGCCAGTAGCAAGAGATGGCCTGGTAGTAGCTAACTTAGCCAGTCGATCAGCAAGTTAATTGCTAGGAATCCCAACATGGCCTGGGGTCCAAATGAAAACCAAAAAGGATCCATGATGAGCAAGGAGAGAAAGGGAGTCCTGAATAGCAATGACCAATGGGTGGTGAGGGAAGCACTGGCTGATAGCGTGCAAACTGCTCAATGAGTCATTACAAATAGTGAAGGATGGTCCTGAGCAGGAGCGGATATTATCCAGTGCACACAAGATGGCTACCAATTCTGCAGTAAAAACACTACAGCCATCTGGCAAGGAACGAAGTTCTGTGCATCATGCATAAGTGTAAGCAAAACCAGTGTGTCCAGAAACCATGGAGTCATCTATATAAATCACTTCTGAAACCTGGAATGTACTGAGGAGACAGTAGAATTGGTGTCGAAGAGCCATCGGAGGGACAAAATCCTTTGAATCAATTGAGAGATCAAGACAGAGCTATGGCCAAGAGACACACCAAGGAGGGGTATGTGCATGTACAGAGAAGAGAGGCGGTAAAGGGAATTGCTGGAGTGCAGAAAAGAGCGACTGAATGCGGACAGCCATGGTAAGCCCACATAGTGGCCGCTGCTACGGCAGGGTGATCTCCATGTCTGGATAAAGGAGACCTTAATTAGGGTGCTTTGGGGTGCAGTGAATGCGGAGCACATAAGATATCAGCTGTTAATGGTGCAAAACACGCAGTGGTGGAATCCCTGACTCTGCGAGAAGGCTAAGTACGGGGCTAGTCTGGAAGGTACCAGTCGCAAGTCAGACCCCACAGTGGTGGATGGGGTCTAGGGCGCTGGCAAATTCCCACTCGCAGAATGGAGCATTATATGGCTCCGAGCAGCAAGAAATGAAAGACAAAGGCAGTCGTTCTGAGTGCTCTTTCAGGAGGAGGAACGTGGGTGGATACTGAGCCGATGCCAAAGCTTGAGCAAAGTGTTGAGCGAAATTTTCTGTTACAAAGTCCAGATTGGTAAGTACAACACTATGCACAGAAATTCCTGCAACCCTGGTGGGAGGACGGTGACCAAAAATTCGCCTGAGTTTCATCCAGACTTGTGAAGAGGAGGTGTGTGGTTCTATGGCAGATGCATATTCCCAGTAAATCCGTTTCTGAAATTTGATTAGGTAGTGGGCCCGGGCGCGGAGTCGCTTAAAGACCACAAGAACAGCAGTAGAAAGGTGCCACTTGAAGTGTTGAAGAGCACGGCGGAGGTCTTTTATGGATGCAACAATTTCCGGAGTCCACCAAGGGACCATCTTCTGGCAAGGGGAACCTGAGGAAGAAGGGATTGCTAAAACAGCTGCTGAAAGGATGGCAGCAGTCGAAGTCTGAGTAGATTCATCAACACTGTCATGTGGCAATACAAGGGGGGATGGGAGCAGAGGAGAAGGCACCCCAATCAGCCTTAGATGTGGCCCACCTGGGTGGGGATGGAGTGAGAGAAACTGAAGGAAGGTCAAAACAATCAGATAATGGTCGTTGTCACATAAGTCATCATGGACTCCCACTGAATGGAGGGAGGAAGGCCAGGACTGGAGATGGTGAGGTCAATGGTAGAGAACGTGCCGTGCACCACACTGAAATGTGTGGGAGTGCCTGTGTTTAGTAAACAGAGGTCAAGCCCTGCCAGAACAACTTCAACTGTCCTGCCCAGGCCAGTAGTCATATGACTACCCCAAAGAGTGCTGTGGGCATTAAAGTCCCCCAATAACAGGAAAGGAGAAGGGAGTTGTTGAAGAAGGGTGGTGAGGACATGGGATGTGGGCGGCCTGTCAGGTGGGAGGTAGAGATTACAGATTGTGAGTGGAGTGGCCAGATGGACCCTGACAGCAATGGCTTCCAGAGTGGTATGGAGGGGAACCCCTTTACTAACAATGTCCTTGCAGGTCAAGGTGCAAATACCACCAGAAGCCCGCAAAGGGCCAATTCAGTTCTGACAGAAAGCGTGGAACGCACAAAGGGCAGGTGTGTAAGAATTGACAAAATGGGTCTCCTGGAGCGCAATACAAGCGACCGAGTAGAAGGAAAGAAGGGGCTGCAACTCCAGGAGGTGACGCAAATACCCATTACAACTCCACTGGAGGATTCTCAAGCTGGAGTCCAAAGGGGAAGCGAAGGGACCAGAGTTGGTCACGCTGCCGAGTTGCCATCCATCACCAATAAGGATGGGGTAATATCCATATAGGAGGTGTCAGACTCTGTTGGTTCATTGACTGGAGGAGGGGAAGGCTGCACCTCAGGGGGTACCAGAGGGGCCTCACCCTTGTTCTTGTGTTTCTGCTTCTTCTCTTGGGAAGGAACAGAAGGGCAGATTTCAGCCAGGGTGGGCACGGAATTACACCAGGCAATCTTGGCACCAGCTGGCCACAGATCGTGCTGCCAATGTGGAGCCGTAGATTGCCTTTCAGGGGGGGATGCCGGGAAGAGGAATCCCCAGAGGGAGCTCCAGTACCGGCGGCCACCGAAGGAGTGGAGCACTTCTCCAGCGGGGGAGGGGGAGCAGCACCCGAAGGGGTGGGTATGGGTACTGACAGGGAGGGGGAATGGGAGAGGGAGGAGGAGGATAAAGGCATGGGGTGGGGCTGGGAAGAGGAGAGGGTAGGGGGGGGGGGGGGATGGACGTAACAGAAGCAAAAGTAGAAGACACAGACACAGCATGGAGCAGGTCATACTTTTGTCGAGCCTCAGTGCAGGTGAGGCGATCTAAGGTTTTGCACTCTTGAATCCAGTGTGTGGACAATGCTGTCCATGACAATTTACACACACTGGTTGGGGAGCACAGGCACACCCCTCATGGCGGGGGCGCCCACAATCGCCGCAGAGGGCATCAGTGCTGCTACGGGAAGACGTGTCCAAACCGTAAGCATTTAAAGCATCTCATTGGTGGTGGACTATAAGGTTTCACATCACACCTATACACCATTACCTTGACCTTCGCTCAGAGGACATCCTCCTCGAAGGCCAGGACAAAGGCGCCCATAGCAGTGCGATTGTTTGGAAGGCCTCGTTGCACACAGCGGATAAAAAGAACCCCTCGCCGCTTGAGGTTAGCATGGAGTTCCTCGTCAGTTTGGAGAAGACTATCTTGGTGGAAAATAATGCCCTGTACTGAGTTCAAACATTGGTGGGGTGTGACAGAGACTGGGACGTCACCGAGACGGTCACAAGCACACAGGTTGTCAGATTGGGCAGCAGAATATGTCTTTATGAGCAAAGCAGCAGACCACGTTTTACTCATTGATTCCACTTCGCCATACTTATCTTCAATCGTCTCCACAAAAAACAAAGGCTTGGTCGCGCAAAACTTCCGTCATCCGTTCTGGTACAAACCAGGTACCGAGGGAAAGGTTTCAAACCAAGCCAGAAAGCTTGACCCTCCTCCCAGAGGGTGGCCAGGGAGGGGAAGGCCGAAGGATCAGAAGAAGGAGTGTCACGTCTGCTACCACTCTTAGAGACGGCCACAGAATGGCCAGGATGGTGAAGCTTTTGTCGCTTCATGCACAAGGCGTCCACCCTAGTACCACCCACTCCAATCAGAGGCTCACCCCGTGGGCGCCACCCAGCCACAGCAAGGACCGTCTGGCATGGCGGCCATTGCCGGGAGTTCTGGTGCCCCAAAGTGATGAGCATCGGCTCCTGGGCATACACGAGGCATTAACAGCTCATGTACTAGCAGTGTGACCCCTGTGGTTTCTGGTGGCTCAGCCAAGTGGGTACTTAACAGCCCCACCACATGGACTGGCTACTGTGCTGGTGACCTAGCAGGAGGGGGGCCAGGGTGCAAAGGTAAACGGGAGGGGGGGGGGGGGGGGTAGAGGAACCTGCACCATGGAAGCTAGGTAGGGAGTTCATCCCCAAATGGCTCACACTGAACAGAAAATTTTGGGAATGGAGGTCAAACCCCGGGTTCAAAAATGCTGAAAAGGAGATGGGAACAACAATCTAAACAATAGCACAGACCAAAAAAAGCCAGTACGATAGCCAGGCCAACATAATGAAGTCCACTAAGAGGGAAATGAGGGGGCAGGGACAAAGGAGTACGGATAGGGAGGGAGAGGAACAGGGGTGGTAATGCAGCCTGGAAAGGAAAGGAGACTGCAATAGCTCGTGACCCCGTGCGCGCCACACACGTACCCACGAAAGGATTGTGGCTCCCCTGGGGCGCCTTGTGGAATGGCAAGTGGCACTAAGTGCAGACGAAGAATGTAAGCAGTATGGTAAGCAACAGTGGTTTAGCATGAACTTTCGGCTTATTATGTAGAGACGAAACTGGGACCACAAGTGGTGGTGGTGGCCAAGCTAGAAATGGAGTGTAAGATGCATGGTCACATTTTATCGGGCCATGGAGATGCAGGGCGATGAACTGAGAAAATATTGGTGGAAGGGAAGGAAAGACGAGTTTGACTGACATTTCAGGAATTGCGTGGACTGTGCACAGTGAGCAGATTTGAATCTCAAGCAGGTAGTGTTACAGAGGCTGCCAGAAGCAATGAAACCATTCAGTTTAATTCAACCAAACACCAGCAGTTAATTGTTTTGAGCTGACCATCCAGACCATTTTTCTTGTTACACTGAGGTGATGTTGATACTGGATCAACAGGCAGTCACAGTGCACAAGCGTTGGTAAATACGTGGCTATTGAAGTTCAGGATGCTGGAGATGATAATTACAGACCAGGGGCAAACTTCTTGTCAGACCTGATGTAAGAGATGTGTCAGTTACTAAAGGTGAAAAATCTGAGAAACAGTCCACTTCACCCACAAGCTAATGGGAGAACTGAAAGAGTTCACTGAACAGTTGGAAAGATGCTTAGTTATTATGTGAACACTCACCATTTGGACTGAGATATGCATCTATTCCACTTGATGAGTGCGTACAACTCCGAAGTACACACTAGTACAGGGTTGTCAACATTTGAAGTGATTTACAGGAAGAAGGTGGCAGGAAAGGAGAGGCAGTATGCGAGTTTGCTGCAACGGTAAAGGAAGTATGGAGATAAGTCCACTGAGCAAATAGTGAGGCATTGGAGAAAGAGGAAGAGTCAGTGAAATGGGTGGAAACATCACTTCAATATAAAGTTGTCGAGCCTATATACCCTGAAGGGAAAGATGAAGAAATTTGTAACCTGGTACAAGGGCCCATACCAAGAAATTGAATCTACATCACCAGTAAATGTGAAGCTGCAGCTGCCAACAAGGACAACAATTGTGCATGTTGGGTGCCTATGACCATTCAAATGTGCATGGTAGGCAATTTCACGAGAGGTATTGATGAAGGCGAGGAGAGAAATCAAAAAGCAGCAGCACAAGGGTGAGTGACAGGAGAGAGGGATCCAGAAACATCAGGCTCATTTGCCTTAAGGCCAAAAAATTAACTGATATGGGGTGTGACTTTTGCAATTACTGAACATTTTTCTTTAGTATAGCTAGGGTATTACTGTTGTTTCGTATAACATTATATGTTTGTGAACAGTCGGTTTTATCATAAGTGTAATGAGACTTGCTGTTCAGAGACATCAGGCTTCTGGGTGAGCAGAGATGATACTGGGCCCTGTCCGCAGTTTGCCGTACAGGAGAGAGAGTGAAGGACAAGGATGCTAGCTACATTTTCCAGGTAACCAGACACAGTGTTATACAGCCACAGCAGTCATTAGGTTTTGTGTTTAATGTGTGGTAGTTGCAGAATGAAATTTAGAGGTTGAAAGAAGGGTTTAGTGGTCAGCAGTGGGAGGCTGTGAGAGGTCTCGAAGGAGCAAGGGAATTTGAGACATTTGGATGATAAAAGGTGCAGGTGGTGATAGGAGTGGTTCTGCACAAATCCAGCAGAGTAAAAGTGGGACAGATAGATGCTGGGAATAGAATATTAAAGACCATCTTCAGGATGGCAGATGCAAGTGACATAAGCAAGTTGAGCAAAACGGCAGAGACCGCAAGGAGATTAGCAGAGGCAAATAAAGCAACTGTGGAGTGGCACTCTATGCATATCACAAACTCAAGCGAGTTGCATGCTTAACAACACACACACATTCTGCCATAAACTAAGGAAGTTGTGGACCGTGCCAGGGCCTCAAATATCACTCTTAACCCAGATCTGGAAGCAGTACAAGCTTGACTGTGGGTACTGGATGCAAGACTAACATTAATAGGACTACTGCAATCCCTGGGGGTAGTGTCAGGGACACCAGGGTGGAGTTAATGAGTCTGCGTGAAATAATCCATCAAGTGACCAGTTAAGTCCTGTTTTGCAGTCACCTGAATAGTATTTGAGAGGATTGAGGAAGGTGTATGGAGAATTGCCACTGAACTTATGGCTAGTGGTAGAGCTGGGCAGCCAGAATTTTCCATTTTACCACCATAGTGCAATTGCCCTTATTGGTGAAGGTACTGGTAGCATGCTGGCACACGGTATTCACAGGTTACACAGTGCACACTTATCCAATGAAGTCAGTGGAATGTGGGAAATTCATGCAAGTAAGAGAGGAAGGGGATCAACACATGGTAATGATTGAGGGGAACTCCAGCAATGCCAGAGCAGGGTAGTCACCATATGCCTGATGTGTGAAATTGTGACAAGCAGGAGTACAGGTATCATTCAACTCTTCAGGGGTAAAACAGAGGAATGTCCTTGCCTTAAAGGTGTGATTAAAATGAAACCATATTTTCGGAAACAGGTTTGCATTGGAGTACTTGGTTTACGACGACATAGTGACAGTTGTTATGAACAAGGGAAATTAATGGGAATGAGACATGTGGAATTATGAGGCACTGGATTACTGATCAACAGCACTATGTTTGATGTTTCAGGACTCAGGGTTTCATTTGCCAGCCACTATGATAGGGATTACTCTACTAAATGTGACACATTTAGCTGTACTGGCTACACAAACCCTTAGAGATGCTGTGCAAACAAAACCTTACCTTCCTTAACAACACCTAGGAACCTAGTCTAGACCATTCACTAAGCAGCCCACGAGGAGCAGATCACTGCGGAGCAATTGTTGCAGCATGTGCAACAGTATGGGAATGGTAGGTGTCGAGAAACTGTGACTTTGAGTGTTGAAATTCCAAGGGCTGTGGCGACTCTGAATTTATTCTGTCCAGCTCTCATGTATTTGAAACAAAGAACCATGCAGAAGACCAACACAGGTTTCTGTAAACTGGATACCACAAGCGGGAGAGGAAAGGTAGATTTATGGGGTCAGGAATGAACACACTAATTTGCATAGTAGTTAAGAATAGCTTGTTTAGCATTAGGTACTTGTTTTAGAGATTAAAGAGTAGAAGTACTTAAAATTGAGTTCTGGGCCAGGGTAAGACCAGAGGGACTGGGTCTCCACAGCAGAGGACAGTGTAGTGTTGCGACTCAATATTTGGTTGCAAATTTAATTCTCTTTAACAAAAATAAGGAAAAGTAGCATGGAACTGCCACAGAATGTTGCTTTAACAGCTGCAGATCAGTAGCCGCTTGTGTGATAACATGTGAGTTACAACAACAGACATGCCAGTGGATTGCGCAATGAGGATAGCTGAGCTCAATGGTAAACAGTGTTGTACAGCTCTAACTGGGTAGCAAGAGGGATTGTGTCACCACACTGGGACAAGTCTCGTTTTAGCAATGTGACTGGATACCAGACTTAACTGAAACATGCAGGTACCAGAGGCACAGAAACAAGTCTGGATTTAAGGTAGGGATCACTTGTCATTGCCAAAAGCCAGCAACACCACCACAATGCCATGCAGTGAGACGACTGGGCTCCGCCATCTGCAGCCACGACTGGGCTGTGCCCGTTGTCTGCACTCACTGGACTTGATATGTCAACCCTGCTGATCTACCGGCTCTGACACTGAGTTCCTAGTGGGACTCAGTGCCACAACACCGGCTGACTACTGCCCCCGAGGACTGAGAGTTGTACCCCACACACAAGTGTCTTCGCGTTTCATTGCGACAACCCAAGTGGGATGAGGAGCTGCCGGCCCTACATGATACTGAGAGAAGTAGCACAGAGCAGATTCCACATGCTGCCATCATGGCCACATGTGGAGCCATCTCCTGAGTGTGGCACCGTCACAGCACCAGAAAACATGACACTGATGTTAGCACCCATAGCCTACAGAGGCTGCTGGCCTCTGCACCATGAGGTGCCAGTTCAGCATGGGTTGACCAGGTTTCAAAGAGTAAAACCTGGGAAACTTGTGTTTATACTTTATACCTAACTACATTACTACACTTTCACTTACCTTTCTTGACAATTATTCTGATACTTTTGAGATCAATAACAGGCCTATGACAATGCAGCAGCTGAAAATGACACAGCAATAATGTAACTTCATTTTGTGAACTGGAAAGGTACATGTAGGAACATACAAACAAATAAAACTATTTTCTCCATACATAAAAAGACTATTATATACCTCTTTTACTCTAATAGCCTGGATTATTTTCTACAATGTTTAGTTACTTACTAGGTACTTGGCTAAAATTTGTTAATCCTAAAATCTTTGTAATATTACTGATCAGATATAAATTATAAATTTCACACTAAAATTTAATATTTTGTTTGGTTGCATACTGTTAGGGCAAGTGTGCATACATGCTAAATAATATTTTACGAGCACTGCCAACACACATCGCACTGCTCATATTCTTCACACAGTTAACTTCCATATGGTTGCAGTCCTATTAGAAGAAATAGTCTAAGTGATGTTCCTTTAGAAGCTATGGTTTTGATTTCACTTGTCTCGAGGGCCATAAAGTGGAAAGTTGGCAAACTGTAGGCTGGGATACAGCTCTAACTCTTTCTTAAGGCACAAGACAAGTTAGACCAAATGCGGTAGACATTATTTTCTCGGGACAGCTGGATATTTATGTGAAAACTGGGACTGTCCTGGCAAAACTGGGACATCTGGTCACTCCAGCTCACCAGCACCAGGTGGAAGCTGCTGCCCATCCATCCTAGGGTCAGCGAGGGAGCTTGCCTATCTCACTATTATATGTACCAAGATCAATAAGGTTCTTTGTAACTGTTAACAGTGTTTTCCCTGGACCTGTCACCATCTCAGTCATCCTCAGTGAGCCCAGCACATTAAAATAATGGTGTACTCCTCACTGTCATCTAGGTTGTCTGTCTCACAACCCTATACAGAGTGGTATGCATTGAAGTCTGCACAAAGGAGAAATAAAGTTTCAAGCTGGCCAATAATCTGATCCAGAGCAATGTTTCTGAATTTTCACTAATGAGGTTTGTAAATGGTGATAATGGTAAATTACAGTGGCCACTGCTTGGCAGTCTGTTGTCCTAAGGTTGATGTCATATTTTTTAAAGTGAACTGTGCCCCTAATTAAAATGGCTACACTTCCTTTTCCACCCTCTCAGTCACATCTTAGCAGTGCATAACCTTTGAATTATATTCAATGGGATGGCTTAAATCAAGTTCCACAAATACAAGATATGGATATGCGGTTGCTGCTAAGTTCCCTATAAAAACTTTCTCAGTCTGAGATAGCCAATTGTACATTAAAGTGGAGGACTTTAAAAGCCCCTGTCAGATTTGCAGAAGTGTTCAACAGCATTATGTTTACGGGCCTGTGATGCTACCATATCCGTTTCGTTTTTTAATGAAAAAGATCTGCAGCATTAAAAGCACAAAAGCTGTTAATAACAGCTTCTCGGTCTGGCTGAAATTTGGCCAGAGGGATGGGAAGATATGGATAGTTTCGTATGGGACTCAGTGTACCCTGGAATTCATCTAACATGTCAGAACAGCCATGCTGGTATGGAATATGAGTGATGTTTATATTTGTAAGACATGGAAGCTGGAATTGACATAACTGCTTGCTTACACCCCTGCAGTAGCCTTTTTTCCATCATATTCACACCACCTGGTTTCTCACATACTGAAGGCCAGTCACTAGGGAGAGCATTCGAGTTGTGGAAACATTGGCAGTAACCTGCACAAATGATGGACACTGGGATGGAACATCAAATGAGTAAGAAGTGCTGTAAAATTCACTGTACATGGCTTCCATGTGCTGCTAATACATAGGGAAAGAGGGGTTGGTGGGAGTAGGGTTTCACTGCAATGCAAACACCTGACTGCTCTATTACACGAGCACTCAAGTTTCATAGGCTCCTGTGCACTTGGCAAAGTGGGCACCACTATGACATTGTATACTAAAATGGAAATATGTAAGGCCATTATGGCATTGCTAAACTGATTGAACATATAGTGCAACTGGACAGCGTATATTGCGCGCGCGTGCACGCGCACACACACATATTTATTGGGAAAGTGGTTGAAATTTCAATGTTACAATGTGTTTAGGTGTGAAAACGTATTTCATCTATCTGTCTTCAAATCACTTTCTTTGGGAATCTTCTCACTTTGGTACCTAAAAATTCACACTTTATTTTGGCAAGAATGTCCCATTATCAACATCTCAAATAACACCCCACCTCTATATGAGAAAATTAGCAATGCAAGCCTTCACACTCATCTGCACAAAGGTATCACACAACTGCAACTTGTTTGCCGAGTGCCCAGTTTTAGTTTCAATATTGTACCTGCTTCTGTCAACAGCTTAGATATTAAGAATTTCATGTTGTAAATTGATACTTTCTTTAAACAACATTCTTCCCAGGGATATAACTTTTCCACTTTATAACTTTCTCCCTCTACAAATACAACATATGGACCCACGTCTTAACTGCTGTGTATTATTCCTGCTAGCATATTTCCTGTTGCTAAGGAACACGTTACTTCCCTTAAGAGCTGCTTACGATCCAGCTGTTGAAATATGCTGGCCACTAGGTGTTGTGTTATCACCACCACCAACACCAACACCAACACCAACATGCGAATTGCCCAACGTGGCGCCGAGTGAAAGACTTGAAACTTGGCGGCTGAACTTTGCCAGGTGAGGACTTCCGGCTATCAATGCCACACAATCATCATCATCATCATCAACTTGTTGTGATGACTGTGATCTGCGTCTCGAGTTTTGTTGCTGGTGGTTGTGTATTGGAGATCATACAATGGTATGCGATGAACGACATTCTACTTCCTCTGACAATTCTATGGACAGTGATCTTCAAAGCACATTTCAACAGTATCACCTTACACTGGGCTGTAATTTGCACTGTTGATGAAAATCTTAGTCACAACTGGCTTGATAGTATGGCCATGATGCAATGCCACAGATGACCCCTAGTTTCCATCTCAACTACAGTCACTGAGAACAATCTCCCAGCAACTTAAACACTTGTTATGAGCAATTTGTTAGCTGCAAGTAAGAACAAGAAACAAACAAACAGATGAACCTAAATACACTATTGATACAACAGTAAAAGTGTACTGCCACGTCTTAAGCTTGCTGGGATGTTAACTCTTGTGTGTCTCAGCAATGAATGGGATTCTCATGTGTATAGTCAGATGTCAACACTACAAACAAGAACATTATAAGCAGATGTTCCTCTGGTCAAGTGCTTTATCGGTCCCTACTTCTTTTGGAAGTTTTCAAATAGTCACTGTACTAATAAATCCAAATTCAGGACACATTTTGCAACCAGCATGCAATGCTGCCATTTCTCCTGTCTGCCGGAATGCAATCTGACAGATTTTCTGAAGCACTTCTTTGCTTGTAGAAGCTTCCAAATTTCCTACAAAGATTTGTCAGACCTCTTGGTGATTTATTTCTCATCCTGATGACATGAAACCCCTGGAGTTTAAAAATTTCCCTCCCTCAGTTATTCTCTACACTCTAGTTTCCTTCTACAATGCTTGTTTACACACACACACACACACACACACACACACACACACACACACACACACACACACACACACACACACACATATTTTTGTGGAATAGAAACACTCTCCTTCAACTTAATAGAAATTCCACTTTCTCCGAACATATATACACACTCAACTTGAAGTTTTCTTGGCAAAATTCTGAAATATATTATTTCCCTTCTGCAGAAATTTCAAAAACATTAGAACCCAAGTGACAGAACATAAATCTAGAGCATGAAGCTCAATTGAGGATGCATGAATTAGAGCAACAGCTTCATTACTAACAACATTTGTTAGTTTAGATAGAACTAATGTAGTCTATAAAAATGTTTCTTAATTATTCAAATTGGAATAAAACATTCAGCTTTTTCTAATAATTATCTTTGACAAAGCAACAATACCAAGAATATTCTTGAAATGTCATCTTCCATACCGTGGTACTTGGACCAATCTTCTACATTGACACGAATGGCATTCCAAAATGCAGCAGCACTCATTCTGCAGATGATTCAACTATGTATTCCAGTAATCCTAATCTTCATAATACTGCTAATCTCTGAACAACCTGGCAATATTAGTGGAATAATAAAATTAGAAATTTGACATTCAGTGACTGAAAAGTGTCACTTGAGGATTTTCCAGACTAGTATCTTCAGATATGAAGAGCTAGGTTTTTTGATGTCTACTACTTACCTTCCAGTAGGTCTTCATTGTCTTTTCTTATATCTTTGTGTCCAGCAAATAATTCCGTTGCTATCAGTTGCTTGAAATTCCCACCTTTTTAACACACTGACTGCCACAAGCCCGCAGTGAAGCCTCATGCCGTATCCCCACTGCTGGCCACATCAGAGCTCATTTATACCCGACACAGTGTGCCCACCAGGGAAAAAAGCAATCACTAAGCGTGCAGCAGCTAATATCTTAACAGCTGTTTCGTTCTTTTTTCGGTTGGTTGATTTGCAGGAGGGGATCAAACAAATCTTCACACTGCCAATTTCTGCCTCCTTCCGATCAGCACTCGGAACTCACTGCAAATTCTTCGAATGGGCAGCAGTGAGTTGAATACATATTACGAGCAACAAAAAGACAACTATCACATCATCAGGCTGTGATGTAAGACAATTTGATATAACCTAATATTTTTCCCTGTCATTGTTTTAAAACAACTGCAAAGTTAAAAAGAAACGTAAATCCAGTATACAGTAAAAGCCTCATAATCCAGCATCACTTCATATCTATTGAATAGTTCAGATGCATTTGACAGAACACATTCATGCTTGGCAGTAGTCAACAATTTTGTGACTTGTAGTGCCAACAGTTGTTTCAGTCACCTGTCAGACAGCTTCTATAATGCATCAGTTGTCTAATGATTAAAAAATGATGTTTTCCAGTGGAAGAACGATTAGTGCTGTTCCATATTACAATTACAATGGTGCTGTGTATTGTGGGAGAGTCTTCTCAACCAAGCACTTCTCAAAAGAAAGGGAAAGTCAAATGCACACACATTACACTCACAATATGACAAAAGCCTGACATCAGTTACTCGGTGAGAATAGATATAAGATTATGAAACAATATGAAGTTGGTTCTTCAACAATCTATGACATTAAAAAGAAATAAATGCTAACTTCAAAAGTCTGCCTCACAATCACATTAAAAGACACTGAATCATGAGAAACTTTGAAAAAGCCCAAACTAGAACAGTTGCATATAATTTTGTTCAAGCAGTTCTGTCCAAAAGTTCTGAAGGAAAATCTTCAACTGGGCCTATGATAATGGAAAAATGTAAATAGTTCCATGATTATTTGGGCTTATCAGAAACTAAAAGTGTGTTTTTCTTGCAGTCGGCTCTGCAGATTCAAAACTCTTCGTGGAATTCGGAAGCTTGGTGTACATGGGGAGTTTAATCATCAGATAAAAATGCAGCTGAAAAATACAAAAACTTTTTGCAATTTAGTTAAAATACCATACCTAGTCAGATCTACAATGCCGGAGAAATGGGTCATGGGTCTACTTTATTGTTTGCATAGTTCTACTTTGGCAAAGAAAGGGGGGGGGGGAGGAGGAGAGGTGTGTTGGTTGACAGTTTTATTGTTCCAGTGCTTCAGGTTATCACATGTTATTGGCAAGTACAAAAACCCAAGAACGTTTAAAGGCATTTTAAATTTTCCTGCAATTTATGGAGCTATTTCAAATGCAGGTATGGCATCAGAATAGTGTAAGGGCTGATTTTTCTGTAACTTTGCATCTGTAGGAGACACTATAAACGAACATAGGATACATAATCAAATGCCTGTGCCCTTTGTTTACCTTGCATTTCACACTCTATTGTGCTCGACTTAATGCTACTTGTGTGAAGCAGGGGTGGGTAACTTGTGTGTGTGTGTGTGTGTGTGTGTGTGTGTGTGTGTGTGTGTGTGTGTGTGTGTGTGTGTGTGTATTTTTTGCCATCACACTCAGCATGGTGCGAGATAGAAACAACAAATGCCACAGGGTGGTGTGCGGTTTTGGATCAGTACTCATTTTTCAGACTGCCAACCAACCATAGCCCAGCAGACAGTGCAATTGCACTAGCATTGTTGTGGCAATTGTGCTTAGTTTACTTCAATTGTGATTCTCACTTTTTGTATACATAATCAGATTGCCAATCTCAGTGCCACCTGCTAATAAAATTGGACTAGTTTCATAATGAAGGAAAGCTGGTTAAATACCTTTGAACTTTATTGCATGAGCTAGCACCAATCGCCCACAGTGGCCCGTGTCTTCAAGGAGTGAACAAATAGTTTATGTACTCACAGCTCTGAATGAAGATTGGTATGAAAGCTAACAATGTTCTTAGTCTTTTTCATGTTCATACTGATGACTTGGTACCTGAATTATTTGGTGAATTGTTACCTTTATTCCTTCCTTTCTCTGAAAGTGGGCAATGTTTCGCACACGTGTAATATGGACAGACTAAGTCTTCTTCCTTTCTATAGTTACTGGCATGAATTTGCTGGGAATCAAGTGCTACTTGTTTTATTTAATTGTAGAACACTTTGTAAACAACAGCCTACATAAATTTTGGTTTTTAACTTCAAATTAATCTCCATAATACCATCCAATAGAGCTTCCACATATACCAAACTATGGTTTTTTAAATCTGCCTTGAATCATCAGTATCTGCTTTCACATAACAGCGTAACTGGGAAACATCTTTTTTTGATGTTGCAGGTACAGCCGAAAGATTTTTTCGAATTATAACTGATTTTGTCTCAGCATCTTCAAAGTGGATGTAGTGTCGTCTTTCCAGTGGAGGAATAAAAATCAAGGGTAGGGTGGGAGGGTTGGGGTGCTGGAGGTGGTGGTGATGGTAACAACATGTATATCAGCACTATTTATGAGTGTTTTATAACATCAGGAATCTTTTGTGGCTACTAGCATTTTACGATAGTACCACTTTGTTCCCAACACAGTAACATCAAAAGAGAATTTTCACCACCGCTTCTGTTAACTGTCAATGCAATTCATTTCTTCAACAAATATTACCACAAAAAATTGTCATTCGAATGAAATCCCAGTATACCACAAATAGCATTCAAAAAATGAACAAGTATTTGATGCAAAGTGATTTTTTCATAGTTAACTTACTTTGACTCTTCACAACAGCATTTCAAAGATCAAATGACTGTTCACAAATTAAAACAAGATCACGATACATGGCATGAACACAAATAATTACAAAATTGGCAAAAGAAACGTGCAGTATACTGAGTAACTGGAAGCCTGTTTCACAAACACACTTTATTTCATCCACCACATGTTTCTCTAACACTTGCCAGAAAGTACGGAACTAAAACAAATAATTTAAGATGAAAAACGCTTGCAGTATTTTATAAACACAGCCACAGTGTCAAGAATGACATCAAATAAATGGCAAAGGGGAGTACAAAAGCTGATAATGTTCCTAGCAATCACAATGCATGTGTTCTCACTTAACCAAGGCTGGGAAAAGGACAAATTTAATGAAGAAAAATATTAAAAGCAAGAAATTATATCAAATACAAGTAATTTCATCAGAGAGGGAAAGTAAACATAGCCTATTAAAGAACAATACGACAAGTTTTTAACTAAAACTGATTTCATGAATTTAACACTTTATTCTGAATTACTTAAAAAGTTCCAGTCTACAGACAGACAATACCCTGCTAGAAAAGTAAAAAAAAGTACTGAAAACACAAAGGCTAATGGTTCCAGTTGGCTAAGTTCTATACCACAGTGACATTGTTTATTCATTCTCCAAACTTACAGGATACTCTTAATTAAAAGTATGCAATTAATTTTAAAATACGAAAACTGGGAAAAATCACAGAAATAATAAATTATTTTAGTGTTTCCATCACATATTTACAACAACCACCAGTCATTGTACTGTCATGATGAAAAACACTTGACATTCAAAATACTAGTTTACAAAAGGACAATTACAGCCACAAAGCAAAATCAGTAGTATCAATATTTTGCATGAATTTCGAAAATAGTGCATTACATTAACATCTGCTTCTTCATTAACCACTAATGCAATATAAGATGTTTGATAGTGTCAAACCAAGTTCAGAGAATGCTGCAAGAATAAATGTGAAACCTATTGTTGTTCTGCATTTAATTTTATCATTCACATTAGGCACAATTCGCATTTCCATACACAGAATCTCTTACACATACACACAGTTTTAAAACCATGAGTTTATGGAAGCAACCACAATGATCTCAAGCAATGTACACAAATGCAAACATTTCCAGATATCACACGTTTTTCACAGTATGCTGTGAAAACTGGCCTTATTACTGAACAATCAGACATTGTGTATCGATTTTTCTTCACAATTATAACTGAACTTCATTGCTTTTATTCAGTCTTCATTTAACTGTTACAGGTCATCATCACCATCTTCTTGGAAAGTTCCTGGCTGGCTTCCACTATTCCCTCCTTGTGATGGATTACCTGGGTTAGAACTCGGGAATCTGAAAAACGAAATGGCTTTTCAAAACAGTTCACAGAGGTATCTCTATCTTTAGAATCATTTCATTTACCAAATCACTAAGTCAGCCCAACACTTCAAACATCTTGTGTAAAACCCTCTCCCCTGTAAATGGCCCGACCACTGCAATTCCACATAAAAATTACGCAACAATACAATTAAAGTGCTTCCTATTTAACATGCTTGTTACTCATATGACAGTAGCACGTTTTCAAAAAGATTTGACAGACACACAAAACCTAGTTATAACAGGTAACAACTTAATAGGTAACACCACATAAAGACACTATTGGCTATTGTTAATAACCAAACAAAGGAAAACACCTATTTAGAACTGAACACTAATACTGCCACAAACCCAATGTAATGCAAAAACTAACTCCAACACAGATTGTCTGGCAGTAGCATACTTCACGTCCCATTGGTAATTTTATCTTTCTCTGCCGATTACCTACCATGCATATATTAATAATACCTACAACTAAACACACAAACACGCAAATAAGTTCTTATCTCTGGTGCGTGTTCAATTCGAATAACTATGGAGAAAGGAGCTTAAGAGGGCAGCAATAAGGATGAGCTGGAGCTTGGTGGAAAAATAATAATAGTATTTCAACTGCAATATAATCCCAGACAGCAACACTAAACCTTTAACATTAAATTAAGCTATTACAGCTACCCCCCCCCCCCCCTTCAATACCAAACATTCCCTTCTCTGCACCCTAGACTACTACTGCTCCCATTTACAAAAAATTCAAATTCAGAAGCATCCCTCGCCACCCAGCCACAAATGTGTCAATACTTTTGCTAACTTCTTGAATTAGCAGCCAGAACTTCAAGTTGTCACACTATTTCAAACATTCCACCTGGCTGTCATCCTCAATACTTTGCTCTGCCAAAGCTATGAATTTCTCTAGTGAAGCACTAAAGATTCTCTCTACTGATATCTTCCCCCACACCACCTATGCAGCCTTTCATTGCCCTCCTGACCACTATTACAGCCTCATAAATACCATGACATTCCCCACTGGCCAGCCATTCTCTCTCTCTGATCTTGTTAAGCATTGTGACATCTCACTTCAACATAGACCTAAAGGACAGAACACAGCCACAGGAAACCTAAATAAGGATAGCCAGCATGACAGTCTAATGCCTGAACTACTCAATATGTATGGTGAGGTCTGTGCAAGAAATCAGTCTCATATTCCAGATTTCATCCAATCCTTTTTTCCTTGCGTTCAACAAACAGTTTTGTTCCTAAAAACACAAATACATTTATTTCACTTATGGTTGACAGTGTTTGAAGCTTTTGTGTGGTACATAACTCATTGCCATCCTTTTGTACTGATACTTTTCAGTATCTTTTTTGTACCCTTTACGATGACGGCAATTTTTTAATATTAAAAATACATCATAAAACAGGTTGAGGACAAATTAGCAATATTTATACAAGGTGTACAACTTTGCTTCTGCCGTTTTTCCCCCCCAACATTTGAGGCTTTAATGAAACAAATTGGTCACACATGTATCATTCAAAGTATTTTCCATCACTGGCCACTACTTTCTCCCCTCTTTTGGGCAGTGTACGAATTCCGCGCCGAAAAAATTGTTCATCTTTTAAAGCGATCCACAAATCGATCCAATTTGTGATTTCTTCATGAGATCGGAAGTGTTGGCCAGCCAGGCCATGCGCCATTGATCTAAACAGGTGATAGAAGGAGCAATGTCTGGAGAATACGGCGGGTGGGGTAGGGCTTCCCATTTTAATGTTTCCAAATACGTTTTGACCTCTTTTGGATTGTGGGGTTGAGCATTGTCGTGCTGGAAAATCACTATCATGCCTCTCACTGTATTGCAGCCATTTGTCTTTTAATGCTCTGCTCAAATGCATTAATTGTGTCTGGTAATGAACACCTGTGATTGTTTCACTTGGTTTTAACACCTCATAGTACTTTACACCGAGCTGGTCACACCAAATGCAGAGCATGATCTCTGAGCCGTGAATATTCGGTTTGGCCGTCGACGTGGAAGCATGACTGGGATATCCCCATGATTTTTTGCGTTTAGGGTTATCGTGAAGAACCCATTTTTCATCCGCGGTCACAATGTGATGCAGAAATCCCTTCTGTTTTTGCCTCTGAAGCTACTGATCACAAACACACAAACACTGTTCAATGTGTCTTGGTTTCAGCTCACATGGGACTAAGTTCCTTCTTTCTGAATCATGCCCATAGCCTTGAGATATTTTGAAATGGCTTGCTGTGTAGCTCCCATTAATCGTGCCAATTCTTCTTGAGTTTGATGCAAGTCTTCACTCAGCAATCTCTGCTATTCTGCATCTTCGAAAACATTCTCTCTTCCACCACTATGCTGGTCTATGACGTTAAAATCACCGTTCCTGAAGCACTGAAACCACTCACGACACGTTTCTTTACTAATAGCGTCTTTACCATACGCACTTGTGAGCATTTGATGAGACGCAGCTGCTGTTTTCTTCATATTGAAACAAAACAGTAACACCTCCCGTAAATGACGAGAATTAGGGTCATAAACTGACATTTTCAACCTAGAACAACTTTATGATGCAGACACAAATAGACTAATGTTTTGATGAGGTTATGTTGACCGATGTCCAACTAACTGCCCGACATCTGTGATCTGTTTCTTTTGACTGCTACTTACCGTTGTTGCCACCTATCAGCAAATGGCGGAAGCCAAGTTGTACACCTTGTAAGTGTAAAAATCTCTTCATTCTAGTGCCTGTTCCCATGTGTTTGCAATAAAATGTACACCCGTGAGAGGATTTACATCATCTGCTAATAAAATGCTTTTTCTTGTTTAGTTTTTCACGTTTTCACATACAATGACAACACATGTATATGTTCTGACACCAATGTAGTAACATACTGAAGCTGAATTGGCACTAACGACTGAAGAGTGTGTTATATGCTGCATTCCACAATCTCTGCTATTAAAATGTGTCAAAGTCTTGTTTTGTTTAAGGCATGGGAGAATAGTGATGAAAAGTTATGTTAATTAAACTAAAGGAAAGATTATAGTTTAATACAAGTAGCTTAAGTTATATACCATCTTTTGAATATGTAATGAAAGTCTTATTTAGACCTAAGTACGACTTTTCTTACAATTGCACAAGCTGTGTACAGCCTATATTACTTGTATAACTGTGAATGCAGAAACAAAATATATGGCACATTTAATGTCCCCTCAATGAGTTCATCAGAGACAGAACACACACAAGAATTTTGGGGTGGGTTGAAAGGGACTTAACATTTGAATCATGATCCTTTTTGTCCATTTAATAATCAAAGACTTACATATTTTCAGGAGAAGATAAATGATGGACTGCCAAATTTATCTTTGTGGCATCATCTGAGACAGAGAAATAGGAAAAAAACAGAGATAAGGAAAAAACCTCTAAAGGTAATGAAATGTTACAAGGTAGAAGAGGTATGCTAGTCTGAAGCAATCTGAGTCCATCTCCTCTCGAGTCTAGACTGCGAAGGGTGGTCAGTTTCTACACCGGACTAGCAGTCAGTATAGAAAACAGGCTTGATGTTTCAGCCACAGTAGGTGAAAAAGGTAACATACTGGGGTAGGGAGAGCAGGGGGGGGGGGGGGGGGGTAAAAGCACTGAACGATTGAAAATACCATGGTGATGAACTTCAAATAAAAATATACGAACCACTCTCTGCTTCAGTGTTTACCACAAATAAGTGAAGTTGGGACACCAAAAGGATGTAGGCCACTAACAGAGCTATCCTGATGACAGCAGAGCATTCCTTTCACCTGAAGATACGACCATACCAAACATGTATGGTTGATACATAGATGGCAAAGGATATTAGATTCCCTTAGAGGAAGGCTAAGGGAAGATCACCATGCAGTCCTGGACACCTTTATTGTAAGTAGGACAATAATGGAAATTCCTGGATGGAATAATATGTAATATATAGGAAAAGCAATCCCTCAGCTTTAGCAGACTGATACATGGCATACAGACATGTAATGTAAGACAGTACTAACTGGCTTTCGAGCTCCAGATCATCTGTCAGGAGTTTACACATTCACAAAGGATGGGGAAGCAAGATAGTGTGAAGCACATGTTGCAAAGAGAGATTTAAGACAAGAGGGAGGTGTGTGTGTGTGTGGAGAGAGAGAGAGAGAGAGAGAGAGAGAGAGAGAGAGAGAGGTGTGGGGGAAGTAGGAAGGAAGGGACAGACTGAGTGAAACAGACAAAACTATGAGATAACTTATCCCTTGATCCTTTGTGTGTGAATACAGAACTAGCCCCCAGAGAGGAAGGACAAAAAAAATCCCAATGGATTCTATTGTTTCTAAGAATCAGGAAAACAAAGAGACAGGAGAGGTAGACATGAGAGAGGGGTAAATGGTAAAGGAAGGAGAACTGCCCCATCCACAAAGCAGCTGGAGGCACCCAGGACACGTTATGCAATCAGATACACCACAAGGGGGGGCAAAAAAAAAGAAGGGAAAAAAAAGGGGGGGGGGGATGAGAACAATGGCAACGTGTCTGCCGGCCAATGACAGATGTAAAAGAATAAGAAGAATTAAAATCTGAGAAGGAAGAGAGTTGTGATACGGCAGTAGACAATCTGTTCAGGGCAAGAGGCAGTGGGAAATAGGTTAGCAGAGGTTTAGGGCAGAGGGTTTGCAAATGTACAGTACATGCTGGGGACTCAATTCACCCTTGGTGTAGTTCAGAGACACTTGTACTAGAAGGGAGTATCCAAATGACATTCATACTAAAGCAGCTGTTGAAGTAATTTGTGGCATGGTGTGCTGCATTTTTAACAAGTTCAAATGGCTCTGAGCACTATGGGACTTAACATTTGAGGTCATCAGTCCCCTAGAACTTAGAACTACTTAAACCTAACTAACCTAAGGACATCACACACCTCCATGCCCGAGGCAGGATGCGAACCTGCGACCGTAGCGGTCGCGCGGTTCCAGACTGAAGCACCTAGAACCGCTCGGCTTCTAACAAGTGGACAGCACACTCTGCAGTTGCAAATAGAAAGTTTGGTACTTAGTCATGCTCACGTATGATACTGCACAGTAATTGCGGCTGACTGTATGTAGGTGGTTCATATTGGCCACAGTGAGCCATTCCTTGTTCCAAGCCTCCAGAAGCTGAAACTGTAGGGTTGACCGTAAGTAGGAACCTGGTATACTTATCTTCTGAGTTTCCATCAACATAGCTTCCTTTACTTACTGGTCTACAAGATCATACCCAAGAATCGCTACATGACCTATGTCGAAAGGTATCCAATTAAAATCCCATTATCATGGGGACGAGAAACAAGGAGTGTGTATGGTCAAAATCTAATTCTGTGGAGAGCATCGGCTTCAAACTGGCTGCTTAGAGTATCATTCCAGATTTGAAACTGTTCAGGAATGCAAGTGCAAGTATAATGAAGGCCTAATAGCAACTAATTCTGCTGAAAAATTAACTACAACCAGAGTGTATCGTCTGATTAAATTACTTGACAACTGACACTTCATGTGTTGGAGATGTCTTCCTCCAAACAGAGCACTCAATGCTGTGCCCGAACTGTTTGCCATTGCCAAACTGTCACAACAAACTGTCAGCTCACTTACAATTCCTTGTCTGGCATTTTTTTCTTCTTGGGCTTGAATTCCAAATACTGGATCCAGCTCTTATTTGGCATTTCATCACACATGATAAACACACTCGGAACACCACACACAAAACAATGGCAACTAAATCACACACATTTCGTACACAACACTAAACAAAGACTACTGGATTCTTTTGTACAAGATGTGATTCAACTCGACATATTCAAATATTATCATCACAGAGATTGGCTTGCAGAAGGTAAACTTGGATAGGACAAGTGCTTCTAAGAGAGGGTCAGATGTTTTCTGCATTACTGGAGAAATGACTGAGGAAGCAGAATGCATTCAGTTTCAACTGGTAATTCTTTTTAATATGGCAAATATGTGGTAACCATGTCAACTAAGCATCAAATGAAAGTAAAAAAGAAAAATAATCAGACTCTTACCAAAATGAGCCATCCATTACAAAGGTGAAATTCAGGATGTAGATGAACAGGTGTGTGTAAATAGTAGATGCACAGTTGTGTGTAAACGGAAGTGCATACCACATCTTTGTAGTGGAAAACTGAAACCGATGACAGCCCAGGACTGTGCTTTCCTGATGGCACTTTGCAGCTGGCTTTCAACAACATCCATGGATGAAGAATTGTAGTAAATACAAAAGTTGTCTACATATTGGGACAGTGAGACCATAGGCCCCACAGCCTCTACAAGCCATTAATTACAATCAGAAAAAGGGCCACACTCAGTATGGACTCAGTGGGTCTCCATTCTCCTGTATATGGAGAGTGCTAAAGATCATTACAACACTGGCTTTAACCACGCAGAGAGATAGAAAACTCAAAAAATAATCTGGAGGGGAGGGGACTTATAAATTCCACTCACACAGTGAGGTAAAGCCACATAATTTCACAGTACTTCCTTAAGTCAAGAAAACAGTAAGTGAGGTGTTGGCAACATGCAAAGGCTGTCCTTACAGCAGACTCCAGTCAACTTTTTAAGTCAGTTGGCCCCTCTAAATCTACACTGAATGTTGTACAAAGAACCCCTAATCTCAAGAGTCACACATAACTATCAGTGCACCACACAGTCGAGCAACTTACACAGAACATTAATGAGGTTGCTGGGTCTATGGCCATCCATTTCACAAACACAGTTTCAAAACTGGGACAATCGTACTTTTCCTCCACTAGGATGGGAACACACCCATACATCAGATATGACTGAAGTCCCAAGTATGTGGTGTCAGTAATCCACAGATTCCACCAGGATAAAACACCCCATTGTAACCAAGGACCAAAGCACTGAGGAGCTCCCATTCACTGAAAGTAACATTATATGGTTCCAGACATTGAGCAGTGAAAGACAGGTTCTTATCTTCTACCCTAGATAGAAAGCTGAGTAGTAGTCATTGGATGCAGATGCTTGAGCAATGTACACCACAAAGCTTTCTGTGGTAATAGTACATTCAGAATCAATATTGCTAAATTCGAGGATACCCCAGAAATACTGATTACTAGTCAGTGACAACAGATAAAATGAAACTTGGCCAATAATTGTGAACGAGAGGTATGGGTTCCTACAGTAGCAACACATTTCCCTATGTTCGTTCTTCTGGTGTTTTGTAAAGTAGTGTGGGCAGGTTGAGAGCCTTTTACAGGCAATGAGGTTTTCCACTAAAGAGGCAAAGTTTATATTGTTGGAGCATCCACAGGCTATCTTTAATTGTCTTAGTGATTTCCTATGTCCAAAACGAGCCTGGTTTCTGACAATATGTCGCTGAAGAAAGGGGACTTGCCAATACTGCTGCTTTTAGTATTGAAGTAGTTGTCTCTCATGTGTTGAAAGAATGCTAATTGGCTCCATCGTCGGGAGTGCTCAGTTGGGTAACTGTGGGTGGGTCATGACAATCGGGGAATCACTGCTCTCTGAGAGCAGTCATGTACCGTCCACTGGAATTATGGGAGAAAGCTGGGACTACAATCGAGGGATTGATGGCTGTATACTTTTCAAGTGCCACTCTAAAATGAGTTTTTGTGATTACTTGTTTCGTCAGAGTACCTATGTTAGTTGTTCTAACACCACCACAATGCACTGTGCATTTTGAAATCGCCCAAGAAATAGGGAACGGTAGCTGATGGATCAAGTCGGATATCTTCTGATATGTCAGCACTCTGTCTGGACAGAGAGCAGCATTACACTGAATAAAACCCACAGATGCCACACCCAAACAGCCATATATTAGCATACACTAGCTAATGCCATTGCAGAGCAACCCTTATTTTTGAAACAGGCATGGCAATTACTAAGGTTAGAGGTATATGTTCTTGCACAGTTTTAACTCTGGTTGGGGACTATCTGGTCGTGTATCAAGAAGCTATCCTGCAGCCTGTAACTCTTGCCTCCAATGAGCCCATGTCGAGCCAAGAGGCAACATTGATCTGTTGAGAAGGTTCAGAGGAAGGTAACCCTCTGCTGGGCATGGATGCCAGATGAGCAAGACTTTCTACATGTTGGCGTAGTGGGAACAGAGGTACTGGGAGTCCTCGACCACCTCACACGCACGTCCATCTGGGTCTTACATTGAGGAAAAAGCAGATGACTTCTCCTTTATCATAGATGGAGGATTAGTAACCATGTTTGCGAAGTTTGTGGTCATTTGAATTGGATGGAGGCATACATATTCTTTCTTCAACTCAGAACAGGAACAAGGTCCGCCACATATAGAGGTACTGGTGTTGTGTGCTGATGTGCCAAAAAACATTTGAAACACTGCTTGGGTGGTGGAAAGTGAGGCTTTAAATCACAAAGTAGACCATTACTTTGATCTTTTCAGATAATCCATCCCTTTGAAAGCCTAAGTGAAGGCTGCAGTGCCCACTTTTATTCTTTTGCTCCCACTAGACATAGCAAACGAACCATTTTGTTTTTCATCTGCATATGTGAAATCTCAATGAAAAATATATCCTTGATCATGTTGGGGCTGTTTGGTTGGTGACGGTGACAGATGTCACCGAGCTTCTTGCAGGAGAGCAATATCTGCAACTGAGCAGGTACCGCTGTTATAATAGGAACTCAGTCATTGAGTATTTTGCTAATGAGCGCTACTTCCCAGAATTTTTCTTAAATATGTTCAACAACGAACAATCTTTTTACTCAAAAAGGCTCACCACCAACTCGGGTGCCAGCTAGGTGTTGATAGAAGTATTTCTTGACATTTCTATTACATTTACTTTCTTCCCATTGCGTGGTAAGTGGAGGGAAAGCTACTGGAGTGCACCTTTCTGCACTGAACTGACTTGTTTTGCCTGGTGAGGCTGCTGGGCCTTGTGATTACCAGCACACCGAAATCTGGTGTACCATGGTGCCAACTCACTCTGACCAAACTCATCTTGTCGCAACAATGGCTGCCTGGCACACGATACTGTTGCTCAGAACTGATGTGTCCCAGACACAAGACGCACATATGTCTTGGCATGTATGGTGAGTTTGCAGCTCTAGTACCAACAGTGTATTTCTTACACTGTTGACCACAAGCAAAAAGTGGAAAAGGCAGCAGAAAGCTCATGTACTCTTCTACATGATCACACTGGACCAAAAATTCTTACCCAGGATACATCACACTAGTATTTTGTAACTCTGCCTATAAGACTCAATTTGATACAGAAGAAATTCCATAACTTTCTTCAGGTAGAGTGAAACCTCACTTTTACAATTTTCAAGGTACTTAAAAAAAATTGTGTAAAATGGGGGAAATGTAAAATGTGGTAAATAACGTTTTAAGCCGTAGAAGTTTTGTATAGGATTCCCCCCTTGCATTTTTGCACTGTAAGTGCACAATAGGCATCAAAATACTTGTAAAGGACTTTATTATCGGATAAAAGTTTATTATCTAATGAAAACTGCTGATGTAACGGGAGCTGATAACTGTCTGGGAAATAGAAATGTCTGACTAAATTTCGCAAGTCATAATCGATGTTTTTGGCAAGCTGGCAGCTGCCATTTATTCATTAAATAATGAAACACTGCACGAGGTATGTATTTTTTCACACTAAGCACAATGTGGTTCGAGAATTTTTCCTCCTTGTTAAATGGAAATATTTACGTTAAGTATTTTTGTGGCATTTGCATGTATGTTGTTCTGCGTCTCTTGCACTGTATTCGTCTTTTTGAGGTTATCACGTACTGTGCCTCCTCAGTTATGCAGATAAATCTCTCTCTCTCTCACACACACACACACACACACACACACACACACACACACACACACAAACACACACACACACACACACACAAAAATCACGTACATTGTTTAAGTAACATCACAAAAAATACGTATGTAAATACTGCATCTGACAACAAGAATAATTTCTCGAAACACGTTTTGTCCTGCATGAAAAAGTACACAATTTGGTGCTGTGTTTAAACCAGACAGGTGTAAACTTGTGCTACAAGTGGCTAATCAACTAAACACGCTAAATATGATTCAATAAAGGTGTAGCAATGATCACCACAGTTACGAATTTGCATATGTGGAGTAGAGAGGGTTTGGAAATGGTTGCGATTGGTCAGGATATATTTATTCCAATGAATCTTTACCACCCAGAAGTGGTATTGGGAACTCTGAAATCCGATTTTGGGAGCACCACGTAAACGGTGAGCTAGTTACTCTCAGCCACTACGCCAAGTGGAGCTTGGCAGCGGCAAGAGATACTGCACGAATTGCTCCAACTTTTACACATTCTCCACTCCAAGTCAGAGCAGCGGAGCACCCTGGTGTAAAGAAACTTAACCACGTAATGTTTGTAAGCACCACTTGACGGCCGACTTCATGCCAACGTCATTTTACGTCAAGTTTTTTCTCCATGAACATTTTTTCATAAAGCATAAACTGCAGGAAAATTATAAATATGTTACCGCAAATTTAGGTACGAGTTAAGATTGTGGACATGAGAAATTTGATGGGAGCGATAAAAAATGTCGTAAATTGTGGGAAAACGTTAATTCCAGGAATGTGAAAGGGGGGTTATACTGTATGTCTACCCAGCTGAAGCCACTCATTGATGATTCCATTACAAAGATCTAGAAGTTGCAGCCATGTTGACTGATATGTTTCATCAGCTGTTTCAAATAGTCACTTTCTATGGGATTAAGATGGGCGATTAAGTGAGCCTGTCCGGTTGCGACAAGGTACCAGTATGTTCATAAAATGAGCATTTGTGCATACCTGTGAACACAGATATTGTCTACAAGTATCAGAATGTCCACAGCATACCCACCATGAAGATGTAGAGAAAGGGCAACCCTGTCACTGAGAATATTCACACAAATATCCCAGTTACGTTCATGGTAACCTCACTGCAGAGCCCAAAGACACCACACAAAAAACACCTCTGAACATCACTGACCCACCTTCAGCATGAATGACACTGCACTATGGGTTAACACCACACTGGGACATCAGTGCATGCCTTGTATCATTTGGAAAATGGCAAAAATCACAAATCATCATCTCCAGAGAGCAGCTGTCCAGTTTCTGTAAATTTTGGTCTACTGAAGGTGTGTAGCTTTATGTGGTGCTGAGAGCAATGGCCTATTGCAAGGTACCCGACTGAAATATTCACAGTACGCAGTGTCCTTTACAATGTTCATTTGGAATTTGAGGACAAGGACCTGCATGCACTGACAGCAGAAATTCCTGTCAGGTTTGAGACAGATTGTCATCAATGAGAAATGAAACAACTGTCCGTCTCTGCTCCCTGTTGATTAGGATCTTTTTGTCCTCTGTTATTAATATGTATGTAACACAGCCTACCGGTCCTTTTCGAAAGGAACCATTTGACAATAATTGTCTTAAATGATTTATGAAAACCCTAGAAAGCTAAGTCTGGACAGATGGACAGAGATTTGAACTAAACAGATGTAAATTCACTAATACTATTTTCACTAGAAAATGTTCATCTTTATGAATTTCCCCTTGATGGAAGGAGAAACTACACACAAATTTAGTATCCTTTTACCAATGATAAGATTTTGCTAGAGATCGAACAACTTTTGCAAACAATGCAAAATTTGGACAGACAGTAAGTTCAGTCTTCCTAAGTTCCAATAACAAAGAAGATTTCAGGAGACACACAGACAAATTTCAAATTTCACTTGCTTACAAATATTTTGGTTAGTTTATCGTTTTCTCCAGAACTTTAATTATCCCACGTAGATCCAAAGTACTAATGATTGTGTATATTGTTACACAAGTATGAGCAGCTCAGGAAATATTTTACGTACCTGAAATTCGTTCCAAATCCTCTGGACTGTTGCAAGGTCTGTGCAAACATTTCATACTTGCGGATATCATTGTCCGATACAGATCTTCTTGCAAATCTCATGGCTTCTTCAAAATGAGCACGTGTAATTTCAGGAACTGGATCTTCTTCATCCATCTGCAGTAACAAACATTTGCATAACATGAACGTAATATGAGAAATGACTGGATAGCTTTGGCAATAAATTGCTCAGTTATGTATACAATTATGTACAGATTGTTTTGCTCTCTTCATTTCAGTTCAGCCTGCATCTTCTTGCTAATATATTTCTATTTAAAGTTGTAAATACCACAAGTCAATTATATATGTAACATTCTATTTAACAAGTAAAACATAAGACATTTAAAGAATAAGATACAGAGCAATTTCAAAGTTAATACAATTACACAACAAATGTACTAAATAAACTTTAGTGCAAGACTACTGAATCAGTCCAATATAAAATATACTCACATACGCAATTTTTGATTAATTTCTGAATTTCTCTGGCAGGAATAATTCTTTTCCTCTCAAACATTTTAAACTACCTTTCTAAAGAATTTTTTGGGTGAAGCAATCACATTAGAATTAGAATACCATCACTTTCACAAGAGTATCCATAAACAATGGAGACTGTTTAACACACTGGCAGTGAACGAGGTACTAGAAGTGTGGGTTACATTTTAACATTGAACCCTAAGAACAAGTGACATGTGCTTATTGACAGTCTGTAGTAATTACAATGTTCAAAGGTTGGGAAAACAGCAAATTTTTATTCAAAGCATTTGTTTCACACCCAGGTTGAAGTGTCTCTGACGAAGTTTGTTAAATCATATAAACAGTACAATTCATGCAGTGTGGTTCACAGAAATCAATTATCAAATTTTTTAAAATGATGAAATTTTTGAATAATAGTTTGGAACTAGATCACCTTTCGGGGGTGGTGGGTAGGGAGGAACGAATTTTCAGAACTTGGTTACACAAATGTGAGTTGGAAGGTGGAAACTAAGTTGCAGCTAAAGAAGGCGGAAATGATCATCAAGAACATAATTTTACAAGTTTCAAATGTTGAGGTTTATCTTTCAATTCAGTAACCTGTCCTTTGTAACAGTTATTTCAATACACACACTGAGTACTTTGATGAAACCAATGGAATTCAGGATCCTGTTAATAGATTATTCTCTCTCCAAGCTTTTTGATCCAAGAACTTCCTTAAAAATAAAATCAGAAAAACAGATGTGCTATGACACTATTCCAGAACTTAAGCAGAAAAAAAAAAAAAATCAAACCTAATTCATTACAGAAATAAAGGAGGGGATTGAGAACACTCCTGCACTTGCATCATTATTTGCTTTTCACTTGACACATTGAGAGATTTGTCACATTCAGGATGCTGCATGTAACCATAACCACCTCATGGGTACTTCAACAACCAGCAGGCTATGATGTGGAACAAACAGGAACAACTCTTACTCAAAAACAACAGGGCCACTTTTGTGTCATTCATTTTAATGCACTGCCAACATGCAAATATGTTCGACAAGGAAATGGCTTTTGGGGAAGAGTTAAAGTTATTTCTCGTTGAGAAGTAATCCTAAAACAGGGTGTATACGGGGACAAGGAAAAAAAATTCCCGGATTATTCCCGGATTTCTCCCGGATATCCCATTTAAAAAATATGCTCTTTCCCGGGCGAAAATACACTTTCTCTGTGCTAAGTGACAGTAGGTTTTCCGTAGATTTTCCCTCGGAACTGTAAAACTTATCAATCCATTGAATGGTTAACGTTTTATATAATCGCGTAGAACTTCGCGGAAAAAAAAAGACGGAGCAGAGAAGTTTTGGAGAGACTTTTAATTAAAAAAAAGGAGAGAAGTTTTGGAAAGACCTTTGATTTGCAGCAACATATACGCTGCATAATTTCGTATTACAAAAGTATTAATTCGAATTGCACCAAACACAGCGCGTTAGTTTCCGGAGCGTTGCAACCGAGGTTGCGATGTCCTTTTGTAAGCGAGTCATATCTCAAGCCACGAGATCTCGCCAGCCGATGACAGCAGCTATTCAGAGCATAGGACACGTGTTATAGTCAGTCAATAGCAAGATTACTGGTTACATAGCGCGAACACACAAGAGGAAAAGTTAACGGTTTACATTAATGTACACAGTACCGTATATCTACAAGAAAAGCTAAGCTTTCACATATAATATTGATCTCTAAGATTAACACGCTACAATAGAAGCTACGCTTTCACATGTATTATTGATATTTTTTTGCGTGTGTTATACTTTAAGATACATCACACAAATGTGCCAGTAAATTTAAAATTATGACATAAATGCCTCGGCTCGAAATTCTTGTAAGTGCCTGGTCCTCAAACTATTCAGTTTCGAACGATCTGTGATTTAGATATCCATTCCACTTTCTCACACGTAACATAATTCATCTTGCGTAAAAAGAAATTTGCTTTGAAAGTAACGCTTTTCTAACGACCGTTCGCAATATTGTTAGAAATAGGTTCGATTTACCAGTTGCCAGAGAGCGCCAGAAAACGCATTATTGTGCGTGTGCAACTGCAGTGGTGTAGGAAGCCCGCATGTTCGTGTGTATAAAGCACTAAGAGAGCTCACATTACACCAAAAAAGAAACAGGGCATCAGAGGATACTCCAAAGAGCATCGAAATTTCCTAAACCGTACTAAAATGCATAATTCGGCTTGAAGTGCAAATTGGCTTTTTCCAGATTCACAATGAAGTAGGTTCCATCTGATATTAAGCTTTTCAGTGTGGTTTTTGGGATGTAAATTTTCTTGGAGTACCAGTACTCTACGATCCCATGTTTGGTTCTTTATCGTGGCATAATGCCATACATGGCAGATGATGATAACGTGCACTTGAAATTCACACAATACTGTAGAATGAAACACTTCGTTTCAAATAAAATGATTGCCTCAGCGGAATTCCTTTAGCAAACTTGCAAAAATAATTTCATTCTTCTACAAGGCAATTAATATGCTTGACTGCTACTAACTCTGAAAAAAATCAGAAAACTGAAATTAATAATATATTTTTGCCCTCCGTAATTATGTGAATGTATTTTAATTCACTTGACAGCTCCCGGCCATAGATATCCGTTTTGTTTTCATTTGACGTGGGAGCTGTACACGAAGAGAAGCAGCGAAATCACGTAAACACGGGTCACGTGGAGGCTAACCCCCTCCCCACTACAACTCAGACAACTCTGTGCAAGCGCGAATCTCGCATCTATGGCGCGCGGGAAAAATTTTTCTCGTTTGCATCTGGCTGCTTGCAGCTACTACCGATACAGCTAACAGCCAAACTACAAGTAGCGCCGTAGCGAGAAGCGGGAGAAGGTACTGCTTATACGCGAGTCAAACGGGCATGCGCAACAGACCGCTAGCAACTGGTCAAACGAACCTAATGTGAAAAGTTGTGGGAAAAAAAAAATGGTTCAAATGGCTCTGAGCACTATGGAACTTAACAGCTGTGGTCATCAGTCCCCTAGAACTTAGAACTACTTAAACCTAACTAACCTAAGGGCATCACACACATCCACGCCCGAGGCAGGATTCGAACTTGCGACCGTAGCAGTCGTGCGGTTCCGGACTGCGCGCCTAGAACCACGAGACCACCGCGGCCGGCAACAGTTGTGACGCCATGCTCATAGCAAGCAGTTTATTGTTACGAAGAATTAAGAATTATAGTCTGCGCCCTACGGCCTTTGCCATACTTTTGCTATCTGCAGACGCTTGTGCGTGCACGGTGTTTTGTTGTAAATTGCACATTTCCTTTGCCACTAAAGTTTTATTTTTTCCCTCTCATTTATATTTTATTGCTGCAGTATCCTTCTCCAGTAGCACGATACAATAACATTCTTTGCTAGAGAATCAATTCTGCAGTCAAAATTACAAAAATTTAACTGAAAGCTAAAACAATGAAAAATTCCCGGAATTCCGAAAAATTCCCGGGTTTTTCCCGGTTTTCTCCCGGATGAAAAAATTCCCGGGTTTTTCCCGGATTTCCCGGTTGTCCCGGGTCGTATACACCCTGTAAAATGTAAGTGAATATGTTAGCATATAGAGTTACCAGTCCCCCATTTATTGCTGAGTACTTGCTAATTTGCTAACTGATGTACAATCTATGCAGTGTTTGCCTCTGCAAAATAATGTTTTTGCTGTTAGTTTTCTGTTTTCTCTGTTCGGGATGCAGTGCAATATACCTCTCTAGCCATCCTGACTGGAGTTTTCCTAAGTTGTTAAGGTGAATGCTAAGATAGTTCCTATGATTAGGCCATGGTCACCTTCCTGCCTTATCTTTGCCTAATCCTGTCCTACTTTATGTTTTGACCTAGTGAATCAGTAACTAATGAAAAGAGAAATGTCATTTTTGCAAAAAGGACACGTTCTCTGTCTGAAAAGCAAAGCCAGGAGTGATATACATGTGATAATGTGGCTTAATGTAACTGTCTCATATGCTAGTATGAAATCCAGGCACAGATGTAATGAAACAGTAAACCCAGATGATGTAATAGACAGTGTAGACTGAAACAGGTGCTGACACACGAGCCAGTTAACAATGTAATATTTGGGACACGAAAAAAAAATTATGTTATTTTATGACTGATTTTTGTATTATTTTCTGCTCCAAAAGCTGTTTCCTTCTCTAACATATTTCTGTAAGTTGGCAGTGCGCTATAAATAATGACACAAAATTGGTGCATTCATTTATGATTAAGAGTGTTTCTATTTGTTGTTTTATGTCAACAATAAAAATTTGTCTCTCAATTATATTGTATTTATTGGACATTACACCTCACATATATTTGGTACACTTGCTCAAGGATAATAAGTTTCTAAACCATCTGAATATACAGAACATTCAGCTATAACTTCAAACAACATTTGTGTATCTGTATATTTTGTAACATCACTATTTAAACTACTAGTACTTAAAGCATATGTAGGATTTATGCCTACATGAAGACTTAGCTGAAAATTTGTATCATCGAGTCTAATACTGTACCCAGCAGAAGCAATATCAGCCTTTTCTATTAAATTATTATATCCAGATGAATCTCCATTGGTTACAGGAGTAACAGCTGCTGTTAATTGTTCCTGAATTTGGAAATAAAAAGAAACCCTTATGCCAATTAATTAAATCCACTCAATTAGAGAAAATAAACTGCACACTAATAAGTAAAAAAAGCTATTGCTATAATTTGCGAGTTTTTCTCCACACTTCACTGTAGTGCGAGAATAGCCACTCTGAACCTATACTGGACCAGAGAAGCCAAACTGCTTCAGCATGACATCAGCAAACTGTGGATGCTAATGTTTCAGTGCCTGTGAGCATCTGATAATGTCTACGTTTCCTTCGGGCATGAAAGTTTCTTTTTCACTAATTCAAGGGGGATCTGCAACCCTTAATAATACACTGCCTGGCAAAAAAAGCAAAACATCCAGATGGGGAAGATGGCACAAAATAAAACTTCACAATTTGAGAGAGTATGTAATGTTACTGCAATGATTACCAAGTCAAGTCAAATTTACAAAGAATTTGGCAGTATGAGCCCATTTATCACTATGACATTACCAACCCCCCTAACCCTTGCCTGGATGCATCCACTGGTTCAGTTGGGAAGGATATCAAAGGTGTGTATCCTCTACTGAGGCAACCTCCCAAAACTGTTGCAAATGGACCTTGATATCCAAATATCCTAGGTACTGGTACCAGGAAAAGAGTATATACGAGTTGGTCCGTTACATGTTCTATGGGTGACAGATCCGGGGGCTCTCACTGTTAGCGGGAATGCAACATGACACACAGTTCATGGACAAAACTGCCATGTGTAGACAAGAACTGTCCTGTTGAAATATGGTAGCAGTCATGGCACCACTCTCAAGTGCAGCCATCTGTGTTATGTTAATGGCAGCCTATGCACGTGACAGTAATCCCTTAGTCCAGCTGCTGTTAAGTCTCTGATCAAAGGTGTGGGACAACAGAACACTGCAGGGAGTCTAACTTTTTCTTAGGTGGCAGAAACAGATGTGACAGGGTTACAGTGATCTGGCGCACAATACAGCAGTCGTCCCTTTTGGTGCTCAGACATGTCCAACTAGAACCTGGAAGACAAGTATGCTTGCCCTAACATTATCACGCAGTCCAACATCGAGCCACTGTAATGTCCGAATGCCCCACGAATCTGGATTGTCACAGTTAACTGCAACTACCAATCATCTATGTATCTGCCAATTGTTTGTACGAAGATACACTGACATCCTACCATGTCTTCTGTGTACTTTACTTTTTTCAGTCAGGCAATGCATTTATAATGCTGAGGCCTGCATTTCAAGATACACATGACAGAACTTCTGCAATCTCAGGATTGATGACATCATCACCATCATCCTACAGCTGAAACAAGAACCTAGGACTTAACACTGCCAGATTTTCATGGATCTTTGTTATAACAGTTGTCAGTCTCGTTGGAAGCTATAGCTCACTTTCAATTAATTCACATATCTACTATCGATATCTTAGTTTGTGGAGTGGAATGTTTGCTTTCAAAATTGAAAAATTCAAGAATGAAATTCACCATTTTTCTTTTTCTTTACCACTTCAAGAGCACTATTAATCACAGACTGATGTTTCATTGCCACATTAGCATGCTTCCATGTATTTCCCTTCAGCTCGTCACTCTGCACATGTATGTTTCCATCCCAAAAACTCTGCTGTTTCATTATCCCAACATACCACTGATTTATCCATGAGCATATAATAATCAACTGATAATTCTCATGCCCTGTAGTTGGCAGCAACTGCACACTTCAAAATTTTCACATCTGAATGTACTACCACTGAGTGAATCAAAGAGTGATAGTTTGACTAGAGGTGCATGCTTCCCACGAGAACTGGATGAAGAGAAGGATACGCACTGTCATGTACTATTTCACGAGAACTGGATGAAGAGAAGGATACGCACTGTCATGTACTATTTAATCTCATGTATTACAGATATTGCACAGGCACCATTCGTGGTCAACCAACACAGCACAACCTGCAGGCTTGACTAGCGTCTGCATTTATATTCAAAGGGTATTAACATTTGTCCACCTCCAAAGTGACAAAATGTATGTCAGTTCCTCATTACCATCACAATTAGATAAGAGTTTTTCACAGTAGTATGATCTTTCTATTTAGGGACAAAGTCCAACCAACCCCTCCCACTGATCTTGTGTCACATCTAGGATAACAGTTCTTCACATGGAAAATGAACAATCATCCCCAGACTTGAGGGAAAATCTAGCCATATTTTCAACAATAGGTAAGTATGAATTAACAATATTAGTAAGCTGCTACCATCAGATTTACAATGTTTATACATGGGAACTGTGGAAAGCCATATTTTAAATGTTATTTTAAAAACTTACGTAATTTTTGTTTCACTTGCTGTTATCCCTTCCACTGAAAGACTTAATATGGGACAACAACCATTATCTGCCAAATGACTGTTGAAAATTAAATTCAATAAACTCTTTTGAAGATTTTATATTTGTATCTTAGCAATGCAAATGGTTGAAAACATAGTGGTAATGAATGAAGGCATTTCCAGCTTTTGGCACTGCTAATGCAGTGCTCAGCATACCATTTTCTAGAAAAACTGCAACCAACAGAGAAGACGATGAACCCTGCTTGAAGATCCTAGAACTGTTGGAAACAAGGGAAAACTGGCAGAAAGGCAGCAACAACAGAATCAAGGTACTACTCTGGGCCATGTAACAATTGCATTACTGACTGCTTCAAAAACTTTCACATCAGAATGACTTATTTCGAAGAGAGAAACAAACACATAGTAAAAACATTATTCATAAGTGGAATGTTTAGTAGTGTGTGGTAAGTGATCCCAATCATACAGCTTAACTTTGATAGTGAATTATGAAAATTTTCATTTAAGAGAAAGATAATGTTGAAAATCCCCACCCCCCTCATGAACCATGGACTTTGCCGTTGGTGGGGAGGCTTGTGTGCCTCAGCGATACAGATAGCAGTACCGTAAGTGCAACTACAACGGAGGGGTATCTGTTGAGAGGCCAGACAAACACATGGTTCCTGAAGAGGGGCAGCAGCCTTTTCAGTAGTTGCAGGGGCAACAGTCTGGATGATTGACTGATCTGGCCTTGTAACAATAACCAAAACAGCCTTGCTGTGCTACTACTGTGAACGGTTGAAAGCAAGGGGAAACTACAGCCGTAATTTTTCCTGAGGGCATGCAGCTTTACTGTATGGTTAATGATGATGGCGTCCTCTTGGGTAAAATATTCCGGAGGTAAAATAGTCCCCCATTTGGATCTCCAGGCGGGGACTACTGAAGAGGACATAGTTATCAGGAGAAACAAAACTGGCGTTCTAAGGATCGGAGCGTGGAATGTCAGATCCCTTAATCGGGCAGGTAGGTCAGAAAATTTAAAAAGGCAAATGGATAAGTTAGATACAGTGGGAATTAATGAAGTTCGGTGGCAGGAGGAACAAGACTTTTTGGTCAGGTGAATACAGGGTTATAAATACAAAATCAAATAGGGGTAATGCAGGAGTAGGTTTAATAATGAATAAAAAAAAAATAGGAATGTGGGTAAGCTACTACAAACAGCATAGTGAACGCATTATTGTGGCCAAGATAGACACGAAGCTCATGCCTACTACAGTAGTACAAGTTTATATGCCAATTAGCTCTGCAGATGACAAAGAAATTGAAGATGTGCGATGAGATAAAAGAAATTATTCAGGTAGTGAAAGGAGAAGAAAATTTAATAGTCATGGGTGACTGGAATTCGGTAGTAGGAAAAGGGAGAGAAGCAAACGTAGTAGGATTGGGGCTAAGAAACGAAAGAGGCAGCCGCCTGGTAGAATTTTGCACAGAGCATAACTTAATCATAGCTAACACTTGGTTCAAGAATCATAAAAGAAGGTTGTATACATGGAAGAAGCCTGGAGATACTGACATATCAGATAGGATGAAGTAGTGAAGGCAGCAGAGGATCAAGTAGGTAAAAAGACGAAGGCTAGTAGAAATCCTTGGGTAACAGAAGAAATATTGAATTTAATTGATGACAGGTGAAAATATAAAAATGCAGTAAATGAAGCAGGCAAAAAGGAATACAAACGTCTCAAAAATGAGATCGACAGGAAGTGCAAAATGGCTAAGCAGGGATGGCTAGAGGATAAATGTAAGGACGTAGAGGCTTATCTCACTAGGGGTAAGATAGATACTGCCTACAGGAAAATTAAAGAGACCTTTGGAGAAAAGAGAACCACTTGTATGAATATCAAGAGCTCAGATGGAAACCCAGTTCTAAGCAAAGAAGGGAAAGCAGAAAGATGGAAGGAGTATATAGAGGGTCTATACAAGGGCGATGTACTTGAGGACAATATTATGGAAATGGAAGAGGATGTAGATGAAGATGAAATGGGAGATATGATACTGCGTGAAGAGTTTGAGAGAGCACTGAAAGACCTAAGTTGAAACAAGGCCCCAGGAGTAGACAACATTCCATTAGAACTACTGACGGCCTTGGGAGAGCCACTCCTGACAAAACTCTACCATCTAGTGAGCAAGATGTATGAGACAGGCGAAATTAACCTCAGACTTCAAGAAGAATATAATAATTCCAATCCCAAAGAAAGCAGGTGTTGACAGATGTGAAAATTACCAAACTATCAGTTTAATACGTCACGACTGCAAAATACTAATGCGAATTCTTTACAGACGAATGGAAAATCTAGAAGAAGACGACCTTGGGGAAGATCAGTTAGGATTCCGTATAAATATTAGAACACATGAGGCCATACTGACCCTACGGCTTATCTTAGAAGCTAGATTAAGGAAAGGCAAACCTACATGTCTAGCATTTGTAGACTTGGAGAAAGTTTTTGACAATGTTGACTGGAACACTCTTTCAAATTCTGTAGGTGGCAGGGGTCTTTCAAATTCTGTAGGTGGCAGGGGTAAAATACAAGGAGCGAAAGGCTATTTACAATTTGCATAGAAATCAAATGGCAGTTATAAGAGTTGAGGGGCATGAAAGGGAAGCAGTGGTTGGGAAGGGAGTGAGACAGGGTTGTAGCCTCTACCCGATGTTATTCAATCTGTATATCGAGCAAGCAGTGAAGGAAACAAAAGAAAAATTTGGAGTAGGTATTAAAATCTATGGAGAAGAAATAAAAACTTTGAGGTTCGCCGATGACATTGCAATTCTGTCAGAGACAGCAAAGGACTTGGAAGAGCAGTTGAACGGAATGGTTAGTTTCTTGAAGGGAGGATGTAAGATGAACATCAACAAAAGCAAAACGAGGATAATAGAATGTAGTCGAATTAAGTTGGGTGATATTGAGGGTATTAGATTAGGAAATGAGACACTTAAAGTAGTGAAGGAGTTCTGCTATTTGGGGAGCAAAATAACTGCTGATGGTCAAAGTAGAGAGGATATAAAATGTAGACTGGCAATGGCAAGGAAAGCGTTTCTGAAGAAGAGAAATTTGTTAACATCGAGTATAGATTTAAGTGTCAGGAAGTCGTTTCTGAAAGTATTTGTATGGAGTGTAGCCATGTATGGAAGTGAAACATGAACGATAAATTGTTTGGACAAGAAGAGAACAGAAGCTTTTGAAATGTGGTGCTACAGAAGAAAGCTAAAGATTAGATGGGTAGATCACATAACTAATGAGGAGGTGTGGAATATGATTGGGGAGAGGAGAAGTTTATGGCACAACTTGACTAGAAGAAGGGATCGGTTGGTAGGACATGTGTTGAGGCATCAAGGGATCACCAGTTTACTATTGGAGGGCAGCGTGGAGGGTAAAAATCGTAGAGGGAGACCAAGAGATGAATACACCAAGCAGAGTCAGAAGGACGTAGGTTGCAGTAGGTACTGGGAGATGATGAAGCTTGCGCAGGATAGAGTAGCATGGAGAGCTGCATCAAACCAGTCTCAGGACTGAAGACAACAACAACAACAATGTTGAAAATGGTAATCCACAAATACCTTCCCCATTGTTGATGTGGTAAAGATACATAGAAAAGTTAATACATAAGAATTTGCTAACAAGGGAACCTCCCCATCACACCCCCCTCAGATTTAGTTATAAGTTGGCACAGTGGGTAGGCCTTGAAAAACTGAACAAAGATCAATCGAGAAAACAGGAAGAAGTTGTGTGAGACTACGAAAAAAATAAGCAAAATATAAAAACTCAGTAGTTCATGTGCAAGATATGCAACATCAAGGACAGTGTGAGCTCAGGAGCACCGTGGTCTCGTGGTTAGCATGAGCAGCTGCGGAACAACAGGTCCTTGGTTCAAGTCTTCCCTCGAGTGAAAAAGTTTAATTTTTTATTTTCAGACAATTATTATCTGTCCGTCTGTCTGTCCGTCCGATGCGAGGTAACTGCGCCATAGTATGGGGACGCTACACCTAAACACTTCTTTGGGAGTGACTATCACATCATCATCATAATCATCATCATCGTCATCGTCATTTAAGACTGATTATGCCTTTCAGCGTTCAGTCTGGAGCATAGCCCCCCTTATACAGTTCCTCCATGATCCCCTATTCAGTGCTAACATTGGTGCCTCTTCTGATGTTAAACCTATTACTTCAAAATCATTCTTAACCGAATCCAGGTACCTTCTCCTCGGTCTGCCCCGACTCCTACCCTCTACTGCTGAATCCATGAGTCTCTTGGGTAACCTTGTTTCTCCCATGCGTGTAACATGACCCCACCATCTAAGCCTGTTCGCCCTGCCTGCTACATCTATAGGTTTCATTCCCAGTTTTTCTTTGATTTCCTCATTGTGGACACCCTCCTGCCATTGTTCCCATCTACTAGTACCAGCAATCATCCTAGCTACTTTCATATCTGTAACCTCAACCTTGTTGATAAGGTAACCTGAATCCACCCAGCTTTCGCTCCCATACAACAAAATTGGTCAAAAGATTGAACGGTGCACAGATAACTTAGTCTTGGTACTGACTTCCTTCTTGCAGAAGAGAGTAGATCGTAGCTGAGCACTCACTGCATTAGCTTTGCTACACCTCGCTTCCAGTTCTTTCACTATGTTGCCATCCTGTGAGAAAATGCATCCTAAGTACTTGAAACTGTCCACCTGTTCTAACTTTGTTCCTCCTATTTGACACTCAATCCGTTTATATTTCTTTCCCACTGACATTACTTTCGTTTTGGAGATGCTAATCTTCATACCATAGTCCTTACATTTCTGATCTAGCTCTGAAATATTACTTTGCAAACTTTCAATCGAATCTGCCATTACAACTAAGTCATCCGCATATGCAAGAATGCTTATTTTGTGTTCACATATCTTAATCTCACCCAGCCAGTCTATTGTTTTCAACATATGATCCATGAATAATATGAACAACAGTGGAGACAGGTTGCAGCCTTGTCTTACCCCTGAAACTACTCTGAACCATGAACTCAATTTACCGTCAACTAACTGCTGCCCGACTATCCATGTAAAGACCTTTAATTGCTTGCAAAAGTTTGCCTCCTATTCCATAATCTTGTAGAACAGACAATAACTTCCTCCTAGGAACCCGGTCATATGCCTTTTCTAGATCTATAAAGCATAGATACAATTCCCTGTTCCACTCACAACACTTCTCCATTATTTGCCGTAAGCTAAAGATCTGGTCCTGACAACCTCTAAGAGGCCTAAACCCACACTGATTTTCATCCAATTGGTCCTCAACTAATACTCGCACTTTCCTTTCAACAATACCTGAGAAGATTTTACCCACAACGATGATTAGAGAGATACCTCTGTAGTTGTTACAATCTTTTCTGTTTCCATATTTAAAGATTGGTGTGATTACTGCTTTTGTCCAGTCTGATGGAACCTGTCCCGACTCCCAGGCCATTTCAATTATCCTGTGTAGCCATTTAAGACCTGACATTCCACTGTATTTGATGAGTTCCAACTAATTTCATCCACCCCAGCCGCTTTATTGCACTGCAATCTATTGACCATTTTTTCCACTTCCTCAAATGTGATCCTATTTACATCATCATTCCTATCCCATTCTACCTCGAAATCTGAAACATTACTGATCGCATTTTCACCTACATTGAGCAACTCTTCAAAATATTCCCTCCATCTGCCCAAGGCATCCACAGGATTCACCAGCAGTTTTCCTGACCTGTCCAAAATACTTGTCATTTCCTTCTTACCTCCCTTTCGAAGACTGTTAATTACACTCCAGAATGGTTTTCCAGCAGCTTGACCCATAGTCTCCAACCTGTTTCCAAAGTCTTCCCACAATTTCTTCTTGGATGCTGCAATTATCTGTTTGGCTTTGTTTCTTTCTTCAACATAACTTTCTCTGTCTACCTGGGTTCTGGTATGTAGCCATTTTTGATACGCCTTCTTTTTCCTTTTACAGGCTGCCTTGACTGTATCATTCCACCAAGCTGTTTGCTTCTTCCTACTTTTACACACTACTGTTCCAAGACATTGTTTAGCCACTTCTAGTACTGTGTCCCTGTACCTTGTCCATTCCTTTTCCAATGACTGTAATTGGCTACATTCAACTAACTGGTACCTTTCTGAGATCGCTGTTATGTACTTGTGCCTGATTTCCTTATCCTGAAGTTTCTCCACTCTTATCCTCCTACATATGAACTTGACCTCCTGCACTTTCAGCCTCACAATCCCAATTTCACTGCAGATTAAATAATTATCAGTGTCATCAAAGAATCCCCTGAATACACGTGTGTCCCTCACAGCCTTCCTGAATTCCTGATCTGTTATTATATAGTCAATGACAGATCTGGTTCCCTGCCTTCCCAAGTATACCGGTGAATTTTCTTATGTTTAAAAAAGGAGTTTGTGATTACTAAGCCCATACTGGCACAGAAATCCAAGAGTTGTTTCCCGTTCCCGTTGGCCTCCATATCCTCTCCAAATTTACTCATAACCTTTTCATACCCTTCTGTTCGATTTCCAATCCTGGCGTTAAAATCACCCGTGAGCAGAACACTGTCCTTGTCCTTTACTCTAACAACTACATCACTGAGTGCCTCATAAAAACTATCCATCTTATCTTGACCTGTCCCTTCACAATGCGAATATACTGACAATCCTAATTTTCTTGCTAGACACTGTCAAATCTATCCACATCAGTCGTTCATTTACATACCTTATTGCAACTACGCTGGGTTCCATTTCTTTCCTGATGTAAAGCCCTACACCCCATTGTGCTATTCCTGCTTTGAGTCCTGACAGGTAGACCTTGTATTCTCCCACTTCCTCTTCTTTCTCACCCCTTACCCGAATGTCACTAACAGCTAAAACGTCCAGCCCCATCTTACTTGCAGCCTCTGCCAGCTCTACCTTCTTCCCAGCGTAGCCCCCATTGATATTAATAGCTCCCCATCTCATTACCATTTGTTTGCCAAGTCGTATCTTAGGAGTCCCTGGTTTGTCAGTTAGAGGTGCGACTCCATCACCTCCAAAGGTCCGAGGCATTTTGCTCTGATTGTTGCCAGAATCATAATTAAAGTACCAGGGAAGCAGGTTGCTCGCCTTACTTGCCCCGAGTCCCATTGGGTTTTACCCCTAACGGCTGAGGGACTAACCGGTGGATTTGGTAGTCTTTGCCGTATCAGCACAAAGGTGACCACGACTCAGAATATGTCCGAGATGCCCAGCCTTATTCCAAAGTAACTGGTATCCCGACTGTCGGTATCACTTACTTGGCCACTCATACGTTGCCCCGTGGTTCATGAACTAGGACATGACTACAGGAACCCACACCATGAACCACACACCATGTGACTATCACATCCACACAAAAACCTAAATCAGGCAAGGTAGAAGAATCTTTTTACCCATTCGCCAAGTGTACAAGTTAGGTGGGTCGACAACATATTCCTGTTGTGTGACACACATGCCATCACCAGTGTCGTATAGAATATATCAAACGTGTTTTCCTGTGGAGGAATCGGTCGACCTATGACCTTGCGATCAAATGTTTTCGGTTCCCATTGGAGAGGCACGTCCTTTCGTCTACTAATCGCAAGGTTTTGCGGTGCGGTTGCAAAACACAGACACTAGACTTATTACAGTGAACAGAGACTTCAATGAACGACCAGACAGATAATAAATTTGCGAAAATAAAGAAAGTAAACTTTTCACTCCACGGAAGACTTGAACCAAGGACCTGTCATTCTGCAGCTGCTCACGCTAACCACGGGACCACGGCGCTCCTGAGTTCACACTGCCCTTGATGTTGCCTATCTTGCGCATGGATTACTCAGTTTGTATATTTTGCTTATTTTTTCATAGTTCCACACAACTTCTTCCTGTTTTCTCAATTGATCTGTGTTCAGTTTTTGAAGGCCTATCCTCTGTGCCAACTTATAACTTAATCTGGGGGGGGAGGGGGGGGGGAGGTTCCTTGTTAGGATCCTGACATTTATTAGACAGCCAATTTGCCAGGCTCCATTGTATGAACTTTTGTGTAACCTTAAAAAATGCACGCCTTTTCAGTCATAATTTTGTAGTGTGACTGATGTACATTTCTGCTCACAAAACAGAGTTCTATCCTGATTGTACTGACAACAGTTTGTGTACATGCATACAAAAGTCACAAATGTAAAGGAGAGTCTTTGTATGCACACCGAAGAATATACCAAAATTAAGTACTTACATCCATTGCAAGATTTGGATTGTTAGCTCGCTCCCTTTCTCTTCGCACTTCAGCTTCGATACTTTGTCGAATTGCCAATTTACAGGCTCGCTGACATATCTCAGTTAAGTCTGCACCTGAATAGCCGTGAGTGACCTTAGCTATGTACGTCAGATCGACATCCTAAAACAAAATTATTCACACTGTATAGCTACACTACGATATTTACACCGAAAAATTTTACAAGCCTGTTCACTTCTATAATACATACCTTTGCAACAGGCGACTTGCGTAAGTTGGCTCTGAAAATAGCTTCCCTCGATTTCTCATCTGGCAAAGGAATGTAAATGAGCTGGTCAAGCCTACCAGGCCTTAGTATAGCAGGATCAATTATGTCAGGACGATTTGTGGCACCAATTATAAATACATTTTTCTTTGCACCCATTCCATCCATTTCAGTCAAGATCTGATTTATTACTCTATCAGCAGCTCCACCAGCATCACCGACATTACCACCTCTGGATTTTGCAATTGAATCAAGTTCATCAAAAAATAACACACATGGTGCTGCAGCTCTTGCCTATACAACGAGACAAAAATCAGCAGTTAGCAATCACAATAAGACCCAATAAGCACATATTTTACTAACTGTCAGAATACATACCTTATCAAAGACATCTCTAACATTGGCTTCAGACTCTCCAAACCACATTGTTAGCAATTCAGGTCCCTTCACAGAAATAAAATTAGCTTGACATTCATTCGCTATGGCTTTTGCAAGTAGTGTCTTTCCACAACCTGGTGGCCCATAGAAAAGCACCCCTCTTGATGGTTGCATACCAAATTTCAAGAACTTGTCTGGGTGTTCTACAGGATACTACACGAGAGAAAACAAACTTCAATTTTCAATGTAACCGCTATCACCAAGCTGCATTCAGTAATTTTATTATTATAATAAAAATAAAAATGTTTTGTCTTCAAAAACTAACCTGTACAAGCTCTTGCAGCTCTCTCTTCACGTTTTCCAAACCACCTATGTCTTCCCAAGTGACATTCGGCACCTCAACAACTGTTTCCCTTAGAGCACTTGGGCTACTCTTACTCATGGCATACTGGAATACGACAAGTAAAAGATATGCATATTAAAATATTTAAGGTATCTTAAAATTCATTACATATGCAAATGTAAGAAATATTAACACATGAGAAGACTGTAGTAACAAAGTACCAACTACAAAAAAGTAACATATTTACCCTGAAATCCTCCATAGTAACTGCCAGAGAGCTCAGCACTTCAGCATCTATCTGATCATCCTCTAGATCGATAAGATCCATTTTCTCCCTAATCTGCTGCAAAGCTGCCTCTGAACACAGAGAAGCTAAATCAGCACCAACATGACCGTGTGTTTCTGCTGCAATCTGGAAATAAAAAATATGAGTCAAGCAGTATGTTTATAAAAGGAAGGAAAAAGAGGACCAAGAATCTGACTTACCTGTTCCAAATCTACATCATCTGCAAGCTTCATATTCTTTGTATGAATACGTAATATTTCAAGACGACCAGTTGCATCAGGAATACCAATATCTATTTCCCGATCAAAACGACCAAAGCGCCTCAGGGCACCATCTATGGAATTTGGTCGGTTTGTAGCAGCCATTACAATAACATGTGAACTCTGTTTTAAGCCATCCATGAGGGTCAGGAGCTGTGAAACTATGCGGCGCTCAACTTCTCCATGTGTCTAAGGAAAACAAGAAGGGTTTAATTATGTACTCTTTACATACAACGACTTAGTACCTAATTTTCAGAGGCTTGTTTTTAAATGTGTGTGCCTGCCCTGATCCAAGTTTCCATTTCTGGAGCTTTTACAACTGGGCTTTTTATTTTGTTGCAAATATTGTTAACATTTATTATTTATATTTTCAATAATTTTTTTCATAAAACACTTTTGAAGAGAAGAAGAAGAAGAAGAAGAAGAAGAAAGGGGAGCAGACATAATATGGAGTACATGCAGCCGAAAGGAAATGCAGTAATGTTCAACAGAAGTGACAATGTCTGAGGCATGTGAGATTGCAGGGAAGGGAGGATGCTACATTAAAAGTAAAGCATTAAGTAACACTGATATTAACTTACAAGAAACCATCAGCTCCTACAAATGAAAGAGGGGGGGGGGGGGGGGGGGGTGGAGGAGGAGGAAGAGTTGTGTGTCACAGAGCTGCATTATGGTCCCTCCCAATTGTCAATATGCAGAACAGAAGTAAAGATCAACCAAAGATATCTTCATACCCAAGACACATTTTAAATTGTGATTGGTTTCAACTATGCCTTGTCTTCAGAATCAACACATAGGGGGCATATGTAAATCAACATATCTACGACAAGCATTGTCACATGGTCAAATCCAGTCACAATTTACAATGTGCTCTGTGATAATGTATGGAGTAGGTAAAAATGTGCAATATACCCATCAAATCACTTTTTTCCATAGAGTGTCTTTTTTCCAAAGATATATCTTTTTTATGACTGACATTGTTTTTCCCTTAACAGTTCCACTCGTAGAAGAAGGTAAAAGGAATTCAGACACACAACATTATAAGCAACCACAAAAGCATGTGCTGATTCTAACACACCTTTTCTCTTTTTGGAGCAATTGCATCAAGTTCATCAATAAAGATAATCGCAGGAGCATTCTTGTCAGCTTCTTCAAAAGCCTTTCGCAGGTTGCTTTCAGATTCCCCAGCAAGTTTGCTCATAATCTCAGGCCCTGTAAACAGTTTCATGGTACAGTAATCCATTTCACATTAAATGGAACAAAAATTTTGCTGAAAATATATTCAACAGCTTATGACAGGCTTATTTCTATTTCTGTATAAATTTTGAATATAATAGAAGGAAACATTCCACGTGGGTAAAAATATATCTAAAAACAAAGATTATTTGACTTACCAAACGAAAGCGCTGGCACGTCGATAGACACACAAACAAACACAAACATACACACAAAATTCAAGCTTTCGCAACCAATGGTTGCCTCGTCAGGAAAGAGGGAAGGAGAGGGAAAGACGAAAGGATTTGGGTTTTAAGGGAGAGGGTAAGGAGTCATTCCAATCCCGGGAGCGGAAAGACTTACCTTACCTAAGAGGGAAAAAAGGACGGGTATACACTCGCACACACACACATATCCATCCACACATATACAGACACAAGCAGACATATAGAGAGGCAAAGAGTTTTGGCATTTTCATTGACTTATGTTTCTGTAGCTACCACCACCACAAAGTATTTTAGTTTCCATATTTCTCTTCAGTTTTTCAAACTTATATTCATACTAGTAATGTCCTGATTCTGTAAATAATATAATTACCACTTATAAAATAGCATCAGACATCTGATTACTTCACAAATAAGTTATGTGATAAATATCTGATGTTAAGCATGTAAATAAGAAAAAGTTATGTTTGAAATTATGCTTAAAGTTTTGCTGTAAGTTGCTACGTGCTCTCATTACGAGACATTGACTCTATATAGTCCACCCAATTTGCGTTCCACTTTCAGTGAAATTATGGTTTTCGTGTACCTCAATGTTTAAGGTATCATATTTTCAGTGAAATTATGGTTTTTCATGTACCTCAATGTTTATGGTATCATATATTCTGAACTACGTGTCACACAATGACATAATTCTGCAGGTACATTCAGTGATATATGTAAAGAGACTGTCTGCAAGCATGTTGTGAATACTTAGTAGTATAGAAATAAATTAAAATGCCATGCCCTGATACTCAAGTTTTACTGCGTGCCTTTTAAGCAGAAGTTTATTATTCACAAATCTAAATCTTTGATATTATATCTCCTGAACTGTGTGTTGTATGATATTCTTTTTGCATTTACATACACCTTGCAAACCATGGTGAGAGTAGAGTTGGTAGTAAAGAAATAATATATTAAAATAATCATATCTGATGCTGAAGTTTTCTGCACAAACAAAGTCACAAGCAATAAACTATTCTCTTTCTATCATTTTGTGGGCATGTCCACAAGAAAAAGTTTCATAAAGGTCTGAAAGTATATGTAAAATTTGCTGCAGGTCACCAAGTGCTCTCATTCCAAATACAGGATGAAAAAGTCTAGTTATACTATGCGATCAAAAGTATCCGGACACCGCCAAAACATACATTGTTCATATTAGGTGCAGTGTGCTGCCACCTACTGCCAGGTACTCCATATTAGCGACCACAGTAAACATCATGAGAGCAGAGTGGGGCACTCCGCAGAACTTAACAGTCTTCGAACGCGGTCAGGTGACTGGGTGCCACTTGTGTCATACGTCTGTACACTAGATTTCCACACTCCTAAACATCCCTAGGTCCACTGTTTCCGATGTGATAGTGAAGTGAAAACGTGAAGGGACATGTACAGCACAAAAGTGTACAGGCCAACCTTGTCTGTTGACTGACAGACCGCCAACAGTTGAAGAGGGTCATAATGCATCAGGATCCACTGCAAGTACTATGACAGATAGGCAGGAGGTGAGAAAATTTTTCATGGTCATGTGGCTGCTCATAAGCCACACATCACACCGGTAAATGCCAAACGACACCTTGCCTGGTGTAAGGAGCATAAACGTTGGGAAAACGTTATGTGGAGTGATGAATCACAGTACACAATGTGGCGATCCAATGGCAGGGTGTAGGTACGGCAAATGCCCGGTGAACGTCATCTACCAGCGTGTGTAGTACCAACAGTAAAATTCGGAGGCGGTGGTGTTATGGTGCGCTCGTGTTTTTCACGGAGGGGGATTGCATCCCCTGTTTTGCATGGCACTATCACAGCACAGGCCTACATTGATGTTTTAAGAACCACACTGCTTCCCACCGTTGAAGATCAATTCGGGAATGGCAACTGCACCTTTCAACACGATCCAACACCTGTTCATAATGCATGGTTTGTGGCGGAGTGGTTACACAACTATAACATCCCTGTAATGGATTGGCCTGCACAGAGTCCTGACCTGAATCCTCTAGAATACCTGTGGGATGTTTTAGAATGTCGACTTCGTGCCAGGCCTCACCGAAAAACATCCATACCTCTCTTCAGTTCAGCACTCTGTGAATAATGGGCTGCCATTCCCCAAGAAACCCTGCAGCATCTGATTGAATGTATGGCTGTGAGAGTAGAAGCTGTCATCAAGGCTAAGGGTGGACCAACACCACACTAAATACCAGCATTACCAATGGAGGGCACCACAAACTTTTAAGTTATTTTCAGCCAAGTGTCCAGATACTTTTGATAACATAGTGTACCTCACGTGGAGATTGACAGCATTTTAAATTCAGTCAATAATTATATGAAATATTGAAAATCAAATTTTTGTTGCCTCTGAAAGCAGTCAGATAGGCAACCTGGAACTGGGTTCTGGGGTAGATGCTTAGTAATATAGATTCCTGCTGGTCTTGCTAGCATTCAGTTTTTCACCTTTCACAGCTTCTTGTATAGTTTTAATTTTTTCTGTCAAGTTTTTTCCCAATTTCAACAAGTTCTGTCATAAAATCACATAGGGAGGTAGAGGAAAAGGAATACTGGAGATTGCTAGCACATGGTTGTGGAACTAATGGTTATATTTTAAGAACTATTCAGATATACAAAATACAAAGAAATTAGAATATGGAGGGGATTAAAAAGACCCTTTGGACATAAGCCATAATGCAACTCTTTATCAAAATCTCCCAAACAGAATTTTCTACAACTGGGCTTGCCAAAAACCACAGTATGACAAAGTCCATTCAGACAGATGAGTTGGTAGTTATACCACCATATGGCACGACTGGTTCCTTCATATGTGGCTGTGTCCATGCAAAAATATGCGCTCACGACATGACTAAAACAAAGGTGATTGGAGCACACTTGACATTATCTTGCACCTAGGGCTTTTACTTACTACTAGAGTACAGGTTTGGCATCAGGAGTTGTAAAACAACAAATATTCTTTAAAGGTAGTACCAGTAACAAAACAATTTCCAATATATAAGTTGTGAGATAGGACACAGCAAAACATTTTCAAGTCCTAAGTCCAGGTGTGGCTGTATGTTTCAGAAGCATTGTTAGCCTCATCTATAATCTGCACCTACCACAAGCACTGGCACACAGAAACAGGTAACTTCCATTTACTAGTGACAAAGTGGTACAATGCAAATCCATGACACTCAGGATTAAAAGGGTTAGAAGAACTAGGAACACAGGCAAATCCATGACACTCAGCATTAAAAGGGTTAGAAGAACTAGGAACACAGAAGTCATCAGAGGGAAGTATGCTTGTTAGCCAGCTATGGACTACTGTGTCAATCCAAATGCCTTAGCAAAAGGTTAATCTCATTAGAAAATGAACTGCGTATCACAGCAGACCCAACAAATGTGACAAGGTTGTAGCCGAGATGCTTATGTTTAATTCTGCAGCTGATATGGCTATATCACTTGTCATATGCAGTCTCCTTTTTCGTTATTTTTGAACAAATGCCTGTAGTCAAAAGAGGACGTCTAACAGAGTGCATTCCATATACAGTATTACATAACTAGTCTGGGCATAAATAAGCAAACTGATCATCATTGTCACATTTAGTACAATAATCAACCAAGAGGTCAGCACTTTCCTAAGTAGGCATGGTCCTATTGGAATTATTTGTCCTTGCCTTCCTCAGACCTTTGAACAGATTTCCCCAGTCAGTTCTGGAGGGGGATAGCATAGGGGCAGCAATGGTTAAGGTTTAATACGAACTGGAAACCATGATGAAGCACTGACATACGTAAGTCATTGCCAGAGATGAAAGAAGCAATAAGTAACTTGGGATTGAATCCCAAAACTCCTGCTACCGTATCTGAAATAATTATGGAAGAAATTTACAGCAATCCTCTGACAAATCCTTAATGCCACATTGGCCACTTCAACCACATACAACTGTAAATGTCATAGCAAGACATTTTTTAATTTCAAAAAGATAATTCTGATAACTGATTCAGCAATAAATTACTGCAGCCAAGGATTTTATTCATTGGCAAGCTTAATTCATATATCAGTTTGCAACAGTTATTATTGCGTAGGCTTCTCCAAAGTAGAACCCAAGGCAAATTCATAACTTTTCTTTTCATACTAAAGTCACTCAGAACCAATTTCCTCAGAAATTAAAATCTGATCCCTAAGTATCAGGGGTACAACTATTATGACCAAATTAGAGAGAAAAAAAGTCACTCATTCCCAGGAGACGTCACACTGTTTGTACTGTGCAGCACCACTACCATACCAATAACGACCTCATTCATAATTTGACAAGAAAAAGAGAGCTGCTTCAATTGTGTCATATCCAACAGAAACAGCTCACTGATGATTAGACCCTCCACAGAGCTACATCATATGTCCATCATTATATTTCACCTGCTGTGCCAAATAGCACCAGACGATTTCTATGGAATTAAGATTGGATGAATTAGTGAGTCTGGTGAGGTGCTACAGAATGCCTGAGTGTTTGTCCAACCAGAAACACATGGGCTGCACTTTTAACATGCTGTTATCTTTGAAGACAGGAGTGTACAAATACCATACTCGTCACGAATATACCTTTTTTCGTAACACTGTGAAAGAACTGTGGAATCAATTGACCTCGTCTATATTCACGGTAACTGGAATGAGTTGGTCGAAGTCTTAGAACAGGAAAAAAAAAAAAAAAAACACAAAAAAAAAAACACAAAAAAAAACAACAACAACACACAAAACCACCTTCAGTCTGAGCTGCATCCTCCATGCACTGAGGGTTAAGTGCTTCATCTTGCTGTCTGTACACTCAACAACTGTATCATTTGAAGAGAGGAAACATCACAACTCCTCAGAGCTGGATGACACAACAGACGTACACCACCACATTAGGCAACTTTGTAAGTCAGTGTTACACAACATATCTAAAGTGAACAAGCCATGTTTAGACAGCCTTCCACCTAATGGCAGAAAAGGTGAAGCTATGATTTTAACAAACTGTTTATCTGCCTTGGAGAAATAGGAGCCTTTCTATCTGTCATGGATCCACACATGCGCAGTAGAGGAGATGCATACACGCACATGCGGCATATCAGGCAGGCTTTCTGATTGTTACCATTTTCATCTGTGGCCAGCAGACAAGATACTCTACACATTTTTCAGCGAGTAATTTTTTTTATAAATACAGTAATAAAACAAATGAAAATTCTCTTTTTTGTATTGTCGTTGAGAAAAGCTGTATATCTAATGATAGCTTTTTATTGTAGAAAAGGACACTAACAAAGAAAGTGTAAGCTTGACTATTGAAGCACACAACAAGGAAAGGTGTCAGATTCCTTAAGATATAATGTATCATAGTATGGTATGGCAACAAATGTTTAATGTTGACTTTATATATTTACACAAATGTGCATATAATTTTACATTCCACGTGTGGACATATCACAAGATGTGTGGGTTCTTATTGCATGTTTTGCGTTATTTGAGTATGCCAGGAAGCAAAATGTTGTGAGGATAGCCACAAGAGTTGGAGCGGTTGTGCTGACCACAAATATCGAGGACTGTAAAAGCCCTTTTCCATCCTTGAGGTCACACTACTGTGCCAAGCTGAAGAGTGACAGGTGTGCGCGCACACACACGCACACACGATAAAATTACAGAAACAGAGTATGTGATGGTTCCCTCATTACTGTGTCAGTTGCAGGAACCCCTCATGTAAATCAATACCAGCTTGTCAAACCAAGACAAATCCATTCTGACAAAGTTCCTAAATTTCTGTGGATCTTTCATTAAGAGGGAGTATACGTCTCTGCCTTCACCACACTTCCCAGCCAACCTAATTGCTACTCCTGGCATTAAGCTGTCATTCTACCCTTCTAATGACTACAGCAGCCACTGTCACATAAGTGCTGCATGGATAATTGTGTCCTCCACAAACAAATGCTGTGAAATGTAGACAATCATTTGCTTGTACTTGAACGGCATCAACTAACACTTTAGTTCATAATTCTGTATAACAGTAATGTAATTTCTTTCTAACTGCACAAGACAACAGTAATTGCTTAATAAATATGAACATACACCACACAGAAAATTTCACTATTTAGTAAATAGTAGCTTCATAAAAATATTAAATTACATGTTCAACTATATAAACAAGCCTGCAGGTACGACTGTGTATCCCTGGGGTGCTGGGTGCAGACTTACAAGTTAGGTATATTGTGTACTAGAGCTACCAAAAAGAAGCTGGCAGTTCTAGACTTGTGTGCTTGGGGTGTTGATGCAGACTTTTATATGACAGGTGGATCACGTAATATTGGCTTTACTCATGGTTTGGTCAAGGGCATAGCCAAAGACGATAACTCCTTTCTGCCATTTTGTCACATCATCATGCCAATGTGCCTTACTGCACTGCACTGAATCCATATAGCCAATTAGTAGGTATGCACCAAAATGACTTCACTTACATAAGCTGTGGAAAATCACATTACCAGTTCTACACTATCTACTGTGCTGCTTATCTTATTTAAAGGTAAGTTACCCCACAAAATTATTCTATATGACATTAAATGAAAATATGTCAACTTACTCATTCCCAAAATTTGCAATGATCCTAAATGCAAATGTGGCTGAACTAAGCTGCTTTACGAGTTCCAAAATGTTTTTTTTTTCCAATTTAAATTCTCATAAATATGGACACCTACAAATTTTGAAGTTGCCACCTTATTTATTATTTCCTTGCCATGTGTTACACTGATAATACTACTAAATGTGCAGAATTGAATATGTTGCTCTTTTTTTATTTTATTTTTTTTTTAAACCAAGGGCGAGACCATTCCAAGAAAACTAGTCAACGACACATGAATTTTGTTTGCCCCTTCTGTTTCTGTATATATGCTTGGATTGACTGAAGTACTCTAGAGTCATCTAAAAAAAATCCGCTAACTGTACAGTAGACAGAAGATTGTTTACACTGAAGAATAAAAGAGGTACTAGACTGAGCTTTGGGGACCTCACATGTGATTTCTTTGTGCTCAGCATTGTCTCCCCAGATACACTCCTTGAATTACTAAGTACAACTTTCTGCAATATTTTGGTTAGATATAACATTGGTTGGCTATACCAACAATTCCATAAAACTTCAATTTATCTCTGAGAATACTGTGATTCACATAAAAAACCTTAGATAGGTCACAGAAAATACCAACTGACACTATTTTATTATCCAACACTCTTAATATCTGATGAATAAATATGTAAATGACATTCTTAGTAAATGAAATACAAACTGACTTGCTGAGGATATTACTGTAAATAATAATGACAGTCTTTTTGTTGTGCCTATCTGCGACTCAGCATCTCAGTTGTATGGTGAGTGGCATCGTTCGTTTTCATAATATTATTAATAAGATGAGATATTCTATAATACACTCCTGGAAATTGAAATAAGAACACCGTGAATTCATTGTCCCAGGAAGGGGAAACTTTATTGACACATTCCTGGGGTCAGATACATCACATGATCACACTGACAGAACCACAGGCACATAGACACAGGCAACAGAGCATGCACAATGTCGGCATTAGTACAGTGTATATCCACCTTTCGCAGAAATGCAGGCTGCTATTCTCCCATGGAGATGATCGTACAGATGCTGGATGTAGTCCTGTGGAACGGCTTGCCATGCCATTTCCACCTGGCGCCTCAGTTGGACCAGCGTTCGTGCTGGACGTGCAGACCGCGTGAGACGATGCTTCATCCAGTCCCAAACATGCTCAATGGGGGACAGATCCGGAGATCTTGCTGGCCAGGGTAGTTGACTTACACCTTCTAGAGCACGTTGGGTGGCACGGGATACATGCGGACGTGCACTGTCCTGTTGGAACAGCAAGTTCCCTTGCCGGTCTAGGAATGGTAGAACGATGGGTTCGATGACGGTTTGGATGTACCGTGCACTATTCAGTGTCCCCTCGATGACCACCAGTGGTGTACGGCCAGTGTAGGAGATCGCTCCCCACACCATGATGCCGGGTGTTGGCCCTGTGTGCCTCGGTCGTATGCAGTCCTGATTGTGGCGCTCACCTGCACGGCGCCAAACACGCATACGACCATCATTGGCACCAAGGCAGAAGCAACTCTCATCGCTGAAGACGACACGTCTCCATTCGTCCCTCCATTCACGCCTGTCGCGACACCACTGGAGGCGGGCTGCACGATGTTGGGGCGTGAGTGGAAGACGGCCTAACGGTGTGCGGGACCATAGCCCAGCTTCATGGAGACGGCTGCGAATGGTCCTCGCCGATACCCCAGGAGCAACAGTGTCCCTAATTTGCTGGGAAGTGGCGGTGCGGTCCCCTACGGCACTGCGTAGGTTCCTACGGTCTTGGCGTGCATCCGTGCGTCGCTGCGGTCCGGTCCCAGGTCGACGGGCACGTGCACCTTCCGCCGACCACTGACGACAACATCGATGTACTGTGGAAACCTCACGCCCCACGTGTTGAGCGATTCGGCGGTACATCCACCCGGCCTCCCGCATGCCCACTATACGCCCTCGTTCAAAGTCCGTCAACTGCACATACGGTTCACGTCCACGCTGTCGCGGCATGCTACCAGTGTTAAAGACTGCGATGGAGCTCCGTATGCCACGGAAAACTGGCTGACACTGACGGCGGCGGTGCACAAATGCTGCGCAGCTAGCGCCATTCAACGGCCAACACCACGGTTCCTGGTGTGTCCGCTGTGCCGTGCGTGTGATCATTGCTTGTACAGCCATCTCGCAGTGTCCGGAGCAAGTATGGTGGGTCTGACACACCGGTGTCAATGTGTTCTTTTTTCCATTTCCAGGAGTGTACATCATCTCAAAAATTTTGAAAAGTGGTGTCAGCAGTGAAACAGGTCACTAGTTATATTTTTAGAGGGATTTAAGAATGGCAGTACCTCTGGAAAAATGCTTTGAGTTAGTGATGCTTTATGTTTTTCAGATTAGAAAAGACTTATTATATGGGAATAAATCTTTAGTACTCTTGTTAGAAACACCATCAAATCCAGATGAGCTTTTATTTTTCAGATACCATACAATTTTCCTAATTTCAGAAGACTAAGAAGAAGTTGGTTATACATTCATTTGATTGGATTTTATGAGAATTTTTTCAACACACATGATTTTTCTGTAACTGTTTGTCCCTACACTTTCTATTATATTTAAGAACTGGTTATTAAATACATTTGCTACCCATCACTCATTATTTATAACCCTTCTATTCAGTTCAATAGTGATGTCTTTATGAGGCTGGTTGTCCTTCCTCTGTTTCACTACATTACATATAGGCGTAAGTCTATTATTGAAATTACTAATTTCTCACATTATGTGCATGTTCCTTGATTTTTAACAACTCTCTTTAGCAATTTTGAGTACTTTTTGTAGTGTGCAACTACTGCAGGATCCCTACTTCTTATAGCCAAAAGACATTTCCCTTCTCCTTTCACAAGATACTTTAATCCCTCTAGTGACCCACAGTTTTTTTAACATTGCTGTTTAGTATCCTTTCTGATAAGCTTATGTGGAGAGCTATTTTAAAATAATGACAATTTTGTCATGGAACAGATTAAATTTTATGTTGTCATTTGGTTCGATACAAATTTCACCCTAGGTCATCTCCTGTAAACTATTCTTAAAAACATTTGTCATGGAGTCAATCATTTAAACTGATTTCCACTAAGGAGTATTCGTGTTGTAAGGCAATATCTTATTCATCATAACTAACTGTGCATCATAATTAGAGAAAGCATTTGTTACTTGGTAAACAGTTATTTCCTCGCTTTGAGCTTCACCAAAGGAAACATTATCAATCAGTGTCTTACTGTCTTTATCCACCCGTGTTGGAAAGTTAATTACTGAGATCAAATTGTAGGATCCAAATAGTTAGACCAAACATTAAGAGACCCCCACACAATTTGTGATCCAAGCAACCTGCCCTTCTTTCCAACCTTTCCTAATCTATCGTTCTTCTCTTCCCCAAGGAAAAAACTAACAATTAAGAAAGCTGGGACAGGTTTTTTTCAAAATGTGTGTATCAGTAGTAGTTACAATTTCACTTTATACAAAAAAAAAAAAAACATGAAACAGTGGTGTACCAGAAAAACTTTACAGTTGATATCCGCAAAACAGAAATAAGTGTAAAATTTATATAGCAATTTTTATTAATGCAATAAGCTCAAAAGATGTCACCAACCATTTATGAGAAAGAAAAATGCCCCTGTTTCATTGGCTACTGCACGAGCAATTAGTGTCTTTCCTGTACCAGGAGGCCCATAAAGCAGTATGCCTCGAGGTGGTTTGACACCTATGGCTTTGAAGAGACTCGGGTGACGTAATGGCAATTCAACCATCTCTTTTATCTGTGCAAGCTGTTTCCTGCAACCACCTATATCATCATAGCCGACAGCATTCAATGCCTCCTCTTCTTCCTAAGCACACAAAAATTCTTTTATAAACATCTGCAATTGTTTGGATGTATAAATATGCAAAGAAAAGTATTGCTTATTAGGTGAAATTAAACAATAGTACAAATTTGATACCTCACGTTTTATAGGATCTCCCTCACAATGAATGACTGTGTCTGGAGCAACAATGCAATATGGCGAAGGATCAGTTTCAACTACTTTGAATTCCACAGCCCTCATGCCGCCTCGTACAATGAAAGTATCATCCTTGTGTATGGGTCGGTATGCTTCAAGGAAATATGGTTTGAGATATACCTCAAACAAATTCCTAAAAATACATATGAAAAACTAAATTACTGTATTTGAAAGGCACAAAGTTCATGCAATAGTATACACAAAAAAATAGACCCCTGAAAGCAAAAACATTATGAACCAAATCAGATTTCTGTGTATATTTCTTCAGAAGCTGACAAAATTTAGAAGATACAATGCCATTAAACATGAAAATCTTGAATTGTCATTTTCTTACCCAGTTAAGCCTTCAACTGTGTCATCAATTGGGAGAACATGTATCCTTTTGCCATATTTAACATCAGGACATGACTGGACTGAGACAATATCTGATAATCGGACTCTCAAATTATTCCTAACAACACGGTTCATCCGTATTTTTTCATCTGGGCAGCTGTCATCCGACAGAACAATGCATACAGTTTCTTTTCGCCGTTTTCCTTTCAGAAGAACAGAGTCTCCCCTGAACAGTTGCAGTTCATCCATTTTGGCCTGAAAGAACAAAGCACACCATAAACATTATCTGTCAATTTACAATATATCTTCTCCATATAATATCTGAATTATTACATATCTTAAAACAATTGCCAGAACTCCAATAGAGGACATCATCCAGTAATAACATTTTCAGGTTGACCAAGCAAAGTATGTTGATAATGGACATGGCTCACGTGTGTACAATCTATGACTCTAGCTTTAGCCATGGATGTACAGGCTATAGCATCACTTAATAATGTATGATACATGGAAATGGCAAAATTTTTCCACTCTGTCTTTAGCATACACAAGTTCACTCACACACAGGTTTTATTCACTCGAGTGGCTGACAATATGGCACAAGTTTCATACAAGTGGTTGAGTAGTGTGAAAGGCTTATATTGTTTTAAGCTGTCATTTATGAAAGAGGATAAAATCCAGTGCTGGAATGTAACTTAATACTTTTTAATAACATACTTCACATCCCCACCTGACAAACAGATCACCCAGTAACAATATCACATACTCTTACTCCAAGGTACTGGTTTCAAATTTACTACAGAACATTAGTACAAGGAATGGTGAACAGAAAATTTAGGCCACTACCTTTTCCCCCTTGCCAGTCACATCTTGATCATGGAATATCTTCCCCACTGTGATACAAAGCAGTGTATGCATTAGCTATCCTGATCAAGGCATTCAGTTTAAGTGATGGTGATGCTTTTTCAATGCATATATTAATCTTCTGACATACCGCACAAATGAAAACACACACACACACACACACACACACACACACACACACACACACACCACACACACACACACACACACACACACACACGAAAGCTTTCTTCTACTCTAATCTGGCACACTCAACAACAACAAATTCATACACACTTGGATGCAAGACACAGAAACAATGTTCCCAAACTAGATAAAGTGGTAAATATGCAATACTGAAATTTTATATAGCCTAAATTGTTTCAGATTATGCCTTCAAGGCACACATGTACTAACCTGTGACAATGCAACAACAGAGTTGTCATCACTCACAGCTTCTTCAACAATTAGCCTATTTGGACGATCCTTTTTGCGAAGAATTGCAGTGGCCAAGTCATCAGGACTGCAAACAAAATACTTTTATTGGGTTTTGAAACAATAAAACTGTAATTATCACTTACGGAGCATTTTCCATGTGATTTACATGTGACAAAGAAGAAACACATTAAATCACCCTAATTCTTTCACATCAGACAAAAATATATTTCTAAACATTTTATTTTGAACAATGAATGGCACTCACATGAGGATTAATGCTGACACCAGAAAATGAATCCCTATTCAGTTTTCTCCCATAGCCATATTACTTAATTTAGCATAGTTCAATGACACACAACTACAAGAGTAATTTTGCATATCAATACTTCACTGCATGCCTATTAAGAGATGGGATTTAATAAATAAAGAACATATACAAATGGCTTCATACATATTTATGACACATCATATTCCTCAATTACAATTTTGTTTCCTTTTTTATACAACATGTAAAAATATATATCTCAAACACACGTGCGGCTCATCAAGTACAAGAATTGGCTTCAAAATTATAATTGTGATTAATAAATAAAACTGAACTGACTGTGCACAGCACAATAATGCTAGTAAACCAACTATTATGCCTCCCCCACACACAGTTTTATCTTCCATGTGAGATGTCAAACCTCTCCCCTCCCCCCCAAGCAAAAAAACCTGTCGTAACATACATATCTCCCCCCCCCCTTCAAGTGTGTGCATATATTGAGAATCAATGTTTATAAAGGGAATTAGGCCTATCTACATAGAAGACTGACTCCAAATGCACAATTGCTAAAGGTCAATATCTGTGCTCTATTAGCTGTGATGCTGGGCAAGTCACAAACAAACCAGTAATCTCTTAAACGCATATGCGTCTGCAAGTAAAAGCTTCATCAACAGGTGCCCATCACTATTGAGAAGGTATGGAATACAAATGGGTCATTGTCCCACTGATACATTTTCTGTTAACCGTATTTCTTCCATGGTTTACAGACAAGACAAGGATGAAAAGAGAACCTCTTGAGAATACAATTTTTATGCACTGTAAGATCATTGTTTTCACTCACAAACATACTAAAACACAAAATAGCAATAACACAAGTAAGTAGTTATCAATGGTTATCATTAAATATTCCAATGTCCTCTACAAAGGATCCCTAGGTTAAATATGAAATACTATTAAATTTTATAACTCAGGATGTAATTGAGATATTTATTGGTAGTTTGCTTCCATAAGTACAGTAACTCAAAATGTTTTCAGTGCTTGCTTGCAGCAGTTAATACCTCATGTATTGAACTGCTTTATTCATGTAAATGAATGTCACATAGCCATAGGGACTCTGCAGCAGGTGTTCTGTTGTGTTTTTTCTCACAGAGATAAAGTCTGTTACACTGGTAGAACATTGTTTTTGGCACACACAGTACGATCTACCAGATCCAAGCCACCGCATTCGCACAATAGCGTATTATTACGCCTGCGAAACACTTCGAGAGAAGTGAAATACAGATTAGTTGTCTGCAAATCAATGTTAGGTGTGTATAAAAACATTTAGTTACTATATTTAAAAAGAAAGATGATGAGACTTACCCAACAAAAGCGCTGGCAGGTCGATAGACACACAAATAAACACAAACATACACACAAAACTCTAGCTTTCGCAACCAACGGTTGCCTCGTCAGGAAAGAGGGAAGGAGAAGGAAAGACAAAAGGATTGGGTTTTAAGGGAGAGGGTAAGGAGTCATTCCAATCCCGGGAGCGGAAAGACTTACCTTAGGGGGAAAAAAGGACAGGTTTACACTCGCACACACACACATATCCATCCACACATACACAGACACAAGCAGACATTTGTAAAGGCAAAGAGTTTGGGCAGAGATGTCAGTCGGGACGGAAATACAGAGGCAAAGATGATGTTGAAAGACAGGTGAGGTATGAGCGGCGGCAGATTGAAATTAGCGGAGATTGAGGCCTGGCGGATAGCGAGAAGAGAGGATATGCTGAAGGGCAAGTTCCCATCTCCGGAGTTCTGACAGGTTGGTGTTAGTGGGAAGTATCCAGATAACCCGGACGGTGTAACACTGTGCCAAGATGTGCTGGCCGTGCACCAAGGCATGTTTAGCCACAGGGTGATCCTCATTACCAACAAACACTGTCTGCCTGTGTCCATGAATGGACACAGGCAGACAGTGTTTGTTGGTAATGAGGATCACCCTGTGGCTAAACATGCCTTGGTGCACGGCCAGCACATCTTGGCACAGTGTTACACCGTCCGGGTTATCTGGATACTTCCCACTAACACCAACCTGTCAGAACTCCGGAGATGGGAACTTGCCCTTCAGCATATCCTCTCTTCTCGCTATCCGCCAGGCCTCAATCTCCGCTAATTTCAATCTGCCGCCGCTCATACCTCACCTGTCTTTCAACATCATCTTTGCCTCTGTATTTCCGTCCCGACTGACATCTCTGCCCAAACTCTTTGCCTTTACAAATGTCTGCTTGTGTCTGTGTATGTGTGGATGGATATGTGTGTGTGTGCGAGTGTAAACCTGTCCTTTTTTCCCCCTAAGGTAAGTCTTTCCGCTCCCGGGATTGGAATGACTCCTTACCCTCTCCCTTAAAACCCAATCCTTTTGTCTTTCCTTCTCCTTCCCTCTTTCCTGACGAGGCAACCGTTGGTTGCGAAAGCTAGAGTTTTGTGTGTATGTTTGTGTTTATTTGTGTGTCTATCGACCTGCCAGCGCTTTTGTTGGGTAAGTCTCATCATCTTTCTTTTTAAATATATTTTTCCCACGTGGAATGTTTCCCTCTATTATATTCATATCATTTAGTTACTATTGTGGACACATACCATCAATATCTCAATTAATCAAGTTATTACCTTTAATATGACTATATGTTTAACCCAGACACCCAGCTTTTACAGACATAGCTTAGCACCATTGCTTTACAAGTGGTCTAATCTCAGCTGAACACAGATTTCTTTGAAATTATGTATGTACATTCACACATGTTCCCAGTGAGCACAGATAAGATTGTAGTTTCGTCAATATAATACTTGCAGATACACAGTCATTTGTTTGACCCCAATGCACAGCATCAACAGTGCACCCATTTTCTTGAAAAATAAATACACAAATAAAAACAAAACTAGAACTTTTACAATTTTTTGTGTTCTCTTAAGCAAAATAATTAAAGAGATTCCTTCAGTAATTTTCATGTTGATAACTGGAAGCAAAATTGGATGAAAACAGATGACTGAGAAAAACTGAGGTTTAGCTTTTTATATGTCCCAAAGTAACTGCAGCATAAACCAGAAATGTTCCACATAACTTACCAATACAAGTTCTAAGAATATAAAATTTCATACTTTTACTGCTTTTCAACAGTTTACAAACTGAGTGCAAAGTTGACAATTTCTGTAAAAATGCCAAAAAAATGGGTATTCTTTGCCAATCAAAAACAAGTTTTCTTTATTCCAGCACCAACAGTGACACTGGCCACCCAATATAGTTTTCCTCATGGCAGTCTACAAAATATTAATGAAAGCTGCAAAAAAGTAGTTTCAAGTAAACATAAGGTTAGGATCCTAAGAGAACTTCTAGCTTTGGCCTCTGACAAAGAAGTGTATCATCATGTCTGGGATCTTATGTAAAGAAACCCACTGGAGGATGTTACTGCATGGCTATTGGGCATGGGTACTCTGGTGATTTCTTACTTGAAAAGAAACCAGATGTGGTCAAGTCAGCATGGACCATATCAACAAATTTACAGAATTTTTCATCAGTACACTATGGTCCACATTAACTGCAAACTAGGCAAACCAAATATCTTCTTCAGCACTACAGCCATTGGTGGGCCTTTGCCTCCTAAATCTTTCTCCATCTCTCTCTGTTCTCCACTTTTTTCTTCTATCCACGGATCCTCTCTTGGCAAGGTCAGCTAGAATATTGTCCATCCATCTAGCTCTTTGACCTCCTTTCTGGTGGAACACAGTCTAGCATTCATTATTCGAAAAACAATATATGTTACACTTTAAACCAGAATTAAATTAGCTTGTCAATTGTATTGTACAATGAAAGGGCATATTAAAATTCTCTTCAACAAATCCTTTCTAAAACAAAATACTAGGGCAGGCTGCTATGAACTTCACCAAAATTTATACAACGTGGCAATGGTGTAAAACTTAAGGCAATTTATTCAATGTGCAACTGTATGCAACAATTTTACTACCTCAATGTCCAGTGAAATTCGAAGATTGTAAACCGATTGATTCTGTAGTAGTTATAGCAGAAAACCAGGCTGAAACACCTTGAGAAGTCATGACAAATGACACCCCCTTTCCCGAATTTTTTTTAGTTCTGATTCAATCTCATTTGCTAGTTGTCATGACTTCTGATATTACCTTCTCTGGAGAGTTCTAAACAACTGTAGAACACAGTAAGATGTCACATTTAAATACCAGTGGAATATGTTCTCACACTGCAAAACTTAAAGTTTTTTAGGTGGCTTAGAATTTGGTCTTTCTCACGAAAACTGTTTAAGACTATGTAGAAGAATTTCATAAAAGTTGGATAAAAATCCCATTTACTGTCATTTTTATAAAAATTGTCAACTTTTCCCTCAATTTGTAAACAACTGGAAAGCACTAGCAGAACAAAATTTTATATTCTAATAGCTTGTGTTGGCAGGTTATTCCAGGCAAAGTTTCAAAGTTTCAGGTTTATCCCGCAATTACTTCCAGCAATATAAAAAGCTGAACTTAACATTTTTTTTCAAGTGTATTTTTTCAGCCAACTTTGCTTCAATTTTTATTCACAACTGCCTAGTTTTGTTTCTTTCAAGATAATATTGTTGGCAAAATTATGCCTCAAAGTTGTTGAACACTCATGGGTGCACTGTTGAAAGCTGTGCTGTGGAGTCAAACCAATGACTACATCTTTGGAAGTATTGACTAGGCAATTGCATTACTTTACCAATTTACTGGGAACATGTGCGAACACCCAAATAAAGTTTTATCAAAATCCAATGTGGTCATGCAGTAACCTCCAGACCTCTTGGATGGAATGACCCTTTACGAGAACAATTTGGAACATAACCCATTCATTTCTTTATATGACACACTGGAAATGAAAGTCTAACTCTTCCAATATTTCATCTTGATATGTCAGGGTTATATGTGCACATGTAGCAGAAAAAACTTTTAGCTCCTGAGGTCAATGTAGGCCTGAAATGCCTTCTTGTAAGCACCAAACAACAGATAAGAGGAGTGGTTTGCAAGATAAAATGTATGTGCAAGATATTTTGCACAGACACAGAAAAAAATACTATTGTGGAGATGGAAGCACTGTGTTTTACACTACACAGCAACCTTTCTCCCCACAGCAAATGGAAAATGTGGGTTATGTTTCACTTCTGGACATTATTACTGAGCACTTAAGAACTCAGACAATTAACATTGCTGACAATACGAGCTCAACCGCCCAAATCAACACTAGCCCCTAACTATAATCTATCATAGATCCCTCTAACAAAAAACCAAGCCCAGTTCTTGAAAAAAGGCACAGGTCACAACGATCTACAAGAAGGGTAGTAGAAGTGATCCACAAAACTACCATCCAACTTCCTTGACATCAATTTGTTGTAGAATCTTATAACATATTCTGAGCTCAAACATAATAAGGTATCTAACAGAACGAACTCCTCAACGCCACCCAGCATGGATTCTGAAAACTTCGATCACGTGAAACTCAACACTCACTTTCCTCACACGACATACTGAAATCTTTGGATGAAGGCGATCAGGTAGAAGTAGTATTTCTTGATTTACAAAAAGCATTTGAGTCAGCACCGCACCATTGCTCATTTTCAAAAGTATGATCATATGGGGCATCAAGTAAAATTTGCGACTGGATTGAGGACTATTTGGTAAGGAGCATACAGCATGTTATCTCGGATGGAGAGTTGTCATCAGATGAAATAATGTCAGATGTGCCCCAGGGAAGAGTGTTCAGACCCTTGCTGTTCAGGTTGTGTACTAATGACCTTGCAGTAACATCAGGCCTTTTGTAGATGATGCAGTCATCTATAATGAAGTACTGTCTAAAAGAAGCTGCATAAATATTCAGTCAGATCTTGACACGATTTCAAAGTGGTGCAAAGATTGGCAACTTGCTTTAAATTTTCATAAATGTAAAATTGTGCACTTCCCAAAATGAAAAAAATGTACCCTAAGACTATAATATCAATGGGGTCACTGTTGGAATCTACCACCTCGTTAAAAAACCTAGGGGGTAACACTTTGTAGGGACATGAAACGGAATGATAACTTAGGTTTAGTCGTGAGTAAAGCAGATAGTAGACTTCAGTTTATTGGGAGAATACTGGGGATGTGCAATCACTCATGTGACTGCTGTTAGAATATTGCTTAAGTGTGTGGGACCCATGACAAATAGGACTAGCAGGGGATATTAAATGTAAACAGAGAAGGGCAGCATCAATGGTCACAGGTTTGTTTAATCCACAGGAGAGTGTCACAGAGATACTGAAGGAACTGAACTGGAAGACTCTTGCAGATAGATGTAAACCATGCTTAGAAAGCCTATTAACATAGCTTCCAGAACCAGCTATAAATGATGATTCTAGGAATATACTACAATCTCCTACATATTGCTCACAAAGGGATTTTAAGGATAGGATTAGAATAGTTACTGCACACACATAAGCAATCAATCAATCATTCTTCCCGCACTCCATGCATCTGGAAGACTCTTGCAGGTAGATGTAAACCATGCTTAGAAAGCCTATTAACATAGCTTCAAGAACCAGCTATAATTGATAATTCTAGGAATATACTACAATCTCTTACATATTGCTCACAAAGGGATTTTAAGGATAGGATTAGAATAGTTACTGCACACACACATAAGCAATCAATCAATCAATCATTCTTCCCGCCCAATGCATGAATGGACTAAGAAGAAACACCAATATTTGGTACAATGGGACGTACCCTCTGTACTGCACCTCTCAGTGGTTTGCACAGTGTAGATGTAGTATTGTTCAACATGTAAACACATGGTACTTTTCACCTTGCTGGCCAGTCGGGGACTTGTAGCAAATAGGCTCAAAACAGAAAAAGAAACAGTCCTAAGAAGAACAACACATTTTGTCACAGATTCATTTAACTAAGCATGGAAGCATCATCACAGATGTGCATCCAACTCTAGTGGTAGATGCTGCAAAAGTAGTATTGTTCATGATGGTGTGGTTTACTGTTAAAATCCTGTATGTGTCCATACTTGATGACTGTGATTATGATGTTGTAGCTGTCGGATTTAGGGCATTCTCCATTATGGTCACTGACACTGCCTTACAGGATCTCAAAATATACATCTCTACGTTTGAATGCTTTACATTCTCAAAAGCAATGACACCCCAGTTAACACAGATAAGCACTGAGCTATGCCAACTCAAATATGTGGTTTGTCCGGCAAAGACTGCCTGTCATTTGTGTATAGCTGTCAGCTCAATAAAACAATAGGGGCCCAACCATCCGCTCAGAACTTACTGACACTTCTTCCCCAAAGCTGCAGGTATAAGACCCCACATTTACAAGATTTTATAATGTGTTACACTGTTGCCATTGTCAGTGGGGATGGTGGACAAGGCTTGTAGGGCCTGGAACACCCTGGATGATGTTTCAGAAGATGAACCAATGGCATAGTTGGTATCCTGGTGGAGGAGCCCACCAGCTGGGAAAAGGAACGTGGGGCATCTAGCGATGTATCAGAGAACAGAGGTGTGGGATACAACTGTTGGGGGGAGGGATGCTGCAGTGAGGTCTCAACCTACAAACCTGCATCCAAGGGAACCACTGATGGTACCCCGGGGCGCAAATTCTACCTGTGTGGTTGAGGGTTTGGCAAGGGTGGGTTCCCCAACTCCAAGTGATACACAGATGGTACTGGATGGTGTGTCAACATTCCAAACACCATAGAGTATCAACCGTCATAATGCACTGCTCATCTGTAACTGTTATCCACAAAGCTTTTGCTCAATATGAGTAGGCCCATACCACTGAACCTGGCGCAGGGGTATCGTCCAGTGTTTCAAATTTGGTGTTCTAAGGGCTGTGGTTTGAGAAGATGGAGGAGAGTATGTGGCTGCTGCCCACAGAAGAGCTCCGCTGTGCTACAGTCATGGACAGAGGTGGTTCTGTAACTGCTCAGGAACACTGAGTGCCACTGTGGTGGTGGATGAGCTCGCTGTTCTCAATACTTGTAGTGTAAATGTTCACACAATCCATTTCACTTCGGCATTGGAAGGTGGATGGGTGAAAAGGTGGGCTAGACAAATATTTGATGTCATTGGCATTGCAGAACTGTTCAGAAGGCCGCCACAGTGAACTGGGACCCACTGACTAACAAGAATGCAGGGAAACGCTTCATGGTGAGAATCTGGATGAATAAATTCAGCGTGGTGGCTGGAGTGGTGGACATCTTGGGAGCCACATATGTATTTTATTTTATTTTTTTTTTTTTTTTTTTTGGGGGGGGGGGGGAGGGGGAGGGGGAGGGTGTTTAGGGCACAAAACATCAGGGTCATAAGCGCCCAGTATGGGACCGTAGAATGCTGGGACCGTGAGGGTAAAAAACCATTTCGAGGTCCAATACAGAAAGGAAGAAAAAACAAATCTAAAACGTCAAGACGTTACGGAAGAGTATCTAAAAGACGATGACAAGACACCGGAGTCACCAGGTAAAAATCATATCTCTCGTCATATTACTGCTTTTTAAAAAGCTTAAAACGCGAGCCATAGCTCGCTTGTCATCCGCTAAAATGTCCGGTAAGGCAGGCGGCATCCCGACTCTTGAGACCTGTGGTTAAAATAGGGGCAGATGATCAGGAAATGCCTGACTGTTAATGGATGGCTACGGAAGGGACAGCTGGGTGCAGGGTCACCACTCAGCAAGTAGCAATGAATAAGCGGCAGTGCTCTACTCGCAACTGAGCCAACATTACTTCCTCACGGCGAGATGGTCAGGAGGAAGTTGACCAGGCTGTTGGGAGAGGTTCGACTTCTCTGAGTTTGTTCCCATGATGAGAGCACCAATGGTCATGCCAAAGAGACATAATATGCCGATAGAGAAAATTAAGAACGGAGTAAGAGGCGGGCCGCCCGCCGACTGAGATGGACTGCGGCCTTGGCTGCAGCATCAGCAGCATTCATTCCCAGACACACCAACATGGCCAGGAACCCACATGAACATCACTTGGGCTCCTCTATCCAGAAACAAAGGGAGGCAGTCCTGGACCCGTCGAACAATGGGATGGACTGGATCTGGATCATCCAGACTCTGAAGGGCAATGAGGGAGTGGGAGCAGATCACACAGCGAGTGAGCTGGTGCCTCCGAACACAGTTAACAGCCCGATAGAAGGCAAACATCTGTGTGGTAGAAACTGTACTGGTCGAGAAGCCGGTATTGAAATTTATCTTCCCCGACGTCAAAAGCACAGCCAACACCGTGGGCGAACTTGGAACCATCGGTGTACAAAAATATGCTATCAACAAGTTGTGAGCGAAATTCGAGAAATTTGCAGCGATAGGTCAGCTCGAGAGTTGAATCCTTCGCTAACAAGCTGAGGTCAAAATCAACACAAACCTGTGCCTGAAGCCAAGGTGGTGAAGGTGGCAGGAAGTGTGAACTGCAGCTGCTGAAGCAGGTGACAATATCAAATGCGGGAGGCCACAGAAGAAACGTACATCTCGTATTGACAGTCAAGAATGTCATCAAAAAAAGGGTCAAAGGTTGGGTGACCTGGCATGGAAGAAAGCCGACATGCATACCTACTGAGTGGGATGTAACGCCGCTATGACAGTGGTAGTTCACCAGCTTCTGTGTATAGACTCTCAACTGGGCTAGTACGGAAGGCACCAGTGGCGAGACAGATCCCCCAAATGGTGGCCTGTATTTAGATGGCGTAAGATAGATGGCCGTGAAGAGGAGTAGACAATGCATCCATAATCAAACTATGAGTGGACAAGAGATCGATAGAGGCAGAGGGGGACAGACTGGTCTGCTTCCCAAGAGGTACAACTCAATACACAAAGGACATTGAGGGAATGGGTGCACCACGCAGCCAGGTAGGACACGTGGGGAGACAAATTGAGTTTCCTATCGAGCGTACGCTCTAAGAACTTCGTTGCATCCACGAACAGGAGAGCATTTTGGCCCAGTTATAAAGACGGTGGAAGAAATGCCTTGTACTGCCAGAAGTTGACGCAAACTGATTTGGTAGCAGAAAAGAGGAAACCATTTGTGACGCTCAACAAATAGAGACAGTCCAGACAATGCTGAAGACAGCATTGCAGGAGATACGTCCGCTGGGAGCTGCAATAAATAGCAAAGTCGTCAACGAAAAGAGCCGGAAATGCCAGGTGGAAGGCAGTCCATAATTGGGTTGATGGCCATGGCGAAGAGGATGACACTCAGTACAGAGCCCTGAGGCACCCCGTTCTACTGTGAAAAGGTGTGGGATAAGGAGAAACCTGCACACCATGGTCTCCACGTATTTGCTCAGTCCTGGCCAGGAGACATGGCACCAAGCATGGGCTTTCATCCGTGACATACCGCAATGTCCACAATGGAGAAATTCCAAGACATGAGGGCATAAGGTATTCGGAATGACATCCACCTCGGCATCCAGCAGCAGAACACCATAGACGTGAGAAACAGTGAGCAAGATGAGCACGACCCTGAGTTCTGGATCAGCAGATTTTGAAAAGTAAGTTGGCCATGCAGCATATACTGTGTGATGTGCTGTAAGACAAGGGCACAGTGCGCGTCTGTAATAATGTGAGTACTAGTAATGGGAAACTCATCCAAGATATGATTTCATTCTGTGTCAACATGGAACCAGGATATCTCCTGTTTGTCAAATGGTGAGTCTGGTCCTGAGGACAGATGAGAGAGCACATCCACATTTGCATGTTGTTCAGTGGGCTTTTACTTAATGCCGTTATTGTAAGAATTAAGGAAAAGATTGAAATGCTGGAATCTTTGAGCTATCCACTTTGGAATCCAAGAGTGTGGCCCAAAAGGGTGCTACAAACTGATTATGGTCAGTAATGAATCTAGTCCCACTGAGATACACATGGTATTTCTTAATGGCAAAAATGATCGCCAAAGCCTCTTTCTCGATTTGTGACAAGCTTTTCACAACAGGTGTGGGTCTTTGATGCATAGGTGATGGTTCCTCAGTACCATCATTGTTACGGTGTGCCAGCACTTCACCAATGATGTAGGAGGAAGTTTCAGCAGCTAAAACAAGTGGACACAATGGAGAAAAGGGTGTAAGGCAGGGTGCCGAGCATAACATGTGCTTCAGTTGGGTGAAAGCAATCTCTCAGACAGCCAACCACCATAACTGGATGCTCTTCTTCTGCAAACTGTGAGTGGGTGCATAATGTGTGCTGCTTGTGGGAAGAACTTAATAATTCACTTTACCCCAAAAAGGCCTGCAGCTCGTGAAGGTTTTGGGGACATGGGGGAGAGTCAACAGGTGCAGCGCTGCGGTTAGTAGTATGAATCCCATCTTTGTTGGGAGTGTGTGCAAGGTATCCCACTTGCTCCTAAAATACCGGCATTTCTGTAGGCGGCACTTGAGCCCTGCATCAAGCAACATAGTAAAGAGGCTGCAGAGGTTGCACAGGCAGTCTCAACATGTAGCACACATAACTATCACATCATCTACGTGTGTCTGGACGATTCCTGGAGCAGAAGTGATCCCAAATGGCACAAGTTTGTAATTGTATATGCCAAATGGTGTATTTATGGCTTTAATATGTTGTGGTTCCTTACCCAGTGGTATCTGCAAATGAGCGTCTGCAATGTGTCTTAAAAAAATATTTCCTGTCAACATGCTTTTCGAGAAGGTCCTCTAGTCGTGGTATGGGGCAGATTTTCACTTGTGCCTGGGCACTGACTGTTGACCCAAAACCTCCAAGGACCCGGAGGGAGGCATTTGGTTTCCTAACCCTACCAGGGGTTTGACACATGCACTACTTTGAAACATTCAATTATTCCTGTGTTGTTAAAGCAATCAAGTTTGAGTTTAACCACCATCCGAAAGGAGACAGAAAGCAGATGTGTCCAAGAAACAAGTTACTGCTTCTGTACAGAGATATACGGTCTCAAAACTGATGGCGCACCCCAGGCCAGGTTCAAATAGAGAAGCAAAAGAGGCGCAAAAGTCATCAGAATGCATCCAGGCAAAAATGTTGCCAACCAAGTGACTATTGACGAACAGCATTATTGGCTATGCAATCTTCTTATGCTGTTGTGTGAATTAATCTCCTGCTGGAATTGTGCTGTCACCATATGCAACCAAATTGCAGGAAGGTGGGGGCCAATGTTGAGTAACCCAGACATGCATATGTAGGATGGTTCACCATAGAAACGATCACTCCAATGTCTACTGGGAAATGAACATCCTGTTGCATAATCATGAGATCAATAAAGAACAGTGTGGCAGGAGATTGCCCTGGGGGGGACAATGGCCTTGAGTTCATGCACTGTCCCTTGACACAAGAGTGGAATTGGTTTTGACTGTCCCAATGCTTGAAGGCGAGCAGTTTGGAGAGGCCCACCCTTTCCACAACAGATGCAATGTGCCCAGTGATCTGGACAGTCTTCATGTTGGTACATCGTGAAGTAGTCAGGACAAGATGGGGGTACATGCTGCTAACGATGGCGCACTGCGACAGGCTTAGAGGCCACTGACACACCCAGAAATTATGAAACTGAACCTGCAAGCATTCAGAAAAAAACTGAATTTCCTGACAAAACAAGTCAGTTTGCTCATGCAACTGCTGTTGGAACTGTTGTTGCAACCGCTGCTGCAGGAACAGCTGTTGCTGTCGCACAAGTTTCACATTCATAAGATACTGTTCACATTTTTCCTAATCGCCAATTATAGTAACCAGAATCAGATACAGCCAGAAGGCACTGGCCGACCAGCCAAGGACATCAACAGTGTGTCACTGCTAAACACAGAAAGAATACAGCAATGGATGGACAACGGAGATATAATGGCCAACTGACAAGTCCAGAAAACCTATAGGTTGACATGTGGAGTTTGACCTGCACCTAGCACAAAGGCAGCACTCACAAATATTAGGAGTGCCACCTAGCAGCTGTCATCCAGGTCCATGCATTCTGGTGGGTTTTCGAACTTAACACACCAGGGTACCAGAGTACTAAAAGGTGCATTAGACAAGCTTCACATACTGGTTGACCACACAACCATATGAGGAAATGGATAGTGCCCACTTTCTTAACCTGGCGAGCACACTTCCTTTAACTCATGTCACTGACGATAATTTGTCATTTAAAACCTCCTACAGATTTGTTCCTCTCATTCTGTGGTAACCTTCTCCTTGCTATCCCTCTGTCCTCCTCTAGGAAGAAACCAATAGTGCCAAATGCCAGGTCAATGTGAGGACTTTCAAATGTACTTAATGGCAATACTAAAGATTTCACATCCTGATGTAAGTACTGGCCGTTAATTCTGCCCTTTTTAAAGGCCCGTCATTTGTTTGTTAAAATACAAATCATGCACCTGTTATGCCAATGATCCTGAGGAAAAAAAATGGAAGAGAGAAATACACTATGGAGTAGGCCTACATATAACCAGTGTACATGATAACTGAAGGACAAAGAATGGGGAAAAGTAAGCAATGAAACAGACGGAAAGAAGGTCACGAATAACTGCCCTGTAGCAAACAGGAGCAGACAAACCAACAAGATTAGTGTTGATGACAAAGACTGGCGTGGAAGTGCAAATGATTTTAATTCCACAGCATACACAGGCCATCTTGACAAACAGTATAACTTACAAAATCTATGACTAAGGATGGAATTTTTCTAAGGCTAACTGCATGCAGTTTGTACTCCTCAACCTTCTTTCATGACCATCAAGTTTATTGTCAAGCACCCCCTTCCCACATCCAGCTGCCAAATCACCCCCACCTCTTCTTACACAAACTGCTGCGAGAACATAATTTAATTAACATTCAAACAACAAAAGCAAAATTAAAGAGTAATGTCTCATTGACATGAAGACTTAAGTTCAAAATGGTTCAAATGGCTTTGAGCTTTATGGGACTTAACAGCTGTGGTCATCAGTCCCCTAGAACTTAGAACTACTTAAACCTAACTAACCTAAGGACATCACACACATCCATGCCAGATTGTAGCGCCTAGAACCGCTCGGCCACCCCGGCCAGCCGAAGACTTAAGTGGTATAAACAAGTTTACAGAATTCAGAAAATCACTTCAGCTACCCGCATGTAATTTTTGTTGTTCTGTGTAAAGTAGTACACAGAAGTGATGGTGCATTATAAACCATTTTCTGATGAGCAGCAGTTCTGTTCAAGCAGAATACTTATATTATTGAAATACATAATTGCACTCTGTTGTATGTTGCATATAATAAATTTGAACAAATGTAAATTTCTAGATAAAGCAAGGTCCAATTCAGTAGGTCTTTATGCAGCAGGCCTGTATAGTTCCATGACATTGCAATTTAACATTAAAAGTGACACTTGCTCCGAATGTGAAGAACACCTAACAAACAGGCTCACTGAACACTTAATTTTTCAATACATGACTTATCCCTAATACTTCTGAAACAAAAGTGTGTGTATTCCACCATTCTAATCGCTTAGCTTCAGTAGCCAAGATCAGCCCACACTTTGGCCCTCTTGGTACATTCAAGCATGTCAATGAACCACAATACCCTGGTGTGATTAGACAGAATGCAGACATATGAGGAAAAGGATAGTGTAATGTTCTTAACTTTGTGAGCATACTTCTTTCAACTCATGTCATTGATCATAATTTGTCACTTACCACCTCCTACACACGAGTTCCACTCATTCTGTGGTAACCTTCCCCTAACCCATTCCACCACAGCTAAGAATGGACTAACACGACTAAACCTGGCAGAGAAGCTAGCAGGCAGTACATGGAGAACAAATAAATCAGTTCTCTGTGGAGCATTGCTTTCGTTGGTATACTCCAGGAGTGTGAGCTGCAGCACTCTTTGAGGAAGGGGGAGGGGGGGGCTGACAAATTTGAATGCAATTACGGGCACAGTCAGACCTACATGTACGATACATTGGCCACCAATACATCAAGTTTCTAAAAATGAATCAATTACTCTCCACAATAATTTACTCTTACCAGCTGGAAAAAACAACAAACCAGAAGACCTCCATACAAACGGGGTAAAAATGCTCTCCACTGGGTTCAACTGAGATGCTTACAGGAAATGAGTCAAGTTAGGAACACGTGGAACCTTAAAGTTTTGACAACCCACCAGTAAATGTTAGAATCATTTTAGGAAGTTGTGGGTGTAACTCAACAGATACCGCACTACAGAAGGGGTCCTCTTGAACTGACAGTACCTGTGACTTGTGATACTCATACAATAAGCCACATTGTGAGTGAGTACCCTAACCCCCTGTTAACATAATAGGTGTACACCTACGCAACAGTGCACCAAGCGTACATGTTAGGAACTGCCCAATTACATAAAGCACACGTGGTAGTCCTGGTGCAAGAAACTTGATGGGACTGATTTCTTGTGAAGCTGTTCATTCAAATTAAAAATTTCTGATATCTCAAGGTTTCTATTTATGGAGTAATTGTTTTTATTTCTGTTATTGTTATTTATTAATTAATATTCTCTTATACTACTACCACAAAATTATCTTATTACTGTTCTGAATTTTGGACTGAACTTTTGTTTTATATAATGAAACATGGTGGATAAAGAAGCTGTTGATCTAAAGATTTATACAGACGTTTGCACATTGAGGATGCAGTTGTTATTGGTGCTATTGCCCTGGCAGTGTCAGTAAATCTTAGGATTAGGACACGATGAAGATGACAAAATGTCAGATGTTGTTGGGTTCAAATCCTGTGTGGGAATAAGGGACAAAGGCAGCGGTACATATTCCCTACTACTAAAGGAATTTAAGCCCAAAGATCCACAGAAGTTTTGAAATTTCGTGAGACAACATGGGTCATTACAAGCTGCTGTTGATCACAAAGAATGGCATTCACTTAAGTGACAAAATAGTGTAGGAGGCAGTTTCACCTAGCCAGAAGTAAGAATTAAACTATTTGACTATTTTGTGATTGGACACACTGGCTGACTTCCTTCCTGGCAAGCTGAAATAAACCAAAATATGCACTCAAATCAAATGTGACCTTCCGTCAATTATTGCACATACAAATCTAAAGCAACACACCAAGTGGCATTACAGTAGAGTCCAATTCCATCCGTCTGCTTTGACCCATGATGTCATCAATACGGCAGAAATGGCTATTTCCAGCGTATACAAAACGACTATGTCGTCACAACATACACACGGCAACAAACGCGAAGAAAAATAAAAATGACAATAACGTCTCGCTCCAAAAATAAAATGAAACTAACAGGGCAACTGTGGAAAATAGGCGGGTTTAGGGTGGGACAAGCTAAATATACAATAATAAAAAAACCGCACCATCGCAAAACAAATAATATAAAAATATTAATCCCAACATTCCGCTATACCCATCACCACCGCAGATATTGATACCAAAAAACCAACTTATACAACTGAAAAGTGGAATTTGATATTTCTCTTGACCTTTATAGCCCAACTGAAACTATCTACACCACAAAACCAGAACCAACAACTCCAAAAAGTGGAACCAAAACCTCGACAACACAAAAACGCAAATATCCCATATACACTACATCAGTTAAAGCACAATAGACCTACCATAAAATACAACAAGCAAAGTATCACAATTACTATAGAATACAACCAAAACAAAAACCACTAACCAACAAATGCCTCCAACAATCCCACCTAGGTTGTCCACCCCCTCCCCCCCCCTCTCCACAAACAAGACGCACACACGCCACATATACATGTCCTCAGCCCGAGCTGCCAGAACGCTCATCAACCTCATGTTGTTGCCACAAATACTGCATCTATGCATCTACCATTCAGCAATAACACACAACATCTGCAGAAACTGTATGTCAGACATCATATAATCACCCTTCTTGGAACGTAATGATATACTTAACTTCACTGTCACATCCATACCTAACAAAAAGCAATAAAAAAATAGACATTTCCAAACAGTGAACACCAAACTAACCCTACCTAAAAAACACCAAACACACAAAAAAGGTTAATAACTCATGAAAATATTTCCAAAAGCCACATTACCACACCAACTACCTAAACTCAAAATCATGTTAGCACGATTACAACCAAAACTCAAACGAACCCAATACCACATGTTAAACTCAGCATGTCACATCCACCACCAGAGGGCACCCTTAAATATAACAATGCGCACCTCTACAAACATAACCAACACAAAACCTCCATGCCATGAATGTGAGTGCACACATGCCTACTCTTAATAGCTGCTGCATGATTTAGTGTGGTTTACAGTATGTTCAATTGCCAATGGAGTGTTATGTTTGGTTCTTCTGTTAGTGCAGCATACACTCTGTTAATGTTGTGAATATGTATATATCTGCTCTCCACAGCGACTTAACAGTTGAAATTTGCCAAACCCAAACATGCAGAAAATAACTGAAATAATTATTAAATAACGTCAATTATCCAAAGCAGCAAACAACCTTAAATCTCACAATTTGTCACACAATGTTTAATGGCTAAGGTCCTCTATGTCCTTTTCACTGTCAACGTCATTAATATGAGTAGATCACTTGATCACTTTCCAGTGGACAGTTGACAGGGAGGGGCGGGGGGGGGGGGGAGAACCCAAGAATGTATACCATCTCAGTCTGCACAAATGAAACCATTTTACAAACTAGCACCCTACTGTGATTTGTTCAACTAAAAACCCCTTCCCAGACTATGCAAAGCCAACATTAAAAAAGCTTAATAAATATAAGTAATTGCCAGAAAACACAAAGTATAATTATGCTGAATGCAGCAGGTCATTGGAGCTAACACCATGATTAATGCTGACTACATACTTCCCCATGACACCACTAGAATCACAACATTATCAAACCCTGTGAGAACTCCAAAATACATGAAGGTAACCAAAAAATGGGTACAGAGTCTCAGCGAAAACTATGTTCTCGCCATATTACACACAAACCAATCCCTATATTTTAATTTTCAATGAACAAGATTAAGGAGAAAAATGGAGCCTTTGCTAACAGTAAAAAACATTTACACGAGTCTCTAATTCGTTCTTTACTTATAACATATGTAATAAATAGAAGGCTACATAACACTGATTATCAAAGTATTATCAAAGGTCTTCTTCGAAGCAACCATGATTCATGCTGGGTTTTTTTTTCCATCACCCATGATTTTACTAGAGAATTTAAAAAACATATCTTGTTCAATTGTCACAACAGTACTATTTGTGGAAGTAAAAATTTAGTGCATTCTTCATCCACACGAAACTGGTGCTAACATGACGTCCGAATGATGTAGCAAATCAATACCCATTGTGAAATCTTCTCCGTATGCAAATACTAACTGTTATTGGCCTTTGAAAGAAAAATCTCCGGCGAAAATAATTATAAAAACCAGATAGTAGACTACATCAGCAGCGGACCCAATTATAAACGAAAATAGTAAAAGTGACTCTCATGGCTAAAGTGGACGTTACATCAACAGATTCCATTATACCGAATATTGACGTACTGAATTCAATTTCTACTACTGGATGATTATCAAAACTGATCAGTGCCCGTATTCAAACAATCTGCCGAGACAAATCAAGTAAATCTACAAATATTGTCGAAGTTTAGAAAACAAATGACTCACGACATGATGACAACGTAGTTTTGACTGTGAAACTTCCTCCAAACAGACAAACTAAAGGAAACAATCACAAAAACAATTAAGAAGTAAATCAAATATAGCTGCCACAATCAAAATATAACAATCTTACTTTCTGCCGTCAGCCATTTCGTGTCGGTTTCCTGTTACGACTTTACGAAACCTTTTCTTTCAGTACACCCGCAATCACCAATCCCCTCTTTCCACACAATGGATCAAAGATGACTGAGTTACATGAGCATTGCTGCCACAACGAAGTAAAGAACACAAAGATAACTCTATATAACCGCAACGTATCATAAAACACCAAGCTCGTTCTTCTGATTACTTCAGTAACTATAAATGACTTATATGTTCACTGATTACAGTAATCAGACTCGACACCGTACACAACTGGAAGCTGAGAGCCATACATTTATTTTTACCAAACAAAAACGGAAGCAATATCTTTGGCTAATCTCGAAGAAATGTAAAAAAAAAAAAATGATGTTCTTCCCCTTTTTATTTGACATGCAGCTAGTACATTCTGTGCTTTCCCCAGGCAATTAAAATAAAGACATCTATCGCCGGTTTAATATTTGTATCATTTGGCCGATACTGCTTCATAAAAATATGACTTCCATTTGTATTGATCTTAAAATTTCCATTTGGGATTAACTTGACGACGGCACACCACAGGGTACTTTCGTATTACTATTACGTCTGTCAGGTCAGTTCACACTAGACGTCAAGATATCGGAATGTAACGGCAGGCGATGTCACTGTCAAAGAATGTTGTGGTTTACAGCAGACGGAATGTCAACCCATTATGTTTCTTCATTTAATCCATTTCTGAACGATGTAAGTAAGATTATGAGCAGAGGCGTAGACAATTTTTCTTAGCCAAGTTCTGTTGAATTACAAGATGGCCATTGAGATTAGTATCCCAAAATATAAACAGCTGAACTTCATAAACTTTTTCAACATTTAGAGTTGGAACACAAGTTGTATTTATTAAAATTCTGATAGAACTGAACAGAAGTGAAAGCACTGTAACAGAAAAATTGCGAAGAATTTGATGATGTAAATCGCGAGCATTCAGCGCCTATAAACTACAGATTATGCAAGGCTCCACTTCAAATGCGTTCTTACCCACGATGGTTACCCATACATTGCTGAATATTGCAGATCCATCAGCATCGCTAAAGATACGTCTTCCAACAAACAAAGCAATGTCATTTTTTTACAGTTGGTGTTAGAAATGGAGAAACATTAATACAATCGTATCTATCTTCTCAACGGGCTACATCAGACTGAGAACATGAAGTGAAACTAGATACAGCTTCCTATATTCCTAACAAATCTTCACCACTTTCTTTCAGTCTTTATTGGATTACTCCAGTTTTCTACTTTACTTTCAAAAAAATATTTATTTGATGGCTGTGAAGGTCTTTTATGAGTTATTGGCTCCACGATAGTTCCTAAAAGGAGGCAATGCTCGCTGTTGAAATTTTGTGGCATTACAGGGCTAAAATAATCATAAATACCGTATATTTAAAATAGTGTAAGTAGTGTAAATAAGGTGAACTTCTAGAATATGGGTTTTCTAATGTATAATCTGAAAAATGAGAAATTAGATATAATGAAATATTTCAAAATTTCACCGACTGACTGTGGTAATAAACCAGAAGATAAAAAAAAACACATCACAATTTTTCATTCATTAAAATAACATAATTATTAACTTTTAAGATGTTAGTATAGCACTCAGTAGATTATTTTTTCGTTGCCTGTAGAGTGTAATTGGAGTGTGACGAGTTATATTTCTATGACTTACACCTCCATTTTGAAGTTTTTAGGTACAAAAAATTCTGATTGTTCACTACTGACCACATGTTGCTCGCTGTTTTTCTTTTCTTTCTTTCTTTTTTTTTTTAATCGAATTGCCTCTGTATCTAAGTGACAGTAGTGTAACATACCATTCCCTTCTCTTTCAGACTCCTGTAGCGGCGAACCAAGCAATGGGCCCACATCATACATGTATATTTGCGTCAAGTAACATTGCAGTTTCTTACATTGCACTCTAGGGGACACTGCATTTGCATAATGTTACCCTACTATATAGCTTGTCCAACTTTTCTTGAGGGAGTACCCTCTGGTACTGTTCAGAATTTGTCGATACAAGTCGAAAGTTTTCGTGACGGTTGGCACCGTGGTTGTCAGTCTACACAAGCTGACACTAAGGTGTACTATACTAGCATTTACATTGTGAACTGCTTGACCTTGAGCTGTGGCATTAATTTAATTTCATTTCACATTCATAGCTACAAATAAGTACCAGATGTGAACATGAATATAGTTGCAATGCACTTTCACGAAACCTTGTTACTTGCTTGTGTCATTTCCATCGACCTGAACTGCAAATGTTAGCACTGCAGGAGATTTCCCCCCTCCGTAACATTCCACTGAACGAGCTGCACTGTTATTGGCTTAAAGCAGATAAATTGGTCCATCATAGTGGATTTGTATGATTTCGCTGTATTCAACAATTCCAGTTTCTTTCAGTATGTTATAAATTTTAACTGTTTTATGGATGAATATAATGTGAAAATACTGTCAAAACTGTGTGTTTTGAGGCGTAATTAATAAGTGTGGCATATCAGGGAAGTGATTAGCTATCATTTGGAACTATTACCGAAATGAAACTTGAATCAAAAGCGCGATTATATATTTAGGTACCAGTGTACCAAACTATGGTATGATATATTTGTGGGCTTCACCTTCCCCCAACAGCAGGCCCCGTGACTGTGGTAATCACATACCTGTAAGTAAGTAAGTAATGAAACATTTTCTGTTCCTTTATGAACATTATTATTCTATGCATTACATTACGTATAAAGTCACATTTACGATCTTAAAGTGCTTTTTAACCAACTGCTCTGTATTCTGGAGCAGTACACTCATTTTTAATGCACATAAAAGGCCACCAGAAATATACCATTTCTGGTTTATGTAGGTGGTAACCCCCTAACCTTAATATTGAATTGATGATACGAAAGTTACATTTATTTTCATACAATAAATGTGTAAGTAGGCGGTTTATGTTTTCGTTATGTAAGTAGGCTGTTTATGTTTTCTTATTGGCAACGTTACGTAGCGCTCTATATGAAAATCACTGGCTGTGCTGTGTGCAGTCTGTGGCTAGTTTGCATTGTTGTCTGCCATTGTAGTGTTGGGCAGCGTTTTGAAATTTGTCATGAACTGCTATATATATTATGACTATTAAGTTAAATACATTGTTTGTTCTCTATTAATATCTTTCATTTGCTAACTATCCCTATCAGTAGTTAGTGCCTTCCGTAGTTTGAATCTTTTATTTAGCTGGCAGTAGTGGTGCTCGCTGTATTGCAGTAGTTCGAGTAATGAAGATTTTTGTGAGGTAACTGATTTCTGAAAGGTGTAGTTTAATGTTACTCAGGGCCATTCTTTTGTAGAGATTTTTGAAAGTCAGATTGCGTTGCGCTAAAAATATTGTGTGTCACTTTAGTGAATGTTTGAGTACGTTCAGTTTTGCTCAGCTGTTTGAAAAGCAAATAGTGTAAGAGGTTTATCAGCACAGTCGTGTATAAATTGTTGAAAGGGGACGTTTCAAATGACTAAATAAATATAATAATTTAACAACATTTCACTCTTCCAAAATATAAACAAAAGAACTTACCATGAAATGTCACCTTAGGTGAACTCAACAAGCAACAGAATCACAGGCAAGCTAAGTACCATAACTCTTTTCCTACTATCAGTGTGACGAACCGTTTTAAAGGTTTCACAGACTCTATTCATCATTCAGCCCTCAAGTAAACAAAGTCTTGGTGATTAGTCAGTGACCCTAAGAAACAGACAGTGGGCATTGTTACACAATGGTAAATACGACCAACATGAGCATACACAGAAATTTTTCCAGGAGGGGGAGGAAAGACTTTGGAATCTCGATTTTTCATGTAAATGAGATGGTCAGTTTCGAGACATGCCATTCTATAAGAACTGAATTGAACAGGTGATGCAAAAAACCTGCTAGTTATTCACTCAATATATGAATAAAAACTCTGTATTCCAGGTTCTATGAGAAAGTGAACCATATAGCCTCCCCTTACTCACGCCTATTGGAATGTTGTTGTAAATCACTATAAATTAAACTCTAAAAGACTATCTATCTTAACTTTGAGGCCTGCGCACATACAGAGCTGTTTCAATGTGAGCTGCAGTTTTTAGAGATTAATGATTAACATCAATAGAGAAAGATTATTTTAAAAATAACGTTATTGAACTATTTTATTACACAACAAGAAACTGGTTATATTTTTGATGCCATTTTTAGAGTGTTTACTTTTGCTGTGAGATGTTTGAAATCTGGATGATAATTTGTGAGTGCAGTTTACACAAGTTCACATATATGTTCACGAGAAGGAACAGATCCGTATTTAGCTCTGATAAACTTGAGTGTTGAGTACAGTGATTCATACTCAAAAATTGTCCCAAAAGTAGAATCAATCTGTTGACATACGTTTTTGTTAATGGATATTTATCTTTTGAAAACTTCTAAACAACTACTGCATTTCATGCCCTATAGTCCTTTGTCATCTTGAAGTTCCAGTAGCTCCATCTATACAGATGCTGAATCCTTAATAACTGGCAGTGAAGTGCGACTGCTATTTTCCATATAACATTTCATAACGTCCCCGACTGTTACACTAAATTTACCCAAAGTGGTGTAACTATGCCAGATATCTCTGTATAATATATCGATAATCATAGAAAGATCATAATGTGTAATTAGTATAAATAGTTGTGAATCAATGGTACCACTATTAGTAGGACATAGAGAGTATCAGCGGGTTTATTAGTGCAGGTTGCCTACATCAGAGGCAGTATGCCCTAAGGGACAAACCTATTGTTCTCTTTTGATTGACAGGTAATGACCCCCTGGGGATGATCCTTCCTTTTGATTGACAGGTCCTTAACCTATTGTTTCCCCACCGCTCCCCCTTCACCTCCTCCTCCCAACAACTCAGGAAACCTCTAATCCACCCCCTCCCTCTCACTGATACAGGTACTCTTAAAGGCCTGAGTTATTCAAATAGCCCCCTTTCACTCTCATCAGTTTGATTGACGACTTAACTAAATTGATCAACCCTCCCCCTCTGCTAAACCCAACCACCCCTCCCTTCTCCCCCTCCCCTCCCCTAGATGGAAACTGGCAGCTCTGTCCTGGAGAGAAAGAACCTCATGACCAGAAATTCAGTTACAAAGGAGAGTGTATACTGCTTATTTATAAGAAATGCGGTTAGCAGTGGTTGGATTTATCTTGCTGAACGTTTTCTGCTGTTAGGGAAGTTGCAGGCCTTGTAATTACATCAATCGCTTTTCTTTTTATTCTGATGTCTTTCAATCACAAAGCACACACCATCCTCTGTTCCCAATCCACTGGACCACACCCAATGCTGGCTCACACCACTGTATATGCAGCATACTGGGGTTTCTACAAAGTGTGTCCACGTCACACACCTGTCCAGGAGTGACTGCTCGGGCTCCGTGACTGACGGGCAGGATGTCACATTAATCCTCAAACCAAGTCATCAGAGAAATTCCTGTCAAAACACGTGCTCTTTCTCTGTTTCTCCCCGTGTCCCGCCAGGCCTGTATGTGCTATCGGTCATGATTGGACCCCACCACAAACAAAGCAGTGTTTACCCAGTAAACCCCCATAGAATACCGACACATGTTATACGCCTTCCTTGCTAGGCAAATTCCTGACAGAACGGATTCTGCCAAGGCTGTAATCTGTTGTCTGTGCTGGAGAGAAAGGATCTCATGACAAGAAATTCAATTATATAGCACAGGGTATACAGTTCATTTATAAAATTCAATTTGTATGGTCTGGATCTCACTTTTGTTTGGTGGGAAAAGCTCACATCCAGTGTCCTAATTACATAATTACACTGCGACAGAGTGAAGGTGTCGTCTTACTGGAAAATTTTCCGGTGTGCGCTCGCCTTGACATGCGGCCATCGACTGAGCTAATGTACAGTGACACCACCAGACGATGTTCCATCCCCTCTACCCTCGCCCCGTCCCTTTCCACACCTCCCAGAAAAAAATTGTAGGAAAACGACTCACTCTGTGCTGGAGAAGAGGAATCTCACGATGCGAAATTCAAATCAAAGTCAATAATATATTGATACATGTTCTTTATTTAATCACTTTGCAGGAGACAGGGTTCCCCCACTTGGGCAGACATCGTGACTGCATCCCCCACCCTTGATCCTCATGACATAATAAATGTAATTACTAGGGAATGGAATGCAGAGCGATATAGTAGTCACTATTTGGGCTCTCCCGCATGTGTATCTATGGTCGGGGCGCCACCACGGAAGTCAAAACAGCCTAATGTCCTAATTAGAGATCACGTTACTAAATATCACCGACCATGGACCAGATATCAGCCTCCTTTGATCTCATGGACCCCAAACAAAGCATCAAGTGGCAGCATTCTGTTGAGCGGCAAATTCCAGACTCACTTCCTATCTCAGTCGCTCCCAAGAAGTCACTCCATGCTTGTCTGTGTGAACCAACATCTCCAAACACGAAGATGGAGGTTTTCATCTCTCCCCAGAACACTGTGTTCCTATTAGTTAATGCTGGAGACAAAGGGAGAGCTGGCGCAATTTCGATATCAAAAATAGAGTGAAATAATCCATTTGCACTACCCTGTCAAATTAATTGTTCAACAATTCACACTAGTCAAACAGATCGCTTAAAACATTCACTTCTATCTTACAATGACCCTTCTTCATAATCAAACCAAATAATGAAAATTTCGTCACAAATAGATCGTAGTACTAAATATATTCGAGGTCTAGTACGTGCCCTCCTCCACCACAACATATCTCATGAAAAAAAGTCCTGACAACCACACAAACTTGTGATCACGAAGCACACACCACTTGGTGTCGGTCACTGCTCTTGTACTCTGCAGTCACCGCCCATGCCTACCTGCACCAAATGCATGCATGCACGCAATACAACTACCAGAAACAATAAATTGATAGGGAATTTAATGTCGTGATTGGGTGTTTAGAAGTACTGTTGACTTCCTAACCTGATTCTTCCCACTACATTCGGAAGCAGGGAGGGAGGTTCCACTGCATGATATCCAGTCTGTAGCAATAAGCTTTCAGGACTAGATATCAGAGAGAGCTGGAAACACTCACACATGCCCGCGTGCTCCTGTCCCAAGGTCCACATGGGGCGCCCCCTGTCCCGATGTACATTGTCACTGCTGATGTAAAGAGGTAAGTGAAAATTTCCACTGCAGCTGCATACATATATCACACTGCACAACCCTCAGCTATGTAGGGCATCTGGGGATGACTGCAGTGGTAGGAATTTGGAGATTATCAATGCATTCACCACAAACGTCCTTTATTTTGAATCTTCTCTAGGCTGAGCGGTTCTGAGTGCTTCAGTCCGGAACTGCGCTGCTGTTACAGTCGCAAGTTCGAAACCTGCCTTGGTCATGGATGTGTGTGATGTCCTTAAGTTAGTTAGGTTTAAGTAGTTCTAAGTCCAGGGGACTAATGACCTCAGATGTTAAGTCCTATAGCGCTTAGAGCCATTTGAACCATTTGAATCCTCTCTCACATAGAATACATGTCCACTTCTGTCATGCTCAGCCAGCACACTGGTCATTTCACCAGGCCTCCCTGGCACAGACAAGATTAGACAGGTAGGCCCAGCTCCTGTAAACATCAAAGGCTGAGGTAATACAATACCTCCAGTTGCTGAATCCTCGTCATCACACTTGCAGGCAGCTTCAGTGCACTGTCAAACAAGCCTCTGCAGCTTGGAAGCATATGTAGTTCTGAACAATCCCTCCCCCCATATAGATCCACCAGCTTAAAACATCTACTTTACCCAGCCTGTAGGTCACTATCAGCTATACTTTGTTGTGTGTGTTCGAGAATTAACAATGAATGGGCATACTGCACAGTCGTCTATCTATATTGTCACTGGTACTTGCAAAGTAGTGGAGGGACTATTTAGTGATGATACATAAACTGGGAAGCAAGCTGCCGTGTCACTGGTCAGTGTTGTAAAAAGCTGGTAAAATAGCTAAAATTTATCACACTATCAACTGTGATGCTTATTATTACAGTACATCGCTGGTGTCTTTTCCAGCCCATCCGTCCACTAGTATGCTGTTGATTGACTGACATTGCTTGGTTGAGATGGAGAAAGAGACTTGGAGGGGCAACACCATCCAGGGACGGCTAGCACAGAAACGGTGATTGCGTACGTGACAGCAACATCATGAATCAATAGAAATGCAACACCAAGCCATCAGCTATTCCATCACTGTGAAAGATGAGTTTAAATGTAGAGGCCATCATCCACCTTCTGACAGCTGTTTGGAAATGTTCCACAACGCAACAAAACTCTCCGTTTCCTTATGTTGTGTCTGTCTTTTATTTCAATCATTCAGGGTGTGTGTGGTGGGAGCACCAGCAGCATGATTTAGACTGTGCGATGTCCAGTTTTTTGTGAGAGCCAATGGATTGAAACATGTTAATGTCAGTTTAGAACACGACACAGACGACGAAGTTGTTGAGGTAGAAACAAAATGCATGGCAAGTACAAAGCCTGTTACAGCATAAAAAAAGTATCAAACAACAAAACTGGGACCCTCTCTTGCAACTGATAGTCTGTAGCATACGATCCTCCTACAGTATAGGCAATGAAACTTTACACTAGTCTGTGTAAGCGACTTCGATCAATGGCTAGTTGTTCCAATGGATTAATACCTGTATACAGGGTGTTACAAAAAGGTACTGCCAAACTTTCAGGAAACATTCCTCACACACAAATAAAGAAATGATGTTATGTGGACATGTGTCCAGAAACGCTTAATTTCCATGTTAGAGATAATTTTAGTCTCGTCAGTATGTACTGTACTTCCTCGATTCACTGCCATGATTTCATACGGGATACTCTACCTGTGCCGCTAGAACATGTGCCTTTACAAGTATGACACAACATGTGGTTCATGCACAATGGAGCTCCTGCACATTTCAGTTGAAGTGTTCGTACGGTTCTCAACAACAGATTCGGTGACCGATGGATTGGTAAAGGCGGACCAATTCCATGGCCTCCACGCTCTCCTGACCTCAACCCTCTTGACTTTCATTTATGGGGGCATTTGAAAGCTCTTGTCTACGCCACCCCGGTACCAAATGTAGAGACTCTTCGTGCTCGTATTGTGGACGGCTGTGATACAATATGCCATTCTCCAGGGCTGCATCAGCGCATCAGGGATTCCATGCGACGGAGGGTGGATGCATGTATCCTCGCTAACGGAGGACAGTTTGAACATTTCCTGTAACAAATTGTTTGAAGTCACGCTGGTACATTCTGTTGCTGTGTGTTTCCATTCCATGATTAATGTGATTTGAAGAGAAGTAATAAAATGAGCTCTAACATGGAAAGTAAGCGTTTCCGGACACATGTCCTCATAACGTATTTTCTTTCTTTGTGTGTGAGGAATGTTTCCTGAAAGTTTGGCTGTACCTTTTTGTAACACCCTGTATTTAACAGGATCACCAAATATGCCCGATGCCGGCATGCAGAGGGTATTTGTTTTCATATAACAGAGGAGAGAGATGAGGTAGAAATCTTATCGAGTTTTCTGTCAGATGAAGTTAGTGGAATTTTTATAGTTCGTAGTTTCTTATTCTCTGTTGAATGGTACAAAATAATGATGATAGAATGTTTGGGTGACAGATGTAAATGCATCCTGAGGGACACAGATCTCCTTTGGACTGTAGTACCTGTATGATGTGGAGTCTTCCTTATTTTCCCAATACGGAACACCACGGTAACTGTTCATACTGTCTTTTATCCTACCTCATGTTGCAGGAGAAAGCTTCGTTTTGGCGCTGACCTTACACATTGTACACCATTGTCGGAGATATGACAACATGTTCCTATTTCCATCGATTGGTGGAAACACAGTTCTATGGCATTAACTCAGGTTACCCTGTTTACTCGGGTTGCATAAGGTGGTAGATATAGCATTCTCCGACTTTCGTTTAGTTCCGACTTAAACTGGAACGATCATAAGCACAAAGCTGCAGGGGTGGCGGGGAGAGACTAAAGAGCAGCTACAAGATGCATAGGGACTATTTAAAACCGCGTTGGAGTTTACTGTAGCGAATAGGTTCGGAAAAGTTATTCGTTTCGAGATATGAAAGCGCTTCGAATATGTTTCACTAGCGGCTGTAATCATTAAAAGACATCTCCATAGCATCCAACGAAGGTTGAATGGAAAGACTTGATTCCAAATCACATACATCATTAATGTCTGAAAGCGGAATACTATCACTGACTCTTGTGTATTCCTGTAGAACCAGGACTGCTTTTCGTGCAGGGTGATGTTAACATAGTCGTTGTGATCACGTTTTTCATAGTGCGGTCGTTACATGTAAGTATGTTGCCGGCGGTAGCTTCCTTATTTGTTGGTGGAACTACGACAATATGTTCCCATTTCCACCGAGTGGTCAAAAGACAGTCCTGTTGCATCAACCCAGCTCAACCTGCAGAAGGTGGTGGATATAGCACTCTCTGACTTCCGTTCAGTTCCGACTTAAATTGGGATGATCACCTGGACGAAGCTGCAGGGAGGCTGAGGCAGAGACTGAAGAACAGTTACAGGAAACATAAGGATCGCTTCGGAGTTTTGCTGTAGCAGATAGGTTCGACAAAGGTTACTCGTTTCGAGATATCAGAGTGGCATGAACGTTATTCACCAGTGGCTGTAATAGTTAAAGATGTCTCCAAAGGAGCCAACGCAAGTGTGTGGTTCAATGGAGAAACTTGATTCCAAATCGCAGGCAGCGTTTCTGCCAGAAAGTGTTACACTGTCAGCCACGCTTGGGTGTGCATGTAGAACCAAGACCACTCTTTATGTAGGGTGATGGTAACATAGTCGTTGTTATCGTGTTTTTAATAGTGCGGTCCTTACGCGAAACGTGTGTTGCTGGCGGTAGAATCCTTCTGTGATCTGCTTCAAATTTCAGTTCTCAGTAGTGTTCCACATAAAGACCATCATCTTCTCTCCAGATATTCCCATTTGAACTAACGTGTGAGTGTAATCCGACTACTGGAAAAGAAAAATTGCTCACAAGGCAAAGTGACTCTCATGATCAATTTAATTAATTAGCCTATCAATTTGATATTACTGACATGACGCCTGCCGGCTGTAGTCGATGGCTAGGGCACCACAGATACGATTTTTTACTTGGTGTTTTTTTCGTTGCGGCGATACCTTTTAAAGATATTTCAATCATCTAGTTATATAGGGAGACACAACCATCGTAATAAAATCAGATGTGCTTGTATAAAGTGATACATAGTATAAAACTTACATTTACAATTTCTCTATGCTGTTACCTTAAGAGACTTCGTATGTGGCGAGACATTTGGTTACCTAAAGAGAGAGCTTGCAGGTGAGGGTTGTCCTGTGACAGTGGTAGATCTTAGCACTCCTTCATGAACCAAAAATGAGTTTACTATTCTAGTTCTGTGATGCATGACGTGACAGATAAAAAAAATATTTTTCTACTTGATGAAAGATTTCTTGAGGGCACATAGTTTATATCATAGTCCTGTACGGAATTTTCACAACAAACAACGATACTTTAGCGATGCGAAAACTCGTGTATTGTCTAATTGCTTTTATCTTCGAACATAACTCGTATATTGTTATTGTTGTTGTGGTCTTCAGTCCTGAGACTGGTTTGATCCAGCTCTCCATGCTACTCTATCCTGTGCAAGCTTCTTCATCTCCCAGTATCTACTGCAGCCTACATCCTGCTGAATCTGCTTAGTGTATTCATCTCTTGGTCTCCCTCTACGATTTTTACCCTCCACCCTGCCCTACAATAATAAATTGGTGATCCCTTGATGCCTCAGAACATGTCCTACCAACCGATCCCTTCTTCTAGTCAAATTGTGGCACGAACTCCTCTTCTCCCCAATTGTATTCAATACCTCCTCATTAGTTGTGATCTACCCATCTAATCTTCAGCATTCTTCTGCAGCACCACATTTCGAAAGCTTCTATTCTCTTCTTGTCCAAACTATTTATCGTACAAACGAGAAGAATATACATCTTGCGTAAGAAATTCGAGGTGTTTGGTCAACAACATCATTGCCCTCCGGCTGGGTAATGTAGATATTTTACAGTGGCGGGTCTATATGGGGGTGGGATTGTTCAGAACTACATATATGGTCAAGATGCAGCTGCTTGTTTCGCAGTGCACTGCAGCTGCCTGCAAGTGTGATGACGGGGATTCAGCACCTGGAGGCACCGGATTACCTCAGCCTTTGAAGTTTACAAAAGCTTCGCCTACCTGTCTAATCTTGCCTGTGCCAGGGAGGGCTGGTGAAATGACCAGTGTGCTGACTGAGCACGATAGAAGTGGACATGTACGCTATGTGCCTCCCAGGGAACGTTCCATACGGAGACAGTAGCCACAGTAGTTGCTTGGATAGAAGTCGCCATGGAGCATGTAGTATTCAATCGCAACGCAATTTCTGTGTTGCATGGTCAATGTGAGGGTGTGAGGGTTAAAATAAATGGTTCAAATAGCTCTGAGCAGAATGAGAGTTAACAACTGAGGTCATCAGTCCCCTAGAACTTAGAACTACTTAAACCTAACTAACCTAAGGACATCACACACATCCATGACTGAGGCAGGATTCGAACCTGCGACCGTAGCGGTCGCGCGGTTCGAGACTGAAGCGCCTAGAACCGCTCGACCACCCCGACCGGCCATTACAATAAACTGGCAGTGTTGCATCGGAAAGACTCTACTTGATTCCCAGGTGTAGCGCCGCTTCCTTTGAATGCGAAGATGAAAATATGAAAATAGTACTCAAAATTCAATACAAGTCCCAAACCCAAGAACCAGATTTCATAAAAAAAGAAAACGAAGTCCCACTGTGATAGCATCACTTGCATAGTAGCAAGTATACTGAAGAGAAACAATATAAAGAGAAATAGCAATGAAATCCAGTATAAAGTAACTTAGTATTTTTGGATAAGAATGTAAAATAGAATCCCTTTTGTATCAAATTAAAGTAAAAGTAGATCACAAAGTAGTGTTCTTATAGAGCACGGAGTACAACAAGTGACCTCAAAGAATACTCCCTGTGAGTACTCTTTGAGGACACCACGGAATACAGATGATAAAGTTATACACTGTTAATGTGCTCCTAGCACTTGCTTGATCATGTCATAACTTAACGTGTGCTCTTGTACATAGGCAATACGAGATTGTTTTTACATTTTGGAGATTTGCGATCTGCTTGAAATTATTAAGCTTGAAATAGGTAGGTCAGCTACCTTGAGTGTATCATTATGTAAAGTCAAGATAGGTAAGAACTGATCAATCTTTAATTGATTATTATTAACGGAAGACTAAACTTTGCCCCAAAGTGATAGACTGTTAGTAATTGAACGGAAAAGGAAGTGAATATTAGTATCGAATTGTGTGAAAACACTTAGATTTCGTTAAAGAAGCTGGTGAAATCTGGACCTTATTGCAGACACTTTGACTGAAATTTACGTAACAAATTCCACCCAGCTTAGGGAAAGATGACTTCTTTAAGACAATGATAGGAATGCTTAGACTATAATAAACAGCATAACGTGAATTTACCGTGTTTGACATTTATTTCAAACCAAATAATATTATGTGCTTGCAAAACATTTTAGCAGTGCAATGATACAAATTAATAACAGAGTGCTGCATATAATCTTTGCCACTCTCAAAAAGTTATCGTACTGATTCAGACTATTTATCTTACATAAACTGAAAACTTTAGTGGAGAAAGTATTGCTGTATATAGACTGTAACCATGATTAGTGCAACAATAGCAGTTTGTATGCATCTACGTGTTGCTGGGCCCATACACGTCGGGGAGCATATGATTATTTGAGCTGGCTGGTATAATTAATACACACTCGGCGTGAATATAGTGCAGGACAGACTTATTTTCTAACGTTACTTATCAGACAGTATGCAGACATTCTAAGGCTAGCTGGTCGGGGCACGTACTTCATCAACGAAAATTTTCGATAGAAGGAGCAGTTACAAAGAAATGGGCCCAATGTGGGGCCCGATTCCATTGAAAAACTAGGATACTACGTTTAGGACACAAGTAACAAAATTAGTGCCCTTAAAGCGTGGCCAGATTCCATTATTACTTCAAGTAGACGCCACCTTGCGCCCCCCACCCCCTACACCCACTACGCAGAGCTTCGAGTCGATATCGGGTGATGCAGTGCTGACAGAGCTACGACGATGGGTCGACCTCGACTACGTGGAGGCCACCGACTGCTGAGAGCGACGACTTCCGACGCCATGAAGACTGGGGGGCGCTGTTGCTGGCAAAGCTGACTGCGCATCCTCCGTCTCAACTCAAATATCAATAGTAAGTAATAAACTGAACAACTCACATTAGTGAGTTTCTAGTTAATTTTTTTTTCATTGTGGTCCAGCACCAAAATTCTTGTACCATTATTTGTTTATGTGTAACATTGAGTGTACAACCAGAAAGACAACTTCGAAATAAGTATACAGAGACATTTATTAAATTGTTAATTGGTATAACGTTAAAAAATGTCAAAGAGGACAAGAAACAGTAAATTATAACATGAAAAAGACGAATCTGAAATCAGAGAAGAATTGGTAGAGGAAATGAGTCAAACTGTAGAGAACATTTTTCTATTGATACAGGTAATGAGCCAAGAGAAAGAATAGATGCCCTGAAAGTGTCTGCGACTTCCGAAGATGAGATAGAAAAAATTCTGGATGTTGTGGAGGCTCAAGTGACAGTAATTAATGAACAAAGGTGAACTTCTGGGTTGACGAATGTTTCTTCCATACAGCACTTTGATATGAGCGTGTTGTTCAGTTTCATGTCCCGTATGGAAGAACGTGATTCATGTCAAGCTGAAAGAGATAAGGCATTTAGACTTGACATGGTGAAACGTGATAAAGAAAGAGAAGAATATCTGGCACAGATAGAGTTAGAAAGAGAGGAATATTTTAGAAAGAGGGAAGAGGAAAATAGGAAATTTAAACAGGACATTTTAGAATTACAGAAGGCTTGTGATCTGAAATATAGTCAGAAAATTGTAGAAGTACAGACTGAGATCAATGACATCTCTGGCGCTGTACAAACACTAGAAGAAAATCTCGCTGTAGTAAAATCAATTCAAAACGCTGTAGTTCGGAAGGTTTCGGAATTGTCTGACAAAATGAATCAACTGGAGTTAAACAATAAACAAAATGTTGATTGGTTTCTTCTTAAAAAGTCTAATCAATGAGGAAAGGAAATGTGTCTATGGGTAGATGAAAAAATCATAGGAGATAAAGAAGCAAGTAAACGACACTGTTGAACTTAAATTAAACTCAATTAGTGTGAAAAAATTGAACATAACCAATACAGAAGATATTGAATAACGGAAAGAGGAATTTCACGTGATTAAAAACTAAGTAAACAGCGAAATACCTAAGGATATGGAGAATTCAAGTCGTTTTAGCTGTGTTCTAGATGATTGCATCGTGGATCATAACCCAGATGTACGGGAATTTTCTGTCAGAAATCAACATTGTGACCCTAGTCTAGAGAAGAAAAGACATCATGAGTATAGAACTGTTGGAATCGATAGTGATGAACGCTCTTTACCTGAGTTTGAGCTATTCACTCAGAAAACGTCTTTGTCATCCATTAAAATTGAAAACAGCAGATTTAAAAGTAGACAGTTTCCGGTATTCTAATCCGGAAAGAACACAACCAACCCCCAAATTTTCATTAACAGTTTCAAGAGAATATTTACAAAGGTATGGACCAAATATGATAAAATTCAATTTATAGTTTCAAAGATTGTTGGTGAGGCATAGCTCTGGTCGAGTGAAGTTAGTGAAACTTGTAGGACATGTCATGAGTTTGAGAAATTATTTTTGGCTAAGTACTGGTCCACGAGCAAGCAAGAGCGTTTAAGAAAAGGGGTGTTCAATCCTGAGTTTTATAACCCGAAGAAAGGAACCTTATGGTCGTACTTTGAAAAGTAGATTAATAAAATTCGGTATTGGACCAAACGTATATCCCAATGTGAAGTTATTCAGATCCTAAAAACCAGGCTTCCGATTAACCTTCGTGAAATGCTTGTTCATGCATCCAACAATGATTCTGAGCAATTTCTGTCCACAAGTGGTCCCGACAGTCGGGATACCAGTTACTTGGGAATAAGGCTGGGCATCTCGGACATATTCTGAGTCGTGGTCACCTTTGTGCTCATACGGCAAAGACTACCAAATCCATCGGTTAGTCCCTCAGCCGTTGGGGGTAAAACCCAATGGGACTCGGGGCAAGTAAGGCTAGTAACCTGCTTCCCTGGTACTTTAAATATGATGCTGGCAACAATCAGAGCAAAATGCCTTGGACCTTTGGAGGTGACACGAGTCCCACCTCTAACTGACAAACCAGGGACTCCTAAGATACGACATGGTAAACTAATGGTAATGAGATGGGGAGCTATTAATATCAATGGGGGCTACTCTGGGAAGAAGGTAGAGCTGGCAGAGGCTGCAAGTAAGATGGGGCTGGACGTTTTAGTTGTTAGTGACATTCGGGTAAGGGGTGAGAAAGAAGAGGAAGTGGGAGAATACAAGGTCTACCTGTCAGGAGTCAAAGCAGGAATAGCACAATGGGGTGTAGGGCTTTACATCGGGAAAGAAATGGAACCCAGCGTAGTTGCAATAAGGTATGTAAATGAACGACTGATGTGGATAGATTTGACAGTGTCTAGCAAGAAAATCAGGATTGTGTCAGTATATTCGCATTGTGAAGGGACAGGTCAAGATAAGATGGATAGTTTTTATGAGGCACTCAGTGATGTAGTTCTTAGAGTAAAGGACAAGGACAGTGTTCTGCTCATGGGTGATTTTAACGCCAGTATTGGAAATCGAACAGAAGGGTATGAAAATGTTATGGGTAAATTTGGAGAGGATATGGAGGCCAACAGGAACGGGAAACAACTCTTGGATTTCTGTGCCAGTATGGGCTTAGTAATCACAAACTCCTTTTTTAAACATAAGAAAATTCACCGGTATACTTGGGAAGGCAGGGAACCAGATCTGTCATTGACTATATAATAACAGATCAGGAATTCAGGAAGGCTGTGAGGGACACACGTGTATTCAGGGGATTCTTTGATGACACTGATCATTATTTAATCTGCAGTGAAATTGGGATTGTGAGGCCGAAAGTGCAGGAGGTCAGGTTCATATGTAGGAGGATAAGAGTGGAGAAACTTCAGGATAAGGAAATCAGGCACAAGTACATAACAGCGATCTCAGAAAGGTACCAGTTAGTTGAAGGTAGTCAATTACAGTCATTGGAAAAGGAATGGACAAGGTACAGTGACACAGTACTAGAAGTGCCTAAAGAATGTCTGGGAACAGTAGTGTGTAAAAGTAGGATGAAACAAACAGCTTGGTGGAATGATACAGTCAAGGCAGCCTATAAAAGGAAAAAGAAGGTGTATCAAAAATGGCTACATACCAGAACCCAGGTAGACAGAGAAAGTTATGTTGAAGAAAGAAACAAAGCCAAACAGATAATTGCAGCATCCAAGAAGAAATCGTGGGAAGACTTTGGAAACAGGTTGGAGACTATGGGTCAAGCTGCTGGAGAACCATTCTGGAGTGTAATTAGCAGTCTTAGAAAGGGAGGTAAGAAGGAAATGACAAGTACTTTGGACAGGTCAGGAAAACTGCTGGTGAATCCTGTGGATGCCTTGGGCAGATGGAGGGAATATTTTGAAGAGTTGCTCAATGTAGGTGAAAATGCGATCAGTAATGTTTCAGATTTCGAGGTAGAATGGGATAGGAATGATGATGTAAATAGGATCACATTTGAGGAAGTGGAAAAAATGGTCAATAGATTGCAGTGCAATAAAGCGGCTGGGGTGGATGAAATTAAGTCGGAACTCATCAAATACAGTGGAATGTCAGGTCTTAAATGGCTACACAGGATAATTGAAATGGCCTGGGAGTCGGGACAGGTTCCATCAGACTGGACAAAAGCAGTAATCACACCAATCTTTAAACATGGAAACAGAAAAGATTGTAACAACTACAGAGGTATCTCTTTAATCAGTGTTGTTGGTAAAATCTTCTCAGGTATTGTTGAAAGGAAAGTGCGAGTATTGTTGAGGACCAATTGGATGAAAATCAGTGTGGGTTTAGGCCTCTTAGAGGTTGTCAGGACCAGATCTTTAGCTTACGGCAAATAATGGAGAAGTGTTGTGAGTGGAACAGGGAATTGTATCTATACTTTATAGATCTAGAAAAGGCATATGACTGGGTTCCTAGGAGGAAGTTATTGTCTGTTCTACAAGATTATGGAATACGAGGCAAACTTTTGCAAGCAATTAAAGGTCTTTACATGAATAGTCGGGCAGCAGTTAGAGTTGACGGTAAATTGAGTTCATGGTTCAGAGTAGTTTCAGGGGTAAGACAAGGCTGCAACCTGTCTCCACTGTTGTTCATATTATTTATTGATCATATGTTGAAAACAATAGACTGGCTGGGTGAGATTAAGATATGTGAACACAAAATAAGCAGTCTTGCATATACGGATGACTTAGTTGTGATGGTAGATTCTATTGAAAGTTTGCAAAGTAATATTTCAGAGCTAGATCAGAAATGTAAGGACTATGGTATGAAGATTAGCATCTCCAAAACGAAAGTAATGTCAGTGGGAAAGAAATATAAACGGATTGAGTGTCAAATAGGAGGAACAAAGTTAGAACAGGTGGACGGTTTCAAGTACTTAGGATGCATATTCTCACAGGATGGCAATATAGTGAAAGAACTGGAAGCGAGGTGTAGCAAAGCTAATGCAGTGAGTGCTCAGCTATGATCTACTCTCTTCTGCAAGAAGGAAGTCAGTACCAAGACTAAGTTACCTGTGCACCGTTCAATCTTTCGACCAACTTTGTTGTATGGGAGTGAAAGCCGGGTGGATTCAGGTTACCTTATCAACAAGGTTGAGGTTACGGATATGAAAGTAGCTAGGATGATTGCAGGTACTAGTAGGTGGGAACAATGGCAGGAGGGTGTCCACAATGAGGAAATCAAAGAAAAACTGGGAATGAACTCTATAGATGTAGCAGTCAGGGCGAACAGGCTTAGATGGTGGGGTCATGTTACATGCATGGGAGAAGCAAGGTTACCCAAGAGACTCATGGATTCAGCAGTAGAGGGTAGGAGGAGTCGGGGCAGACTGAGGAGAAGGTACCTGGATTCGGTTAAGAATGATTTTGAAGTAATAGGTTTAACATCAGAAGAGGCACCAATGTTAGCACTGAATAGGGGATCATGGAGGAACTGTATAACAGGGGCTATGCTCCAGACTGAACGCTGAAAGGCATAATCAGTCTTAAATGATGATGATGATGATGATGAATTGATTCGATAGATATCATCCAAGAGGATTTCCGTCAGTTAAATGGCAGAGTTGCGCGTTACAACAAGGATAAAGGACATAATAATAGTAATTAACCACTCTCTGTCTAACAGCAGTAATCATCGGCAATCGAATAACAGAGATTCACAAAGTAGACAGAACTTCAATAATCAAAACTTTCATAACCTAAATTCCAACAATCAAAACAATAGAAATGCATACAGCCAGGGACCGGTTTCACCGGATGTAAATGAGACACATATTGGCGAGGCAAATGTTCAAAATCGAAAGAGAAAATTCAGTGACACAAGGCAATGCTCTAACCCAGAACAAAACAATCCTGAGAATCGAAATCAGTCATATCATTGGGTTCCAACAAGTTCTCGTTGGAACAACCAAATGAACCAAACCAGTATAATGAACGTTTCACGTCAAAACACTTCTGCAGCGATTGCGTTAGGAAACGGTGTAGCTGATGTTCGGAATACAATGTACAACCCACAGAATCACAACGTCCATGTCGTAAAGACAGTGGGGGAGCCACGTCACGAACCAAATAACGCAAAAAACTAGGACCAGCCAAACCTAGACTTCTGGGGGTGGCTAGTGGACTTTAGGGAGGTCAACATAATCAACCTGTGTGTTTACTAATGTACAATTCTGGAGTGGACATTAGAGATGAACTACTGAGTGAGGCAACTTCGCACCAACCAGAATCCAAAGAATATGTGCAAGCTGTATTAGCTGGAGATATAAATGGTATACCTGTACACGTTCTAATAGACACAGGAGCTACCACTAATGTGATGTCGTTGGACCTGTTTAAATGTATTAGTAAAATAGAAAAGAACTTACCTTTCCTGTAACAGGGTGTACTATTTCCGGAGCTTTTGGCACAGGTTTCAACCCATTAAAGCTCAAGTACTGGCGGAATTAATCATACAGGAGGAAAAACTTAAGAGTACCCACCTGGTAGTCAAGAATTTATCTGTACTGTGCATTTGGGGATGGGACTATTTAGTCGAAACCAGGGCAGTCATTGACTTACAGAAAGGGGTGTGTGTTTTTAATACAACCAACGGGATCGCTGAATTGTCTTTGTGAAGGGAAACAAGGATTCTCGATAAATACTGTCGGAATCTGCCGTTATTATGTAATTATAATAATGTAATGTCAACTGACGTGATTAGTTTGCCTGTGGTCGATTGCAATTCAGATCTCGAGCAAGTTATCAAAGACCTTTATAACCGAGTCTGAATATTTGTCAAGTGTACAGAGATAGGAACTATCAAATTTACTAACTGAAGACGCACCAATTTTTGGTGTCATCAAAGGGTTTAAGTATAAGATGCATGTGCGGCTTCATGAAACATATTGCAAATAACTTACTCGATACCCTGGTCTAAACAAGAATCCGTTAGACTAGAAATTTAGGGAATGTTGGAGTGGGACATGATAGAACCGTATAGCAGCCCAATCCTAGCAGTTGTGAAAGCTAACGGTGATATAAGACTTGCGATTGACGCCAGAAACATCAAGAAAATTTTAATACCTATTCGGACGAGGCCAGAGAACTTAGACAAACTACTGCAGCGGTTCTTTGGCGTAAAATATTTGACCTCCATTGACTTCCGACTTCCTATTGGCAGGTTAAGTTGGATGAAGAGTCTCGGAAATATACAGCTTTCATTTTCATGGGAAGAAGTTTTCACTTCAAAGTCATGCCATTCAGTCTCAGTATTACTGGTGGTGTTTTTATTTCTGCATTAGATACGGTTTTAGGCCCAGACTTGTTAACCGACGTAACCTTATATGTCGATGACCTCCTTGTGGCAGCCGACATCTGGGAGCGTCATATAGAATTGTTACGTCAAGTGTTCCGTCTTTTTTAAGATTACAGAGTAACTGTAAACCTTTCTAAGCCCAAATTTGGCAAAGAAATAATTAAGTTTCTCGGGCATATTATCTCTCCCTTGGGTATTACACATAACCCTAAAAAGATGGAAGCTATAAGTGATTTTCCGTACCCATGCACTTGTAAACAACTAAACTCTTTTCTTGGTTTAGCGTCTTTCTTCAGGAAATTCCTGCCTGATCAGATGCTAAACCAGGATTGTTTACTTAACCTGTTGACCAAGAACGTTTGGTGGCAATGGACTGCTGAATGTCGCGAAGTGTTTAACAGAATACGAAATGCTTTGCTGAACACACAGATATTACACAAGTCACAAATGGATAAGCAATTTTACGTAGCCACAGATGCTTCAGACACTAGTCTGGGAGCAACGCTTTTTCAAAAGGGTATTCCAGATGACATTAGTACTATCAAAATTATAAGTTTTGCCAGTCGTACCCTCACAAGTTGTGAGAGAGGTTATACCACTACGGAATTAGAAGTATTCGCTTTGGAGTGGTCGTTAAAGAAATTTAAGTGTTTTGTATATGGAAAACCAATAATAGTGTATTGCGACCACCAAGCTGTGACTTTTTTGATGACATGTATATTGTTACACGCACAGCTAATCACATCGGCATTACTCTTGCTGGAATATTTATTGGACATACGACATATTCGTGTCAAGGTAGCTAGAGCCAATAGGATTGCTTCGCTTTGGATGAACCTGGCGTGGACAACTTTATCTTTGGTGTTTACATGTCATCTTCAATAACATGGACTGCATACGCGCCAATATTTTGAGATAGTTATTGTTTTTCTCATTTATAATTGAAATTTGGCATTAATTTTAGCAATAAATAGTCTTGTCATGTTGCCTTTTCACATGTAGATATACAGTTAACGTAGTTACTGCGAAATTCCTTATGTTAGTACGATAGTTACCGTTTTTACATGCGGCCAGGTGAAACGTGTTGACTACTCTTTTTACGAGCAACAAAATTACGCATCATCAGTAAATACCTGTTTTCCTTGCACCGACAGTCTTTTAGTGGTACGATTACTTAGGAGAGGAAGACAAAATACCTGTTTGGCAACATCTTTTTGACGATTTCTCAACTATACTAGTGAAATGTTTCGTTACTTTTTTATAACAAGTGCAATGGTGTATTTTGTCACTGCTGTTATTTTTGTGAAAAAAGGGAGGTAAACATAACGTGGTTAATATTGTCAATGTTGTTGTTGTAGTCTTCAGTCCTGAGACTGGTTTGATGCAGCTCTCCATGCTAATCTATCCTGTGCAAGCTTCTCCCATCACCCAGTACATACTGCAACCTACATCCTTCTGAATCTGCTTAGTGTATTCATCTCTTGGTCTCCCTCTACGATTTTTACCCTCCAATGCTAAATTTGTGATCCCTTGATGCCTCAGGACATGTCCTACCAACCGATCCCTTCTTCTACTCAAGTTGTGCCACAAACTTCTCTTCTCCCCAATCCTATTCAATACCTCCTCATTAGGAGGTATTGAATCTAATCTTCAACATTCTTCTGTCAATATGCGTGTGCTTATTGTGCTGGAACATTCATGTATTTTTTAGATCCACTGATATTTTTGTAACTTGTAGCACTTAGTTTAATGAATATCTGTCTTGACGAACTTTGTTGCTTGCTACAGTTATGTGTTTATTTTGTCGTTAAATCATCATTTATTTTATAACAAAAAAATGGCAGTGTATATGCCGCAAAAAAATCACATAAAGCTGGTAGAAAAATAATTTGTAACATTGCAATGTAAAATTCCTTTGAATGTTTCAGTTTAGTTTCTTGTGGATATATTCAAAGCCATCCACTTCTGCAACTTTTTCGATATCCCTCTAGATTGGTAGTAAATTTATTCCTGTGACAAACTTAACTCATTATGTTGTATGCAGTGTCAGTACGTATCACAAGAAACAATTTTGTACACAACAGAGAATGGACTTTGAGATTAAGGTGTTCGACTCTGGTTTGTTCCGTAATTTTCGCACTTTGGACATGTTTTAATTCTCATTATATTTGGGCCTAGTGAAAGTGCTTAAGATTTTACACATAAAGGGTGTAGAGCAAAGTTGTCCCGTTCCCTAACTGTAGCTTCACACACATGTACTGCATGTAATATTTAGTGGCTTTTGTTCTCTAAGTGTTACAATTAGTGCAGCAAACTGACTGGGATATGGCATGTTCCATGGTAGCTTAACATAAGTAGGGTCAAGGCACCACTGACGGCCCGATTAAGGACAATTGCTATACAAATTAGTTTACAGATTACTTCAGTAATTCTATAGTTTCAAATTCTGTGGGGAGCAAGTGTTCTAAATTATATAACAAAAGCAAACGAAAATATTGAAAATGAAATAGCACATTTCCCCAATTTTTGCCACGTTAAACCTCACTATGGCCACACATTTCCTTGCTTTTGGCTGCTACCTATTATAATGAAACTGAGGCTTTACATAATTTCAGAATCTATTTGCAGAAAAGTAATTTATTCTTTGTACAAACATCAGGGTGGCCATCAAATTTGAATTTTAAAATTCAATGTTGTCATGTATTATGTTTACTGTATGGGTTTAGGCATACATACTACACTGGAAAGAACAAATTGCTTGTTTTAAAAATATATGATGTCCGATATGAATCATGTCAAGATGTGCACCACATACAGCATGACTGACCAAGTGGAGTAATCATCTGAAGGATAGTGCACATCAAAATGTCACATGGTTGCATTTATGCAACACTGTCTGTTTGTTTAAGCCAGACATATTAGGGTCAAATGAAGGGTTAAATGGCCAGTACATGAAAATAGTGACACAGGACAGACAGATTAAATTCCACAGTCACATCTCATGGATTAATGATGGTAGAATGTTACAGTTAATCTTGAAAGAAAACTTGAAGTTTCTCGTTGAATTTTGTTAAGGTATTCATAATCTTACATTGATTTGTTTACAAAAAAATTCCTTTTGCAGCAAATTGTCATTACACCTACACTATGCAATATGAAGTTACAGAACTGTGTATTAGCTATATTTGAATAAACTATGGCGACTCATCAATGATTACTTGGTGATGTGACAGTTTGAAAGTTTGTCACGAAAGCTGATTTTTCAATCCATCAAGTCTGTTGAAACAAGTGATCAAGTGTGTGTAACAGGTACAACATACACCGTGCATATCCCTGCCCATCTGCATTAGCTACCCTGCATGTTTGACTTTGACCGACCATTCTGTAGCACACTTACCAATGTATACTTTCTCAAACATCAATTTCTGACAATTTTAGCTGCTTCAGCTGACTTTTGTTTTCAGGGATTGTAACACATTAATTTCAGATTTCATTCCTTTTCTGGATAATTTTTGTTCTTGTTGTTTTTCAGCTTCACGTAGTTGCTTCTTTTGTCATCTATGTACAAGCAACTTGCATTACACATAGACAGAATTAAACTTCCGTTGATTTTAAAATTGTCAACACTGTGCAAGCATTATGACCGAGAATACTTTTCACTCTAACTCTCAACAATACACTCAGAAACTTCCTGACAGATTAAAACTGTGTGCCAGACCAAGACTCGAACTCGGGCAAGTGCTCTCTTATCTGAACTACCCATGTACGACTCACACCCCAACTTCATTTCTGCCAGTATATCACCACCTACTCAAGTTTGTGTCTAGCTCTGGCACACATTCTCAATCTGACAGGAAGTTTCATATCAGCGCACACGCTGCTACAGAGTGAGCATCAATTCTGGAAATACATTAAGAGTTTATTGAGAAACCTCTTTCTACAACATCATTTCCAGGCGAAAGTACTGACATTTTAAGAAAATCTACAAAATTACAACATTCTTTCTGGCAATGTAATGAGGTTCATCCAACCAAGTTTCACTTATTTTGAAAAATGCCAATTTTTTTCTTTTTGAATATGAGCATCATTACAAATATTGACAAATTGTTGTTTGACACAAACACAAATTTTCACCAGAAAGAGAATTTAAAGTCATAATGTCAATCTTTATACAGCTGTTTCTTGATTTAATACTGCTGATGGGTCCAAACATGAAATGGCATGTGTAGGTTTATATTTCAGTGGTTCGCCTTCAAGTAGCTTTTGTATTATACCAATAATACAAGAATGCATTTCTTCTTTTAGCCTCAAGATGTCAGTCAGTCAAGTCCTTAACTTTCTTTTGGTACCTTGGCAGTGAAATCCATAATACACTAAGCATTGTGCAGTGATCAGATTCTTAATATTCTTCATGTCAGCCTACACGAGGGATTTTTCGATTATGCAAAATGTCTGAACTGACAACTTGCTGCATTAATGAGGTGGTACAAGTGAACAACTCATTACACAAAAAATAAGCCATAGGTACATCAGTTAATAAATCACAAAAATTTTTGAAAGGATGTGCTGTCAGTGAAAAGCCAATTTTTGACCTAAGAATTTGTCTCCAACTGTTAAGAGAGAGTTTTCAAACACACTGAATCAGGTAAGTTTAATTTTAAGCCAATTGAGAAACATAAGTTCTTAGATGTGGGAGAATTTTAAAGCTAGTTGGGCCACATTTTCAATCCATTTTATGCCACAGAATTGCAAAGGAAAACCTGAAGACACTATATATTCTGTATATTGACACCTTCGCGTAGGCAAATCGTGAAACACACAATAAAAGGCTCTGAAAATGGTGGTCTTTCCCAATTTGTTTGTGACACTCCAGTTTTAAAAGTGCAATGAACTATATGTGGGTTACAACCACCTAACTGCAAGAGTTTCATGTTACCAGAAATTTATTTTACTTCATTATTCAAAAACTTCCAAGCTGCAAAATTTTAGGAATATTCTGCAAATTAAAAGGTCCTTTCAAAGCATAGACTCTTTGGCATTGAATAAAGACAGAATCAAGTATCAGGTCGAGATCTGCGACTTATTTCAAATCCCAAAAACTAACATGGATGTCCATTCGTTCGTTGTTTTATTTTTGTATGACGTCGGTGCTGTATACAGTCTGACATAAGTAATGTGTGGTCGTTGGCCACATAATTTTATGAAGCTGCTCACATTTGTTGAGTGAAACTACTCAAAATAAAGAAAAATTACATGTAACTTGTGGCTGGTCTACAATTTCAATATCCAACAGTCGCTGGTTCCCTGCAGATGGTGCTTGCTTTTGCTAACATGAAATTGTGTTCACAGTTTACACTGCCAATGCAGAGTCACTCATACGAATTGTCTCATTATTACCTGTTACTTGGCACACTTAAACATTGCAACATGTAAGATACACCAGGGTCATCAGGACACATTTACATTTTCAGTATGTTATGGGAAAAAAACAGTTGATTGGAATTTAAATATTAAATTTTTAATTAGGATTTATTAGTACAATTTTAAGACTATATTCATAATTTGTCATCATATCTTATAGACTTTATGAAGTAATACAGTGACGTGTGAAAAAACAGTTTTCAAATATTCTACACATCAGCTACAAATATTAAGATACACAACTGAAACTTCATATTTAAACACAAAATATGATTTTACATCAAAATTATAAACCAAAAGAAAAGATTAAATTCAGTACAAAAGTATCTGCAGGCATAACTTACAAGAAAATTTTACTGTAACTTTTAGCTGAATGTACAGCAATTATAAAAATATTTCACAGTATCATGAATTGCAATAAAATCTTAGTTTTTGATAATTAAGTTTCTTTCCAGTCAGTTTCAGAAACTTGATTCATCCAAACTTCCAAAACTGTTTGCACACAGAGCAATGGAACTTCCAAACACAATGGTGCTCGACATCTGGCACGCGATTTAGTTTATCTGTGAGTTTCCTGGCATCACAGGTTGCTGAAACATCAAATCGAAGGCAAAATAATAGACATTTCAAGGGTATAGTTGCTCCAAAATTCAGTCTACCAGTGCCATTTATAGCATACAACCAATCCAGTTCTTCACACACTTATGCATGTGCTATTAACTTGTAATAAGTGTCAATTGCAGAATATGTTAAGCATTGAATCAAGAGTAAACAGAATCTTTTGTTGCTGGTCACTGCTTCAACTTACAGAGACAGTCTTCACAAAGAACACATATTTAGACGGAAATACGGAAGCGTCCGATCCCACCCGTCTGCTTTGACCCATGACGTCACAAATATGGCGGAAACAAAAACAAACACACGCACTTTCCACAAGAAGCCTAATGACACTAACGGGACAATCGCGGGAAATGGGGTGTTTTGGGTGGGGTGGGGGGGGGGGGGGGGGCAAACTAAATATAAACAAATTTAGACGCCTTGCGTAGCTACAACGTGTAAGTGAAGACAGCCATGCATGAATACCCACCTACCTCCCCAGGGGTCGTAACCCCTGGAACCCATAGAAGATAAAGATGCTTCAGTAGCTGATTAGTGTTTTTTGTCTTAAAAAAAAAAAAAAAAATCTCACGGGATAGAACGAACAGATCAGAAAGATAAATATAATAAACTAAAACAGAAATTCGAGGAAACAGATAATTAAAATAAGTGTTTTTAAATTAAAAAAAAAATCTCACGAGATAGAACGAACAGATCAGAAAAGTAAATAAAATAAGATAAAACAGAACTGGAGACAGCCACACTCAAACCAAACTCCGCGCCGTCATGACGTCACACACGACAACACCATTACGTCACGGGTCAAAGCAGACGCGTGGGATCGGACGCTTCTGTCGACCCTTTTAGACATCTGAGTGGCATGGGAGAGAATTATGGAGAAAAACACTCATACAAAGTGAGTTCACAATCTTGCCTATATACCGTATAGCACATTCTGAGAAAATAATCAAATAAAAGGAACAATGTTGCTCTAAGTTAAAAATAATTCAAAGATCCTAGCACATAGCCTGACTAAAAAATAGTTAGTCTGCACTTGACCAGAGTTGACCAACATGTCTAGTGCCGTCTCACTGACGGCAAATTAACACACTACTGAAGCACAATCTGTCCAATATGAAGTGCAGCACCTTCGACCTTCACTCTGAGAATCTTTCCCTGCAGCTGTAGGTGCCCTTGATGTTGGGATTGTAAACACTATGAAGTACATCCCCACACAGCTGAACTCTGTACCTAGCAGTTTGGCTAGGTGTCATGGTCAATGATACATGCTTCATCCTGTACCATCTCCACATTCTGCTTGTGCTTCTCAGAGGCATGGTCAATGGTGTAGTTCCATCTATCACATCCATGCTGTCTCATAACCAACCTGTGTTTTAAAAATCTATTTATAGTGAGTCATAACTTGAATGAAAATTATAAAAATGTCAGGTATTTTCTATGTTGACAACTTCATTTACTTCAAGCTAAAAAGATTGTTCAATTAATCAAACTTTTGAAATTATGCACTAAATGCTGAAGATGTCAATATCTAGTGGTGGTTATATCATACTGAGTGCTGACTACCACACTGCATTGTCTTATTTAGCCTTTTCATTTGGTGTTTACTGCATCTGACACTTTCTCCTCAGTGAGCAAGGTAAGATTCTCTGAATTCAAGTTTAGTGAGGAGTAAAATAAAGTGTGTATGACATTATTATAAGGAAGACTATGGAGTGAAATTTAGTCTCATTTAAAAACTATTGCTAAATATAATTCTTGGTGTAACTTGCATGTAATGTCCATTGAGGACATAAACTGTAGTGTTTCTTATGGATTAGGGTGAAAAAGTTTATGTCCTATCTGCAGTGATTCAAAAGTTACAGCATTTTTTTAATTTTCCTAGTGAAGTGTACTTCATGTGCAAGGTGTACTGGGACACGTGAACAAATCGCCTGTGCAGACAACATGAATCACAACAAGGATGTATGTGATCCTGACAGTTTAATTCGTAACCAAGACAATTGCTTATGCCTGTAATGTGAAATATTGGCCATAATATCATCAATACAGAACGACTGTATCACACTATTATATAGCTATATTTGTACTAATATATTTTGTGAAGAAAAACCAGTCTGACAAGCAGAGACAGCAAAGGACTTGGAAGAGCAGTTGAATGGAATGGTTGGTGTCTTGAACGGAGGTTATAAGATGAACATCAACAAAAGAACTTTTCTTAATTTATTAAGGTTCCTTAATCTGTACTGTACCATCCAGTGTCCAACACGTAAAAATTCATGCATAGACAATATTATTGTGAATTTTCCCCGTGGCAGCTACACTGTTAGCCTTGCAAATGGGTGCTTTGCAGACCACGACCCATTGCTTCTCAATCTCTTTAGTAAGCAACCAAATTCCACTAGTGTGCACAATATGACATGGGTAAGAAGACAAAAAGAAGAATACATTATGTCATTTATTCGTATACCAGAGGATGCAAGTTGGGACTTTGTCTATAAGTGTTCATCTGAGAAGTCTGATGTTGAAACTACCTTTGAAAACTTCCTTAAAAATTATACAGAATTATGGTATTCATGCTCACCACTAATTAAAACCAACTCTTCTGGAACATATAAAAATAAAAAGCTGGAATGGTACACAGACGAACTGGTCCAGATAAGAAAAAACATGCTCGTACTATACACAGCATATAAAAATGCATGTAAACAAAGATCAGAGCAGGAGGGCACCTTTTATGCAGCATACCAAAAATGTAAAAAAATCTACAAACTTAAGCTGATACAGACAAAAAAGGCTGCTTATGAAGGGTACATAGAAGGTGCAACAAACAAGTGCAAGGCAGCATGGCAGATTGTAGCACAAGAAAATCCCACACGTCACACACATGAAACTCAGCTCACTCCAAGGGAACTAAATGACTACTTCATTAGCTCAATTAAAGAAATTGAAAGTAAGATAGAAAAAACAGATACATCTGCAAGCGATTTACTTAATGCCCTTCCACCAGTAGATCATGTCTTTAACTGGTATAGTATCACACCTGCTCAGATTAAAAGAACAGTCACAAAATTTTCAAATTCTAAAAGTATGGACTGCTACTGGCTCTCCAATTACATAGTAAAAAAAACTGTAGACTCGATCGCTAAACCATTGGCATTCATATTTAATAAATGTTTACAGTCAGGAGTGTTTCCCGACTCCCTCAAAATTTCCAAAGTTATTCCAGTGTTTAAAAAGGGTGACAAACATCTTCCTAAAAGTTATCGCCCAATCTCAATTGTGCCAATATTTTCTAAAGTATTTGAGTCACTTATGTACACTCAATTAAGTAGCTATTTTGAGACACACAACCTTTTGAGCAATAGTCAGTTCGGATTCCGACAGGGCAGAAATACCACTGCGGCCATCCTGGAAATTGTTGACCAGACATTAACAGCCTTTGAAGACTGGAATATGGTGTCACTTGTCTTGTGTGATCTGAGCAAAGCTTTTGACTGCATTCCCTTTGGCACCCTGGTTGCAAAACTAGAATTTTATGGTGTATGTAACCCAGCATTAGCAGTAATAGAGTCATATCTTCATAATAGAAGACAGTTTGTCTCAGTTAAAAATAATTACTCCCCTGTAGCAGCAGTTAGTACTGGTGTACCACAGGGCTCGGTTCTGGGACCCTTCTTCTTCATCATAGCCATCAATGACCTACCTCATCACATAAATAGTACTACCATATGCTATGCAGATGACACAACCCTCCTCACCTCACATCAGAACATCTCAGCTTTGGACAATAACACACAGGAATCACTCAAATCAGCCATCCACTGGTTCACATCCAATAAATTACTGTGTAACTCAGAGAAAACACAACAGCTTCTCTTAGGGTTACCCAAAACCATAGAAAACAAAACTGTAAAACTATTAGGAATGCATATTGATTCCAAACTTAACTGGGAAGAACACGTAAATCAGGTTTGCAAAAAGCTTTCAAGAGTCTCCTATTTCCTTTGGAAACTTAGGGACATGATTAGCATGAACTTTCTGAGAACAATGTACTGTGGACTCTTCCAGTCACATATTACATATGGCCTTCTCATATGGGCGCACAGCTCTCACAGTAACAAAACTTTGTTGATGCAGAAAAGAATGCTGCGCATAATGTGTAAAGTCGGTCCCACGGAGCACTGTCGTCCTCTCTTTATAAGGCTAAGACTGTTGACCATTGTAAACTTGTATATTTATATCTGTGTGTTACACATTAAAAACAATGGTATGGAAGGTGTTGTCAGGGAAGAAATTCATAACTACAACACTAGAAGGAAGGCAGATTATGATATACCAAGACACAGACTAACAAAAAGTAGTAACTCACACAAAGTGAATACCTTAAAAATATTCAACAAACTACCGCAATCTGCTCGGGACATGCCCACAAAAATTCTTAAACAAAATTTGTACAATTGGTTATCTGACAATCCATTTTATTCTATGCAAGAATATTATGATCTGAGTAGCACAGAGATAAACCTGTAATTGCATAATTAACTTAATTAACTACTATATATACTGTTACAAAATATTTCATATTTAATACCTTTGTATTTCAACTGTGTTAGGTAACTACTTTATTTGCCAGTGTTATGATGTGTTACGTAACTACTGTGTTTGCTACTACAATGTAACTCATTTTTGGTACCTTTGTATGTATCTGAAACAAGAATATGTATTAAGCATTGTAGTCACCTGCTTAAGGTTTATGTTATTTGTAAGTTACTCATATGCTAATTATATCTATGCCTTATATATAGTGTCTGGAATATTAATATTTTTTTTATGTACTGACGAAGCCTATTTCATCTTGCATGATCAATGGCTAATAAAGAATCTTGAATAGCAAAATGAGGATAATGGAATGTAGTCGAATTAAGTCGGGTGATGTTGAGGGTATTAGATTAGGAAATGAAACACTTAAAGTAGTAAAGGAGTTTTGCTATTTGGGAAGCAAAATAACTGCTGATGGTTGAAGTAGAGAGGATATAAAATGTAGACTGGCAATGGCAAGGAAAGCGTTTCTGAAGAAGAGAAATTTGTTAACATCGAGTATAGATTTAAGTGTCAGGAAGTCATTTCTGAAAGTATTTGTATGGAGTGTAGCCTTGTATGGAAGTGAAACATGGACGGTAAATAGTTTGGACAAGACGAGACTAGAAGCTTTCGAAATGTGGTGCTACAGAAGAATGCTGAAGATTAGATGGATAGATCACATAACTAATGAAGTATTGAATAGGATTGGGGAGAAGAGAAGTTTGTGGCACAACTTGACCAGAAGAAGGGATCGGTTGGTAGGACATGTTCTGAGGCATCAAGGGATCACCAATTTAGTATTGGAGGGCAGCGTGGAGGGTAAAAATCGTAGGGGGAGACCAAGAGATGAATACACTAAGCAGATTCAGAAGGATGTAGGTTGCAGTAGGTATTGGGAGATGAAGAGGCTTGCACAGGATATAGTAGCGTGGAGAGCTGCATCAAACCAGTCTCGGGACTGAAGACAACAACAACAACAACAACCCTGAAATGCTATTGGTTATTTTCGTTTCGAGCCGAGCTCTCCCTAATGGTTTCTGATACTTGCAGTTTTTTGTTATGACTTTTATGTAAAATTTGTACATGTCCTATTGAATCTTCATTGAATTGCATTTACAGATTTCTTAGATCAGTACACGTATTGGCACTTAATTGCAACAGTTTTTAGCCGCAGCAGAGACCGGCTCCAAGGGGGAAAATGCACCAAAAATATAATTAGTATTATTAATTATTATTAAATCTCTGAATCGATGTACTACAGTAAAAAAAAAGAGGGATATACAGGGTGTTTCAAGAGTGACCGGTATATTTGAAACGGCAATAAAAACTAAACGAGCAGCGATAGAAATACACCGTTTGTTGCAATATGCTTGGGAAAACAGTACATTTTCAGGCAGACAAACTTTCGAAATTACAGGAGTTACAATTTTCAACAACAGATGGCGCTGCGGTCTGGGAAACTCTATAGTACGATATTTTCCACATATCCACCATGCGTAGCAATAATATGGCGTAGTCTCTGAATGACATTACCCGAAACCTTTGACAACGTGTCTGGCGGAATGGCTTCACATGCAGATGAGATGTACTGCTTCAGCTGTTCAATTGTTTCTGGATTCTGGCGGTACACCTGGTCTTTCAAGTGTCCCCACAGAAAGAAGTCACAGGGGTTCATGTCTGGCGAATAGGGAGGCCAATCCACGCCGCCTCCTGTATGTTTCGGATAGCCCAAAGCAATCACACGATCATCGAAATATTCATTCAGGAAATTAAATACGGCGGCCGTGCGATGTGGCCGGGCACCATCTTGCATAAACCACGATGTGTTCGCAGTGTCGTCTAAGGCAGTTTGTACCGCCACAAATTCACGAAGAATGTCCAGATAGCGTGATGCAGTAATCGTTTCGGATCTGAAAAATGGGCCAATGATTCCTTTGGAAGAAATGGCGGCCCAGACCAGTACTTTTTGAGGATGCAGGGACGATGGGACTGCAACATGGGGCTTTTCGGTTACCCATATGCGCCAGTTCTGTCTATTGACGAAGCCGTCCCGGTAAAAATAGGCTTCGTCAGTAAACCAAATGCTGCCCACATGCATATCGCCGTGATCAATCTTGTGCACTATATCGTTAGCGAATGTCTCTCGTGCAGCAATGGTAGCGGCGCTGAGGGGTTGCCGCGTTTGAATTTTGTATGGATAGAGGTGTAAACTCTGGCGCATGAGACGATACGTGGACGTTGGCGTCATTTGGACCGCAGCTGCAACACGGCGAACGGAAACCCGAGGCCGCTGTTGGATCACCTGCTGCACTAGCTGCACGTTGCCCTCTGTGGTTGCCGTACGCGGTCGCCCTACCTTTCCAGCACGTTCATCCGTCACGTTCCCAGTCCGTTGAAAGTTTTCAAACAGATCCTTTATTGTATCGCTTTTCGGTCCTTTGGTTACATTAAACCTCCGTTGAAAACTTCGTCTTGTTGCAACAACACTGTGTTCTAGGCGGTGGAATTCCAACACCAGAAAAATCCTCTGTTCTAAGGAATAAACCATGTTGTCTACAGCACACTTGCACGTTGTGAACAGCACACGCTTACAACAGAAAGACGACATACACAATGGCGCACCCACAGACTGCGTTGTCTTCTATATCTTTCACATCACTTGCAGCGCCATCTGTTGTTGAAAATTGTAACTACTGTAATTTCGAAAGTTTGTCCGCCTGAAAATGTATTGTTGTCCCAAGCATATTGCAACAAACGGTGTATTTCTATCGCTGCTCGTTTAGTTTTTATTGGCGTTTCAAATATACCGGTCATTTTTGAAACACCCTGTATGTTTTAAAATAGTTGGAATAAAGGGATCGACTTCTTTGATATATCGACTATATTCCAGTTCGATATTTAATTCGAAGTTCCTTGTTTACCAGCAAATTTTTGCGCTTATGTCTTTATGTTTATGAGAATTTGGCGTGAGAAGTGGCTTAGTGCGTGTGTTACGAGTGTCATTTAGTGTTCATGGAAAACGCAAATTACGAAAAGAGCCCTAAAGATTATATGGGTGAACAGTCTACAGAGGATGACTTGGCCGCCGTTACTGCGAGGACGTTAAATGACATTTTAATGGAAGATCCTTTAATGTGCGATTTGCCCAAGAATGTGACTTTAGAAGAGGTTAATTCGCAAATTGCGCTACAACAAGGACAGTCAATTACAGTGTTTATCGACAGGCATAATGAAACTACGGTACCAGTTGTGGTTAGTAATAACATGTCATTGCTATTGGAAGTGTTTGGATGGCGCGTGTTTCCTGTTCTGTAGCAAAGCTGTCATTTCGGATGATAAGATAGTTACGCACTTTTGTAGCAGTATTTTTCTTTATTAGCGGATTCATGTTACGTTGCATGGATTCATTCTGATGTTTAAACGCGTCATTTCGGTCATTGTGCGCAGAAAGTACATGGTGACCATAAATTTTCTTTACAGCTTTAGATTTTAATAAATTGCATGTGACAAAATAACTTAGTTTTTTGAGACACGTAGTCGTACTGGAAAATATGGAATTAAGGGTGATGCTGTGCAATAGCTTACATCATACCCCCAGAACTGGAAACAAATTGCAACTCACTTCTGATGCAGTCCCAAGTGTTCCTTCGCTATACATTTACGAAATTTTTATTTTATTACACTCAGAAAAAAAAAAAAATACGTGAGGAGAATGATTTCAGCCACACCACATGACGAGAATTCACAGACGCCAGTGAATTATATCCGCAAAACATGTTAGGATGATGATACATAATAAATTAATGGGCAGAAATTTTCGTAATATGAAACAAAATCATCGAAAAAATTAATGCTGCAGGAGATTGTTAGAGGAATGCTACTATTTAGTTGAATTCACATAGGGTGAACAGATAATTCGACCGGGAGTAAAGTTGTATTAGAGATTTTTATAACGTGAAGAATTATTAGGACTCAGATGTTAGAATTGTTCGGTCTCTGTTTTTGAGATTTTACTGCACAATTTGTCTCGTGTCTCTGAATCAAATGATTTGCTGTGAAGGGTGATTCCATGATGATGCAAGTGTTAAGGAATTATGAAGAAGCGTAAATGTATCAGAGGCAAGGGACTCGAGTCCAGAACTAAAAGTTATAAGTAATATTGTTCTGATACCATTGACAAAGGACATCGTCAGCTGCAAGCCCTTTGCTTTCACTATCTTGGGATGAGGTAATATGGATGAAAACGAGAAAAAGTCGTCTAGTAAGCATAGGCTCTAAAGTGCATACCTTAAGAGCTACAAGCACTTGTTCAGTCGCAGAGGTTTGTTTCACTGTAGCAAAGGTGAACAGTTCCTCATAGCTTTTAAGATACGCATTTTAGAGGTCTTATTTACTGGACTTTTCTGTTTTGGTCCATAATACTACCTGCCAAAATATAGAAACCAAAGAACATGCAGGAGAAGAGGTTCAGTGTCTTCTACCTCAAACTGATACATTTACCCTTTTTAATCACTCCTGAATGTTTGTAACATCATGATATCTCCGTCTGTATGTTATGAGACTAGTAAACCACAATTCATCCCAAGCCTTAAGGACAGTTTCCAGCTGGCATCCAGTTTTTCTCGGTGTAGCCTATACTCTAGGAATCCAATGGCAACACCTTGAAATGCATTGTGAATGCTTGTCTTCAAGTTTTTTTGGTCCATGACTCTGTTTCGGTAAATCTTTTACAAAACCCCCATAGGAACAAGACCATCTGGAAACTTTTCATCCAGAGATTAATAGAAATTTAGGGACCGGTGCTGTGATGCCCCAGGTTACATGTGTTCCAGTTGTGACACAGCATACTGTTGTGACATATCCAGGTAAATATTACTGTTGATGGGAGACTTGCTGAAAAAGAATGGGCAAATGATGCAATTGTGTGCCCGTATGCACCACACATTGTCTTTCCATTTCATGACTAACATAAGCTTACAGATCCCCATATATTATGATGGTACAGTTTGCAAAGTTGACTTATTGAAGAGAAAAATCTTTCCCAAAGGGTCTTGTTTGTGTCAGTCTTGGCTAGTACATCTTTTACAAATAGTTTGTGATGATGTTTGTCTCTCAGATTTAGTACCTGAAGCATCTGCATCTTGTAGGCATAAGCCTGTAAGCTCCATAGGCATTGATTTTCATAAATGTGTTCCAGGCCTGAGGGGTTGGTGGAGATTGTGGTTCCCTTCCATATTGTGTCTGAAAATTTCGTTGTCCTAGGACATCAGACTTCATCTCTGTGAGGCAAACTATACACTGAGCTTTCTCCCATAGTGTCCATGTTTTTCTTTGTTTGCCATTCTTATTTTTCCCCTCATGGTTCTTAAACGTACTTAATATCATCTGTATTTCCCTAAACATTATAACTATTTTTTTGAGAATGTTGAACATTTTGCACCATTTTATGCTGTTGAATGATTATCCTGGATCGACAAATCCGATGAGTTTGATTTTTCTGAAGTCTTCATTCCACTGCCAATAGAAATGCCAGGACTAACTCTCGGGTACCGTTCATTACCTTTGCTAAAGTCAAACTGATCCTAATGGAACAGCTCCCTGATTTTAGTTTTCCTTTCTGTGTATTATTCTTGCCTACAACGTGGATGCATGAGATGTTAAGCTCATTGAGTGTTAGTTTTCACACTTATCTTCCTGTGCTATCTTTAGGATTGCAGGGGCAGTATTTTTCCAAAAGCCTGGTGGTATGTCTCCAAACTCATAGATTTTATCCACTAACTTGAAAGCTATTTTGTTGCCACTTTACCCAACGATTTTAGAAATTCAGAAGAATCTTGTCCATCCATTCTGCCTCGTTTAATCACAAGCCTTCCAAAGCTCTGTTAAAATGTGACTGTTATACTAGATCCTCTGTTTTTCATATCGGCTCCAACCTTTTCCTTTGTTACATCATCAGAAGAGTTGTCTCCCTCCAAGATGCCTTCAGTGTACTCTTTTCTCCTATCAGTGGAATTCCCATTGATTCTTAATCTTGATGCCCTCCCTTTTTAATTTCACCGATGGTTGTTTTGAAGCGTCCCTTTAAATTCTCAAGCTTCCAAAAGTTATTTCCGACAGTGGAGTGCTGCTCATTGGGGTCAACAGAAGCTGTGTGTGTGTGTGTGTGTGTGTGTGTGTGTGTGTGTGTGTGTGTGTGTGTCCACTCTACTTTGCAGTGCTGAAATTAGTTGGTGATAAGTAATTTTTTTGTCTATTTTTATTGAGTTGTAGTGTTTTGTGTATTTATTGTGTATTGAATGTGTTTTAATTTATGTAGGGATGTTTGACTTTTTGATGTGTTGTGGTTTTATTTTTGTTTTTCGTAGTTGTAGGTGCTGAATTTTTTGTATCAATAGTTACGGTTGACCTATATAGGTCAAGGGAAATGACAGATTCCAATTTTTGTAGTTTTACATGTAGGTATTGGTGTTTTGGTATTGTCAGCTTTGGTCAGGGGAAATGTCTCATTCTAATTTTCATAGTTTTTGCTGTATGCGTCGCTGTTTCGGCTTCGTCAGTTGCGGTTGACCTATATAGGTCAAGGGAAGTGTGCGATTCCAGTAGATTTTTGTGATTATTGTTTTTTGTTCGTCATTTTGTGTGTTTTTGGATTGTGGTGTGTTTTTTTTTACTGTTATATTTCTCGCGGTTTTCCCATTAGTTATCTTATTTATATGTACTTTCGTGTTTGCAGTGTGTATGTAGTGACATCATAGGCGCCATATTGGAGACGCTTTGAGTAGCCGTTTCCGCCTTATAGATGACGTCGTGGTTCATGGTGGAATCGGACACTTGCGTAATCCCGCTCATTGATCCAATCCCTAAACTGGAGAACCAGGATTTTGTATCAGGGTTTACTCTCTTAGGAGGGTTGACTTCTCTCCATGTAAAGAGACCTGCTTTCCGTAGATAAGGCACATTTTCTATGGCAGTTCTCCTGCAGTCTGTGCAGTTTGGTTGGCCTTGTTGGTAGTTGCCTGCCTGCTGGTGTAGCCCTTGAACGTTTCCTTCAACAGTAAGAAATGAGTTTTTAGGTTAATGGTTGAATTTGGCATATGCTGGTGATTGTGGCTATGCACATACATATTCTAAAGGCTCTTCTGTTGTTTGTTGCTCAGTTTAGTTCCTTCTAATAGTCACATCTTATCCTCTTCTCAATGGGTTCCAAATACTTCATCCTAGACCATCCTGTTCCTTTCTTTCCCGGCACTTTTCCTCCAAGAATATTAGTGGTGTGTCCAATAAATTTAATTTTTCTCTTTTCCGTTTCCTGAAATAATCTTATCTCTGAGTTTATTTCCCTTAAGACTTCCAGGTTTTTTTTACGTCCAGCTCTTTCTTGTCATATTCTGCCATATTCGCATTTCAGCAGCTTCAAGTCAATTCCTTGATTCCACCCATCTGCTTTGACCCTTGGCATCATCAGTATGGCAGAAATGGCTAGTTTCAGTATATACAATATGGCAACAGTGACGTCACACAGCAACAGAAATGACAGAGTAACATTTTACTCCAAAAATAAGATGAAATGGGACAACTGCGTAAAATTGTTGGCTTAGGGTGGGGACAAGCTAGATATACATTAAAAAACTACACCATCCTAAAATAAATAATATGAAAAAAATTTAAATTAGCCCTACAGCATTCTGCTACATCAAAAAAAACCACAGGACTCGGACATTTCCCTGACCTATATAGCCCAACTGCAACTATCAATGCCAATAAACCACACTTACAGTCCTGAAAGTCTTTTCGGATGTTTCCCATGACCTGTGTAGTTCAACCGCAGCTATTGATACCAAAAAACCAACTACAACTCCGAAAAGTGGAACCGAAACCCCAGAAACTGAAAAACCCAAATACCAAAGCTCAAAACCACATTAACACAGTGACAACCAAAACTCAAATGAACCCAATACCACATGTTAAACTCTGCGTGTCCGCATCCAACACCAGAGGGCACCATGAAATACAACAACATGACATCTACAAAAAAACACAATCAACTCAAAAATATCACGCCATAGTGATGTTACCCACCACGCCTTCATTACTTCACGGGTCAGAGTAGATGGGTGGAATCAGGCACTTCCATTCACCCCAAATTTCACTTCCAGAGAGCAGTTACACCATACAATTTTGCAAGTAATTTTCTAACATCTATATTCATATATCTGGTTGTTAATATGTTTTTCTTTGTCATAAATACCTTCTTTCCCAGTGCTATTCTTCTCCATTGTCATCTGTGATTATACTACCACATAACAAAATTGTTCCGCACGCTCAGTTCTGGCATCATCAATTTTTATATTGTTTTCAATTTCTCCCACTCTTCTTCTTACAACCATTACTTTTGTTTTAAATTTGTTCATTTTTAAGTTCCATAGTTGAAGAGTGTTGATAAGACTTGCAACATTCTGTTTGTTTGTATGTCATGTCCTTCATGATCTAAATAGCTTCCTCAATGAACATCTTAAATGAATATAGGCATAGTATAGGGGCATGCTTGTGTAATTACTTTTCTAAACTTGGCCTATTCCTCTGCATTACTGAGATTCATTTTTGTGCATTGGTTCTGATTCAATTTATTAATCATTCTTCTGTCACTCCAGAAGAGTCCTATTTTCTTTGTAATTCTAAAGAGTAGCATCCAGTTCACAGTGTCAAAAGCTTTTTTGAAGTCAGTGCTCATACCCATGGATATTAAATGCTGAGCTCAAAAGACAGTTGTTAGCTGTATTAATTGATTGTTTATGAAAGAGCATCAAAGTGTAAAAAATTGAGAAAAGGACTAATGATCAAAATGAGGACAGATGACACAGTGATAGAATTGAAAGAAAACTCATTAAACTGGTACGGACATTTGTTGACACTGATGCTGAAGAAATCTTTCTTGTTCAGGCCATGTCAACAGAATAATGGTCTGCACAAGGAGGATGCTTTGAACAGAGAAGCTTGGCAGAAGATAACAGGAATACAGCAAAAGTTGTTGTTAATTAATCTGTTGAATTCCATAACTCACTTGCCACTGAAAGAGCCATCTGGGTGAGTCAGACTGTCCATTACAATCTGCTCCCTTTTGGGAAACATTGTAACTGTGTGTGTGGAAGTGGACTTCCCAGGTCCTTCGTGCACGCAGGTAAGCTGGTCGGCTGTTGTAAGCGGCTAGCAGGTAGCCCGGAGACTGCAGTGAGCAGACGAATGTCTCATGCAGCCCAGGGCCACAGCTCGTGCGCACTTGGTGCACTTGTTAGATATTGCTGAATAGCACCTGTAAGGCAATATGGAATAAAGTATTTATATATCAAAAAGATTGTCTTTGATCTAATTATTGTGAGTGGAATCAAGGGGAGGACAGTGAGTTCTCTTGCACTACACACTCAAAACTTAGTACAGTCAGGACTAGAGGTGTGCAAGTGAATTGCTTACATTTTTTGGTGGTCTGGGCCGGATACTATCAGCACGTGGAATAGTTATGTTCATCCATGTGTTTGTACCAGTATTTGTGAATGCATGAAATACTGCGAGAAGCTAACTGTGTGTGTTGCACACATTCCGGTTTCTTCAGTAAGTGCTACCCAGTGTTCCAAGGCCTGTTTGTAACACTGATAACAAAAGCCTTAGCACAAGTGACCGGAGACATTTTTTGCTGATGTCTGTTGAGCTCTACACGTGAGAAGTAAAGACACGGACAGTGCCATCATCATCTGTGACGTCATCTCTTGCTCTTGCCGAAACTTTGGGCTATCAGAGACTGCAGCTCCTGACAAGCCAGCACCCGTGATGCTGCTGCTGTTCCAGTTCATACTGTCCTGTGCTGCTGCTGCAACCTGGTAAGTGCAACTGTTGGCTTCCTGTTACCATCTGCCCATTCCTGAAATAGATTCCTTTGAGAAAACGAAATTAGTCAGAGGGGGGGTTGCAAAGGCAGCTCTAGCACACGTACCTTTTTGTAGAATGCAGATAGTGCTAACATTGAAATACTAGAGGCAAAATTAAGCAGACTGATTTTGAGTCATCTCAAGGTCAGTTGGAAATTGAAGATGAATCTGTTGATCACAGCTAGGATAGGGAAGAATTTGAGGATTCATGGACTTGATTGAATCGATTATCAAGGGTTTAATCAAGGGACATACTATGCTACAGCCTATGGAATTGAATCTGAGAAGCAGTGCCACTACTTTAAAAATACCTGCCATTAATTTGCCAAATTCTGAAGGGGAGTGCCCTAAGTGGTCATCTTACAGAGATGCCTTTTTAAGTCTCGTTATGAACAGTAATTCAACTGATGACATACAGAGATTTCATTACCTAAACTCCTCTTTGCGAGGTGAAGCAAGGAACCTTTCGCAACATGTACCTAAAACATCAGGAAATCTATGAATTGCTTCAGGAATTATCATGCAGAGGTATGATAATCCAAACATAATTGCAGCCAGGCATGTAAAGGCTTTGTTACCTCAGCCTACAGTCAGCCACAGCATGGCAACTGATTATAGGCAATTAATTAATCATGTGTGTAGCTATTTTGAAGGCCCTAGAAGCTCTTAAACCTGACATTCCACTTCAGGAAGTGATTCTTTCTGAATCAATTTTGGCTGTTCTATGCCACTCACAGGCTGGCATGAGTGGGAGGTAAAAATTTCTGGGTTCACGTTCACCACATTAAATCAACTAATAGATTTTTTTGGAAATGTCAGGCTCTTGATTGATCAGATTCAGGGACATCACCTCAAGGGAACCACAAGGAAATGCCAGTAACTCAAATCAAACTAAACATGTGAGGAAGGTTCATCTGGCGAATGATGATGAGTTCAGCAAGTCTGCCACAGTAGATTTAATTCTTGGCGTTGCAGTTTTCTTCAATGCTGTTTTGAGGGAAAGACTAGAGAAACCAAATCATCTAACACTGATTGAAACTAAATTCTGGTAGATTTTGTCTACTAGGATTCCTTCAACTTCATGCAACATGCCTCATTGTATATGACCTCGTGCTTTGATAGAGGCGACACTTTCGATGCCAAACTGCAAAGGTTTTGGGAGCTAGAGGAACTGTCTACCAAAACGATGAGTAAGCGGGATAAAATATGTGAGGCTCACTTTCAGTGCCCCACAACTCGAGATGAAGATGGGAGATATGTGATACTACTGCCAATAAAACCTGAATTAAACCCTTAGGTGAACCACAAGAACAGGCCTCTCGGAGGCTAGAGCATCTTGAGAGGAAATTTATGAAGCAGCCGAACTTGAGGAGGGAATATGCTGCTTTCATGCATGAGTATATTGATGTAGAACACATGGAGGTTTCTTAATTCTCAGGATATTGTTGGTCCAAGGTTTTACCTTTGACATCATGCTGTCTTCAAGGAATGCAGCTCCACTAGTAAGTTAAGAGTAGTGTTTGATGGCTCTGCTGCCACTTCTAATGGAGTGTCTCTCAGTGAAATCTTGAAGGTTGCTGCCATGGTCCAGCCAGATTTATTTTCCATTATAATAAAATTTTGATCCTTTAATGTGGCTCTGTCAGCTGACATAACAAAAATGTATCATGAAGTGTCTCTCCATCCTGTGGCAGGAATCACTGTCAGAACCAATGCAAGAATATATATTGTCTAGTCACTTATGGAACCACTCCTTCTGCTTTTCTTGTGACTAGATGTCACCAACATTTGACCTTGGAAAATCAAGACAGGGTTCCAGTGGCATCGCAAACGCTGTTGTGTAGCTTTTATGTGTAAGACTTCTTAGGTGCATCAGCTACAGGAGCTGAAACTCAGGAACTTCAAACCCAGCTGACTCAACTATCTGCTGTTGGGGATTTTCCACTGAGGAAATGGTATTCCAGTAGTGACAAGGTTATGGCAAAAATTCCATTGCAGGACAAACTTCTTTGCCTTGTAATTTTACTGGTGAATAAACCATAAAAATGTTAGGAATATTATGGCATCCTGGCTCTGACACATTCTAGTTTCACATGCAGCTGAAGAGACGACAGTGCTCAAAGTTTACCAGGTGCTTGTGTATACATCAGATGTGTTCTTTCCAACAACGAGGTTGTAGTTTCATTGGCTGCAGCCAAATCTCATGTAACTCCTGTCAAACTGCAATCTCTTCCATGACTGGAATTACATGGTGCTCTGCTTCTTGCTTGACTCACTCATAAGGTGGCAAATTCCGTAGATGCTGTAAACAACAGTGATACCCAACTCTGGATGGACTCCACAGTAGATCTGGCTGCAGTGTAGCTCTAGTCACTGGAAAACTTTTGTTGCCAACAGAATCTCTGAAATTCAGGAGCTGAGTTCAGTTCCCAACTGGAGACATATCAAATCAGAAGACAGTCACATGGCATGGCATTAGTCCAGCACATTTGAGGTCACTTGTGCAATGATAGTCTGGCCCTTCATGGCCATCCAACTATGACCTGGGCTGCAGCAGTTGTCCTTTTGTGGTAGAAGATGTGCACAAAAGAAGGTGTGTGCAAGTATCTTTGGTGTCCGTTATTGAGCTTGATGATGAATTGCTGTCTAAATATTCCTCATTCAAGAAAACATACAGGGTTTTGGCTTATGCACTGAGGTTTGGTAACAACACTAGGCTGTGGCAAGCATACAGCATAACTGGTCCACGCAGCCTACAAGAATGCCAAAACACCGTCAAAAAGGTCTTTGGCATAGTTCAAGATGGTGAGTATGGTAATGAGATCACTTTGTTAATGGCCAATTCTTCTATGCCACATAACAGCAGATTATCAAATTTTCATCCATTTGTTGATACAGAAGGTATCCTACGGATGGGAGGGACGTTAATGAATGCTGACATACCATATGATGAGCGACATCCTATTATCATACCATCTAAGCATCATCTGACAGAAATTCTCATCATTTATGAACCGGAAAATCTGTAGCACACTGGGTCACAGCTTTTGCTGAAAATGTTGTGTAGGAGTTTTGGATTCCCAATGGGAGCAACACAGTCAAAGGTGTTATTGGGAAATGTTTGAAGTGCATTAGGTTCAAATCATAGACTGCAGTTCAACTCGAGGGTCAACTACCAGCATCGAGAGTAAACAAGTCTCGTCCTTTCCGGTACTGTGGAATTGATTCTGCAGGCCCTGTTAATGTGAAGCGTGGTGGAAGATGGAGTAGGGTTACTATCAAGGCCTATATTACCTTATTCATTTGCATGGCAACCAAAGACATCCATCTATAGTTAGTTACTGACTTAGTAACCGGCTTTCTGGCTACCCCCAGGAGACTCATTGCGAGAACAGGAAAGCCTTCTCACATGTATAGTGATAAAGGTACTACATTTGTAGATGCACACACTGAACTTAAATGTTTTTTCTGTGACGATGCTACAGTTGAAGGTTTGGTGAACTTTCCGACCTCAGAGGGTATTAGTTGGAATTTTACTCCACCTCGTGCCCCTCACTTTGGTGGACTGTGGGAAGCAGGAGTCAAATGTATGAAGTCGTGTACATAGCAGTACAGTACTGAGCTTCAGAGTACTAGCTATGGTATTAACTCAGATAGAAGCATGCCTAAATTCAGGGCCATTGTGTGTGCTCTCTCTGATGATGTAAATTCTCCGTCTGTTCTCACTCCTGGGCATTTCCTCATTGGACAGCCACTTTGTGCCCATTCCAAACCCTCCATCCTTGAGATTCCTGCCAAAAGGTTGCACAGCTGGCAACTTGTACAGAAACTGCATCAGTCCTTTTGAGGAGATGGTCTACTGAGTACCTGCACCAACTGCAGAAACGCAGTAAATGGAAATTGGAAGGAAAATTGCAACCCCAGATAGGTGATCATGTCTTGGTCAAAGAAGATAACTTGCCTCACGTGGTGTGGAGGCTGGGTGTTGTCGAGCAATTGTTTCAGGGACTTGATAATCATGTGCGTGTGCTGATGGTGAAAACTGCTCACATGCAGGTTAAGAGGCCTATAGCAAAACTGTGTCCCCTGCCTAAGCAGTGATCACTCAAGTGTACCCTCAGATTTGTGTGGTGGTACATTGTAAAGGCCCATTGCTAAATTGTGATTTACAGGAACAAACCCTTAATGAATAAAGTCAGCTTGAGAAGCTGTTCATGTTTCTTTTGTGGACTGGCTGTTGTCAGTATTGACTTCATACATTTCATATGCAGTGTGATAGTAATATTTTGTTGCTTTTGTGTTTAATGTTAGTATTCTTCACGTCTCTCATCAGTGTGACAGCAATATTTGTTGGTCTGTGCAACTAAAAGTTAATGAATTTCATATTTATGTGCCCTGATTTTGTGTCTAGTATTATTTTTGTTGTTTCCTTGGTTTAAACCTTGTTGTTGGTTAAATTTATGTCTGTTTGTAAAATGAGGAGACTCATTTTAAAGTGGAAGTACTTTGAGTTCCATGACTCACTTGCCGCTGTAGGAACCATCTAGTGGCAGTCTGAAAACTGGACAGGTTAGACTGTCTGATATAATCTGCTCCCTTTTGGAAAACATTGTAACTGTGTGTGTGGAATGGTCTACCAAGGTCCTTTGTGCTTGCAGGTAGGCTGGTCAGCTGTTGTAAGTGGCCAGAAGGTAGGTCGTAAACTCTGCAGCGAGTAGACATATGTCTCGTCCAGCCAAGGGCTGAGCTCACAGGCACCTTGTGCACTTGTTAGATATTGCTGAATATTAATATGGAATAAAGTGTTTATGTATCAAAAAGGTTGTCTTCGGTCTAATTATTGAGTGGAAACAAAGGGGGGACAGTGAGTCCTCTCGCACAGCACGCTGAGAACTTAAACGGACTAGAAATTAAATGGACTAAAGCGGGACCAGAGGCCTGCAAATGAATTGCATACATAATCCTTTACATTTAAAACAATGTTTAAATATAGGCTGAATCAGTGCTGACAACCATTTCTTTTTCCATTTCTTCACATTTTTGCTGTAGCCATTGAAATTTTTTTGTACCTGCTCCTTTTGTTGATCAATTGAAGTATTTCTTGCATTACCTAGGATTTCTTCACATTTACCTTCCTTGTATCTATAGATGTCTGTTCAGGTTTTGTGATTGTCCATTTTAAAGAAGTCAATTCCTCTTTGTTTGAACTGAAAATTGTTGTATTAATTATCACATTCTGTACAGAATGAGACAACTTCATACATCACATCATTCCTCAGTATTTCAGTATCCCACTTCTTTACACATTTATTCTTTGGGACAAATCTTTTGAATTTCAGTCTAGTCTTAATCATTACTGAATTGTGATCTGAGTGTATTTTTGCTCCTGGGTATGTCTTATAGTCTAATTTTAGAATCTGTTTGACCCTTGTGTAATCCAGCCAACAGGTCTTCAAACCTTCTCTCACGATTTTTGATGAGAGCAAGAAACAGTTCTGATTGAATGTATGTTATTTCTCTTTTCTTTTAACTGCAGGCATGAGGGCCCAGCTTTTTGGGTTAGACTAATAACAGTTCTCACCCAAACATCCGTCTGTATCTGCAATGAGAATCCCCAGTTCAAAAATCATGATAAGGTATGTGGCATGTTACCATGACCTGCAGTCCAAAGGATTGGTTTCATGCAAATGCTAGGCTATTGTGGGCAAGACTCACCCATTCTGCACAAGTTCTGCAGTGTACATCCACTTGAAGTTGGCCTCCCTCTACAGTTTTTACCCCTGAATCTTTCCTCTGTTACCGAATTAACAATTCCCAGATATTTCAGGATGTATTCTTTCAACCGATACATTACTTTTTTTGAGTTTCAGCCAATTTAATGCAGTACCTCTTCATTAGTTACATGATCTTCAGCAGCACTACATTTCAAAGACATCTAATCTCTTCTTATCTTTGCTTTTTTCATATCAACATGTTTCCAGATAAAGCTATGCTCTACAGTAACATTAAAAAAATTTCTGTATTAGATTAAAACAAGTTCCTCTTTTTCAGAATATTATTTCATACTACTGCCAGTTTGTATTTTATAGCCCCTTTATATCTGCCATTGTCACTTATTTTTTAGTGTCTCATGTCCCACACTGATTCTCCCAGCACTGCCTAATTTATGTGGACTACACTTAATGACCCTTGTTTTACTTTTCTACAGTTTTTTTGGTCTTGTGCTTTGTCAAAGCTAGCTGCTTAGGCAGTACGCGCATTTTGTTAAACTCAATTTCCTTGGTGCAGCCATAGAAATAATAAAACACCCCAACAACATGAACATCAAGGATCGATACAAGCTTGCTCCATCCTGGCTGCCAGCCCTCAGAGTCCAACAGCCACACCAACAACACGTGACGTGAGCACTACCTGCAAGTAACTGTTGCTGTATGGCATGTGTCCGGCAGGAGGAAAACTAGAGCCTATGTCTCATTCACTGAGTCATAGCATACTGTGCAAGAAGCAATAAACATCAGCAGATATGTACTCTGTCCACTGCAGCAACCTATTATATTAAAGTTCCTGCTCCTTCTACTTCAAATGACCAATCACAGCTATGACCTTACACAAAATTATAATGTAATGTCATGCTCAGTGAACAGCAGTTACAAAATAAAATTGACTCCTCACAACGAAATCACATCAGTAGGTCCAGGAGGACGCCACTGTAACTGTGGCTGAAATGTTGGTTTCTCCAGTAAAGTGTTTTATATTAAGAAATGGTACAACACTCCGAGAACTTGTCTGTCAATGACTCAGAGTTGGTTCTGCCAACTCCTACAAACATTTGGTTATAACAGTTTGTAGGGATATGAAATGGAATGATCATATAGATTCAGTTGTGGATAAAGCAGTTGGTAGACTCCAGTTTATTAGTAAAATCCTGGGAAAATGCCATCAGTCTCAAAGGAGATTGCATACAAGTCACTCTTGCACCCCATTTTGGACCTGTACCAAATAGGAGTAAGATGGAAAATCAGATGTATAGAGGGAAGGGCACATTGTCTTGGGGCAGGTCAGGATGCAAGACAGGGAATGTGCTCCGGCCTCAGTGTGTCGGATACAGGGTGAGTCAGGAGGAAAGGTACATGCTTAGATGGATCATAGTATTAGTGATTCTGAACAAAAAACTTCATATGGATGTATGCTCTATTCCAAATAGTTTCTGAGATAGAACACATTTAATATCACTTTTGTACATTTTTCTTGAATAACTCGAAAACTGCACCCTTCAGTGAAAACATGTTGCAGTACAAAATTAAACTATATTAAATTTCCTACAAAAAAGGTCCTATTCATTTTTTTCTCGAGAACTAATGGTTTGTGCAAAGAGAGCGTGAGAGTGTTGAAAAAGTTGCTCGACGCACGTGGTGTGGCTTTCGTAGTTTTTGTAGGCCAATTTGAGGTAGTTTCCCAACTTGAAAGACCACAAGTGTCCTATATCAAACTGTTCGTCTCAACTTGCTACCTCAATATGCTACCTCAAATTGGCCTATAAAAACTACATTAGGTACAGCGCATGCACATCGAGTGAGTTTTTCAACATTCTCGTGCTCTCTTCACACAAAAAGTTATTCAAGAAAACGTACAAAAGTGATATTAAATGCGTTCTATCTCGGAAACCATTCGGGGCATACGTCCATATGAAGATTTTTGTTCAGAATCACTAATACTATGGCCCCTCAAAGCATGTACCTTTCCTCCTGACCCACCCTTTATGTGATGGCTGCTTTCCAAATTCGTCTGTTCGATTTGGAGGTGATTGTGTGAGACCCAACTCGCTTTATTTGTTTATGAGACCTAGAAAATATTAGATACAGGCTCCCAGGTAGATGCTATTTTTCTTGACTTCCGGACAGTTCCGCACTGTCGCCTGATAAACAAAATAAGAGCGTAAAGAATATCAGACCAGCTTTGTGGCTGGATTGAAGAGTTTTTAGCAAACAGAACACAGCATGTTGTTATCAATGGAGAGACGTCTACAGACGTTAAAGTAACCTCTGGCGTGCCACAGGGGAGTGTTATGGGACCATTGCTTTTCACAATATACATAAATGACCTAGTAGACAGTGTCAGAAGTTCCATGCGGCTTTTCGCGGATGATGCTGTAGTATACAGAGAAGTTGCAGCATTAGAAAATTGTAGCGAAAATCAGGAAGATCTGCAGCGGATAGGCACTTGGTGCAGGGAGTGGCAACTGACCCTTAACATAGACAAATGTAATGTATTGCGAATACATAGAAAGAAGGATCCTTTATTGTATGATTATATGATAGCGGAACAAACACTGGTAGCAGTTACTCCTGTAAAATATCTGGGAGTATGCGTGCGGAACGATTTGAAGTGGAATGATCATATAAAATTAATTGTTGGTGAGGCGGGTACCAGGTTGAGATTCATTGGGAGGGTCCTTAGAAAATGTAGTCCATCAACAAAGGAGGTGGCTTACAAAACACTCGTTCGACCTATACTTGAGTATTGCTCATCAGTGTGGGATCCCTACCAGATCAGGTTGACGGAGGAGATAGAGAAGATCCAAAGAAGAGCGGCTCGTTTCATCACAGGGTTATTTGGTAAGTGTGATAGCGTTACGGAGATGTTTAACAAACTCAAGTGGCAGACTCTGCAAGAGAGGCGCTCTGCATCGCGGTGTAGCTTGCTCGTCAGGTTTTGAGAGGGTGCGTTTCTGGATGAGGTATCGAATATATTGCTTCCCCCTACTTATACCTCCCGAGGAGATCACGAACGTAAAATTAGAGAGATTCGAGCGCGCACGGAGGCTTTCAGACAGTCGTTCTTCCCGCGAACCATACGCGACTGGAACAGGAAAGGGAGGTAATGACAGTGGCACGTAAAGTGCCCTCCGCCACACACCATTGGGTGGCTTGCGGAGTATAAATGTAGATATAGATGTAGGTAGGTACCTAATGGCACTCTCCCCTGTCACACCCAGTACTGGGCCTGTAAGACTGTGAAAATTGCAGTCTGGCTGTGTTGACTCTCCTCAGAGCCTCCACGCATTGATAAGTCCATTGCAACACTGCACGCTAAACTGGTACTTGTAGAAAAGGTGATGTGGTGGTACTCCCAAGTCCAGGTGAACTGTTCGTGTGAACACTTGCTGTGATGCAAACACAGAAGATTCCTGATCTGAGGTGTGTAATCTGGCTGCACAATCTTGCATGGCTACGTGAACTGTACATCTGTCCCCGCTGACAGTGATCGCGTGAGGTGATAAGAGTTCTGGAGCGGCACTGAGTACGGCTATTCTGAACCTGTGGATACTGTACTCGTGTGACAGTCGTGGAATCCTGACTGATGTGAGCAGCAATATTGGTGAATGGAGGACTGCAGTTTTGGCACACTGCAAACCCGTTGCTGTCAAATTCATGCACATGCTACTAAGCATGTCCTTACTCAGTGCCTAACATGATCTTCTCACAAACAGTTAAAACTGAAATGGGAATTCTGAATGAGAAACCAGCTGTGTCTTTTCTTTTGTCCGCCACTCGTGGTCTCGCGGTAGCGTTCTCGCTTCCCGAGCACGGGGTCCCGGGTTCGATTCCCGGCGGGGTTAGGGATTTTCACCTGCCTCGAGATGACTGGGTGTTTGTGTTGTCCTCATCATTTCATCATCATCCAGGAAAGTGGCGAAATTGGACTGAGCAAAGATTGGGTAATTGTACGGGCGCTGATAACCACGCAGTTGAGCGCCCCACAAACCAAACATCATCATCATCAGCTGTGTCTTTTCTTATACAGGGCGAATCACTAAAACTTGCACTGCAAGTATTGTGGGAATGGAAAGTGCTATTGATGTGGGGTTTTCACAGAATGGATTGGTAGTCTAAATACACATGTTTTTCAATGGACCAATGTCTATTGACTTGAAAAAAAAAACCAAAATTGAGTAAATTAGAATGTCAATGTCCCCCTTCCCCCCCTCTCTCCACCAAGGGAGTCACAGTTCTTTCGTGAGTTCGTGCGTGACACACATGGGACCCTGAGCTATTGCAGCCAATTCTTCCTCCCCTGGCTGCATTTCCTTCACCCTGCCGCCCTCCCTATCCTCGCTCCTTCCCTGTTGCCCCCTTCCTGCCCCTCTCTAGGTGTTCTGATTTACATCAAGCTGCTGGCTATCCACCTGGTTTCCTGTATCGGTTGCAATCTTGTTCCTTTCTCCTGTTCTTTCATCCTTTGTGGCATTTAGGACCCCGCTTGAGGTTTGACCTCCACTCCAAAATTTCCTGTTTTTAGTGTGAGGTGTGAGACATTTGGGGAAGAACTCCCTCCTTAGCATCTATGGTGTGGATTCTCTCCCCCATTCCTTCTCCTCTTCCTTCCCCAATGTAGCCCCCTTCCACCCTGCTGGGTCACCAGCATGTATAGACAGTCCGTATGGTGGGGTTGTTATGTACCCATATGGCTGAGCTCTCTGACAACATAACAACACTAATGATACCTGAGCTCCTCCCTCCCCATGTATGCCAAGGACTTGCTTGTGTTCTTGGATCATCGGAACTCCTGGCAATGGCTGCCATGCCAGATGGCCGTTGCTGTAGCTGGGTGGTTCTCATGAGGAGAGCCGCTGGTCAGAGTGGGTGGTATCAGGGTGGATGCTTTGTGCATGAAGCATATCAAGCTGCAAAAAATCTGGCCGTTATCAAACAGCTGTCTCTTTGAGTGGTGAAGGGTCATTGAATACTGCATCATATGACCCACCAACCTTCCCTTCCCTGGTGATGCCATGGGAGGGGTGCCAGGCTCTCCGTCTTGGGATGGAACACTTTCCCTGTTACCCCGTCTGTACTAGGATGGATGGAGACAAGTTCATTGCCACAAAGTCATTATTTTGTGTGGAAAATATTGAGACAAGTTTGGTGAAATGGAGTCTCTTACTAAGATGCGGTCGGTCTCCCTGTTCATCAAAGCTGCTTCTGCCACCCAATCCACAGCTCTTCGTACCTGTGACTGTCTTGGCAGTGTCCCTGTGCCTATTAAGCCTCACCAGTTTCTGTATATGGTCCAGGGAGTGAGTTTTCATAGGGACCTCATCCTGCAAACAGATGAGGAACTCCGGGCGACGTGGCATTCAATTTGTTTGACGGGTGCAGAAGGGTTGCGAAGACAACTGCATCAATACTGGCGCCTTCACTCCTGACCCCCTGTGGATCCAGGGGTTAGAATAGGCCCTAGGTATTCCTGCCTGTCGTAAGAGGAAACTAAAAGGAGTCTCACACATTTCGGCCTTTATGTGATGGTCCCCTGTCGGGTTTGACCTCCATTTTTCAAAATTTTCCTGAAGAGCGAGCCAATTGCGGAACGGCGCCTTACATAGTGTATCATGTCTATCATGCACTGAAAGCTATTGCATCCTTCACTGACATGGATCTGCACTTCTGCTTATTATCCAACTGTTGGACGAGGTCACCCTCCTGGATGTGTATTTTTCCATCAACTGTGCAGCATCGTTTTCTACATTGGCAATGATAATGGACTTGTTTGCTTGGTGGTGCCTGATATCCAGCACAGTAGCCAGTCCTTTGTGGTGTGGCCACCATGTACCCTGTTGATTGTAGCCCCGTGACCACACAGGAGCCGGCCAGAGTGGCCGAGCAGTTCTAGGCACTTCAGTTTGGAACCGCGCGACCGTTGCAGTCGCAGGTTCGAATCCTGCCGCGGGCATGGATGTGTGTGATGTCCTTAGGTTAGTTAGGTTTAAGTAGTTCTAACAAGGGAACCTCCCCATCGCACCCCCCTCAGATTTAGTTATAAGTTGGCACAGTGGATAGGCCTTGAAAAACTGAACACAGATCAATCGAGAAAACAGGAAGAAGTTGTGTGGAACTATGAAAAAAATAAGCAAAATATACAAACTGAGTAGTCCATGCACAAGATAGGGAACATCAAGGATAGTGTGAGCTCAGGAGTGTCGTGGTCCCATGGTTAGTGTGAGCAGCTGCGGAATGAGAGGTGCTTGGTTCAGGTCTACCCTTGAGCGATAATTTTAATTTTTTATTTTCAGACAATTATCAAAGTTCAGGCACTCACACATAATCAACTTCACTCTCCAAAATTCCAGGACATGTTCAGATTTGCTTGGACATATGCAGGATTTGACGGTCTACACACGGAAAAATTTGAAAATGTTAAAAACATATGTTTTGACAGCGCACAGGGAAAACTGTGCGACTGTGAAACTGTTGCATTCATTTGTTGCAGTTTATGTGACAAACTCTTATGTTTTCATCACTTTTTTGGGAGTGATTATCACATCCACAAGAAAACCTAAATCGGGCAAGGTAGACGATCTTTTGACCCATTCGCCAAGTGTACAAGTTAGGTGGGTTGACAACATATTCCTGTCATATGACGCACATGCCGTCACCAGTGTCGTATAGAATATATCAGACGTGTTTTCCCGTGGAGGAGTCTTTTGACCGATGACCTTGCAATCAAATGTTTTCGGCTCCCGTTTGAGAGGCATGTCCTTTCGTCTACTAATCGCACGGTTTTGCACTGCGGTCGCAAAACAGACATTAAACTTATTGCAGTGAACAGAGATGTCAATGAACGAACGGACAGATCATAACTTTGCGAAAATAAAGAAAGTAAACTTTTCACTCAAGGGAAGACTTGAACCAAGGACCTCTCGTTCCGCAGCTGCTCACGCTAACCATGGGACCACGGCGCTCGTGAGCTCACATTCTCCTTGATGTTGCCTATCTTGCACGTGGAATACTCAGTTTGTATATTTTGCTTATTTTTCTCATAGTTCCACACAACTTCTTCCTGTTTTCTCGATTGATCTGTGTTCAGCTTTTAAGGCCTATCCATTGCACCAACTTATAACTAAATATGAGGGGGGTGTGGTGGGGAGGTTCCCTTGTAAGTTCTAGGGGATTGATGACCTCAGGTTTTAAGTCCCATAGTGCTCAGAGCCATTTGAACCATTTGATCACACAGGGATTGCTCTGCTGATGCCTGTGCCTTTAGCTCCCCACCTTTGCCGAGGAGTAGGTGCCCATCACCCTAGGGCATCGGGACTCCCCGCAATGGCCATCCTGCCAGGTGGCCTTTGTTTCGGCTCAGTAGCGCCTGTGGGGTGGAATGGGTGGCACCAGGGCGGATGACACACAATGAAGCATAGTACATTCTCTCTTGCTGGTGGTGAAACACCAGCAGTCTCTAAGTGTTCACGGGCTCAATTCAAAGCACGGAAGCACAACCCCATATTGTTCCCCTCCCTGGCCACACCATGGGAGGAACGGAACATCAGGCTAAGGATGGCAGCAGCTCTTATTCGCCCCGGTACCTTGTATGTTCGAGAGCTGATGGGGAATCTTTCATGATGATGAAGTCTCAGATTTTTGTTGAGCATTTAGAGGACAAGTTTGGGGAGGTGGAGGGCTTGTCCAAAATGAGATCTGTGTCAGTCGTGATCAAAACAGCATCCTCTGCCCAGTCATGGGAGTTACTCATTGTGACAAGCTGAGGGATGTTTCTGTAACCATCACACCCCATAAGAGCTTAAATATGGTCCAGGGCATCATATTTCAAGGGACCTTCTTCTGCAGTCTGACGATGAGCTGCGTGCCAATTTAGAGCAGCGAGGTGTACATTTCATCTGGTGTGTCCACTGGGGTCCGAGGGATAATCAAGTTGCCACTGGTGCCTTCATCTTGGTCTTTGAGGGTGATACATTACCTGAGAAGGTCAAGGTGCTTGTCTACCACTGTGATGTAAAGCCCTATATCCCTCCCCCAATGTGGTGCTTTAAATGCTGGAAGTTCAGCCATATGTCTTCCTGCTGTACTTCCAGAGTGGCGTGTTGAGATTGCAGATGTCCATCACATCCCAATACTCCATATCCCCCACCTCCCATCTGTGTCAACTGCGGAGAGCTCCATTCACTTTGCTCGCCAGGCTGCAGGATTTTCCAGAAAGAAAGGATAATCGTGGAATACTAGACCCTGAACTGATTGACCTACACTGAGGCTATGAGGAAATTTGAAAGCCTACATCCTTTATGTATGATATCGTCTTACACCACCGCTATAACAGTTATAGCATCAGCTCCGCCAACCCCAGTCCCCTCTCAGAGCCAGAAGGCTACACCTGCCTCCTAGGTTCTGGGGGGCACTTCCCTCCCTGTTGCTCCTGCACCACCTACTTCGGGAGCAAACACCTCCCCCCCCCCCCCCCAAACCATTGGTTTTATCAGTCCCCACTTCTGTGCCGGAGAAGTGTAAGTCTTCTTTGGCTCCTCTCGCTAGGAAGGGGTCGTAGGGCTTCATGCTCATCCTCAGTCCCGGAGACTGGATCAGTGAAGTCCTCCCAGCTAGGGAAACCCAAGGAGCAGTGAGAGAAATCCACAATGATGATCCCCAAGAACAAGGGAATTGTGGTGGCAACCACACCACCGCTGCCTACAAGCTCTGCATCTGCGGATGAGGTGGAGATTCTGGTGTCCACTGAGGACCTAGATCTTGCCGACCCTCAGACACAATGGATATAGACTGTTCAGGCAAGTCAGTGGCAGCAGTTGACCTTGGGGCGTAAATTGCCTCACTGAATGTTCCATGCCTTCCCAGTTTCACGATCACGTCATCCTCCAGTGGAATTGCGGCGGTTTTTTCCACAGCCTGGCTTAGGTAAGGCATCTGTTAAGCTTTACACCTGCTTTCTGCATTGCCCTCCTGGAAACCTGGTTCCTGGCAATGCGGAACTGGCCCTCCGCGGCTATAAGGGATATTACAGGAACTTTAGCAACTATAATAGAGTGTCTGATGGAGTTTACGTTTATGTTCTAAACTCGGTCTGTAGTGAAACTGTGCCCCTTCAAATCCCTTTTGAAACTGTGACTGTCAGAATGATGCTGACACAGGAAATAACTGTCTGCAATGTATAACTTCCTCCAGATGGTGCAGTACCCCTGAATATATTAGCTGCACTGACTGATCAACTCCATAAACCTTTCCTACATTTGGGAGATTTTAACGGGCATAACTCCTTGTGGGATGGCCCTGTGCTTACTGTCCGAGACAGAGATGTGGAAACTTCACTGTCTCAGTTCGACCTCTACCTCTTAAATACAGGGGCTGCCATACATTTCACTGTGGCTCATGGTAGTTATTCGGCCATTGATTTATCAATTTGCAGCCCAGAACTTCTCTCATCTATCTACTGGAGAGCACATGACAACCTGTGCGGTTGTGACCACTTCCCCATCTGCCCTGGGGTCAGGCACATGGATGCCTGCCCAGATGGGCTTTAAACAAGGTGGACTGGGAAACTTTCATCTCTGCTGTCACTGTTGAATCTCCCCCTCTCGGGAACATCAATGTGATAGTTAAGCAGGTGACTGCAACAATCCTTTCTGCAGCAGAAAACGCGATCCCTCGCTCTTTACAGTGCCCCCGGCGAAAGGCAGTCCCTTGGTGGTTGCCGGAAGTCACTGAAGCAATTAAGGAGTGTCGGCGAGCTCTACAGTAGCATAAGCAGCGCCCTTCCCTGGAGCACCTCATAGCCTTGAAACGGTTATGTGCCCACATTCGCCTTCTTATCAAATGACAGAAGCAGGAGTGTTGGTCGAGATACATCTCGACCATTGGGCGCCATACATCACCTTCCCAAGCCTGGGCAAGGATCAAACGTGTTTTCGGGTACTAGAACCCGGTGATAACGTAAATGGCGTGTTATCCTCTGTCACAATCGTGATTGCTGAGTACTTTGCTAGAGTCTCTGCATCGGAGAATTACCCCCCAGCCTTTTGCACTCTCAAATGGCGGCTGGAAGGGAAAGTCCTCGTTCATTAAATGCCACAGTGAATCCTACAATGCCCCCTTCACAGATTGAAAGCTCGTCAGTGCCCTTGCACATTGCCCTGACACTGCTCCTGGGCCAGATCGGATCCACAGTCAGATGATTAACATCTCTCACCTGTCTACAAGCAGCATGTCCCTGTCATCTTCAACCGGATATGGAGCGATGGCGTCTTTCCATAGCAATGATGGGAGAGCACCATCATTTCAGTGCTCAAACCCGGTAAAAACCCACTTGATGTGGATAGCTATCAGCCCCACCAACATTCTTTGTAAGCCGCTGGAACATATGGTGTGTCGGCAGTTGGGTTAGGTCCTGGGAGTCACGTAGCCTATGGGCTCCATGTCAAGGCGGCTTCCGCCAGGGTCGCTCTACCACTGATAATCTTGTGTCCCTTGAGTCTGACATCCCAACAGCCTTTTCCAGATGCTGCCAACACCTGGTTGCCGTCTTTTTTGATTTACAAAAAGCGTATGACATGACCTGGCAACATCATATCCTTGCCACATTATATGAGTGGGGTCTCAGAGGCCCACTCCTGATTTTTGTCCAAAATTTCCTATTGCTTCGTACTTTCCATGTCCAAGTTACTGCCTCCCATAGTCTCCCCCCCCCCCCTCCCCCTATATTGAGGAGAATGGGGTCCTACAGGGCTCTGTATTGAGTGTATCTCTATTTTTAGTGGCCATTAATGGTCTAGCATCAGCTGTAGGCTTGTCTGTCTCATCTTCTCTGTATGCAGATGACTTCTGCATTTCATATTGCTCCTCCAGTACTGCGTGTTGCTGAGCGGCACCTACAGGGAGCCATCCACAAGGTGCAGTCATGGGCTCCAGCCCACAGTTTCCAGTTTTCGGCTGCAAAGTTGTGTGTCATCCGGAACCAGAACTTTACCTTAATGACAATCCACTCACTGTAGTGGAGACATATCAATTCTTAGGACTGGTTTGTTATGCCTGATTGACTTGACTACCTCCCCTTTGTCATCTCAAGTGGAAGTGCTGAATGAGTCCGGTGACCAGTGTTCTGGTGGAGGGCGGAGTCTCTCCATTGCAGGTTAGGCGTGCACAACTCCTGGTCAGTTACATTGCACATGTTCATAGTTCTCCTGTGCATCCGAATTACCGTCTCCTTTTCCCACCCATGGGGGTTCATCTCCTGCATCAGTAGCCCAGGTCAGGGCTTCCAATCGCAGTTCGTGTCCAATCCCTTCTTTCCGAACTGGAGTCCTTGCCTTTACCTCCATGGTGTACACCTAGGCCACGGCTTCGCCTGGACCTTTCGCATGGCCCTAAGGACTCAGTTAACCCTGTGGCTCTCCGATGCCGCTTCCTCTCGATTCTTGACATGTACCAAGGTCATGAAATGGTTTACACCGACGGCTTGATGGCTGAAAATATCGTCGGCTTCGCAGGAGGACATATTGAACAGCATTCCTTGCCTGATGGCTGCAGTGTTTTCACTGACGAGCTGGTGGCTATATCTGCTGTTCTTGAGCACATCTGTTCATGCCCTGGGAAGTTGTTTCTTCTGTGTACCAACTCCTTGAGCAGCCTACAAGCTGATGGCCAGTGCTACATCGTCATCCTTTGCTAGCGACCAACCAGGAGTCCATCTGTGCCCTGGAATGGTTCAGTCGTACAGTGATGTTTGTCTGGATCCCAGGTCACGTCGGAATCCCAGGCAACAAACTTGCCGACAGGCTGGCCAAACAGGCTATGCGGAAACCACTTATGCAGACTGGCTTCTCTGCAGCTGAACTGTGTTCAGTACTACGCCGCAAGGTTTTGCGGCTTTGTGAGACGGAATGGCATAACCTCAGTACGCACAACAAACTGCGTGCCAATATGTGGTGCTCTGTCCGCTCTGCGTTGGCCATGCTTGGATGACACATGGCTGCCTCCTGCGCAGTGATAACCCACCTCAGTGTCAGTGCTGTGCCCTGCTGACAGTGGCAGGTATCTTGGTGAGCTGTCCTCCTTTGGCTGCCCTGCAATGGACTCTTTAGTTATCGGACTCATTGCCATTAATTTTAGCTAACAACGCCTCATCAGCTAATTTAGTTTTATGTTTTATACATGACGGTGGGTTTTATAATTCTGTATATGTTTTTGTGCATGTCCTTTGTCCCTTTTTGTTCTCCACTCTAATGCTTTTAGGCTGGATGTTTTAATGTGTCACAGAGTGTCTGGCTTTTCCTTTTTATTCTCATGGTCAGCCAGCCACAGTCATCAGCTCTCTTTTCTTTATTTTTTTTTATCCCATCTACCTGTTTCTTGCTTCTCTCTGTGGTTTTCTTTCCCTGTTTTGTTCATAGCAGTGTTGGTTGTCCTGTCGTTCTTCTGGTTCTTCCATTCTCCTGTTTTTGTGCTGTATGTCTACTTTCTTTTCTTCTTTCCCTTGTGTAATTATTTTACCAGGAACAAGGGACTGAAGACCTCACAGTTTGGTCCCTTCCCCCCCTCCTTTAAACCAACCAACCAACTAACCAGCCTTCATTCTGTCTTTCGAGGGGGACACCCTCTTTAGAGAAGGTCAAGGTTATATGCTTCACATGTGACGTGAAGCCATACGTCCCTCCATGTATGCGGTGCTTGTGTTTTGGGAAGATGTCTTCCTGGTGCATGGCAGACCATCTGTGTGGTGACTGTGGACACCCACTTCATGAGGTAAGTCCCTGTGTTCTGCCACCTGTGTGTGTCAGTTGTGCTGACCGTCACTCCCCTTGCTCACCGGATTGCCCAGTTTACGAGAAGATCCAAGAATAAAAGTCTCTGGATTGCCTGCCTTATGCTGAGGCTCGCCAAAAGTACACTATGTGATCAAAATTATCCAGATACTTAGCTAAAAATGACTTAAAAGTTTGTGATGCCCTCCATTGGTAATGCTGAAATTCAATATGGTGTTGGCCCACTGTTAGCCTTGATGACAGCTTCCACTTCAATCAGGTGCTGGAAGGTTTCTTGGGGAGTGGCAGCCCATTCTTCACAGAGTGCTGCACTGAGGAGAGGTATCAATGTTGGTCGGTGAGGCCTGGCATGAAGTTGGCATTCCAAAACATCCAAAAGGTGTTCTGTAGGATTCAGGTCAGGGTTCTGTGCAGGCCAGTCCATTACAGGGATGTTATTATTGTGTAACCACTCTGCCACAGGCCATGCACTATGAACAGGTGCTCGATCATGCTGAAAGATGCAGCCGTCATCCCCAAATTTCTCTTCAACAGTGGGAAGCAAGAAGGTGCTTAAAACATCAATGTAGGCCTGTGCTGTGGTGGTGCCATGCAAAACAACACGGGGTGCAAACCTCCTCCATGAAAAACATGATCATACCATAACACCACCGCCTCTGAATTTTACTGTTGGCACCACACATGCTAGCATATGACGTTCATCAAGCATTCGCCATACCCACACCCTGTCATTGGATCTCCACATTATGTACCGTGATTTGTCACTCCACACAACATTTTTCCACTGTTCAATCTTCCATTGTTTACACTCTTTACACCAAGCGAAGCATCGTTTGGCATTTATTGGCGTGATGTGTGGCTTATGAGCAGCCGCTTGACCAGGAAATCCAAGTTTTCTCGCCTCCTGCCTAACTGCCGTGGTACTTGCAGTGGATGCTGAAGCAGTTTGGAATTCCTGTGTGATGGTCTGGATAGATGTCTGCCTATTACACATTACAACCCTCTTCAACTGTTGGCTGTCCATGTCAGTCAACAGATGAGGTTGGCCTGTACGCTTTTGTGCTTTACATGTCCCTTCACATTTCCACCTCATTATTACATTGGAAACAGTGGACCTAGGGATGTTTAGGAGTGTGGAAATCTCGTGTACTGACGTCTGACACAAACGACACCCAATCACATGACCACGTTCGAAGTCCATGAGTACCACGGTGCACCCCATTCTGCTCTCTCAAGATGTCTACTGACTACTGAGGTCGCTGATATGGAGTACCTGGTAGTAGGTGGCAGCAAAATGCACCTTATATGAGAAACATTAGTTTCATCACATAGTGTATGAGAGACTCCATCCAGTCTCACTGTCTTCAACCTTTGGCTCTGTTACTTCATTTCCTCCTCCTACCTCTTCCTTACCGCAGCCCAGTCCACCTCCTCCTCCCCCTCCCCTGCAGTTCCCATGACCTCCTGTGCGAATGCTGCTCCCCTTCTTAGACACCTCCCGGCACCCCTCTCCCAGACGTCTCTCAGGCCGGCAGACTTCTATTACCACCTGGTCATGAGAGACACCTTCTGTGTGCCCCTGGGTCGCCCACTCTCTTTCAGTTCCAGATCTTGCAGAGGCCTATGATCCCTCTGTGCCCTGCACTCCTCCACCTCTGAAAGAGAAGAAGAAGAAACATAAATCCCAAGACAAGGCCTGCCCTGTGCCCCTGGAGGTGCTGTCTTCTCCCTCATAACCTGAGTCTGACATCTTATATGTGAATGTTACCCCATTCTTGTCGGTGATGACTACTGGCCGAGTGACATGACCTCCTCTCGGCTTCTTTATCTCTAACCTGAACTCTCGCCACCTGATCATCCAGTGGAATTGCAACGGATGCTATCATCACCTACTGAAAATGCAATGTCGTCTCCTCCTGTTCTGTGTGCTGTCTTGGTCTTCAAGAAACGCATTTCCGTGATGACCACTCTCCAACATTTTATGGTTGTTGGCATTCTGTCGAAACTGTGCCAGTCCCGGGGTCTCCACTTAGGTTCGCTCCGATGTCATTAGTGACTGGATCCCGCTATGTACCAGCCTGGAAGCAGTAGTGGTTCAAGTGCAAATGACTCCGGCAATCAACATTTGCAATGTCTACCTTCCTCCAGGTAGGCGGCCACTTCCTTATGCTGCACTGTCTACTTTAATCCAGCAACTCCCCCCTCCTGTGCCGCCTCTGTGGGAACTTGTACGCCCACCACCCACTGTGGGGGAGTGTCACTTCAGTGCGTAGGGGTCTCATCAGTGGTGGTTCCCCTACCCACTTCAGTGCCACTAATGGCACCTTCACTGCTATCGATCTCTTGATCTCCTCCCCTGCCCTCGTGGCTTCACTACATTGGTCATCCCACGATGACCTTTGTGACAGTGACCACTTTACGGTGATTCTATCATTTCCCTGCTGTTGCCAAGCAGACAGGCTCCCAAGTTGGGCATTCCGCAGGGTCAGTTGGCCTTTATATACGTCTACTGTTCAATTCAACACCTGCATCTCGAATTCCGTTTCTGCAGTCATGCAAGGCATCTCTGCCACTATTCTCAGTGCTGCTTGCACTGCTTTCCCCCCATCCACAGTCCCCCTTGTCATTGACTGGTACTGTGGTGGAACAAGGATGTCACAGTCGCTGTCCAGGACTGCCGACGGGTGCTGCTGCAGTTTGAGTCATGCCCTTCACAGACCAACCTCCTTGCTCTTAAGCTTCTCCAAGCTAAGGCTCATTCCCTTATTAAGCAGAGTAAAAAGGAATGCTGGAAGCACTATGCTTCCTCCCTGGGGTATATGCCTCTTCATCTTAGATTTGGTCCAAGCTTTGTAGTCTTCTGGACTGCCAGTGACAGTCAACTGTCCAGGGTCTTAACCTCTGAGGTGCTCCGTATACTTTTATTTTTTATTTGCACGTTAAGTTCCGTAGGAACAAATTGAGAAGTAAATCTCCAAGGTCATGGAATGTGTCAGTACATGAAATTAAACATAAGAGAAATAACAGATAAAAATAAATGTTTATGAAACCCAAGAAAGTCAGTCCATAAGTTTAAGGAAACACAATCAACAATACAACAAGAATCAGCCTAATTTTTCAAGGAACTCCTTGACAGAAAAAGAGTGACCCATGAGGAAACTCCCCAGTTTCGATTTGAAAGCGCATGGGTTACTGCTAAGATTTTTGAATTGGAGTGGTAGCTTATTGAAAATGGATGCAGCAGTATGCTGCTCACCTTTCTGCACAAGAGTTAAGGAAGTCTGATCCAAATGCAAGTTTGATTTCTGCCGAGTTTTAACTGAGTGAAAGCTGCTTGTTCTTGGGAATAAGCTAATAATGTTAACAAGAAATGACGGTAAGGAATATATATATTGAGAGGCCAATGTCAAAATACCCGGACTCGGGAACAGGGTTCAACAAGAGGTTCGTGAACTTAAACCACTTATTGCCCGAACTGCCCATTTCTGAGCCAAAAAAATCTGTTTAGAATGGGAAGAGTTAACATCAAAATATAATACCATAAGTGAATGAAAATAATAAAAGTAGACTAATTTTTGTGTTGAATGATCAGTCACTTCAGATACCATTTGAATAGTAAAGATCCTGAACAGCTTACTATTTATCTGAACGCCTAGAAATGTGAACTGTTCAGTTTCACTAATCATATGCCCATTCTGTGAAATTAAAACATCAGGTTTTGTTAAATAGCTTGTTAGAAACTGTAAAAACTGAGTCTTACTGTGATTTAGTGTTAGTTTATTTTCTACAAGCTTTGAACATGTCATGAATTGCACTATTTGAAACTGAGCCAATGTTGAACACAACATCCTTTACTACCAAGCTAGTGTCATCAGCACACAGAAATATTTTAGAGTTACGACTAATACTAGAGGGCATATCATTTATATAAATAAGGAAGAGTGGCTCCAACACTGATCCCTGGGGCACCTCCCCCCCCCCCCCTTTCACTTGACTCTACCCCACTCAGACCCCCACTCAGACCCCCACATCACAGCCATTCTCAACATTGTGAATAATGACCTTTTGCTGTCTGTTGCTAGAGGTGAACCAATTGTGAGTTGCTCCCCGTATTCTGTAATGGTCCAACTTCTGGAGCAATATTTTGTGATCAACACAATCAAATGCCTTAGTTAAATCAAAAAATATGCCTAGCATTCGAAACCTTTTGTTTAACCCATCCAGTACCTAACAGAGAAAAGATAATATAGCATTTTCAGTTGTTAAATGACTGCTAAAGCCGAACAGTACATGTGATGTAAAATGATCAATAATCCTTACACATGCAGCCTTTTCAATAACTTCAGCAAACACTGATGGCATAGAAATAGGTCTAAAATTATCTACATTATCCTTTTCTCCCTTTTTATAAAGCCGCTTTACTACTGAGTACTTGAATTGTTCAGGAAACTGACCATTCCTAAAGGAAAAATTACAAATATGGCTAAATACAGGGCTAACGTGTGCAGCACAGTACTTTAATATTCTGCTAGGCACTCTATCATAACCATGAGAGTTTGGAGTCTTCAGTGATTTAATTATTGACTCAATCTCCCTCTTGTCTGTATCATAGCGGAGTATATCAGACATCAATCTCGGAAAGAAAGTTATGATTCCCTGTAGAAACTTATCCATTCGTCATCGCAGAACACCTCGCAACACACTTCGTAACGGCTTTGACATCCTCTTCCTATCCTATTACCTTTCTCCGGCAGAGTTGAACAGCCCCCCCCCCCCCCCCTCTGTTTCATCCTGCACCACACTGAGCCCTATAATGAACCCTTCACTGAATGGGAATTCTTGCAGGTTCTTACCTCTTGACGAGACATGACCCCAGGCCCGGATTCCATGCACAGCCAGATGATCCAACACTTGGACATTCCCTAGAGGCATCATCTGCTCACGGTCTTCAACTACATTTGGCTCATGGGTGCTTCTCTGTCACAATGGCGAGACAGTATAGCTATGCCCATCCTGAAGCTCGGGAAGAACCCAACGTCTCTCAACAGCTACTGCCTATTTAGCCTGACGAATGTATTTTGTAAACTGCTTGAGAGGATGGTCAGCTTCAGATTATGTTGGGTACTCAAATCTCGAGGCCTTTTGCCCGCACTGGCTTCTGGGCAGTGCGATCTGCAACTGACCATTTGCTCTGATTGGAAACAGCCACCCGACAGGCTTTTACTCACCACCGGCACCTTGTCGCAGTCTTCTTTGACCTACATAAGGCATATGACATGGCTTGGTGCCATCACATTTTAGTTACCCTCCATGACTGAGGCTTCCATGGTCCCCTTCCGATTTTTATCTGCGAGTTTTTATCTCACTGGCTCTTCCGGGTTCGAGTTGGCATTTCACTCAGCACCCCTCGGATTCAGGAGAAAGGTATCCCACAGGGTTCTGTGCTGTGTCATCCCCTTCTTCATTGCCATCAATGGGCTTGTGACCTCTGTTGGGCCTCTGGTTACCCTGACATTGTATGTGGATCTTTTTGCATCTGGTGCAGCTCCCACTTGGTAGCACCTGCTGAGCATCGGCTCCAAGGCGCCACCCGACGGGCCCCTGCATGGGCTACCTCCCATGGCTTCCAGTTTTCTCCTACAAAATGCAGATTATACCTTTTTATCAACCCACAGTACACCCCTATCCAGAAGTTTATTTAGGTGACCAGTTCCTCAACGTTGTATTACAGTCCCGTTTCTTGGGCCTCATTTTTGATAACAAGCTGACAGAGCTGCCCCACATTCGCCACCTAAAGACTACATGTATGTAGAAGCTTAATGCTCTCTGCCTCCTGGCCCACACATCTTGAGGTGCAAACCTTACCACTCTTATTCATCTCTACCTTGCTCTGGTCTTGTCCAGACTAGATTATGGTAGACTGGTTTGTGGCTGGGCAGCTCCTTCCACTTTGAAACTGCTTGACTGTGTTCACCATTGTGGTGTGCATCTGGCTATTTGGTGCCTTTCACACTAGTCCCATTGATAGTCTCCTCACAGAAGCAAGGATTCCACCATTTACACATGCGATGGAGCCAACTCCTGATTTCGTATGCAATTGCCATTCGCCAATTCCTTGACCATCCCGTGTAAAGTGTGCGTTGTGCCAATGAGGGATTTCTCTCTCCTGACACCTGGCCATGGGTGGGATTGCTGGTTGGCATGTGTCTCACTTCCCCCGTCGGGATCTCCATCTCCACTCACTGGAATGCACCCCGTGTCTTTCCTCCCATACCCCCCCCCTCCCCCCTCCACCCCTTGTATGGTGCCTAGACCATGGATTAGGACTGATCTATTCCTGGGTCCTAAGATCTCTGTTGCCCCTATGGTTTTCGGCATCTTGTATATGCAATCCTTGCAGAGTTCCAGGTTGCCACCATCTTTTACGCTGATGGTTCTAAGACAATCGATAAGGTGGGATACGCTTTCACATCTCCTACTGGCTTAGAACAAAATTTATTGCTGGGATTGTGTAGTGTGTTAATATCAGAGCTTCTAGCCATTCATGGGGCTATCCTTTTTGTTTCTCAGGCCTCCCTCCACAGTGTTTTAATTTGTTCCGACTCATTGAGCAGCCTGCAGGCTATTGACCAGTGTTACTCTCACCACCCTTTGGTATCTGCTATCCATGACCTCCTCTCTGCACTTGGCTGTGCCGGGTCCCAAGTCATGTGGGTATCCCAGGGAATGAACTGGCTGACAATTTGGCTAGAGAAGTAGATACCCCCATTTCCTTTCATGATTCCAGCTGTGGATATGCAAATCTACGTCAGATCTCTCTTTGCCCAAAAAAGGAATGACATATGGTGTGCTACTGCTCATAGTGATAAACTGTGCACAATGGAGTAGTCTACTGCAGTTTGGCGCTCTTCCTTCCGCTCCTTTTGGAAGGAGTCCACTGTTTTATGCTGCCTATGCGTTGGTCATACCATGCTCACCTATTGTTTCCTCCTATCTAATGATCTACTCCCACAATATGGTTGTGGAGCCAGACTGACGGTACCCCACATATTGGCGAAGTGTCCGCTTTGTGCTTAGTATAGTCCTCCCGATTCCTTAAATTTAGTATTAGCAGACAATTCATGGATGGTTGAACTGTTTCTCAGTTTCCTCCTTGAAAGTGGTTTTTATTTTCAGATATAAGTTTCTTCTTTAGTCTTGAAGCAGGGACCTCTTATCCAGTCTTATTGGTCTGGGACTCCATGACCACTCCCCCATGGAAAGACCATCTTTTGTTTTTCAGTTTTTAGATTTGGTCTCACCTTTTATGCCTTTTGCTGTGTGTTTAATGATCATTATTTTATAATTTGACTCCCCTGACTGGATCTGTACACTTTTAGTGGACCCTCTTTCTTCTGCGCCTAACTTCAGAATCGAGAGACTGACGACCTTGCCGTTTGTTCCCATAACTCCTCTCAATTAATCAGTCAATCAGTTAGAATGTCAGTGGTATTCGTTGCAGGATTCTAACATGAGTTGTTTACGAGATATCTTATTTTGAAACATTTGTGCACCAATACTTGTTTGTGCCACTCAACCTCCGTAGTCACTAGACACGATGTTGTTGTGTCCGTTTACAGTGCGTATGTACATTCTTTGAGTACATTGCGACCTGCTAGTCACTTAGTGTCTGACAGTCCAAGCAGTAGGTTGTGAGTAGATGATGGGATTTACGCAAGCAAAAAAAAGCCAACATGCTCATTGTGTATGGAGAGTATAGGAAGAATGCAGTTCATTATTGTTCAGTGTATGCTGCAAAATATCCCAGTAGTTGCTAACCATCTCAGCAGTTATTTATTAACCTAGACAACATAACAGAAGGAAACAAGTGACAGCAGAAGAGGGCGAAATTAATATTCTTGCTACTGTTGAAATTTATCCACATGTTAGATCCCACGCAATTTGCACGAGAAGGAAGTGGCATGCATCAGGTAAGTGTCCTTTGCATACTCCATCAACATAGGTTTCATTCATACCCCATCTTTCTTCATCGAGAGCTGCATGGAAACAATTATTAGATTGTGTTAACTTCAGTACACGGGCATTAAGGAGAGATGTAACGGAAAAGTAAACATTTATTTAAAAAAATCATTACAGCCATATTTATTAATGTACACATCTAAAATTTTGCATGTGTAAAGCAAATGAGCTGTGTTTTAACAGAAAAATATAATAAAATATGAAGGATTAATGTTTTGCCAGAAATTTGAATTTTTAATTTTTTAATTTTTTTATTTATTTTTAATAAAAAGCCATAAAACAAATTCTAATCATTCAATTACTCTGAAAATTTTATTGTATTGTCCTGAGAAGGTTATAAGACAGTTTGTGTTACAAATTTTATTGTTAAGAGTTTTTAATTTTGCACATCCAATCATCTAAAAATCAGAATGTAATTGCAGGATCTTGTATTTTTTATTTCCAGGGAGACAGCAACACGTTGTGGACAGTTCTGAAAATTTCATAGCATTACTGCATATGCTTTTTGAGAAAAGGCTTCTAATAACGTAAAAAAAATGTAAAACAGAGAAAGTGAGGTTCAAAGATTTTCTTTTCATACTTCTATGTGTAATAAGCTTACCTCAATTTTAAAATCCTCCATACTGATACTCCTCATAATCCAGGTTTCTCTTCTCTCCTTTTCGAATATTACTGGCCTGTATTTGCAGGTAAGACACTTATCTGGTACCTTTCTTGACCCTGCTCTCGTTGATAGTGTAAAATGCTTTTGTTGTAAACACACCAGGCTCTATACCAACTCTCTTCAGCACTTCAATTCTGCCATTATTTCTGTTATTGTAACATAAAACTGCATTATAGACACCTATTTTTGAGTACTTAAAGTCCACAGATGTCCTTTTTGGGTATCTAATCCAAATTAAATTATTGAGGCTTTCATTTGCATTTTGTGTCTTTCCATGAAGCCACTTCCTCAATAAATCAGGGTTTGCAAGAAACCTAAATGTGGGCTTAATTGCATTCATAACTGGTTCTGGCAATGAATGTTTATGTGAATACGTCTCATTTCTGTTGCTGAACTTAACACCAATCATCTTTCGGACACAGATTGTGCATTGGTGTATGGTCAGTGGATAGTTTGTGGAAAAAATTGCCCACACAGTACGCTTAATTGCTTCTAAATTGTATGTTTTTTCCTGATAGGTCTCCCATAAGGTAATTAAAGAGAACCAATTTCTTTCAGAGTAAGCCTGCCTTTTCCTCCTAATGGTTTTCCATCGTCAAGAACTTCACCTTTCTTCTCTTTCAGCAAGCTACAAAGCCTACCACCAAGCCTCTTTTGGATGTGACCAACACATTCCAACTTTTCTATTGTTGTATTGTATGGATTTTTATCTGTTACATCTTTGAACCAAGGTATTTGGTATATCTAACACCATACTGGACCTCAGATCTGGAGAACATCCTCACAACTGCAGCATACTCCATGCCCCAACTTGAGCCACTATAATTTTTAGAGCATGCTACTGCATGTTTTTCTCGCCACAGTTTCTCACTGTCTTCATTGTTGGACATTTTCCTTGTTGCACACTGGTTTCATTATTTAGACATAATTTGTACATCTAAAACTTTTTACCTGAGTCAATACCAATAACAGATGCAACTGATGTGTGACCCCTTTTCATTCAGGTTCCATCTACAGACACACATAGGTCAGTAACGTTTGTTGGAGATTCACTGTCATGAATATCTGCCCCAGGATCTATTTCTTTTTGGTTTATTTCCACCAATTCCTCCACTGCTTTCTTCATAGAAACTTTGCCAGTATCGCATGCAGCATCGGACATTTCTTTATTTATTTTTTCAAACTTTGCACAAGGTGGAGGCATGTTCTGAAAATCGTGCAACAAATTCCCTCCTTGCCTGCTCTGTCCGAGGCATCTCGAAGCCTCTCTCTCTCTCTCTCTCTCTCTCTCTCTCTCTCTCTCTCTCTCTCTCTCTCTCTTTTCAAGCATTAATCCCGGCTTGTTCGCTGTACCAGTGGAGACGGGCTTCCCTCACTTCGTCGGTGATCGGTGCGACACCATACCTTTGCTGGATGTCTGTATTTTTTACGTGGTCACATCTTGTTAGCCCCATGGACCATCGAAGCATATTCATCTCCATGGCGTGTAACATTTGGTTCTGGTGTTTCATCATAGAGCGACACTCAGTCCCATTCATTGCTGCTGGGCATACCGTGGTCTTATATACTTTTGTCTTTAGATACTGAGGCATCTTTTTATCACAGAGGACTCAAGTGACATGTCTCCACTTGAGCCAAGCTGCATTCACCCTCATTCGAATATCAAGAGCTGTGTCGCAGTCTGAGGTGACAACAGACCCTGGGTACTTAAAATGCATGTCTTCTGCAGGTCTTCTTTGCTGATACTTATGGTGCCTCTGGTTTGGGAGCCGCATTCTAGCTACTCTGTCTTCTGGACTTTGAGGTGCAGTCCATTTTCAGCCAGTCTGTCTTTTCACGTTTGAACCTGGTGCTGGAGTTCAGGGCGAGCTTTGTCGGCAAGTACCAAATCATCTGCATAAAGAAGGGCCCAGGGTTGTGAAATCTGTATGTCAGCTGTTGCTGTGTCTATGTAAAGATTGATAGCAATGGTGAAAGGGCAGAACCCTGATGAACACCCACAGTGATACCGAAGAGCAGAGAAATACCAGCAGTACTCCGAACAACAGTAGTGGAATTACGGTACAAAAGTTGCACCCAGCTTACATACTCGTAGAGCACCTTAGAGCATATGCTAACGTAAAATTTCTTTCATAGATACCAGTGTCAGTTTTCTTGGAGGAGAAAAATGAAAATTCATAGCCACACGGATTACAAATTTATTTAAAATCACAAGCTCTTCCCACTCTTTGTTTTTCAACAATAATCATGCATTCCGTTTTTTTTTTTTTTTTTTTTTTTTTTACAGCTAACACGTGAACATGAAAACTTACTAGCCCGGCAGAGAAGCTCTAAATAAGTCTGAATCTGGTGTAATCCATATCAACATCATTCACACCCCTGTACAATTCTCCTGTCCCAACTTTTGATACTGAAGCTGAGAGCTTATGTTCTTCATTTCGAGCTGCTTCCTCTTTTTTGTTGGTAAACAGATTTCCATGAAACCTCAGTTTCCTAAACACAGTCTTTCCACCACCCATTATGCATAAATCTTGATTTCCACATAAAGGTTTGCGAATTCAACCATCCACGTACTAATATGGGTTAGTAGCGAAACTTCCTGGCAGATTAAAACTGTGTGCCCGACCGAGACTCGAACTCGGGACCTTTGCCTTTCGCGGGCAAGTGCTCTACCAACTGAGCTACCGAAGCACGACTCACGTCCGGTACTCACAGCTATACTTCTGCCAGTATCTCGTCTCCTACCTTCCAAACTTTACAGAAGCTCTCCTGCGAACCAGGCAGAACTAGCACTCCTGAAAGAAAGGATATAGCGGAGACATGGCTTAGCCACAGCCTGGGGGATGTTTCCAGAATGAGATGTTCACTCTGCAGCGGAGTGTGCGCTGATATGAAACTTCCTGGCAGATTAAAACTGTGTGCCCGACCAAGACTCGAACTCGGGACCTTTGCCTTTCGCGGGCAAGTGCTCTACCAACTGAGCTACCGAAGCACGACTCACGTCCGGTACTCACAGCTTTACTTCTGCCAGTATCTCATTCTGGAAACATCCCCCAGGCTGTGGCTAAGCCATGTCTCCGCTATATCCTTTCTTTCAGGAGTGCCAGTTCTGCTTGGTTCGCAGGAGAGCTTCTGTAAAGTTTGGAAGGTAGGAGACGAGATACTGGCAGAAGTAAAGCTGTGAGTACCGGACGTGAGTCGTGCTTTGGTAGCTCAGTTGGTAGAGCACTTGCCCGCGAAAGGCAAAGGTCCCGAGTTCGAGTCTCGGTCGGGCACACAGTTTTTATCTGCCAGGAAGTTTCATATCGGCGCACACTCCGCTGCAGAGTGAAAATCTCATTCTGGAATATGGGTTAGTATTGTCAAAATGTAAATAAACCACATGCAAGGAAGTTTTCAGCCAGAGATATAGATGTCAGCCAGAGATATCGAAAGAAAATAGCATTCATACTGACAAAAATTCCACTGAAGCAAGCAGTTTCCCAAATGTTAGAAAAGGTCGGTGCAGAGGCATTTCTAAAGCTGCTATCATGATAAAATTCACACAAGGCATAGATTAAACTGTGTAGATCAAGAAAATAATATTTTTGAAAAATCGATTTTTCGGACCAATATTCATTACACCCCTCTTAAGGCAGGATACCCCAGAACTGTTGGTTCTGTCATGTGGAACGTCTGTATCCATGGAGTGTAAATGTGTGGTGCAGAATAGTGAACCATCGGCTGATAGGGCCATTTCTCATAGGCTGAATACTGAATGTGTACAAGCATTGTAGCCTCCTAACAGACCATCTTCTTCAGATGCTAGTAGATATCCCTCTGCAGACTAGAGGAACCTGTGGTACCAACATTGTGGATATCCAGCTGTAGTGCACGTGTACTATAGAATGTCTTCACCAGTTGTTTCCAAATCATCGGATTGGACCTTTACCTTGACCGCCCTGTTTCGCCAGTTTTATGCCTGTGGACTTTTTCTCTGGGTAAAGCTGAAAGACACAGTCTACAAGGATATACCAACTACATCTGATGTTGTGCAACGAAGTATTACTGCAGCCTGCTCAGACATCTTCGCCGAAATGCTAGCACATGTGCAGCATTGTTCCTTATGAGACAAAGCCTGTATTGCCACTGCGAGTGGTCGTTTTGAACACAACCTGTTGATGGTCAATTGTCTCCTTACTGGTCAGAATCCTCATAACTAGTGTATGCAGTTTTGTTCTTCTTTAGTGTGTGCCACTTTAGGTATTGTACAAGTGTCTGTGGGGGAACTTGTCAAATACAGTATTTCGTAAATGATTCACACTAGAATCCCATGACAAAAATCATTGATTTAATTTACTCTACTTTATAGTGTTAATGTCATTTAAAAATGTATGTTTGCTGCACAAAAAAATACACTTTCTGAGCATCATTACAATCTTCTGAATGTCTAACGGTATGAGCCCCTGACTACTATCCCATTTTGTAAAAACTGCACATCAATGGAACTTTCCATTTCCACAATATTTGCTATGGAAGTTTGAGGCAATTGACTGTGTATACAGACTGTAAATGGTGCTACGCTGACCTACTCTATGTGTCACCTTGATGTTGTAATTGTTAACACCCATGCTAGTAGCCAAGCATTTTAATATACCACTTCCGGGACCTCGGGAGGCAAGTCCGACTGGATCAAATCCACTCAGTGCATTGATGACAAGGGCTGCGGGCCGGCCTGCCCAGATTTGCTATTTTTGGTTGATTTCCCACATCCCACTAGTTATACACTAAGCTGGTACCCACATTCTGCGTCATTGACACTCTTTGCAAATATTTATGAAAAATTCTCACAGCTGAATGTAGAGACAGCCTTCACTGTGTTTAATTTTAATAGTGGTCAGAGTAAAGTTGATGCATCTGAAATGTTCCTGTTGTTCAGGTGTTAACGCCACCAGTATGTGTGCCTTGGGGGAGGGAGGCCGGGCTATACCTGAGTACAGAATACTTTTAGTATTTTGGAAGACGAATGGCAACTTGTAAGTAGACATAAAAAATTTCTTGTTCCAACCTGTAGCAGTTCAACCTGCTATTATTATTTGTTTGTTGTCCTCGGTTTCAACGTACTGCGTTGCTGCACTGGCTGAAAAAATTTGTAAGTGGGACTACTGTAAATAATGTAGCTGACAAATGCACAGCTGCATTTCACTGTCTTGTAATTTACATTCACAACCACCTCTCCACCCAATAATACACAGTTACACATGGCCAGTGCACTATTGTTCTTACTTCCTATAAGCCTCATTAATAGTTAGCAGGCGAACAATCTACGTACTGCTACAATAGTTTAGTGTTGAACATCTGCGAGCAGTAAAAGCCTAACCACGAAGTTCACAGTTCTTGAAGAATAGAAAGGTACGTATGGAGCAGACACTGTCGCTGTTTTAACACGTGGCCTAATTGTTTAACACTTATTTCACAGTTAATTTGAAGCATTGTTGTTGTTATAACCAGCACAGGTTACGCGTCTGAAAATTGGCCGTGGACTACTGTCTCGTGACAAAAAATGGGTCCGTTATATATCCTCACAATAACAGGTGCTGAAACTACATATTGTTCGAAGTTTAATTTACAGTAATTACAATTGAAACTTAACTCATTAAATTAACTGAATACATTGAAAACTTTGTTCTTTTTAACAGTTTCTTCTGCTGCAAGGTTTAGGCTGAATTATTTGTTTAAATGATGAAATTAACATATAGTTATGTAAACAATACTTTTGACAAAACTGTTAATTACTTTGGAATTAATGAAAGGCTGGTTTTGATAACATGTTCCCGACTAGAGCCAAATAGATACTTTAAGATTACTAGCATTTTGTCTTCCAGATGTGTATAATTAGAATTTGTTTATATGTCAACAATAGAATTTAAATTATGAAACAATTACTGATTTCACTCTATAATAAAAGATAAATTAGATAATCAATTATATACCTAAAACTAAGCACAAAATTAGATCTGGTGTTATATTCTTTAAAGCTAAGGGCCAGTCTTTCTCTCTTATGAAAATATGGGATATATTCACGTATGTTAATGCTAATTAGTTAAAAGTGGAAAAACGAATTTAAAGATGCAGATGGCAAAACAAGAGGGGAATTAAAATTATTCCAGCTTGCTTTGTCACAAACCCTGTTAAAAACTTACGTAATATTGACTTATACAAGGGTCACCAAAAAGACCAGAATTATTTTTTAAAAGCTATATATTTTGAAATTGTTACTTAACAATCTTATCCCCTTCAAAATATTCTCTATTACAACCAATACATTTGTCCCGCTAGTGCTTCCACTGCTCAAAACATGTTTTATAGCCATTGTTAGAAATGGCTGACAGCTCCTCTTTGTTTTTTTCCCTTGACTTCTTCAATGTTGTCAAATCGGTGTCCTTTCATATCATCTTTCATGTGTAGAAATAAGAAAAAGCTTCATGTAGGCAGGTCAGGAGAGTAAGATGCGAGGGGCAGCGGAAACATGCCATTTTTAGCCAAAAAACTGTCTAACAGAGATGGCTGTGTGTGTAGTTGTGGAAGAACCAGTCTCCTGTCTGCCACAAATTTGCTGAACCAAGCTCCAAGATAACCCACTAATCTCTGACAGTTGATCAAATGTCTCGATTAATAAACATAATCCGAGCTATTGTCCCCCCTGCGGGTTCGGGGGTTAGAATAGGCCCGCGGTATTCCTGCCTGTCGTAAGAGGCGACTAAAAGGAGTCTCCCATGTTTTGGCCTTATGTGATGGTCCCCTCTCGGGTTTGACCTCCATCTTTCTAAATTATTCCGAAGAGCGAGCCAATTGGGGAAGGGCGCCTTACATGGTGCACTGTATCCGTCGTGCAATTAGACCTTTAGCCGGCTTTCATGTCGTTGTAATGGTGTCCCGCTCGTTTTCGATCTTTAGGGCGGGGATACGTCCCTGGGTGCGATTACCACGCTGCCCTCTGCAGTGTTTCTTTTAACTGCGACGACGACCTTGGACAGTTTTGCACCTAAGATCCAGCACGGTAGCCAGTCCGTTGTGGTGGGGCCGCCATGTACCCTCTTGGTTGTAGCCCCCTGACAACACAGGGATCGCTCTACTGATGCCTGCGCCGTTAACTCCCCACGTATGCCAAGGAGTAGATGCCTATCCTCCTGGGGTATCAGGACTCCCGGCAACGGCCATCCTGCCAGGTGGCCTTTGCTGTGGCTGGGTGGCGCCCGTGGGGAGGGCCCTTGGTTGGAGTAGGTGGCATCAGGGCGGATGACCCGCAATGAAGCGTGGTACATCATCTCTCGCTGGCGGCCAGCCGCCAGCAGTCTCTAAGCGTTCTCGGGCTCAATTTAATGCTCAGAAGTACGATCCGAAAACGTTCCCCTCCCTGGCCACGCCGTGGGAAGAGCGTAAGTCCCAGGATGGAGGTAACAGTTATTCGCCCCGTTTCTTAGTTTGCACGAGAGCTGATGGGGAGTCTTTTCTCTCCACAAAGCCTCAGTTCTTCGTCGAGCATTTAGAGGACAAGTTTGGGGAGGTGGAGGGCTTGTCTAAAATGCGCTCTGGCTCAGTACTGATACAAACGGCATCCTCCGCCCAGTCACGCAGGTTACTTGCTTGTGACAAGTTGGGGGATGTTAACGTTACTATTACTCCACATAAGAGTTTAAATATGGTCCAGGGTGTTATTTTCCATAGGGACCTCCTTTTGCAGTCTGATGACGAGCTGCGCGCCAACTTAGAACGTAGAGGTGTTCATTTCGTCCGGCGCGTTCATCGGGGTCCGAGGGACAATCAGGTTGCTACCGGTGTCTTCATCTTGGCCTTCGAGGGTGATACGTTACCGGAAAAGGTCAAGGTGATGGTCTACCGATGTGACGTCAAGCCCTATATCCCTCCCCCGATGCGGTGCTTCAAGTGCTGGAAGTTCGGCCATATGTCTTCCCGCTGCACTTCCAGCCTCACATGTCGAGATTGCGGATGCCCATCTCATCCCGATACTCCATGTGCCCCGCCTCCCATCTGCGTCAACTGCGGGGAGCACCATTCACCTTGCTCGCCAGACTGCAGAATATTCCAGAAAGAGCGCAAAATCATGGAATATAAGACCCTGGACCGACTGACTTATACTGAGGCCAAACGGAAATACGACCGATTACATCCAGTGAGAATGACAACTTCCTATGCCGCTGCTACAACACCTGTGCTAGCCCCATCAGTTTCGCGCCTTCCGGCCGGATCGACGAGTGGTACAACTCCTCCTGCCCCCTTGCCAGTGGGGGGCTCTACCCACCGGGTTGCTCCTGTGCCACCTACCTCAGGAGCAACACCATCCCCCCCATCGGGAACGTCGGTCCCCGCTTCTCAGCCGGAGAAGTGTCCAACTTCTTCGGCTTCTCACGCTCGCAAGGGGTCCCTTGGGTCCCTCCCTTCCCAGGTTTCCACCGGCGGGAAGGCTGACGATCGACAGTGGCGTAAGTGCCCACAATCTGCAGGTCGAAGGGCTTCCCGATCCTCCTCAGTCCCGGAGACTGAATCGGTGAAGCCCTCCCAGCCAGTTAAACCCAAGGAGCAGCGTGAGAAATCAAAGAAGAGCAGCTCTAAGCCCAAGGAACGCGCGGTGGTAGCCACCCCATCGCAACCTTCTCGCTCTGCGTCTGAGGACGCGGTGGAGATTCTGGCGTCCGCTGAGGACCTCGATCTCGCCGGTCCCTCAGACGCCGTGAATAGCAATAGCACTAGCACGGGTGCTCAATTGGAGGCAGCAGGTGACCCAGCGGCGTAATCTGCCGTCCCAGTCCCGGCACGCCTTTCTCAGCCATGGACAAAACCATCCTCCAGTGGAACTGCAGCGGTTTCTTCCACCATCTAGCTGAGCTCCGCCAACTTATCAGCCTTCACCCTTTCCTCTGCATTGCTCTGCAGGAAACTTGGTTTCCAGCAATGCGCACCCCCGCCCTCCGTGGCTATCGGGGTTATTATAAGAACCGAGCAGCTTATGAAAGGGTGTCTGGTGGCGTCTGCATCTATGTCCTTAACTCTCTTCACAGCGAGTCTGTCCCTCTACAAACAGCTTTAGAGGCTGTCGCTGTTAGGGTGTGGACGCCGCAGGCTCTTACCGTCTGCAGTCTTTACCTTCCACCGGAGGGTGATGTCGCGCAGCATGTCCTGGCTGCGCTGATAGCCCAATTGCCGCCACCTTTCTTATTACTGGGCGACTTTAACGCCCATAACCCTCTGTGGGGTGGGTCAGTGGCAACAGGTCGAGGCGCCACCGTTGAGCATTTATTGTCGCAGCTCGATCTCTCGATTTTGAATGATGGTGCCTCCACACACTTCAGTGTGGCGCATGGCACCTACTCCGCCATTGACCTTTCAATCTGTAGCCCTAGCCTCTTACCATCTGTCCACTGGAGTGTGCATGACGACCTGTGTGGTAGTGACCACTTTCCGATTTTTCTGTCACTACCACAGCGTCACTCTTCTGGGCGCCCTAGCAGATGGGCTATGAATAAGGCTGACTGGGACTTGTTCTCCTCCACTGCCGCTATTGAGCCTCTCTCAACTGATGCCATTGATGCGGTGGTTACATCGGTCACCGCCGGCATCGTCACTGCCGCCGAGTCTGCCATTCCCCGTTCTTCTGGGTCCCCTCGGCGGAGGGCTGTGCCGTGGTGGTCGCCTGAGATCGCTGAAGCGATTAAAGATCGCCGGCGGGCGCTCCAGCGTCACAAGCGACATCCCTCCACGGACCACCTAATCGCCTTCAAACGGCTGCGTGCGCGGGCCCGCCTCCTTATCCGCCAAGGCAAGAAGGAGTGCTGGGAGCGGTATGTGTCCACCATTGGACTCCATGTCACTCCATCGCAGGTCTGGGCCAAGATTCGACGGGTCTTCAGCTATCGGACCCCTGCCAGCATCCCTACGCTCTCACTGAATGGAGCAGTTTGTACTGACTCCGACGTCATTGCAAACCGCTTAGCAGAGCATTTTGCTATGAGTTCCGCTTCTGCGAATTACCCCCAGGCCTTCCGCTCCATTAAAGAGCGGATGGAACGTCGGAGCCTTTCTTTTCGCACCAACGCTTCTGAACCCTACAACGCTCCATTCAGTGAGTGGGAATTTCAGAGTGCCCTTGCCGCTTGCCCTGATACTGCTCCCGGGCCAGATCGCATCCACTGTCAGATGCTGAAACACCTTTCAGTGGACTGCAAGCGACGCCTCCTCGACCTTTACAACCGTCTCTGGGTCGAGGGTGAGTTTCCGTCGCAATGGCGGGAAAGTATTGTCATCCCCATTTTGAAACCTGGAAAGAACCCTCTGGAGGTGGACAGCTACCGTCCCATTAGTCTCACCAACGTTCTTTGCAAGTTGCTTGAACGGATGGTGAGCCGGCGCTTAAATTGGGTGCTGGAGTCTCGGGGCCTTCTGGCTCCGCCTCAGGGTGGGTTCCGTAAAGGCCGCTCCGCCACCGACAATCTGGTGAGCCTTGAGTCGGCCATCCGTACAGCCTTTGTCCGCCGTCAGCACCTGGTCGCTGTCTTTTTCGACATGCGGAAGGCGTACGATACGACATGGCGTCACCACATCCTTTCTACGCTTCATGGATGGGGTCTTCGGGGCCCTCTGCCGATCTTTATCAGAAATTTTCTGTCGTATCGTACCTTCCGCGTGCAAGTCGCGGCCTCGTATAGTTCCTCCCTCGTCCAGGAGAACGGGGTACCCCAGGGCTCTGTCCTCAGTGTCTGCCTGTTTTTAATTGCAATAAACGGTCTCGCTGCGGCAGTAGGAAATTCTGTCTCCGCTTCCCTGTATGCTGACGACTTCTGTCTTTACTATAGTTCTATTAGCATTGCAGCAGCTGAACGTCAGCTACAGGGCGCAATCTGCAAGGCGCAGTCTTGGGCTGTAGCGCGTCGTTTTCAGTTTTCGGCTGCCAAGACCCGCGTTATGCATTTCCGCCGGCGCCGAACGGTCCATCCTGAGCCGCGGCTTTATCTTGCCGACGAACTTCTTGCTGTGGTGGAGACCCACAGGTTTTTGGGTGTCCTTTTTGATGCCCGGTTGACTTGGCTGCCTCATATCCGGCAGCTTAAACAAGCGTGTTGGCGGCATCTCAACGCCCTGCGTTGTTTGAGCCACACCCGCTGGGGCGCCGACCGATCTACCCTGTTGCGGCTCTACCAGGCGTTAATCCAGTCTCGCCTGGATTATGGGTGCCTAGCTTATGGCTCAGCATCCCCATCTGCGTTGCGGGTGCTGGACCCAATTCTCCACAGCGGGATACGCCTTGCCACTGGTGCTTTCCGCACCAGCCCTGTGGACAGCGTCCTAGTGGAGGCAGGTGTACCTCCACTGCGGTTCCGACGCCAACGTTTGCTGGCCGCTTATGCTGCCCATGTTTTTAGCTTGCCCGGGCATCCAAATTATCGTGTCCTGTTCCCGCAGTCAGTCGTCCATCTGCCAGACCGTCGGCCCCGGTCGGGTTGTCCGATCGCCGTACGCATCAAGGAGCTTCTCTGCGGGCTTGGGTTTTTCCCAGTTCCACCTCCTTTCCGGGCGCCTCTGCGTACACCCCCGTGGTGTGTTCCTCGCCCTTGCCTTCGGCTCGACTTGGCACAGGGCTCGAAGGACTCGGTCCCTCCAGAGGCCTTCCGCCGCCGCTTTTATTCCATCCTGGCCACGTATCAGGGCTCTGGAATTGTTTACACCGACGGTTCGATGGTTGCTGGTCGTGTCGGGTATGCGCTAACTCTAGGGGACCATTCCGAACAACGGTCCTTGGCGGCTGGCTGCAGCGTTTACACTGCTGAGCTAGTCGCCATCTTTCGTGCCCTAGAGTATATCCGCTCCTGCTCAGGTGAGTCCTTCGTTATCTGTAGCGATTCCCTGAGCGGTTTACTAGCTCTCGACCAGTGTTTTCCTCGTTCTCGTCTGGTGATGGCTATCCATGAGTCCCTGCATACTCTTGCGCGTTGCGGCCGCTCTGTGGTCTTTGTGTGGACCCCCGGTCATGTCGGTATCCCGGGCAATGAACATGTTGACCGCCTGGCGAAAGAGGCCACGAGTAAACAGTCTCTGGACGTTGGCCTCCCAGAGACTGATTTGCGGGCAGTCCTCCGCCGAAAAGTTTTTGCGCTTTGGGACGCTGAATGGCGCAATCGGATCATGCCCAATAAACTCCGTGCCATCAAGGAGACGACGACTGTGTGGCGGTCATCCCTGCGAGCTAACCGCAGGGACTCTGTCGTCCTTTGTCGGCTCCGCATTGGCCACTCCCACCTGACACACAGTTATTTACTGCGCCGGGAGGACCCTCCTGTATGTCGCTGCGGGGCGGCTTTGACAGTGGCCCACATTTTGTTGGCCTGCCCCCTTTTAGCTGTGGTCAGGCAGACATTTGCGCTGCCTTATACACTCCCTGCCCTCTTATGTGATGACCCTGGTATGGCTGACTTAGTTTTCCGTTTTATTCGGGCAGGGGGTTTTTATTATTCACTCTGAGTGTTTGTTCTGTTCTTTTGTGTTGATTCTGGCCATTGGCCTACGATTTTACGCTGAGTTTTTAATGTGTTCTCGGTGGTTGGCTTTTCCTTTTTATCTCTATGGTCGGCCAACCACTGTCACACTCTGTGTGATTTTAATTTGTTTCGTCTGATCTCTGTAGGAGTATTTCTTGTCCTGTGTCGTCTGACGTCTTTCCTGTTGTTCGTTTTTTTATTCTCTTTGGGTGGTTTTACTTTTTTTGGAAAAAGGGACCGATGACCGTCGCAGTCTGGCCCCTTTAATCCCCCCCAAACCAACCAATCCGAGCTATTGTGACGTGGTCGAAGGCATTTCAATTTAAAACCCAAGATTTCATCCCCATCTGCGGAGGACATTTTCAATGGGGGCCTGGCTTTGTTGAATGTCCGATTCACACCCTGGGTCGCTACTGACCACAGCAAAATTCCACTTCCCCGAGCTGCTCTACGAGCACAATTGGCCGTTGTCGACTGTTTATCATCCGCTGTTACTATCATCCCTTGGTGGAAAAATGGTACACATCTTCTTCAGCAGCAGAATCCAAATTTAGTTTAAAATGTCTGTCAGTGCTCTGTGAGAATATCTTGAACTTTTTCAATATTTTCGTTGATTCGGGCAGTTGATGGAAGTCCAGAACAAGGTTTGTCATAAATCGACATGTTGCCGTTTTTAAATCGAGCAGACAACTCGTACACTTGAGTTTTTCCCATAGTGTCATCTGTATAAGTTGCTTCAACGTTAAAACAGTTTCAGCAGCATTTTTACTGAGTTAAAAACAATATTTCACAGCTGCACATTGTTCACAACTTGCCACCATAAAAAACAAAACAAGAACAAAACAAACACTGCAGATGAACAGAACAAATCAGGTTCACAACACAGGTGGCACTGAACTGCCAATGAGTTGCACTATACATGCCTAGTGGCAGAAATGCATATTGCAAAAGCTCTGCCGGAAATGTTATTCTGTTTTTTTTTTTTTTTTTTTTTTTACCTCCTCCTAAATTATTTTTGTGAAACAAAAACACCTGACTATGCTGTGAGCTGAGTTGGTGACACTTTGCACTCAGCTCCAGGCTTTGTTGGCTTTGGTTATACAGCTTGAGTTTGCAGTGGATGGACATCACTGATGTGGACCAGCCACGGGAATCCAACAGACATCCAGCATGACCCAAGAGTCCACCAATTGGCTCAGACTGGACGACAGTTCAGTTACTGCATTGAGGTTGATCTGTCACCCATGGTCGAGTTGGACGTTGCCTTGGGGTGTGTAAGGCTGCAAAAGACTACCAGGGAAGGGGGGGGGGGTGGCAGGTTCCAGTTACTGTCTGTGGCCATGAAAAGCACAGGTAGCAGCCAACTGCAATTGGTGGGTCACATTGATACCAATGATGTTTGTCACTCTGGATTGAAAGAGATTCTCTCTGATTTCAAGCAGCTATCTTAAGTGTTAAAATAGTCTTCACGGGTTTGCTGCCGGATCACGTGCAAATTCCACAATATTTCTTCGGGGCAACTGTCTGACATCTTCAGGTGGTTCAGCCTTGCTGGTGGCTAGGTATGATTGACAGTATCCTCATGTCGACACCCAGTTTCTAGAACACGTGCATAAAGAATGTGCTGCTGCGGAAATTGCTTATGCGCAATGATTTGCAATATTCAAACTCCCTCTGCCGAAAATTGCAGAGCGGTTCTTCCACGCATGCGCTGTGCGCTGTGTTTGTCAACAGTGTGGCCAGATGTTACTCACCAACAGCTGTACTAGGCCAGTGTTATGACGGGCCTGTTATCGAAGAATCTTGATTTTCGCGTCGTGATTTAATAGCAGCCAATGCAGGGTTCCAGGCTGTGCTCAGTTGAAATCCCGTATCCTTGTTGAAGAGATTATCGGCTGTACAGATATGTATAATTTCCTTAATGACACAATCCCAGAAAGATGATGCGGGGAATAAAACTTGTATCTTTTTATAAATCATACCATGTCCTGTATTCAGGCAGTGTTTCGCAATTGCCGACTTTTCTGGTTTACGGTGTGTATGACGCTGATGTTCATCACAGCATTCTTGTACTGTGCGGCATGTCTATGTCTGGCCTATATACATTGCCTCACATTGACAAGGAATCTTGTACACACCACATTTCCTCAGGCCAAGGGCATCCTTAACTGAACCCAACAGGTTTTTCAGTTTTGCAGATGGTTGAAACACACACTTAATTCCATATGTTCCGAGGACTCTTCCGATTCTTGACATGGCACCAAAATACGGCAGAAAGGCCAAAGTGGTGGGTGTCTTCGTATCTTCATTTTGTTCCATAGATTGAACTTGCCTGGGCCTGAATGCATTACGTATCTGTTTCTCAGAATAACTGTTTTGTCGGAACACTGTCTTCAAATGTTGTATTTCACTTGACAGGCTCTCAGGATCAGATACCACATGTGCTCTATGAACTAACATATGTAATGCACTACCGCATTGTGCAGGATTATGGCAGCTTATGGCCTGCAGATATAGATCTGTATGTGTTGGCTTGTGGTAGACGCTTTGTCCCAAGGTTCCATCTGATTTCCTTCATACCAAGACATCAAGAAAAGGTAAAGTACCATCTTTTTCCACTTCCATTGCAAAATTTATATTCGGATGGAGCAAATTCAGATGCTGAAGAAACGTAGGTAGAGTATTCCTTGCCAGTGTGGGGCAGCGTATATAGGACAGACATGCCGTACAGTACAAGAATGCTGCGATGAACATCAGCATCATACATGCCTTAGTCAACCAGAAAAGTCGGCAATTGTTGAACACTGCCTGAATACAAGACGTCGTATGATTTATGAAAACACAGAAGTTTTATCCTCGGCATCATCTTTCTGTGATTGCGTCATTAAGGAAGCAATACATATCCATACAGCCGATAATCTCATCAACAAGGATACGGGATTTCAACGGCGCTATTAAATCACGATGCGAAAATAAAGATTCTTTGATAACAAGCCTGTCGTAACACTGTCCTAGTACGGCTGTTGGTGAGTAACGTCTGGCCGCAGTGTTGACAAACACAGCGTATAGTGCACTTGCGGGAGAGCCGCTCTGTGATTTTTGGCAGAGGGAGTTTGAATATGGCAAATCATTGTGCATGCGCGATTGCCGCGGTTATGCATTCTTCGCGCGCGTGTTCTAGAAACAGGGCATCGACGTGCGGATACCATCTGTTGTACCTAGCCACCAGCAAGGTTGAACCACCTGAAAGTGTCGAACAGTTGCTCCGAAGAAATATTGTGGAATTTGCACAATGTGATTCAGTGGAAAACCCATGAAGACTATTTACAACACATCTGCCAGGAAAGCTTGAAGAGTCACACTGCTAGTCTTGCTTGTGAGACGAAGGTAGAGCTCACCATTTGCAGCATAGCCGATAGGACTGATTGCAGACGTCTGGTATAGAGCCGTGTAGAGGGTCTAAATCAGAGCTTCAGAATCCTGTGACCAGATTTCTTGACTTGCATCGTAGGGTGGTGGGCAATAAAGAACCTGCTAGATATGGATAGTTATTGTCCTATCAGCTTCACCAACGTTCTGTCGAACCAGCTCGAACATATGGTGAGCCGGCAGTTGTGTAGGCTCCTTGAATCTTGGAGCCTTCTGGCGGTTTTCATCAAGGGCACTCAATTGCCAACAACTTGGTCCACCTGCAGTCTGCCATTCAATTGGCCTTTCCCTGGTGACAACACCTTGTTGCTGTCTTTTTTGACCTCACAAAGGCCTATGATACCACTTGGTGACACCACATCCTCGCTACTCTGCACAAGTGGGGTCTCTGGGGGCCCACTCCTGATTTTTATACGGAACTTCTTGTCGCTTCACACTTTCAGAGCTCAATTCAGTGCTTCCCGCAGTTTGCCCATATCCATGAGAGCGGGGTCCCGCAGAGGTCTGTCCTGAGTGTCCCACTCTTTTTAATAGCTGTTAATGGTCTCACACTAACAATAGGGTCCCTCCTATATGCTGACGATTTTTGTATTTCCTCCTGCTTCTCTTCTATTGGTGTGGCTGAAAGTTGTCTGCAGGGAGTCATACGAAAGGCACAGTCAGGGGCTCCTCACTCGTGGATTTCAGTTTTCAGTGGCAAAGACTTGCGTTGTTCACTTCTGTTGTTGTCATACTGTCCACCCCCATCTGGAACTTTACCTCGATGACCAACTACTTAATATAGTGGAGACTTACTGCTTTTTGGGGCTGGTCCTTGACACCTGCTTAACTTGGCTTCCCCATCTTCATCAGTGCATGCAGAATCGTAATATTATTTAATGCATGAGCCACACCAACTGGGGTGCTGATTGACTTACACTGCTGCAGCTGTACAAAGCCCTCGTGCAGTCCCGTCTGGACTATGGGAGCGTGTTGTATGGTTCAGCATCATCCTCTGCATTGCAGCTGCTGGACCCTATCCACCGCAGTGGAGTTCGACTTGCAACTAGAACTTTCCAAATGAGCCCAGTGAATAGCCTCCTCGTGGAAGCTGCCATTCCTTCATTGCAGCTCAGGCGGCAACTACTGCTTGCGAATTATACTGCCCACATTCATAGTTTGCCTCACCATCCAAACTACCGTCTTCTTTTCCCTAAGACGACAATCCACTTCCTGCAACAGTGGCCCAGAACAGGGATTCCAATTGCAGTCCGTGTCCAGTTGCTTCTTACTGAACTCGACACTTCCTTCTATCATCTGTCCTGTGGGTCCACTTATGTACACCTCCATGGTCCATGCCTTGGCCATAGCTTTGTCTTGACCTATTGCCCAAAAGGCTCAGTTCCACCTGAGGCCCTCCACCAGCAATTTTTCTCTATTTTCGGCAATTTCCAGAGCTCATAAATAATCTACACCAATGGATCACTGTTCGAAATGAGCTAGCAATTGCAAATACCTGTAGGCTTTAGTTGCACAATTTATTGGTGACGTGAAAATTTGTGCTGGACTGGGGCTTGAACACAGAGTTCCTGCTTTGGGAGCAGTTGCCTTAACCACTTGTCATGCCTCCCGGACTGACACAAACCTGCATGTCACCGTGTGTCCACATCCTGCACTCGCGCAGTTCCCTGTACGGTAATCGCAGCAACTGTGTGAGTTTAGGATATGGGCCACTGTGACGTATTGGAGGTTTGGTTAGTCTAGGTGGTGTGCTCAGGCAGCTGAAGTGGTTAAGGCAACCATTCATGTGAAGTGGGAAATCCGGGTTCGAATCCTGGTCTGAAGTGTATTTTCATGTATCACCAGTATATTGTTTGAAGTCTAATTGTATTCGTAACTCTGAATACATTTCTTCCCTTCCAACTGCTGACTAGTAGGCAAAATCTACCTTAAATTGTTTTGCATCTGTATTGTAATTCTGCAATTTGCTCTTCTCCTGAAACTGGTTGTAATTTCACTCACAAATATTTTCACCCAGTTTGCTGGCCAGGAATGAGTGAGGGAGGGGTGGCAGGTGTACGGGCTAGGCATGTGATGCATGGTGCCAGAGCTGGTGGGGAGTGACACACGATGTAGGTGATTTGGAGAGGCATGATAGGAGACAGGAAGGGGGAACTGTAGCATGGAAAATGTGGTTACAGTGGGTTAACAGAGATTAGGGTCAGCCGGGTTATGGCAGCGACACATTCATGTGGCATAATCTTCTTGGTCAAAACAACTACAGGGAAAAAAGTTCTACAGTATGTGCAGTTACAATATAATGCAAAGTCAATAACCAACATTTTTAGAAGCTTCTTCAGAGATCTAGATGTTGGTACCATCATGTACCAATGCATTTACATGCTGTGGTATTTGTAATTAATAATAAATATTAATAAGAATTTGGAACAAACTGTGCAATTTATAAACACAATACTTGAAAATAATATCTGTGTAGACTCTGTCTCTGACTAGGATTCACATTGGAGTATTGCTTTCTGGTGCAAAGTGTTAAACTGGCTGCCTGAAGACACCGGACAGGAAGCTGGAAATCCCAGATATTAGGAGGGGGGGGGGGGGGGGAATAAAGAAGCTTAGAAAAAACTGCAAAACTGCTTAGCCATTCGTAAAATTGTCAGTATATTTGGATTCGGAGATGTACATCCAGTTTTGTTGGTGTACTTTACAAAAGCGGTCTGTGGTGGCCGCTACTGCGTGGTAATGTATACCTTGACTCGTTCATACCCCCAATGTGTCTCCTTTGTGTTGGGATTTACGGGGAAGATGTGCAAATCAGTGATATGAAAAGCTCTTAGCAAAGTTTATTTAGGATTTTTCAGTTTCTGTGCTGCTATATTTTGGACTTGGAGTTAGACAAAATGCTGGACTGATATGATACGTAGCAGAATTGTGAAGGCTATTTTCATTAAGCAGTAGACGATATACACATTTTAATTACTGAGTTGGGGTTTCTTGATTGGTGTATTTATATTATCGTGGTTAAAGTCTTAAAATAATCACCACACTTTTTTTTATTTCTGACACAAATTTCTGAAAGCATATGTAACATCATTAACTAACATTTTGTGTAATCTTTATGATTTATGTCTGCCTCAATGTCTCAGAGTTAGACAGATATACTTTCTGAATGCATTTTGTTATTTCAAATGGCAAATGTTGATAAAGAAAAACTACTCACCAAATGGAAGCAGTCGGTTGGTATAGCAACAGTCAATATGGATAAATGGGCATAGATGGAAAGTAAATACTTGCAACTGTTGCCAGACATGTTCTGCAGCACTTCAGTTGTGAACTGGTGCCTGTAAAATCATGCACTGTTGCAGATGTGGGTCACTGGACTCATGCAGGAGGATGGAAGCTCTAATTCCCATATGACAGGACAGGTGGATGTTTTACAATTAAGGTTTTATGTTATTTTCTTAAAATGCGTGATACAAAAGCTGGGACAGTTCCTTTGAAAAGAACGTGGACCCATTCTTCCCCAACTCCATCTCTAATAACCTTGTCACTGATGAGGCATTTTGTGTCGCATATTTGATGGACTTCACCTCTTGCTCAGAACTTTACTGATTGGACGTTAATTGTACCATCCATCTGTCTTGAGTGTACAATAATTTTTCTTTTCTCACTTTTTTTTCTGTACATAGTTTCTCCCTCTCTTTCCTGCTCATGTCAAACTTGACAACCATCCTCTCTATCTCCTCTAAGCTCTTGGATACTAAATCTCATCTAGTACCAACAACCTTTTTTTTGTCTTGTTGAGTTAGTCTTTTGTTTGTTTGGTAATTGTTTCTTCAGCATTAAACTTTGCCAGGGTTTTTTTCCTTTCAACCCTTTCCTGTCTTCTCCAGGAAGAAGGAGCTCATAACTCTTTAAAATTTGGAAAAATTATGTATTGCTACATTTTCTGCTCCTGTCACTCTTTCTGAGTAGATTTTTCTGTATCAGTTTTCTATTCATGGAAGCCCTAATAGGTATTTTATTTATTTATTTTGTAGAAGATGAGTCTTATCAAAAGTATATTTCTTAATATCTGTTTTAGAACAATGGTTGCTTTTTTCCCTCTAGGTGCCGCAAAGAGGTTCAACTGTTTTGGATTTGAAGAGAGCTTTTCGCCGAAACATGTCATTAAAGCTTGCCCGAGAGAAGATATACACCAAAATCAGTTGGCGCTATGTTTGGAAAAATAATTGGCTGTATTTTGAAGGTCAGAAACTGAAAAGTGACAGTGATTTGTTGGAAGACTTGGGAATATGGAATAAATGTCATGTTAGTTTTATCAAACGACTGAGGGAAAAGGGGATAAAGAACTGACACTATTTGCTGATGCAAAATACTTTTATGTATATTTAGACAAGTGATCTCACAGTATAAACATTTTGTCACATTGTACTATCTTACAACATTTTTTTTTTTTACATGTGTTCATTACGTACAAAGATTGTAGTACAATGCAATGTGGTCACAGAAAATAAATTGATCCTTCTTTATAGAAATGTAATGCAATTGGGTTGATAAAACAATCTACTCACCATGAGGTGGCAGGAAAAAAAAACCATGTAAAGATTCTGAAATTTGTAAGCTTTTAGAGTCAGTGGCTCCTCCTCCTGGCAGGAGGGCTGAAGAGGAAGGGACTACACTGGAAGAGATTTGGAAATCTGAGAGCTTAAAGATAGAAGACAGGGCACTAAGCAAGACAGAGATCACTAGCAAGACATTGTACAAGGTTAACAAAAATAGAGAGGCAAGTGCATTGTATGTGGCAGAGGTGGGAAGGTGGGAAAAAACAACAGGTCAGAAAAGAAAAGATGTAGAAATAAAAGATATAGAAATAAAAGATATAGAAAACTAAAAGAAGAGTAACGAAGGAAATGGTTACTGAGAAGAAATGCTGGGACTGAAGAAATAAAATTAAGCCAGGTGGGTAGTGAGGACAAAGGGCATTTTGTAATGCCAGTTTCCACCTGTGGAGTTCGCCCCCTGCGGGTTCGGGGGTTAGAATAGGCCCGCGGTATTCCTGCCTGTCGTAAGAGGCGACTAAAAGGAGTCTCACATGTTTTGGCCTTATGTGATGGTCCCCTCTCGGGTTTGACCTCCATCTTTCTAAATTATTCCGAAGAGCGAGCCAATTGGGGAAGGGCGCCTTACATGGTGCATTGTATCCGTCGTGCAATTAGACCTTTAGCCGTCTTTCTCGTCGTTGCAATGGTGTCCCGCTCGTTTTCGATCTCTTGGGCGATTACCACACTGCACTCTGCAGTGTTTCTTTTAACTGCGACGACGACCTTGGCCTTTTTTGCACCTAAGATCCAGCACGGTAGCCAGTCCGTTGTGGTGGGGCCGCCATGTACCCTCTTGGTTGTAGCCCCCTGACAACACAGGGATCGCTCTACTGATGCCTGCGCCGTTAACTCCCCACGTATGCCAAGGAGTAGATGCCTATCCTCCTGGGGTATCAGGACTCCTGGCAACGGCCATCCTGCCAGGTGGCCTTTGCTGTGGCTGGGTGGCGCCCGTGGGGAGGGCCCTTGGTCGGAGTAGGTGGCATCAGGGCGGATGACCCGCAATGAAGCGTGGTACATCATCTCTCGCTGGCGGCCAGCCGCCAGCAGTCTCTAAGCGTTCTCGGGCTCAATTTAATGCTCAGAAGTACGATGCGAAAACGTTCCCCTCCCTGGCCACGCCGTGGGAAGAGCGTAAGTCCCAGGATGGAGGTAACAGTTATTCGCCCCGATTCTTAGTTTGCACGAGAGCTGATGGGGAGTCTTTTCTCTCCACAAAGCCTCAGTTCTTCGTCGAGCATTTAGAGGACAAGTTTGGGGAGGTGGAGGGCTTGTCTAAAATGCGCTCTGGCTCAGTACTGATACAAACGGCATCCTCCGCCCAGTCACGCAGGTTACTTGCTTGTGACAAGTTGGGGGATGTTAACGTTACTATTACACCACATAAGAGTTTAAATATGGTCCAGGGTGTTATTTTCCATAGGGACCTCCTTTTGCAGTCTGATGACGAGCTGCGCGCCAACTTAGAACGTAGAGGTGTTCATTTCGTCCGGCGCGTTCATCGGGGTCCGAGGGACAATCAGGTTGCTACCGGTGTCTTCATCTTGGCCTTCGAGGGTGATACGTTACCGGAAAAGGTCAAGGTGATGGTCTACCGATGTGACGTCAAGCCCTATATCCCTCCCCCGATGCGGTGCTTCAAGTGCTGGAAGTTCGGCCATATGTCTTCCCGCTGCACTTCCAGCCTCACATGTCGAGATTGCGGATGCCCATCTCATCCCGATACTCCATGTGCCCCGCCTCCCATCTGCGTCAACTGCGGGGAGCACCATTCACCTTGCTCGCCAGACTGCAGAATATTCCAGAAAGAGCGCAAAATCATGGAATATAAGACCCTGGACCGACTGACTTATACTGAGGCCAAACGGAAATACGACCGATTACATCCAGTGAGAATGACAACTTCCTATGCCGCTGCTACAACACCTGTGCTAGCCCCATCAGTTTCGCGCCTTCCGGCCGGATCGACGAGTGGTACAACTCCTCCTGCCCCCTTGCCAGTGGGGGGCTCTACCCACCGGGTTGCCCCTGTGCCACCTACCTCAGGAGCAACACCATCCCCCCCATCGGGGACGTCGGTCCCCGCTTCTAAGCCGGAGAAGTGTCCAACTTCTTCGGCTTCTCACGCTCGCAAGGGGTCCCTTGGGTCCCTCCCTTCCCAGGTTTCCACCGGCGGGAAGGCTGACGATCGACAGTGGCATAAGTGCCCACAATCTGCAGGTCGAAGGGCTTCCCGATCCTCCTCAGTCCCGGAGACTGAATCGGTGAAGCCCTCCCAGCCAGTTAAACCCAAGGAGCAGCGTGAGAAATCAAAGAAGAGCAGCTCTAAGCCCAAGGAACGCGCGGTGGTAGCCACCCCATCACAACCTTCTAGCTCTGCGTCTGGGGACGAGGTGGAGATTCTGGCGTCCGCTGAGGACCTCGATCTCGCCGGTCCCTCAGACGCCGTGAATAGCAATAGCACTAGCACGGGTGCTCAATCGGAGGCAGCAGGTGACCCAGCGGCGTAATCTGCCGTCCCAGTCCCGGCACGCCTTTCTCAGCCATGGACAAAACCATCCTCCAGTGGAACTGCAGCGGTTTCTTCCACCATCTAGCTGAGCTCCGCCAACTTATCAGCCTTCACCCTTTCTTCTGCATTGCTCTGCAGGAAACTTGGTTTCCAGCAATGCGCACCCCCGCCCTCCGTGGCTATCGGGGTTATTATAAGAACCGAGCAGCTTATGAAAGGGTGTCTGGTGGCGTCTGCATCTATGTCCTTAACTCTCTTCACAGCGAGTCTGTCCCTCTACAAACAGCTTTAGAGGCTGTCGCTGTTAGGGTGTGGACGCCGCAGGCTCTTACCGTCTGCAGTCTTTACCTTCCACCGGAGGGTGATGTCGCGCAGCATGTCCTGGCTGCGCTGATAGCCCAATTGCCGCCACCTTTCTTATTACTGGGCGACTTTAACGCCCATAACCCTCTGTGGGGTGGGTCAGTGGCAACAGGTCGAGGCGCCACCGTTGAGCATTTATTGTCGCAGCTCGATCTCTCGATTTTGAATGATGGTGCCTCCACACACTTCAGTGTGGCGCATGGCACCTACTCCGCCATTGACCTTTCAATCTGTAGCCCTAGCCTCTTACCATCTGTCCACTGGAGTGTGCATGACGACCTGTGTGGTAGTGACCACTTTCCGATTTTTCTGTCACTACCACAGCGTCACTCTTCTGGGCGCCCTAGCAGATGGGCTATGAATAAGGCTGACTGGGACTTGTTCTCCTCCACTGCCGCTATTAAGCCTCTCTCAACTGATGCTATTGATGCGGTGGTTACATCGGTCACCGCCGGCATCGTCACTGCCGCCGAGTCTGCCATTCCCCGTTCTTCTGGGTCCCCTCGGCGGAGGGCTGTGCCTTGGTGGTCGCCTGAGATCGCTGAAGCGATTAAAGATCGCCGGCGGGCGCTCCAGCGTCACAAGCGACATCCCTCCATGGACCACCTTATTGCCTTCAAACGGCTGCGTGCGCGGGCCCGCCTCCTTATCCGCCAAAGCAAGAAGGAGTGCTGGGAGCGGTATGTGTCCACCATTGGACTCCATGTCACTCCATCGCAGGTCTGGGCCAAGATTCGACGGGTCTTCGGCTATCGGACCCCTGCGCTCTCACTGAATGGAGCAGTTTGTACTGACTCCGACGTCATTGCAAACCGCTTAGCAGAGCATTTTGCTATGAGTTCCGCTTCTGCGAATTACCCCCAGGCCTTCCGCTCCATTAAAGAGCGGATGGAACGTCGGAGCCTTTCTTTTCGCACCAACGCTTCTGAACCCTACAACGCTCCATTCAGTGAGTGGGAATTTCAGAGTGCCCTTGCCGCTTGCCCTGATACCGCTCCCGGGCCAGATCGCATCCACTGTCAGATGCTGAAACACCTTTCAGTGGACTGCAAGCGACGCCTCCTCGACCTTTACAACCGTCTCTGGGTCGAGGGTGAGTTTCCGTCGCAATGGCGGGAAAGTATTGTCATCCCCATTTTGAAACCTGGAAAGAACCCTCTGGAGGTGGACAGCTACCGTCCCATTAGTCTCACCAACGTTCTTTGCAAGTTGCTTGAACGGATGGTGAGCCGGCGCTTAAATTGGGTGCTGGAGTCTCGGGGCCTTCTGGCTCCGTCTCAGGGTGGGTTCCGTAAAGGCCGCTCCGCCACCGACAATCTGGTGAGCCTTGAGTCGGCCATCCGTACAGCCTTTGCCCGCCGTCAGCACCTGGTTGCTGTCTTTTTCGACATGCGGAAGGCGTACGATACGACATGGCGTCATCACATCCTTTCTACGCTTCATGGATGGGGTCTTCGGGGCCCTCTGCCGATCTTTATCAGAAATTTTCTGTCGTATCGTACCTTCCGCGTGCAAGTCGCGGCCTCGTATAGTTCCTCCCTCGTCCAGGAGAACGGGGTACCCCAGGGCTCTGTCCTCAGTGTCTGCCTGTTTTTAATTGCAATAAACGGTCTCGCTGCGGCAGTAGGAAATTCTGTCTCCGCTTCCCTGTATGCTGACGACTTCTGTCTTTACTATAGTTCTATTAGCATTGCAGCAGCTGAACGTCAGCTACAGGGCGCAATCCGCAAGGCGCAGTCTTGGGCTGTAGCGCGTGGTTTTCAGTTTTCGGCAGCCAAGACCCGCGTTATGCATTTCTGCCGGCGCCGAACGGTCCATCCTGAGCCGCGGCTTTATCTTGCCGACGAACTTCTTGCTGTGGTGGAGACCCACAAGTTTTTGGGTGTCCTTTTTGATGCCCGGTTGACTTGGCTGCCTCATATCCGGCAGCTTAAACAAGCGTGTTGGCGGCATCTCAACGCCCTGCGTTGTTTGAGCCACACCCGCTGGGGTGCCGACCGATCTACCCTGTTGCGGCTCTACCAGGCGTTAATCCAGTCTCGCCTGGATTATGGGTGCCTAGCTTATGGCTCTGCATCCCCATCTGCGTTGCGGGTGCTGGACCCAATTCTCCACAGCGGGATACGCCTTGCCACTGGTGCTTTCCGCACCAGCCCTGTGGACAGCGTCCTAGTGGAGGCAGGTGTACCTCCACTGCGGTTCCGACGCCAACGTTTGCTGGCCGCTTATGCTGCCCATGTTTTTAGCTTGCCCGGGCATCCAAATTATCGTGTCCTGTTCCCGCAGTCAGTCGTCCATCTGCCAGACCGTCGGCCCCGGTCGGGTTGTCCGATCGCCGTACGCATCAAGGAGCTTCTCTGCGGGCTTGGGTTTTTCCCAGTTCCACCTCCTTTCCGGGCGCCTCTGCGTACACCCCCGTGGTGTGTTCCTCGCCCTTGCCTTCGGCTCGACTTGGCACAGGGCTCGAAGGACTCGGTCCCTCCAGAGGCCTTCCGCCGCCGCTTTTATTCCATCCTGGCCACGTATCAGGGCTCTGGAATTGTTTACACCGACGGTTCGATGGTTGCTGGTCGTGTCGGGTATGCGCTAACTCTAGGGGACCATTCCGAACAACGGTCCTTGGCGGCTGGCTGCAGCGTTTACACTGCTGAGCTAGTCGCTATCTTTCGTGCCCTAGAGTATATCCGCTCCTGCTCAGGTGAGTCCTTCGTTATCTGTAGCGATTCCCTGAGCGGTTTACGAGCTCTCGACCAGTGTTTTCCTCGTTCTCGTCTGGTGATGGCTATCCATGAGTCCCTGCATACTCTTGCGCGTTGCGGCCGCTCTGTGGTCTTTGTGTGGACCCCCGGTCATGTCGGTATCCCGGGAAATGAACATGTTGACCGCCTGGCGAAAGAGGCCACGAGTAAACAGTCTCTGGACGTTGGCCTCCCAGAGACTGATTTGCGGGCAGTTCTCCGCCGAAAAGTTTTTGCGCTTTGGGACGCTGAATGGCGCAATCGGATCATGCCCAATAAACTCCGTGCCATCAAGGAGACGACGACTGTGTGGCGGTCATCCCTGCGAGCCAACCGCAGGGACTCTGTCGTCCTTTGTCGGCTCCGCATTGGCCACTCCCACCTGACACACAGTTATTTACTGCGCCGGGAGGACCCTCCTATATGTCGCTGCGGGGCGGCTTTGACAGTGGCCCACATTTTGTTGGCCTGCCCCCTTTTAGCTGTGGTCAGGCAGACATTTGCGCTGCCTGATACGCTCCCTGCCCTCTTATGTGATGACCCTGGTCTGGCTGACTTAGTTTTCCGTTTTATTCGGGCAGGGGGTTTTTATTATTTACTCTGAGTGTTTGTTCTGTTCTTTTGTGTTGATTCTGGCCATTGGCCTACGCTTTTACGCTGAGTTTTTAATGTGTTCTCGGTGGTTGGCTTTTCCTTTTTATCTCTATGGTCGGCCAACCACTGTCGCACTCTGTGTGATTTTAATTTGTTTCGTCTGATCTCTGTAGGAGTATTTCTTGTCCTGTGTCGTCTGACGTCTTTCCTGTTGTTGTTTTTTTTTTTTTTTTTGGAAAAAGGGACCGATGACCGTCGCAGTCTGGTCCCTTTAATCCCCCCCAAACCAACCAACCACCTGTGGAGTTCTGAGAAATTAGTGTCTGGGGAAGGAATCCAGATGGCATGTGTAGTGAAAGTGAAAGTGGATGGGATTCAGAATACCGCGCGAAATTTAATTGGAAGAATGTGTTTAGAGACATCAAGAATTTTATCAGGTCAGCCTCACCATGAGTCCGCATGGTAAAGATGTCATCAGTGTATCTAAACCAGACCAGGGGCTGAAATCTTATGGATCCCATGGAAGCTCCCCTCCAAGTGAACCATGAAAATGCTGGCAGAGGAAGGAGCCACCTGATTCCCATGGCTGTGCCCCTGGTCTGCCCCTCATAGGTAAAGTTGGTAAGTATAAAGTTGATTAAGGTGAGCAGAAAGGACATCAAGTGTGTGCTGATTGAGGAATTGTTCAGCAGCAGACCAACCATGTACATGGGGATGTTGGTATAAGGAGAGGTGACACCAGTGGCAACAAGCAAGGTGTGTGGTAGGAGTGGGATGGGCACAGATTTCAGACTATCTAGGAATTGGTTGGTATCTTTAATATAGAAGAGAAGTTTATGTACTATACTTCTTAAATAATAGCCACTTGGCTGCTCTTGTAAATAATTTAGTTAATGACCAATATTGTAAACTAGAGGCCACTTCATAGGGTTAAATCTATTAAATTAAACAAAGCATTTGCTACAGTTGTGGCCAAATTTTAGCTGCATTCTATAGTGAGAAATAGAGAAAATTACTTACATGGTGAATTGTAACATTAATGTTGCAATGTGGATGGGACTAAACATTCCTTGTGTATGAATAAATGCCACAATTGCCAGATCAATATGTATGCAGAAAATATGGGTCCACAGTTCCTCAAGTGTGCCTGATTTTTTTGAAACCATCAAGAAATCTCCTCACAACATAATGTGATAAAAGACTGGTAATGGACTAGAACACCCAGTCAAAAATTAAAAACACCTGTCATGAATCAATATGGGCAACAGTAGACCAAACATAGATAGATTTAGGGGCACAATACATCCAGGGTTAAAAAATTAATGAAAATGTTAAAGTATCAACAAGAACCCAGTTAGTAATAAAAACAATATAAAGACGATAACTCCCCATCAGTTATCATCTTTATATTGTTTTTATTACTAACTGGGTTCTTGTTGACACTACTAACATTTTCATTAATTTTTTTTTAACCCTGTATGGGGACCGCCCCATGAACCATGGACCTTGCCGTTGGTGCGGAGGCTTGCGTGCCTCAGCGATACAGGTAGTCATACCATAGGTGCAACCATAACGGAGGGGTATCTGTTGAGAGCCCAGACAAATGTGTGGTTCCTGAAGAGGGGCAGCAGCCTTTCCAGTAATTGCAGTGGCAACAGTCTGGATGATTGACTGATCTGGCCTTGTAACACTAACCAAGATGGCCTTGCTGTGCTGGTACTGCGAACAGCTGAAAGCAAGGGGAAACTACAGCCGTAATTTTTCCCGAGGGCATGCAGCTTTACTGTATGGTTAAATGACGATGGCGTCCTCTTGGCTAAAATATTCTGGAGGTAAAATAGTCCCCCATTCAGATCTCTGGGCAGGGACTACTCAAGAGGATGTTGTTACCAGGTGAAAGAAAACTGGCGTTCTATGGATCAGAGTATGGAATGTCAGATCCCTTAATCGGGCAGGTAGGTTAGAAAATTTAAAAAGGGAAATGGATAAGTTAAAGTTAGATATAGTGGGAATTAGTGAAGTTCGGTGACAGGAGGAACAAGACTTTTGGTCAAGTGAATACAGGGTTATAAATACAAAATCAAACAGGAGTAATGCAGGAGTAGGTTTAATAATGAATAAAAAAATAGGAGTGTGGGTAAGCTACTACAAACAGCATAGTGAACGCATTATTGTGGCCAAGATAGACACGAAGCCCATGCCTACTACAGTAGTACAAGTTTATATGCCAACTAGCTCTGCAGATGAAGAAGAAAAGTATGATGAGATAAAAGAAATTATTCAGATAGTGAAGGGAGACGAAAATTTAATTGCCATAGGTGACTGGAACTAGATAGTAGGAAAAGGAAGAGAAGGAATCAGTAGGTGGATATGGAATGGGATTAAGGAATGAAAGAGGAAGCTGCCTGGTAGAATATTGCACAGAGCATAACGTAATCATAGCTAACACTTGGTTCAAGAAGCTTGAAAGAAGGTAGTATACATGGAAGAAGCCTGGAGATACTAGAAGGTGTCAGATAGATTATATAATGGTAAGACAGAGATTTAGGAACCAGGTTTTAAATTGTAAGACATTTACAGGGGCAGATGTGGACTCTGCCCACAATGTATTGGTTACGAACTGTAGATTAAAACTGAAGAAAGTGCAAAAAGGTGGGTATTTAAGAAGATGGGACCTGGATAAACTGACTAAACCAGGGATTGTACAGAGTTTCAGGGAGAGCATAAGGGAAGAATTGACAGGAATGGGGGAAAGAAATACAGTAGAAGAAGAATGGGTAGCTATGAGGGATGAAGTAGTGAAGGCAGCAAAGGATCAAGTAGGTAAAAAGACGAGGGCTAGTAGAAATCCTTGGGTAACATAAGAGATATTGAATTTAATCATTGAAAGGAGAAAATAAAAAAAATGTAATAAATGAAGCAGGCAAAAGGGGATACAGAAGTATAAAAAATGAGATTGATTGGAAGTGAAAAATGGCTAAGCAGGATGGCTAGAGGAGAAATGTAAGGATGCAGAAGCATATATTTCTAGTGGTAAGATAGATACTACGTACAGGAAAATTAAAACGACTTTGGGAGAAAAGCTCAGATGAAAAACCAGTCCTAAGCAAAGAAGGGGAAGCAGAAAGGTGGAAGGCATATATATAGAGGGTCTATGCAAGGAGGATGCACTTGAGGGCAATATTATGGAAATAGAATAGGGTGTAGAGGAAGATGAAAAGGGAGTTGTTATACTGCATGAAGAATTTGACAAAGCACTGAAAGACCTGAGTTGAAACAAGGCCCTAGGAGTAGACAACGTTCCATTAGAGATACTGATAGCCTTTGGAGAGCCAGCCATGACAAAAGTCTTCCATCCGATGGGCAAGATGTACGAGACAGACAATATAATCTCAGATTTCAAGAAGAATATAATAATCCTGATTCAAAAGAAAGCAGGTGCTGACAGGTGTGAGAATTACTGCACTATCAGTTTAATAAGTCACAGCTGCAAAATACTAACACGAATCCTTTACAGAAGAATGGAAAAACTGGTGGAAGCTGGCCTCAGGGAAGATCAGTTTGGATACCGGGGAAATGTAGGAATGAGGTAATGCTGACCCTATGACTTGTCATAGAAGATAGCTTAAGGAAAGGCAAACCTAAGACTTGGAGAAAGCTTTTGACACTGTTGATTGGAACACACTTTCAAATTCTGAAAGTGGCAGGGTAGGATACAGAGAGCGAAACAGTATTTACAGTTTGTACGTACAAAAAGGGAAGTGGTGGTTGAGAAGGGAATGAGACAAGATTGTAGCCTACCGATGATGTTATTCAATCAGTATATTGAGCAAGCAGTGAAGGAAGCGAAAGAAAAATTTGGAGTAGGAATTAAAGTCCAGGGAGAAGAAATAAAAGCTGTGAGGTTTGCTGATGACGTAATTCTGTCATAGACAGCAAAGGACTTGGAAGAGTAGCTGAACGGAATGGACAGGGTCTTGAAAGGAGGATATAAGATGAACATCAACAAAAGCAAAACAAGGATAATGGAATGTTGTTGAATTAAATCAGGTAATGCTCAGGGAATTAGATGAGGAACTGACACTTATTTTAAAGTCGTAAAAGAGTTTAGCTATTTGGGAACCAAAATAACGTGTGATAATCAAAGTAGGGTGGACATAAAATGTAGACAGGCAATTGCAAGAAAAACGTTTGTGAAGAAGAGAAGTTTGTTAACATGAAGTATAGATTTGAGTGTCAGGAAGCCGTTTCTGAAAGTATGTGTATGTATTATAGCCATGTATGGAAGTGAAACATGGAGAATAAATAGTTTGGACAACAAGAGAATAGAAGCTTTTGAAATGTGGTGCTACAGAAGAATGCTGAATGTTAGATGGGTAGATCATGTAACTCATGACGAGGTACTGAGTAGAACTGGGGAGAAGAGAAGTTTGTGATACAACCTGGCTAAAAGAAGGAATCGATTGGTAGGATATATTCTGAGGCATCAACGGATCACCATTATAGTACTGGAGGGATGTGTGGGGAATAAAAATCGTGGCGGGAGACCAAGGGATGAATAGAATAAGCAGATTCATAGGGATGTAAGTTGCAGTAGTTACTGGGAGATGATGAAGCTTGCACATCATAGAGTAGCATGAAACCAGTCTCTGGACTGAAAACAACAACAACAACAACAAGATAGTTACTATAGACAGTACAACAAATGAACACAGAATTCAAAAATTTGGTAGAAACTTTGACACTAATTTTCTGAGACTCGTGGTTCTGTCACTTAAAACCCTTTGCTTTTAACCACTTCAAATATTATCACGTCAGACAAACATTATTGCAATAAGTGCTCAATTTTTCACATATGTCACACTTTTCCTCGACAATTTTTTAAACTAACATTTGAAATTAATGCAGACACAATTCTATTTGACATCATGGAGGTAGATCAAGTGAATGTTGGGATAATCATTCCTACAGGCTTCGGTTTGGACAGGGCCTCTAGTGTGCTTCAGACAAGAAATCATGCCTGAAAGTGTATGAATTCCACAGGAAGTTTAAAAAGTTTGCTGTGTATGTGGTTTGTTTCATAGATATCTTTTGCCTTTATGCACTTTATTGCTATAATATTCTGTTCATGTAACGTTAGAATAAACAAGAAAAGGTAGTCCTGATTCAGGTATGCTTCTTTTGTTTATATGCTTCCCTTGACTGATTGCTATATCAGTCCACGAAACAGATTACATTGTATGGATTTCATCATTGAAATTTTATGGCTTAAAATTAATTTGTTATACAGTAACTGGCAATGAATTTTTTAAATCTAATTACTTTTTTTTATAGTCTTCACTAATTACAGATGTGTTCAAATTATTAGACTAAAGACATTTTTTCCAAAACTTTATATTTATTACACATTTACATCCACATACAGATTATATTTGTACATGCAATACTTTGTATGCACGCCTTTGTTCTTAATCAACATTTTTATCCTGTTTGGCATAGCTTTTCACATGACATTTTAATGTTGTCCTGGTACCACATTTCCTCTCATTTCTCCGTGAGATCTTGTTTGGTGGTTATTGTAAATTTCCTTATCCTCTGTTTCACAATAGGCCATAATTTTTCAATTGGGTTCATATCAGGGCTATTCCCTGGCCAGGACAGCACTTTCAGTTGCTCTTCTTCCAAGTACCTACTTTTAAACACTTTCGGCATTGTGGCAAGGTGCCCCATCATGCATAAAAATGGCATCTTTATTAGGACACCAGTCATTTATTTGGGGGAAAAGTTCCTTTCCAAGGATTTTTGTATATTGTTCTTGCCTCATTGTCCCTTCAATCGTGTGTAATCTGCCAGGACCTTTCACGGACATCACACTTCAGACCACCCTCAGGAGGTCCACAACTCTTTTGTGGATACGTGCATAGCGAGCACGGGACCCCGAGCTAGTGTGGCCCTCTTTCCTTTCCAGGCTGCATACCTTCCTTTTCCACATCCTTCCCCATCCCCATCTACCTCCCCCCCCCCCCCCCCCCGCACCTCACGTCCACCACCTCCTCCCTTCCCTTCCTCCCCCTCTGGGAGTATGTTTAGTACCTACGTCCGGTGACGGATGCTTGAAACTGTAAAACAGTCTCTCTTCTTTGCTTTCTCTGCTGGCAAGTCTCTGTCCTTCCTTTGTCCTTCTCTTTTCCTTACCTCTTATCTTTACCCTCTTCTCTGCTGCGGCATTTGAGACCTTTCTTCTTTCCTTTTATTTGTTCCTCCCTTTCTCTTTTTTCCTCCCTGTGCATGTCTGAAGGCTGACCCACGCATTCCCACGCGTAGCCGGTGATGGGGTAACACGTAATTCCCCGCCCTGGGTAGACAGGTAGGACACGTACGTACCCCCTGGTAATGGCCAGGCCCAGGGAGGGATGATTACCCGAGCTGGTACCTTCCGAAAGTGCCGATTGGTCCTTCCGTCCGTTCCTTGGGAGGTGTGACCTGAGGTGTGAACAATCACCTAAGGCGGGAGTGCCCTCAGAGAGGGCCCCCACAAGGAAGGACGCTGGTAATCATGGGGGATACTTCCGCAATGGTTTCCTCATTGTCTACTATGTCTGCTCAGAAGCGAAAGTTAAATGAGTCTCAGCCATGGACAATTCTTCCATCAGTGCCACAGTTTCTTGCTGTTTCTCCGTTGGATGAAGGTCAAGACTTCTCCACAGTCAATCCTTTCGTTATTCAGAAAGGTGTCGACGCAATTGCAGGTCCTGTAAAGTCTTGTTCCTGATTATGAAATGGCACCTTATTGTTAGAAACAGTCAGTGCCCTCCAGGCACAAAAATTGCTGCGTACTTCACTGCTACACACCTTCCCTATCCAGGTGGAAGCGCACTGCACTTTAAATTCATTACATGGGGTGGTTTATATACACTCCCTTGACGTATTGTCCGACGAGAAAATTCAAAACTACCTGTCTGGCCAGGCTGTTCGAGTCATGAAAAGGGTTGACGAGGACTTGGTTTCAACCCCTGTCTTCTTGACATTTGACAGAGTTCAACTTCCATCGAACATAAAAGTGGGCTATGAGATAATTTCCATTCGCCCTTACATCCCAAACCCTACGCGTTGCTATCAGTGTCAGCAATTCAATCATACCAGCCAGTCATGTTCCAATCCGGCCAAATGCGTTACGTGTGGCAAGGATGCCCATGAGGGTGCTTGTCCACCTCCATCCCCTCGTTGTATTAACTGTATGGGTGACCACGCTGCTTCGTCTAGAGATTGCCCCATTTTTAAAGACGAACTGCTTATTCAGGAAACCAGAGTGACCTTTGCTGGTCAAAAGTTATATGCCAGTCGAAAGCCCACTGTGCCTCACGCAGGTAAATACAGTACTGTCCTTGCCTCTCGTCGGCCTACAAAGGAGGTAGCCACGCAGACTTGTGATCTCACCTTTATTGCCACGGTCATCAGATCGACCAGTGCAAAGATCGCCCATCCAACCTCCCCACTGTCACCTGCTCACTCTATGGCTCACCCTTCATCAGGTTCTGCTAAAATCAAGAGCCCCAAAATCAGACACCTGGACTTCCAAAAAGAGCCTACTCGTTAAGATTTTTTACGTGCCCTGACTTCACAACCATCGATTCCTCCCTCATCTCAATGTCCTGTTTCCAAGAAGGCTAATAAGAAACCCAGTTTCCTCTCCTCCGCCACGACGTGTCTCATCTACGGCACCACCTGGCGGTAACTGCCCTCGGCCATCTTCTGTGTCGCCAAGGCACACTGCTGGCGGCTGATCAACCGGCCGATTGCTGGTGGCAGGAGCTGCTCCCGAACAACCTATGGATCAGGACCTTCTGCCTTCGTCTGAATGCCGTTCCACGCTGTCGGCCGCCGGCTCTGAGCAGTTGTTGAGTTGAGGGCAACCTTGGTCACATTCTTCCCTTTTCTGTCCACCATATGTCCATTATCCATTGGAATATCCGCAGCATTCGAGCCAATCAGAATGAATTGTCGATCCTCTTATGATCCTACTAGCCGGTCATCTTCTGTCTTCAGGAAACAAAGCTGCATCCCCATGATCGCTTTGTTTTCCCTCATTTTCAGTCAGTCCGATTTGATCTCCCCTGTGTTGATGGCACTCCAGCACATGGAGGACTCATGATTCTTCTCCATGATACTGTCCATTATCACCCAATCCCCTTAAACTGTTCCTTCCAAGCTGCTGCTGTCCGTCTTTCCCTTTCTGGATACACCTTCTCTCTTCGTACTGTATACATTCCATTGTCAACACCAATGGCAAGAGCTGATCTCCTTCATCTTCTTGGTCAGCTTCCGCCCCCCTGTTTGCTGGTTGGGGACTTCAATGCCCGCCACCCGCTTTGGGGATCTCCGTGTCCTTTTCTGCACGGCTCACTATTCATAGACATCTTCCACCAAGCAGATATTATTTGCCTCAACAGTGGGGACCCTACATTTTTTATGTGCCTCCACAACAAATTTCTCTCATTTGGACCTTTCGGTTGGTACTGTTCCACTAGCTCGGTGCTTTGAATGGTTCGCTCTTGCTGATACACACTCGAGTGACACATTTCCCATGTGTCCTTAAATTGCAGCCACAACTGCCATATATGCGCCTGAGACGCTGGAAGTTTGCCCAAGCCGATTGGACACTTTTTTCATGTCCAGTGACATTCAATGACAGTCACTTTCCTAGCGTCGATGATGAGGTCACTCATACTACAGAAGTTATTCTTACAGCTGCGGAACGTTCAATACCTCGCACCTCCGATTTGCACCGATGCCCCCCTGTTCCTTGGTGGAACGAGGCATGCCATGATGCAATACGTGAGCGGCGACGTGCTCTTCCGCCACCATCCTACTTTGGTCAACTGTATCCGCTATAAGCAGTTCCGTGCACGATGCCGTCGTGTCATCTGCTATAGCAAGAAGGCAAGCTGGGACTTCTTTACTAGCTCATTTAACACCTTCACTCCCTGCTCGGAAGTTTGGAGTCAGATTCGACGGTTATCTGGAGTGCCTAGTTTCTCCCCGGTCTCTGGGCTCACTGTCATGCATGATACCTTAGTGGATCCCGTTGCAATTTCTAACTCATTGGGTCAACACTTTGTGGAGATTTCGAGCTCTTCAAATTCCCCACCAGCTTTTCTCCTGAAGAAACGTGCAGTGGAAGTGTGACCTCTTGCTTTCTCCTCTCAAAATTGCGAAAGCTATAATACATATAAAAAACAAAGATGGTGTAACTTACCAAACGAGAAAGCGCTGGTATGTTGATACACAATAAAAACCACACAAACACACACACAAACTTCAAGCTTTCACAACCCAAGGTTGCTTCGTCGGCAAAGAGGGAAGGAGAGGGAAAGACGAAAGGATGTGGGTTTCAAGGGAGAGGGTAAGGAGTCATTCCAATGCCGGGAGAGGAAAGACCTACCTTAGGGGGGAAAAAGGACAGGTATACACTCGCACAAGCTCGTGCCGCCCTCCCCCCGCCCCACACAGACACACAGACACACACACACACACACACACACACACACACACACACACACACACACACACACACACACACACATATCCATCTGCACATATACAGACACAGGCAGCTGTAATACTGTTTTCTCCATGCGGGAACTCCAGCACGCACTCTCTTCTTCTCGCTCTTCCGCCCCAGGACCGGATGGCATCCACATCCAAATGTTGATGCATTTATCATACCATAGTCTGTGCTACCTCCTTCGCCTTTATAACCGAATTTGGACCGACTGTACTTTTCCCAAAAGATGGCAGGAAGCTATCGTTGTTCCTGTTTCGAAACCTGGAAAGGACATACATCTCCCCTCTAGCTATCGCCCCATTTCTCTCACGATTAGTGTATGTAAGGTTTTGGACCATATGGTGAATTGCCGTTTAGCCTGGTGGCTGGAGTCCCGAGGTCTTTTAACACCTGCCCAATGCGGTTTCCGTAAGCATCGTTCTGCTGTTGACCATCTTGTTGTTCTCTCCACTTATATCATGGACAATTTTCTCAGGAAACGCCAAACAGTAGTGATATTTTTTTGATATGGAGAGAGCATACAATACCTGTTGGAGGACAGGCATCCTCTGCACACTGTTCTCTTGGGGCTTTCAAGGTCGGCTGCCCCTTTTTCTTCGTGAATTTATGGCAGAGCGCACATTTAAAGTGCGGGTGAACACTACTTTCTCCTGTACCGTCTCCCAAGAAAACGGGGTACCCCAGGGCTCCATGCAAAGCATTGTACTGTTTGCCTTTGCCATAAATCCGATTATGGATTGTCTCCTTCGCGATGTCTCGGGCTCCCTCTTTGTGGACGATTTTGCGATCTACTACAGCTCTCAATGGACCGACCTTCTTGACTGATGTCTTCAAGGATGTCTCGATCGCCTCCACTCTTGGAGCATCGAAACTGGATTCCCTTTTTCTCCCAGTAAGACTGTTTGTCTCGGTTTTGGTGTCGTACGGAGTTTCTTCCACCTTCCTTACATCTAGGCCCTGTCAACGTTCCGTTTGCGGATGTCACTAAATTCTTGGGTCTTATGTTTGACAGAAAACTGTGCTGGTCCTCCCACATTTCCTATCTTTCGGCTCGCTGTCAGTGATCTCTCAACACCCTCCATGTCCTGAATGGTACCTCCTGGGGAGCGGACCGAGTGGTCCTTCTCTGCCTCAGTCGCACCTTAGTGCACTCGAAATTGGACTATGGAAGCATAGTTTACTCCTCTGCTGGGCCGTCTGTTCTTCGGTGTCTCGACTCTGTTCACCACTGTAGATTACGTTTAGCGTATGGCGTTTTTTACACCAGCCCTGTGGAAAGCCTTTATGCTGAGACTGCTGAACCTCCGCTGTCCAATCAGCGAACTGTCCTTCGGAGTCATTATGCTAGCCATCTGTCTTCCATGCCTGTTAATCCGGCCCATGACATTTTTTTTGGCGCCTCCTTGGATTTAGGGTATGCGGGCCACCCTTCCTCTCTACTACCACCGGGAGTCAGCTTCCATCAACTGCTACGTTCTCTTTCCTTCCACTGTCCTAAAACTTTCTTGACAACTTGGGGTACAGCACCGCCTTGGCTCCAGACCCGGACCTGCCTGCTCCATGACCTTTGTCAGTTTCCCAAGGATGGGCATTTGCTGCTCTATGCACACAAATGAAGGATGCCACATTTATTTACACTGATGGCTCAAAACCATCATTTGGTGTTGGGAGTGCCTACATTGTTGGCGACACCCCTAATCGGTTTCGGCTTCCCGACCAGTGTTCGGTTTTTACTGCACAGCTTTACGCTGTTCTCCAGGCTGTCCAATACATCTGTCCCCATCAGCGGATACAGTATATTATATGCTCAGATTCACTCAGCTCTCTCTTTGGTCTCCAAGCTCTCTACCCTGTCCACCCTCTGGTCCACCGGATTCAGGACTGCCTCCACTTGCTCCACTTAGGGGGTGTCTCTGTGGCGTTCCTCTGGATCCCAGGACATGTCTGTGGAATCGAGGCGGCCGATACAGCGGCCAAGGCTGCAGTCTCTCTTCTTCAGCCTGCTGTTCGCATGGTTCACTTCGCTGATCTACGGAGTGTTTTATGTCGTCGTATTGCTCTTTTATGGCATGCACATTGGCCGACACTTCCAAATAATAAATTGCGGGACGTGAAAGCTCTTCCCTATGCTTGAACCTTTTCCTCCTGACCTTGTCGTCGGGAGGAGGTAATTTTAACTAGACTCCGGATAAGGCACTGTCTTTTAGCCATCGACGATCCTCCCCCGCTTTGTCCCCACTGCTCTCAACTGTGGACGGTGAGACACCTTTTACTTGAGTGCCCCTATTTTACTCCGTTACGCACCCATCTACAGCTGTCTCCTGATATATCTTCCATTTTAGCAGATGACACTCGCTCAGCCGATTGCGTTCTCGAGTTTATTAGTGTCAGTGAGATGACATCAGTCATTTGAAGTTCGTTTTGGGGACAAACAACCCCCCCTTCTATAGTGGTTTTTTAAGCTTTTTTTCTGTTTTTAGTTTCCCCACTTTTTTTGAGTTTCACTCCCTTTGCTGATTGTTTCCAGTTTGGTTTTTTTACCTTTTCCTAAGTCACAGACTGGGCGCTAATGACTGTAGCAGTTTTGTGCCCTAAAAACGTAACATAAAAAAACCCACTCCAGACCATTATGAAAGTTGAATGCTTCACACTTTGCTGCACACACTCAGCTTTGAACTGTTCTCCAGGTCTGCAGCGAACATACTGGCTGCTTTCTTCCATCACAGTGAATACAGATTCATCACTGAAGCATACCTGAAACATGTGTACAAAATTGCAGGTTAGAAAAGCTGGAAATTGTAGCATAGCATAGCACAGTCCCAAAATTCAAGTGGCGTTTCTTCAGTATCAACAAAACATCACAGTTTCAAGCCAAAACTCCTAACCTTAAGAGATCAGACCCACTTAATTTACCATATCACCATGTTTACCTTAGCCCAGTCTTCACTTATCCACTCCTAAAGTTGTTTAGCCCACTGCAGTCTTTTGGTTTTCATGGCAGGTGTGATTTTCTGTTTTTTCCTTGGTCGACATGCCTTTAAACCACATTCAAACAGCCTCCTCCTCACTGTCTCAGGTGAAACTTCAACACTCAAACCTCACAGATGTTGGTTCATGTCTGTAGAAGTAAGTTTACAGTTCATTGTTGCCATGTTTTTAAGTCTTCTCATTGTTCTAGGACTGAGTTTTCTTTTATGTCTGCATTTTCCTTCCCTGTTTGGCTTGTATTCACCACCTTCCTGCACTGAAAGTTTTATTCTGCTGTCAGTTTTCTGTGATATTCTCATTCTGTAAGTAATTTCTTGCTGTGTGTAATGATTTTCAGCAAGAAGTGCTACCACAGGGGAAACTTTTCGAGATGAAACATCTATTGTCTTCCCCATGACCTCAAGTTGGTTGGAAACTCCACGATTTATTCCTATAGCTAAAAACATGCAAGTTTACAAGCTATATAATGTATTGTTAACGTAGCAAGAAGTTGATAGAATACATAACAAGCTGAAGTACACCACAGAAACATAAACCATTACGAAAACTTCAGTGATCTGCGAGTTGCTTGGAAGGGAAATTTCGTGGAATCAATCAAACTATTAAAATAAATCAATTATTACACTTTTCTATCCTGTTTTTACACCAGACAACTTAAAGAGTATCAAAAATAATCGTTTAGTCTAATAATTTGAGCACATCTGTATTATTACTATATACACATTATAAACAGTATATCGTGAAATAGTTAACTTCTTTTTAAATTTAGGTACTCCATTACCTTGTAAAAAGTGTTATTTTGTAAATAATCTTTCAGTTTCGTTTTGAAAGAGTAGATATTATCTATACCTTTTGTGTGTTGTGGTAATTTATTATGTAACATGATGGCATTGTACAATAAATTCTGCTGAGTTTTAACTTTATTTTTTCCATCCGGATACAAATTGTAGCAGTTTCTGGTTTTATAATCATGTACTAAGCAGTATTTAACATAGTGGTCAACATATATTTTTTTAAACATATATAACACCCCAAAAAATATACTCATAAGATACAGTTAATATTTCTAGCGTTTTAAAAAGTGAGGAATTTAGCTGTTTTTCCGCTTTTAGTCATTGTACTTCTCTCTTTCTCTCTCTTTCTCTCTCTCTCTCTTTTTACAGTCTGAATACAGCTTGAATGTTTTTCTTATTCACTCCCCACAAAGTTATGTCATAGTTAATAACAGAATGAATATAAACAAAATACACTGATCTGATACATGAAATATCACATACTGATGTAAGAGTTCAGAGGACATAGCATGCTGTAGAGATTATATTACTAAATATTTTTACAGGCTCTCTCCATGCTAACTGGCAGGCAACATGCATTGACAGAAAGTTTTTGTTTTCTGCACATTGTGGAACTTAATTATTTGTTTTCAGATTGTTGTAATCCTGCATTTTGTTTATGCACAAGTTCATAGCGATTGTTTTCTTTACATCGCGATTGACTTTATTGTCCATTCATATACACTGCTAAGTGTTTCTTCAGCTTTCTCTCTTATAGTGCTTCTAGTGATTTGTCAGTGATCATTACATTAATCATCTGCAGACATATCAAAAGTCATCTGCAAATACATTTAACAGTATTTTGTGGCCAGCTGTGTTGAAAGCTTTAGTTAGATTGAGGAATATACCTTTTATATAAGAAATTCCTTTAACCAATGTACACAACTGCCACACAACTGCTAGGACGGAAAGGACAGAAGGAATACTTCCACAAGAACTTCCTACATACCTCCAGCCAATACATATCTGAGACATCCTCTGCCAACTGGAAAGGCTCCAAGAATTCAAACAAAGGCAAATGGTCTTCTCCTTCACTGACTTGGAGATCTTCTTCAATGGTGCGATACCCTCGCCTGGCCGACCTCCATGATGCCAGTGAGCACCACCAACCATTTTTCTGCCCTGGGCTCCGCAGACTGACAGGAGGAGAATGGCGACGGCTCCATAGACCTCATGAAGCAGGATCCTCCATCCACTGTGCTTTGTAGCAGCAAAGGCTGGTACTCGGCAGCCGCCGAGGCGACACCCCTTCATTTTTCCCCTCCTCTCCTGTTCTCGTTATGACTCTCCTACAATGGAACTTTCGCAGCTTTCGATCCAACAAAGAGGATTTATGCCTGCTCTTGAATCGAAGTTTCTGCTTATTCTCTGCCTCCAGGAAACAAAATTGCGTCCTCACGACTCCTTTGAGCTCTTGCATTTCTTCCAGCTCCACTTTGAGGTTTCCTCCAAGAGCGGCATTCCATCTCATTGGAGAGTCATACTGTTCATCCAGGATGATGTTCGTAGTCAACCCATCTCCCTGACTACATGACTTCAAGCTGTTGCTGTCCACGTTTTCGTTCCTCACTTGATCTTTTCCCTTTGTACTGTTTACATTCCTCTGTCATTTGGTGCATCAAGGCAGACTTCCTCCAGCTTACTGGGCAACTCCCTCATCCATATCTGCTGCTCAGTGACTGAAATGCATACTGTCCTCTTTGGGGCTCACCCAGAACCTGTCTGAGGGGTGCCCTCTTGGCTGACCTTCTCAATTACTTTATCATCATCTGCCTTAACATGAGAAGACCCACATTCCTTTTAGACTCCACTCACACCTATACCAATTTGGACCTCCTTTTGCACTGCCCAGCTTGCTCATCATCTCGAGTGGTCTGTTCTCTCTCACATGTACTCGAGCAACCATTTTTTGAGTGCTATCCGATTACTGACTCCCAACCCACCTATGTGCAAACCAAAATGGCAGCTTTCTGAGGCCGACTAGAGACTTACTCCTCCCTGGCGACCTTCGACGAACAACATTTCCTCGGTTATGATGACCAGGTAGAATATCTTACAAACGTTATCCTTACCGCTGGATAACATTCCATTCCTCGCACTTCCTGTTTGCCATGCCATGTCCCAGTCTCTTGGAGGACTGAGGCGTGTTGCGACGCAATTTGTTCGTGGAGGCATGCTCTCCAGTTTTTAACCGTCATCCTGTGATGGCCAGCTGCATTCGTTACAACTGTTGTGTGCACAGTGTCGTTGTGTTCTTTGGGATAGCTGGATTTCCTTTACTATTTCTTTTAACAGTTTGACACTATCTTCCATGTGTGAGCCAACCTCCAACAGCTGCCTCGGACCAAGGTCCTTTCCCCAATTTCTGGCCTGATAGTAGCAGTTGATGTAGCAGTGGATCCTACTGCTCTCTCCAACACCTTCAGCCGCTATTTTGCGGAGATTTTGAGCTCCACCCACCATCACCTTGCCTTCGGAAACGAGTGGAAAAGGCTCAGCGATACCCTTCTCATCTCAGAATCGTGAGTGCTACAATGCCGGCTTTACTATGAGGGAACTAGATCATGATCTTACTTCATTCCAATCCTCTGCCTCAGGACCAGACAATGTTCACATTTAGAAGTTGTAGAACCTTTCTCTTGTGGGCAAGCGCTTTCTCCTTCATATGTATCTGGGCAGAGGGCATGTTTCTCAGATACAGGCATGAAGCTACTATCATACCCTTAGTTGAACCTGGCAAGGACAAACAGCTTCCTTCCAGTTATCGCCCCATTTCTCTCACCAGCTGTGCTTGCATGGTGATGGAACATATGATTCATGCCCACCTAGAATGGTGGCATGAGTTTCGCAATTTACCAACCACTGCACAGTGTGGATTTAGAGCGCGCCATTTTGCGGTTGACCTTCTCGTCACTTTGTCGACCAATGTCATAGATGGTTTTCTGCTGAAATACCAGACTGTGGCCGTGTTTTTCGATTTAGAGAAAGCCTACGACACCTGCTGGAGAACCGGTATCCTCCATACTCTCTACACATTGGACTTCCATGGCTGCAGACCCCATTCCATTAAGGAATTCTTAAAATGCCATGTTTTCAAGGTGTATGTGGGTTGTGCTTTGTCGGACATCTTTCTCCATGAAAACGATGTGCATCAGGATTCTGTTCTGAGGGTCGTCCTCTTTGCTATGACCATTAAACCTATTATGGCCTGTCTCGTACCGGGCGTTTCCAGCTCCCCTTTTTGTTGACGATTTTGATATCTATTGCAGTTCTCCATGGATTTGTCTCCTTGAGCGATGTCTTCAGCGATGTCTCGACGATGACTTTCGCTTTTCCACTGACAAAACCATTTGTATGAATTTCTGGCAGCATAATTGTTTTCTTCCACTGCCTTTAGGTATTGGGCCTGTTGTTCATCCGTTTGTTGAAACTACGAAATTCCTGGGGCTCATGCTTGATAGGAAACTTTCCTGGTCTTTCCACGTCTTACCTGGCCACCCACTGAACATGGTCCATCAATGTCCAACATGTCCTCAGTGGTACCTCCTGGGTAGCGAATTGGATCACCTTCCTCTGTTTGTGAGAGTCACTTTTCCATTCGAAACTAGACTGTAAGTGTTTCGTTTATGCATCTGCACGTCCATCCCTCTAATGCCCTCTCAATACTGTCCACCATCATGCATTTGTTTGGTCATTGTCGACTTTTATACTAGTCCAATTGACAGTCTGTATGCCGAAACAGCTGAACTATTGTTGTCATACTGTCAGGACTTTCTCCTAGGGAGATAAGCATGCCGTTTTTCTGCCATGCCTGGTCACCCATCCTACGCTTCCTTCTTTGATGACTCATTTGATTGCCAGTATTGGGCATGTCCCTCTTCTCTGTTACCTCCTGGAGTTTTCAGCTCTTGCTCCAGCAGCTTAACTTCATGCTACCTGCCACTTTCTCGATGGGTGTGAACCCTTCACCACCTTGGCTTCATGTGGCGGTCTGTGTTCACCTTGGTCTTCATTCACTTCCTGAAGACACTTCTCCAGCCTTACTCTATCCCTGTAAGTCTTACGACGTCCACACGGAGCTTTGCGATAGTAGCTTTGTGTACACTGATGACTCTCAGACTGATTGTGGTGTCGGGTGTGCCTTGTGTCATTGGCACCGACGATTTTCGATATCGGCTTCCAGAATACTGCTCACTATTTATGGCAGAGCTCCTTGCCCAGTGTCAGGCCACGCAGTACAGCCAGCGACACAGGCTTTTCAATCACTTCATCTGCTCCGACACTCTCAGTGCCCTTCAGAGCCCCTGTGTGCTGTGCACCATCCATCCCTTAGTGCAACAGTCGCAATAGAGCTGTCACTTGCCTACTGTTGATACAGTCACTGATTTTTATGTGGGTTCCTGGTAACATTGGTCTGACAGGAAATGAGACTGTTGATGCTGCTGCCAAGGCTGCAGTCCTCGTACCTCAACTCACTGGTTCTTCCATTCCCTCCAATGATCTCTGTGTTGCTGTATGTCAGCAGGTGGTGCCATGTTGGCATCACCGCTGGTCCTCCCTAGTAGTGGGGCTAGGAGAGCGTCAGTCCATTTTGTTAGTGCGCGTTGCCTACATCAGGAGCAGGTATGCACTCAGGGGGGGAAAACCTATTGTTCTCCTGTTATTGACAGGTACTTAACCTATTGTTCTGTTAAGCGCTTTTCCAAGATTGCAGTCTTGGGAAAAGAAACGAAATGATTGAACTATACTGTTCCGAGGGATTTAGATCCTCAAAAGAGGAGATACGAATTCGAATCACAGTCCAGTACCAAATTTTTGAACGCCTCTGGTTCAATCAAGTACAAGATTGTAAATTTACGGTTTTCAGCCCAGGAAAGTCTTTGCACGTGGAAATCCCAACTAATCTCGTCCTTTAAATGGCAGTTTACGAGTTCTAGCCACTATTGGCCTTGTAAGAGGAAGCCAAAAACATACCTCTTCACTAGCTCTGTGGAAACATGCTGACCTGTAAAAAAGTGTCTGTTCTGGTTTGCGGTTCCACTATCGCTGACTGCAAAGTTTTTATCCCTTCTGTGAAAGAGCTACAAGCAGTCAGATCCAGCATCGATAAGGAATTCGCAAGAAAATACTTACGGCTCATAGTGCAATGGTGAAAAACTTACAATGCTGCACAACAGGTAACGCATCTTTCCGCTGCTGACAAACAAATTTTGGGTTTCTAGGAATACATAACTTTATTTATGAAATGCCACATTTGCATACCACTTGAGTATGACACAGCATACCAATCAAACACAGACCCAATCGAAATCTAAGTGAGTAGTATTTTACTAATTCGTGCCGATAGAGGCACGCTTGTGTACATATACTCAGTTTTATTAGAACAGACTTTCGTCATAGGGTTTTTGTGGATAGTTTTATTTCATTTCTTATAATACAGTGCACAATTTTCGTAAGGTTTCTTTTAGTGTTGTTGAAACAATAGTAAACATGAGAGAGAAATTAATCACCAATCACGAATTCTCTGATGTTATCTGTAACAGTCTGACAAAACATATGCAGTTTATTGATTACATGCATGTAGAAAACTTGTTCAGAGTTAAAGCTGTCAAACAAGGTTTGAAGAAGAATAAAATGCCACTACCACACGACAGATAATGCAGAAAAACTTTCCTGACGTATTTTGGCACGAATCGCTCTCCCCATACATAATACAAAAGTTTAGAGATGCAGCTGCTGCCTGGCCGTCTATTAAACCTGAAAACAACAATATGTCACAGAAGTTAGCCATTTTTCTACATGCGACTAGCTCACACGTAGCTACAGCACCTCCAGAAGTCAACAACAATTCCTCCAGAACTTCCGCATTCCACTGTGCTGTGAGATAATGCATATGGCCGGATCTATACTTCTGAGAGACAAGACAATTACAGCTTTTCTTTTGCACTGCACGACGTTTTCAACAAACAGATAGTGCAAAAGAGTAGCTCAAGTGGAAAGGAACACTTCCTATTTAAATTTCTGCATCCTACACTGTTGGCAGTTCTGTGTAGGTGGCAGTTACGTGATTTTATTTCCGTGATTACAAAATAGAGTCGAATGTATGCATTGGGTAGCCGAGGCAGCTATGGCATGGCGATTTGGTCAACCAAGTAAATGAATGTACTGAACATGCTGCAAACCACTACAGGGAGCCTCTGTGTCAGAATTCTCACCTAGTGTGGCACAACGGCGTTATGATAGGAAAATGAGTCACAGAGAAGAGGATTTGTTGGTCTGTTGGATTGATAATACACTCCTGGAAATGGAAAAAAGAACACATTGACACCGGTGTGTCAGACCCACCATACTTGCTCCGGACACTGCGAGAGGGCTGTACAAGCAATGATCACACGCACGGCACAGCGGACACACCAGGAACCGCGGTGTTGGCCGTCGAATGGCGCTAGCTGCGCAGCATTTGTGCACCGCCGCCGTCAGTGTCAGCCAGTTTGCCGTGGCATACGGAGCTCCATCGCAGTCTTTAACACTGGTAGCATGCCGCGACAGCGTGGACGTGAACCGTATGTGCAGTTGACGGACTTTGAGCGAGGGCGTATAGTGGGCATGCGGGAGGCCGGGTGGACGTACCGCCGAATTGCTCAACACGTGGGGCGTGAGGTCTCCACAGTACATCGATGTTGTCGCCAGTGGTCGGCGGAAGGTGCACGTGCCCGTCGACCTGGGACCGGACCGCAGCGACGCACGGATGCACGCCAAGACCGTAGGATCCTACGCAGTGCCGTAGGGGACCGCACCGCCACTTCCCAGCAAATTAGGGACACTGTTGCTCCTGGGGTATCGGCGAGGACCATTCGCAACCGTCTCCATGAAGCTGGGCTACGGTCCCGCACACCGTTAGGCCGTCTTCCGCTCACGCCCCAACATCGTGCAGCCCGCCTCCAGTGGTGTCGCGACAGGAGTGAATGGAGGGACGAATGGAGACGTGTCGTCTTCAGCGATGAGAGTCGCTTCTGCCTTGGTGCCAATGATGGTCGTATGCGTGTTTGGCGCCATGCAGGTGAGCGCCACAATCAGGACTGCATACGACCGAGGCACACAGGGCCAACACCCGGCATCATGGTGTGGGGAGCGATCTCCTACACTGGCCGTACACCACTGGTGATCGTCGAGGGGACACTGAATAGTGCACGGTACATCCAAACCGTCATCGAACCCATCGTTCTACCATTCCTAGACCGGCAAGGGAACTTGCTGTTCCAACAGGACAATGCACGTCCGCATGTATCCCGTGCCACCCAACGTGCTCTAGAAGGTGTAAGTCAACTACCCTGGCCAGCAAGATCTCCGGATCTGTCCCCCATTGAGCATGTTTTGGACTGGATGAAGCGTCGTCTCACGCGGTCTGCACGTTCAGCACGAACGCTGGTCCAACTGAGGCGCCAGGTGGAAATGGCATGGCAAGCCGTTCCACAGGACTACATCCAGCATCTCTACGATCGTCTCCATGGGAGAATAGCAGCCTGCATTGCTGCGAAAGGTGGATATACACTGTACTAGTGCCGACATTGTGCATGCTCTGTTGCCTGTGTCTATGTGCCTGTGGTTCTGTCAGTGTGATCATGTGATGTATCTGACCCCAGGAATGTGTCAATAAAGTTTCCCCTTCCTGGGACAATGAATTCACCGTGTTCTTATTTCAATTTCCAGGAGTGTAGGTTCATATATGTATGGTGTGGGTCCGATTCCAGCTTCTGCTGATGATTTTTGATAGGGAGAGAGAGATTGTATTCTATGTGGGCTACACCAAGTGAAGAAGGTACAATGGCATTATGGTCTGAAATTCACATTAAACATGATATTTCTTCTCTACCAAGTAGACATCAGGTTGAACCACAATAAAGATAGGAGTGGCGACATGTAGGGACACTATCACCAGTAAACTTTCTTATACTAGTTATTTATTTCTAGTGGCGAAACAATCGCTATGTAGGGTCACAGGACACTTATTTCATCTTTTATTTGGGATTATGTATGTCGATAAAATTCGTTCTGAACTGGGAATGCAACTCAGGCCGCCCATAATGTGGAATTTGATCCCTTCGTGACAATACAGCTCCATTACAATTTGTTGTTTGTTCAAAATTGCAGATTCCTCAACTTCTCGACATATTACGAGTGAATGGGTTCGAATCCTGGCCCGCTGTTTCTGGAGAAAAATTCGCTAGCTGAAGTCTTTTTGTGTGTAGTCAACAACGATATGAGTGGGGTTCGATTCCCAGTCAGCACTGGACTCTTCGTCATATTATTTCTAATTCAAACATGCTCACATGTCGCTGCTGGTGTAACAAACCCATATTTAAAGTTCGTTTTCTCTAGAGTATAACAGCGATAGGTGCCGGGTTGAAGTCCTGGGAAGGAAAAAAATTAATGTTTCGTCTCGTCATTTCAGTTAAAACATCTAGCTACTGCTGAGAAAATCCGATATGTCACATTGATTGTGCTTCCATAACAATCCGATTAGGTTCTGGGTTCGAATCCCTGTCCAACACAAAGCCTTACCTCACGGCATTTCAAGTAAGGTACTTGTGAGGAAGCAATATTTAACATCTCTCGTAGTTCGTTATCAGGAACAAAAGATGCTGGGTAGGAATTCGCGTTCGTCAAAAATGTTTACGTTATGTTATTTAAAGTTGATATTTGCTAACTGATACTGTCTAAAATCGAGGTATATCACGCTCTGTATGCCTAGTTAGGAATGACTGTTATTTTCTGTCAGTCACGAAATATTTGCTTAGTCTGCATGATCTGGGTTTGAATCCATATGCAGAACGAGACGGTTTGTCGTGTCATTTGAAGTTCACACATATTCTCAAGTAGCTTCTCGTGAGTAACTTAAATTTATAATGTCATTTTGTGTTAAATAATAAGTACGGTAGGTCACTTTGAAGAGGAAATCATGAATACGACGAACTTACTACGTGCATTACCTATCTGACGTAATAATGAGAGTGGTAACATTTCAGGTATGTCATTTATTGTAATAAATGTGAGCTTACAAGCTTTAAGGACAGTCTTATATCTGTTACCTGATATTTGTAGTATCGTGGTATTACTTTACATCTTGAGGTATTGGGATACAGAGCAGTGTTTCCTAGTGGTGATTTGTTGGAACCATTTTCAATAGTCAAACAACTGTACCGAGGAGCGATTAGAGGTCCTGCTAGACAGCTGTGTTATGCTGGTTACATGCTAATCAGGCGAAATGCAATTCAGGTCATTCGGATACTTTTGAGCACGACTGTACGTATCAGAAAATTATAGTAGCCAAACTAAAAGTTTTAATCTCTGTGTGTAAAAGGCGGAGTCCCGACTGACTCATCGTCGCTCAGCACAAACCACAGGGAGCCGATATTTGCAGAAGGTGTTGATCTTATATTGCAGGCGTCGTTTAAGGAGGGATTTTTCGAAATTCTACCACTAAGGGGTTGAAATAGTGGATGTAATGCGTTCTGAAAATATGTCGCTATTGAGGCAATTTTGAAGACAGATCTACGAAGATTGGTATTTGGTTTCTCGGTCAGAAGTAACGATATGCGAGTTTCAGCATTTTTGGAAATTTAAACCCTAAGGAGGTGAAATAGTGAGTGACAGATTTTTTTGTAAATAAATCATTATTGAAGTATATTAGAGTATTTTTAAAGCTGTTCTTGTGGTCTTCAGTCCAAGACTGGTTTGGTTCAAAATGGCTCTGAGCACTATGGGACTTAACATCTGTGGTCATCAGTCCCCTAGAACTTAGAACTACTTAAACCTAACTAACCTAAGGACATCACACACATCCATGCCCGAGGCAGGATTCGAACCTGCGACCGTAGCAGACACGCGGTTCCGGACTGAGCGCCTAGAACCGCTAGACCACCGCGGCCGGCCAAGACTGGTTTGATGCAGCTCTGTCCTGGGCAAGCCTTTTCATCTGCGAATAAAGACTGCAACCTACATCTTTCTCAATCTGGTTACTGTATTCATCTCTTGGTCTTCCTCCGTGATTTTCACCCTCTACCATCCAATATTAAATTCGTGAACCCTTGATGCCTCAGAACGTGTCCTACCAACCGATCCCTTCTTCTAGTCAAGTTGTGCCACAAATTCCTCTTCTCCCCAGTTCTATTCAGTATCTCCTCATAAGGTACATGATCTACCCACCTAATCTTCAGTATTCTTCTGTAGCACCACATTTCAATAGCTTCTGCACTCTCTTTGGCTAAACAGTTTATCGTTCATGTTTCACTTCCATACATGGCTAAACTACATGCAAATACTTTCAAAGCAGGCTTCCTGACACTAAAAGCTATACTTCATGTTAACAAACTTCTCTTCTTCAGAAACGTTTTCTTTGCTATCGCCAGTCTACATTTTATATCCTCTCTACTTCGATCACCATCGTCAGTTATTTTGCTGCCCACGCAGCAAAACTCATCTACTACTTTAGTGTCTCATTTCCTAATTTAATTCCCTCAGCATCACCTGATTTAATTTGATTACATTGTATTATCGTCATTTTGGTTTTGTTGATATTCATCTTACATCTTCATTTCAAGATACTGTCCATCCCATTCAGTTGCTGTTCCAAGTCCTTTGCTGTCTCTGACATTCGAAAACCTCAAGATTTTTATTTCTTCTCCCTGCACTTTAATTCCTACTAAAAAATTTTCTTTGTCTCCTTTACTGCTTGCTCAGTATACAGATTGAATAATATCGGGGATAGGCTACAAACCTGTCTCAGTCCCTTCTCAACCAATGCTTCTATTTGGTGCCCCTCAACTCTTACAACTGCCAGCTGGTTTCACTACAAACTGTAAATAGCCTTTCGCTCCTTGTGTTTGACCCCTGCCACCTTCAGAATTTGAAAGAGAGTATTCCAGTCAACACTGTCAAAAGCTTTCTGTAAGTCTACTGAAAGGGTACAGTACCGCCTGACATTGAAAATAGGTACAACATACTTCATTATTCTTGTCAGAACAACACATTTTTTGTAAAAATAACTCAATTTCAATTAATACAGCGAAGCCGGATACCAGTATAGGAAAGAATGACAATTTATTTATTTAATTGATCACATGTGCACTCCCACAAAATAAATCCCTGCATCCAGTTTGGTGAGATCTGTGAAATGAATGAATGTATGGTCATCTGCTAACCGCAGATAGTGAATGTGAATATATGATCATCTTTGAGACGATACTTGGGTCACCTTTGGTGGGACCAAAGAGATGAAATTTACCAGAGCTTTGAGCGCCTGAAATGTGGCTGACCAATACGGTAGCAAGGTGCTCCCCCACTTCGGCAGAGGTGCGAGAGGACCTGAAGAACGGCCATGTTTCAGCACTCTGCCGCTGGACCTAGTGTTGGTAAGACCTGTCTTAGGCCTGCTCCGTAAGGAAAAAAGAGTGGAGACATAGTATGCATGTGAAATACTTAAGAGTAGTTTAGAATAATAATTTCTCTATTTTAGGAACTTTTGTGGGGAGAATTAAATGTCAGGCAGGTAATATTAATGGGATCGTAGTAATCTTCGAAAGTGACCAACGGTCACAATGAAACCACATGTAGCAATAAGTTTAAATACTTCCGAGTGCTTAAGTTAAGCTGAATTACTAGCGTGTGTACTATAAGTTGGAAATATTTAAGAAATAGCGTGTGCAGGACTTGAAATTAGAGACGAGTACTTCCACGTGATGAGTACTGTGTGAGTCTCAATCTGTGTATGAGGCAAAGGATAAAGATAGGTACTCGTCCATGGTATCAGTTGAGGACTCATGTGTGTGATGAATATGTTCTTAATATTACTTTGCGTGTTATGTTTCCGTGTGACGCTTGATTCAAACTATAATACTCTGAGAGAGAAGCAAGGTGAGTCAGCCGTCTATCCACCAACGGCACTTGGCTTGCATTGCACAGGAAGACGTGCATATAACGTCCAGAGTTCGTAGTAGGAAAGAAAAGTTACGAAGTGGGGCAGTGTCGTGTGAAACTGGGATGAATTTTAATTGAAGTGGGAAAACTGAAAGTGATGTGATTATAACGTTGTGACTATTCCTTGTTTTGTATTGTATGTTGCCAGTGTGATGTATTTCATGAAATTTAAGTATGTGTGGTTTGCATGGGAGAGTCGCAAGGTAGTTTCAGAGGTAGTGGGTTATGCATGTTCCTTTTGTACCGCTCGGTCTTGAGGAAAGTTTCGTGATGATGGTTGTGAGAGTCGAAGTGTGAGATATAGCAGAAGACCCACCATCCTATCCAGAAAGTGCATTGTAGTGTTAAAGAATTAAGATACCATAAGACAGAGAATCACCAATGTAAAGCCATGCCCTCTGGGCGGAATTTCTCATGTGTTATTGTTGTAGGTTATAGAATTTGTGTGTTTAGGTTATAGAATTTATCGGAATAAATAAGATAGTGAAAAGAAAAAGATTGGTGGCCTTTTCCTTCGAATTGTAAGCTGCTATGACATCCAGAATTTATAATGTGTGCGCCATTCATATTCAGTGCGATGGCCACGTGTTGATCAAAGCCGTTAAATAAAAAAAGAAAATGTGGTATTGCCAGTGCGTAGTGAACAGGTAGAGTTGTGTAAATTACTAATAGTCAGATGTGCGTTTCCGTTGCGTAATATTCATACAGAAGAATAATTAGTAACTTAATTGTGAGTGCTAGAGTTCATGTTACTCGATAAATAAGAATGAATCCACTCGCTTGGCAGACCACTCATCTTGCAGGCCTGACTGCTTGATGCCACAGTATGAGCAAGGCATGTGGGTGCTTCTCACTACAAATACTAGAAACGTAGGTTTGCTTTTCCTTAACCTATCTTCTAAAATGAATCGTAGGGTAAGTGTGGCCTCGCATGTTTCTACATTTGTTCAAATGTGTGTGAAGTCTTATGAGACTTAACTGCTAAGGTCATCAGTCCCTAAGCTTACACACTACTTAACCTAAATTATCCTAAGGACAAACACACACACACACCCATGTTCGAGGGAGGACTCGAACCTTCGCCGGGTCCAGCCGCACAGTCCATGATTGCAGCTCCTGGTCGGCCGTAGTGGCCGAGCGGTTCTAGGCGCTACAGTCTAGAACCGCGCGACCGCTACGGTCGCAGGTTCGAATCGTGCCTCGGGCATGGGTGTGTGTGATGTCCTTCGGTTAGTTAGGTTTAAGTGGTTGTAAGTTCTAGGGAACTGATGAGCTCAGAAGTTAAGTCCTATAGTGCTCAGAGCCATTTGAACCATTTTTGCAGCTCCTGAGACCACTCGGCTAATCCTGCGCGGCTTCTACATTTCTACGGAATGCAAACTAAACTTCCCCGAGGTTGGCTTCACCAGTTTTTCCATTCTTCTGTAAAGAATTTGTGTTAGTATTTTGCCGACATGGTTTATTAAACCGATGGTCCTGTAATTTTCCGCACGTGTGAGCACCTGCTTTCTTTTGAATTTGAATTATTACACTCTTTTTGAAGTCTGAAGATAATTCGTCTATCTCATACATCTTGCTCTCTAGATGGAAGAGTTTTGTCATGGCTGGTTCTCCAAAGGCTATCAGTAGTTCTAACGGAATGTTGTTTACTCACAGGGGCCTTGTTTCGACTTAGATCTTTCAGTGCTCTGTCAAATTCTTCACGCTGTGTGATATCTCGCATCTCACATTCATCTACGTCCTCTTCTATTTTCATAATACTGCCCTGAAGTACTTCGCTCTTGTACAGACCATCCCTATTCTCCTTCCACCTTGCTGCTTTGGCTTCTTTGCTTAGGTCTGGTTTTCCATCTGAGCTCTTAATATTCGTTCAGGTGGATCTCTTTTCGCTGAAGGTCTTTTTAACTTTCCTATAGGCGGTATCTATCTTGCCTCTAGTGATATATGTTTCTACATCTTCACATTTGGCCATACCTGCTTAGCCATTTTGTACTTCCTGTTGAGACGTTTGTGTTCATTTTCACCTGCTTCATTTACTGCATTTTTATATTTTCTCCTTTCATCAATTAAATTCAATATCTCTTGTGTTGCCCAAGGATTTCTGCTAGCCCTCTTCTTTTTACCTACTTGATCCTCTGCTAACTCACTATTTCATCTTCTATTATATTTCTTTCCCTGCTCGTGTCAATCGTTCCCTAGTGCTCCCTCTGAAACTCTCTACAACCTCTAATTCTTTCAGTTTATCCAGGTTCCATCTCCTTAAATTCCTACCTTTTAGTTTCTTCAGTTTTGGTCTGCAGTTCATAAGCAATAAATTGTGGTGAGAGTCCATATCTGCCCCTGGAAATGTCTTACAATTTGAAGCCTGGTTCATAAATCTCTGTCTTACCATTAATAATCTATCTGAAACCTTCCAGTGTATCCAGGCCTCTTCCACATATACAACCCTCTTTCATGATTCTTAAACCAAGTGTTAGATATGATTAAGTTATACTCTGTGCAAAATTGTACCAGGCGGCTTCTTTCATTTCACACCATAAGTCCATATTCACCTACTATTTTTCCTTCTCTTCCTTTTACTTTCCTTCTCTCGAATTACAATCCCACATGACTATTAAATTTTCGTCTCCCTTAACTGTCTGAATAATTTCTTTTATGTCATCATACATTTGTTCAATCTCTTCATCATCTGCGGAGCTAGGTGGCATATAAACTTGTAATATCTAACTTTAACCTATCCATTTCCATTTTTAAATTTTCTAGCCTACCTGCCTGATTAATGGATCCGACGTTCCATGCTCCGATCCGTAGAATGCCAGTTTTGTTTCTCATGAGAACGACATCCTCCTGAGTAATCCCCGACTGGAGATCTGAGTGGGGGACTATTTTACCTTTGGAATATTTTATCCAAGAGGACGCCATCATCATTTAATCACTCACTAAAGCTGCAAGCCATCGGGAAAAATTACGGCTGTAGTTTCGCCTTCCCTTCAGCCTTTCTCAGTATGAGCACAGCAATGCCGTTTTGGTTGATGTTGAAAGGCCAGTTGAATCAATCATCTAGACTGTGGCCCCTGAAACTACTGAAAAGCCTGCTACATCTATGAAAATTGGTATTTGACTTCTCGGTTACAAATAAAAAATACCTGTTGGAGTGTATTTGGAAAATGAATACCCTGTTCAAGAATCACAAGAGGAGGAGGTATACTTGGAAAAGGCCGGGAGATACGGGAAGATTTCAATTAGATTACATCACAAAATGTCTTGTGAAATATTTCATTATAAACGCGTTTCAAAGATAAATCTATTAAAATTTCCGTTTGGTTTTTCGGCATAAGTAAAAAACATGTGTGCCATTGTTTTTGGAAATTCAGTATCTGTGGGGGTGAAATAGGGAATGAAATTCTTTGTGGAAATTTTTCATTATGCAAGTATTTTTGAGGCTAAATCTAGGAAAATTTGTACTTGGCTTCTTTGTTAGAAACAAAAAAAAAAAAAAATGCTGAAGATACTTTTTGAAATTCAGCCCCCCATATGGCCCAATTCGATCCTCATCAGGAACACTGCTGACAATTCCATCACTTTAACTGAGAATGAAAAATTCTTAGAACGTTGGAAGGAACGTATCTCTGTGCTTCCAAATCATTCCTCGAGGTTGCTGTGGACTTTCTGTATAATGTGCCTCAGCAACCCCAACAACCATCAACATAAAGAGACTTCATCAGAGCACCCGATCAGTTAAGATGATGAAAGGCTCCCAGTACTGATAACATTCGTCTGGAACAAATACAAAATGCCAGTACCCTGGTACACCCTTAAAGACTACACTTTTTACACTGATCCTCTTAATTTGGGAAACTCAAGGAGTATCTGATGGCGCGAAGAATGATACTATCATCACCGTCTTCAAGAAAGCGACAGTAGTGTATGTGGGGAATTACCATGATATATTACTGTTGTCAGTTGCAGATAAAATTCTCACAAGAATTCTATTAAATTGGCTCCAAATTATTTTAGAGAAGATTTTGCCTGAATCTCACTGCGGTTTCCAAACCTCCAGAAGCTCAACAGACAAAAAATGGTTGAAATGGCTCTGAGCACTATGGGACTTAACTTCTGAGGTCATCAGTCCCCTATAACTTACAACTACTTAAACCTAACTAACCTAAGGACATCACACACACCCATGCCTGAAGCAGGTTTCGAACCTGCGACCGTAGCAGTCGCGCGGTTCCAGACTGTAGCGCCTAGAACCGCTCGGCCACTCAGACAACTCCAGGGAAAGCGCAGAAACCAGCAGAGGCCTCTATAATTAGTTTTCTATGGCCAGGAAAAAACCTTTGATTCAGTACCTAAATCTGCCACTTTGGATGTCCTAAACACTATGTGGATGTGGTGCAAGTTTTGCATAATGGCATGTTTCAGCAGGTTCCTCATTATAACTCTGCATCAGGTTCGTTTCCACACAGACAGCTATGTGATTGCTCGAACTGTAGTTGCACTGTACATGGCTGCCATGTCGTAGGAATCATCGACAAACAGCCAAGGCATGGAGCTCAAATTTTGTTGTGATGAAGGTCTCTTCAATCTAGCAAGACTGCACATGAAAACCGTACCCAGGTTACCCGAATGACAGAACTACAGTATGCCGAAGACACTGCATCTCCTGCTCCAACACAGGCAGAGCTACAACTGTCAGTCACCTGCTTGAAAATTACATGTGATCGCTTTTGTCTTACCATCAGTGAGGGAAAAACGAAGGTACTCTCACAACCTTTCCCAGGTTAAACACTCATTTATTTGAATATCTCTGTCCTAAACACAGCACTGAAGCACGTTGAGGACTTTTCGCTTCTCACAAGTATCTCGTCTAAATGGTGTACTTGCAAACAAGATGTTGATAAAAGAATAGGGGTGCCCTTGCAGCATTTGGACTGTTAATACACTTCATGAGTAGAGACCTAAAGCTACACACCAAACTCATAGTGTACAGAGCTGTTGTAATTTCTACACTTCTGTATGGCTGTGAAACCTGGACACTCAATTCCCGGGATATCAAGAAACTTGAACGCTACTATCAACAAAAAGTCAGGTAAATCTTGAACATTAAGTGTCCAGGACCATGTGACTAGTATGGTGATGGGTCTCTGACACCCCAGTCCTGATATAAAATTGATTTGGAAATTAATTTAATTGATCAATTACCCCCACCCCGAATGATGTTATGAGTTTTCCCCAGTCAACCCGTGGGCCCCCTCCTCCCCAACCATCCCCCTACCCCTCCTCCTCTCCGCACCTTCCCAACCACCACCTATTCTATTGGTGGGAATTTCGAATTTTGGCGGGAAATAAAAAAATATGGGAATTTCAAAAATGACAAGAATTTTTCTGTCCAAAGGCTTTGCTGACGTCCCAACCAACCTCCTGTCTCCGTCTCACCTGGAAATTGACAGGAAATTTAAAATGGTGTGGTGCTCTTTCTGGGACTCGAGCCTCAGACCTTCTGGGCAGAAAGCCCAAGTGGACCCCCCAACACATAGAAACTGTCCTGCAGGAGAGAAAGGATAGGTTTGCCTTCTTTGTTTATTTTGGTTGGGAAACCAATCCTAATTTCGTAATTAATCTTAAAGTTTTGTCGCGAAATTTCCTGGTAGATTAAAACTGTGTGCCTCACCGAGACTCGAACTCGGGACCTTTGCCGTCCGCGGGAAAGTGCTCTACCAACTGAGCTTCCCAAGCATGACTCACGACCCGTCCTCACAGCTTTACTTCTGCCAGTACCTCGTCTTCTACCTTCCAAACTTAACAGAAGCTCTCCTGCGAACCGTGCAGAACTGGCACTCCTGAAAGAACGGATATTGCGGAGACATGGCTTAGCCACAGCCTGGGAGATGTTTCCAGAATGATATTTTCACTCTGCAGCGGAGTGTGCGTTGATATGAAACTTCCTGGGAGATTAAATCTGTGTGCCGGACCGTGACTCGAACTCGGGACCTTTGCCTTACGCGGGCAAGTGCTCTACCAACTGAGCTACCCAAGCACGACTCACGACCCGTCCTCACAGCGAAGGTCCCGAGTTCTAGTCTCGGTCTGGCATACAGTTTTAATCCGCCAGGAAGTTTCATATCAGCACACACTCCGCTGCTGAGTGAAAATCTCATTCAAGATTAGTCCTAATTACACATCTATATGCATAACGCTACACAAGGAGCACCTAAAATCGCAATACAGCTCAAAAATTGACAATTTCATACAACTGGTGTTTGTTATCTTGCTAGGAAGAAATTTCACAGTACCACTGGAAATTACTGAAACTCTTTGCGTAATAACACAATCAGCGTAATAACACAATCAGCGTAATAACACAATCAGCGTAATAACACAACTACCGCAAAAACCGACCCAAAAAGAGAGAGGTCACTTCTTAGGGCACCAGATTATTGTAGAAGGTAGTAGTTTTATCATTTTAAAGTTTATCACCGTAGTGATTGGGGTAGAAAACTTACAGGGTGGTTGTACATGAGATGTTGGAAATTACTCAAACTCTACATAGGGCGATAGCTCCCCCTCCAAGCTGGTGGGGAAAACCATGGAGCGAAAGGTACCATCTTTATTGGTGGTGGGAATTATGTTCAGCTGGAGATGCTGTTGTTGGGTAGAGAGGAGTTAAATATTACATGTAAGATTGTATGTATCACAGTTCGCTACTTTGCCAGCAGCCCAGGTAATCGAAATTCAAGAATGCCAATACACGCTACCACAACACATGGAAAATGCTTCACTGTTCTGATTACACATGAAAATTGTCGTGAAAAAAAAAAAAACCAGAACTCGTAATGAATAGGTCATAATGCAACAGATGTGGTGTGAATTGGGGAAAATCGGCGCAATAACACAACTACCGCAAAAACCGACCCCAAAAGAGAGAGGGGCGGCAGTTTCACGTTTGGTCTCCTCGATTGTGATGCTACTGTAAACTGCAATGAAACTGTTACATCTACTCTGGCTACTGATTGTTGTGCTTACTCCCTCGTAAGAAGTCACTGTGTCTTCATGTGCATTTTCGTGCAGCAGGGCGTGAGTGGTAAGTCAATGTAGCCATCGAAAATATTCCTGTCGTTTCTTCCTCACTCTGTATCGTAGTGAAGCATAACCCCATCTGTCAAACCCACTACTTCTAATAACAAGCACGATTGATGTGGGAAGTGTGATCAGGGATACAGACGTTTCCGATGTAAAGACATACAGATTCCATCAATTTCCAAAGAGACAGAACAACAGCCTGTCGACTTCATTGTAGTTGGTTTACAAGCAGCTCAAGTGGCAGATACACACCGACAATGCCTTCGTAGTGAGGAACAGCTCGGTGACTTCTTAGGTCACCAGATTATTGTAGAAGGTAGTAGTTTTATCATTTTAAAGTTTATCACCGTAGTGATTGGGGTAGAAAACTTGCAGGGTGGTTGTACATCAGATGTTGGACACGTGTCCAGCATTATAGTAGTAAGAGTGTTGCGTTCTGCACGATTAATACTTTAGAAATCATATGGCTTGAACATTATAGTGCTCTTAGGTGCAGAACCGTGTAGCTATAGGCATGTGTGTTTATGCTCAATGATCATTTCTCTCGTGCCAGTACCTTCTTGGTACTGGCTCCAGACACTGGAATAATGCTCCAGAATTGATAGCGTGGTTAATTTACGTAAAATGTTTCAAACTCCGTCTGTCTGGAGTTCCATCAAGTGTAAACCACAAGTTTCTTTTTAACCGTCTGTTATAGCACCAGAACACTGTCATGTCTACTATACACTGATAAGTGGTGTTAACCTCCTCGACGTGCATGCATCTGGAGAGATCTTCTGCACTTGGACAGGTGCTGTGAGCGAAACAGTCTTCGCTGAGCAGCAGTTATGGTCACAGTTTGCTCTGATCCTTCATGAGACGTGGACTGTAACATTTATAGTACTCTCCTGCTTCTGGCCAGTTGCAGATTAAATTGGCGACCGTGTGGCAAGGAGAGTGGGTCATAGACAGTGTTGCAAGATCTGTCAATCTCCGACTTTACCCCATCAATGTGAGAATACTCTGTGACTTCCATCCACGCAGGGATAGACGGCCAGTCGTTATCTTAAAAGCCACACTATGATCAATGTGCTAGAAATACGTAGATAACCTGACTGCATCAGTATACGACACTGTGTAGTAAATTTTGGTGTAGATGACTGTATGGACATACTGCAAAGTCATCTGTCTGGATTTGCAGTCTAGTATATAGTACTTGCAGAGTATTGGAGGGGTGGTTTAGTGATGATACAGAAATGGGAAGTATTCTACTGTGTCATTGGATGATACTGAAATTAGAGACCAACAAGTAAAATTGCACACATTGATCACTCTATCAATTGAGTGTTTGAGACAGGGAGAACCTAGGCGGAATACTCGACATCTGCTACTCGTCACTGTGGGACATGGGATTAAATGAGGAGGTCATCACTTTCAGACAGTTGTTTGGAAGCATTCCTCAATGCTGCGGACTCGTATTATTTCCGTATGCTGCGATGCGCTTCTCACTTTTTTCTGTGTTACCAATAAGATAACACTACTTGTTTTTATTTTTGTTAGCTGCCCGCGGTGGTCTAGTGGTTCTAGGCTCGCAGTCCGGAACCGCGGGACTGCTACGGTCGCAGGTTTGAATCCTGCCTCGGGCATGGATGTGAGTGATGTCCTTAGGTTAGTTAGGTTTAATTAGTTCTAAGTTCTAGGCGACTGATGACCTGAGAAGTTCAGTCGCATAGTGCTCAGAGCCATGTTAACCATTTTATTTTTGTTATCCTGTGTATGTTATAAACAGCACTGTACGGCGATGATCAAGGCCAGAACCGTGATCATGTGAATGAGTGCAAACTCAGGAAACAATGCTCTTCGAAACGGAACACGGAGACATCTGCTGCCCGCAATCCTGTCACTGTGAAAGATGAGGTTACCTGTGTAGGTCATCACTTTTGGACAACTGTCTGGGTACGCTCCACAATGCTACAAACTCTTCCAGTTTCCATATATTGCGATGTGTTCCACATTTTTGTCAATCAAAAACATCGCCTTTGTGTTTTATTTCTACCACCCTGTATGTTGTTGGAGCAGCATAGTTTACACTATGCAGTGTCCAGCTTTCTGTGAGAGCCAATGGTTGGAAAAGTGTTAATGTTGGTTTCGAACTGACGCAGACCTCGAAGTCATGGTAGAAAAACAAAATGTCTGTTGGTGTAAAAAGCTGTAGTCATACACTTTTTGTATGTGTTACAGCTGAAAAACAAAGTATTAATCTGCTTACGAGGGAGCAAAATGGCAAGCCTCTCTTTTGATTGGTAGTCTGTGGGATATGATCTTCTTCCAGTACAGACGACAAAACTTTACACAAATTTGTGCGATGTGACTTCGATCATTGTGCACCTACTCCAATGGAGCAGTATGTGTATGTGTGATACGCTCGATGTCAACATGAAGGCGGTATTTGTTTTTCAATACACTTTGACCTAGCGAAGAAGTTAGAATCTCTGGTGCCAAGGTAGAAAAAGGCTGGGAGATAAATGAAGAACTCTCCAGAAATGTTCAACTGTTTGAAGTTTATTCAAAATACACAGAATGAATTCCTTACCGCTCTGGCTGAGACGCTTCCAAAGAGCGGCCAGGTCTGGCACAGAGATGGTGTTAAGACAACCGCCATTCCGCCCGCTCTTCGAATGCGGTGCACACGTCTAGCTCAGAGTCCCACAGCCACCGCCTGTCTGGTCACCAGCTCCGGCTGCTAACTCCGCTGGCTCTCCCTGCAGCGCCCCGCGTCAGACTTGCTGCCTGCCTGCTTACTTACTGCCTACTCTCTTCTGACTGCCATAGACTCTACTCGGAAAGTCTCTCTGCCGAGTTTTGTACACTTTTTCCCTTCTACCCCACCGGCTATTGCCATGACATAATGTCGAGGGCTACTTGGCTCCTTATTGACTGTCATTGTGCACTGTTCTTCAGTGGTTCTTCAGAGGCCGGGTGGAGGGGTAGAGAAGCCTCTCTTAATATGGTCACACACTGCGTCCTAAGCCATATATTCACTTTTCATGAGGTAGTGCTGTCCCCAGCACAAAGCCATCTCTCTTTCTCCCTTTCGTCCCACGCTCTCTCTCTGACCGAAGTGCTGTTTGCCTATTAACTTTAATTCCAATCCTTATCAAAGACCCCGTTGTCAAAAGTACATGTTTTGTTATTAATAATGAAATTCACACTTGGCTTTGCTCTTGGATATAACAGAATGCTCTGAAACTATAGGGATTTTGCTCTAAAACTAAAAGAATATGGACTACGCCTATGTCGTGGAAACAAGACATATATTAAAATCGCGGATGTGTTTTCTTTTTCTTTTTAATAGATGCTTGCTTATAAGAGCTCCAGTACAATTGTTACAGTGAAGTGTTTTCTTTTGCATAATGGAGGACACTTGCGGAGTCATGGGGGCGTGTTGCATAGGAGATCGCAGTTTAGACAAAAAGCTCACAGTTGAAGCAGCTGTCATTTATCTCGCTATGTTCTGTGACCTTCCGGTGTCGTGATGTATGTTGGCATCGTTAGGTCTGACTGACCACCTGGACCACACCACCACATGCTCCAGTGGGGGCGCATTGAACTGAAGACTCCGCTCCTGGATATGATGAGGGCTGTGTAGCAGTAGCTGCCTGTTCCGCGAGAAGGAGCGGACGGCTGTTCCTGTCTTGCCGAGAACTATGTTTAACAGATTGCAGGAAACATCCAACTGTGACTGACTTCTGCAGTCCGGAGGCAGTACATCGCTGCCACCAGGTGGATATCTTTGTGGGCCAGTGGCAAGGTAGAACAGGAACAATGAGGGGTGGTAGGTGGGGGTAAGACCGGCTCCTATTTGGTCAGTCCGTGAACGAACATCAAGGAGACTGCACGTGCAACTGCCACCCTTCTCTCCTGGCGCAATCTTTTTGGGTCAGTTTTTGTGGTAGTTGTGTTATTACACCGATTTTCCCCCAATTCACACCACATCTGTTGCATTATGACCTATTACTTTCGAGTGCCGGTTTTTTTCACGACAATTTTCATGTGTAATAGAGCAGTGAAGCAGTTTTGGTAGCGTGTATTGGCATTCTTGAATTTCGATTACATGGGTTGCAGGGTGATTGTCGGGCAAGGTAGCGAACTCTGATGTCAAACTGCGATAGATACAATCGTCAACTGTATGCTTACATGTAGTATACTTATTAAACTCCTCTCTATCCAGCAACAGCATCTCGTCAGCTGAACATAATTCCCACCACCAATAAAGATGGTACCTTTCACTCCAGGGTTTTCCCTGCCAGATTGTATGGGGAGCTATCGTCCTATGTAGAGTTTGACTATATCTGCCACTAGTTTCCGGTGGTACTGTGAAATTTTTTTCTAGCAAGATAACACCAGTTGTATGACATCGTCAATTTTTGAGCTGTATTGCGATTTTAAGTGCATATTGATCTATAACTAGGACTAATCTTTATGATTAATTACGGAATTTGGACTGATTTTTACTTTGGTTTCCCAACCAAAATAAACAAAGTCCCCAAACCGAACCTTTCTCTCCTGCATCTGGACAGTTTCTATGTATTAGGGGTTGCAATTGGGCTTTTTGCCCAAAATGACCATTGTTCATGTCCCAGAAAGGAGTAATCGAAGGAAGCGGAGAACCCTTCCACATATTTTACCAATGAATTGTACTGATCACCACGCTACCTTTGAGATGTATTTGAATGCCATCCATGGCTTAAGATCATGCTGAATATGTCATCAGTTCTGTCACAGTGTTTTATGATCAATTAACGTTTGAGATATTTCAGTCAGACATTATGTTCGAAAGTAAGTGAGTGGAATGCAGAAAAAGCAAAGTGTGCGTGTATGAGCTGAACAGACCACGAAAGCAGTGTGTAGCCGATCGCTGAATGAGACAGAACTCACTGAGATAAAACTTGCACAGATCTGAGGATTAAATGTGTGTGTGTGTGTGTGTGTGTGTGCGTGCGTGCGTGTGCGTGTGCGTGCGTGTGCATCTGTCTGTGTGAGTGTGTGTTTAAGATTTAGAAGCGCTCAACAACGAGATTATCAGCGCTCTTAGAATCAATAGAGAGCTCATAATACGAAGGACATTTCATAAATAGTGCACAGGTGTGTAGATTGTTTGATGCAACAACAATGAAAATTACGTCAAATGTAGTTGGGAGCTTGAGGAGGAGGCGCGTGTTTTTGTTTTTTCACTGTGTACTCTAACATAAAACTGGCGAGAGACAGAAGTGAACCTTGCGGGAGTCCCGGGTACTGTGACTGTTGAAGACCAGCGGCCGTACACCGAGATCGAATCCTTACGCGTCAAAAACCCAACAGATGTCGACAGTGCGTTAAGTGAAGTTTGTGGTGAGTTTGAAGTGGACAGCAGTACAGTTTCACGATGCGTTAATCGTTTTTGTCGTGGTCGTATGAGCATAGATGTTCATCCAAGACCCAGAAGGCAAAAAATGTCAACATGTGAAATAAGTGTGAAACTTGTGGCAGATGCTCTTGGAGAACATGACAGTGTGATTTGTGAGGAACTATCTGAAGCAACGGGAATTCCTCCAAGATCAGTGTTCCGTATTCTGTCAAATGATCTGAAGAAGATAAAAATTTCTACAAGGTTGGTCTCACACTCTTTGAGTGCTGAAGAGAAGAAGAGACGAGTGGATGTTGCAGCCTTGCTCAAACAATGGTGACCGTGAAGATCTAGGATTCTTACGTCTAATTGTCGCTATTGATAATATGTGGATTACAGACTTTAAATCGGAGTTGAAATCACAGTCCAATGAGTGCATAGCTACAGAGTCTTCATGTCCAAAAAAGTTTCAACACCCAAAATCAAAGCGCAAGCAAATGATGATCTCTGCTTACGATCATCAAGAAATCATCATGTAAGGTAGAATCTCATGTGGAACAAGTGTCATAGGATTGCATTATCGTAAATTCATGCAAAACCTGCGCAGAAAAATGCACGAAACCCGACATCAGTTGTTCGAGGATGGGTGACTACTTCTCCACGAAATGCTCGCCCGCGTATCAACAGTGGTGTAGCCCAAAAACTGTGCGAATACGGATGGGAAGTGTTGCCGCATCCTCGCTACAGCCTGGACATGAGTCCGCCAGATTTCGACTTGTTGCCAAAGTTGAGGAAACCTACAGACAGACTTCGTTATCTTTCTCTAGAAGAGTTTTGTACCACCGTTACCCGAACCTTTCGACAGATGAACAGAAGTGCTGTCGTGGATGGAGTAATAAAAGTCCGAGTTGTTAGGATTCAGTCACAGAGAAGCAGGGAGACTATATTGAAGGACTGTGAAAAGATGTGAAAAGAGAACACGTAAGCAAAAAAAAAGGGTGTACATTATTTTTTAAATGTCCATCGTAAGTGAGCTAGATAGAAAGAGCGGCTTTCAGCGACATTCTGATGCAACTATTGTGATTTGAATATGAAACTTCCTGGCACATTAAAATTGTGTGCCGGACGGAGACTCGAACACGGGACCTTTGCCTTTCGTGGGCAAGTGCTCTACCAACTGAGCTACCCAAGCACGACTCACGCCCCGTCCTCACAGCTTTACTTCTGCCAGCATCTCGTCTCCTACCTTCCAAACTTTACAGAAGCTCTCGTGCGAGCCTTGCATAACTAGCACCCCTGAAAGAAAGGATATTGCGGAGACATGGCTTAGCCACAGCCTTGGGGGTGTTTTAAGAATGATATTTTCACTCTGCAGCGGAGTGTGCGCTGATATGAAACTTCCTGGCAGATTAAAACTGTGTGCCAGACAGAGACTCGAATCCGGGACCTTTGCCTTTCACGGGCAAGTGCTCTACCAACTCTGCCAGGAAGTTTCGTATCAGCGCACACTCCACTGCAGAGTGAAAATCTCATTGTGTGATTTGAATATGACAGTCACTGTAGTTATGGGACAGTTTGTGTACGACAATCTGCACAGTTGATGCAAAAAAGATGAGATTCTTGTAACATTTATTAACAAAAATTCGAGCCCATATTACATTTAAAGTGAAGTAAACGTCACGTGGACACTACGCTGGCAGGCGGCCCCGCGCGCCCTAGCGCCTCTTCTCGAAGCGCAGCTGGATGCCGGTGGTGGGCAGCAGCAGCACGCCGCGCCCGTTGAAGGCAAGCCGGCGCGGCGTGGCGGCGGTGGGGCGCACGCTGAAGCGCGACAGCACGCTCACCAGGCCCACCTTGGACTGCAGCTGACCCAGCCGCATCCCTGCAACACGGCGACAAGCACCGCTCACTCCGTTCCTAGTTCTAAGCAGACAGTATACTAGTGCCCCAGTGAATCTTACACTGGTCAGCCAGAACATTATTACCGCCGACCTACTGCCGATACAAACCCGTCCAGGCGACAGCAGCATCGTCTGGCGAGGCGTGACTGCTGGTCAGCCGCACACACCGTGCGTGTAGTACCAGTGGGCGCGCTGTGCGTGTGTAGCATGTGGAAGGTACGTAATCTATCTGAGTTTGACCGGGGGCAGATTTTGATAGTCCGCAAGCTCAGCATGAGCATTTCGGAAATAGCGCAATTTGTCAGGTGTTATAGAATTGCTGCCGGCCGCTGTGGCCGAGCGGTTCTAGGCGCTACAGTCTGGAACCGCGCACCCGCGGTGGTCGCAGGTTCGAATCCTGCCTCGGGCATGGATGTGTGTGATGTCCTTAGGTTAGTTAGGTTTAAGTAGTTCTAAGTTCTAGGGGACTGATGACCTCAGAAGTTAAGTCCCATAGTGCTCAGAGCCATTTTTATAGGATTGCTGTCGTAAGTGCCTTGAATACGTTAGTTAGTTAGTCAGTTAGTTGGTTGCATGTTCCATTGATTAATCGCACGGTACGGTAGCCGTTATGATGTGGAACGTGTTAAGTGCACAAGAAATGCACATATGAAACAAGATTTTTTAAGTTAAGGATTAATATTTCTGTTATTTACCCCATTTCCTTAAATGTCACAAAATGCATATCCTGTATTTATAGATTTATTTATTCCTATTCAAGACTTCATCTATGGTATAGAAGGAGTTGTCAAAGAGATTTGATTTCAATTTATTTTTGAAGCTATTACTGCTGTCTATGAGACATTTTATTTCATACGGTAATATGTCGAAAATTTTTATTGTAGCATATTTTACCCCTTTCTGTGCCAAAGATAGGTTGAGTGAAGGATAGTGTATGTCTTTCTTTTTTCTGGTGTTATAATCATGAAAGTCACTGTTGTTTTTAAACTGGTCCGTGTTGTTGAGAACAAATTTCATTAGTGAGTAAATGTAGGCCCATTGTGAGGCTGTTGTAAGAATTCCCAATCTCTTAAAATGATGCCTTCAAGAAGTGCGACTATGAACCCCACACATTATTCTAACCACTTTCTTTTAAGCAGTGAATACTATTTGTCTAAATGTTGACTTACCCCAAAATATTATTCCGTGTGACATCAGAGAGTGAAAGTATGCAAAGTATGTTAGTTTACTAATTTCTATATCCTCAGAATTGGCAATTATTCTGATTGCAAAAGTTTCTGACCCTAGTCGCTCTAGAAGATCCAAAATATGAATTTTACAATTACGATTCTCACCTGTGTGTACACCCAAAAACTTAGTATGCTCTACCCTGTATACTGACTTCTGTTGATATGTTACATTTATTGAAGGATCTGTACTTTTTTCAGCAGAAAATTGGATTAGTATGTTTGTTTCAAAGTTTAGAGCAAGCCCATTTGCAGAAAACCGATTAATGTCTTTTCCAAAGACCTTATTTGTATCAATTTCAATTGGAGTTTCTCTTACCGGATTAATAATGATACTTGCATCATAAGCAAACAGTGTCAGTTCAACTTCCTGTTTCAGATACGAAGGAAGGTCGTTCACATGTATCAAGAACAGAAGGCAACCCATGATTGATCCCTGTGGAAGATGTAATGTAATTTCACCCCAGTTAGATGAAGTGGCAAACTTATTTAAATCACTTGGCCATATAAGGAAACTTTTTGCTTCCTGTTCTGTAGGTACGACTTAAACCACTCATATGCTATTCCATTTATACCATACAACTGTAATTTCTGTAACATAATCTCATGGTTCACACAATCAAATGCTCTGGACAAGTCACAGAAAATTCCTATTGGTGACATTTTACTATTTAAAGACTCTATTATGTGGACAGTGAAATTGTATATTGCTGTCTCACTGGAACAGCATTTTTGAAATCCAAACTGTGATTTGCTAAGTATCCCATTACTGTTGAGATGGTTAATCACTCTTGAGTACATTACTTTCTCAAAGATTTCTGAAAGTGCTGTAAGCAAGGATACTGGCCGATAATTATTAACATCTATGGTGTCCGCCTTTTTGTAGAGCGGCCTGACAATGGCATATTTTAACCTGTCTGGGAAAATACCTTGAGTTAATGATGCATTACATATGTGACTCAAAACATCAGCTGTAATTGCTCCACATTGTTTTAATATGTTATTAGAGATGTTATCTACTCCAACAGAACATTTATTTTTAAAAGATTTAATAATTTTACTTATTTCACAAGAGGTTGTTAGGTGAAACTTAATCTGACAAAATTTTTTCAAAACAGACTCTTCCATGTACTGCCTGGCTTTTTCTTTTGAACTGTTCTCATCAATTTTTTTCCTACACTTAGGAAATGGTTGTTAGATACATTAGCTACTTGTGTACTGTTGGTTAGGTGGCGAAACCGAGACGAAACCAAGGGAACCTCTTGTTATACAGGGTGTTTCAAAAATGACCGGTATATTTTAAACGGCAATAAAAACTAAACGAGCAGCGATAGAAATACACCGTTTGTTGCAATATGCTTGGGACAACAGTACATTTTCAGGCGGACAAACTTTCGAAATTACAGTAGTTACAATTTTCAACAACAGATGGCGCTGCAAGTGATGTGAAAGATATAGAAGACAACGCAGTCTGTGGGTGCGCCATTCTGTACGTCGTCTTTCTGCTGTAAGCGTGTGCTGTTCACAACGTGCAAGTGTGCTGCGGACAACATGGTTTATTCCTTAGAACAGAGGATTTTTCTGGTGTTGGAATTCCACCGCCTAGAACACAGTGTTGTTGCAACAAGACGAAGTTTTCAACGGAGGTTTAATGTAACCAAAGGACCGAAAAGCGATACAATAAAGGATCTGTTCGAAAACTTTCAACAGACTGGGAACGTGACGGATGAACGTGCTGGAAAGGTAGGGCGACCGCGTACGGCAACCACAGAGGGCAACGCGCAGCTAGTGCAGCAGGTGATCCTACAGCAGCCTCGGGTTTCCGTTCGCCGTGTTGCAGCTACGGTCCAAATGACGCCAACGTCCACGTATCGTCTCATGCGCCAGAGTTTACACCTCTATCCATACAAAATTCAAACGCGGCAACCCCTCAGCGCCGCTACCATTGCTGCACGAGAGACATTCGCTAACGATATAGTGCACAGGATTGATGACGGCGATATGCATGTGGGCAGCATTTGGTTTACTGACGAAGCCTATTTTTACCTGGACAGCTTCGTCAATAAACAGAACTGGCGCATATGGGGAACCGAAAAGCCCCATGTTGCAGTCCCATCGTCCCTGCATCCTCAAAAAGTACTGGTCTGGGCCGCCATTTCTTCCAAAGGAATCATTGGCCCATTTTTCAGATCCGAAACGATTACTGCATCACGCTATCTGGACATTCTTCGTGAATTTGTGGCAGTACAAACTGCCTTAGACGACACTGCAAACACCTCGTGGTTTATGCAAGATGGTGCCCGGCCACATCGCACGGCCGACGTCTTTAATTTCCTGAATGAATATTTCGATGATCGTGTGATTGCTTTGGGCTATCCGAAACATAGAGGTGGCGGCGTGGATTGGCCTCCCTATTCGCCAGACATGAACCCCTGTGACTTCTTTCTGTGGGGACACTTGAAAGACCAGGTGTACCGCCAGAATCCAGAAACAATTGAACAGCTGAAGCAGTACATCTCATCTGCATGTGAAGCCATTCCGCCAGACACGTTGTCAAAGGTTTTGGGTAATTTCATTCAGAGACTATGCCATATTATTGCTACGCATGGTGGATATGTGGAAAATATTGTACTATAGAGTTTCCCAGACCGCAGCGCCATCTGTTGTTGAAAATTGTAACTACTGTAGTTTCGAAAGTTTGTCTGCCTGAAAATGTACTGTTGTCCCATGCATATTGCAACAAACGGTGCATTTCTATCGCTGCTCGTTTAGTTTTTATTGCCGTTTCAAATATACCGGTCATTTTTGAAACATCCTGTACATGTCGGACGTCGTAGGCTGGGCAGACTGGTAAAACAGGACAGGCGGCGAACTGTGGCGGAACTAACATCAGACTTTAATGCTGGACAGAGTAAAAATGTGTCTGAACACACAGTGCACAGAACACTCCTGACGATGGGCTTCCGCAACCGCCGATCATGCTTGTGCTAATGTTAACAAGACATCGGCAACTACTACTGAAATGGCCACGTGGACATTGGTATTAGAAGTTGGCGCGGTGGCAGAACGTTGGATGGTCTGATGAATCCCGACACCATCTTCATCATACCGATGGGAAGGCGCAAATCCGTCATCTTCCAGGGGAACAGCTTCTTGACACTTGTAGGGACGGAGACAAGCTGGCGGCGGCTCCATTATGCTGCGGGCAACATTCGCGTTGGCATCTGTGGGCCAACTCGAGCTCTGTGGGGCACCGTACTGGCCGAGGAGTGTCGCACGCCTGGCTTCAGACCACGTCCACCCATTCATGACGACAAAAAAATGGTTCAAATGGCTCTGAGCACTATGAGACTTAACATCTGAGGTCATCAGTCCCCTAGAACTTAGAACTACTTACACCTAACTAACCTAAGGACATCACACACATCCATGCCCGAGGCAGGATTCGAACCTGCGACTGTAGCGGTCGCGCGGTTCCAGACTGAAGAGCCTAGAACCGCTCGGCCACACCGGCTGGCCTCATGACGACAGGAGTGACATTTCTCGACTCCGTGTCACGAGGCCAGGTGTATGATCGAGTAGCTGGAGTCGGAACTGATGTGCTGGTCCCCAGCTCGCCAGATCTGAACCCGGTCGGACACATCTGGCATGTCACTGAAAGTGGTGTTAGAGGTCATCACCCCCTTCCCGGAATTCACGGAAATTAGGTGACTTGTGTCTGCAGATGTGGCGCCCATTCCTTCCATTAACCTACCAAGGCCTCTTTACCACCATGCCACATCGCATCTCCTCTGTTATCTGCGCCAAACGTGGACATACCAGACCGGTCATGATGGTCTGGTTAATCAGTCTATGCGTATTTAAGGCCAGTTTGTAATTATGTGCAACGAAGTGAGCATGTTAGCACGTTTGAACTTTAATGACAGCTTTATCATCCACAAAAAATTTCAATATATACACCAATGGCCATTAAAATTGCTACACCAAGAAGAAATGCAGATGATAAACAGGTATTCATTGGACAAATATAATACACTAGAACTAACATGTGATTACATTTTCACGCAATTTGGGAGCACAGACCCTGAGAAATCAGTACCCAGAACAACGGCCTTGATACACCTGGGCATTGAGTTAAACAGAGCTTGGATGGCGTGTACAGGTATAGCTGCCCATGCAGGTTCAACACGATACCACAATTCATCAAGAGTAGTGACTGGCATATTGTGACTAGCCAGTTGCTCGGCCACCATTGACGAGACGTTTTCAATTGGTGAGAGATCTGGAGAATGTGCTGGCCAGGGCAGCAGTCGAACATTTTTTGTATCCAGAAAGGCCCTGCAACATGTGGTCGTGCATTATCCTGCTGAAATGTAGGGTTTTGCAGGGATCGAATGAAGGGTAGAGCCACGGGTCGGAACACATCTGAAATGTAACGTCCACTGTTCAAAGTGCCGTCAATGCGAACAAGAGGTGACCGAGACGTGTAACCAATGGCATCCCATACCATCACGCCGGGTGATACGCCAGTATGGCGATGACGAATACACACTTCCAATGTGCGTTCACCGCGATGTCGGCAAACACAGATGCGACTGTCATGATGCTGTAAACAGAACCTGGATTCATCCGAAAAAATTACGTTTTGCCATTCATGCACCCAGGTTTGTCGTTGAGTACACCATCGCAGGCGCTCCTGTCTGTGATGCAGCATCAAGGATAAGCGCAGCCATGGTCTCCGAGCTGATAGTCCATGCTGCTGTAAACATCGTCGAACTGTTCGTGCAGGTGGTTGTTGTCTTGCAAACGTGCCCATCTCTTGACTCACAGATCGAAACGTGGCTGCACGATCCGTTACAGCCATGTGGATAAGATGCCTATCATCTCGTATGCTCATGATACGAGGCCGTTGGAATCCAGCACGGCATCCCGTATTACCTTCCTGAACCCACCGATTCCATATTCTGCTAACAGTCATCGGATCTCGACCAACGCGAGCAGCAATGTGGCGATACGATAAACCGCAATCGCGATAGGCTACAATCCGATCTTTATCAAAGTTGGAAACGTGATGGTACGCATTTCTACTCCTTACACGAGGCATCACAACAACGTTTCACCAGGCAACGCCGGTCAACTGCTGTTTGTGTATGAGAAATCGGTTGGAAACTTTCCTCATGTCAGCACTTTGTAGGTGTCGCCACCGGCGCCAACCTTGTGAGAATGCTCTGGAAAGCAAATCATTTGCATATCACAGCATCTTCTTCCTGTTGGTTAAATTTCGCGTCTGTAGCACATCATCTTCGTGGCGTAGCAATTTTAATGGCCATTAGTGTAGTTATTCTTTAGCTCTGTCGAAACACTATTGCGATTAGTCGATTATCTGATCGTTTGCATTGTATTTGAATTGCCAGATAGGATGTTTTCGTGTCTTATAGAGGAAAAATTGTTAGAATAAAGCAGTAACTAGGACATTTCTTGCCAATAAAGTATATCTCTCAGCTTTACAAAATTTCAGATGAGCGCTTTATGACATATAACTCAGTTTGTTCGAGAAAACAGTAGGGCTGTATAAGATTCAGATATCGATTCAGTTTTAGAAAAGACGTAATTGCTTTCATACACTAGGGTGCAGCAGTTAAGCATAGTTAAAATATATAATCATGTTTCCGAAACACCACGACGTAAGAATTCAGAATGCGGTACGGTAATGCCAGAACGTTTGGCGTACAAGAGAGCAGTATATAAGATGTGCATCTGAAGAAAAGTGACAAAATGGAAAAATAGTTGAGGCGCAATATTGTTACAGGTTCCATATTTGCTAAGGAAGCAGATGACGTGTCAACAGTCGGTTCAAGAACTATAATGGAAGACATTACCAATAAATAACAAGGTAGAAGCACCAGGGAATAAACGTCCCAGTGAGTAAGGATCCCTCGTTCAGACATCATTGCGAAGAGTACAAGATATGAATCAAGGATGGGGCTGTCAACTAAAGATAACCTAGTCACATAAACCGTGAACACTTGGCAAGTATGCAGCAGACGATAACTTCAGGATCATCGTTTCTTTTTGGGTCATCACCCATCTGAGAAAGTAGTCTTGCGGCACTATTCGTGAATAAATGCTTCACTGGTTTTTCGCAACGTCAGGTTTGTATGTTATCTCTAGGTTTCAAAGACTTCTTCTGTCCTATTCGTCAGGAGTTTTACGCAAGTCGTGTGGTGCATTCTTTCATTGGCCGAATTGCACGATCCTGTCACATTAATGTGACCTCCGCCTATGTTCAGTGTCAGTGTGCAATAACCACACACAGGCGGTGGGTGTTAGCACTAGGAGTGGAAGGCACACACAGGCGAAGCGTGTCTGGTGGACGCGGATAAAAGTCAGTCGTTGTCGTAATACGGAAAGCGAGCAAGTTATCTGACTTCCAAATGGGCATGATTATTAGCTTCCCGGCCACGGGTGGAAGCATTTTCGAAACGGTTGAGCTTGTTGAAGTGCTACTATGGTTACAGTAGTACACCGCGCATGGCAATGACGCTATCCAAACCAGCGCTTAGGCAACTGTGGCGCACAACGGGCCAGTGGTGAACGACGGCTGTTTGGGCGAGTAGATATGCAGCTGTAGAATAACGACAGCCCAGATAAACCAAGGGGCTACCAACTGTGTCTCCTCGGCGACCATTCAGAGAACGTTGTTGCATACGGGCCTCCGCAGCAGGTACCTGGTTCACGCACCCACGCTGACTGCTGTTCGTCGCAGTGAAGGTTGGAATTTGCAAGCCAGTACTACAATTGGACGTCCACTGAGTAGTGAAGGGAAGTCTTATCAGATGAACAACCATAACTTAACTAACGTATTATCAACTTTTTCGTTTCTCCACACAACTATTTTTATCTCTAATTGTTTTCTCATGTAATTTTGTTATTATTTGTATTATCAACTTTTCGTTTCTCCACATAACTATTTTAATCTCCACTTGTTTTCTCATCTAATTCTGTTATTATTTGGATCAACTTCTCGTTTCTCCACATAACTATTTTTTATCTCTACTTATTTTCTCATGTAATTTTGTTAATTATTTCATAATTTAGTCGCACTTCCATTTTTAATTAGCAACCCACTACCATACTTTTGTTGTTATCCTCGTAAGTGCCATTAATATTGTCACGTAGAAGAAGGTGTAATTAGATGAATGACGAACACTAACTTCACTTAACGAAGGTTTATTCAGCACTTGCACATACAAGAGCGTGGAGCGAACTGCCTCCAACTAGAACACATACGGTATATATACAGTTACAGAACATTCCACTACAATGATTCTTGACATTTGTGGATACTTCTAGAATGTACGCGAACCGAATATAGAAATTAAAATTTTACAGTTCAGGTGAGTTTGAACTCGTGAACCTCCATGCAACAGTCTAGTATCATAACCACAACACAACGGTGAGTATGCTTTGCAGCTTCTTCTGCGACATTGCTCCTTCCTTAAATGAACAGCGTCTCGGTGTTACGTCCTAGTCCGGGAACGAGTCATCGGTCCTGCATACTCCGACTCATGACGACTGATGTTCGCCCTGGCGGTGATCTTCTTAGAACTTCCTTTGCCGCTACGCTCTTCGTCACCTTTCCGCTTGTTGCCTGTCGCTGGAGCTTCAAATTTACCCTGGGTTGCAGGATCCTTATAGGGCTTCATTCGAAGGACGTGGACCGTATCTCTGATCTTTCGTGGTCTTGTGTCGGGGTAGAAATCTTCAACTTCGTAAGTAACATCAGACAACTGTCTTACAACCTTATAATGTCCAAAGTAGCGCCTGAGGAGCTTCTCAGAGAGACCAACTTTCCGAACAGGAGTGAAGATCCAGACGAGGTCACTGGGCTGGTAGACACCAGGGCGGTGGATCGCGTCATACCTTCGGCGATCGTTTTCTTGAGCCTGCAGCATGCGGAGTCGAGCTAACTGGTTAACACCTGGCCGATGTACTCGTCGTCCACGTCATCAGGATGTAACAGAAACACAGTGTCCATCGTCGTCATCGTCTCGCGCCTATGCACCAGGAAAAATGGCGTAAATCCTGTGGTGTCTTGTTTGGCGGTGTTGTAGGCAAACGTCACGAAAGGTAGCACCTCATTAGGGTTGCTCTGCTCAACATTGACGGACATTGATAGCATGTCGGCCAAGGTTTTATTAAGGCGTTCAGTATGCCCGTTAGTTTGCGGACTGTAGGCAGTCGTCATGTGATGAGTAATGTTGCACCGACGGTTTATCTCTGTCACAAGATTCGATTGAAAAACTTTCCCTCGAGCCGTAATTAACGACTTTGGAGCACTGTGTTTTAATACAATGTCTTCCACGATGAATTTGGCTACCTCGATTGCTTCGGTTGTTTCCACGGCTTTTGTAATGGTATAGCATGTCAGATAATCAGTGCAAACAATAATTGCAACTATTGCAACTGGCAGACGTCGCAAATCGTCTGAGGAGGTCAATCCCCACACGCTGAAAGGGCGTTTTAGCTGGTGGAATTGGCATGAGTCGGCTAGGTGGTTTCTGAGGAACTGCCTTTCTCCTCCGGCACGCTCGACAGTGCGACACTCCTAAATAAACCTGGCCAGACAAATCTCTTGCGGATCCTACTGTATGTCTTAATAAATCCTTAATGTCCGGTCTCAAGTGTGTCAAGGAATTTCTGTAGAACATCTAAGCGCATGCGTATAGGAATCACTGGTAACCACCTCTTTCCAAACGGATCAAAGTTTTTCTTGCAAAGTAATCCAGTAACTACCTTAAATTGTCCTTTCACATCCTCTGACCGGTTTAAGGTAAACATAATTTTGGATATCTTGGCGTCCTTCTTCTGTTCAGCAGAGAGATCCTGGAGTGCAGCAAGACAGTCACTATCTTCATCGCTGGCCGAAGTGGCCGTGCGGTTCTAGGCGCTACAATCTGGAGCCGAGCGACCGCTATGATTGCAGGTTAGAATCCTGCCTCGAGCATGGATGTGTGTGATGTCCTTAGGTTAGTTAGGTTTAATTAGTTCTAAGTTCTAGGCGACTGATGACCTCAGAAGTTAAGTCCCATAGTGCTTAGAGCCACTATCTTCATCCTGGCGACGCAATGTGCAGACATGCCTGTGGAGTGTGTCTTTTGCACAAAATGGTCAGCACTATGTGTATTCCAGATCTGTGTTACTAACAACCCTAACGCAGGTAATGCATACGGACAGAATATACATAAATTTCAGCAAACTGTTCTATACAGCTAGACGGGGAAATTGAATCTCAGTCATCCTATGCGGCAGCTGTAGAGTTCTTCTGGGAAAGGTAACTTCCCCCACCATAAGCGCTTCTCGACTTTCAGTTTACAGACAGACAATACCTGTTTTGTCCAGTTCTGTTATGTGAGTGGACAACATAACTTCACTGAGCTCGTGTTTATATGACGCGATTATTTTCAGTTTATTGAATGACTACCTATATGCTTTTGTAAGTGAGATATTATGTGAGAAAGCTCAACAGCTGGAGCTGTCAGCTGCCCACCACAGTGAACAGCCCTTCCCACGTGTAAAACTCGGTCAGTATGTGTTCGAGAATGCTGGTTCACTGGCCCCACTAGCACTGTTTGCAATCCTTTTCGCAGCATGAGGGATAGCAAACGCATCACCCCAGCCTCAGCACTCCCAAAATCTGAAGAGGACCAGTAGCTTCAATCGTCTCTCTCTGCAGAAGAATTATGTCACGAAAGTGTCATAGAACTTCTTACACAGGATGACAATTATTGAACTGTATGAATAAAATGTAAATTAATTACAAACTACGGCGTGCACACACTTTATTCAACAAACAAACATCACTACAGGTATTCGGATTTAGGTTGTGACATGTTCGATATGCCTGCCATCATTGGTGATGACGTGCCGCAGACGAATAGCGAAATTCTGGATGACCAGCTGAAGTGTACGAACACTGATGCTGTCGATGACCTCCTGAATGGGTGTTTTCTGCTCAGCAATGGTTTTGGGGTTATTGCAGTCGCCTGTGCTCAGATCCGGTGAATATGGCTGCCAATCGAGGCCCATGCCAGTGGCCTCGGGGTACCCCAGAGCCAGAATGCGGCCCCCAAAGTGCTCCTCCAGGACATCAAACACTTTCCTGCTTCGACGGGGTCGCGCACCGTCTTGCATAAAACACACCTTGTCGAAATCAGGCTCACTTTGGATAATGGGGATGAAATCATCTTCCAAAACGTTCACGTACCATTCGGAAGTCACCGTGCCATCAAGAAATTTTGTGACTGGACATTGCGCACCACGCACTTACCCGTAGAGGGCGAAGAGACTTCTCGATTGCGAAATGCAGATTCTCGGTCACCCAAATGTGGAAATTTTGCTTATTGACGAACCCATCCAAATGAAAGCGGGCTTCGCCGCTAAAACCAAACCAAACCGCGCGTACTAATTCCCAGCATGCCCCGCGGCCAACCGTCCTAACGCAAACCGTTTAGAAGTTATAATGAGTTTATTTCATATAGCCAATAATTGTCACCCTGTGTTTTAACGTAAGTCAAGCAACGCATTGCAGCAGATTACTGTTCCAGACTTGAATGTGACCAGTCCCATTCCATCAGAAATGTTCACACCTACTTGCAGCTCACTATATAAGCTCCAGCATTTCTTGAATGGAAAAGATTTATGCAGTCCACAATTAATAGTAAAAGAAGTAGTGTAGCTTTGTGCTCATTCATTAACTCACCAACAATGACTAAAACACAGTTACATGGCTTTACAATACCCTGACAACAATAGACAGTAGCAAGGTGCCAAATACTCCAATCCCATCTCTTTCCCACCAGTTCTACAATGGCCACTGAAAATATCACAATACAAGTTAAACACATAGAAACCAGTTTTACATAAAAGCTCACTTAACCACTGCAGATGGGCAGTCATTCAATAAACTGAAAATAGCTACACTATATAAGCACGTGCCCAGTGAAGTTATACCGTCTATTTACATAAGAGAAATGGAGGAAATGCTGGAGAGGTATAGTTTCTCTGTAAACTGAAAATCGAGAAGACTTCGTGGTAGAGGAAGTCAACTTTTCCAGAAGAACGCCACAGCTATCGTACCGGGTGACTAAGAATCAATTTATCCTCAAGGAGTATCGAACAGTGTGCAGGTATTTACATGGATTCTGTGCACATGCGATAGTATTATTACTAACTCATATTTGATTTCCTTGTACCTTTAATGCAACGCCTGGACATGTCTGCAGACTGTGTCGTCAATTTTTCATAAGGGGGGGCCACTTGCTCGACCTTCAGTTTGCAGACCTGTGATGGACGGAAGTGCAATGCGGCGACCTTACTTCCCCCGCACTTCTGGCCCACAGATCCTCACTCCCCTCCAACCAGTTTCACCCACGGAACACGATCTGTCCCTTAATACAACTCTACTGCACTTAGATGTGGTACACACATTTGATATTTGTTTTTAATCCACTTCATTTAAAGATTAGGAAATGTTTTTAATAATCTCCGATTTTTTCGTCCCCAGTAATTTGGAAATTGTTGGTCCTAGGGAAACAATGTATAAGACCGTTTTTTAAGAAATTTAATGCAGTTTAATTTTATATTGGAAAATATTTTCGGTAAAAGCCGCGGTTTCCGAGTTATTCAAGAAAAACATAAAAAATGACCTTCAAACGCCTCCCACTCCAATGTTTACACCCCACTGGTCAGGACTTTTAGTGTGTTATTCATGACGCTCCCTCCTAGCAATGTGCAAAATTTTGCGACTACTCATTTTCCCCCCTAATAGATCTTTTTTGGGCTACGTTGACTTGGCTGTGGTTATTTTTGTTGATATCAAGGAAGTTTTTCTAATTAGTTATGTTTTTGTGTTACAGCCTAGCCAACTACCAGGCGTTCAGCAGGTATGTATTTATTCTAATCGTATGCGTCTCTCAGTCCACCTCCACCATCCCATCTTCTGCTGCCACTCTCTCTATCTTCCCGTTGCTCCCCCATCTCTCTGTCCATTTGCTGCTCAGCACCCTGTCCGTCTGCTCCTTCGCTTCTGTCCATCTCCTGCTCCACCCTCCAAATCCATTTCCTCCTGTCCCCCACATCTCCTCCTCAGCCTCTCTGTCTCCTCCTCCCCCCTCCATGTCAATCCCCTCCTCCCTCCCTCTGTCCACCTCGTTCTCCTCCTCCCTTCTGTCCATCCTCTGCTGTCCATCTCCTCTTTTTCCGCCCATTTCCTTCTCCCCATCTCTGCCCACCTACTCCTCCCCTCTATTTCTCTGTCCCCCTCTTCACCTATATCTATCTCTATTTCCTCCTTCTCTCTCCTATCTGTCCATCTCTCCTCACTCCATTCTCTCTCCGCGATATCACTCCCACCCCAAGAGGAGGTTGCTGCCTCTTAGCACCACAACATTTCTTTCCACTTAGTAAGTACCGTGAATATCAAGTTTGGATGAAATTGGTCCAGGAGTTTAGAAGGCTTTTTGTATCCTCCGCTTTGCTTGCTTTCGCGCATCTCACATACATTTTACATATATTTAACATATTTCGCACATATTTGTACCAAAATTTCACTTGTATCTTTACGAATTGTGCCTTGCATTTTCGTTTTAACGTAGCTCAGTGTTTATGGCGTCACATTTCCTGAACTTTGTGCCATACAGTGATATAATTTTTCAGATATATTCAGCGGCATATATAGATACTATCTTTGAAATTTTGTTGCGAATAGAATCAGTAGCAGAGAAGTAATAAATTTTAACGCCATCCCTGATGCAGTTGTTTTTCACACATCTCAGTGTTTATGACGTCATAACTCCTGAACTATGAGTTGTACAATGTTGTAGTTTATGAGGTACAGTCCGTGGTATATGTGAATACTGTCTGTAGAGCTCATCTAGAATACAGTTTGTAGTAAACAAGTAATAAATCGAAACGTCATGTCTGATGCCGCAGGTTTATCGCATGAACAGCGAAAATGTATTAAGTGATAGATTTTTTTTTCCTTTCACCATTTTTTCGGGTTCGTTAGCGACAAAAAGTTTCTTTAGGGTTTGAAATTATATGAAAAGTTTGTTGCAAGTAACTGAGTGCTCTCATTCCCAAATACTGTATGAACAGCATCTGAATTCGCGTGTCGTGGGCAGCACTCCGTTTTCACCTCCCATCCCTTTGCTAGGCAGGTCGTTCCCATCCCAACGGCGATTCTTTCCAGACCATAAATGATACGTGGTCCAAGTTTTGTTCAAATCTGTCCAGTGGTTTAGAACGAGATGTGGAATATACGCATATACGTACATGCGTACATCCACTTTCTTTAAATGTACAGGTTTTTAATTTTAGTACTGGAGTGTGAATAAAAGCATTGGAATATAGTACATTTTAGTGAATATTTTGTATCTACATTTCATAATCCATCGGTTACGCTGGACGATATTATTTCAGACTATTGAATAAAAAAGGTAGCATTCATATTTGTATGAAAAGATTGCTTACGGTAACGAGATACACATAAGAGTTAGGCATCAAAGTAATCTACCTCAAACGTACGAACCAGATTACAATTATTTTTGTATGCTTCCCCTCAAAATTAGTGCTTGGGGCGCTACACGCTTTCAAACTCATAGAGTCAGTTACATAAGAAATGGCAATTTTAGAATTTAATCCCTCTTGGGTAAAATTTCCGTGGACGACCAGGCAAGTGACTGATTACTTACGAGACCGTTACGTACAGGATGTGTCAATCCTGTTCTCGAAAATACCACAGCACAAACATCACTACAGTCACTAACCATGATCGCTTGTAGGCGTCACATCTGCTGCAACAAACGTCTATTTGGTCACGTGCGTGTTTGACACGTTCACGGTTGCGCGAAGACAAATTGCGAGACCACTAGTCCCCACCACAGGGGGCGTTGTGCCCCCTTCCTCTGGCTGCCCCTGTCCCTCGCCTTCTCTCTCCAGTGCTACCAGTGGCTGCCTGTAATTTGTCTTTGTTGTTCTACTTTTTGTAAATGAAAATTAAGTTGTTTGTTGCTATGGCTACTACTGTTTTAAATACACTGTGCAAAATAACTAAAGGATCTTTCTTTTTGGCTCAAAGGTGGCTGCAACCCTCCTCTGTCAAGGTGAAGAGCGCGGCACCCTGCGACGCTTCGAACAGCAAAGTGGCGACGCATGTGAAACAGAAGCCAGAGCTCAGGAGCTCATGTGACACGTTAGGTGGGCCAGTTGACGTCACGTTGGGACGAAATTTCGTCACAATTCTGACCGCCGGCACTATGGACCTGAAAAATAGTGGGAAGGTCGTCACCTCCCCACCGTCTTGTCCGCATCTCACTCACGCAGCGGCGCTGGACTTCAAAACAGTGATACCCAGAGCTGAAACCACACGGTTTTCTTACGGCGGGCTGAGAGAAACACTTGTGATGCACCGTCGGTCAGAATTGACACGAAAATGCCTCAGGAGATGGCATAAAGAATGTCAATAAAAAAAATGGTTCAAATGGCTCTGAGCACTATGGGACTTGACAGCTATGGTCATCAGTCCCCTAGAACTTAGAACTACTTAAACCTAACTAACCTAAGGACATCACACAACACGCAGTCATCACGAGGCAGAGAAAATCCCTGACCCCGCCGGGAATCGAACCCGGGAACCCGGAATGTCAATAAAACCACCCCTTCAGTTTAGGAGCTAGTTACCGCAGTCGAAAACGACGGTTTGAAGTGCGGTATGTAGCATAAAGACGTTCTTGGCAACCTCTGACATTGATCACAGCAGGGGACAGTTCAGCCCCTATATGCACTTCGTGGGACGGCAGCAACATCGCCGAACATAATGTGATCTCTGTGGAGTGTAATGCGACCATCACTTTTGCTATTATATACTGGGTGAAGCCAGTAACGACCGTTCAAAACATTTGATGAAATCTGAACGTCATCCGAAGCACGAAAGGATGCTTATGCTTTTTCATGATGGGTGAGTGACATTGACTCTCGCACGAATAAAGTGACAGAGGGTGCCGCTAACTTCCCGCACTTTGGCAGCACCCTCAGTGAAATCTGCACCCTTTTGTTGAGCACTTTAAAAAGTGCCTGAACAGAGATAAACCTACGTGGCTGTGTGCAGGGAAATCCTTGGACACCCCTCAAATTCTGCGTACCCGCAAGCAGGCCTGAGAGCAGCAGTGCAGTGCCACTCAGCTGAAGGGTCGCCCAAGAATCGTTTGAGGCTTCTCCCTGTACAGCTACATTTTTGAAAAGCTCAGCAGAGATGTGTGAGTGGCACTGAGATTGTTGCCAAACTGGGTGGTCTTAGACAGATCCTAAACCTTTTTGTCCGTGCATTTCTCAATGTCGCACCTACCCACGATCAAGCCACAAGAGGGTGCAAAGCAGAAGGACTAAAACAGCATAAAGACCCTTTGCTGCTTCGGATCGTGTTCAAATTTCGTCGAATCGTTTTGAATGGTCCCTTGCAGTTCCACCTGCTATACCAGAGCAAAACTGCAGTCGAACTACACTGCAAAGGGGCCAAATCACGTTTAATAATATTGCAGCCCCACGATACCCTTAGAGAAGGGTTGAATCGTCCTAGAGCGCGTGCAGTGTCACAGGTTGTCAAGGACGTCGTTCTCTTGCACATCGCACGGTCAACTGTCATTTAGACTGCGAAATATGTATAAATGAACGCCTGAAGGGAACAGGTGGTTTCATTGACGGCCTTTACGCTACCACCAGAGGCCATGTCGTGTCTGTTCTGGGAGAGGGGGAGGGGGCGTATGTCTGATGTGGTTTCCTCGGCTACCCGTGAGAAAACCTCTGGGTGTCGTGATTCTCACATATCACAGAGGCATCAGGAGAAAGGGTGAGATGTGGGCAAGGTAGGTGTGACGACTTTGCATCGTGTAACATGCTCACAGTGGTGTTGGGCAGAACTGTTGTGAAATTTGGTGCCAACGTGACATCATTAATCCACGATACAACTGAATATCTGACCTCCGCCCTTTTTTCGCATCTGCCGACTCCTCGCTGTTTGAATCGAGTCTGCGACAGAGTGTGACGCTGAAGGGCGGCACGCTTTTCCACAGTTACAGAGAAAGACTGTAGTCACGTTTGAGCCGAATTTCTAACTTCTACGTCTACATCTACATTTATACCCCGCAAGCCACCCAATGGTGTGTGGCGGAGGGCACTTTACGTGCCACTCTCATTTCCTTCCTTTCCTGTTCCAGTCGCGTATGGTTCGCGGGAAGAACGACTGCCGGAAAGCTTCCGTGCGCGCTCGAATCTCTCTAATTTTACATTCGTGATCTCCTCGGGAGGTATAAGTAGGGGGAAGCAATATATTCGATACCTCATCCAGAAACGCCCCCCCTCGAAACCTGGCGAGCAAGCTACACCGCGATGCAGAGCGCCTCTCTTGCAGAGCGTGACACTTGAGTTTGTTAAACATCTCCGTAACGCTATCACACTTACCAAATAACCCTGTGACGAAACACGCCGCTCTTCTTTGGATCTTCTCTATCTCCTCTGTCAATCCGACCTGGTACGGATCCAACACTGATGAGCAATACTCAGGTATAGGTCGAACGAGTGTTTTGTAAGCCACCTCCTTTGTTGTTGCACTGCATTTTCGAAGATCTCTCTCAGTGAATCTCAACCTGGCACCCGCCTTACCAACAATTAATTTTATATGATCATTCCACTTCAAATCGTTCCGCACGTATACTCCCAGATATTTTACAGAAGTAACTGCTACCAGTGTTTGTCCCGCTATCATATAATCAAACAATAAAGGATCCTTCTTTCTATGTATTTGCAATACATTACATTTGTCTATGTTAAGGGTCAGTTACCACTCCCTGCACCAAGTGCCTATCCGCTGCAGATCTTCCTGCATTTCGGTGCAATTTTATAATGCTGCAACTTCTCTGTATACTACAGCATCATCCGCGAAAAGCCGCATGGAACTTCTGACACTATCTACTAGGTCATTTATATATATTGTGGAAAGCAATGGTCCCATAACACTCCCCTGTGGCACGCCAGAGGTTACTTTAACGTCTGTAGACGTCTCTCCATTGGGAACAACATGCTGTGTTCTGTTTGCTAGAAACAGCCACACAGCTGGTCTGATACTCCATAGGCTCTTACTTTATTTATCAGGCGACAGTGCGGAACTGTATCGAACGTCTTCCGTCGCGTTGGGGAACTGATGGGGTTTCGAGTAAGTGCTCCTTAAATTCTTTTGCGTATTGCATTTACAATTGGTGCCGTCGTTATTTTAAGTGTTGGATCCCATATAAGGTGCAATACTTATCATAACATGAGGGTTGCAGTGAATGTAATGCAAAGCATGTAGAATCCGTTTTTAGTAGTTAGAAAGTGCCTATGACACTCATCTTCCCTGAACAAATAAAAATGCAATAAATAGGCGAATCATGCACAAAAATAGCTGAGGAATGTGTTCTATGGATGATCCTCGCTAGAAGAAAGGACACATTAGTGAAATATGTGCTAGAACTTGGAGGAATAGTTTATTTCATGTTGGAAGTAGCAGTATAGGAAAAAAAACTAGTAAGGATACACGAAAATTATATGCAAATTAGATTACAGTACAGTAGTTACGTGTAGATGAAAAGGTTAGCACAATGTGGGAAAGAATGTAATCTAGCAGTCCGAAGTCTGATGGCATAAAGAAAACACAACTGCAACACATAGTGAATGAGATGAACATAGTAAGAGGCGCAGCAGACTAGATACAGTGAGAGGAGTTCCAGCCTGGATATAGTGAGAGACAGAGAGAGAGTGGCATGGGTATAGTAGAGGAGCAGCATCCTGGTTATAGTGAGAGGAGCAGCAGCTTTGCTACAGTGAGAGCAGTAGCAACCTTGCTATAGTGAGAGGAGCAGTGGACTGGATACAGTAAGAGGAGCAGTGATCTGGATATAGTGAGAGCAGCAGCGGTTAGATTATAGTGAGAAGAGCAGAGAATAGGATATAGTGAGAGGAGTAGGAGTGGTAGGAGCAGTGCTATGGATATAGTGAGATGAGCACTGGCTGGGTACAGTGAGAAGACAAGAGAACTTGACATAGCGGCAGCCTGGATATATGTAGTGAGAGGAGCAGCGGCTTGGATATAGCGAGAGGAGCAGTGTCCTGGATAGAGTGATAGGATCAGTGGCCTGGATAGAATGAGGGGAGCAGCAACACAGATTTTGTGAGATGAGTAGCAGTCTGGAGCAGACCGAGCTCTAAACAGTCAGACTGAACGACTGATCGATTATTGATTGATTGAGTGACCAACTGATAATATCCTTCGTGGCTATGAATCAGGTGCTGCTAGATGGAACATTGCCAGTGAGTTATTACTATTATGGCGCAGCCCCTTGACAGTGAAAAGAATGTTGAAATAGAGGCAAATACGATACCAATACATATTTGCACTGACATCAAGCAAACTACCAACCTATGCAGATGCGAGGGCCATCTCCAAATGGCAGGTAGACGTAGGGGTGCCTCTTGGCCTTCTCCTTCTCCGAAAACCTCTCGGGGTCGAAGCGCTCAGGATCTGGGAACACCTCTGGGTCGTAGTGGAGCCCCAGTAGACTGATGATGATTCCCGTTCCTTTCTCGATGACGACGTCGCTGTCTGGTATCTTGTAATCTTCCATGCAGTCACGGTTCAGAATGGGCAGTGGTGGGTACTTCCTCAGCGTCTCTGTTAGGAAGCAGAATGGGAGAAATATAGAATGAAAATTTAACAAGAAGATGTTGGACAACTTTGTAGGTGTAATAGCTTAGCATAAACACTTGCTTCTGTGGGTTAATATCTAATTGGCAACACACAACACGTGTTTAATATTTGTTCACGCAATGGGGCTGGTTGTGGCAAAATGTGCAGCCTACGGAAACCTAGGAAACAGATCCTGTTCTGCGTATACTCGATGCATCATACTCCATTCTTCCTGTAAGTGTACCTGACACAGTGAGTCGTCACATTGACTGAGAAAGGTTAATCATGGGCTGTAGCTGAGCAGAAGAGTCCGTACCACAATCGTTGCATTTGATAGAGCCCAAATTTAATTCGAGAACCGAAATGTGTTGGGTACTTTTACTTAATCAAATAAATTTTGGTAATTAAATTAACAGAAAAGGGTATTCATGAGCAGTTTTCACGCAATACGAAAGATATTAATCAAGAAAATGTAACGGAATTGAGCCGTGTCACGGCTCGGCATTTTGATTTACCCGCGAGATTATTTCACTTGTTTTCACCGCAGTGATAGGGGGCGTGATCGCTGAGCGCTGGTGCGCGAACCAAGAGTTTTTGGGAGGACCGCTCGGTCGGTATATGGCGACAGGGCGGAAGCGGCGCTGAGTCAACTGGTGGCTGCCCAGTAAGGACTGCGGAGAGAATGGCTGTCTGCGAGCATGTGGGGAAGACGGAATGCTCGCTTGCTTAGCGTCGTTCTCCATGACCAGCTGTTGTTTGTTGGGCCTAGCACTCGAGACTGACTGAATTGATGTTGGTGAAAATTTGCTAGATAACACAACCGTCGTGAAATTGAAAACTTGACAGTGTTTACTCATGTCACCAGTCGTTAATGTTATTTCTGTCTTGTAGCTTACTTAACTGATATAAAATAATTTAGAAATTTGTGTATTTGTCACGAAAGGTGAACTGATGTCACATGACATTGACATTTGTGTAGGGTTTAAGTAAAAAAAAAAACTGATTATCATGGCCACATTTTTTTTTAGCAGGGAGTAGGGAATTTGTTGCACTCTTGCCAAATTGGATCACAAGTTCAATATTTTTCTGGTGTAATTGTTAATATTTGTACATGTTGCACTATTGTACGATATAATATACCTTTTACTAACAGTACCTTTATGTAATGTTTCAGATTGGGGCTGCATGTTCTTCTAGAGAATGTTTAAAAAAAATTTTTATTGCTATAATTTCCTTTTAAACTGTTAATTGTATAAACTTGGATGTATAACCAATTATTGTTAAATAATAAATTTGTGACAACAAGGCTTGGACGAAATACATGTGCCTACACCTTCCCCATCCTGGCTCTGCTACCGTCTGTACATAACAGGAATAATGCCCTTCTGTTGTTGAGAAAGGATCAATATGGTTGACATAACCAAAAGACTGGGGTTGGGGGGAAGGGGGAGGGAGGAGGGGGAAGGTGAGATAGAGGGAGGGAGATAGAGGGAGATAGAGAGATAGGGAAATATAGAGAGAGGGAGATAGAGAGAGAGACAGAGAGAGGGGAGGGAGGGGGGAGGGGACTGGCAACAGCGAGAAGCGACACTGGACCGTAACGGCGCGTCAGCTGGCCTCTGGCCTCCAGCTTGAAGCCGTTAGTGGGCAACGCCTCGACTTGTCGCTGCAGACTGAGTCTGGCTCTTCTTGACACGAGCGCGTAAATTGTGAGAGAAATTTGCACCTTGGGAACTGTAGAAGTCATAAGCTGTGTCAGAGCAGTGTGTGAGGTCTCCCTACCTTCCAAGAAACTGGCGCCTTACCTGCCATGAGAGGTCTACTGTGCTGGGCACTGACTACACGACGTGGACGTCACGTGTCTGTTTGAATCCCACAGCAGGTCACACACACCCTGTGTCGAGGCTATCCCGGGTGCCTATTCATGTTGGCCCTGAGCTGAGGCCATGTTGCACTCCAGCTGCCCATCACCCACGGCTCCACTACAGCCCCTCGCGGTCGCTGTAATCACCACTTTGGCGACTGTCCGCACTGCTCATCGCCACTTACCATCATCCACTACATTTACATCTACATGACTACTCTGCAGTTCACAACTGAATGTCTGGCAGAGGGTTCATCGAACCACTTTCACACCGTCTCTCTGCCGTTTCACTCTCCAACAGCAAGGGGGAAAAGCGAACACTTAAATCTTTCCTTGCGAACTCTGTTTCTCTTACTTTATTACAATATTCATTTCTCCCTATGCAGATAGGTGCCAACAAAATATTTCCGCATTCGGAGAAGAACGTTGGAAATTTAAATTTTCGTGAAAAGATCTCTCTCAAATGAAAAATGTCTTTTTTTGAACAATAGCCAACACCACTCGAATATTATATCCGTGACACTCTCTGTCCTGTTTCGTGATAATACAAAACAAACTACCCTTCTTTGAAGTTTCCGGATGTCCTTCGTCAACCCAATCTGTTCAGGATCCCATACAACAACAACAGGACTCTAGCAGAGGAAGGACAAGCGTAATGTAGGCAGTCTCTTTAGTAGACCTGTTACATTTTTTAGATTTCTGTCAATAAAATATAGTCTTTGGTTTGCTTTCCCCTCAACAGTATCTATATTATCGTTCTAATTTAAGTTGCTAGCAATTTAAGCTCCTAGGTATTTAGTTGAATTGACAGCGTTTTCATTTGAGCGATATATCATGTAGCCGAAATTTAACGCATTACTTTTAGTACAGTTGTGGATGAACTCACGCTTTTCATTGTTTAGGGTCAATCGCCGCTTTTCACACCGTACAGATTCCTCACCTAAATCGTTATCCAATTGGTTTTTATCCATTGATGGCATAACTAGATGGTAAATGACAGCATCGTCTGCAAGCAGTCTAAGATTGCTCAGAGTGCCTCATAATCGTTTATACTGGGTGAGTCAGGAGGAAAGGTACATACTCTGAGATGAGATAGTATTAGTGATTCTGAACAAAAACTTCATGTGGACATATGCTCGAAACCCACACACTATAACGAAAACGTGTCTCAGTATACAATTAAACTAAATTAAATTTTCTACAAAAAAGGTCCTAATTATTTTTTGTCTAGGACTAACAGTTTGCTCGGAGAGGTCGCGAGAATACTGAAAACCTCGCGCTACGCGCGTGCGCTGTAGCTTAGGTGCTTTTTGTAGGCCAGTTTGAGGTAGTTTCCGGCTTGACAGACTACAAGCGTCCTGTATCAACATGTTCGTCTCAACTTCCTCTGTGTGTCACTGTGGTACGTTGTAAACAATGATAATGAATGATACAGAAAATAGATAGAAATGTACATTAAAAGTGTTCTATCTCGAAAACCATTCGGAATAGGGTTTTCTATCAGTTACCACGAACTGTTTATCTTTCCAACAGGAAATCTCGAATCCACTCGCACAGCTGAGATGATACTCAAAAGGCGTGCAACTTGATTATAAGTGGCTTGTGAGGGACGGTTTCAAAATCCGTCTGGGAGTCTACATATATGGAATCAATTTGATATCCTTTGTCGGTAGCACTTATTACTTCCACATTGCCTAAAATTCCCTCTCCAGCCAGAACAACAATTAATATATATCTCCCCCTTCCAACATCGTCCTACCAGTTTTCTTTCTGCCATCGATCACCAAGCACAAAATCAATCATTACACCAAGAATTACAACTGTCCAAGCAATAGCAGAAATGCTGTTGCGTTGTCAGACGGCCTCCCCTCGTAGTAGAGAATGGAGACTTCACTCCGCTACGCAGCCATTCTGACTTTGGTTTTCCGTGGTCTCCTTAAATCACTTCAGGCAAATGCAGGGACAGTTCCTACTGTTATTCCACGGCCGACAACTTGTCCCATACTTGTCGAACTGGACCTGAAAGTGTGTAATGCCTAGATGTATGACTTACACTGACGAGCCAAGAAATTATAACCTCCTGCTTAATAGCTTCTTTGTAATGAAGTGTATAACCGATACTGTGTATCATCGATTCTACAGTTCGTTGGTAGCTTTGTGGAGAAATTTCGCACGAGGTGTTGCAACGGAACATATTAAAGGCTTTACTTTACCGAAGTATGCGATACCCTCCAAATTCAACCAGTTTAACGAGTATTTATGATTATAGAAAAGTTATTGTGTATGTTAACAATGATTGCATAACATGTATCCATAAACAGTCAACCCATTAAATTATACTGAATAACTGACCCACACAAAAGTTTATATCACTTGATCACTGATACAGCAAATGTCATCATGTAAAAACACTAAGTTCATCTTAAATAATTAATATGAAGTACGAAAAATAGTGGTCAACTTTGGTATTTTAGATCTCCTTAAATAAAAATCACCCAGTGAAACCTATTTGTTCACTAGGAGCGGTTTCACTCAGTATTCATGTAATCAATCCTATTTTAGACGAAAACCAATGTAATTCTTAATAATTCATGTTATTTACTTATTTATGCAAATTAGAGAAGTCAATTGACAAACTTCTAAAAAACGGCCTTTTTGTAACAAAGAATTATTCTGTCAAGTCAACATATCTGTCTGTCATTTTAATAACATGTTAAATTATGTCACTCGATGCAAATTAATAACTTTTCTGCACAAATTATGATAACAGATGTACATGTGACTTATAAACTATATCTATTTTTAGTAGTGCTTTGACAATGTTATAAATACAAGCAGCAAGAAGGGTCGAGAGGCAGTCGGAATGTCACTTTGGTAAAGTGTGTGTGTGTTATTGTTTGAGGTGGATAAACAATGCAAAGAACATGTAAAGGAAGTACTACTTTGTGTTGTGTCATGGTCTTTGGTGGACAGTGGAATTAAGATGGCCACCAGAGTAATAAATATTTGAAGTTTACGTATTTGTTGGTTTCGCTCGTTCTTTATCATCAAAAGCACATAAAAAACATGGGACCTCATGTTTTCAACCCTAGACAACCAGATTTAGAGCCAGCATCAGCATCGAGACACAGCAGCGATCCAGCAAGTAGCAGCGATTACCACAACACAATGCATTTTAATGGCGCCAAGCTCCGTAAATGGGAGTGAAATAGTGCGATTATAGCAATTAGCAATATCTACGACCAGGCGACCATTACAGTGTCTACCCACAAGAGATGTAATTTCCGTAAATAACCGGATTCTGATTAGTGTACGCGGTGATTGCGCTCGATAGCGACCAAAATGGGAATCATCGGATTCACGTCAGGCGATTTTGGTGGCCGAGACACGAACGTGATTTCACTGCCATGCGCCTCGAATGAATGTAGCACGATTATGGCTTCAAGACACGGACAATTATACTTCTGCAAGATGATATTGCCGTCAGAGCAGACGTGAAGGGATGCAAGCGGTCTACAGCTGGCCTGGTGTCTTAGATTACTACCACAGGTCCCATGTGAACACACAGGGGTGGTCTGGTGTGGAGCACGTTGTTCAGTCTGCACTGAATGGTGTGCAGACAACAAACACCACGTTCTGTGAAGAGTCGTGGACGTCCAACCACTTAGCGCCCAGTGATAGTTTCACTGTCCTTCTACCACTTTCTGTAGATGCTCACGACAGTAGCACGTGAACGTTCGACTAGCTTCGCCGTTTTCGAGATAATCGTTTACAGGCTCTGCGTATTCATAATATATCCTTTGGCAAAGTCGCTTGCAGTGGACAGTGGTCATGTTGTTTTGGCTTATTAGTGTATGTTCACTTTGTTTGTTCTTAAGCAGTAACACCGTGACGCGTCCAACATCCTCGTATGAGCGATTCGCCGATGAATAAATCTACTGCTGCCACCACCACTAGCCCCGTTCTGCAATTGAGCTCGGTACAACATCGCCTGGGAATTAGAGAGCAGAAGACATTATCGCGTTGAAGACACTGGGCCTGGACTCACCTGCGAGCACCTGGTCGAGATAGGGCATCTGGGCCATGGCGTCGTACGAGGCGTCGCCGCCGTGGCGCTCCAGCACGGCGTCGATCTCGCTCTGGAGCCGCTGCTGGACGTCGGGGTTGAGGGCGAGCTCCAGCAGCGCGCAGCTCATCGTCGTCGTCGACGTCTCGAAGCCCGCGATGAAGAAGGCGAACGACTCCGCCGCCAGGTCGTCCATCGTCAGCTCTGTGGAGCAGAGTCTCTGGCAGTCCGAGCGCGAGATGTGGGAAGTGATTACGTTACAGTAGTGACGACCTGCGGGGTTTCTTTAATTGCAGCAACTCGAACGTTCTTCCGTTGCAACCCACGCAGCGATTGGCACACAGGCACACTCTTAGAAACGTGAAATGATTGACAGAGAAGGAGGCAAGGCGAGACGTCGGCTGCCAGCCGGTCGGCACGCGGCCTAGTGCTGCTGGTCTGCTCCTCGCAGCCGCCGAGCCTCAAACCGCGCTGCGCAACTTACAGCAGTATCAAACACTGGTATCGTGACGCTCTAACATCTGAGTGCTGGAAAAGGTCTTGGCATCAGGTAATCAGAGATCCCGTAATTCTTGGCAAAATCCGTGAACTTACTAATAAACTCACAGTCCTCTATGACAGACACGTTCTTATACTTACAATCCATGTAAGTAAGAAAACCTATGCTCTGGCTCATACCTACCTTGTAAGTAGGCTGTTTAGGTTTTTATGTTGGCAACGCCACTTAGCGCTCTGTATGATAATCACTGGCTGTGCTGTGTGCAGTCTGTGGCTGGTTGGCATTGTTGAAATATTCACTATTGTAGTGTTGGGCAGCTGGATGGGTACTGCGTAGCGTTGCCCAGTCGGAGGTGAGCCGCCAGCAGTGGTGGATGTGGTGAGAGAGATAGCAGAGTTTTGAGAGCGGACGATCTGGATGTGTGTCCGTCAGAAAAAGGAAGTTTCTAAGACTGCATGTCACGAACTCTCTCTCTCTCTCTCTCTCTCTCTCTCTCTCTCTCTCTCTATATATATATATATATATATATATATATATATATATATATATATATATATAAAATTACTTCTGAACACTATTAAGGTAAATACATTGTTTGTTCTCTATCAAAATCTTTCAATTGCTAACTATGCCTATCAGTAGTTAGTGCGTTGAGTAGTTAGAATCTTTCATTTAGCTGGCAGTATTGGCGCTCGTTGTATTGCAGTAGTTCGGGTAACGAAGATTTTTGTGTGGTAAGTGTTTCATGGAAGATACAGCTTATTGTTAGTCAGGGCCATTCTTTTGTAGGGATTATTGAAAGTCAGATTACGTTGCGCTAAAAAAAAATATTGTGTGTCAGTTTAGTGATGACCAGAATAAGTAAAGAGAGAAATGTTTGGGTGTATTCAGTTTTGCTCAGCTGTTTGAAAATCAAATAACGTAAGAGGTTTACCATCACAGTAATTTATAATTTTCCAAAGGGGGTGTTTCAACCTAATACCTGGTGAGACGCCCTGCTAAACCCGCAGGACACGACACGTTCTTTACATTGTGGAAAGGGGCCAAAATAATCGGCTCTCAGTTACACTCGAACATACAACTTTATTTATTTGACCTAAGATTACAAAGATAGTACAAGGTGCGAATATCGATACACACCGCCGCTGCGACTCGCGGAGAGAGAGGATAACAGCATTATCGCGATAACCGCGGGAGACTAACACAGAATAGCAGCCAAGGTTTAATCCAACGCATAACATGAACCATCCACGGCTCACCTGGTATGTTCACCTTTGGCACGGATAACAGAGCCGATGTATCGTGGCATGGAAGCAGCGAGGCCTTGATAGGTCGCTGGAGGGATGTGGCACCACATTTGCACGTACATGTCACCTAATTCCCGTAAATTGCCGAGAGGGGTGGGCGATGAGCTCTGACGACACGTTCAGTCACCTCCCAGATGTGTTCGATCCGTTTCAGATTTGGCGAATTAGGTGGCCAGCGCATCAACTGGAACTCGCCACACTGTTCCTCGAACTACTTCATCTGACTCCTGGCATTGTGACATGGAGTTTCTTGGACATTATCGTAATGTATGGTTGTTTGTGATCTGCAACCAGTTTGCGATACTCTTCGGCCGTCATGGTGCCTTGCAGGAACTCCACTGGAGCCGTGGGCGATCACGTGAATGTTCCTCACAGCATAATGGAGCCGTTGCCAGCTTGTTTACGTCCCTCACTACAGGCGTCAAGGGGCGGAATGATGAAGAAGGCATCGGGATTCATCAGACCATGCAACGCTCTGCCACTGCGCCAACGTCCAGTTCCGATGATCACGTGCCCACGTAAGTCACAGTTATTGATGTTGTGGTGATAACTCAGATTCATCGCGCGCCTCCCCCATGCTACACACGGACAGCACGCACACTGATGCTGCATGCACTGTGTGTGTGTCCAAACAGCAGCCATTCCTCTCCAGGTGAGGCTGCTAACGCCTGGACAGGTCGGTGGTCATTATGTTCTGGCTAATCAGAGTACAGTCGTGACACTCTAACGACTGAATGCTGAAAAAACCCGTGCTATCATATAATCAGAGATCCCACAGTTCTTGGCAAAATCCGTGTAGTTACTAATAAACCCACTGCCCTCTACGACAAACACGTTCTTATACGCAGAGTCCGTGTAAGAAAACCTCTGCTCTTTGGGAGTTGGCGCTGCTCTCTGCTGGAGACAGCGGTTGAGTTTTTCGTCTTAAATCTGACGTGCAAGTAAAACATGTCGTTGTTTCCAATAACATATATTTGCAGCTTTTTAATAGCTATAATTCGACATGTAAATAAGTATACGAGTGTTTTAATCTCAAATGTTGCTGCTACATGCCTAGTACATACAAATTCGTTAGTTTGATATCTACATCTACATTTATACTCCGCAAGCCACCCAACGGTGTGTGGCGGAGGGCACTTTACGTGCCACTGTCATTACCTCCCTTTCCTGTTCCAGTCGCGTATGGTTCGCGGGAAGAACGACTGTCTGAAAGCCTCTGTGCGCGCTCTAATCTCTCTAATTTTACATTCGTGATCTCCTCGGGAGGTATAAGTAGGGGGAAGCAATATATTCGATACCTCATCCAGAAACGCACCCTCTCGAAACCTGGCGAGCAAGCTACACCGCGATGCAGAGCGCCTCTCTTGCAGAGTCTGCCACTTGAGTTTGTTAAACATCTCCGTAACGCTATCACGGTTACCAAATAACCCTGTGACGAAACGCGCCGTCCTCCGTCAACCCGATCTGGTGCGGATCCCACACTGATGAGCAATACTCAAGTATAGGTCGAACGAGTGTTTTGTAAGCCACCTCCTTTGTTGATGGACTACATTTCCTGAGGACTCTCCCAATGAATCTCAACCTGGTACCCACCTTACCAACAATTAATTTTATATGATCATTCCACTTCAAATCGTTCCGCACGCATACTCCCAGATATTTTACAGAAGTAACTGCTACCAGTGTTTGTTCCGCTATCATATAAGCATACAATAAAGGATCCTTCTTTCTATGTATTCTCAATACATTACATTTGTCTATGTTAAGGGTCAGTTTCCACTCCCTGCACCAAGTGCCTATCCGCTGCAGATCTTCCTGCATTTCGCTACAATTTTCTAATGCTGCAACTTCTCTGTATACTAGAGCATCATCCGCGAAAAGCCGCATGGAACTTCCGACACTATCTACTAGGTCATTTATATATATTGTGAAAAGCAATGGTCCCATAACACTCCCCTGTGGCACGCCAGAGGTTACTTTAACGTCTGTAGACGTCTCTCCGTTGATAACAACATGCTGTGTTCTGTTTGCTAAAAACTCTTCAATCCAGCCACACAGCTGGTCTGATATTCCGTAGGCTCTTACTTTGTTTATCAGGCGACAGTGCGGAACTGTATCGAACGCCTTCCGGAAGTCAAGAAAAATAGCATCTACCTGGGAGCCTGTATCTAATATTTTCTGCGTCTCATGAACAAACAGAGCGAGTTGGGTCTCACACGATCGCTGTTTCCGGAATCCATGTTGATTCCTACATAGTAGGTTCTGAGTTTCCAAAAACGACATGATACTCGAGCAAAAAACATGTTCTAAAATTCTACAACAGATCGACGTCAGAGATATAGGTCTATAGTTTTGCGCATCTGCTCGACGACCCTTCTTGAAGACTGGGACTACCTGTGCTCTTTTCCAATCATTTGGAACCTTCCGTTCCTCTAGAGACTTGCGGTACACGGCTGTTAGAAGGGGGGCAAGTTCTTTCGCGTACTCTGTGTAGAATCGAATTGGAATCCCGTCAGGTCCAGTGGACTTTCCTCTGTTGAGTGATTCCAGTTGCTTTTCTATTCCTTGGACACTTATTTCGATGTCAGCCATTTTTTCGTTTGTGCGAGGATTTAGAGAAGGAACTGCAGTGCGGTCTTCCTCTGTGAAACAGCTTTGGAAAAGGTGTTTCGTATTTCAGCTTTACGCTTGTCATCCTCTGTTTCAATGCCATCATCATCCCGGAGTGTCTGGACATGCTGTTTCGAGCCACTTACTGATTTAACGTAAGACCAGAACTTCCTAGGATTTTCTGTCAAGTCGGTACCTAGTATTTTACTTTCGAATTCACTAAACGCTTCACGCATAGCCCTCCTTACGCTAACTTTGACATCGTTTAGCTTCTGTTTGTCTGAGAGGTTTTGGCTGCGTTTAAATTTGGAGTGAAGCTCTCTTTGCTTTCGCAGTAATTTCCTAACTTTGTTCTTGTACCACGGTGGGTTTTTCCCGTCCCTCACAGTTTTACTCGGCACGTACCTGTCTAAAACGCATTTTACGATTGCCTTGAACTTTTTCCATAAACACTCAACATTGTCAGTGTCGGAACAGAAATTTTCGTTTTGATCTGTTAGGTAGCCTGAAATCTGCCTTCTATTACTCTTGCTAAACAGATAAACCTTCCTCCCTTTTTTATATTCCTATTAACTTCCATATTCAGGGATGCTGCAACGGCCTTATGATCACTGATTCCCTGTTCTGCGCTTACAGAGTCAAAAAGTTCGGGTCTGTTTGTTATCAGTAGGTCCAAGATGTTATCTCCACGAGTCGGTTCTCTGTTTAATTGCTCGAGGTAACTTTCGGATAGTGCACTCAGTATAATGTTACTCGTTGCTCTGTCCCTACCACCCGTCCTAAACATCTGAGTGTCCCAGTCTATATCTGGTAAATTGAAATCTCCACCTAAGACTATAACATGCTGAGAAAATTTATGTGAAATATATTCCAAATTTTCTCTCAGCTGTTCTGCCACTAATGCTGCTGAGTCGGGGGGTCGGTAAAAGGAGCCAATTATTAACCTAGCTCGGTTGTTGAGTGTAACCTCCACCCATAATAATTCACAGGAACTATCCACTTCTACTTCACTACAAGATAAACTACTACTAACAGCAACGAACACTCCACCACCGGTTGTATGCAATCTATCCTTTCTAAACACCGTCTGTACGTTTGTAAAAATTTCGGCAGAATTTATCTCTGGCTTCAGCCAGCTTTTTGTACCTATAACGATTTCAGCTTCGGTGCTTTCTATCAGCGCTTGAAGTTCCGGTACTTTACCAACGCAGCTTCGACAGTTTACAATTACAATACCGATTGCTGCTTGGTCCCCGCATGTCCTGACTTTGCCCCGCACCCGTTGAGGCTGTTGCCCTTTCTGTACTTGCCCGAGGCCATCTAACCTAAAAAACCGCCCAGCCCACGCCACACAACCCCTGCTACCCGTGTAGCCACTTGTTGCGTGTAGTGGACTCCTGACCTATCCAGCGGAACCCGAAACCCCACCACCCTATGGCGCAAGTCGAGGAATCTGCAGCCCACACAGTCGCAGAACCGTCTCAGCCTCTGATTCAGACCCTCCACTCGGCTCTGTACCAAAGGTCCACAGTCAGTCCTGTCGACGATGCTGCAGATGGTGAGCTCTGCTTTCATCCCGCTAGCGAGACTGGCAGTCTTCACCAAATCAGATAGCCGCTGGAAGCCAGAGAGGATTTCCTCCGATCCATAGCGACACACATCATTGGTGCCGACATGAGCGACCACCTGCAGATGGGTGCACCCTGTACCCTTCATGGCATCCGGAAGGACCCTTTCCACATCTTGAATGACTCCGCCCGGTATGCACACGGAGTGCGCTTTGGTTTTCTTCCCCTCCCTTGCTGCCATATCCCTAAGGGGCCCCATTACGCGCCTGACGTTGGAGCTCCCAACTACCAGTAAGCCCACCCTCTGCGACCGCCCGGATCTTGCAGACTGAGGGGCAACCTCTGGAACGGGACAAGCAGCCATGTCAGGCCGAAGATCAGTATCAGCCTGAGACAGAGCCTGAAACCGGTTCGTCAGACAAACTGGAGAGGCCTTCCGCTCAGCCCTCCGGAATGTCTTTTGCCCCCTGCCACACCTTGAGACGACCTCCCACACTACCACAGGTGAGGGATCAGCCTCAATGCGGGCAGTATCCCGGGCAACCACAGTCGTAGTCCGATCGGGGGATGCGTGGAACGAGCTGGCTGTCCCCGACAAACCCCCATCCGGACCCCCACAGTGATGACCATTGGCAACAGCCTCAAGCTGTGTGACCGAAGCCAACACTGCCTGAAGCTGGGAGCGAAGGGATGCCAACTCAGCCTGCATCCGAACACAGCAGTTGCAGTCCCTATCCATGCTAAAAACTGTTGTGCAAAGAACGTCTGAACTAATCTACAGAGAGCACGAACAAATCGACACAAAATTTAAACGGTTATTAAAATACAAGATTGCCTAGTAAATGCAGTAATGCTGCCACTTGTGCACTGCTGACACACTGCTCGGCGGTGGAAGGAGACTACGCGATTTTACACTATTCAGGTACTAAAACGCGATGCTACAACTCTCAAATACTATAATACGCCCGAAATTTATGAATTAAACAAATGGCCGTGCGGTTAAAGGCGCTGCAGTCTGGAACCGCAAGACCGCTACGGTCGCAGGTTCGAATCCTGCCTCGGGCATGGATGTTTGTGATGTCCTTAGGTTAGTTAGGTTTAACTAGTTCTAAGTTCTAGGGGACTAATGACCTCAGCAGTTGAGTCCCATAGTGCTCAGAGCCAATTAAACAAAGCAAGTACCAAAAACATGCAAAGAAATTAAGAATTAAACTATGTAACAAATGAGTGAGCTAGGAGTATACGACTTGCTGCTGCAGCTGCTTATCCAACGGCGGCAGGGAGCACACTGTGTGTTGGATGGTTATTTTACCATCAGTAAATAGGTACCACCCACCCCCACACAAATTTTTTCATGAATTTTGAAGCTTGGTTCCTGAAGCAATTTATTTTTGGCTTCTGATTCACTGCAAATGTGTCCATTGATACGAGGACGAATGTGTCTCCCTAGATTTTCAGTTACCTGTGTAGTGTATTTATTGGCCGTAGACTACTTTAGTGCTTCATGCAGTCATGTTTGTCGTCATTTCAGCTCGAGTCATGCTGTTACTGCAGTGGTGTCAAAGGAGCATTCTAGCATTGGTAACTGGAGCTTCTATGCTGCGTTTCACGTTAGATTATCGAATAAGTTGTGTGCATGTGGCGCCTCTCTGTCCGGAGCTGTCACTTACTGTATGTATGGCTGGCTGACTGCCAGCTGCCGGACTCTGTACGTCCCACACGAAACGGCGACCCCGGCTTCTGACAGCTCTGCCCGACCTTCTGAGAGCGGTAGTGCTGTGTGGTGGGCGAGATCTTGACCGCGGAGGAGGAGCTCTGTCTGCAAAGGTATTTGTTCCGGTAGAGATGCAATGGTTGCTACTACGCAGAATACAGTTTGGACTTTAAGTGAGGGGAATAAGTCGGCTTCGCGGGATGAGGTGGGTCTGGATGGCCTTTTACTTCCTGCTGTTTGTTTAAATAAAGACACTAGTGCACTGATCCAACTTAGAGTTAGGAGAAGCGGTATGCAGTGACCTCTGATTGAATAATAGCTTCAGGAAAACATGTCACGCAGGTCATGAGACCGGCCTGGAGCTGCACAAACATAGTTTGCCACTGACATCATAGTGTAGTATTCCAGAACTTCCATTCAGACTCATAGAGCCCATCCCAGTTTCTCAAGTCTAGGCCAGTATGACAGAATTACACACCGTTATAAATATCGCAACAGGTCTGAGCTGGACTGTGACGTCATAGAGACAGTGCCAGTATTCCATCTCCGGGAAATACGCCAGCATTTTACACTGTTATAAACAGCCCAATGGGTCTGAGGCAGACTGTGACTTCACAGAGCCACCGCCTCTACTCCACCCCTGGAGCAGTGTACCAGGATTCTACACTGTTGTAAATACACCAGCAGGTCTGAGCTGGATCGCGGCGTCATAAAGCTCGCGTCAGTATTTCATGCCTTGGATTCTGATGTCACAGGGCTACACCAGTATACCCCACTCCCATGTTCGATCAGCATTCCAGGTCAGCCATCTTGGACTCCGAGTCATGGTTAGGCTGGAGCTCAGATTCCAAGTCTTGGACTGTGACGACATAGAGGCAGGGCCAGTATTCGAAGTCAGCGAGCGAGACAATGCGACATCTTGAATTTCCCAGCAATTTGTACTTAGGTCAATAGCTCTACTTCCATAGGAAACACGAAAGCGCAATTGACCTATTCTTTGAATTTCCGGCCAAAAATTCAATATCCCGCCATTTTATATCTAGGGCTCTTGGTCTTTGTCAGACGGTGGCAAGAGGGGGGGGGGAGGGGTTGGGAAATCCCATAACTCCTCGATTCGATGACCTCATCGATGAAGGCACCAGTGACACTCTGTGTGCCTGTTCTCTGCTTACGCTGTTACTCTTGAGCTGCATACTGACAACTTATCTGGTGACTCGAAACATGGCAAATAAATTTACCGTGACAGAACTTCATTTCTTTAATCCCATAATCGGATGTACTTCAGCGGGTGACGGTTCACTCAGAAGATGGTAAGATGTTTATAGCCGCAAACAATACGTTTCTTCAAACGATATTTCCGCTACGTACCAACAGACGGATGGCTCACTTGGAACATGGCCAACAGATTTATGGCCACAGGCACTTGATTTCCTTAACCGAAATTTCGGCCATGTACCGACAGTTTATTGTCTCATTCAAAAGACGTGTGCTAGTTTTACAGCCACTGATATTTCGTTTATTAAGCTGATATTTTTGCCATGTACCGAAGGACTTTCAGCTCATCGAATGAATGGTCGGTAAAAGGCCTACCATCTCAGAAACTCAATTTCTCAATTGATATCTCTGCCGTACGCTGACTGAGGAGATGTTCTACAGGTTTACGTCTGCAGAAACTTTATTACTTCAATCGATATTCCCGTCATATATATCGACTGACTAAAAAAACTGCTTTTATTCGATAGACATTTCGGCCGTATATTGACACACTTTTGACTCACTGAGAAACACAATTTCTTCGCCAGAAATCGTAGAGTCATCAATCTCTAGGCTACATGCGCTACCTTTACACCTGTAGTCGCTGACCCAATGCAAGCAGACGAAGTTTAACAAGTTGCGTTAAATGTTAAGCTATGTGTTTCTTACGTGACTATAGAATTAGTACATTTCTGTTTTCGTGTAGTGTCTAGTCGCTGGGAAGGTAAGGAACGCCTTTGAAAGGGTCCGCGCAAGTCGTAATGCGCCAATCGCATAATGTCTCTCTTTTTTCGGTCAGATTTTTTTTTGTAATATTTGTACGTCTGTTAATGGAATTGTATCATTTTAAATGAGTTATTATGGAAATATTCTCTACATTTTGTCAGCTTGAATTTTAAGGGAATAAAAGCTAACCTGAGAAGACAGAAGAGGTAGTGATAGAACGTTTTAAACAGAAAGCATGGTTTTTAGATGAGTTTAACTACATTTTAGGTGGGAGAAGAATTTGTTTTTTTTGCTATTGATGACTGAAACGTTAAAAAGTTCTCATAGTCGTAGACCCTGCCTTGCGTATCCTGTTACCTCTTCCTTCTCATGCTCTAGAAAACGAAACCAATAAACCCAAAAAAAAAAAGAATTGAAATTATTATCGTTAGTCAATGAAGTATTTTGATACACAATAGATAGCATAGAATCTGGAAGGGAACCTTTATTGCCTCAATTGCTACATGATGTTCGACGAACTCTGAGGACATTAGACATTATCAGTTGAGAACGAAGCAATAAACAATATTTGGGCCATACACCGAGCGAGCGTCGGCTCACTCGGAAGATGCTGGACAGATTTTTGGCAACAGAAAGTCTGTACCCTCGTCCGATATTTCGACTGCATATGGACAGGCAGTCGATCCACAAGGAAGGTTGCCGAGAGGGTAATTGGTGCAGGAACTCTTATTTGTTGAAGCGTAGCTGCGCGAGAGCTGGCTCGCTACGATGTTCGCCGGAGTGTGTGTCGGCAGACTAACACTTAACGAAGTGCAGTCTATGCGACTGGACGCTCGAAATTTAATGATTTGCATGCAGACAACTTTTTATGTTATATGCAACTTCAAACAATTCAGTTAATGTCCCTAGTAATAATGCTCGCACAAAGTCCAAATGGAGCGAGAGGGAGGACGTCATTTCAAATCCGTGTCTGGTCATCCAGATTTCGGTTACCGTGATTTCCCTAAATCGTCCCAGACGGTTCCTTTGAAAAAGGCACGGCCCATTTTCTTCCCCATATCCGAAAACACCTGAGCGTGGACTCTGTCTCTAGTGACTTCAATACCGAAGGGACGTTAAACCACAATCTTCCTTCATTTCTCAACATCCAAAAATTCAGGTTCAATCACTATTTTAAACATTTGATTCTCATTCTTATAGAATGGACATTCTTTGCAGGCTTCTATTCACTTTTCTCTAAATCTGTATTTGGACCAGTTTTGGCCCTCAGCGTGAAATAAAATTAATGCAAGTACCGATTGTTCAGAGAGACATGATCGACTTAATTTAATATCGGGCGTGATCCCGGCTACCTCGTGAACAAGGCGGAAATCTACTGGGAGCAACAGGCGAGCAAGGCGTGTGTTATCGCCTTTATGAAAACACAGACAAAATTATAAACGTTACCAGCAAGGAGAAACAGCGTATTTTATGTCTCATGAGGTAGCTGATATCGAATATAGTACAGCAACTCGAATCGAAATGATATTGTTCTGTGATTTCAATCTATAACATATTCTACAATAGTTTAATACAAGTAGAATCAATGAATTTGATTAAATGCAACGCTAGACAATGGTACTACCAGTCATTGCTTTGTCGGATCAGAACAATCGTTTAACCAACCCGAATAATCTTAGATAATTTGCTGGTAGACTCCGGATCATCCTGCACATCAAAATAAAAAGTTTACTTTGTAGGGAGCACAGTCCAGCATTTGACATTAATCTCAAGTTTTGATAATATCAGCTGATGTGATACTGCTGAGTTGCGTATTTCTTAATGTACACAAGCCCTTTGTATCCGTCAGCGTTACTGGTTGGAAAACACATGAATCAACAGAAAAGTTAAATCAGTAGAAATACTCAGTTCCTCAATTTCCACAGCGTACACTGTCTATAATTTAGAGGTAATAATTGACAATGGAGAGACCGCAAGGAATACTCTATAAAACTGTAGGTGGTAGAAGCCAAAGCACTCACTTATGTTTTCCACTTTGTTCCCGTTCTGCACCTTGTCCCCATCAAGGAATCCTTTATTCTTTAGTTGTATCAGAAGCTGCATGTAATCCTTCCTCATGACGTTGTTCTCCTCTCGATAGGCTACAGTATCCGCAATCATCTTCCGAAAAAAGCTGCTGACGTCACTGAAGCCACACTTGACCCTGAAATGTTGAAGGCACCAGTAATATTCATCTTATTATTTTTATCTGTTTTCCTAAGATTTACCTGAAATTGTATTAGTTAGTTAGCATACAGTTGTAGATGCGACGAATGTTGCCCCGAACCTTTCGTTAGTCAACCATATTCGGCGAATCAGATCATCATAATTAACACTAATTGGACATCCTAAACCGGGGTTAACATGAATTCAGGGTGTGGGTAACAGGAGAAATGAGTACACAAAAGAGAAAAATACACACATTTAATGAACTATATGCTGTGTGTAAATTGTATGCAACGCCTGTATAGCAACCTCTGATATTATGTTAATTGTATCTTCAGAGCGCAAATGAAGAAGTGAGTGATAGTTACCCAGCAGTGTACCCAGCATCTATTATATCTGGAATCCAGCACTGAACAGAACTGCTATAGTATTTCCGATAAACGGCACCGTTTCCTAGAGACTTAAAAAAATAAAGCAAATACGAGCAAGGAAACCAGAGAGACACGTGACATCACATGAGAAACAGAACAACGGCAGTAACCGTAGAACTGATGGATTGTACGCAGTGAGCGACAGTAGTTGAACTATAGGCGAAAACAGGATTTGATTTTTACGGTGATTTTCAACAAATAGACATCGTTATAAAGTGGATTCGTAATAAAACACATGGCACAACACCGTGTATGTATTTCTATATAAAATTTAAGTTATTGTGGGTCATTTTGCTATTAAATTATCACGTTCATCATCAAGCAGACGTCAGTAAAATTCTTTTCTCGATAGTATCTACATGGACATGTGTTTTTGTATGCCAATAATTGTCATTTAGAGATTATAGTGAACATCTGCGCATTCATGTCGACAATCCACGTCTTTCCAGCAATTGCTATAGTTTCAAACAATAACGAGGCAGAAGCAGCACTTTGACCGCCATGGAAACGAATTTCCATGCTGCTTAGTACTGACAACACACATATGGTCTCCGCTTCGTAGGCCCATTGATCATCTGCTGTGGTAGAATTATGGAAGTAAGTCAAGTGGTTTACGCCGTGTGAACAGCTAAAGTCATTAGAGACGGAGTGTTTCTCGGATTTTTTATATTGGACGGGAAGGAAACGGCATGGTCTTCTCAAGGAACCATCCCGGAATTCGCCCAGAGTAAACAGAGAAACCACGGGAACCCAAATCTGGATGGCTGGCTCTGGGGATGAACCCCTGTCTCCCCAATGCGAGACTAGTGCATCAATTACTACGCCGTCTCGCAGTGTTATGGTGGAAAAGCAAGACGAAAATTATAAAGTTTCGCGAAAGCAAAGTTTGTGTTGAAATGTGGTAACTATTGTAATGAACATGAAGTCAAATGAAGCAATTTTAGATCTTAAATGTTGGCAATGGCCGGCTACTGCAGGAAGTCCACCGACTTTTGCCGACACATTGTAGCGATGCAAGGGGTACCAAATTCGTCATAAAAGTCCGTAAATTACTCAACTAATAGTACTTTTTAGTAAAGGTATTTCGCCCATTCCAAACAAGTATCAATTCGTGGCGTCAGCGTCCAGACGCGAGTTGACACTAATCTGAATCAGTTTTAACAGACTAATAGTTTCTTTCACGGGATAAAATTTTATTGATTATGAAATACAAGTTCTTGAAGTTTATTTAGAATAGGAAATGTTTAATTAGAAGTTGCATGTCATAATTTATCTGTTTAATATAAAGGTGTTTTGATTTTTGTATGCATGTAAAAAATGTGAATTTATGTGTGGCTTTTACTGTTAGACGAGTTACCACTTAGAGCTAAAAGTGCGCGTGTAGAGTTCGCTGACCTGTGCGGTGAATTTCGTTTTGTGAGTTTGAGCCGGACAGAGACAAACGCAGTTTCACTTAGACTTTACATGAAATAGACACATCACGTTATTACAAAAAGTCGTTTAGCCCATCAGGGAAAACTGAAACTTGCGTGCTCGAATTGAAACACGTTACACGCTTGCGCGTGTTTGATCTTTCTATTAAATCACGTATAATAATTGCAAACGTGTTTGGACTTAATGCACGAAGTTGAAAACTACTTTTCGAGACAAATACTGATTTTTGATAAAAACGAACCGAAAATATATTCAAAATATTGACGTTCTGTTTTACTTAGGACACATATCACCTTGTTGATCAGGTCGCTTAGCAACACTTTAATGCAAATCAATTCATTCATTAAAACGATTTACAACGTAATAAGTCTCATTGCACATACAAAACGGTTACACGGAATATGCTGATCGAATGAGAGCATAAGAGTGTTCTTTTCCAGAAACACCAATAAACCAGCGGTTTCAAAAGTTAAATTACCAACTGCTGTGTAACTTCATTGATATTGCATTTCACTGACCAACACTATTCTTATTGATAAATGCACATTAATTGCAAGTAGATTTTGAATACTCACCAACACTGCCAAGCAGCAGTTCACATCACAACCAGTAATAAATGCCAATATAACTGAACGGGCAATACTTCATTAAAACAGAGCAATCAGCTTCCAATTCTAGCATGAACTGTACCAGGTGGAATTATTGAAATGTTGAGGAAGTGTAATAAGTTTTATCTGAACACTTCTATCACACATTATTATTTCACATTAACTGGACAGATTATTAGTCGGAAACGAATTCACCCACAACAGATAGTCCCACGCCACTACTAAACTTTTATCGTGACGATTCACAAGAGATCTCAAGAAGCTGGGATCAAGAAACACGAAAAGAAGAGACATCGGTATAAGCTTACTAATGCCAACTATTGCTTACAAAAATTTTCTTCTCAGTTTCGCCTCCATTTTGTGATTTGTACTTGTTGGTAGAAGTGTGAAACAGACTGTTCCGTTCGAGGTCTCTGTTAACCTTGGCTAGAGTAATCGTTACCTCCGCGCCTTCCAAGCTACAACAAAAAACGCCAGTTTTTCACGTTTCGATGATTATCTGTTTCGGCGCCATAAAGTGTGCAGTATCTGAGAACTGGCCAATATGAAGAAAACTTTTCTCGGAGAAAAGTTCTAGAGCAATGAAAAACGTTTTAATAAAGTCGAAGATAGTGCCGAAAAACATTGTCTATTAATAAATACAACCATAATACAGCCATTTATCAGTTTTATGGAAATCGCTTGGTTAACGACATCATTTTTTTCCCAATATTCACTTTTCTTGCTTCGTGTATTTATCAGTACAATCATTCTCTTTATTTCTATGCTACGATGACGAAAACGCGTGCTTTCAGCAAGGTCTTTTATTGACCACTGCTAGATATGTCATTGGAGAAGGCGTCAGTAGTTACTGACCATTGCTTAGTCACGCTCGTCAGTGGGTTACCAGCGCGACATTTGCATTTGTAGCGAGAGTCTTACGAACGCAGATCTGATAAAGTGAAGGGAAAATGTATACAAACGTTTATTGAGAGAGTATAAGACGAGAAGAAATGGTAAAAATATTGTTATGATGAACTGTACCGCTGTTCATGAGAACGAAGTATTTCACGATGGCACTTGTATGTAAAACATTCTCGGTTTTCGTGCCGCCTCAATTCGGGATAAAATCTCAAGCTTTGGACAATAGCCTCCATCGTTATAATCAGGAGCAACTGACTGTCTTCGCTGCTCTCTCTCTCTCTCTCTCTCTCTCTCTCTCTCTCTCTCTCTCTCGATCACCTACTTTCCCTTCCTTGGGGACGTGTATGTTTTATGTGTGTGTGATTATCTATGTTTGTTTCGGCTGTCTCTGTATTGTGGTGGTGTTCTGGTGGTGTACTTGCCTGAGTTTGGCAAGATTTTGGGTGTTAAAGATTAAGGATTGGTAATAGGACTTGGAGATTTGGGATTTTTCTCTTCTACTTAGTTGTCGAAGATAGTCATAGGGCGTTTGTGCTTATCACGGGGCGCGTCATACCAACCTAGGAAGTGGATCATGTTATCTCCAGATCCGGAAGACCTCTCGTAGAAAGCCCTTGCCAGATTTTGGAATCTTTCTTTGAGGAGGGGGATTTCGGCAGCGGCGTGCAGGTCGTCTATGGGGAATCCCATGGGTAGATGCAGTGCCCCCTGAGGGCGCGGTCCTGCAGCCTCTGGAGTTTGTCCAGATGCTGCTTCGCCGCGTATCTCCAGACAAGGCAGGCATAGTCCATTACTGGTCATATAAGGGCCTGATAGACATTTGCTCCTACAGAGCAGGCGAGGGAGCTGGTTGTGCTGAGGACTGGGTACAGGATGGACATTCTGGCACAGACCATCCTGTGGACCTCGTCTGTGTGGGGTTTCCACGTTAGTCTCGAGTCCAGGGTTACAACGAGATACTTGGCGGATCTGCGCATCTTTTGTTATTTACTGTTCTCTCGCCGTTTGACTGGGAGTGGGTCGATAAGACGACGGCTGCACATCAAAGAGCTCGTCTTAGCTATACATCGGATAAACAAGCAACGAAATTTGAGTGTCTTGCAGTCATCACGTGAAACAGCATGCACTGTCGTCAACCTATCGGGAAAGAACCTGGACAAAGGAGCCATCTCGGCCCTTAATAAAGGTTTGAATTTTGCTCCTACACCACGTTCTATACCCGTCGTGGATCTTATCAGTGGAGCAGAACAGGAGGTGCGGCATCTTGCACAGGACGACGCCGACCAAGTGAGACTTACTACCAGTCGCTTTTCGGCCTCAGCTAAGTCTCCGAGATGTAATATCAGTAGAGAGGAGAGGGAGGGGCTCCGTTTACTAAGGAGAGATGAAGATCTTGTCATATTACCAGCTGACAAAGGAAATGCCACCGTCGTTCTTAACACTACCGAATATCGTAGCAAAATGACATCACTGTTGGAGGACAGTACGTACAAATGTCTTAAACGGGACGCAACATTGACGTACAGTAGAAAAATCATGGAGCTACTGAAGAATTCCGGTCTGCCAGATGATGTTACGAAAAATCTCAGAGTCCGAGCTCCTAGACCTCCCAGGTTGTACGGACTACCGAAGACCCACAACGATAATGTTCATTTGAGACCTATTGTCAGTGCAATTGGTTCTCCTACGTACAAGCTGGAAAAATACCTAACAAAGTTGATGACTTCTATAGTCGGCCGGTGTGAACATCACATCAAAAACTTACAGATGTTCATTGGGAAAATCGAACAGATCAGAGTCGGTCCGAATGACATTTTAGCCTGCCTGAGTATGGTATCGCTGTCCACAAAGGTTCCTGTGGAGGACATTTCGAAACTGCTGGCGGATCTTTTTCCTCCTGAAACTTTAAAGTTGTTCCGGCTTGTGATGACGACCACCTACTTCTTCTGTGGTAACACATTTTATGAAATGACGGATAGTATGGCGATGGGCTCTCCGTTGTCTCCAACAGTGGCTAACTTTTTTATGGAGAATTTTGAGGAACGTGCATTAAATTCGGCTCCCCTCCGTCCATCCTTATTTTATCGTTATGTTGACGATACATTTTTGGTCTGGCCACACGGCGCAGAAGCTCTCGAACAATTCATGGAAAACATGAACAGCATTAATCCGAACATCCGGTTCACTGTCGAGATGGACAATGAAGGAAGGAAGGCTGCCATTCTTAGACGTTTTAGTGCGACGACGGGCGGACGTGTGTCTCGGCCACTCTGTATACCGTAAGCCGACGCATACCGATTTATGCCTTAATACACAGAGTTTCCATCACCCTATTCAGAAGAGAGCCGTTTTTAACACGTTGGTATATAGAGCAAAAACTGTTTCTGACGAGGACCACTTGAAGTCCGAAATTAACCATCTGAAGGACGTGTTCCGAAAGAATGGCTATGCTGCACGCGCTATAAAGGCAGCGTTCTCCAAGAAAAGGAAACGTGGAAATGCTGCACACACACACACACAGGGTGAAACACCGACTGCGGTTATTCCTTTTTATGGCGCTATATCCAGCAAAATAGGAAGAGTCCTCCATAGAAAATTAAGATAATGTGCCCTGTTAAGAACAGTCTCGGCGTCAGGGTCCCTGGAAATTATAATATCCGCTGTGAGTGTGGAAGCAAATGTATAGGTCAGACCACTCGTACCGTTTCCGACCTCTGCACAAGAACACCAACGGCATATTAAAAATAGAGAACTGGAGAAATCTGCAATAGCGCAGCCCAGCCTCACGAACAAACATAAGATATTGTTCGATGAGACAAAAATTTGGTCCTATGCCTCCACATACTGGTATTTTGTTATCAAGGAGGCTGTTAAAATAAGAATGAGCGAGAAGGACTTTAACCGTGATAGCAGATCGTATCTGAGAGGCGCTTGGAAACGAGCGTTCGATGCAGAGAAGCAGCAGAAACATTCCTTCCAAGGTTTACGTTCCAGAGGAAGTGCTGGCGCCACCGGCGCACACATTGACGCCGTCTGTGACAGCAGTACGCAATATACGACCAATAACAAATCGACCAATCAGAAGCCGTCCTCGAGCGGTGGAGACAGTCAGTTGCTCCCGACGATGACGATGGAGCCTATCATCGAAAGCTTGAGATTTAACCTCAACTGGCGCGGCAAGAAAACCGAGAATGTTTTACATAAAAGTACCACTGTTGTTGCTCATAAAAGTGCAGTAAATGTTATTGGAAGGATCATAATGCTAGAATGGGAAGGGTGAGAAATCAGTCCTACATTTATCGATCATTGTCTCAGAAATTTTACCTTAAAAGAAACTGTTTATTTTGTGGGGTAGACGCATCACAGGATTACATGAAAAACGAAGTCAAGAAACCGAATTTTTTATGTCGGTCGTGAAGGAGACGCTTTCAAAATCTATAACGGAAATGGTGACAAAATGCAATAATTACCCCGACACGCTAGCAAAATTTCGTGTAAGGCTCATCGAAGACCTTGTTTTTGATGGTAGGTACTATTGTAATTGTAGAAAAGGTTTTTCAAACCTGATTATTTAACTTCAGAGTAGCGTTGTATGACGTTTGTGGGGAAGCTGCCTGGCTCGATTTCATTGGTGGGCATTTGGAAGCAGATTAAAATGAATTATAATGGACACTTCTCAAACAGATAGACGGTAAAAAACCGCCTGTTCTAAAAGATGTATGAAGATTTGTTATTTTTGAAAAAATAAATCAGCACAAGAAAACTGAAGGGTTTGATACCGCATTCCCTTGTATGTTTGTGTGTTTCTCGGTATCGCCTGCTGCACTTGAGCTCTAAGTCAACTGAAGAGTCCAATACCATTCTTTTTGTAGTTCGATATGTTGATGACGTCATGACTAAAAGCAGACGGGTTCAGTTATATTTTTGCTGCATTATATCTAATGTCGGAGTACCCTCAATCTTTTCTTTAGAAAAAAGCTCTGGTTATATCGTTTATTCAATGTTATTCTGTTAGTATTATTGTTTCCAAAACAAAACGTAAGGAAGAAAGTAACTTTGGCGTGTAAAGTAGCTCCAAGAAATTTGGACCATACAGAGAAAGGCCTGCTAGAGGGCAGTAAAGAATGTAACCGGAAGAAATACCCACCGAGGCCAGCAGAAGTGGTCGATTTATTCAGAGACAATAATTACGCTTAAGTCACTGCGATTCATGATGGTCCCCTTAACATTACGAAAAGCGGGACACGATTCTTGGTACAAGTGAGTGATCGCCAAGGACGGCAATACGTGCTGCTACGCTAGCCACAAGGCAGCTAAGGAGTTGTTGTGGTAGTTCGTCCCATCCATCATTTTTAACACCACCTCTTCCGCACGTGCGTCGTTTTATGGGTGAGCACGCATCACGACATAGAACGGCACAGGTGGAGGAGCTCTTGGAACGAAAAGGTAGTCAACGAGTGGTCTGACCTGTTCGATTCCCGTTGAGCACCTGCGGCACGCGCTGCGCAGCCACACCGCAGCGTGTCCACGTGCGGTAGCGACCCGACCGCCCTGCACTTGTCGAGGAGTGGGAAGCCCCGCCTGCCGCGAGAACTCGCACCGACCTCGTGGCGAGCGCGGAAGCACGCCGCAGAAGATGCACTGCCGTCCACGGTGATCGCTCACCCTTTTAAGACTAATGTTTTCGCCTTTTGTAAAGTCCATGGTCCATCACGAATCGCAGTGACTTCAGTGAAATTGTTGTATTTGAATAAAAGCGTCATTTCTGTTCTTATCTTTCAGTTACCTTCTGTACCACCCTACGAATGTCCAAGTTTCATCTGGCTATGTTACTTGGCAGGGACAAAAGAGGTTAAAATGGCTCTGAGCACTATGGGACTTCACTTCTGAGGTCATCAGTCCCCTAGAACTTAGAAGTACACTACAGGCCATTAAAATTGCTACACCAAGAAGAAATGCAGATGATAAACGGGTATTCATTGGACGAATATATTGTACTAGAACTGACATGTGATTACATTTTCACGCAATATGGGTGCATAGATCCTGACAAATCAGTACCCAGAACAACCACCTCTGGCCGTAATAACGGCCTTGATACGCCTGGGCATTGAGTCAAACAGAGCTTGGATGGCGTGTACAGGTACAGATGCCCATGCAGCTTCAACACGATACCACAGTTCATCAACAGTAGTGACTGGCGTATTGTGACGAGCCAGTTGCTCGGCCACCATTGACCAGATGTTTTCAATTGGTGAGAGATCTGGAGAATGTGCTGGCCAGGGCAGCAGTCGAACATTTTCTGGATCCAGACAGGCGCGTACAGGACCTGCAACATGCGGTCGTGCATTATCCTGCTGAAATGTAGGGTTTCGCAGGGATCGAATGAAGGGTAGAGCCACAGGGCTTAACACATCTGAAATGTAACGTCCACTGTTCAAAGTGCCGTCAATGCGAACAAGAGGCGACCGAGACGTGTAACCAATGGCACCCCATATCATCACGCCGGGGGATACGCCAGTATGGCGATAACGAATACACGCTTCCAATGTGCGTTCACTGCGATGTTGCCAAACACGGATGCGACCATCATGATGCTGTAAACAGAACCTGTATTCATCCGAAACAATGACGTTTTGCCATTCGTGCACCCAGCTTAGCAGGCGCTACTGTCTGTGATGCAGCGTCAAGGGTAACCGCAGCCAAGGGCTTCGAGCTGATAGTCTCTGCTGCTGCAAATGTCGTCGAACTGTTAGCGCAGATGGTTGTTGTCTTGCAAACGTCCCCATCTGTTGACTCATGGATCGAGACGTGGTTGCACGATCCGTTACAGCAATGCGGATAAGACCCCTGTCATCTCGACTGCTAGTGATACGAGGCCGTTGGGATCCAGCACGGCGTTCCGTATTACCCTCCTGAACCCACCGATTGCATATTCTGCTAATAGTCATTGGATCTCGACCAACGCGAGCAGCAATGTCGCGATACGATAAACAGCAATTGCGATGGGCTACAATCCGAGCTTTATCAAAGTCGGAAACGTGATGGTACGCATTTCTCCTCCTTACACGAGGCATCACAACAACGTTTCACCAGGCAACGCCGGTCAACTGCTGTTTGTGTATGAGAAATCGGTTGGAAACTTTCCTCATGTCAGTACGTTGTAGGTGTCGCCACCGGTGCCAACCTTGTGTGAATGCTCTGAATAGCTAATCACTTGCATATCACAGCATCTTCTTCCTGTCGGTTAAATTTCGCGTCTGTAGCACGTCATCTTCGTGGTGTAGCAATTTTAATGGGCAGTAGTGTACTTAAGCCTAACTAACCTAAGGACATCAAACACATCCGTGCCCGAGGCAGGATTCGAACCTGCGACCATAGTGGTAGTGCGGCTTCCAGACTGTAGCGCCTAGAACCGCTCTGCCACTCCGGCCGGCGACACAAGAGGGGCCAATTACTTCGTCGCTACGTTTTACTCATCATTGCATTATCTTGATGCTGGCGATGTCTATTAAGCTGCTAAATGAGGTCATTTACTTTGTTTTTCGTCTCTTTCTTAGACTTCTAAAAAAGAGAAACTGATGCTCCACAACTTCCATCTTATACATTTTTGCCACAAACTGGTCAGTTCCCAGCTATTTCAGATGTCATGTAAAGGTAGAAAAGTAAATGTAGACGAACAGCAGACTTATCATATTGCTGACACTAGTCTTGCCTCATCCTACATAACGTTCCTTAAAATAAACAATTAAAAAAATACTCATTTTTAAGATAATTTCTCCTTTACTTTTAGCTTTGTGCATATTCCGGGATAGGTCTGAACCCATAAAAATCCGCTATCTGGCTACGCTGATGAGATGAACCGTTCTTTATTTACATCTGGATTTCCTAAGAAAAATAACACTTCCAAGATCCTCTGGCTACAATTGTGTGTATCAACTTTTACTGATTTAGTTGCAACATAAGTATTTCTTACCACTGGAAACCTGAGGTACACATTCGCGAATGTTCAGCCTTTTGATAATGAGCAAGTGCTGCCAATCCTTGGGCGTCACTGTGAAAATACCAGCGAGTCAGTGTAGCAGTACACATCAGCTCGTGACCTACAGAACACATGGATCTGGTTGGTTCGCTGTAGTCCACTGTGAGACTGAATATTGTTTTTGTTATTTAGCATTGTAGTTATTGGATGATCATCTTACTGTTTATTATGATAGAGAATATTTCGTAATCAGTTATTTGAGTCCAGAAAATGAAGCCAAGTGAACAAAGTACATTTTAAAAATGGAGTACATATTTTTGTATAAATTTTGCATATGAAATCATTAAAAAATCGCTTAAGTGCATTACCATATAAATAAAAATTTTCTTTCCACCAGGATAAATTCAGGTCTGTAAGGACTGAGGCAGGCGAAAAATAATGCGAATTTAGATCTCCACGCTATCGGAAATGTATAAATGATAGGAATAACGTTATTATTACATCAGAAGTGAATTCAAAACTTTGTATTAATCTGTAGCTTTTACAGTGAATTACCATGGGAACACATCTCGTTTGAGGCTATTATTTTCCTCTTATCTGTTGCGGTTTCATTGTGTCGTCAGGTATTTGCAAACTGTCATTGACTGCAGTTATCTGTTAGGGATCTGAAGAAGGAGTAACTATGTGATATTCTTGCTGAGTAAGTACGATGTGCAACTCCTTGGTGTTGCCATAGGGTGACTTTTCATTTTTCAGACACGACTTTTGCTTAGTGCAACCCACTGATTGGGTCCACCCCACAGAAAATGAGTTGAGTGGAATCTAGGGTCCATAGGATAAGGGGAAGACATGGTCCCATGCTGCTATATCTGCAAAAATCTCATACACATCATATTTATTTTTTATTTGAAAAACTATCGCTCAGAAATACTTGAGCAATATAACTATGAACCAATTATTTCATTCCTTTGAACTTAATCATTGTTATTCCTGTATTAACTTTACTAACACAGTCTCTAAACCTACTTTACATCATGTTTGGGAGCAAATACGACGAGAAAATCTGATTTGCTTTAAAAAATTCTCGTTGTTGGATAAAATGTCAAATTATGCCCTAGAAAGTTCAAATACAACCTGGAGAACATGATGATCTCGTTTATAGTTTTTTGTGAATTTTTTATTGAGCTTGAAGCCCCTCTCAGCTTGATCGTTTACAACTTCCAGTTTAACAGCTAGCGTTTACGAAATTTTCATTTTCATGCCACTCTGAACAATCTGTCTTAAGGTATATGTCACACAAATTAAATATAGTGAGAAATACTCTTACTACCCCGAATGGGGCCTCCCGTCCAACAATGCCATACGATCATTTCCATTTTTTCTTACTGCATTAAAAATACACTGACAAATATCGCAATATGACTGACTCCTACACGAATGCTTTCAATATCTTTGTCACGACTCAGTGCATTGCTCATTTTCAGTTTTTATTCAGGAGACTACTTCGGTTCAAAAGTAGGCAAGGGAACGGAACAGGAGATAACTAACACAAATAATCTTACAGTTTTATAAACTCGCGTAAGAGATATCGCGATCAATATGACATTTATTAAGATTTGAATGACACTGAAATCGAAGACGGTGCTCTGGCTTTACAAACAGCTCAGAAACGTGCTTCGATATACACACTGACACGTAAAATACAAATAGCAGAAATTTAATTCTCTGCTTGTGGTTGTAGTGCAGATTAATCACCGATCACCGAGCATTTTCAATCAATAAATATGTGTCCCCTTGCACCTTGCAATACGGATAGGCCATCGAGCACTGGAAGATACTTCATGAGATGGTGTTTGAACAAGAGAGACTTTAGTTAATTCTGAAAGTGAAGTGTAATACTCTCTAGATTGCTGTCTCCTCAAAATACCTATAACAAACTCTGAAATTCTTAAGATATCGACATGCTCGAGTGTTCGTTGGCTTCTTCACATTGAATTTCAGTTGGAAATTCATTGACGTATGTTACAAACGAAGTGTTTCGTTTCTTTTCAAGATTTAGATAGTCGGATCTGTGTTCCTCCTCATCTTTCACTCAGAAACGATTCTCGAAATGGTAACATTTATCTGCTGCTTGCAAGGTAAATACAAGAATATTTTTTAAAAAGTTTTCCATCAAAACAATAGTATCTCTGCAAGTGCTCGTATATTTGGTGCTGTTGTCAATAACTAATGTTTCAGCTTAGGACTGAAAGTCTCATTCAACTATAATTTCTTAAAAAACTTTCACCATAGTAAGTTAAACAGCCGAAAAATGAATAAAATCTTTTAGCTTTGAAGCATTAGCTATTGTTTCTTTCATTTTATTTTCAAATACCCATATGCGTAAAATTTAAGTCATAAACGCATAGATAAAAGTTACTAAATTGGTGAATTCTATATTCGCTTCATTCTGACCTCTTGACTGCTTCTTTTCCTCAAACAGAAGATCTCGCTCCCAAGTAACCAGTGATCGATTCTATGCATGAGTCTTACACCTCCTTTCGACCGTCGAGTGAGCATCTGACTACTTTTCTCAGCAGTGATGATGATTGGCACATGTTGCTATATTCTGCCCTCAGATGTATTTTCGCTTATGTTTCGACGATCCCTCACAATAATTTTTTAGTTGTCTTTATCGTTGATAGAAAGTTTCCATTATGCAGTTTCTCAGCTCTTTTGTTGGAATGAGTACATTTTTACAATAAGTCATCTGTTCTCATACAACCAGTGTATCACTTTATGCACATTTAATTTACACATCCGCAAACTGTGAACTTTTGTTTAATGAATGTCAAATTACTTCTGCCCATTTCGTGCAAGTAATATCCAAGTTACAAGATGATCATCAATAAATGTAAAACAAGGGTAAATTAAAGCAGTCGATTTAAATCAAACGCTACTACAGGAATTAGGTTAGGAAATAAACTCAAAACTAGTAGGAGCGATTTGCTATTTGGGCAGCCGGGCAGCCGACAGCTGAGGTAGAAAGAATTTAAATGCCGAATGGCAATATCAAGAAAAGTATACGTGAAAATTTGAAATTTCTTAATATTTAACACAACTTTGAGTACAGAAGTGAAACATGGGCGATAATAAGTTCAGACAATAAGAGAAAAAGAAGTTTTTGATGTGTGGTGCTATAGAACTATGCTGAATGTTGGATGGGTCGAACTAATAAGGGATCAGTAGATAAGATACATCCTGACCTACCAAAGAAAAGTTAGTGAGGTATTGGAAGTAATAGTGGGAGGAGGGTGGGAGAGGGGGGGGGGGGGTTAAAATTATGGAAAGAGATGAAGGCTTGAATACAGTAAACTGATTCAAGTGGATGTAGGTTCAAATGGCTCTGAGCACTATGGGACTCAACTGCTGTGGTCATCAGTCCCCTAGAACTTAGAACTACTTAAACCTAACTAACCTAAGGACATCACACACCCATGCCCGAGGCAGGATTCGATCCTGCGACCGCAGCAGCAGCGCTGCTCCGGACTGGAGCGCCTAGAACCGCACGGCCACCGCGGCTGGCTCAAGTGGATGTAGTTTTCAGTGGTTATGCTCAGGATAGGTTAGCGTGGACAGTTATTCCAAATCTGCCTTCGGACTTAATACATCAACAGCGTAACAATACCCAAATTAATAAGTCATTTCCTGTAAGCTAACTAAGGAAATATTATATGTGTTACGATATCTCTCTCTCTCCTCAATAGAGAAAGACTTCTGAGGTAAACGGCATTGGTTCAGACAAAGCAAGGGCGTGGTACACTCTGCCGCTTTGCCTCTAACTGTAGAACTGTTACTTGTACCAGAACTTATCCTTCCCGTAGAGGGAAATCCGCTGCTGATAACCCTTGCTCTCGTTGCAGGTGATGGGGATAGTAGCGGTTGTCACGCAGGATACACATATAACCGTACTTTTGCTCGCACCACGTTGGCGGGCCACTTGTCTTACCCTGTAGAACCCGGCCCTCCAAATTTGATGCACGCACATGCGCCGCTTCCCAGCATGTTCGTTTGTCTGGAAGAACCCATGAACACACAAGCAACAAAAAGGGTCTTGAAATGGTTCAAATGGCTCTGAGCACTATGGGACTTAACATCTTAGGTCATCAGTCCCTGCCGGCCGGAGTGGCCGTGCGGTTCTAGGCTCTACGGTCGCAGGTTCGAATCCTGCCTCGGGCATGGATGTGTGTGATGTCCTTAGGTTAGTCAGGTTTAAGTAGTTCTAAGTTCTAGGGGACTGATGACCTCAGACGTTGAGTCCCATAGTGCTCAGAGCCATTTCTTTCATCAGTCCCCTACAACGTAGAACTACTTAAACCTGACTAACCTAAGGACATCACACACATCCATGCCCGAGGCAGGATTCGAACCTGCGACCGCAGCAGTCCACCGTTCCGGACTGCAGCGTCTAGAACCACACGGCGGGCTTGAAATGTAGTGTGACCGCTACGGTCGCAGGTTCGACTCCTGCCTCGGGCATGGATGTGTGTGATGTTCTTAGCTTAGTTATGTTTAAGTAGTTCTAAGTTCTAGGGGACTGATGACCTCAGGCGTTACGTGACATAGTGCTCAGAGCCATTTGAACCATTTGAAACGTCGTGTGATGTGGTTGGTGTCTGTGAGGGTGCTTGTTATGGTAGCAGTGCTGCCTCTCGATCGTTTTCTTCTGCTTGGTCGTACACAGACACCACCTCGGCCTGTTCCCTACGTGAATACCGGGCCATTCCGCTGCTTACGGTACGCTGCTTCAGTCACACAGCCTGCAACACACGAGGAACTCCCGGCAGGTGGTCAGAGGAATCGTAATTCGTCAGCGCCACCTACCGCGGCAACGATGCACTTCCCGACACATACTCACTGGTCCACTTTTCCCCATTTCCAGTCTGGAATCCGTCCTCGCAGTGTGTCGGTTTTATTAATGTTCACCCTGCGTAATCTTACATTGCTCTCAGCACAGTCGACTGCACCAACTATTCAACATACAGAGATGGTACTTGATTCACTGTTTTCCGGATGAGGTGCACGTTGCTTTCATTTTAGTTTCAGTTACGGCAACAAAATTTTAAGATGATATATGGAAAGTTTACGAAACTTCATTCACTGATGGCGTCAGCTAAATTCTGATGAGTGGGAAACTGTTTGTTATTGGGTTCAGCTGAAAACATTATTCCACAGAAATATTAAAATTCATCGAATTTTCATATGCTCTTAACTGTAACTCCGTCAGAGACTTGTAGCGCGAGATAACTCGAGTGAAATGTGAGGCGCGATGCTGCGCTCGCGTGTCAGTGGCTAAGTCGCCGCCTATTCAGCTACACTGTGAGAAACATTTAGTGTCTGTCAGTACCCTCATACGACATTTTATGCTCAAAAGTTCTATTAATTTCGGACATAACAAAAGTTATGTCCGCTAATGAACGTGAAGAATCTTAGCTCATCAATTTGGAAGAAACATTAATAATTTAAATTTTTTTAAAATTGTGGTAAGATCTTATGGGACCAAAACTGCTTAGGTCATCGGTCCCTAAGCTTACACACTACTTCAGGGGCGGGCAAACGCTGCACGCGGCTCATGAGCACACAGCGCTGCACGTGTGCTGCTCGCGTGCAATCGTCGAACGGGACAGTGCCGACAGCCTGCAGGTTGCGGCAGTGTAGTACCAGGCTAAGCTGCGGACGTTGAAGCGAAGCGACCACTACGTAGTGAACGTTGTATTTCAGTAACCGTAAATTGCAGAGTGAATCAAGGAAACGGAGAATTGGAGATTTGCTATCTTTTAAAAAGGAATGGGAGAATCAATTGTTCTCTGTGGAAAAACGAGAAAATTGGAAATGTATAATATGTGACAGTATTGTCGCTGGTGAGCGGAAGTTTAATATTGAACGCCATTATAATAAATTTCAGTATGTTGCCGTTCTTAGTGCAATAAAAGAGGAATTTCTCAAGCGGTTTGGGGATATATCTTACTTATCCCAAGGTTTTGAATAGTTCTCGAGAGAATCTGGTTTCTGTAGATGATATTCATCTCAGTTTGCAAATGGAATTAATAGATCTACAGTGTAATTCTCGTCTGAGAGACAAGTTCCTTTTGGCAAGACGTGTAATAGATTTTTATCACGACTTTCCACAGCAAGAGTTTCTTCGTCTCCGTCGTGAAGCCGTGAAGATAGTCAATGTTGGGCTTGACATACTTTTGTGAGAGATTTTTTCTGTTATTAAAATTAATAAGTCTCGGTTAAGAGCAAACATCAGTAATGAAAATTTACGTAACTGTTTCGGTTTGTCTGTATGTAGAAATTTTGTTCCAGACATTAAAAGTATTGTAAACTCCACCTGTGATAATTAAATAAAACGTATCGTAGGTAATAGGTACTCTTTCAAACCATGATTTCTGTTAAGCACTCCTACTAACCTTATTCCTTCATTTAATAAAGCAGGCCAGGAAACAAAATGCATTACAGGGGAAGAAGCGGAGAGACGGTATGGTGGGGAGGGGTGAGAAGCGGGTGGCCAGCTTGCCCCTGTGTGCACGCAGAACGCCTGTTAACTGCACACGTGCATGTGCACCGCACACGTGCAGAAATCCTGCCCGCCCCTGCACTACTTAATCCAATTTAAACTAATTTACGCTGTGGACAACACACACACCCATGCCCGAGGGAGGACAGGGGAGAGCCGCGCGGACCGCCACAAGGCGCCCCTGACCACGCGGCACCCCGCGCGGCAAACATTAATAGTGATACAAAATACAGACCTCAGTGTTCCACCAGGTTATGTTGCAAACGGTAAGAGATGTTTCTATAGTGTGGCAAATCATGAGGTCTCAGATAAATTTCATTTGCACTCAGTTACTGATAATAGTTAAAATGTCCAAAAATACAGTTTTGCTAGGCAGGCACTTAAACCGCCACTACAAACGGAATCTGTCTGAGATTTTCTTTGTAGTGCCAAATATCCCTTACGCCGACCTGGTGTTTGAAATGACTATTAGTGCTGTTATTCAATGAAATGATCATTTGCTGCAGAGAATTTTCTACAAGTACTTTATTTTTCAATATTTACTCGTTATGCGCTGTACATTCTCATTTCGTTTTTTCAGTTTTCAGGGATACTTTTCCTAACAGCTTCGTTGGTGAGTGCTTCGACTGTGTACAAGTAAATTTTTTCCTTACTATTCCTTGTTTAATTTGAGCAGATATTAGTTCGCTAAGACTTTGTATAAAAAGCATGGAAGAGACTTTAATATTATTATTAACTGAAACAAAGAGATTGTTTCAAGCTCAAAGACATTTCCAGGGGCAGATGTGGACTCTGTGGTTCTGAAGTGCAAATGAAAACTCAAGAAATTTCAAAAAGGTTGAAAATTAAGAAGACAGGAAATGGACGTGATGAAGGAACCAGAGGCTGCTGGTAATTTCAAAGGGAACATTAGACAACGGTTGAGTGAAAAGGAAGGAAGGAATACAATAGATAAGAATGGGTGGCTTTAACACAAGAAATAGTGAAGGGAGCAAATAGGTAAAAAGACAGGGCCCAGGGAAATCCTTGGATATCATATGAGATATTGAATTTAATCAATGAAAGGAAAAGCTTTGGCAAGAAGTGAAAACAGCTAAGCAGAGATGGCTAGAGGACAAATGTCTCCATTATCATCAAAAGGGTTCTGGGGAACTCACGTTGCACATGCAGAATTTTTGTACACGTAAAATCCGGTCTGAGCTATGAAATTAGTTTTCGCGTTGTTTAGATTTCACATAAGCGAAACATCCAAATTTTAACTGACGCTTAAATGTCTTTTGATATGAAGACATGCCCTGCTGTAACAGGGAAAATAAGGGAATGATCCTATTAGAGAACAAAAAAGGCAATTAAGCTTCCGTTTGAAAGACTGACTGAAAAGTTGGGCACCAGCTGCCTTATTCTACTTCCTCAATATGTTTAAAAATATCTACAAAAATTTTGTCACGCGTGCTCTTTCATCCTGAAAGACCAAGAGACAGTGCCAATGAAAAAGAGATGGAAAAGGAATAAATAGTGGACGATAGTAGACAGTGGTTGTGGTATAGAAAGAGAGGAGGGGACTATGGAAGTGTGAGACAAAGAGTGGCTGTGGAACACAGTTGACAGTAAGAGTACAGTGGAGGAGACAGTGGAAGTGCGTGGGAGGTAGCAGTAATGAGAGGCAGAGTCTATGGCAGTGAAAACGAGGAAGAGAGTCACGTGGTCCTCCGTTTCCAGTCCTGGAAGCAGCTCTGAAAAGCTTCAACAGGTTGAGCTTTTAAACATTTCGGTCGCATTTTTTTCGAATGCTCTCTAGAGTTTCAGAATGACGTCCTTTTAAGATATTCTTCAATGTCGAGAAAACAAAGAAGTCACACGGACTCGTATCAGATGAAGATGGGTGCTTTTGGACAACATGAATGCCTTTTGAGGCCAAAACTTCCATGATGAAAGTCGCCATGCGCAGCATTCTCTTGTTTGTAATGTTCCATCTCGTTCGATCCACACTTTTCATGAGACTTTCGAGGATATGTTTGTAAAATACTTGGCTGACAGTTTGTCACCCAACATCCTCACCGTTAAGCATAGGTTTGATCTCACAAGAGCATGCACACGTTCGACGTTTTCGTCGGTTTTTGAAGTTGAAGGGCTCCCTGTGCAACGTTCATCTTCAACGTGTTCTCGGCCTTCCAAAAATGATTTGTGCCTGCGAAAAATCTGAGTCCTTGATAAGGAATATTCCCAACGCCTGTTTGGCCTTTTCAGATTTCCCACTCTTAACACGAAACATGATTGAATAACTTTGTTCTTAATTTCATTGTTCCATTTTCGTACCACACAAAAAAAATACATCTTCACTGATGACGCTTTCCGGCCTACACAGGCGGAACAGATGGCTCACAGTGTCGCCAGTCTCATTAGTTTTGCCACGCACCTCCTCGTACTTGTGACTTGAAGCTCTCTAAATATGTCCTGCAACGAGTAAGCGAGTGACTGCAGGTAAATCTACGCTATCTTCTGCAGTTATTTTTAGTGCTGACATATTTGATACTGTGCTTTATTCCTTCCTACCTTTACTAATCTTTTATCTATTTACATCACAGCAGATTTCTCAGAAAACCGTCATTACTTCAACTAATTTTTCCATAAAATTTTTCGTCAACTTTTTTTCCAGTACGCCCTGTACTTTATGCATCAGTCCTCTTCACTCATAGTATCCTTCATGCTTCTGCATTCTAAATGCGTCCACGTTCTTTTCCTCTGAACGATAGCCCACGTTTGAGTTGCATTTAGTGCAATGGTCATGGCATCAGTTTCCAAAATTTATTTCTGTCCTCCATGTCAGTATTTAATCGTCTCCCAACGAAAATCCTTTTATGCACAAACTTTTATTCACCTATAACCACATACTTCCGTCAACGAGAAGAGACAGCGACATTGAGATGCAATGAATGAGATAATAGCATTAAGAGAGAGAAGGAGGGAAACAATGACAGTGGGAGGAGACATTAGTAGTAGGACAGAACGAAGCAGACTGTGGCTCTGGGATAGGAAACAGTGATAGTTAGAGAGACACAAAGAGGTATGACAATGAGTTGGGTTGAATGAGTGAGCGAGAATGGGAAAGTGGGAGCCAGTGGATTTGAGTGACTAACATTGGTAGACTAGTGAGTGTGACCGTTTTACAGTTAGGGCGACATGTGAGAGTTCGAGGTAAGTTGCATGTTAATGAGATCGTGAATATGTTTCTGACATGTCCCCGCTGTTTGCCTTAAAGGGATCGGCCTCACTTCAGAAACTCAGCAACTGAAACGTCAGGGTTGTGCATATGTACACGGCGTTGCCTCCCCAGACTGCACCGATCATAAGGACGGCAGGCGGCGCGACAAGCGTCACGTGCCGCGGACCTGCTTCCTCCGTCTCCTCTTAGTTGACGTCATTTCGGCGACTTTGGTGTCAACGAGAATGAAATGATGATGAAGACAACGCAACACACAATCCCAGAGCGGAGAAAATCTTCGACCTGACCGGAATTCGACCTCGGGTCTTTCGCATCGTGTTCTGCCGAGCTGAACACTCAACTATGGAGGCTGACGTTTCTTCGAAATCAAAACTGATCTTCTCCTCAGAATGCTTCTCTTTTTCCATAGTTCTGTAAATAATCTGTGTTAGTACGAGGGATGCCCAGAAAGGAATGCACCTCATTTTTTTTCCTCAGCCAGAAACAATGCTACGAATGCGAAAACGTTACGTGTGTGTTATCTGAAGTCTCCTGAGTGAGCGCGCCAAGTTTCCGTCACTTCCGATAGATAGCGTAGCTGCAGCACAGTTTCAAAATGGCTTCTGTAGGTGATGTACGTTACAAGCAATGTGAAGTCATTGAATTTATACTGCAGGGAAAGAAACTGTGCGGAATCTTCAAAAACGCTTGCGCAAAGCTGTCGACACAAGTACAGTTAGTCGCTGGGCACGGAGGGTGAGGTCATCAGAAGGCGGTTCGGTGGAGCTCCACGGTTTGCAGCGGGGGAGACCATCCACGACTCTCACACCTGACATGTTGCAGTGAGCTGATGTCGTGATTCGCGAGGACAGACGCATTAGATTCGACAGTGCCGCTGCATCTGTCAATCAGCAAAGGCAATTTGGAGGCAATTTGTCCGCACTCTTGGCTATTCAAAAGTGTGTGCGTGATGGGTCCCGCGGTGTCTAGCGGTGGATCACAAATCGCACAAAAATAACATTTGTCTTGATTTGTTGCAACTTCTTGAAGCTGATGGGGAGGCTCTCTTGTCCCGGATTGTTACAGGTGATGAAACCTGGGTTCACCACTTTCAACCCGAAACAAAACGAAAGCCGATGGAAGAAAAAATTCAGAGCAACTGCTTCCACCGGTAAGGTCATCATCACCGTGTTCTGGGACTGTAAGGGTGTGATTCTCATTGGTGTGACGCCAAGAGGCGGTACCATTAATTCAGAAGCGTAGGTCAACACATTAACAAAACTCAAGGCGCGCTTCCGGCGGCTTCGGCGCCACAGCAAGCCAGGAGACGTTTTGCTGCAACACGATATCGCTCGGCCCCACACAAACCAGAGGACTGCTGAACACATCGCAAAAAGGGTTAGACCGTGTTACCCCATCCACCCTACAGCCCTGACATAGCCACTTCGGACTTCCACTTGTTTGTGACATTAAAGGATGCCATTTGTGGAAGATACTGTATTTTGAGGACGATGAGGAGCTGCTTGACAAAGTGAAGCACTGGCTGAGCCACCAGGACAGGAACTGATACCGACAGGCCATACACACACCTCTTGTTTCGGGCTGGAGGCAGGCGATGGAACGGGATGGAGATTACGTGGAAAAAGTGGTGTGTAGATAAAACACTATTATTTCGTGTCTGTAATACTCATCATGTTCAGTAAAGAATTGTTGAAGAAAAAATGCAACCCTTGTATTTCACAATCATGACATACCAGTAGAAAAATGACCCAATCGAAACACAAAAAAGGTGACTATGCTCCTTTTAAAAAGACTGACCGAAAAATGGATTACCAGCTGCCTCAATCTATATTCCTCACCATCTTTAAAATTTTTCCCAAAAATTTTGGTATGCGAACTGCTATATCTCACACGGGGAGAAGCTTGATGAGAAATAATAACTGACAGGTAAAGAACAACAAAGGTTTGCTACAGGGTGTTTCAAAAATGAGCGGTATATTTGAAACGGCAATAAAAACTAAACGAGCAGCGATAGAAATACACCGTTTGTTGCAATATGCTTGGGACAACAGTACGTTTTCAGGCGGACAAACTTTCGAAATTACAGTAGTTACAATTTTCAACAACAGATGGCGCTGCAAGTGATGTGAAAGATATAGAAGACAACGCAGTCTGTGGGTGCGCCATTCTGTACGTCGTCTTTCTGCTGTAAGCGTGTGCTGTTCACAACGTGCAAGTGTGCTGTGGACAACATGGTTTATTCCTTAGAACAGAGGATTTTTCTGGTGTTGGAATTCCACCGCCTAGAACACAGTGTTGTTGCAACAAGACGAAGTTTTCAACGGAGGTTTAATGTAACCAAAGGACCGAAAAGCGATACAATAAAGGATCTGTTTGAAAAATTTCAACGGACTGGGAACGTGACGGATGAACGTGCTGGAAAGGTAGGGCGACCACATACGGCAACCACAGAGGGCAACGCGCAGCTAGTGCAGCAGGTGATCCGACAGTGGCCTCGGGTTTCCGTTCGCCGTGTTGCAGCTGCGGTCCAAATGACGCCAATGTCCACGTATCGTCTCATGCGCCAGAGTTTACACCTCTATCCATACAAAATTCAAACGCGGCAACCTCTCAGCGCCGCTACCATTGCTGCACGAGCGACGTTCGCTAACGATATAGTGCACAGGATTGATGACGGCGATATGCATGTGGGCAGCATTTGGTTTACTGACGAAGCTTACTTTTACCTGGACGGCTTCGTCAATAAACAGAACTGGCGCATATGGGTAACCGAAAAGCCCCATGTTGCAGTCCCATCGTCCCTGCATCCTCAAAAAGTACTGGTCTGGGCCGCCATTTCTTCCAAAGGAATCATTGGCCCATTTTTCAGATCCGAAACGATTACTGCATCACGCTATCTGGACATTCTTCGTGAATTTGTAGCGGCTCTGCGACACTGCGAACACCTCGTGGTTTATGCAAGATGGTGCCCGGCCACATCGCACGGCCGATGTCTTTAATTTCCTGAATGAATATTTCGATGATCGTATGATTGCTTTGGGCTATCCGAAACATACAGGAGGCGGCGTGGATTGGCCTCCCTATTCGCCAGACATGAACCCCTGTGACTTCTTTCTGTGGGGACACTTGAAAGACCAGGTGTACCGCCAGAATCCAGAAACAATTGAACAGCTGAAGCAGTACATCTCATCTGCATGTGAAGCCATTCCGCCAGACACGTTGTCAAAGGTTTCGGGTAATTTCATTCAGAGACTACGCCATGTTATTGCTACGCATGGTGGATATGTGGAAAATATCGTACTATAGAGTTTCCCAGACCGCAGCGCCATCTGTTGTTGACAATTGTAACTACTGTAATTTCGAAAGTTTGTCTGCCTGAAAATGTACTGTTGTCCCAAGCATATTGCAACAAACGGTGTATTTCTATCGCTGCTCGTTTAGTTTGTATTGCCGTTTCAAATATACCGGTCATTTTTGAAACACCCTGTACGACGTAACGGTGGTTAATCTTGAACTTAGTTTCATATAACGTAGCTAATCATCTGAATACCTTAATTACCGTCGGTACAGCAATAATTATTGTGGCTGATGTAAACTACGCTCATGTATCAACATCCATTCCTACAGTAAATATATGGTGTTTTAGCAACAAACTATTCTCAATAAAAATAATACAACCTTCCAGACACACACAGGTATGCGCCGGAACACAGAGTGAATAAACGTAGTGGGACGTGAAAACTATGACACTAATAATCCGTAACGACGGAGGTTAAGCGTTCGGCGTATTTGTACGACAGGTAGGTAAAGGGATATCGCTGGAAATTCGTAGGGGTCCCTGTGGTGGCTTCCGACCGGGCTCTAAGAGTGATGGGCTGCTAAGAGCCGGTGAATGAATTGGCCCAGAGCTTCCGTGGAGCGAACTGCCGCAGTATTGGCTTGCGCTGCCCTATATAGCAGAGGCGCGGAGAAACTCGTGTCGATCCAGTTCTGCAGGTGTGACACGGCGGAGGAAATAGGTCCGTAGACGGAGGATCTCTGGTGGCGCTTGTGCTGCCGTCTGACGTCTTTGCGATAGACGCAGTCCGGGGAGGCAACACCTCGTACATATGCAAACCCTTGATACTTCAGTGTCTGATGGGTTGCCGACTGTTAAGGCGAACGGCTGATACATGGCACCCAGGCCAAAAGAGGGACGTCGAAATTTTTGACTGAATAAAGTTTTGACGAACTAGGTTCTTGACGTTGTTCAGTATCACACAAAACACAGTAATGGTAACAGATAAAGTATTAGCCCGACCACTGTGGGAAATGAAAATAAACGGAGCGAGTACTGGGACAGTGAGGTGCCTCTGGCCTAGAGGCCTGCAGCTCTCGTGGGATTCGGGTCTCTCCTTAGCCTAGCCCAGCTACTTCCTTAGTAGCTCTCAGTGTTAAAGAAATTTTGAACAAAGCATTTTGTCACAAAGTCCAAATGTGAATACTAGCTGACATTCATGAAATGATCATTAATTTAAGTTACACTCCTAGAAATGGAAAAAAGAACACATTGACACCGGTGTGTCAGACCAACCATACTTGCTCCGGACACTGCGAGAGGGCTGTACAAGCAATGATCACACGCACGGCACAGCGGACACACCAGGAACCGCGGTGTTGGCCGTCGAATGGCGCTAGCTGCGCAGCATTTGTGCACCGCCGCCGTCAGTGTCAGCCAGTTTGCCGTGGCATACGGAGCTCCATCGCAGTCTTTAACACTGGTAGCATGCCGCGACAGCGTGGACGTGAACCGTATGTGCAGTTGACGGACTTTGAACGAGGGCGTATAGTGGGCACGCGGGAGGCCGGGTGGACGTACCGCCGAATTGCTCAACACGTGGGGCGTGAGGTCTCCACAGTACATCGATGTTGTCGCCAGTGGTCGGCGGAAGGTGCACGTGCCCGTCGACCTGGGACCGGACCGCAGCGACGCACGGATGCACGCCAAGACCGTAGGATCCTACGCAGTGCCGTAGGGGACCGCACCGCCACTTCCCAGCAAATTAGGGACACTGTTGCTCCTGGGGTATCGGCGAGGACCATTCGCAACCGTCTCCATGAAGCTGGGCTACGGTCCCGCACACCGTTAGGCCGTCTTCCGCTCACGCCCCAACATCGTGCAGCCCGCCTCCAGTGGTGTCGCGACAGGCGTGAATGGAGGGACGAATGGAGACGTGTCGTCTTCAGCGATGAGAGTCGCTTCTGCCTTAGTGCCAATGATGGTCGTATGCGTGTTTGGCGCCGTGCAGGTGAGCGCCACAATCAGGACTATATACGACCGAGGCACACAGGGCCAACACCCGGCATCATGGTGTGGGGAGCGATCTTCTACACTGGCCGTACACCACTGGTGATCGTCGAGGGGACACTGAATAGCGCACGGTACATCCAAACCGTCATCGAACCCATCGTTCTACCATTCCTAGACCGGCAAGGGAATTTGCTGTTCCAACAGGACAATGCACGTCCGCATGTATCCCGTGCCACCCAACGTGCTCTAGAAGGTGTAAGTCAACTACCCTGGCCAGCAAGATCTCCGGATCTGTCCCCCATTGAGCATGTTTGGGACTGGATGAAGCGTCGTCTGACGCGGTCTGCACGTCCAGCACGAACGCTGGTCCAACTGAGGCGCCAGGTGGAAATGGCATGGCAAGCAAAGAAATTCGTTGGGCTGAAATAAATGTGACTGATTTTGAAATTGAGTCCCAAAGCTTCCATTACAATGTGTACGGACAGAGATAAAATAAAAACTGAAGGATTAACTGCAAAAGGAGCTTCCGTCTAACCAAATCTATTCTCAGAAGTCTCAAAAGACGTTCTTAGATCCTTAAAGGAGGATGAAGACTCATACCTGAATCAGGTTCGGTTTGCGGAAGCGTCCACAACGAATGAGAAAGAAATTGTCGATTGTTTGCTTTTGTCTCGGCTACTATTGCCGACGGGCTGTTTAATAATTTTTCAGATGTTTCGTCAGCACGAGATCTGGCATTATGAAAGATTAACCCTGGTGGCGGTTGCAGGTTGAAGCTTCTCGTGCTGGCAAATTGTCAGAAAAATCGTTAACTAAACGTCGGCCGGAGATCCCGTGGTTGAAGCCAACAGGCGATGCGCCAAGAAGTGGCCAGGAAAACAGTTTTAACACACTTACAAGAAGTATAGAGTTGTACACAAGCGACAGATCGAAACTCAGTAGTAAAAATAAGGATGTATTCCAAAGAACCAGTTGACGAGTTTTTACGTTAGCAGTAGTTAAAAAAACTGACTGGATGGACAGCAGAAAAGGAAGAATGACTAAAAGCGCTGCCAGTAAACTAAAGGGCGTTTTCAAATCCAAGCCCCGTGACGTGTCTTGAGCTGGAGGTCCGCGCTCAGCGTGTGGCATCAGTTTCGACGGCGAATGGTGGACCCTTAATGCGGAAACCTTTTAAAAGCAGAACTTTTCAACGGGCAGTGGAGAGATGCATGCTGACAATTTACTACAGACACAGGAAAACCAATGGACTGAGGAGGAGAGCAGAGTGGCAGACGTTGTGCCATACAGTAGAAAGCGAACGTGTACTGCTGCCTATCTTGAAAACCAGCATAAACATTCTGGCTTCTGTTGAATGCAATGGACAATATTCATAAGGTGCAATAGGGAATTGTTTCTTGGCAGGGGACACTATGCCAAGACAAAAATGATCATTAGTAGGCGAATAGCGACATGTTTCAAATCAGATCTGCAGAAAACGAAATATTTTGAGTACTGAAATGAATTACTGTATGAAAAAATGCTACAAATCATCGTCAAGCTAAGTGTGTTGTCATAAGTAGGTGTTTATAGGCAAAGAGAAGTTTGTGCATAAAAGAATTTTTCTGGGAGACTATTAAACACTCACATGGAATAGAGGAATGTTTTGGAAACTGTACACCATGACAATTGCATTATGTGTGACTGAAAAGTGGGCTATTGTTCACAGGAAAACAACATGGAAGCATTTAGAACGCAGCAGCATAAGGGGTATTAAGAGTGTAGCGGACTGATGCATAAAGTAGAGGGGTACGGCAAAAATAGACGAGGAAAAAATGTTTAGAACTAGCGGAAGAAATGACGGTTTGCTGAGGCATCTGCTGTGGTGTAAATAGATAAGAGATTATTAGTAAAGGTAGGAAGGAATAAAGCACAGTATCAAACTAGTCAGCTATAAAAATTATTACAGAAGATAGCGTAGACTTACGAGCAGTCACTGTCTTACTCGTTGTGGTAACAGATTTAGAAAGTTTCAAGCTATAAGTACGAGGTGTGTGAGAAAAGGCTGATATAAGTGTGAGCGATCTGGCAACGCTGTGTTGTTCTACTTGTGCACACCTGTGTGTTCATCACTTCCAAATGTTCAGGCCGAGTTTCAGCTCAATGCAGCCGTCTCGTCATTTTTGAGAGCGCCATCCGTGAAGTTGTGTTTTTGTAGTGTGGTACGAAAATGGAATAGTGGAATTTAGAGCAAGTTTCGCGTCAAACTTGGGAAATCTGCGATGTGACCTTTGAAAAGTTGGAACATGCATTAGAGAAAGATTCCTTATCAAGGGCTCAAGGTTTTCACTGGCACAGATCGTTCCTGGAAGGCCGAGAACACATTGAAGATGAACCTCGCTGAAGGAGACAAAACAACATCAAAAACCGACGAAAACGTCGGTGCTCTTGTGAGATCACATCCGCGTTTAACGAGGAGGAGGATGGGTGACAAAAAGTCAACGAAATGTTTTACGAAGATGTCCACGAAAGGCTCAGGAAAACGCTAACTAGTGAGATCGGATATTGCACACAAGTGGATGCTGCATGATGATAACGCACCATGTCACATGGCTACTTCCACGAAGGAGTTTTTAACCTCAAAAGGCGTTCCTATTGCCCACAAACCACCTTTTCAGCTGATCTGAGTCTTTATGACTTTTTGGAACATTGGCATTGAAAAATGTCTTAAAACGGCGTCATGGAGAACATTCAAAAGAATCTGACGAAAATGCTTAGACTCTGCCAGCTGAAGTCTTTCAGAGCTGCTAGTAAGACAGAACAAGGACTGCGCTCGTGTGTAGCCGCCGAGGGGAACTCCTCTGAAGGAGACAATACTGTCGGTTATAAAAATAAAGACTTTGGTAGATAAACAATAAGTCTCATTACTTTTCTCATATACTACATATAACTGAAGCGTTTTTAAAATAACCGTGAAGATTTTTACTTATATTGCCTACTGAGGAAACTAATGAGACGAATTATTGACAAAATACACTGACCAGTCAGAACATTGTGACCACCTATCTATTCCGACTTAGGAACGGATAAGAGTGGCTACGGGTCGTATCATGGAAGCAATGACTTGGTAGTTCACTGGAGGGAGCTGGCACTACATCACTCAAGTCGCCTAATTCCCGTAAACTCTGGGAAGGAAAGCGATGAACCCTGATTCCACTTTCAGTCTGCCGAGTTGGAATGCCAGTACGTCAATTGTAACTCGCCCCTGTGTTCATCGAACCACTGCGTCACAGTCCTAGGCTTGTAACACGGCGCATTGTCTTGTCGAAAAATACCGCTGCCATTGGGAAACGTGAAGGACTGTACGTGGTCTGCAAGCAGCGTAATCGTTGGCGATCACGGTGCCTTCCACGAGCTCCACTGGATCCACGGATGACCACTCGAATCAGGTCACAATGGAGCCGCCGCCAGCTTGTCTCCATCCCACAGTACAGGTGTCAAGGAGCTGTTGCCCTGGAAGACGAACGATTCGGGCTCTTCCATCGACACGATGAAGAAGGTATCGGGATTTATCTGACAAAATGACGCTCTGGCACTGTAGCAATGTCCATTACCGATGGCCACGCGCCCACGTCGGTCGTAGCTGCCGATGTCGCGGTCCTAACATTGGGACACGCACGGGCCGTCGGCTACACGGACCCATCGTTAGGAGTGCTCAGCGTGCTGTGTGTTTAGACACACTTGTACTCTGGCCAGCAGCAAAGTCAGAGATGTTAGCGGTGCCGCAGTTCGCCGCGTGTTCTATTTTACTTGTCAGTGTAGCCTACGACGTCCGACATGTGTTATGAGGTGTGACCGCCTGGACGTGGTTCGACCTCGGTTTCGTCACGTGTTGAAGACACTCACCACAGCAATCCCCGTACACCCGACAAGTCGTGCAGTTTCCAAAATGCTTGTGCCGAACCTGCAGGCTATCGGCCAGACTTGCCCATTCTACACGCGGACAACAAGCTGACTGACACTACGTGCATCGTGTGTGTCTCTTCCTAGCAGTCACTCCTCACCGGGTGACAGCTTTATTCCGATAGTAGGTCGGTAGTCTTAATGTTCTGGCCGATCAGTGTGTGATTTGCAACGTACCTGAGGAACTCTGACATCTTGGGACTGAGGAAGAGCAGACGGAAGCCGAAGCTACTCTTGAGCCCCGGCGCGAACACCTTCTTCCCCCAGTTGCGGAAGACGGCGTCCGGGTTGCGCTGGCTGTCGGACTCGACGCCGAAGCCGACGGAGACGATGACGTCGGTGGTGAAGCGCGCCGCCAGGTCGCGCACCTCCGCGGGGGCGCCGCCCGCCGCCACCTGCTCCAGCACCGCCGACAGCTCGCGGCCGCAGTCCGCGATCGTCTGCGGCAGGGGCGGCGCCCGTCAGCCGGCCTTCTCGCTACCACAAACACAGGGGCGGCGAGCGATGCGCGAGGCGTGTTTCTCACGTAAGTAGCGTTTTGAAATTAAAAAAAACACGTGCTATGATATCTCAATAACTTTATTTTTACATGAAAGCCTGTACCTTAATCTACGCACTGACGCCATTACAGTCTGATTCTTCCTTGTTTACGTTGTGTACTGAGTGTTTAAGATGCCTCCGATAAGTGTGAGTCCCGCTGACTGTGAAGTACGGGCTGTTATAAGACTTTTTAGTGCTAAACGCCTAAAAGTGATCTTAGACTTGTCAGAGTACCGGAGGAGCTGCACTCCTGCGTTTGTTTTTACCTCCTTATTTTATGATATTTTAAACCAGCAACCCGACCATGTACCAGTATTTACCGATGGCTCTAAACAGGGGGACTCTGTTGGTTGACCGAGCGGGGTGGCGCAGTGGTTAGACACTGGACTCGCATTCGGGAGGACGACGGTTCAATCCCGCGTCCGGCCATCCTGATTTAGGTTTTCCGTGATTTCCCTAAATCACTCCAGGCAAATGTCGGGATGGTTCCTCTGAAAGGGCACGGCCGACTTCCTTCCCTAATCCGATGAGACCGATGACCACGCTGTCTGGTCTCCTTCCCCAAACCAACCAACCAACCAATCTGTTGGTTGTGCTGTTGTTTTCCCTGATCGAGTCGTCAAGTTACGGCTTCCTGCAGCGTTTACCATCTTTGATGCCGAATTGTTTGCGATCTTGCGGGCATTGGAGCAGATGAGATGTGTTCCCAGTCTTAAGTTTCTCATCTGTTCTGACTCCCTGAGTGCCCTTCAGACCATGCAACACTTGTACCCAGCGGATACGGTCGTCCAGAACATCCACGATGCCCTACTCCACCTGCAACGGCAGGGGAACGAGGTTTCTTTCAGCTGGGTGCCGGGGCACGTGGGTATTAGGGGAAACGAACTGGCGGATGTGGCTGCCAAAGATGCATGTTCCCTCCCTCATGTTGTTGAATGTGCCGTCCCCCTCCATGCTGTTACCTCCCTTTTGCGTTTTCGTGTTATGCGTCAATGGGAAGAGGAGTGGCTGGCAGTCGGTGAAAATAAGCTGCGTCTGGTCAAGGCCACCACGCGGCCATGGCGTACGTCCAACCAGTCCTGCAGGCGGGATGAGGTTCTCCTCACTCGCCTCCGCATCGGGCACAGTCCCTTAACGCACGGTTTTTTACTCCGGCGGGAGGACCCCCCAATCTGCAGTGCTTGTGGCGTCCAGATTACGGTCCGCCACATTTTACTTGACTGTCCTTTATTCTCTGACCAGAGGGCGGTGGTTTCCTTGCCACCGGATTTGCCCTCTATTTTGCAAGACGACGCAACGATTGTGGTTAAGGTCTTACGGTTTTGTGTCCTGTCCAATTTGTTGCCTCGGATTTTAGGGAGAGGATTTTAATGTGCTGCTGGGTGACTGGCTCACCCAGGCTTTCCCTAAGAGGTCCGCCAGTCACGATTACCTACTTGTTTCACTTCGATTTCTGTTCTCTTTTCCTTGTGTTTCCTTTCCTCTTTTAGTGCGTTTCTTCTCCTCTTGTTTTGCCTCCGTATGTGAGGATTTGGAACTGCGTCAGGTCTGTGTCTTTTAGCCGTTCTCCTTGTTCGGTGTCCGTCTTCGTCCCTTCACTGCATGTGTTCCTGTTTCTATGCGTTTGGGCGCTGATGACCACGCTGTTTAGCGCCCGAAAACCTCAAACCACACACACACACACACACATCGATATTCATCGTGAGATCTGTGCAGTGATGGAATGGTAAGAAAGTGGGTGAGAGCATTTAAAGCATGTGCATGACGAACAACGGAGTGGGCGTCCTTCGGTCGTTAATGAAAGTTTGGTGCAGGGAGTGGACAATAAGGTGAGAGAAAACAGACGCTTTACCATTTCCTCCTTGCGGGATGACTTTCCTATGTTTCTCGCAGTGTTCTGTATGGCATTGTGAACGAGCAATTGAATTACCGAAAATTGTGCGCACGTTGGGTACCGAAAATGTTGACGGATGTGCACAAAACCAAACGTTTAGACACTGCATTAACTTTCCTTGAACGGTACCACAACGAAGGTGATGATTTCTTAAGCCAAATCGTTGTGGGCGATGAAACATGGGTGGCCTACGTCACACCAGAATCAAAGCAACAGTCCATGGAAGTTGAGCAAGGGCTTCGTTTTGCTGCAAGACAATGCCCGTCCGCATGTGACGAATCAGACCAAAGATATCATCAGATCTTTTCGATGGGAAACTGTAGATCATCCTCCGTACAGCCCAGATCTTGCGCCCAGTGGCTTCCATCTGCACCTGCACTTGAAGAAACACCTGGGCGGTCAGCGTCTTCAAGACGATGACGAAGTCAAAGCAGTGCTGATGCAGTTGTTAACAAGTCAGGCGGCAGACTTCTATGACGAGGGTATTCAAAAACTGGTACAACTTTATGACAGGTGCCTCAATATTGACGGAAATTATGTAGAAAAGTAGATTTAAGGTACAGGCTTTCATGTAAAAATAAAATTATTGAGATATCTTAGCACGTATTTTTTTAATTTCAAAGCGGTACTTAACTTAAAAAACACGCCTCGTAAAATTGACCTAGAAAATGCGTTTAGACATTCGTTTTGCTGAGGAGATAGCGAGCTTATTGGCTCCTAAAACAGACCTACCAATTCTGGAATTAAAAAGATTAATAAATCAATCGACTACAGGAACTAACTTTCTTCAACCAGTAAGTACCGACAATGCCACGATCGCTTGCTGGAACATCAACTGGACGGGGCTCACAGTTTTCCTTTTCATCATTCAGCTAACATGAAAATCTCACAAGATGATGACTTCCCTTAAAATTGGAGCCGTTACTTTCAAACGTGCCCTGGGAGCACGCTCATGTGGGTTTCTCAGATTGTCGGGATGCTCGAAGAACTGGCGCCAGACAACACCTGCACCTTAAGCTCGAAGCATCCCCTCCCCCCCCCCCCCCATGCGTCTGGGGGCGTCTGCTCGCCCGTCCTGTCCCGGCACCACGTCGCCTACTGAGGACTGCCACAGGGACTTGCTTCTGCCCTCAGCTGTACGCAGTCGCTCGATGTCGGACGTGTTGCTTCGTGTGTAGCCGAAACGTAGCCATTATCACCGTAACACAGGGTGGCGCAAATAAAAGCGACCCAGACAAGTGTATACGATTGGACCTGAATGTGTGACGCGCACACCTCGTTACGCCCTCCACATCCACACCTGTTCTGAGCGTAGTGAGTGAAGCAGTACAGAGGGGACGGTGGTACCCACAGTTCATGGTGTTCATTGTGCAAAATTACGTGTCAGCAAAGTCGTGAAGACGGTGTAGTCAATTTTTAGCTGAGAAGTTTAATGGTGTCAAACTGCCACGCAACGCGGAGTCAGAAAATGGGGTCACACAGGATCTGTTTTGAACAAGTCAAAAAAACATTCCGAAACTCATCCGCACACTACAAAATGTGGCTCCAGTTCACCAGAAAATGCTTCAGAGTCCTAACAGATCAAGTCTACGCCTGTCGCAAGAGAGCAGCGTAACACGTCTATCGTGCGAACGAATACTTCACTTGCACCTGCTCGTGCACCCCTACCGACTATCTGTTGTTCCTGTATTAAAACCGGCACATGCTCCTCAGCGCCCGTGGTTTTTTGAGTGGCCGTTCACTGAGATGACAACGAATGAGTTGGGCTGGTTTCACCTAAACGGTTATGTCAGCTCACAGATTCATAGTTTCTCGACAGCGGCGCGTCCACATAACTTCCTCGAAAGTGTGTGCAGTGTCTGCATGTCGCATTATTGGTCCCACGTTCTTTTATCAGACACTGCCTTTGGCGTGTTACATTGTCAACATTTTGAAACAACTTGTGGCAACAGTAATGGAGGAGGAAAAGACCTACTATTACTTCTAACAGGATGGAGCAACTGCCCATACAGCCGACCGAACCTCGGAGCACATTTACACAACCTTCACGCGTGACAGAATTGTTAGCAGAGGTCAGTCTGGCCGCGGCCCCATCTAATACTTTTGAGCTAGAAAAAATTTCAACGAATGATTCAATACAAGTATGTGAGAATGTGTGTGAGTACGCAGGGGAGAGGGAACATACCCATTACTGGACAAACTGGAAAGGATCAGTTGCAAACAGGGGACAGACAATATGGACGCCAGTCTCATTTTTGTACTGAACAATACGGCGAGTTATTAAGTTTCAAAACTGCCTACATTTTGTATGAAAAGAATGCGCCAGAATAATAATCTAATCTTGGACAGTACATGGAACTATCGCTACACGTTAACCTAACAATTTCATGATCAGTTGCTACTGAAGTCTTTCAAATACTAACTAAGATGACTCATATGTATATTCAGGGGCGGGCAGTATGTCTGCTGTTCCAACTATTAATTGCATGAGTCAGTTACCAAATCCATCAATTATAATAGGTATTACTATAAAGAATTGTATTACAAATGTTTGGGCTATAATAATACCATTAAAGATTTGGTCATCTCTGATTAAAGATCTGGGTTGTCGTAATTTAGCACATATAAGTATTCTTACTGATGTTCCTACTTTTCCTGCTCATGCACCAAATAGAAAGTATGAAGCACTATTGTCCCTATGGTTTGTTGAGAATAACCATTTTTGTAGTAAAATGACTGATGTTATAGTTGGTGGATTATTAAACTATTCATGAGATTTTTCTATCTTACCATTATTGGTGTTATATTCAATTATGATTCTAGAGTGCAGTTTTAGAGGTTTGAAGATTTACTAAGACCTAAAAGATTGTTCTTGTAATTATAACTTTGAACATTATTAGTTCATTTAACTTAAGTTGTTTGATAATGAACTGAAGCTTAATTTTTAAATCAGTCCCATTGTTGAAATTACTATCGTTATAGGAAGAACGAATATTGATTTTTAAGACTTAATTTTTATTGATAATGAGTTTTCTATGCATGATATAATGAGTGTTGAAAATCTAGTGTGTGTGTAATAATTAAGTGTAATGGTAGTTAATACTACTATAACTGTTATAGGAGTTGTTATGTTATTTTCCATAAGCGATTATCCAGGTTAATGGGGGTAGTCTGAATGGTTAATAAAAAACAGATACATTTGTTCTGGAATCCAAGAGTTAAAAACCCAAGGAAGGGGGTGGGGGTAACCCCCAAGTGATAGTAGTGATAGGAATATTATAAATTTAATATCTGTTTTCACATTTCTTGCCAAATAAACATGATTTATGAAGAACAAATTTAGTAGCTTATATAACAAAACTGCAATAAATCTTAGTAGGGAGTAGAAGTTCATAAGTACTTTCTCTGACAGTTAACGATCTAATTATTCATCCCAGATTGTTGAGTGATGAATATGCCAGAAGCTGCCTTATTGACATTTGATTTAATACCCTATGGCTCCAATAATAATTCTTAGAATTATAATTATTCAAATGGCTGTTTGTATTTGAATGCACTATGAGACTACTATTATTGGAGCAATTTTTTGTCTTGTTATTACTGTTAGGCAATTATTTCAACTTGATGCACCTGTAACTTCTGGAAATCAAAAGTGAAATGTAAACCCTCAATCTTTAATAATAATTTAGATCTGATTATTATTGATGGATAAGTTCTATTTCCCATCGTATTGGGTATTTTATTGCAATCATCAAAATTGGAAGTAATAATATTGTTGATGTTATTGCTTGGATAATAAAATATTTAATTAATGATTCATGCATTATTATATTTCTATTTCTTGTTAACAGGGGGATATATGAGAGAAGGTTGATCTCCAATACCTATTCAGTCTTCAAATCTGGAGTTTGATGAGATGCAACAGGATCGTTCCTACCATTAATTTTGAGAGCATGAGAAGTTTTGTAGAATAATTGGTCATTAAAAAGAGGGGACTGATACGTCTATAAATAGAGTATGGACTCATAACCTTAATGTGCTTACCTTTTTATATTACATTAAGGTGTGTGATCGACATTAGTTTTTGATATTAAGGGAGGTAGTTTAATTCTTTCTTTTGTAATTTTTGTTTACCTAATTTACCCCTTAATCAGGCACTTCATATTGTCATTTAACATATAAATTAGAAGTATTTTTAAATTTGTATATCTATGGTTTTCTTTGTTTTTTGTTAATTTTATTTTTCCTTAGGGCATTCCATGTTTTTAAAGGTCTTATTATCAATAATTTATTTTAATATATTAAATTTAACTGAATATATACTTTATTAATATCACTTGATTATTTTAAGTCATATATGTTTATTAAAAATTATAGCTACAGTGTTTTTTAGAGAGGAAGAATTTATTGCATATTAAGATGAATAATTACATGAAATTAAATGTTTTAAAATATACTCATAGTATAAATATTGTTATGTTAATATAATCAGTTACCTTAATTACAATAATACGATTAATAGTTATAACACTTATAATAGTTAAAATAAAAATATTTAAATTAACATAAAAGGAAGCTTCTTCATCTCCCAGTACCTACTGCAACCTACATCATTCTGAATCTGCTTAGTGTATTCATCTCTTGGTCTCCCTCTACGATTTTTACCCTCCACGCTTCCCTGCAATACTAAATTGGTAATCCCTTGATGCCTCAGAACATGTCTTATCAACAAATTCCTTCTTCTAGTGAAGTTGCGCCACAAACTCCTCTTCTCCCCAGTTCTGTTCAATACCTCCTCATTAGTTACATGATCTACCCATCTAATCTTCAGCATTCTTCTGTAGGACCACATTTCGAAAGCCTCTATTCTCTTCTTGTTCCAACTATTTATCGTCCATGTTACACTTCCTTACATGCCTACACTCCCTACAAATACTTTCAAAAACGACTTCCTGACACTTAAATCTATACTCGATGTTAACAAATTTCTCTTCTTCAGAAACGCTTTCCTTGCCATTGCCAGTCTACATTTTATATCCTCTCTACTTCGACCATCATCAGTTATTTTGCTCCCCAAATAGCAAAACTCCTTTACTACTTTAAGTGTCTCATTTCCTAATCTAATTCCCTCAGCATAACAATGCAATTTGTATGGGTGAGAGTTCACCATATCTCCAGGCGACAAATGTTCGTAATTTGTTTGTAGAACTTTATGGACAGTTCGGGCGAATGATTACGCTATCTAAATCGCCCGACTGAAACCCATCTAACATTTGTGGGATGTAATTGAGAGGTCAGTTTGTGCACAAAACGCTGCACCCTGCAACACTTTCGCTGTTCTGCGCGGCTATAGAGGCATCTCGGCTCGGTATTGCTCTACGGGACCTCTGACTAGTCGTGGCGCGATGTCCACGTCCAACTTGTGCAGTACTCCAGGCGAAAGCGGGTCCGACGTGGTATTGCGCGGTATGCCACGGCTTTTGCCACCTCGGTGTACTGTGTGATTCGGTTAGGGGCGCGCACAGCGGAGGGCTGGGTGCGGCGGCGGCGTCACCTGGAACATGAAGCGCAGCTTGCCCGACGTGAAGGCGGGCGTGAGCTTGGCTCGGCGCGCGCGCCACTCGGCGCCGCGCAGGAAGAACAGCTGCCGGTTGACGGGCTCCTCGTCGTCCAGGTAGACGCCGCGGTCGTGGAAGGCGCCGAAGTCGCGCACCAGCACCCGCCGCACCAGGTCCGGGTCGCGCACCAGCAGCACCGGCCGGCCCACCGAGTACAGCCCCACGAAGCGCTCACCTGGCGACACGGCGGCAGGCGTGCAGTGCGTGGGCGTGGGCGGGTGGCGCGCCAGGACTGCACTCTCCAGCGAGCTCCCCACACCGACTGGCTACAGTTGTCTACATTAAATTTTACTTTTTCTTAATTAGAACAGAAATACTTTTCCGCAGTCGAAACTTCATGTACACATTTGTGATGTTCAATGCTTTTATCGTGTACAAGTGTTGCCAACTTGGGCCGCTATAAAAACGTCAACCAATCATTGTAGCAGTGTACAGCAACCTGTGACCACCAGAATACGCGGAAGTTGTTGTACTCCACTATATAAATGAATGTCAATTATTGGATGACCAGCCAATTTATTGCAGAAGTGACCATTTCAAAATTAGTTATTTTAGTCCATAAAAAGAAGCCAAGGGCACAAAGTATATTTTGGAAACAGGTATATATTTCTGTATAAATCTCGCATCCAAAATCTTAAAAATCATCTTAGAGCATTGCAGCACAAAAGAAAATTTTTCTTCCTCTAGAAAAAATACAGATCCGAAAGATGTTTTCCAAATATACACGTACACACACACACGCAGACACACACACACACACATCTCCCATATCGAAGCTGCTTTCGTGAGAGAACGAAAAACTTCAGTAGCTTTTGTAGATTTAACTGCTGCTTACGATACAGTAAGGTTGGACAGACTAATGTTAAAGCTAAACCAAGCTGTGCCTTGCTTAATGACTATCGACGGTGTTGTTTAATATGTTCTAAGACAGGTATTTCCGAGTCTGCCATCACGACAAACGAGGAAATCATTTACACTCAAAAATGATCTACTGCAACGGCCTCTCTTGGCTCCGCTGTTGTTCAGCCTCCATATAAGTGAGACGTGAGAAACTCTGCCCAGTAAGTTTTGCTGTGGAGATGACAGTAACACAACAACGGCCTGGCGGATGAAGGAAATGTGTTCATACAATACTTAAGATTACTTGCCGACTACTACAGAAACTGGAGATTATACCTTAACCCAACAAAGCTAGAGGGACAGCTTCCGACATCAACAACTGCTTTGCAAATCAGCCGCCAAATGTCAACTTCTGTAAGAAAACGATTAAAAACAACCGTCACCCAAAGTACCTTGGAATCACTTTGGAACGTTAACTACCATTCAGGACCCACCTCACGTCACTTGCAGATAAATGAAAGACCAGGAACTCGGTTATACAGAAACATGATGGAACTTCTTGAGGGGCTCTACGTCACACTCTCCATACTGTTGCGTTGTATCTTGAATACTCTGTGGCTGAATATTGCGCGTCAATACGGTACGACAGTGTCCATGACAGTAAGGCACAATTGAACGATACTATGAGAACCACAACAGGCACCTTGAGGTCAGATCTTCTGCCTCGGCTGTCTGTTCTCAGTAACTTCGCTCCACCGCAGTTTTGACGACAGGAAGCAATAACGTGTGAATGGGACAGGAAGCAATAACATGTGAATCGGGACACAGTAATAACTTGGAGATTTCCAAGAAATTCTGCTCCGTCCATCCAGCATGCATCTTAAGTAAACCGTGGTGGACAACGCAGAAGATGTGTGGAAGGATAAATTGAAAAAGAATACAAACATACATCGTCGTGGCCTCCAAACCCCCCCCCCCCCCCCCACTTGTATCGGGGTTACAACTGCCTACAAGAACCTAGTGACAGCTGTACAGGATATGATGTGGACACGAAACAACTGACTCTTTCAAGTGCAAATGGGGACTCTCAGACTTCACATTACATGACTGTGAAACTTCAGGGCAGACAGTTGATCACGTTCTAGATGAATGTCCTAAGAGAAGTTTTGGTGGAGACCGGAAGGTTGCTTCCCCCGCAACACTGAAATGGATAGACTTCCTTGACATCACTCTATAAGGTCAACTGAAACCAGAGCTCTTGAATATTACTTTTTTATTTTATCGTGTAAATACTGGCGTGAAATATATATGTATATCCATACGATGAATAATAAGTACACTAGTCATTACAATACTGACTGACCACTAGACAAAAAACTAAGCAACGTCCTTTTAAAATTTTACGGATTGCGTAGATTCCACGAAAGTGTTCCACTGGGTTCAGATCGGGAACCTGGGAAGGTCAATTCATATTACCAATGTTATTCTGCACAAACCATTGTGTCACTTACGCTGTTTTATGACATGGCGCCCTATAGTAATAATACAGACAAACTGTCGATTACTCGGGTGGGACGAAGTCGCCCTGGTGCAGTTCTAATACTACACGAATAACTCACGGCCTTACACTCCGGCGGCAGTGACAGCGTCGATTTGGCTCCGGACTGCGCCTTTCAACGCCGCTGCCTCCACTGGTTTCGACTGATGTGGCAGAACGTCTTGCAGACATTCGGACACTCCATTCAAAGTATACCCAAGAGAGAGAGAGAGAGCAAGGCGTCACGAAGGCATGCCCCGTATTAACATCCGCCAATAGGTAGGCGGATGCCTTTGGCTATATGGTGTGTTATAAAGACTGGCATAAAAATTACGTTTTGAGTGCATTCCTCCTTGCCTGTCGGAGTAGCCGAGCGGTTCTAGGCGCTACAATCTGGAGCCGTGTGACGGCGACGGCGCAGGTTAGAATCTTGCCTCGGGCATGGATGTGTGTGATGTCCTTAGGTTAGTTAGGTTTAAGTAGTTCTAAGTTCTAGGGGACTGATGACTTCAGCAGTTAGGTCCCATAGTGCTCAGAGCCATTTGAACCATTTTGCATTCCTCCTTCAGATACTCGACCCTGAAATTACCCTGGTCCTCTTAAGCAGCCGAGGTGGGCTTTTGCTCCAACCTTGGCGTAAAATGTCTGTCAATCCCGTTTCCTTTGCTAGTTGTTGGTCGTTCGACAGGCGCACTCCGAACACCCTGTTCTGAGAGGCTCCGCGTCGCCTCGCCAGCTCCCTCCAGCAAGGTGTCCCAGCGGCCACACCGATTGCAGCGCCCAATGTTCTTTAAACACGTTTCCCTAGCTGAACCACATATTCGTGGTCGAAACTGGGTCTTAGAAATTTTCGATAAAACCTTAGCAGAATTGTCCTGTCTGTTCCCCAAGCTGTTTGACAGACACATTTAGAATGTGTCTGTCAAACAATATTTAGGTCTGTGAGCCACTTTGCTGTCATGTGTCTCAGGTATGGCAGCCGAGTAAGTAAAGTAGGCCCAGAAACGATACGCGTCTTTAAAAAAAGCTGGTCCTCTTTCTCAGTAAAGACAAATCAAAAGCAAAGCGCTAACGGTTAAAAAAGGACATCAGAAATTTGCAGCAATGCTTGGAGACGAGCTAAAACAAGACAAGCTGTCCACTAATATGGGGCGCTGAGCTGCTTCGTTGCTTGCGGCCGTCATAATAAAGTTAAAAGTAGTTGCAAATGTTTTCATAAGTTAGACACTACCATAGGGACACAGCTTTCTATTTCAAAACCATTCCGAGAACATATTGCCAACGCTGTATTTAAAATAATGTGTGGAAGGGAACGACACTGAGAATACTGATAAAAATCCTCATAGACGAATATGAGGATCCAACAAGTATCTTAACATTTTTCCACGTAAAAAAAAATTGTATTAGCTGAAGCGTGCTCAGAACATCCTATTTCATTTCCGTCTGCAGGAAGGTCAACTTATCGATGGTCAATCAGTATCTCGCAAATCCACACAGGAAGTGAATAAGGAACTGTATGGATTCTAAAATGCTGGCTAAGCGGGACTCGACCATCCGCTCAAGGGCAACACAATGGCCGCTACTCGGACAATTGTGATGCCTTCCTGGTTTGAGGAAGGCATTAAAATGGCCGCTCTTCACTAGTCAGAAAATTATCCAGATGCCCAGATGAGTCTGAAGAAAAAAAAAAAAGAGATTTTCTGTGCTCGTTCCTGTCAGGTTCGCAACATGTTGTAACCGACCCTATCGAGACCAGGTGATGTGCTACGAATCGGCACAACACTCCATCACTGGTGGGAACCAAGTCCCAGCCACCCGTCTCAATAACAATATTGTGGCGCTGAATGGTTGATGGCTGGATTGGTGAAATGTTCTGCTATTGTGTAACCTGCGTTGAAAGTTGCACTTCACAGGATTTTTTTTTTTTGGTCATCAGTCTACTGACTGGTTTGACGCGGCCCGCCACGAATTCCTTTCCTGTGCTAACCTCTTCATCGCAGAGTAGCACTTGCAACCTACGTCCTCAATTATTTGCTTGACATATTCCAATCTCTGTCTTCCTCTACAGTTTTTGTCCTCTACAGCTTCCTCTAGTACCATGGAAGTCATTCCCTCATGTCTTAGGAGATGTCCTATCATCCTGTCCCTTCTCCTTATCAGTGTTTTCCACATATTCCTTTCCTCTCCGATTCTGCGTAGAACCTCCTCATTCCTTACCTTATCAGTCCACCTAATTTTCAACATTCGTCTATAGCACCACATCTCAAATGCTTCGATGCTCTTCTGTTCCGGTTTTCCCACAGTCCATGTTTCAAATGGTTCAAATGGCTCTGAGCACTATGGGACTTAACTTCTAAGGTCATCAGTCCCCTAGAACTTAGAACTACTGAAACCTAACTAATCTAAGGACATCACACACATCCATGCCCGAGGCAGGATTCGAACCTGCGACCGCAGCAGTCGCGCGGTTCCAGACTGTAGCGCCTTTAACCGCTTGGCCACTCCGTCCATGTTTCACTACCATACAGTGCTGTACTCCAGACGTACATCCTCAGAAATTTCTTCCTCAAATTAAGGCCGATATTTGATATTAGCAGACATCTCTTGGCCAGAAATGCCTTTTTTGCCACAGCGAGTCTGCTTTTGATGTCATCCTTGCTCCGTCCTTCATTGGTTATTTTACTGCCGAGGCAGCAGAATTCATTAACTTCATTGACTTCGTGACCATCAATCCTGATGTTAAGTTTCTCGCTGTTCTCATTTCTACTACTTCTCATTACCTTCGTCTTTCTCCGATTTACTCTCAAACCATACTGTGTACTCATTAGACTGTTCATTCCTTTCAGCAGATCATTTAATTCTTCTTCACTTTCACTCAGGATAGCAATGTCATCAGCGAATCGTATCATTGATATCCTTTCACCTTGTATTTTAATTCCACTCCTGAACCTTTCTTTTATTTCCATCATCGCTTCCTCGATGTACAGATTGAAGAGTAGGGGCGAAAGGCTACAGCCTTGTCTTACACCCTTCTTAATACGAGCACTTCGTTCTTGATCGTCCACTCTTATTATTCCCTCTTGGTTGTTGTACATATTGTATATGACCCGTCTCTCCCTATAGCTTACCCCTACTTTTTTCAGAATCTCGAACAGCTTGCACCATTTTATATTGTCGAACGCTTTTTCCAGGTCGACAAATCCTATGAAAGTGTCTTGATTTTTCTTTAGCCTTGCTTCCATTATGAGCCGTAACGTCAGAATTGCCTCTCTCGTCCCTTTACTTTTCCTAAAGCCAAACTGATCGTCACCTAGCGCATTCTCAATTTTCTTTTCCATTCTTCTGTATATTATTCTTGTAAGCAGCTTCGATGCATGAGCTGTTAAGCTGATTGTGCGGTAATTCTCGCACTTGTCAGCTCTTGCCGTCTTCGGAATTGTGTGGATGATGCTTTTCCGAAAGTCAGATGGTATATTGCAAGACTCATATATTCTACACACCAACGTGAATAGTCGTTTTGTTGCCATTTCCCCCAATGATTTTAGAAATTCTGATGGAATGTTATCTATCCCTTTTGCCATATTTGACCGTAAGTCCTCCAAAGCTCTTTTAAATTCAGACTCTAATACTGGATCCCCTATCTCTTCTAAATCGACTCCTTTTTCTTCTTCTATCACATCAGACAAATCTTCACCCTCATAGAGGCTTTCAATGTATTCTTTCCACCTATCTGCTCTCTCCTCTGCATTTAAAAGTGGAATTCCCATTGCACTCTTAATGTTACCACCTTTGCTTTTAATGTCACCAAAGGTTGTTTTGACTTTCCTGTATGCTGAGTCTGTCATTCCAACAATCATATCTTTTTCGATGTCTTCACATTTTTCCTGCAGCCATTTCGTTTTAGCTTCCCTGCACTTCCTATTTATTTCATTCTTCAGCGCCTTGTACACTCCTGGAAACTGAAATAAGAACACCGTGAATTCATTGTCCCAGGAAGGGGAAACTTTATTGACACATTCCTGGGGTCAGATACATCACATGATCACACTGACAGAACCACAGGCACATAGACACAGGCAACAGAGCATGCACAATGTCGGCACTAGTACAGTGTATATCCACCTTTCGCAGCAATGCAGGCTGCTATTCTCCCATGCAGACGATCGTACAGATGCTGGATGTAGTCCTGTGGAACGGCTTGCCATGCCATTTCCAGCTGGCGCCTCAGTTGGACCAGCGTTCGTGCTGGACGTGCAGACCGCGTGAGACGACGCTTCATCCAGTCCCAAACATGCTCAATGGGGGACAGATCCGGAGATCTTGCTGGCCAGGGTAGTTGACATACACCTTCTAGAGCACGTTGGGTGTCACGGGATACATGCGGACGTGCATTGTCCTGTTGGAACAGCAAGTTCCCTTGCCGGTCTAGGAATGGTAGAACGATGGGTTCGATGACGGTTTGGATGTACCGTGCACTATTCAGTGTCCCCTCGACGATCTCCAGTGGTGTACGGCCAGTGTAGGAGATCGCTCCCCACACCATGATGCCGGGTGTTGGCCCTGTGTGCCTCGGTCGTATGCAGTCCTGATTGTGGCGCTCACCTGCACGGCGCCAAACACGCATACGACCATCATTGGCACCAAGGCAGAAGCGACTCTCATCGCTCCATTCGTCCCTCCATTCACGCCTGTCGCGACACCACTGGAGGCGGGCTGCACGATGTTGGGGCGTGAGCGGAAGACGGCCTAACGGTGTGCGGGACCGTAGCCCAGCTTCATGGAGACGGTTGCGAATGGTCCTCGCCGATACCCCAGGAGCAACAGTGTCCCTAATTTGCTGGGAAGTGGCGGTGCGGTCCCCTACGGCACTGCGTAGGATCCTACGGTCTTGGCGTGCATCCGTGCGTCGCTGCGGTCCGGTCCCAGGTCGACGGGCACGTGCACCTTCCACCGACCACTGGCGACAACATCGATGTACTGTGGAGACCTCACGCCCCACGTGTTGAGCAATTCGGCGGTACGTCCACCCGGCCTCCCGCATGCCCACTATACGCCCTCGCTCAAAGTCCGTCAACTGCACATACGGTTCACGTCCACGCTGTCGCGGCATGCTACCAGTGTTAAAGACTGCGATGGAGCTCCGTATGCCACGGCAAACTGGCTGACACTGACGGCGGCGGTGCACAAATGCTGCGCAGCTAGCGCCATTCGACGGCCAACACCGCGGTTCCTGGTGTGTCCGCTGTGCCGTGCGTGTGATCATTGCTTGTACAGCCCTCTCGCAGTGTCCGGAGCAAGTATGGTGGGTCTGACACACCGGTGTCAATGTGTTCTTTTTTCCATTTCCAGGAGTTTATTTCTGTATTCCTGATTTTCCCGGAACGTGTTTGTACTTCCTCCTTTCATCAATCAACTGAAGTATTTCTTCTGTTGCCCATGGTTTCTTCGCAGCTACCTTCTTTGTACCTATGTTTTCCTTCCCAACTTCTGTGATGGCCCTTTTTAGAGCTGTCCATTCCTCTTCAACTGTACTGCCTACTGCGCTATTTCTTATTGCTATATCTATAGCGTTAGAGAACTTCAAACTTATCTCGTCATTCCTTAGTACTTCCGTATCCCACTTCTTTGCGTATTGATTCTTCCTGACTAATGTCTTGAACTTCAGCTTACTCTTCATCACTACTATATTGTGATCTGAGTCTATACTGCTCCTGGGTACGCTTTACAATCCAGTATCTGATTTCGGAATCTCTGTCTGACCATGATGTAATCTAATTGAAATCTTCCCGTATCTACTGGCCTTTCCCAAGTATACCTCCTCCTCTTGAGATTCTTGAACAGGGTATTCGCTATTACTAGCTGAAACTTGTTACAGAACTCAATTAGTCTTTCTCCTCTTTCATTCCTTGTCCCAAGCCCATATTCTCCTGTAACCTTTTCTTCTGCTCCTTTCCCTACAACTGCATTCCAGTCGCCCATGACTATTATATTTTCGTCCACCTTTACATACTGCATTACCCTTTCAATATCCTCATACACTTTCTCTATCTGTTCATCTTCAGCTTGCGACGTCGGCATGTATACCTGAACTATCGTTGTCGGTGTTGGTCTGCTGTCGATTCTGATTGGAACAACCCGGTCACTGAACCGTTCACAGTAACACAGCCTCTGCCCTACCTTCCTATTCATAACGAATCCTACACCTGTTATACCATTTTCTGCTGCTGTTGATATTACCCGATACTCATCTGACCAGAAATCCTTGTCTTCCTTCCACTTCACTGATCCCTACTATATCTAGATTGAGCCTTTGCATATCCCTTTTCAGATTTTCTAGTTTCCCTACCACGTTCAAGCTTCTGACATTCCACGCCCCGACTCGTAGAACGTTATCCTTTGGTAGATTATTCAATCTTTTTCTCATGGTAAGCTCCCCCTTGGCAGTCCCCTCCCGGAGATCTGAATGGGGGACTATTCCGGAATCTTTTGCCAATGGAGAGATCATCATGACACTTCTTCAATTACAGGCCACATGTCCTGTGGATACACGTTACGTGTCTTTAATGCAGTGGTTTCCATTGCCTTCTGCATCCTCATGTCGTCGATCATTGTTGATTCTTCCGCCTTTAGGGATTTAACATATAAATAATAAAAAACTGTTGAAAAGCTGGGTAACGTACATCGTACCGATCAGCAGATGCCTGAAAGGAACTAATCCTGATAGCAGCTTACCAGTTGAAAGCAAACCTCTGACACAGTTCTGCCTGTACACCGAGCTGACAAGTCGTGGTATGTACACATATGCAAATGGCGGTAGTATCGCGTACACAAGATGTAAGAGGACAGTGCACTAGCCAAATTATCATCTGTACTCAGTTGATTCATGTAAAAAGGTTTCTGAAATGATTATAGCCACAAGACAGGAATCAACAGACTCTAAACGCGGCATGGTGGTTGGAGGTGGACATATGGGACATCCTATTTCGGAAATCGTTAGGCAATTCAATATTCCGAGGTACACAGTGTCGAGAGTGTGCCGACAGTACCAGATTTCAGGCATTACCTCTCACCACAGACAAAGCGGTGGCTGACGGCCTTTAGTTAACGATCGAGAGCAGCGCCGTTTGCATAGCGTTGTCAGTGCTAGCAGACAAGCAACGCTGCGTGAAATAACCACAGAAATCGATGTGAGATGTACGACGAACGTTTCCGGTAGATCAGTGTGGCTATGCGGTAACGGGCTATGCGAGCAGACGACCGACGCTAGTGCCTTTGCTAGCAGCACGACATGGCTTGCATCGCTTCTCCAACCATATTGGTTGGACCATAGACGACTGAAAAACTGTGGCCTGGTCAGATGAGACTGCAGTTGATAAGAGCTGATGGTAGACTTCGAGTGTGGCACAGACCCCAGGAATCCATCGACCTAGGTTTTCAAGAAGGCACCGTCCACGCTGGTAGTGGCTCCATAATGGTTTGGGCTGTGTTTACGTGGAATCTGCTGCGGCGTCTGGTTCATCTGAATCGCTCACTGACTGGAAATGGTTATGTTCGACTACTTGGACACAATCTGCAGCCATTCATGGCCTTGACGTTTCGAAACAAGGATGTCATGTCACCGGGCCACAATTGTTCGTGACTAGTTTGAAGAACATTCTGGACAAATCGAACTAATGATATGGCCACCCAAGTCGCCCGAGAGCAGGACGCTGTGGAAGAGGACCGACACGATGTTAGCAGGAATCGCCTCAGTATAGATAATGACGGGTCTCATTGGGTTAAATGAAACACGTTGGTGAAGAGCAGGCCGCTCTGTTGCATATTGTACGGAAATACGCCAGACTTGAATTATTTATTTCTCAAAGCGTCATGTATCTGCCGCATTTGACCAGTCAGCATCACTTACGTTTGTGTCACCTACCGAAACGTGTCTCGGTCACTGTGGAGACTTTGACCTGTGGGAACCAATTAGAGTAGGCCACCAAAATTCAGTGGGACCAACTTGCTCTGAAACAGGCATTAGTGTGACGTAGTTGATTCCGGCGCTTTCTCTTGCGTTTTGTGATCGACAGTGGGTGTTCTGGTGTCCCAGCATGCTGCTTCATACATCTGCGTGAGTTGTTGCCTACTCTACCCTTTATCAGAGCTTTTGATCTGCTATACAGTTCCGTTCCTTGCATTTCAGGTACAGTTTTAAGTCACGGTTACGAAGTATACTTCTTCATGTGGCATGTTTTCCCAGTTTGCAGTTTCCATTTTATGAGCTGTTCAAATCCACGAGCTCATATCGTGGCAGTATCCGGTTATAATTACACAGTCTGTGTATATCAGTGTGTTGCAACATCTCTCTCTCTCTCTCTCTCTCTTTCGTTCTCTCCCTCCCCCTCCCCTCTCTCTCTCTTAAAAGTAAGGGAAAGTTTTTATAGCTTTCATTTTGGGTCCTGTCCAAATGATCATGTAATTTTCCATCCACGTGTGATACTTGTACCGACGAATTACATTTGTCCATCTGAGACTACCTACTCCGTAGAAATGTTTTGAACATAATAATATTAATTTACCATATCTTGCATACACAAACGAATTGCAATAGAAAATTCCCTTTATCTATACGTACAACCATGTGGCTTTGTCCATTCACATTAATGCTAGGTTACATCGTGGGATCTGCTCCAAGTATCTATGTTGTTTGCTTCATAAGAAAATTTAGTTTTAAATTTTGTAATGGGTCAACTATTTTCTTAGTATTTTTCAGGTAAAGCGACGTCCTGAGATACAGCTTGGAATAGTAGTTTGACTAATTCCACATCCATCTTCACAGTTCGTTGTTTAACTATTTTTCGAGTACAAATAGAACATACGGTACGCACATTTGCTGTGCACGAGCTCGGCCTACAAGACAAAGTTCATTACACACTTAGTCATTAGTTAAGTAGTGAGTGTGCTTGACATGTCACCTGTGCCCCTCAAAAATGTTTCACAGAAATTCCTGTTCGGCTTTCGAAGAGTGTAACGTCACAGTAAAGATTTTTGCTAGTCAACTGCGTCACCGGGGATCCGTTTTAGAATATTTGGAGTATAAATCAGGGTAAAACTTATTCGGAAGTTCTTTTGAACATTTACTCGGAAGTTTCCAAGATGTGGGAGACTGTCAGTATGTCTCAGCTTAGTTCCGTAACTTACCTTTCGCATTACTAGTAATAGCCGTAGCGCTCGGAAATCCCGCTATGACCTCCCATACAATTATGACGTTGATGGATCGCATGGTAGTGTTCAGTAACTTTTGTCGTGATCTTTCCTTTACATTACGATGGCGTTTGGCCGGCTGTGAGGTTGTTCGATACCTGAGGTTTCCATCCTTCTGTCCCTGACAGAGTGGCATCCACCATGGACGAGGCAGCACGTTATCCCCTCTGACGACTGCCGAGTGGCTGCTTCAGCGGCCCCGACGATCGTCTTTGTGGTTTCGGTTACCCATTCCTGGAAACTGTCAGGATGTACTAACGCAGTGAGTTAGTTACACAGCGTCCGCTTCACCTTATTGACACCCCCATCGTGGTGACTCACTTTTCGACACTGCTCTGTATGGCGGGTGAATCGAGATAAAGGAATGCTCACTAAAATGTAAGTTGTGGATGACTACCTCACGTGCTATGTGTAAGAGCGCTGGAGAGCATGTCTAAAGAATGGTGTTAGATAATGCCCCGTTAGCGTTGCTGAAGGGTGGACTCTGGATCGTACACAGAACAACAAGAGAACTTAGAGATTCCTGCTTGCGGAGTAGGCAGCACCGGAGGAGCGTCGCACACCGTGCGTGCTTAATTCCCCACGTGTGACTGACTGGTCAGCTGGGTGGGTCATCGGCACTGAGCCGTGGTAAAATTCGCTGTTTTGAAGAGCGCGCCGCAGCGCGTGGTGTGAAGCAGTCGCCCTCCGTTTCTGGCGGTGGCGCCGCTGTGGCAGTCGCAGCTTTGGAGTCTCCCTCTGGTGGGAAAGGGGAAAGGTTGCCTGTTCACGTGCATTTAAGGGGCGCTATGGGCTCGCCAGGGGGAGTCTGTCAGTCTCGGCGCGTCTAGTAGGTAGGTCAGTCGGAGTGAGGCTAGGTCAGTCTCGCGTCACCAGTTGCTGGTCTGGCTCTCGTTTGCATTTGTGCGGCAGTTAGTGTCTGTCTGTCGTTTGGATCAAACTTCAAAGCCAGAAAATGAGATTCTTGCCACTCCGCCCGTAACAGAACTCAGCTAGTGGTCGCCCGGTCGGGGCTGAGTTCCTGCATCTGCGCGTTAGGCCGCCAGTCTGCTCGAGTTGCTCGGGCAACGGTCATTGGCGGTTAGATTGTTCGTTGATCGGTCGCACACTGGGACACAAGATGACTTGTCCGCGTGGAGCGTCGGCGCGTGTGAGGTCGCCACGTGCGTCCAGTGGCCGCCCCGTGTAGCGAGGGGTAGTGGCTTCGCGGCCGACACGAGAGCAACAGGAGCCAACCCACGACATCGGTCTGGCTGGGGCGGGCTGCGACGCCGTGAGACGGGAGATCGGCGCGCCTTCCTGCGTCCGTTGAAGCGGCTGGCAGCGGATGGCTCGGGAGAGCGTTTTGGGGGTGCTGCGCCAGGTCTTTGCCAGAAATCGTAGTTATTAGAAGCTGAGTGATTAGTGATATGTTGTTTCAGTTACTTGTTAAATTCTACTAGTGTTGTTGGCCAGTCTCTCGTTCCCAGCTTGCTCGTTTGTCCTTCGTCCGCATTTGTTAGGCAGTCAGTGTCGGTCTGTCTGTTAGTGTAGGTCTGCCATACTTCATTAGCTGCCTCTGTCATTTTTGTAATGTAGAGCATGTTGTACATTTTATGTAAGTCTGAATTTCGTAGGTTTTATTCAAATAGTAATTTTTATAAAGTTGCCACCCTTCCACTGTGAGAGTCCTTTTAAAAACAAATTGCACTTTTGGTGGAAAATAATTTCTTAGTGTGAGTGTTTGTACCATTTGCATCCCCCTTACGTGGTGCATAGTTAATGTGTTTGTGTGAGTTGTTAAAATTTTTAGTTTAAAGTAATCTGGTGTGTTGCAGATTTGCACCAGTGTAGTTTTTCAGAGGTCGTTGTGAGCGGTCGTGACTACGGCCGTGTTGAGAGGGAGCAGGCAAGCTTCCCAGCCCGAAGGCTCATACCGTAACAAAATATATATATACAGGGAGTTACAAAAAGGTAAACTTTCAGGAAACATTCCTCACACACAAATAAAGAAAAGATGATATGTGGACATGTGTCCGGAAACGCTTAAATTCCATGTTAGAGCTCATTTTAGTTTCGTCAATATGTACTGTACTTCCTCGATTCACCGCCAGTTGGCCCAATTGAAGGAAAGGTGATGTTGACTTCGGTGCTTGATTTGACATGCGACTCATTGCTCTACAGTACTAGCATCAAGCACATCAGTACGTAGCATCAACAGGTTAGTGTTCATCACGAACGTGGTTTTGCAGTCAGTGCAATGTTTACAAATGCGGAGTTGGCAGATGCCCATTTGATGTATGGATTAGCACTGGGCAATACCCGTGGCGCGGTACGTTTGTATCGAGACAGATTTCCAGAAAGAAGGTGTCCCGTCAGGAAGACGTTCGAAGCAATTGATCGGCGTCTTAGGGAGCACGGAACATTCCAGCCTATGACTCGCGATTGGGAAAGACCTAGAACGACGAGGACATCTGCAATGGACGAGGCAATTCTTCGTGCAGTTGGCGATAACCCCAATATCAGCGTCAGTGAAGTTGCTGCTGTACAAGGTAACGTTGACAACGTCACTGTATCGAGAGTGCTACGGGAGAACCAGTTGTTTCCGTACCATGTACAGCGTGTGGAGGACCTATTAGCAGCTGATTGGCCTCCAGGGGTACATTTCTGCGAATGGTTCATCCAACAATGTGTCAATCTTCATTTCAGTGCAAATTTTCTCTTTAGGGATGAGGCTTCATTCCAAATTGTAAATTTTCACAATCAACATGTGTGGGCTGACGAGAATCCGCACGCAATTGTGCAATCACGTCATCAACACACATTTCCTGTGAACGTTTGGGCAGGCATTGTTGGTGATGTCTTGATCGGGCCCCATGTTCTTCCACCTACGCTCAATGGAGCACGTTATCATGATTTCATACGGGATACTCTACCTGTGCTGCTAGAACATGTGCCTTTACAAGTACGACACAACATGTGGTCCATGCACGATGGAGCTCTTGCACATTTCAGTCGAAGTGTTCGTACGCTTCTCAACAACAGATTCGGTGACCGATGGATTGGTAGAGGCGGACCAATTCCATGGCCTCCACGCTCTCCTGACCTCAACCCCTTGACTTTCATTTAGGGGGACATTTGCAAGCTCTTGTCTACGCAACCCCGGTACCAAATGTAGAGACTCTTCGTGCTCGTATTGTGGACGGCTGTGATACAATACGCCATTCTCCAGGGCTGCATCAGCGCATCAGGGATTCCATGCGACGGAGGGTGGATGCACGTATCCTCGCTAACGGAGGACATTTTGAACATTTCCTGTAAGAAAGTGTTTGAAGTGACGCTGGTACGTTCTGTTGCTGTGTGTTTCCATTCCATGATTACTGTGATTTGAAGAGAAGTAATAAAATGAGCTCTAACATGGAAAGTAAGTGTTTCCGGACACGTCCACATAACATATTTTCTTTCTTTGTGTGTGAGGAATGTTTCCTGAAAGTTTGGCTGTACCTTTTTGTAATACCCTATATATATATATATACTGCCTCTGAATAATTGTAACTTGATATTTCGAGGGTGCTTTTCTGCTTATAATTTTAAATCTGTTTTGAAAAAGCTTTTAGGAATAAGATCCAGATTTGTTAAATTATAACTTGATATTGCGAGGGTGCTTTTTTGCTTATAAATTTTAAATCTGTTTTTGAAAAGGCTTTTATGAATAAAATTTCCATTGGTTGAAATTTAATTTGTTTCCATCAGTTACTCCTTGGCAAGTACTTCCACGCTCACATAGTGTGTTAATGTTCTTGATGAATCGCTAGTAAATAAAGTAAATTCCCAAAGAAAAGATTTTGAAAGTAATAAATTTACGGTTCAGGCACCTTCTTCCTGAATGATCAAAGGCTGAACGAATTCGAGAAAAGGACTCATAGCCAATTTTATCCGATATGTTATCATTAGAGACATAAAACCAGGTACAGCTAAGGTAAAACAGCTGGAGAACAGTAATTAACTACACTGGGCTGGGGTTGGCGACCTCCTCCGGGGCTCTTGTGTAGTGGGCTCGCCATGCAGCCCTGCCAGTCTGCCCCTTGCTGTCGACGACTGGCAAAATATTCTCATCAGAGAATGCGAAATCCTGGTGACGAGATCACGGCGAAAAACTGCCAGTGAACATCAATTAACCATTCACGAATAAAACATAAAAACCACATACGCCACGTGGACATCGTCATCTAACAACAGAACCCACATACCCTGTCGACCTCCTGTATGAAAGTGACGAAAAACAAAGAATGGTATTGTTGAGTCCATGCTCGCCGCAGTGCTACAGATCACTCACATAGCTTACCACACGCGCCTATTTGTCCTCAGAAGTGGCCACCTTGCAACACTAACCACGGCTCGACACAGCGCGTGCTGCAACTTTGTGTAACACAGAGCTTTAAAATTACGGAGCCTAACAGTACACGCTGCACCGATAGTGGTGCGCCACAATGACAATAGGAAGTAGGGTTTGTCCTTTTGCCTCATAATGTGAGAAAGAGTCCTTCAGGTTTGGCATAAATTGATTCAGCAAAGGACAGCAGATTCTCTGCGGAACAGGCGAGGAGCAGACCGCTCTATCGTCGTGGATTTTTTTATTGCTCGTACTTTGTTCGTAGAAAAGCATAGAGATAAACTTTGCCTTTAAAATGTTGCTCATCCTGTTTAACGTTTCCCCTACAAATGGTAACCTGCACCATTTCTTCTCCAGTTCGTCAGTGTTTTTCATTGGGGACAGTAGGAACCTGGCTTGCTTGCTCCCTTCTTCCAGAGTATAGCTAACGGCGCACAGTGATAGCGGCGCTAACAGTGGTGACAGGAGTCGCATTTAGAACAGTGCGAGAATAGCTGCAAGCTCCATTTTGTTCTCTGATGGGTACACAGACTCCTGAATACGTAAATAACCAATGTAAAGCATTGTTCGTCCACTACATTGACATCCACACAGCTGAGGGATCGTTCTCCATCCCTTAGAAGTGAATAGTGTTGAGGGCGGAAACCACATTCAGAAGGAGCTGACACTTTGGGGCGGCGATATTAGCGTCCCCACACTGTAGCTCAGTGCAGCTGATGGCTGTAACGTCCGTAGGCAATCTTTCACCATCTACAAATTTTCATGCATTCAGCACCAGCTACTGTGAATGAAGTTTGAGTCCAAAGTAGACGACAGACTATACCCTAATTTATTTTGACAATATTTTCCATAGGTGCACATCCAGTCCACTTACGTGAAGTGAATGTCATTCCGAGATGTAAAACTGGGCCTAGTAGATAACACAACAGTCTCTCAGGTGGTGCAGACCAGCTTGTTTCAGACCTTACACATATATTTCGAGGCGGAGACGTGCAGTACGTGAGTGTGTCAATACCGGTGATAAATCGCAGATGGCTGAAGCACGACAGCTGCTAAGGGCGTTAACGAAAACCGCAGGTCCTACTAGCCAATCCTTGTGGATACTATGAACTACAAAGGTAATAAGACTGTACCGACAGCCGTTACTTTTGTTGCGCAACTATTTTTGACGTTGCAGTCACGTCATTTTCAGACCTTTGGCATGAATGACACCAAGTACGACTCGTGTATTTGGAAGACATGTTTGCTACAAGAAACACGAATGGAGTGCAAATGAGTGGCAAAGCTACCGCCTACAACAACTGCTTATGAAGTTAGGACATCCATGGAACCAGATACGACTATTACTGCCTTGTCCTATACGTGCACGAGTGGTAGTTGGTGTCATTAATGCCACAGATCTGAAGATGACGTGATTGGAGCGTGTAACTGGTTGCGTAGTAAAACAGTATCAAAATAATGACTGTTGGTATAGTAATGTTACATTTATCGACAAGCCGCGTTGCCACACTTCTGAGCTCAAGATGGAGTTGAATTTACCATGAACTTCGTATCAGTCCATGTTCGCATTACGGCATTTGTATACCACACCCTACCATGCATTCACGTTGCTGATTTTTGAAATATTACCACGTCTTGAAAAATATTGGCGCAAGTTCAAATAAATTCTGCAAAGTTTCACCCTCAATTTTATATGAGTTTTCAAACATGTAAGACTGGTTAACGAAGTCTGACTTAGATAATGACGCGGCAGAAACATCGGAAGTGCAACGGAGTTTTTTTCTGTAAATCATTTACAACTAGTTTGAATATTACACATACCTGCAGCATAAACAGACACAAAACGTGTACTGAATCTTATGTTATAGTTTCGATATGTGTGGTGCTCACGAGCTTGCATCTGTTGTAAATACCCCCTTCATTATTATTAAACAATGAGCTGTGGTGGACCTGAAAATTATCAAACTGCTCTTCCGTGCTAATTCTCAGGATCTGCGTCACGGCTTCTTTACCCCATCGCTAGAAAATCTTCTAGAAGATAACAGGTGCATCGATTGCAAAGCTAACAGAGTTGGCTGCTTCAATGCGAATCTTGACATGGCAGCTGGGTCGGGTACCACGAGGCCATCTCGTGTCAGTCCGAGTGGATGTATGGGGCCACAAACGAAACTTCTCTTGCTTCAATACTTAAGCCAACGATTATGTCAGAAAATGAAAACAGCCCTGTAATGTCTGAACATAAGTAGTATAGAACATAAAGTTATAGAAATGCTAATTCCAGCTGTCAATATACATCACTAATGCAACCGATGCATAAGTTGAGAAACAACTTTAATCACCCGAGAGTACCCATGCCGGGAATGAAAGCTACAAAGTAGACACCCTTTATGATAGAGGTATAGTAAGACATTTCTGCCCACGGATGGAGAAATTACGATTCGATATCCCCATTTAGAGGTACATTTGGATTCAAAATTGTTAAGGCTTTCGTGGCCACTTGTTGACAGACTGCCGGTGGTTTCGTCGCGTGTAGGTAACACTCACCACAGCACTCCTCGAACCCTCGACAAGTCGTGCAGTTTCCCACATGCTCTTGCCGAGCCTCCTCGCCATCGCAATCTGCCTTCGGTCAAATTCAGAGAGACCGCTCGCCTTCCCCATTCCACACACGGACGTCACACCTACTGGTACTGTATGCTCTGTGCGCGTGTCTGGCAAGCAGTCATTTCTCGCCAGGTGACGCTACTAACGCCTGGACGGGTTTAGATCGATGGTAGGTCGGTGGTCATAGCGCTCTGGCTGATCAGCGTATATCGAATAGTGTTCATTCAAAGTTATTTCATGAATAGTGTCTTTCATAATTTGCTACGGGACTTCATCACTTCTTTGCGAGCACCTTTCTTGTTGAAACTCTTCGCGTGGCCTTAAGGTAAACGGATCCTGGCTTCCCGTACTGCAGCGAAACAGCGTCGCAGGTAGCAAGAGGAGAACCGCACCGGAAATGACCGCGGAGAAGCCCTCGGACGTCGGCGCGCCAGGTACATACAGTCTGCGGCCGCGAGCTCGGCTCCAGTTCACCACCGGCAATGGTGGATGAAGCTTTGAAAATGCCAGCCACTCGTGCTGGCGAAACGTCAGTAAAAGCATTAGACGAACGTCGGTCGAAGAACTCGATACAGAAGCCAATAGGCAGTTTGTCTACATGTGGATTCTAAATGCTCACAAAGAAGTGATGAAGTCCCGTAGCAAATTGTGAAAGACACTATTCATGAAATAACTTTGAATGAACACTATTCGATATACGCTGATCAGCCAGAGCGTCACGCCACCGACCAACCATCGATCTAAACCCGTCCAGGCGTTAGTAGCGTCACCTGGCGAGAAATGACTGCTTGCCAGACACGCGCACAGAACATACAGTACCAGTAGGTGTGACGTCCGTGTGTGGAATGGGGAAGGTGAGCGGTCTCTCTGAATCTGACCGAAGGCAGATTGCGATGGCGAGGAGGCGCGGCAAGAGCATACGGGAAACTGCACGACTTGTCGAGGGTTCGAGGAGTGCTGTGGTGAGTGTTACGTACACACGACGAAACCAAGGTGAAACCGGTGGCCACCCCAACCTACGAAGGACGTCGTAGGTTGGGCAGACTGCTAAAAGGACAGGCAGCGAACTGTGGCGGAACTAACATCAGACTTTAATGCTGGACGGAGTACAAGTGTGTCTGAACACACAATGCACCAAACACTCCTAAATATGGACCTCCGCAGCCGATGTCCTGCATGTGTCAATGTTACGACCACGACATCGACAACTACGACTGAAATGGTCACGTGACCATAGGCACCGGATGTTGGCGCAGTGGCAGTGCGTGATATGGTCTGATGAATCCCGATATCCTCTTCATTATGCCGATGGGAGGGTGCGAATCCGTCGTCTTCTAGGGGAACAGCTCTTTGACACTTGTACTGCGGGACCGAGACAAGCTGTCAGCGGCTCCATTATGCTCTGGCGAACATACGTGTGACCATCCACGGTTTCAGTGGAGTTCGTGCAAGCCACCATGACAGCCAAGAAGTATCGTACACTGGTTGCAGAACGCATGCACTTATTCATGACGATCATGTTCTCCGACGGCAGTGGGATTTTTCAACAAGATAATGCGCCATGTCACAAGGCCAGGAGAGAGATCGAGTGGATCGAGGAACACAGTGGCGAGTTCCAGTTGACGTGATGGTTTCCCAAATCTTATGATCAGTGGCAAAGAAAAGGTTGTAAACTTTTTGGTTAAACAAAGGAGGGAGAAAATATAGTTAAGCTGTCTGCAAACCTAGATTCGTTTCGTGGAACATGAACATGAACTGTATACATGTTACTGTTACACGCAATACGAAACACGTGACAAATTCAATCTCATAAAAAAGTAAAAGAAAAACTATTCGAAAAATTTAGAGCTGCTTATAAGAGTCAATGCACTGTTATCAAGAGACCTACAATGCAATGTTATCAAGATATCTACGAGACTAGGTCCTGTGAATTGCAAGTGAGATGAAAATTGTTGATTCAGGCTTCTTCGACTGGGCTAAACAGATTCATAACGTTATACGAAAATGAAGTCGCAAAATTCCTAAATTTACTTCAAGTAAATGTATAGAGGAGCTGTCATTAGTAGGAAGTATGATAGACGAATTATTAGTTTCTCGTTATCCCTTAAAATGCTGTGTATGAAGCCAATCAGTCAGGTTCCCTGCAAGAACTACATGAAAACTGCACTTTATCATTTCGAGCGAAAACAAGACAGTTGATGAATGCTGTGACACATTCATATTCAACAATGCCATTGACAATTATCAATCGATTACTGTTTCTGCAGATTTACATGTCCTTCGAATCTCAAGGCAAATTAAGACCAAATATTTAAAAAAAGTACAGTTTAGTTACAAAACTCTTGTAATCGATGTATCAAAATCTGGAAAAATGGGAGAGAATTATTTTCAGTACTTTATCCAAAATGTATTCTTCCCTGTTGCAGAAAATAATTCATTGCTTCTGTTGGACTCTTAGTTTCACCATAACGACATCTGTGTCTTTAGAATGAGGACGAAAAGACTATTAATATAATTCGAATTCCACCTGGAACTAATAGTGTGATTCAGGCCCTCAATAGAGGAATTTTACGATAATGTAAAGCATTTTTCAGAAAGTTGTCGGACTCTATATATACCGATAGTTCTTTTTCATGTCTGCTTTATCAGCGTAACAGTGTTGTTAAATTTCAGTGAACCGCCCATTTGCAGTTTGGATCATCACGCATTATGAATTTGATCAAGGAGGCCTGGGAGGCAGCGCAATATGCAAAACAACGGTCACGACAATTTCTGACTCCATCCAAATTATCTAAACAAAGCTAGTAGTTACTATGAAGTGCCTGAATCCATTAATCTTTCTTTTATCAGGTGTGCCTTGTGCTAGAAAAATGTTTGTTTTCATCATCCAATACATACTTCGCATTTTTGTGACGAGTACGTAGAATATACAAGGAACTGTTTCATCGTTAGTAAATTATACATTACTGAAATATTGTCACAAGGAATTGTATAATATTTAATGCCAGTATATTAAAGTCCTGATGATGGAAGTCATCTGCAATGTTCCGACATACAATGCCCTGATATTTCGTCTGCTAGTTACTTGTGTAACAATTACGTCTACAACAGTTTATACGATACGTCGATATGAACTGCAAGTTAATCAAAAAATTAATGATTTGCGACATTTTTGGTATGATTTAATTGCTTAAAATTCACGTGTGTGCACTTTGGACTTGACGCTACGTTGTGTTGTTACGGCTGCGTCTAATTATTTGCCGGATCTTGCTGGGCAGGAAGGGCTCTACAAGCCGCTGTTATAAGCGGTCCTGTGTGCGGCAAAATCGTGTAACATTAACTTTTTAAAAAGGTGCTTATAGTGACCCTTAGCAGCTTAAATTCTCTCTCTCGTTTCTCTCGGTGTATTCATTTTCTGTGAGCATGTTCAGGGTAGGTTACAACATGCCAGACCCGACGATTCCCTTGTCAGTCAGCTGACGGTCTTAATCCACATGAGTCAGTGAGGCAGACCGCCAAATTCAGCCGTACCGACATGGTCCGAAAGGAGTAAGTTACACAGCTCATCTCCTCGTTGGGCCTGCTTTCGTGCAGAGCAGACGTTTTGGAGGAAAGTTGTTTCGGTGTTTCAGGGAATCTGTTTCTGCTCAAGCTAGAGACAGATCTTGATTCACTTTATGGGAAGGTATAGACAATACTTTTAATTCATTCTCCATTGCGAGATGGGCATTCTGTCAGTAAAAGAATGAATGGCCTTTCAGACTATCATGCACAAATTTTAACATTAAAAGGCTTTTGTACTCAAACAGATGTCACATATAATTACAACTATGCAGGAAAGTTAATCCAACAGCAATAGAGAGTTTTTGAAACCTCGTCAAGGAACAAGAGTGGCACGATGTTTATACACTCCTGGAAATTGAAATAAGAACACCGTGAATTCATTGTCCCAGGAAGGGGAAACTTTATTGACACATTCCTGGGGTCAGATACATCACATGATCACACTGACAGAACCACAGGCACATAGACACAGGCAACAGAGCATGCACAATGTCGGCACTAGTACAGTGTATATACACCTTTCGCAGCAATGCAGGCTGCTATTCTCCCATGGAGACGATCGTACAGATGCTGGATGTAGTCCTGTGGAACGGCTTGCCATGCCATTTCCAGCTGGCGCCTCAGTTGGACCAGCGTTCGTGCTGGACGTGCAGACCGCGTGAGACGACGCTTCATCCAGTCCCAAACATGCTCAATGGGGGACAGATCCGGAGATCTTGCTGGCCAGGGTAGTTGACTTACACCTTCTAGAGCACGTTGGGTGGCACGGGATACATGCGGACGTGCATTGTCCTGTTGGAACAGCAAGTTCCCTTGCCGGTCTAGGAATGGTAGAACGATGGGTTCGATGACGGTTTGGATGTACCGTGCACTATTCCGTGTCCCCTCGACGATCACCAGTGGTGTACGGCCAGTGTAGGAGATCGCTCCCCACACCATGATGCCGGGTGTTGGCCCTGTGTGCCTCGGTCGTATGCAGTCCTGATTGTGGCGCTCACCTGCACGGCGCCAAACACGCATACGACCATCATTGGCACCAAGGCAGAAGCGACTCTCATCGCTGAAGACGACACGTCTCCATTCGTCCCTCCATTCACGCCTGTCGCGACACCACTGGAGGCGGGCTGCACGATGTTGGGGCGTGAGCGGAAGACGGCCTAACGGTGTGCGGGACCGTAGCCCAGCTTCATGGAGACGGTTGCGAATGGTCCTCGCCGATACCCCAGGAGCAACAGTGTCCCTAATTTGCTGGGAAGTGGCGGTGCGGTCCCCTACGGCACTGCGTAGGATCCTACGGTCTTGGCGTGCATCCGTGCGTCGCTGCGGTCCGGTCCCAGGTCGACGGGCACGTGCTCCTTCCGCCGACCACTGGCGACAACATCGATGTACTGTGGAGACCTCACGCCCCACGTGTTGAGCAATTCGGCGGTACGTCCACCCGGCCTCCCGCATGCCCACTATACGCCCTCGCTCAAAGTCCGTCAACTGCACATACGGTTCACGTCCACGCTGTCGCGGCATGCTACCAGTGTTAAAGACTGCGATGGAGCTCCGTATGCCACGGCAAACTGGCTGACACTGACGGCGGCGGTGCACAAATGCTGCGCAGCTAGCGCCATTCGACGGCCAACACCGCGGTTCCTGGTGTGTCCGCTGTGCCGTGCGTGTGATCATTGCTTGTACAGCCCTCTCGCAGTGTCCGGAGCAAGTATGGTGGGTCTGACACACCGGTGTCAATATGTTCTTTTTTCCATTTCCAGGAGTGTAGTACCGATAACATAGATGACAAATATAATGCTTTCCTTAACACATTTCTCATGCTCTTTGAGAGTTGCTTGCCATTATAACGTTCTAAACGGGATTCTGGCAGTAATAGGCAGGCCGGGTGGCTGACTAGTGGGATAAGGATATCATGTAGAACAAAGCGGGAATTATATCAAAACGTTAGAAGTAGTCACAATCAAACTACAGTAGCCCAATACAAACAGTACTGTAAGGTGCTAAGACATATTTCTTTGCTATCTTTGTTTGCTAAAGTTATTGACAATGCTGTGTATGTAAGCATAATTGATCATTTTATATCACACGACTTGCTATCAAATGTACAGTTCGGCTTTAGAAGTCGTTTAACAACTGAAAATGCTATATTCTCTTTTCTGAAGTGCTGGAGGGTTAAACAAAAGGTTTCGAACGCTAGGCATATTTTCTGGTTTAACTAAGGCGTTTGATTGTGTTGATCACAAAATATTGCTCCAGAGGTTGGATCCTTATGGAATATGTGGAGTATTTTACAACTGGTTGACCTCTTACTTTATCAACAGAAAGCAAAAGGTCATTATTCACAGTGTTCAGAATGGCTGTGATGTGGGGTCTGAGAGGGGTACGGTCAAGTGGGGGGCGGGGGGGGGGGTGCCACAGGGATCCTGTTTATTTATATAGTTATTTATTTATTTATATGAATATAAATAATATATATAAATATAAATTTATATAAAATTTTTATATAAATTACATGCCCTCTAGTATCACGGTAACTCTAAAATATTTGTGTTTGTTGATGAGACTAGCTTGGTAGCAAAGGATGTTGTGAGCAACATTGGCTCGGTTTCAGATAGAGCAGTTCATGACGTAAGTTCATGGCTTCTAGAAAATAAACTAACGCTAAATCACAGTAAGACTCAGTTTTTATAGTTTCTAACACACAATTCTACAAAACGTGACGTTATAATTTTACAGAATGGGCATATGATTGGTGAAACTGAACAGTTCAGATTTCTAGCTGTTCAGATAAATAGTAAACTGTCGTGGAAAGCCCATCTTCAGGATCTTGTTCAAATACTTAATGCTGCTATTTTTACTATTCTAATGGTATCTGAAGTGAGTGATCGTTCGACACTAAAATTAGTCTACCATGCTGATTTTCATTCGATTATGCCGTATGGTATTATATTTTGGGGTAACTCTTCCGATTCTAAAAGGTTCGATTCTGGCGGTTCGGCCAATAAACGGTGTAAGTTCACGACCTCTGTTCACGAATCCGGGTATTTTGACATTGGCCTCTCAAAATATATATTCCTTACTGTCATTTCTTGTTAACAATATTAGCTTATCCCTAAGAATAAGCAGCCTTCACTCAGTTAATACTCGGCAGAAATCAAACCTGCTTTTGGATCGGACTTCCTTAACTCTTGTTTAGAAAGGTGTGCAGTATACTGCTGAATCCGTTTTCAATAAGCTACCACTAGAATTCAAAAATCTTAGCAGTAGTCCACGGGCTTTCAAATCGAAACTGAAGAGTTTCCTCATGAGGCACTTCTTCTATTCTGTCGAGGAGTTTCTTGAAAAATTAAGCTCATTCTTGTTGTATTGTTGATTGCGTTTACCTAAAATTATGGCTTGGCTGTTTTGGGGTTCGTAAACATTTTATTTTTATCTGTTATTACTTTTATATTGTAATTTCATGTACTGACACGTTCCATGCCTTAGAGATTTGCTCCTCAATTTGGTCCTATGGAACTTGACGTGTAAATAAATGAATAAATACATGAATAAATACAGCTGGATAACTCTGCTGCTTGTGATGGGCGCTAGCCGCGCCGTTCTTGTGCAGCGCTTTCGCGGTTCTTGTATTTAAAACATGCACACTGATCAGCCAGATACATTACGTCACCTGCCCAGTAGCTGGTTGTAGACCTTCCGCACGGATAACAGCGGCGACGTGTCGTGGCAATGAACGAATGACGCCTTGGTACACGGCTGGGGGGAGTTGGGATCACTTCTGCACACACAAGTCACCTAATTCCCGTGAATTTCGGAGAGGGGGGCGATGCACTCTGACGTCACGTTCAAGCACTTCGCAGATAAGTTCCATAGAGTTTGGGCTAGCAATGTACTGTGCTTATGCTGGGACTTTGATTAGCATAACTATCATCGCTCGAACCACAATCCACAGAATCGTCACAATTAATTCCTCTTTCTTCCGATGGTTCCGCAGTTTCCAACGAAATGTCGACGTCATTCGAACTGATGTAGAAATTAATTAATAAATAGTGCACATTATGTCTCCAAGGGATGTAGGTGATTTCGATTCTATATCACGTTCTTCTTATTTTATCTTTGCGATGTTGAAACCATTAACCCTATACCACATTACTGTGAATATCTGGAACCTGCACAAAGATGCTATTAGCAAGCATATACGAAGAAAATTAAAAAAAAAGCTAATTCAGTTTTACCTCCATTGTTAACACTTTACAAATTATGATCTCGTTGTGCCCTGTTATGTTTTTGCCAATGTTATGTGAATCAAAAATATATGCCTGCCGTGTTGCGGATGTGATGTCTGCTGCAGCTACAGTGCTGCCGAGCAAGGTATGGATTTGGCAATTTTCAACATTTTTTAAAAATACCTGCGATTTGTGTTAGCAACTAAAATTTTGACTTTGTGTTTCTCTGAGTGTGTTTCTCCTGTATAATAAACTTCACGGCAGGTTTCTAAATGTCGTATAGGACATTCCATTTTGAGACATGACACATGATGTGGCACAGACATCTTAGCCACACACCTATCGACTGGTTGGCGTTGCGGTCTTCAGTCTGAAGACCGATTGGCTTCAGCTCTCCGTACTAATCTGTTCTTTGCAGGTCTTTTCATCTCTGTTTAGCTACTGCAACCTACAAACGAGTGAACGTCCTTATTCTGTTCAAGCTTTGGCCTCCCTCTCCGATTCCTAATTCCCACACCTCCCTCCATTACCAAACTGACAATACTTTTATGCCTTAGAATGTGTCCTGTCAGTCGATCGCTTGATGTAGTCAAGTTATCCCATTTATTTTTTCCGCATTTCTGTTCTGTACCTCTTCATCCGTTAGTTGATCTAACCATCAAATTTTCAGCATTTCAGTACAGCACGACATGTCAAAAGCTTATATTCTCTTCTAGCCTGTGTTACTTATCATCCATATTTCTCTTCTGTGTATGGCAACACTCCATACAAATACCTTCAGAAAAGACTTCCTAGCCCTCAAATTAAATTTACAGATTCCACTTTTTTGAGAAATATGTTTTGTGTTACTGCCAATCTGCTTTTTATATCCCCAACACTTCGGTTATAATCTGTTATTTTGCTGCTTAAAAATAAATAAAACTCATCTATCTATTTTATTACTTCATGTAAAAATGTAATACCGTCAGCATCACCAGTTCGACTGCTTTCCATTACCGTTGCTTCACCTTTGCTGTTCTCCATCTTAAATCTCTTCTCAAGATATTTTCCACTCTTTTGAGCCGCTCTTTCAAGTTCTGTACTGCCTGTAATGAAGTTACAATATCATAAAAAAATGGCTCTGAGCACTATGGGACGTAAATTCTGAGGTCATCAGTCCCCTAGAACTTAGAATTACTTAAACCTAACTAATCTAAGGACATCACACACATCCATGCCCGAGGCAGGATTCGAACCTGCGACCGTAACTGACGCGCCGTTCCAGACTGTAGCGCCTAGAACCGCTCGGCCACTACGGCTGGCTACAATATCATCGACAAACCTCAAAGTTCTTATTTCTTCTTCGTGAACTTTAGTTCCATTTCCATATTTCTCCTTGCTTTCCCCCATATACTGCTCAATATACAGATTAAATAACATGGGAGACAGACTACAACCCTGTCTCACTACCTTCTCAACTACTGCTCCCCTTTAATTTTCTTCGACTGTTATAACAGCAGTGTGGTTTCCGTACGAGTTGTAAATAATCTTCTGCTCCCAGTGTTTTATCCCCGATACCTTCAAAATTTCGAGGAGTGTAGTAAAATCATCAGTGTGAAAAGTTTTCTCTAGATCAACAAATGCTACAAATGTAATTTTCCTTTCTTATTCTAGGACAAGTCGTAAGATCAGTATTACCTCCCATGTTCGTACACTTCTCTAGAACCCTAACTGATCTTCCCTGAGGTTGCTTTCTTCTCATTTTTGCAATCTTCTGTAAATAATTTATGTCAATATTTTGCAACCATGACTTATTAAACTGATAGTTCGTTGGTATTCACACCTGTCAGTACCTTTCTTTATGGAGATGGAAATATTATATTCGTGCTGAAATGTGTGGGTGTTTCGTCCGTCTCATACATCCTCGACACTTTTTGCTACGTCTGGTTCTCATAAAGGCAAAGAACAGATCTGGATAACTAATGGCATCAGAAAATCATTTAGGAGAAAACTGGAGCTGTGTTATAATATAAAGGACAGTCAAAAGCCTGCAACAAAATCTTTCTATCGTCAATAATATTGAAAATTGCTGAGGAGTGAAATCAGATAGCCCTAAACAATGTTTGTGCCCTTTATAAAGAGACCAGAAAGATCTCAAAACGAAATCAAAATTACTTGACAATTACGAATGAGGCGTCAGGGCAGAATGTGGGTACTAAATACAGTATATCACACATGTATTGCTGGAGACGCAAACTGTAAGTCATCCACCTGATTACTTACAGCTTCACTGTCCCACAATAACTCGGTGGAAATTATTGATAATCGCTTCTTGTCAACAGTCAGCAAGTTAAATCAAAATCTTATTGGTACAGGCAGAAACGTCTAACTCTTGAAAGATGCTGTTCTCAGAGAACTACATCACATGAAGCTAGAGGAAACAAAGAAAGATGAAACTGAATCAATTATTAAATGATCAAAGAGTAAAGACTTGCGTGGGTATGATATAATTTGAAGTTGGATTATGAAGAGCAGTGCGCTATACTTCTCTACTTAGTCACCTATGCAGTGAATCTTTAGACGTGGTCAATTTCCAGACATATTGAAATACTCGTTTGTGAAACCACTTTGTAGAAAGGTTGAAAGAGATAAAGGTAACAGTTACTGGCTACGACGGCTGTGCTAGGACGGCAGCTTTTCTTGATTCACAACAATGGTCTGTTGCTAAACGTGACAGATGACACATATATTGCTCTCTTTGCAGGTGACACAAGTGTAATTATGAAATACGATGTCCTACAAATGACGTAGTTAATATGGTAGTGAGTAAAATCAGCACAGAACAAATTAACTATAACAAAAGGCAACGCCTCAGTTTTTAACTTAGAAGTCTTTTATTGGCCGAAGGTGGTCAAACAGTCATTTATGTAGACCATTTTATATTCTTGGGAGTGAGTATAGAGGGAAGTATTTCTTGGAAGTATTCTGTTCAAGATCTAGTGCAGAAGATGAATGGTGCTATCTTTAATGTAAGACTGATTTGCACTGTCTCTGACGCTGAAACGTTTAGTTTTCTTGCTTTCTCTCTGTTGTCTCGTGTGGCGTTACATTCATCAAGAACATTCTTACACAGGACCAGGCGGTCGGACTGATCTGACTGATCTGTAGTGTCAGTTCAGAAAACTCGTGTAGACCGTTGGTTACCCTGACTCTGCCGTCCCTGTACATAGACTCCACCGTGAGACTTGTTGTTGACAATATTGACTCATTCAGTGAATACAAGACGGAAAAACTATGTACACTTGCATAACACTACTTAATCGCTGTACAGTATGATGTGCACAATTCAGCAAGTTTCATTTCCTTTAGGCTCCCAGAAGAAAAGAAAAAAATTGATAAACGCAATGCAATATGAAATGTTTCCTTGTGGCACACTACTTCTGTTCTGTACAGGAGTTCCTGGCAGTAGTTGAGAACTTCGTGTTTTATTAATTAAGTATTTTTTTATAAATTCTGGAAACTGTGTATTCCTAAAAAGTGAATAAAAACATGAAAATATTTCCGCGAGATCAATATACTGTTGGATTTACAGTTCTTGCATTCAATAAACCTCATCCTATTCCTCACAAATTGGCATAATCTATAACGTATGTGGTTAGCGAAGCACGGTCTAGTGAATGGTGCAACTTACTGCTGTGTACATACAGAATGCCTTACGAATCGTATGAAAATATCAGTCTTGTATTAAAAATGAAAGTACTGCAGTAAGATTACCTTTAGTTTCATTATACATATCTTGCGCTACGTGTCCGTAGCTCTTTTGCCCGAGGACGGCCTGGGCAAAGTTCCCGAAGGGAAACGTCGGCTGCAGGTAGCGCACGCCCTTCTTGCTCCAGTGGCGGTAGCCCCTCTGGAACCACACGTAGAGCGCCAGCGTCGCCGCCGACAGCGCCACCACCAGCTCGGCCAGCCACCACGACAGCAGGAGCGCCATGCTGGGTCTGCAGGGTGGAGAGCAGCCGGTGCAGGCGGCGGCGGGCTTTTCAGACAGGTGGGAGGGGGGGGAGGGGGGTTCAGAACTGGGTGACGTCACAGTCAAAGATTAAGGTGGCGGTAAATTTAAAAATTCATGATGGTGTTGCTAGGAAATTTAAGATGGACAAGGCATAAAAAAGTTGTCATTGTTATGAAACTAAATTTTTTTAGCATGCATTAACATGAAATGATAAATCACAGCACAATACTTTACAGAGCCGATCAAAACGAAGCAGCCGACAAATATTTTGCCCATCATGTTAAGCACTATCTAATTACTCGTATTTATCAAAAACACTCATGCAAAAAAAGGAAAAAAAAATTTAAGCTTCACCTAAATTGCATAAATTGGCGCCATATTTAAAAGTAAGGAGAAAGGGTCTAAATTTTGCTTTTAAAAATTACGTAAGCATGTGCGTGGACACACACACACACACACACACACACACGCACACACACACACACACAGAGAAGGAGAACACAAATACATAACTAGGAAATCATGGATTCGGGAGTAACCAAGTATCACATCAAAGAATACTTTTGCAGTCAGTCAAACGTCAGTCTATTGTCATACCTACTATAATGATTAAGTAATACGCTATATTTCATCCTTTCATTTGTGCACCTCTTAATAATTTTACCAATAATTTCATCAAACTTCCAATAATTACAACTGTTTACTTTATCTATTTCCTTCTTTCTGTAATATATTTCATACATTCTTATAAGCCCACATTATTTAGTCCCACAGACCTACCCAACCATTTGTCATCTTTGTCCTACCTAATCACATTTCATCCGATATTTATCCTACCTGATTAACCTGATTATTTCATCAGAAATTCTTCTTCGTCACCATTTCTTTGCTGATGTTCATGTTGTACGATTTCCTCTCTTACCTTTTTCTCTTTGCTTCCTCCTTAACGTCGTTCATGAATTCTTACACATCCTTCATGGCTTATGAGCACTCACTACAGTACTACACTCAACATAGCTGTTGTACTAATGGCGCCACGTGCTATGGTAACAATTTATACAGAGAGTATACATTATAAAGAAACTCAACAAATACATAAGTGTAAGAGGCAAATTCAACCTGAAAATTCCTTAGGTTAAAGCAATGCATATTGCTATGTGAGGTGATATGTAAATACAAGAAGACATAGAGTCTGAAATGTCAAACATGTTAGCAGAAAAATACATAAAAAAGAATATTATCTTATGCCATGGGAAAAAAATAAAGCTGAAATGTCTCCCACATACTTCCTGCACCTCACTTCTCTTATTGCTTTTTTCCCTCGTTCTAAATAGACTGTCTATTCATGTCATAGCTCGCGAGTCATGAATTACATCTTCAGTTTCAAAAATTCCCAAACACGTAGACTGATGGACAATATTGTTATGCTGTTGTTTCATATATACGTAAACTTTATCTTAAGACAAAGAAAAGGAAAATTAGTTCTACAGAATTAAGTAGAAATTTAATTTTGCGTTCATATAGCTATATACAAATCAGAAAAATATCTAAATACACTTTAAGAGAAAAAAAAAGCCGACGCACCACGGAGGAATTTTTCGAAGGGGTCGGAAATCTGTAGATGTGATGCACACGTACAAACAAATAAATGATGAAAATTTCAGAAAAATTGGACGGTTTATTCAAGAGATACATCTTCACAAATGGAGAAAGTCAGTGACCTTTGGCTCGTGTGCAAGCAGTGATTCGTCTGACACTGGATGATGGAGTTGTTGGATGTCCTCGTAAGGGACATCGTGCCAAATTCTGTCCAATTGGCGCGTTAGATCGTCATGATCCCGTGCTGGTGGGAAGCGCTGCCTATAATTCTCTGCCATCAACAGCACCAGCCATCGTTCTCTCTCTCTCTCTCTCTCTCTCTCTCTCTCTCTCTCTCTCTCTCACACACACACACACACACATACACACATACACACACAAACACACTATGCACCCACATCATCATTACTGGTAGATACGTGGGATGCCGTGGCTAATATAGAATATATGGACTTACATCCATACAGCATACCTCTGGTTCTATGAATGTTGCAGGTGGACTGGTCTCTCGCTCTTCAAATAAGTACCAACGAAACCTGATGAACTAACAGTCAATAAGTATCGAAAGAAAAAGTTAGACATATAGTCTCATATAAAATAATTTCTACTTGTGTGCAAATTCCACGTAGCTTCCAGTAAGAGGGGATGATGGTGGATTACTATCCTCCTCAAAGTGAGGAGCCTGTGCTGAACACTTTTCATACATAGATATTTACAACAAATAGATATATCAAATTCTTCTTTGCTCAGTGCAAACTTCTCGGCAACTTTGTCTTGGAATTCTTCCATTTGGTCCGAGGTTTGCCTAGAAAAACAACAGTATGGGAATTGTGAGTCCGCCTTCATGCAAAACACTTTGTCATTTGTTTACTTGTTTATTTCCCAAACTAGTTTCAGCGACAAATATCGCCATCATCAGTGGGTTCTTTAAATCTTATTTATTGTACGTTAAGTACTGTTGTCGCTGCCTGCGGTATATTTTGTGCTCTTTTTCTGTTGCCGTTTCCCTCAGTGCACATCATGTCGTCTGCAAGTTCGTCGGGCGGCGTGCAGCCAATTCTACACACAGTAAACAAAACTTCCGCACCTTTTTAATGATCCAAAACATGACGCCACCTTGCTATTGGCGAACAGGCCACCCCACACTCCACGTGTGGCACCGTCGGGTCCTGTCGGCTCTCAGCACTGTACGAATACGTCACACCACATCTGAGGACAACAGAAGTGGCATACACTACAAACCAGTCACCTACCATTCTCCGACTAATCTCACAGGGAAGCAGATTGACAGATGCCATCCAGCAGCATGAGGAGCCATGCCTTGAGTTACAACTCCTCTACTTCTATGTGAAAAATCCGACAATCTATCAGTCGATCTTGGATGCCAGTTACTTTTCGTGGGGTCTGAATGTTGTGAATGCAGGAGACTTCATTAATGTGCTGCTCATGCGAAGCAACGTGAAACAAAGCAAACCAAAGGATATCAGGAGTGTCGCTTGTGTACAAACCATTTTGGAACTCTAATTTTAGTACACACGTGGTTTACAGAGACAATCTGTTCCATCTACTTTGATGAACACTGCAGTTTACAACTCAATTTGCTACTAAGGATAACCATTGATACATAGTTCATGATAGCATTTTATTAATCCATAAAGACACTTCCATGCATCATTGCTATATGAACATAGGTACTACAATTCTGAACGTAAACGGTATTGTTCTGTACACTGAGAAGAGTGGTGCGCAACCGTAATAACTAACTTTTGTTAACCAAACATGGACGTCTGGGAAAGTTACATGCATAAACTTTAAATTCAAGCTCACAAATCGTATCCCACTTCCACTAGGTTTTCTCTTACAAGTCAACAAACATTAACTTTATCATTTCATTTCGTTTTTCGTGCTGACCAAAAGGTGAAACAACTCTAGTGATAAACAGTCTGGTTTTTCCGAAATAATGAACAGTGTTTGTGCTTTCAGCATTGTATTATCTGCGAATATATACACACGGTCCCAGATAATACTGCGCGTAGAGTGAATCACCTAAAACTTGCTGAGACGCCCGCTAAAGCCGCTGGCCAGAACAGGTAGTAGGATTGTGGAAAGGGCCAAAGGTTGAGGTCAGTTTCTCCTTCTAATTGTCATTTATTGTAACTTAATAACCTTTACAACCAAAGCGGCACATAGCCGGACCTTTACCGAATGCACCTCTTTCAGGGCAGAAGGCCTCCAAACAAGAAATCTTAAAAAATCAGCAAGATAAAAATCCAATTAATATAGCAATAAAATAATTTAAAAAAGCAAACATATGCAAAGTGCAATACCAATGACTGAGGGCCACAATTAAATTTTAAAATTTTAGAATATATTACCATAGACTTTTAAAGGCAGAAGGCCAGAATGTTTAACAAGAAATCTTAAAAATCAACAACATTAAAATGCAATTAAAGATGCAAATCAAATAAATTTAAAAAACTTCTCACGGCTACATGTAAAGCCCTAAGGCTAAGCAGATAGAACATACTTATGCAATGTGCAATACCAATAGCTGAAGGCCACAAGTAAGTGCCAAAATTTTAAAATATATTACCATAATCTTTTAAAGGCAGAAGGCCGCAATGTTTAAGCTTGAAAGAAAAATTTAGAAATTAATTTTGCAAAATTTTTAAGAAAACCAAAATAACCGTAAGCCTTAAATTTAAAGTATCTGACAACAGATAATTAAACACCAGTGGCACTCAGAAGCCTAGAGGGAGGTCGGTCTGCCCTCGTTCACTTAGGTGAGACAGGTGGTGAGCCCAACTACACTTGATACGTCGAAACCCAACCAGGGGACAGCCACAGACCGACCGACACAACGGCTTGCTTCCCGTCAATCAGTACATGAGAACTCAAACCGGAAAGGTTACAAACGTGACAGTCCACAATGGAGAATGTATTAGCTGTCAAAACTACACACCATGTTGGACAGCGGCAATAGATGAGGAAAGGACGCTGCCTGCAATTACATCAGTGCCCAGGTCAGGTAACCTGAACACTAACGGCCACAAGTCAGAAAATTCCACTGGTGCACTCAAATTGTAGTCGACCAAAATAATAACTTTATTAATGATTACACCAGCATATTTGTTAGAAAAAAACTTAAATTCGTCAGTAATCTCATAATGCTGTAACTTGGAAAAATTAATTGCATATTCGTCATGCTTCTCAGCGGATCCCATCTTCCCATACTTGAACCTAACACCACCGGTTTGAGTGTATTCGGTGCGCCATTTACACATACGGCCACAATATGGTTTAGTTAGATTTGTCCGTCGGCGTATCCAACGCCTCGGGCGTGCAGCGCGACCCCTGCGGAACATCCTCATCCGACGATAGGCACGTAACCTCTTCCGTGGTCTTCATGTCCGACGCGTCCAACGAATCCTCTTCGGGTGACAACCCACTGGGGGCCCGATTAGAAAGCGAATCGAGCCCACCTAGTATTACTTGCGGGCCGATTCCGCGTTTTCACGCCGGCGTAACCGCTTCAAGGCCGCGCACAGGGCAGGACGTGCGGCTAAATTTCAGCAGTAGAAACACTGTGTTGCTCACAGGAAAACCTCCCCAACAGCAGACCACCAACACGAACCACCGCAACATGAATGGACGTGGTTTAGATAGTTGACACCACTACTCAACTTTGACGTCCCGGGTCGGTACCACGAAGCTCGTAGCGGTCGGACAGCTCCGCACACGCTCCGACACTGCTTAGGGGTGCTAGCGGTCCCAGACGATTGCACAGCGTGGAGATAACTTCCCTTGTCCGCAACACCCGACCGACTCCTCAGAATACCGAGAACATCTAAGATAGTCGTCAGTGGACATACGTGAACTACAGACACAACCTGACAAACACTTGCACCAAGACCTGAACGATACCCGAGAGTAACTAAGCACGCACGAAGACAAATCGGAAGGCCGATGCACACACACACACACACACAGCCGATTCGAGAACGATCGGCGAGCCAAAACGCATCGTCCGGTAGGACGACCGACCGACGATGCACCGAGACCGTGGCCCGGCTCAAGTGATGCGTGGCAGCACTGGTAGGGTGAGCCGTGTCGACGCAGACCTCACTGTTGCTCCAACCCGACTGCACCAGTGCCGCATTGCGACTCCCCGCCCGGCAGGTCCGGACTGCGCTCCAGACGCGTTCCCACTGACTGGCAGACCCCGAACTCGAACTCCCGACGTGAACTGCCGGTCCGGCCTGCGAACAACTCACTTCGAACAGACAACGAGCGGGAAGTAATAGCAGTCGCGCAAAAATACTGCGGGAGGGGTATGTCGATACGCACTGCTTACGCCGCTCGCGGTCAGGCAAAGCAGCGACTCGGTGACAGTAGTAATTTAAAGTAACGTAGCGAGGTGCAAATACTTTAAAAACAGGGTGCGAAACACGCGACGGCGGGAACACTAGCCACGCACGGCTCACTTGCTGTGCAGATACTGCCGAAATGCAAAGTACGATTGATGTGCTGTTTTCACAGAATAGATCGGCAGTCAGTGTCTCATATTTTTAGCCAATCAATAGATTTAGAAAGTGCGATTTCCAGTGCAAATACAGTTTTTAAATGGAACAATGCCTATTGACATTAATAAACAAAAAGTAGGGTAAATTAGAATGTCAGTGGTGTTTGTTGCAGGATACTAGTGTGAGTCGTTTACGAGATATCATATTTTGAAAATTTCCCTCACCTGCATTTCTACAATATCTGTGGCAGCACACACTAAACAACAACAAAAGTGCATGCACTAGTTATGTGGATTCTTACCATTAACGAGACAGTTGACCGTAACAGACTGTGTTCAAAGCGACCACTAGGAGTGGGAATACACACTTCCAGTCTGGTATGGAACGGATGCTGCACATATATTAGCATTCCAGCGGAGATGTCAGAGCAGGCTGCAGCAGTACGTAACTACATATTATCAGATGTAGTTGGTATGTCGTTGTAGGTAGCATCTTTCAGCTTTCCCCACAGAAAAAGAAGTCTGTGTGCTTCAAATCGAGGAGTGGCCTCTGCATTCAATCGAACAGTTTGGAAACAAGTTCAAAATCGTTCAAATAGCTCTGAGCACTATGGGACTTAACTTCTGAGGTCATCAGTCCCCCAGAACTTAGAACTACTTAAACCTAACTAACCTAAGGACATCACACACATCCATGCCCGAGGCAGGATTCGAACCTGCGACCGTAGCGGTCGCGCGGTTCCAGACTGTAGCACCTAGAACCGCTCGGCCACCCCGGCCGGCTTGGAAACAAGTCATTAAGACGTGCTGCAGCCCTTCCAGCACTACGATCTCGACAGCCGTCGTCTTTGTGCCACAGATTCCTCGTACTCTACAGCGAAACATCTTCTGCCATCCGCAGAAGATAATCTGTTAGGAGGTTGCGATGCCTGCGCGCTTTCAGTGGTCTATCTATGAAAAACGGACCTTTGAGGTAAGGTTCACTAACTCACACCACACGTTTACACTCCATGGACGCTAACGTTCCAGCTGACGAAGCCAATGGGGATTGTAAACAGACCAAAAGCGCATATTTCGGCGGTTTACCTGGTCACGATTGGTGAATGTGGCTTCGTCACTAAACAAGATACACGATACATCTGGAGTATCCTTTCTTAAAGTTCCCATATACAGAAGTTAACAGGATTCTCATAATCGTTTCCTTGCAGGTCTTGGTGGGGAGAGATGTGATAAGGATTGGGGAATGTATAGGACAGTTGCCCGACAGATGCCACTTCCTCGTGCGATTGCGCGCGAGCTAACGTGCGGATCAACTGCAACAGCAGCAAGAACAATCCTTCTCCCTCTTCTGTTGTCAATTGTTTCCTTCTGTTATGTTGTCTAGGTGTTATACTACTACTTTCACGTAACTAATTGAAGAGGCTGATAAATAATTACCGAGATGGTTGAAGTCTATGGAGATACCTTGCCGCATACGTCATACAAGAACGAACTTCCTCTTGTTACACTCTCCAAACACTATGAACATGTTGATTTTTCTGCGGTGGTAACTCCCATCGTCCACTCCCTGCTTGGACTGTCGAACACTAACTGACTACGTCGCAGTGCACTCAAGAAACACAGAAGCACACTGTAACTACATCGTACGTAGTAACTGCGCAAATTGAATGGCGCAGAAAAGTGTCGGTGTGGAAACTTTGCATATTACGATACCTCGTAAATGACTCGCATTACTCCTGCAACAAAAACCACATTGTATTTTGCCTTATTTTTAGTCTGTTAATGTCCATAAGCATTGCTCCATTTAAAAAGTGTCTGTTTGCACAAAAAATACTCTTTCTACGCGTTTTTATAATCTTCCAGTGCATTATCTGTTGCTTGTTGAAAAGCATCTTCTGTACGGGAGACTGGGCACAACTGTCACCGAAACAAGTGTCGAACTGCCTGTTCTTCTCCACAGTCACACCGGATATCATTTGGATCAGTGCATCCACAGCTTGCCAAGCTAACTTTTGATCTTCCAACTACGGGTCTCAGTCTATTCAGGGACTTCCAAGTTGTCCATTCCCCGTCAAGGCATGGAGGTTGTGATATTCGCTATTTTTGACTTCATTAAAACAGCAAATACGAGTAGTTAATACTTTCAGCCAGAAGGCAAATACTTGTTTATAAATAATGATTAATGTATAATAAGGCGTCGCATAGCGACGGTGGAATCTTCTAAATAGTGTAATTCGTCGTCTTTGGGCGGCAATATAAACAGAAAAATACGGATAGATATGCGATCCTTCACTATTTTGTTCGCTGGAGAACAAATGAAGCCTTGAGCGCTTAACACTTGTTCTGTTTTTCTTAAGTAAGACGGACGCAGATTTGTGGCAGTCTGATCTAATTTTTACTAAATGTATAAAAACGTGTTATATCTAAGTTTGAGTGAAGAAGAACTGTTATAACTTATCGTGACGACGCACGAGCGACTCAAGAGGACAATGGATATATGAAAGAACGCTCAATGGACATGATACGGACATAAAAATCTACCGTCATTGTAGTACTAAGCTTAAGGTACGATATATGTTTTAGTAATAATAAATATTTGTTCTGGGAATACTGAATCATTTAGCAGTGCTCATTCCTATCATCTCCTCAGTATTATTTTCATTTTAATTATGCATTTTGCTAAGATTACAGACACCAAGATCAGCGGTCCAATGTGCGAGTTACATTGATAAAAAGAAAACTGTTTGATCGTCTCCTTGCACCAGTTTTAATATTGAATTTCCCTTTTGTGTGATGTTACAGTTGTTTTTGCGCCCTTAAGAACTTTCTGGTCCCTTAGGAGATTGTTTTGTCATAACAATAACTTCACAACCGGGTATGATCGTATCTACGATCATGAAGTAATTAGAAAGACGACTGTGACTGCTTCAAGCCACGCGAAACTGCAAGTAAAAACTATTTACATCTCATAATGCAATATTTTATGACAATGGTCAATCCATGAGTCTTACGCCAATTGTGATTGATAAAACAGTAAGCGAAATCTCAATTTCCAACTTTCCATTGAATAACAACATCACTTTTATTTTGTAACATCACAAGGTGAAGCTTCAACAACTCTTTTCCAGCCAGGGGGAAGGTAGGTCGTAGCCCTTCATAGTTGTAACCTAGTTTTTTCAGCTGTGGTTCGAAGTCCCTTTGATGTCCTGAGGAAACTCTTTCTTGACTTCAGTCGTTTTGGATACAATTCATGCCCATACAGAGGATGGGTATTTTCCAGTTCCACTGCCTTTCTTTCATTGCTCGCAGCTATCTCTCTTCGAACAGGGGGTGGTGCTATTCCTGCGAGGTAGTAAAGCCATTCGGCTGGAGTAGATTTCAGGCAACCTGTTATAATTCCGCAGGATTCGTTGAGAGCTGCATCCAACTGTTTGGCATGAGTTGAATTACACCACACAGGACAGGCATACTCTGCCGCAGAATAGCATAGTGCCATTGCAGATGTTGACTGACAGAGGCCGGCCGCGGTGGTCTAGCGGTTCTGGCGCTGCAGTCCGGAACCGCGGGACTGCTACGGTCGCAGGTTCGAATCCTGCCTCGGGCATGGGTGTGTGTGATGTCCTTAGGTTAGTTAGGTTTAAGTAGTTCTAAGTTCTAGCGGACTTATGACCTAAGATGTTGAGTCCCATAGTGCTCAGAGCCATTTGACTGACAGAGACTGCCGGCAGTTGAAGAGGGTCGTAATGTGTAATAGGCAGACATGTATCCAGACCATCACACAGCAATTCCAAACTGCATCAGGATCCACTGCAAGTACTATGAAAGTTTGACGGGAGGTGAGAAAACTTGGATTTCATGGTCGAGCGGGTGCTCATAAGCCACACATAACGTAGGTAAATGGCAAACGACGCCTCGCTTGGTGTAAGGAGCGTAAACGTTGGCCGATTGAACAATGGAAAAACGTTGTGTGGAGTGGCGAATCACGGTACACAGTGTGACGATCCGATGGCAGAGTGTAGGTATGGTGAATGTCCGGTGAACGTCATCTGCCAGCGTGTGTAGTGCCAACAATAAAATTCGGAGGCGGTGATATTGTGGTGTGATCGATGTTTTCATGGAAGGCTTGCATTCATTGTTGTTTTGCGTGGCACTATCATAGCACAGGCATATATCGATGTTTTAAGCACCTTCTTGCATCCCATTGTTAAAGAGCAATTCGGGGATGGCGATTGCATCTTTCAACATGATCGAGCGTCTGTTCATAATTCACGGCCTGTGGCGAAGTGGTTCCACGACAGTAACATCCCTGTAATGGATTGGCCTGCCCAGAGTCCTGACATGAATCCTATAGAACCCTTTGGGAGTTTTTGAAACGCTGACTTCGTGCCAGGCCTCACCTCCTCCGTGCAGCACACCGTGAAGAATGGGCAGCCGTTCCCCAAGAAACCTTCCCTCACGTGATTGAACGTATGCCTACGAGAGTGGTCATCAAAGCTGAGGGTGGGCCAACACAATATTGAATTCTAGCATTACCAATGGAGGGCGCCACGAACCTGTAAGGTATTTTCAGCGAGCCGTCCGGATACTTTTGATCACATAGTGTATAATGTAGTATATGTGTCTTTCAACATTCCATTTTGAGGGAAAATACAGTTTTATGCAATATGTATACTTTGTTCACAGTGTACCTGTAGGGTGTGACCCATGGAGCAATTTTAATGTACACCGTGGTTGTAATTAAACTTTCGCCGAATGAGCAAGTGCAGACGGAAAAATATTTGCTGTGTGAGTACCCAACTTCATAGGAATAGTGTTCAGACAGTCCGCTGCCGAATTTGCGTTGTTAGTGAGGCGCAAGTACTGGTACGGCGACGTAGGATTGGAAAACGACTGTCAGAGTGCACTACAGTCACAGACACCAACATGGGTCTGGGAAAGGGGAGCAGGCCTTTACACGCGATGTTGTTTTATCAAAGGAACACCAATAATACTGCTGCTCTTCGCAAGTATCAGCGCTTTAAAGGAATACGGAGAGGTCCTCTTTCTGCACTGAGTACATGATTCGGAAGTTCGAATTAACTGGAGAACTGGGAATTGCTCCTTGTAGAGGAATTGCGCCTCAAGTTTTTGAAGAAGTTACTGTTGTCATGACTGAGAATGCTGGACGTAGTGTGTGATCTCCGAGCAGTGCACGAGCTGTGCCACGTCAGCTGGACGTTCCGAGGTCCGCCTTTCGAAATGCACTGTTAGTAGTTGTTAAACAGTACCAAGCTGTCGTTGGTGCATATGGTTATCACGTTAAGCCACGTTTGTGACACGTAGCGTAAAAATGGTACACAATTAAAAACGTCACCCTCTCTTGTGTGAATTAAAACGTATTTCTTTCAATGGATTAGTCGTTATTTCTCTTACACATTTTCTTAAAAAAGTTTCCACAAAGTTTCGTTGATCTATGATTACTCTCAAGTGACGGAAGTTTAATGATAACGGCTGTCTACAATTTTATTGCTCTTGTCCAAGCTCTCTATTTAATGGTGAATCTTTTAAGCACTTCATCAGAGTTGTTGGAGTCTGTTATTTACATAACTTGTCATTTCTGTTATTTTTTTCTTTTTTCTTTTGCTTATGTACTTCTTATTAGGAAACCACTGGACACAATGTGGAGTTACCTAATTACATGTTGTAAGTTAGTGCAGGGAATACATCATCTGAAAAAGGTTTAACAAATTGTACATAACTTTATTATAAACATGATCTAGGTATCCAAAAAATACATCATCTTTGAAATATTAATGTTGTGTATTAAAAAAAAAGTGTTTGAATTGCTAAGGGACCAAACTGCTGAGGTCATCGGTCCCTAGACTTACACACTACTTAACATAACTTACGCTAAGAGTAACACACACACACCCATGCCCGACGGAGGAGGCGGTAGGGGCCAAGTAGTCCGTGACATGGCGCCTCAAACCGCGCGGCCACTCGACGTGGCAATGTAGTGTTTTCATGTGAATGTTTGTGTCATGTTGATGTATGTCTGTGTATGGTGTTCTTAATTGTTGGTGCCATGATTTAAAGTGCGAACGATTAATCATTGTAACATAGAGAGAATGAATGTTTATTGAATATTTATTTGTAAAGTGATGGATGTAACTAACTTTTAATGAATAAGCTATCCACAGGTGACTGAGAATATGATTTTTTTTTCTTTATTGTTATTTTGAAACCTGTGTACAGGCAGGCCAGCAGCAGCATACTACGCCGCTCTTGGGCCGCAGAGAAACACAAAAGATACAAATGAAGATATTTAGAGAAAAAAATACGGTGGACAGACACACGGAGACAAACACTTCTTAAAATACATGGGGCCGTTCACGGGCGTAGAGTCCAAGATAAAATTTGTTCAGACACTTCGACACATACATAGACGAAAATTGTCACACGTGCACGTAGGTGCACAAAACGAATAACACTGAACCACTTAAGCACAAAACGACGGCACACACAGAACACGAGGCGTTGATCTCCGGCGCGCGAATGTTCACTAACTGTGTACGAGTCCGAGGACCTGCCAAGAGAGGAGGAGGGGGGGGGAGAGGGAGAAGGGAGAGCAGATGCCACGGGCAGGGGAGATAGGAGGAAGGAAGGAAGGGGGAGGGGAAGCCCGGGGGAAGAGGGGTGGAGGGACAGGGGAGAAGGAAAGAGAAGGGAGGGAGGGTGCCTAAAGGAAAGGACACAGGAAGTGGGGGTGAGGATCAAGATAGGATGGGTAGATGGAGGGGAGGAGGACATCATCAGGGAGGGGGAGCTGGCGGAAGCCACCTTGGGAGAGGGTAAGGAGGGTGGAGAGATGGAGACCGGGTGGGACGTGGGAATACAGGCGTGGCAGCAGGCGGGGGTGGGAGAGGATGGGTGAGATAAGCGGATGAGGAGGATCGAGTTTGCGGGAGGTGTACAGGATCTGTATCCTTTCAAGGAAAAGGATGAGGTGGGGGAAGGGGATGAGATCGTACAGGATGGGGACACGGATGCGATAGGCAAGGCGGAGAGCATGGCGTTCAAGGATTTGGAGGGATTTATAAAAGGTAGGGGGGGGGGGCGGAGATCCAGGCCAGATGGGCGTAACAAAGGATAGGGCGGATGAGGGATTTATAGGTGTGGAGGATGGTGGAGGGGTCCAGACCCCATGTACGGCCAGAAAGGAGCTTGAGGAGACAGAGTCGGGAGTGTGCCTTGGCTTGGATTGTCCGGAGATGGGGAGTCCAGGAGAGGCGACGCCAAGGTACTTAAGGGTGGGAGTGAGGGCGATAGGACGGCCATAGATGGTGAGATAGAAATCAAGGAGGCGGAAGGAAGGGGTGGTTTTGCCTACAATGATCGCCTGGGTTTTGGAGGGATTGACCGTGAGCAACCACTGGTTGCACCAAGCAGTGAACCGGTCAAGATGGGATTGGAGAAGGTGTTGGGAGCGCTGCAGGTTGGGGGCAAGGGCAAGGAAGGCGGTGTCATCGGCAAACTGGAGAAGGTGGACGGGGGTGACGGCGGCGGCATGTCCGCCGTATACAAAAGATACAGAAGGGGGGAGAGGACAGAGCCTTGGGGCAAACTGGCTGAAAAATGTGTAGGAGTCTGTGTTATGGATGGTGACGTAGGAAGGACGGTGGGAGAGAAAGGAGCCGATCAGACGGATGTAGTTAATGGGAAGGGCGAAGGTTTGGAGCTTGAAGAGGAGACCGGAATGCCATACGCGGTCATAAGCTCGTTCGAGGTCTAGGGAGAGGAAGATTGCGGAGCGACGGGAATTAAGCTGGCCGGAAAGTAGATGAGTGAGTTGAAGGAGAAGATCGTCGGAAGAGAAGGACGGCCGAAAGCCACACTGGGTAACGGGAAGGAGGCAGTGCTGGCAGAGATGCTGGTGGATGCGGCGGGTGAGGATAGATTCCAGGACCTTGCTGAAGACTGAGGTAAGGCTGATGGGATGGTAGGAGGAGACGGCGGACGGCGGTTTGCCAGGTTTAAGGAACATCAGGATACAGGAGGTTTTCCACAGGTCGGGGTAGTAACCAGTGGACAGGACTACATTGTAGAGCCTGGCCAGGGTGGAGAGGAAAGAGACAGGAGCTTCACGAAGGTGACGGTAGGTGACACGAATGTGACCAGGAGCGGTGTTGCGTTTCGTGCGGAGTGTAGCAATGAGATCCTGTGAAGTGATAGGGGCATTGAGTTCCGTGTGTGCAATGTTGTCCAAGTACTGGAAACCAGGTGCGAGGGGAGGGACAGAGGTGTCAGTTCAATCGTGGACATCCGGGAAGAGGGAGCAATCGAACTGGGGATCATTGGGGATGGAGAAAACATCGGAGAGGTAGGAGGCAAAGTGATTGGCCTTACTAAGGGAGTCAGGGAAGGGGTGATCATTATGGAGAAGAGGATAGTAGGGGGAGGGTTTATTTCCGGTAAGGCGACGGAAGGCGGACCAGAACTTGGACGAGTTGATTGGTAGGGTAGCATTTAAACGGGTGCATGTCTGTCGCCAGTCCCGGCGTTTCTTAGCCGCGAGCAAATTACGAATGTGTCGCTGGAGTTGCCGGTGGCGTCGTAGTGTGTCCGGGTCACGCGTGCGGAGGAAGGCACGGTAGATATGGCAGGATTCACGGAGGAGCAGGACGGCCTGTGGGGGTAAGGTAGGACGGTGGGGGTGGACGGCGACAGTAGTGACGTGGGCCTCCACGGCCTCAGACAAGGTCTGCTGGAGAAAGGAGGCGGCATGGGTTACATCGTCAGGGTGGTGGTAGGTGAAGGGGTGGCTATCGACCTGGGTGGAAAGGGTATCCTGGTAGGCATTCCAGTTGGCACGGGAATAGCCATGCCACCGCCGTAACTGGGCGGCGGAACGACTATGGATGTTGAGGTCGGCGGCGTTCACGTAGGAGGAGAAGGTACGGTCAATGTGGGAGAGGAAGTCGAAAGGAATAGGGGCGTTAGGGCGTACATAGATGGTGGCGCAGGTAACAGTAAGGCCGGGGAAGAAGAGACTGAGGATCAGGTGTTCGGTGGGGTCGGGAAGGAGAGGTTGGAGCCGAATGGGGATCTGGCGGTGGTGACCAATGACAACTCCGCCACGCGCAATCGGGAGGGGATTATCGGAGCTGTGAAGGAGGTAGGACGGTGTGGTGGGGTTGGAGGAAGGTTTCATTGAGGAGGAAGGCATCCACGCAATGGGTGGCAAGGGTGTGCAGGAAGAAGTTCTTGTTGGCGGGAAGGGAGCGGATGTTGTTGAAAAGGATACGGTGCTGTCGCGCCATGGCAGGGATTTAAACGAGGGTGTCAAGACGGGAGAAGGTGAAATGGGCCTGGTTGTTGGAGTAGGTGGCGTACATTTTTAGTTGGAAAACGGAACGGGCGGCGAGGGATATCTGTTGGAGGGTGTGCGGGCTCTGAAAAGGATGAACATTCTGAAGGACGATGGTGAGGAATCTGATGATGTCCTCAGCGGTAGGGGGCGGGCGAAGGGAATTGACGGGAGAGGTGGGGGCGTCCAGAGGGCGGACAGGAACGGTGAGTTCAGGAGTGGTAGGAGGGGGTCGGGCCTTACATTTCTGGGAGTATGTAGGATGAGAGAGGTTACAGGTATTACAGAATATGAAGGAAATGCCATTTTTAGTAATTGTAAAATTATGAAGTAGGTGCGAGCTGATTTTTGTGAGCTGGTACTCCCTTATTTACGAGGGCGTACTGAAAAGGGATGTCTCTGAATTTTTTTCCTATTCTTGACATCGGTTGTGGTATACAATGCCATGCATATGATTCAGTCGAATTTCCCTCTTTACTGACGCAAGAGAAAACTACAGGAATACGTTTTGGAAACCCCGTAATAGTCTTCCATTGCGGCCAACAAGTTTGAAATATGGCTCAAAGGTGGCAGCAGCTTTCCCCTGAAACGCTGTTAAAGCTGGCGCCGTGCGACTTCACCCTCGGTCCCGACGGCGCTTCAGTCAGCAATGTGTCAACGCGAGCGGAAAACAGACCTGAAGTGCGAAGTTGGGTTAATGAGGTCCCATCGACACCAAATTCCACCATAATACAGCATAATGCCACCACGCCACGGGCGTGTCTCAGAATGGGAAGGCTGTCACACCGTCTTTTACCCACGTTTCACTCAAAGCAACAGGCACCGAGTTGTATCAAGTGGTTGCCTACCTGCAAGCCCCTAGCAGTACTTCAAAATGGTTCAAATGGCTCTGAGCACTATGGGACTTAACATCTGCGGTCATCAGTCCCCTAGACTTAGAACTACTTAAACCTAACTAACCTAAGGACATCACACACATCCATGCCCGAGGCAGGATTCGAACCTGCGACCGTAGCAGGAGCGCGGTTCCGGATTGAAGCGCCAAGAACCGCACGGACACAGTGGCTGGCGACTGGAAGTAAGTGCCATTATGAAATACCGACCACCAAATTGTAAGGAAACTGTTAGATGAAAAATTCGATTGCTTTACATGTTACAGCCTGATATCTTTCCTCAATTCGTAATAATTACTGTGCTGTACCAAATTACGTAAATTACAGCATGAAATTTTAAAGTTTGCAGAGATAAAAATGCATTGCGTAGAATTCGTGTGTGGTTAATTTTAGGCCATACGTTGCTGCATATAAAATGTAAGTAACATATCAAAATATAATTTGTAGCTGAGAGCATTAAATATATTTCGTATGATAACAGATTTTTTGTATTGGCCGCTCAATATTTTTTCAATAATGAAAATGTCAATGTTTTTTCTAAGTACCAAAAATAGAAAACGTATAAAAAGACTCTTAATTTGGCTTTTTTAGGCACTTGATACTGTGATATGACAAGGTACCAATCATGCTCAATGAGGGGGTCCTCGAGAAAATTTTGTTGGGAACCCCTGCCGTAAACAGTTCAAGTCATGCAAAGAAGGTTTTTTTACGAATGATAGCACACAAAAAGATGCGCATTTTGCCGTATGTTTAATACTTTTTATACCTTGAGAGATGGAAGTAATTTTTTTCCATGAAACGATGTACTTTTTTTAACAGAATTTAATAAGTCAGAGAAGCATGGTGTGACTTTACACTTGTTAGTAGGAACAATATTCTGTGTAGGCTACTTATCCTTAATTCAAACCTGTTTGATATTATTTCACATGATATCTTCTCTGAGTAACTGCATGTTTTAATTATGTAAGTCTCCATTGATGCTTTTGTTGACTTACGATCTGTAGAATGCTTTATAGTTAGAAATAATAACAGTCTGGCAAGTACTATCTTGAGCAGCACTACTGAAATGGTCTTTACACAGAAGCGTGTGATACTCTACTTCAGTCTCTTTTGTCCTGTGGTATAAAATATCAGATGTAATTGTGCAGAATTCTCGCGTCCTTTAGAAGAATACAGCAGTGTTGTGACTGATGAAAGACGAATAAGTAGCTATGTAGGGTGATGCAATGATAGAATACTAGAGTCGTCACTGGAATGCTAAAATATCGGAAATACGTTTGATTTACGTACGTGCTTAAGACATAGAGTAATTTTAAATAGTATCATAGGAAAATAACTCCCCCTTTGATCGACCTGCATACTGTCGTACGATAATTAGAGTCAACAGAAAAAGGTCCTATTCCGAAAATAGAATGGAAGAAGCCCCAATAACATCCACGGACTTGACAGTAGATGTATACAACGGTCTCAAATAGCGCCGATGAAAATTGTGGTGTCACCGCCAGACACCACACTTGCTAGGTGGTAGCCTTTTAAATCGACCGCGGTCCGCTAGTATACGACGGACCCGCGTGTCGCCACTGTCAGTGATGGCAGACCGAGCGCAGCCACACGGCAGGTCTAGTGAGACGTACTAGCACTCGCCCCAGTTGTACAGCCGACTTTGCTAGCGATGCTACCCTGACAAATACGCTGTCATTTGCCGAGACGATAGTTAGCATAGCCTTCAGCTCCGTCAGTTGCTACGACCTAGCAAGGCGCTATTAGCAATTGATATTGAGATATTAAAAGCATGTACATTCAAGAGCGATGTTCTCCAACTGTGGATTAAAGTTAAGTATTATATCAACTACGTACTTTATTTGCTACTATTAATTCCCTTAACTGTTCCAGACCTCACGCCAGTCAGCGCGTGCATTTCGGCCTCCTCTAGCAACACAGTGTTGGCTCTTCTGCCAACACTTCAAAAATTTCAGACAATGTAGCTCGAAAGACAAACGGCAGACCGCGTCCCGTTCGTGCAAACGTTTGGAACCAACTGACGGCGTCCGCTTGGCCGCATCGTGCTATCCCGTGGCACAGCTGGACCGCTGGCAAGTGACCGGTGCTTACGGCGGCTGGCTGCGCCCACCGCTCTCGAGCGCCTCGCGGACGGTTCGCACATTTTCTCTCACACCCCATTCGCGCATGGGGGCGAGGGAGTAATGAATGCCCGTTAAGTTCTGTAGGTGCCCTTATCTTTTGTCTCACTGTCACGACCCCTACGCGATACGTACGATTCTTGCAGAGTAATGGCTAGACGGTTCTGCCGGAGTACAGGTTCTCTAAATTGCAGCGACGACAACGTAGTCTTTGTCCCGAGGATTACCATTCCAGTTCCTCCAGCATCCGTACCGCGGTACACATCCCTACCTGATACACCAGAGTTCCCCATAACTCTTCCAGCGGATCCGAGTCTTCCGTTTGCCGACCCAGTAGTGACTTGACGTGATGGCCGCATTTTATGTCGCTTCCCAGTACTGCCACTAAGTACTTCTACGATGTGACTTGCTCGAGATGGACGCCACGAATCTTGTAATCAGGTACTGTTTCGTTGCTTGTCATTGGCATTTTACATTATCCCACAAATAGTGTTCCCATTAATTATACTGATCGGAAAATCTGTCCAAGTCTTTCTGCGTTTCCTTAAGATGTTTCGAGTATGATACTTCCCTACAGACAAGACGTTCGTCTTACAGCGCTGCTGAACTTGTGAATAATTCAGTGACACGTTAGTGCTTTCTATTTCAACGTAGGTTTACCACGGTACTGCTACTTTGTTGAAGACAGATAACCTCAAACAGAAACTTCCTGGCAGATTAAAACTGTGTGCCCGACCGAGACTCGAACTCGGGACCTTTGCCTTTCGCGGGCAAGTGCTCTACCAACTGAGCTACCGAAGCACGACTCACGCCCGGTACTCACAGCTTTACTCCTGCCAGTACCTCGTCTCCTACCTTCCAAACTTTACGGAAGCTCTCCTGCGAACCTTGCAGAACTAGCACTCCTGAAAGAAAGGATATTGCGGAGACATGGCTTAGCCACAACCTGGGGGATGTTTCCAGAATGAGAATTTCACTCTGCAGCGGAGTGTGCGCTGATATGAAACTTCCTGGCAGATTAAAACTGTGTGCCCGACCGAGACTAGTTCTGCAAGGTTCGCAGGAGAGCTTCTGTAAAGTTTGGAAGGTAGGAGACGAGGTACTGGCAGAAGTAAAGCTGTGAGTACCGGGCGTGAGTCGTGCTTCGGTAGCTCAGTTGGTAGAGCACTTGCCCGCGAAAGGCAAAGGTCCCGAGTTCGAGTCTCGGTCGGGCACACAGTTAAAATCTGCCAGGAAGTTTCATATCAGCGCACACTCCGCTGCAGAGTGAAAATCTCATTGTGGAAACCTCAAACAGACATAGCGATTGCTCTATCTATCCGCTCTAAACGAGTTGGTACCGCAATTTCGCTACGTCACCAGAGCCCAGTTCGCACGACGACATGGGGTTGCACGCAACTGCTCTACCGGTTCAATAGGTTCGTATGGCTCTGAGCACTATGGGACTTAGCATCTGAGGTCATCAGTCCCATAGACTCTGAACTACTTAAACCTAAGTAACCTAAGGACATCACACACATCCATGCCCGAGGCAGGATTCGAACCTGCGACCGTAGCAGCATCGCGGTTCCGGACTGAAGCGCCTAGAACCGTTCGGCCGCAGCGGCCGGCCGCTCTACCGGTCACTTCACCTGCGCGCCGCGCGTTTGCACAACTCTTTGGTGAAACTAGACACTTTCAGGTTGTTCCAACTTTGGCGACACTAGTTGCATGAGTTTTGATGTTAAGTATGTTCTTAGAGCGTCAAAAAACTGAAATATGAATTGGAGAACGGAGGATAATGTTCGCTTTTTTTATGTCTATGCTTAGCATCGGGGTTTTCGTGATTTCAATTATGCCGGTTACAAAAACAAGCAGCAAGGTGTTGCTGCACTCGAGGTCGTGGTATACGGTCTGAACACAGATGAGTTGACAATATATGAACTGCAGGGCAAAATTCATTAAACCTGGAGCACATATACAAACGAATCAAGAAAAATAGAGGCACGTGTAAATCTGGCTGTGTAACTGCTCTCGTCTACAAGACTTGAATCCCGTGGTTTGAATTGGCCAATTCTTTTTTAGAAATATTGCTGAGAGGAGGAAAGGCGATACAAATATGGAAGCTGCATTACTTACCCAATATTCATCTATTTAAACTTTGAAATATTGCCACACTACATATCCATTTTCAAGAGAATGGTTGCAAACCATTCTGTTGTTAATGCTGCCTGCTTCGAATAATTATTGGTGTTTATGTTGATAATTATTGGTGTTAATAGAAAGGCGTCATCACCAACTAAAACTGCATCTTCTAGCAGGGCGAGAGTTCTCGACTGTAACGCGCAATCTGATTTGTAATTTCAGTCTCGGCGGCAGTGCTTCGTGCATTACAGTATCTTTATTCCTTATTGCGTTGTTACCTCTACTTAGAAGAAACGTGAACAGTTATGATGACATTATAAAAGAATTAAAGGAACTTCTTGGGTCTTCCAATATAAATTCTTTCAGTAAGGTCGCTGAGCACCCGATCTGACTTCTGGCCTTTATGCAGTCACGAATCGAAACATGTTTTTTTTCTTATGCAGCGATTCCACGCAAACAAGCGTTAACACCGCCGCAACAAGTGCAGCTGCGAAAACCTTCAATTCAGGCACGATTCAGGCACCCGCCAAACGATGTAACTGAAGTGTATACTGGTGTCGCCGTGTCTACAGTCACAGATGAAACCATCTGCGTGCAACTCGTTCCACGCAAGGAGTGGCGCAACGTATTTTTTTTCTGTATTTTTATTCCATCCGCCCGCGGCTCATAGCTGCGGACTGTCAGCGGTAAAGGCAACCCGCTCCTCAGCCAATGGACAATAAATAGTAAAGTAGATGAAAAAAGAGATAGAGGAGATACAAACAGCGAGCCGTGGTAAAAATTGCTGTTTTGAAGAGCGCGCTGCAGCGCGTAGTGTGAAGCAGTCGCCCTCCGTTTCTGGCGGTGGCGCCGCTGTGGCAATCGCAGCTTTGGTGTCTCCCTCTGGTGAGATAGGGGAAAGGCTGCCTGCTCACGTGCATTTAAGGGGCGCTATGAGCTCGCCAGTCCACCCCCATCCCGTACGATTTCCTGGCCCACATTGACCGCACCTTCTCCACCTACGTGATTGCCGCCGACCTCAATATCCACAGCCGTGATCCTGCCGACCTCCGGCGGTGGCATCAGTTTCTCACCACTCTCCAGGGAGACCTGGTTCCCCTGCCTCAGCACACCCGGCCCGAATCCAACACCACTCCTGATGTGGTCCTTGCCTCTCCCAACCTCTTTGGGCGCATCACTGCAGATGTCCTTGACCCCATTGGCAGTGACCATGCTCCTGTTCTCCTCACTATCTCTAATGGTCGCCATCCCTGCAACGCTCCTCGCCCTGCCGTCCCTCCTAAACTTGTCCATGATTACTCCCGTGCCAACTGGAATGCCTACCAGGACTCCATTCACACCCAGGTTGACGGCCACGACCTTACCCTCCATTCTCCTGATGACATCTCTCGCACTGCTGCCTTCCTGCACCAGACCTTGTCTGACGCCGTCGCCACCCATATCCCCACCAAAGCCATCCACCCTCACCGCCCCGCCCTGCCTCCACAGGCCGTCCTTCTCCTTCGAGAGTCCCGCCGCCTCTACCGCTCTTTTCTCCGCACTCGTGACCGGGATACACTTACCCGCCACCGGCGATTACAACGACACATCCGCAACCTGCTTGTTGCGAAGAAACGCCGTGCCTGGCGCCAGACATGTACACAACTCAACACCACGCTCCCCATAAACTCTTCCAAGTATTGGTCTGCTTTCCACCGCCTTACTGGGAACCGCCCCACCCCCCGGTACCCTCTCCTCCTTAATGACCGTCCCTTTCCTGACAACCTCAGTAAGGCCAACCACTTTGCCTCCCACCTCTCTGATGTTTTTTCCATCCCAGATGATCCCCACTTTGATTATTCCCTCTTCCCTGCTGTCATGGACCGTTCGAATACCTCTGTTCCTCCCCTTGCTCCTAGCTTCCAGTACTTGGGCCACACCCCACCATCTGCACTTAACACTCCCATCACTACACAGGACATCAGCCTCACACTCCGCACTAAACGCAACACTGCTCCCGGCCACGACTGCGTTACCTACCGCCACCTCAAACACTGCCCTCCCTCCTTCCTTTCCCTCCTTGCCACCCTGTACAATGTCATCCTTGCCACTGGCTTCTATCCCGACCTGTGGAAAACCTCCCGTATCCTGATGTTCTCCAAACCCAATAAGCCTCCATCTGATGCCTCTTCCTATCGTCCTATCTGTCTCACATCGGTGTTCAGCAAGCTCTTGGAATCCATCCTTTCCCGGCGCATCCATCTCCACCTCCACCAAAACCACCTCCTCCCAAACACCCAATGTGGCTTTCGACCTTCCTTCTCTGCTGATGACCAACTCCTCCGCCTCACTCATCTCCTCTCCCTCCAGCTTAACTCCCGTCGCTCCGCCATTTTTGTCTCACTTGACCTCGAAAAGGCCTACGACCGTGTCTGGCATCCCGGTCTCCTGTTTAAGCTCCAAACCTACGCCCTTCCTGTCAACTACATCCGTCTGGTGGCCTCCTTCCTCTCCCACCGCCCCTCCTATGTTACCATCCATAATGCCAATTCCCACACCTTCTACCCCTCTGCCGGTGTGCCCCAGGGCTCTGTCCTCTCCCCTCTCCTCTACCTCCTGTACACGACGGATATGCCCCAACCCCCCCCCCCCCCCCCGCCAGTACACCTCTTGCAATATGCTGATGACACCGCATTCCTCGCCCTCGCTCCTACCCTCCAACGGTCCCAACGCCTTCTCCAGAATCACCTTGACCTTTTTGCTGCATGGTGTAACCAGTGGCTCCTGAAACTCAATCCTTCCAAGACCCAGGCAATCATCGTAGGTCGTACCACACGCTCCTTCCGGCACCTGGGTTTCTCCCTTACTGTCTGTGCACGTCCTGTCTGCCTCACCCCCACCCTCACCTACCTTGGCCTCACCATTGACCGTCACCTCACCTGGATCCCTCATCTCCGCTCCATCCAATCCAAAGCCCACAACCGCCTACGACTCCTCAAACTCTCCTCTGGCCGGACGTGGGGGTTGCACACCCCTCTACCATCCTCCACACCTACAAATCCTTAATCCGTCCCATCCTCTGTTATGCCAGTCCTGCCTGGATATCTGCCCCCCCCCCCCAAATTCTATCTGTCCCTCCAGATCCTTGAGCGTCATGCACTCCGCCTCACCTTCCGTATCCGCCTCCCGTCCCCCACGCGGATCCTCTATGATCTCATTCCTTTCCCCCATCTGCTCCTATTCCTCGAACACATCCGCATCCTCTACACCTCCCGCCGTCTTGAACCCCCTCACCCCCTGGTTGCTCCTCTCCTCTCCCATCCCCGCCCCCTGCCACGTCTTCACCGTTGTGTCCCCCCTACCCTCCATCTCTACACCCTCCATCTCCTTTCCCAAGGTGGCTTCCGTCAACTCCCCCTCCCGGACGATGCCCTCTCTCCCTCCATTTATCCTTCCTATCAACTCCTTTCCTCTGTCTTTTCCCTGGGCTCCCTCTTCCCCCCCCCCTTCCGTCCTGTTTTCTCCCCACTAAACCTCTCCCTACCTCCCTTCTCCCCCCCCCCCCCAAGTCCTTTTGTATTCCCCTCCTCTGCCTACCCCACACCCTGTCGCGTCTGCCCCCCACCCCTCTTATGGGTCCTCATCCTCCATCAGCTCCTTTCCCGGTTCCCCTCTTCGACTTTACTCTCCTTTCCCCCCTTTTTTGTTTTCCCATCTTCTGTCCAGTTTTCCCCCACCTGCTCTCGACTGTGGTATGTCACATTTGCCAACTTTTTGGTGCAGTGTTCCAGTGACTATTCAGTGTTGTTTGTCTTTCTCTTGTTGCAAACAGAAACCATGCTGTCGCTAGGTGTGAATTTTATGTCTTTTGCGAACAGAATCCAGACTGTCGCCGTGTTTTTTAATTGTCTGTCTATTGTTTTCCCTGTCTGCTTCGTATGTATTTTATTAGCATCATCATCCCTCTGTTGTTTGTTGTAAGTTCCGCGATTTCTTTTCGCCATGTTACTCTTTAAGTCTCCGATTTTATCGCCTGTTTTTTATTACTTATTCTCTTGATCTTTCTCACAAAATCTGTAGGCTGAAGAGCGGCATACTAAGCTGCTGCCAGCCCGCCCCCTTCGGGGGGAATTGAAATTCAATAATCCTGTACCACCTCCCCTCGCCAGTCGGTCAGTCTGGGTCAGTCTCTCGTCCCCAGCTTGCTAGTCGGTCTCTCGTCCGCATTTGTTAGGCAGTTAGTGTCTGTCTGTCGTTCGGAGTGCTAGTATGTCTGTCGTTCGGATCAACCTTTAAAGCCGGCAGAATGAGAGTCTTTCCACTCCGCCAGTAAGAGAACTCAGCGAGTGGTCGCCCGGTCTGGGCTTAGTTCCTGCATCTGAGTCTGCGCGTTAGGCCGCCAGTCTGCTCGAGTTTGCTCAGGCAACGGTCATTGGCGGTTGGATCGATCGGTTGGTCGGTCGTGCACTGAGACACGAGATGACTTGTCCGTCTGGAGCGTCGGCGCATGTGAGGTCGCCACGTGAGTCCAGCGGGCCGCGCCGTATAGCGAGGGGTAGTGGCTTCGCGGTCGACACGAGAGCAACAGGAGTCAACCCACGACATCACTTTGGGCGGTGCGAGCTGCGACGCCGTGAGACGGGAGATCGGCGCGCCTTCCTGCGTCCGTTGTAGCGGCTGGCAGCGGACAGTTCGGGAGAGCGATTTGGGGGTGTTGCGCCAGGTCTTCTAGAGAAATCGCAGTTTATTAGAAGTTAAGTGATTGGTGATATGTTGTCTGATTTACTCTTGTTAAATTCTACTTGTTTTCTTGGCGAGGTCACCACCCGTTTTGCTTTGGGGTCGTCCCACCATTCTTCTCCATTTGCCCACCTGCGGGAACGTGGTTGTTTATAAATTGGGTCATCCGTTTTTCCCTTGTGGAGTAGGGGCGGGTTAGAGCAACCTGCGGTTCGGTAATCTCTCTATCAATTTGCCGTACGTTAGTAGCTGCCTCTGTCATGTTTGTCAGATTTGGTGTTTTAACGAATTTATTGCTTGGAGTGTAACGGCCTAATACCTGAAATATGTTTTGATCTTTGGAAACTTTGATATTATTGCCTATGATCTTGAGAGGCGGTATCTGTGTACTGTAGAGCATCTTAACTATTGTTTGGCTAACCTTGTAGAATTTTATGTAAGATTGCATTTCATGGGCTTTTAGTCTAAATGATCATTTTAGCATATGAAGTTCCCGCGCTTTCACCGTAAGACTTTCCTTAGAAGTTAAAGTCAAGTTGCACCTTCGGTGACACGGTTAATATTTTAATTGTTACTGTTTTGTACCATTTCCATCCCTCCTACGGGAAGTGCATAATTTGTGCGCTTGTGTAAATTGTTAAAATGGGCAGCGCGGGATCAGCCGAGCGGTCTGAGGCGCTGCAGTCATGGACTGTGCGGCTGGTCCCGGCGGAGGTTCGAGTCCTCCCTCGGGCATGGGTGTGTGTGTTTGTCCTTAGGATAATTTAGATGACGTAGTGTGTAAGCTTAGGGACTGATGACCTTAGCAGTTAAGTCCCACAGGATTTCACACACATTTGAACATTTGAACATATTTTGTTAAAATGGTTCAAATGGCTGTGAGCACTATGAGCTTATCAGTCCCGCAGAACTTAGAACTACTTAAACCTAACTAGCGGTCGCGCTGTTCCAGACTGAAGCGCCTAGAGCCGCTCGGCCACTCCCGCCGGCTAAATTGTTAAAACTCTTAGTTTAAAGTTATCTGGTGTGTTGCAGATTTGCACCAGTGTAGTCTTTCAGAGGCTGTTGTGAACGGTCGTAACTACGGCCGTGTCAAAAGGGAGGGGCAAGGTTCTCTGCCGAAAAGCTCATACAGTCAAAACTTGTTTCTTTCTGCCTCTGAATAAATTGTAACTTGATATTTAGAGGGTGCTTTCTGATTATAATTTTAAATCTCTTTCTTTTAAAAAATGCTTTTAGGGACTATTGAAGTGAATAAAATTCTCATTTGTTAAAAGGAATTTGGTTATGATTTCATCAGTTACTCCCTGGCAACTACTTTGATGCTTACATAGTGTGATTAAATGGGTTAATGTTCTTGATGAATCGCTAGTAAATAAAATAAATTCTAAAGAATATTCTTTGAAAATAAATCACGATTCAAACAGTAAATTTAAAACTTTTTAAAGGTGAAAAATAAAATGGAAGTTTTGAGATATACGAGGGGTGTCTTTTTGCACCGGTGGTTAAAAACAGTATTAATGAAAGGTGAAGTGAAATACACTAAGCACCGTTTAAAACATATTGCCGAAATACTGATATGCAAAAGATGCACTTTGCTGTCACTAGACACTGGAAGGTCCTCACATGGGATAAGGAGTCACTTGTTGAGGGGGACCGGTTGGCAAGTAGAGACAGTAGGATTGTGGGGATACAGGGATGGAGGACTGGTGCACTGCAGCGTTGGATTAGGAGTGGCTATTGCGACAAGAGGTGGAGTAGAGGAGGGACTGATGACGCTAATAGTTGTTGGGAAAAGGGGGTGGGGAAAGAAAGGCAGGAGCCGAAAAAGGGGGTACAGACGTGTGGGGAGGGGAGGTGGATTGGGTCGAGTGGACGTATAGATGATCGGGGGGGGGGGGTAAATGTCGGGGAGGGGGAGGCTGATGTTTCGTTGGAAGAGTATGTGGAGTGTGTGTAAGTGGAGGGTTGGTGGGATGTGTTGGCAAATGCGCGGCAGCATCTGAGTGTTGGAAAGCAGTGGGGAAACGATAGGAGTCGAGGTTGCGGTTGGCGTCGATTGCTCGGAGGTATTCGGCGTGAGTGTGGAGACGCGGGAATTTGATGAGCTGGAAAAGAATCCGCGTGGAGGAACGAAATTGGATGCAGGAAGCGAGCGGGAGCGCAACCGTACGTCGTCGTGTAAACTAGGCTCGTACGCCCAGCGTTTCTTTCTGCGAGTGCGTCGCAGTGACCTCCGAAACCAGTTTGTAGAACAACCCAGTCACGGTTGCCCCTCGCGTGACGGGCTCGTCGCAGCCTGGACTGGTAGCTGCAGGTGTTGCGAAAAACGATAATGATGCAGAGAGTTTCCCCGCTTTGCAAATGAGAGCTGCCTCCGGCGGCCTGGGCCGTCGCGTGACAGCCACGCTAGCACGGCTGTCGGCTAGCCCTGCCCCGGGCTGTGCACGCACGCTCGCAGCTCGCCGCCGCCTCGCGTTTGTTTCCAGGGACCACTTACCTTGTTCGTGCCGAGCAGTGTCACAATCCAACACGTGTAGCGTCGGTCAGTTCTAGAGTTCCGTATCTCAGTCGGTAAAAACGGAACCCTAACACGATTACACTGTTCTCCTTCCGTCCGCCTGCCTGCCTGCCTGTCTGTCTGCGACAGTCAATATCCTTTTCTCCCAGAAACTGGTACAGCTATCAGCTTGAAATCAATGTCAAATACTAAGGTGTACAGTCCGATGGTGGTGTAAAACAGTTAAGCAGACCGTGCAGTCAAAAGGTACAGCCATGAATGTCACATATACTGACAGAAAAAACCCAACACAAAAAAAATTAATGTAGCATACTGAAACTTGGGAAATACAGTTGGCTAGGTAACATACACCACTGACCATTAAAATTGCTACACCACCAAGATGACGTGCTACAGATGCGAAATTTAACCGACGGGAAGAAGATGCTGTGATATGCAAATGATTAGCTTTTCAGAGCATTCACACAAGGTTGGCGCCGGTGGCGATTGCGGTTTATCGTATCGCGACATTGCTGCTCGCATTCGTGGAGATACAACGACTGTTAGCAGAATATGAAATCGGTGGGTTCAGGAGGATAATACGGAACGCCGTGCTGGATTGCAACGGCCCCGTATCACTAGCAGTCGAGATGGCAGGCATCTTATCCGCATGGCTGTAACGGATCGTGCAGCCACGTCTCGATCGCTGAGTCAACAGATGGGGATGTCTGCAAGACAACAACCATCTGCACGAACAGTTTGACGACGTTCGCAGCAGCATCGACGATCAGCTCGGAGACCATGACTGCGGTTACCCTTGACGCTGCATCACAGACAGGAGCGCCTGGGTGCACGAATGGCAAAACGTCATTTTTTCGGCTCAATGCAGGTTCTGTTTACAGCGTCATGACGGTCGCATCCGTGTTTGGCGACATCGCGGTGGACGCACATTGGAAGTGTGTATTCGTCACCGCCATACTGGCGTATCACCCGGCGTGATGGAATGGGGTGCCATTGGTGTACGTCTCGGTCACCTCTTCTTCGCATTGACGGCACTTTGAACAGTGGACGTTACATTTCAGATGTGTTTCGACCCGTGGCTCTACCCTTCATTCGATCCCTGCGAAACCCTACATTTCAGCAGGATAATGCACGACCGCATGTTGCAGGTCCTACACGGGCCTTCCTGGATCCAGAAAATGTTCGACTGCTGCCCCGGCCAGCACATTCTCCAGATCTCTCACCAACTGAAAACGTCTGGTCTATGGTGGCCGAGCAACTGACTCGTCACAATACGTCACTACTCTTGATGAACTGTGGTATCGTGTTGAAGCTGCATGGATAGCTGTACCTGTGCGCGCTATCCAAGCTCTGTTTGACTCAATGCCCAGGGGTATCAAGGTCGTGATAATGGCCAGAGGTGGTTGTTCTGGGTACTGATTTCTCAGGATCTATGTACCCAAATTGCGTGAAAATGTAATCACATGTCAGTTCTAGTATAATGTATTTGTCTTGTGAATACCCGTGTATTATCTGCATTTCTTCTTGGTGTAGCAATTTTAATGGCCAGTAGTGTATTTAGGTGATTAACATTGCACGATCACAGGTTAATCTAAGCGCGAGATAAGGCATTGCAAATGTCAAATGCTGGTACATCAATAACTGGTATAACCGTCAGAATATTCAGTGCAATCAAGCAGACGTGCATGTATTGCGTTCTGGACATAACGGATGTCAGTTTGTGGGGTGGAGTTTCATGCGTGTTGCACTTTGTCGGTCGATGCACGGACGGTTAATGTTGGTCGTCGATGACGCCGGAGTTTTTTCCAGAAGATGTCCTATAACTGCTCGATTAGAGACAGGTCTGCTGATCGTGTAAGCCAACACAAAACCACTGAACTCCCAAATGTCCGAGCAGTACGATGCACCAGAGTCATGTGCCCAACACGACAGTCTTCCGTGTCGGTAGTCGTCCAAAGCCTGGTCCCCTCGCGACCACCGCTGTCAGCAGTCACGTAGAGTGGGTACATTCCTGCCAAGTCTTTCTGAAATATCGCAGAAGGGAGGTCCTCTTCCCATAGCCCTATTAACGACCTCGTTCGAGTTCAGTCACTGTCGCCTCAAAGGGGCTCTTGACTGACGTCAACTCACAACGTCTCCAATCTCGACGGTAAGTAACGCTGACGAGCGTCACAGCGCGTGCTAAAATCCAACCTGATGTTCATCTTCAGAGCGGCCCTCCTAGCGCCACTCGTACGCGACTGGTGCGTAATTTGAACAGACACCATCTTTCAGATGCAGAAACTCGTCTACCAACTGTCGTTTATGTCGCACAACTCTTTCTCGACTTGCAATGTTTACGTCAGTTTATTTTGATACTAGCAAACTTACTCATAAAGATCATGAAGTTTCTGTACCGATGTCGGGCCTGATGGTTTGGCGCTAAAGCGCGTGTCAGGAGACTGAGTGGTTTCGGACCGGCGATTCTTCAGTCTGCCTTTCAGCGAACCCTTCGTCTGTCATCCGTGTGAAGTATGACCAGAAACGACACTCGGTTCGATTTCCACGTTAAGCTGCGGTGTGTTAGGGACACGCGGATATTCGAAGTGGGATCAAATTGAAAGATTTACACCAGGCCACTGAGCAACGACAAATTATTCTTGTTAACCATATACATAATTAAGTTTTTACGATTCTTTCATATCGAGACTTTTTTACGCACTTGTCCGGTTTTTGTTATTCACAGCAAGAGCAGCACTCCAGGTTAATCTTTTTAATACAATACAAGGTGAGTGCGAACAGTATCGTTTTCACAAAAGAGACCATAAATAGTGCAATAAATAGCGGCAGTAACGAAAAAATTGTTCCACTTTTGCCTTTCTTTACTTACCTAATGACCTCAACGGATGTTGTTGCTGTTGTGGTCTTCAGTCCTGAGACTGGTTTGATGCAGCTCAACAGATATGAAACGGTAAATAACAGGGCAAACCATTTACGATTGTCTTCTAACGTCCAAACACTTACTAAACAGTGTCGTTTCTTTTAATAACGAAAAATGGCTGGTAAATAGCAAAGGTCTGACTTTTTGCAGAAAAGCGTCATTTATCTACACAACAAAGTGAAATTTTGTTTGCATATTTCCAGCCAAATCAGTGAAAGTAGATAGTACTAAACTTATATGTAATGCAGTACCTGCATTACTTAATGTAGCAAATAAGCCACAAAAACGGTAGCTGCAGCGAAAACCACCGAGATGTGACGGTGAAACGTGAAAACTACAAAACTGCTTCCCAACACGGAAAGAACGATTCCGCCATTTTTACTAGATCTGAGCCACAAAGGCCACGTCTTCAACACAATCGTATTTTGAACGTAAAATAATTAAATTTACAGAAAGACACATATACTGAAAAGTTAATTGAAGAGTACGAATGCAATAATTAGACTCCACGCAAAATCGTCTTCCTTGGAAGAGCCCTTCATAAGAAAAAGTGAGAAAGGCAGAGTAGTGTTTAACATTCCGTCAACATAGAGGACGTTACAGACGGTGCACAAGTTCGGATTGTTTCAATGATGGGAAAAGAAATCTGCCCTGTTTTTTCTAAGCAACATTATCGACTTTGGCTGAGAAATTGGTACAAACTTAAATCTGCTTGGCCGGACGTGGATCTGAACCGTCGTCCTCCCGAGTACGAGTCCCCCGGTAGCCATAATAAGAACATGTAACAACAGATGTGTAGGTGCTGCTGAAGGGTACTTTCAAGTTTTCGTGCGGGTATGCTACAAGCATACACCGACCGGCCAGGACGTTATGACCATCTACCCAATAGCCGGCACGTCCACCTTCGGCACAGATAAAAGCCACGAGACGTCGTGGCACGGAAGCAATGAGGCCATGTTAGGTCGCCGGAGGGAGTTGCCACCACACCTGCAAACACAACCCAGCTAACTCCTTTAAATTCCGGGGAGGGAGACGGTGAGCTCTGACGCCACGTGCAATCAGACAACGTGTGTGCCCGATGGAGGTCAGATCTGGCGAGTTGGGGGCCAGCACATCGACTGGAACTCGCCGCTGTGTTCCTCCAGTCGCTTCATCACACATATGGCCTTATAACATGGCGCATTATCTTGCCAATGTCGTCGGGAAACATGATCGTCATGAAGGGGTGTATGTGGTCTGCAACCAGTGTACAATACTCCTTGGCCGATGTGGTGCCTCGCATGAGATCCAATGGACCGATGAATGCCAACGTGAATGTTCCCCAGACCATAAGAGAGCCGCCGCTAGCATGTCTCCGCCCTGCACTACAGGTGCCAAGGAGTTGTTACCCCGGAAGACGGCGGATGCTCGCCCTGCCATAGGCATTATGAAGGTGGTGTCGGGATTCGTCAGGCCGTGCAGCGCTCTGCCACTGCGCCAACGTCCAGTGCCGACGGTCACGTGCCCATTTCAGTCGTAGTTGCTGATGTCGTGGTGTTTACACTGCCACGATCGTGGGTCGTCGGCTGCAGAGAGCCATCGTCAGGACCGTTGTGCTCTGCCCAGCATTAAAGTCTGACATTAGCTCTGCTGCAGTTCACCGCCTGCCCTTTTTTCATCTACATCTACATACATACTCAGCAATCCACCATACGGTGCGTGGCGGAGGGTACCTCGTACCACAACTAGCATCTTCTCTCCCTGTTCCACTCACAAACAGAACGAGGGAAAAATGACTGCCTATATGCCTCTGTTTTTTTTTTTTTTTTGGTCATCAGTCTACTGACTGATTTGATGCGGCCCGCCACGAATTCCTTTCCTCTGCCAACCTCTTCATCTCAGAGTAGCACTTGCAACCTACGTCCTCTGTACGAGCCCTAATCTCTCTTGTCTTATCTTTGTGGTCTTTCCGCGAAATATAAGTTGGCAGCAGTAAAATTGTACTGCAGTCAGCCTCAAATGCTGGTTCTCTAAATTTTCTCAGTAGCGATTCACGAAAAGAACGCCTCCTTTCCTGCAGAGACTCCCACCCGAGTTCCTGAAGCATTTCCGTAACACCCGCGTGATAATCAAACCTACCAGTAACAAAACTACCAGCCCGCCTCTGAATTGCTTCTTTGTCCTCCCTCAATCCGAGCTGATAGGGATCCCAAACGCTCGAGCAGTACTCAAGAATAGGTCGTATTAGTGTTTTATAAGCGGTCTCCTTTACAGATGAACTACATCTTCCCAAAATTCTACCAATGAACCGAAGACGACTATCCGCCTTCCCCACAACTGCCATTTCATGCTTGTTCCACTTCATATCGCTCTGCAATGTTACGCACAAATTTTTAATCGACGTGACTGTGTCAAGCGCTACACTACTAATGGAGTATTCAAACATTACAGGATTCTTTTTCCTATTCACCTACATTAATTTACATTTATCTATATTTAGAGTTAGCTGCCATTCTTTACACCAATCACAAATCCTCTCCAAGTCATCTTGTATCCTCCTACAGTCACTCAACGACGACACCTTCCCGTACACGACGGCATCATCATCAAACAGCAGCTCATTGCTATCCACCCTATCCAAAAGATCATTTATGTAGATAGAAAACAACAGCGTACCTATCACACTTCCCTGGGGCACTCCAGATGATACCCTCTCCTCCGATGAACACTCACCATCGAGGACAACGTACTGGATTCTATTACTTAAGAAGTCTTCGAGCCACTCTCATAATTGGGAACCAGTCCCATATGCTCGTACCTTAGTTAGGAGTCTGCAGTGGGGCAACGAGGCAAACGGTTTCCGGAAGTCAAGGAATATGGCATCCGTCTGATACCCTTCATCTATGGTTCGCAAGGTATCATGTGAAAAAAGGGCGAGTTGCGTTTCCATGGAGCGATGCTTTTTAAAGCTGTGCTGATGCATGGACAGCAACTTCTCTGTCTCAAGGAAATTCATTATATTCGAACTGAGAATATGTTCGACAATCCTGCAACAAAGCGATGTTAAGGATATTGGTCTGTAATTTTGAGGATCCGTCCTTCTACCCTTCTTATATATAAGCGTCACCTGCGCTTTTCTCCAGTCGGTCGGGGCTTTACGTTGGGCAAGAGATTCGCGATAAATGCAAGCTAAGTAAGGAGCCAATGCAGTAGAGCACTCTCTGTAACACCGAATTGGAATCCCATCAGGACCTGGCGATTTGTTTATTTTCAACCCATTGAACTGCTTTACAACCCCAGAGATGTCTATGCCCTCCATAACAGTCTGCCCAGCCTACGGCGTCAGACACGTGTAGTGAGGAGTGGTCGCCCAACCGCAGGACGTGTGGACGTGGTTTCACTCTGGTCTCGCCAATTGTTGAAGACACTCACCAAAGCACTCCTCGGACACCCGGCGGACAGGAAGCGCAGTTTCCGCAGCGCTCATCCCGAGCTTCTGGGCCCGCACAATGTGCCCTCGGTCGTAGGCAGGTCGCATGCCCTCGCCGTTCCACACACGCACAGCACGCCTACTGGTAGCACACGCACCGTACGTGTGTTTGACTAGCAGTCATTCCTTGCCAGGTGACACTGCTGTGGGATGGATGAGTGTGTAACGATAGCAAGTCGGTGGGCATAATGTTGTGGCTGATTAGTGTATAGAAAATTCGAAGGAATTTTTTCACGTATACCTCATGTCATTGAATCAATGAGTTTCGGTTCTTTTTGTATTTATGTCACGATGATTCATGTCATATAGTAATGTTTGGTTGGGATGTAAAAATGTAGTATACTGTATGTTTCGTAAATGGAGTAGAAAAATAATTGAACATTAATGTTAGGGTTGGCTTTCTGTAAACTAGGGGCACTATTGTAGGTCCAACTGTGTGATGGTAACAGCTATGTTAGCAGTGGCTGTAGCGACTGTGTACAGTTTATGCCAGACTGTGACGCGACGCGGGCGTAGCAGGTGGGAAATCAGGCGGCAGTCAGAAAGAAGAGGTCATGGGTGTCAGGAGCGCGCCCACCACCAAGAAAACAAAATTATATTTATATTTTCTAGTATTGTCATTTCTGAATTTATTAGTTAATCTTCGTGGAATAACGTAACGTACAACTAAGGTTCTCGAAAATGGTGGAGAATTCTAAGGTTTCTTCGGCTCCCAGTAGGAACAAGAGCAAACATTACGCCAGCACCCTCACGATTACAGACTGACGGACAATCTAGGCGCTTCAGTCTGGAATCGCGCGACCGCTACGGTCGCAGGTTCGAATCCTGCCTCGGGCACGGATGTGTGTGATGTCCTTAGGTTAGTTAGGTTTAAGTAGTTCTAAGTTCTAGGGGACTGATGCCCTTCGATGTTAAGTCCCATAGTGCTCAGAGCCATTTGAACCATTTTTGAACTGACGCACAAACAGTGGTGTCATGACGTCGGGCGAAGGACCCATCCGCTCCCCCGGTGAAGATACAGGTTGACTGCTGAGCGTCGTGGGTGAAGTTGTGCTGGCGGAAGAGCCAACACCGTGTTACGAGTGGAGGCCGAAATGCACGCGTTTTAGCTCACGCAGGCTGGCGTGAGGAGGGAAGAACTATACTGACATGAGGTCTGGAACATGACAAGGAATTAGAATTCAGAAAGCGGACGTAATTACTTTGATACTTAACTTTAATCCATTAATGATGAACGTCGCTCTTGACTGTACATGATTCACAATATTATCTGTTCAAAATACTTATAGTAACTGAATATGGCGCCTAAGTAGGTCGTAGCAAATGACGTAGCTGAAGGCTATGCTAAACTGTCGTCTCTGCAAATGAGAGCGCATGTAGTCAGTGAACCATCGCTAGCAAAGTCGGCTGTACAACTGGGGCGAGTGCTAGGGAGTCTCTCTAGACTAGACCTGCCGTGTGGCGGCGCTCGGTCTGCAATCACTGATAGTGGCGACACGCGGGTCCGACATATACTAACGGACCGCGGCCGATTTAAAGGCTACCACCTAGCAAGTGTGGCGTCTGGCGGTGACACCACAGAAGTAAGAGGCGGCCACCACACGCCTAAGCCGGCTGCGTCGTTCGTCGGAGATACGCGACTGCAGGCAAGTCGGCTGCTCTGTTCAGTGTAGTGCTTCGCGCGACACAGACAGTCTCGTTGCCCGCATGAACGGTGTCCTGCTGGACAGTAGGATGCCTCGCCTCTGGTAACACCCAGCGTACACGTACGTCCCCACCCACACTGTGTGATCAAAAGTATCCGGACACCGCCAAAAACATACGTTTTTCATCTTAGGTGCACTGTGCTGCTACCCACTGGCAGGTACTCCGTATTAACGACGTCGGCAGTGAGAGAGCACAGTGGGACGCTCCGCGGAACTCACGGACTTCCGATGGGTGTCACTTGTGTCATACGTCTGTACGCGATATTTCTACACTCCCAAAAATCCCTTGGTCCACTGTTTCCTATGTGGTAGTGAAGTGGAACCGTGAGGGGATACGTACAGCTCAAAAGCGTACAGGCGATTGCATCTTTCAACACGATCGAGCACCTGTTCGTAATGCACGTCCTGTTGCGGAGTGGTTACACGACAATAACATCCCTGTAATGGACTGGCCTGCACAGAGTCCTGACCTGAATCCTATAGGACACCTTTGGGATGTTTTGGAACGTCGACTTCGTGACAGGCGTCACCGACCGACATCGATATCTCTCCTCAGCGGAGCGCTCCGCGCCATTCCCCAAGAAACCTTCCAGCACCTGATTGAAAGTACGCCTGGGAGAGTGGAAGCTGTCATCAAGGCTAAGAGTGGGCCAAAACCATATTGAATTCCAGCATTACCGATGCAGGGCGCCACAAACTTATAGTCATTTTCAGCTAGGTGTTCGGATACTTTTGATCAGATAGTATACATTCGACACGCCATCGTATTGTGCGTGGCGGAGGCGTCTGTCCCCTCTCAAAGCTGCTTGGGAGGATCCGAGCCGCCATACGCCACGACGACGCGCCTCGCCCTGAGCAGCAGGTTTATTTACGAGGGTCACTCCAAAAGAAATGCACACTATTTTTGTAAAAATACAGTTTTCATTCTGCATGTGTGAAAGTTTTACAGTGTGTAGATACATCCTTCCCGCTTGTTTTCAAACATAGTTCAACCTGTTCTCGTGAGTGGCGCCGTCACAGCATGTCTTCAAGATGTCTGCTACACTTGACGTTCGTCAGAACCAACGTGCTGTCATAGAATTCCTGTGCTGTGAAAACGAGACAGTGGGAAACATCCACAAGAGTTTGAAAAAGGTGTATGGAGATGCTGCTGTCGATCGCAGTACAGTTAGTCGGTGGGCAAGCAGGTTACGTGATGAAAGCAGGCACGGCAGTATTGAGGATTGTCCTCGCAGCGGCAGGCCTCGTACTGCACACACCCCAGACAATGTGCAGAGAGTTAACGAATTGGTGACTGCTGACAGACGCATCACAGTGAACGAATTGTCACGCTAGGGTGCGATAGGGGAAGGAAGTGTCTGCAGAATCCTGAAAGTGTTGGCATTAAAAAAGGTTTGTGCCCGGTGGGTTCCCAGGATGTTGACAGTGGCTCACAAAGAAACAAGAATAACGGTATGCAGCGCACTTTCGGAACAGTACGAGAATGGTGGAGATGAATTTCTTGGAAGAACTGTGACAGGTGATGAAACAGGGTTCCATCATTTTTCAGCAGAGACGAAAAGGCAATCAATGGAGTGGCATCATGCAAATTCACCCAAGAGAAAAAATTCAAAACCACACCTTGTGCTGGAAAAGTTATGGCTAAGGTGTTTTTCGACTCCAAAGGACTCTTGCTTGTGGACATCATGCCAAGTGGAACCACCATAAATTGTGATGCATATGTGACGACGCGGAAGAAACTTCAAGCTCGACTGAGTCGTGTTCGACCACGTCGGCAAAAGTAGGATGTTTTGCTGTTGCACAACAAAAAATGGCTCTGAGCACTATGGGACTTCACATCAATGGTCATCAGTCCCCTAGAACTTAGAACTACTTAAACCTAACTAACCTAAGGTCATCACACAACACCAAGTCATCACGAGGCAGAGAAAATCCCTGACCCCGCCGGGAATCGAACCCCGGAACCCGGGCGCGGGAAGCGAGAACGCTACCGCACGACCACGAGCTGCGGACGTTGCACGACAGTGCACCGAAACATGTCAGTCAAAAAACCATGGAAGCGATCACGAAACTCGAATGGACAACACTGAAACACTCGCCTTACAGTCCTGACCTGGCTCCATGTGATTATCATCTCTTTGGGAAACTGAAAGACTCTCTTCGTGCAACAAGGTTTGAAGATGATGACTCCCTTGTGCACGCTGCCAAACAGTGGCTCCAACAGGTTGGTCCAGAACTTTACCGTGCGGGTATACAGGCGTTGGTTCCAAGATGGCGTAAGGCAGTTGAGAGGGATGGAAATTATGTGGGGAAATGAAAATATTGTTCCTAAAGGATGTATCTACACAATGTAAAACTTTCAAAGATGTAGAATAAAAGATGGATTAAAAAAAAATAGTGTGCATTTGTTTTGGAGTGACCCTCGTATTTACTTACCCTGCAAAAACCACATCTAACCCAATATTATACATACTTTACATTACATTCATTAAGACGCACACGTTATAACAAGTAGTAAATCTGATACGAGAGCCAACATTTAGAAACAGCTATGACATAAATCGTACAAAAAATAATATCTATAACGAAGAAAGCAAGAAAGACAAATTACACGGTAAGACACAAGTAAGTGTCCTCGCTGACTGAGAAACTTGGAGAGAACGAAGCGTAACTGTGTGATGGTGGGTGGGCTTGCTTTGCAGTTAGACGGAAGGAGATGCTGTTACAAGTTACTTTTTCCCAGCAACGATCTGAGGCTGAGAAAAATAAGTGAGTGGTATTTTTATTAAATGAGACAAGGCGTTGAACTGTGTGCGGACTACGGGCTAGCTTAAATTCGATTTGGCAGACAGCAGCAACAGAAAACGGTGTAAGATTTTTTTAATTTTATAATTGGACTCATCACTGATAGTGCACGTGGGGGGGGGGGGGGGGGCTGCGAGGCAGCACGGGTGCTCGCCACCTGATTCCAGGTGCCAGGCTGACAAGCGGATCGCGCCTCCGCCTCATCACCGATTCCGTTCAGAGTTGTGGCAGGTACAGGGGGAGCTCCAGATGGCCGAGTTTTAGAAAAAAAGTAGAATTTTTGATACGTCTCGTTTGGCACGTCTCCAGTCAGCGGTCGGTGCAGTGAAAAGTCTTGAGAGCGGTAATCCAAGTGTCTTAGGGTAGGGCTTATAACCGGCGACTTTGCAATTTCTTAATTTTCAGTTTTTAGGCCACTTATGCGGCAAATAAACCGAAACAAATCTAATTGTGTCGTATTTACTCTTTACAAAATGCATTAAAAGGAAAGGCAATGGATACTTAGGATTATGAAGAAATTTGCAAGAGACAGTTGTACTTGCAGCGTCCACAGCTCTGCAAATAAATCTGCAAGAAGAGAGTTTAGTTAAAGCCCACAGGATTTGGTGTTCCGTTAGTTTCATGTTGACCTTATAGTACTGCACGCGGCGCAGCTAGAATCGGCCCAGCAACCATTGTGGATTATGCTAGCTACAAGTATGGAGCTCATACTCTGGACAACTCTCGACTCTTCATGCCTTTTATGAAAATATTAATATATATATCATACTGACCGTTATTTCAGTTTTTTCTCAGTGTAAGTAAAGTAAAAACTGAAATTAAAAAAGTTTGCGAATGTGGACTCGACCCCACGACCCTCGGATTACCGGTCCTACCATTTCCGCTGAGCCAGCTGGTGCCTGAAACTGGAGTAACATACACTGCGGAGACCAGAGTAACGGCGCAGCGACAGGCTCGTGTACAGACGGCGGTGGCGTCGCGTACGCAGGGTACATAAAGGCAGGGCACTGTCGGAGCCGTCGTTTGTACACTGGCGAGTCACGTCAAACTGTTTCGGACGTGATTACGGTCGCACGTCGGGTACTAACAGACTTTGATCTCGGAATGGTAGCTGGAGGAAGACGCATGGGACGTTCCATTGCCAAATCGGGAACTCAATATTCCGCGATCCTCACATCACGGATAACGGAGTGGCTGACGGCCTTCCGTTAATGACCGGGAACAGCAACGTTTACGTTGAGTTGTCGGTGCTAACAGACAAGCAAAGCTGCGTCAAATAACCCCAGAAATCAATGTGTAACGTAAGACCAACGTGTCCGTTCGGGCAGTGCGGCGAAATCTGATGTTAATGGTCTATGGCAGCAGACGACCGATGCGAGTGCCTTTCCTGGCAGCACGACATCGCCCGCAGAGTGACTCCTGGGCCCGTGACTACATCGGTTGGACCCTAGACGACTGAGAAGTCATGGCGTGATCAGATGTGTACAGATTTCAGTCGGTAAGAGCTGATGGCAAGGATCAACTGTGGCTCCGACCACATCGAGCCATGGAGTTATGTTGTCAACAAGTCACTGTGCAAGTTGGTGGTAGGTCCGTAATGGTGTGGGCTGTGTGTGCACGGAATATATGGGGTCGTCTGGTCCAACTGAACCGATCATTGACTGGAAATGGTTATGTTCCGCTACCAGTTGACCATTTGCAGTAATTCATTTGTGGATGACAATGCGCCAGGTCACCAGTTGTAACGCCGGAAATGCATAGCCTCCTATTTCCATCTATTGTACTATTTTTTTTCCTTGCTTTGTTACCTCAAGATATGACATTTCTGTCTCTTTGTATATTGTAATTGTTTTACTGTTTGTATATATATATTTATACATTTATGTCGATGTATAATTGGTTTGTTTCGTAAATATGATTTGTATTTTTACGCTGGGTCTTGCCTAGGGAAGACTGCTATCGAACGATTACGTCGATAGGTCGTGTGAAGAATCAAAGTGTGTAGGATCTTTGGTAGTGTTAACTCTGCCGCGTGGAGCGCGGGCTGAGCAGAAGGAGTCTGGCTGGAGTAGCGAGTGGAGCAGGTGTGTTGTGTGACGCTCCCGCGAGTTTCCGCGCTTTCGGGGTTTGGCAGCATGTAATTGCGATCGACTTGCGATGATAGTTTCTGACATGGTGTCGCGGACGGGAAACATTAACTAGCGCACATCAAGAGCCCGTTTCGTCTGGTGACCGTGTCGAGAAGAAGGCGCGCCAACATCCAGCTTCTGCAACAGCGACGGCCGACAATGAGTGACTGTCGCCACCTCCTCGACCGACGGCTTCAAATCTTCAATCAACCGACGAGGAAGACTGGACGCACGTAAAGTTTTAGAACTGTATGGCAGACTTCAGCTTTTCAAACTGTTCCATTTTCGTCACTATAATTACAGCAACTTAGCATGAACTTTTGTTGCTCATTGTCCCAATTGCATTACCAAGCAGCGTCCCTTCCTTTTCCGAAACGAACCCGAGTGTCGTTGAAATTCAAACGCCAGCATTAAAGTAATATAGCTAACTCGTTTTCACTGCTTTAATTTCAAAGTTCAATTATGGCATTAATAGCTGGCTACAATATTCAGATTACACAAGCACGAATTAAGAGTGCGAGCTTTGTTACCGTATTTTAGCTTGCCTGTGACTGCAGCTCAGCTTGGTACGTATTAAATTTTACTATTGTTAATTGTTCAGAATCATTTAATTCAAGTTCAAAGTTAAATCTCTTCTTTCTAAATTGCATAGATTCAAGTAGCTTTTGAAATGATTGTTGAGGTAGTCCAAGACTAACCGTATTTTACTGAATTTCAATGTGCTTCAGAAAGAAAGCTCACTACTAACTTCAGTCACTAAATTAACTTTCGATTTTCCGGTTTTATTAATTCTTTTGCTAAATTAAGTCAGGGTGCAGCGAAATTTATTACTTCTGACAAACTTTCAGTTTTCACACTACACGTGTCAACCTTCAGTTGCCACGCTTCTAGTGCTAATTATATGTGTAATAACCTTTCTTTTTCAGTTACTATAGTAATTGTCCTTAGGACTGGCGACCGTAATTTCCCCCAAATCTCAAATACCTAATTACCGCTAGTTAATTGTTAATGTAACGGCTGCACATTTACTTTCTTTATTAACTTTACCCCTTTTCAAAATTAATTTCCACCAGTTTCATTAGCACATTTCCTTTCATTTAGATGTAACCCTTTCCTCCCTCTTTACCGACAGGTTAACTTCGGTGACGATTGCTTTTCCAAAACTCCCATTAGGTACACGCGGTTTCATTTTTCACTGTCATTAAGGTCGGTAAGTGAGGGGGAGGTTACACGTGGCGACCTGGTGACAGGACAATCTTCGGATTTGAGGTTGTTCTGGATACGAATTTTGCATTGTGCAAATCTCGTAACAAAGTACTGGTTACGTACAGGCCGTTACGTCAGCGAGAATAAGTAGTGGGAGTAATCCTAATTATATTTGAGATTTGTCATTTATATTGAGAATTATTAAAATGAGTGAAGGCAACAATTACCAAAATTTGGTAGACTTGGATACGGAACAATCGGTCGAACAGTGGGAAACGCGCACGGCGGTTCCCATTGTTCAGGGGCAGGCGGCTAGCATGAAAGACGCGACCGCCGAAACGCAACAAAGAGCAGAAATGGAATTCCAAACTTTAGAAAATGTTTCGGAATCGGAAGCGAAAATCAAATCTGTACCACTTGATGATGAATACGGGGGAACATATATAGAGGAACCAGCTACGGAAGTAAAACCGGTAGTCTCCGGGAATTTAACTGATTTATTGAATGTTTTGATTAATGAAATCAAGAGTCAATCGGCAGAAATTATAGCTCAGTCTGCCAAGCAAGAAGCTCAGTCTGCCAAGCAAGAAGCTCAGTCTGAAAAAATTGAACGAATGCTAGACAATCAGAACAAAGCTATTAATGTTGTTAACAACAATGTTGGAGTTGTTAATACAAAAGTTGATAAAATCAAAGAAGATATTGTTGTAATTAATACCGAAATCGGTAATCTTAAACAGAAAATGATAGGCGTTCAGGCGGAAATTGCGAGCATAAATACTCGTTTTGATTCCGAAATCAGCAGAATCGAGAAAAGTGTAGGAGAAGCAGTTGCTCCGATCATCGAGAATAAGGTGACGGAACAAATTCAATTAGTGAAAAAAGAGGATCAACAGAAGGTGGAAACTTTAAAGGCTTTAGTGTCCGAAGTAGACACTAAAGTGAGGGAGCAGGCTAATACCTGCGAAGAGAAAAAGAGGGAAGTGGAAACGCTTGCGACAACCACTTGCCAAGTAATTACGAGAGTGTCGGGATTAGAAAAGAAACTTGACGAAAAACAGAGCTATGTGCCAATCTGTGCACATAGTTCGGAATTGTTGACGAAAGAGGAGCGGTTCGACCCCTTGAAAAAAGGCGGTATACACGCGACGGATTTCATTAAAAATTGTGAAAGAGTTTTACCCAGATCATGGACTAATGAGAGAAAAATTAATGCGGTTATTGATGTGCTGGCTGGTGATGCCAAGCGTTGGGGCTTAAACCTCAACATTACGAACCTGACTTTTGACGAGTTTAAAAATTTGTTTCTGGCTGAATACTGGTCAGAGCAAAAACAGCAAAGTGTCTGGCGCGAATTTGTCGTATCGAGGCCTTTCGATGCGAATTCGCGCGGTTCGATGAGGGAGTTTTGTGAGGGCTGGATCCGCAAGTTGGAATATTTGCGTGATCGCCGCACGGAATCCGAAATAGTCTGGGAACTCTACAAAAAGCTTCCAGATGATACAAAACGCTACGTAGGAAGCAATTACAGGACAATAAATGATTTCCTGGAAAGAGTGGAGGACGAGGACAATTGGCGCAATAATCGCGACAGTGGTAGAGGCCGTGGTAACAACAACGGGTACCACAGCAACCACAACAACGATAACCTTGGAAATAATGCATACCGCAACCATGGCAGCAATAACAATAATGGTTCGGACCGTAATAACAATCGGTACAATGCAAATAATAACAGGAATGACAGAAACCAGTATCATACTAACGTGATACGGGCTTCACAGAATAGTAATAACGCCAGAGGGTGTGATCAGCCGCCTCAGCAGCATCCGGGGAGCGTATCTGCTGGGACGAGACAGGGAAACCATTAGCCGCGCCGGTGAGGGGCCGAGCGGGCGTGGAGAAATTTTGGCGGCCCAATAACAGGAGAAAACCCAGATATCGTCATTATGAAAATTCCGTGTGGAATAATCAACGGCGGGAGTGTGTGCCAGTGTTAGGAGAAAGGAGTGCGCCCACAAGTAGTAGATCAGCTGTATACACGGCAGTAGGTAGTACATTCACTGTCAGTGCGAACAATTTAAGTAGTGTTCCGGAAATCGATTATAAAGTGGCAGCTGTAATACCCACAGCGGAACTGGAAATTGAGTTTAAGAATGATTCGAAATTGTTGAGAGAAGATCAGATGTCGGATAACATGTCCGTCATCGAGCGAGGGGATGCAGAGAGGGATGAGGTCTGGTTAAGGCAGTTCGGTCGCTTATACGACGAACTAACAGATTATAGGGGTCTGTATGGGAGAAGTGTTTATGGGGAGCGCGTGCAGGATTTGCCGCGTCTCGTCGCGCAGGAAGATAGTGTTTGTGAAGTGATAGAAAGTTCTGGCCCTAACCGGCAGACTTTACCAGAAATAGTTCATGTTAATGGGGAGCACGAGCAAGATTCGTCGTGTTTCGTCCCGCAAGAGTTGGATGTTGAAGTTGTAACGGAAAGTTCTGGCCCTAACCGGCAGACTTTACCGAAAGTTATAGTGGTAGAAGTAGCCGACCCATCCGACGCAAAACTCCAGTTTAAACATTGCGAGAGTATTAAGGAGAAAGATTACGAAAATTTTAGTGATAGCCGGACACGATTGGTAGAAAAGCACATAGATTACAGCGTGTATGAGGTTAGAGCTGATATTATACGGTCAGACGATAACAGTGTGGGTTGCGCAGATCTAGAGGAAGTAATTGCAGATGCTACTGGGTACATTTCTCCAGGTAGATTGGCAGATGAGATCAATCTGACTAAAGAGGAATCAACGAAGGTGACAATTAGTGAATTGATAGCAAAGCAACACTCACTAGTTGACGAGTTAGAGGAAAAGGTTTCGGTATTGGAGGCGAAGCTACAGACTAAGCCTCAGGACAAACGTGTTGAAATTAAAACTGTAAGTGAACAGAGGCTGAAAAAGCCGCCAGATAAGCCGGATTTAGGATCAAAGCCGGATGGTTTTTTTCTGGAATGACCTGGATATAGACGAGGATTTACTGTGGGAAAATAAAGAAACAGTCGAGGACAAGTGTAGACAGATAGTAGTGTCTGTTAATATACATGACCTACAACTAAACGTGTTGATTGACACCGGTGCAGAATTGAGTGCTGTATCTGGGAAAATATTTGAGTTACTGAAAGACAGACCTGGCATCGTAGTTATGCCAGTAACAGGAGTGAAAATTATCGGTGCTACTGGGAAGGCCAGTAAACCGGTCACAAAACAGAATTTTGTCAACTTCGAGATATGTGGGGCACGATTTGAACAAGAGTTTGTCGTCGTGCCAGACTTGACTACGGAAGTAATTATCGGGTTAGACTGGCTATTAAAGTACCGTGCAGTGATTAATTGCGAAAGCAAAACTTTGACATGTACGTCACAAGATAAAACAATAGTAGTTAGCTTTGACGAGGCAGGAGACGGTGTGCATAGGCAATACCAGCCTATACACATTGTTGACTGGCCGGATGGTATTGATGTAGGTATGAATTTGAACTACTGTAATGTGAGGAATCTCGGCATTGACAAAAGTGTAGAAAGTGAATTGGAAGAGATAATCAAATTCCCTCCACGGATTGACATTAGTATTGGTGTGAAAAAAGATCGTTTGCGAGAAGTAATGAAGCTAAATGCCGATGCTCGCATCTCGCATATGTCGTCATGACGCTAAAGCGCATTTTGCTAAGTTTGCAATCGGAGACTTAGTACTTGTAAAAGCTCACGAGAAATCGAGCGAGATAGACCATGAAATCTCTAAATTTAAATTTATTTATAATGGTCCATATAAAGTCATTGGTATACCTCTCACAAATGCTTATTGCTTAGAGTATCCAAGCTCTGGAAAACGATTAGGTATACGGAATATTGTAGACTTGAAATTGTACCAACCTAGGATCGATTAATACCACACAATGGGTAACTTGTACAGTATGTGAATATAGAGTGTAAGATTTAAGGATGTGCCATGTTACGATGCTTTTGCCTGACCTAGAGGTCATTAAAGAAGTTGTAATTAATAAGTAATTAATTTTGACTAAATGATTTAAGAGTAACTGATTAGTAATCATCAGAAAAATCCAAGCTGCTAGTTTAAGTTTTCAGCTGAGTCACAGTAGATTAAGGAATGTAAATATGATATTGTAACTTGCTGTAATATTTCATGAATGTGTGTTTTTATTAATCATTGCCGATGTACTTAGACGCTGTTTTAAGTTTCAGGCTAGTACATGCGTGTCATGATGGACAGTGTTGAGTTATCCGCTGTGATAGTGTTTATGGACTCCTTGAGATTACTCGGGAGTGAGTTTTTCCGAAAGAATACAGTGAAACGGACGTTCTGGAAACGCCGTTACAAGGGCGAGTGAGATCAAGCGTGCCGCACAGGCGGGCGCAACAATACTTGCGAGGCGAAGCCGCTGTCGGCTCTTGTGCCGCTGTCGGCTCTTGTGCCGCTGTCGGCATCCTTTGTACTCGCGAGTACGGAATGTGGAGTTGCTTTTCTTCCCGGACAGCTGATGTGAAAGAATTCTGCTGTCAATATTTATGTTTTTTTCGATCTGCTGTATATTATTTTCTTCTTTAGCGTTAATTGGACATGACGAGAAAATTAATTATGAAAAGGTTACATAAAAATGTGTATTCTATGTAATTAATCATTAGTTTGCGTATTTTGATATACCTGTTTTTTATGACCATGTACTCTGATTAATTTTGCAAATAGTATTCCATTTCTTATAGTGTTACGAATTTTAATGATTTTGGAATAGCTAAACCATTTTCTATGTTTTTTTATGAATTTTGATATGTTGTCAACCTGTTTTACTTTGTGCAAGATGACAGAGTGGAATAAGATTAGAAGTATCTCCACTCAATTATTATTGTATAAAAATTGGTTTATGATTAATTAGACGAATGCTAAATTTTTTTGATGTTTTGAGCGTATGCATTTCCGCTGTTTCTTTTTTGGGACATTTTCTGAGTCTGTTTACGTTACACGAACATCCTCAGACAATGTGGGGCACGTGTAACGCCGGAAATGCATAGCCTCCTATTTCCATCTATTGTACTATTTTTTTCCTTGCTTTGTTACCTCAAGATATGACATTTCTGTCTCTTTGTATATTGTAATTGTTTTACTGTTTGTATATATATATTTATACATTTATGTCGATGTATAATTGGTTTGTTTCGTAAATATGATTTGTATTTTTACGCTGGGTCTTGCCTAGGGAAGACTGCTATCGAACGATTACGTCGATAGGTCGTGTGAAGAATCAAAGTGTGTAGGATCTTTGGTAGTGTTAACTCTGCCGCGTGGAGCGCGGGCTGAGCAGAAGGAGTCTGGCTGGAGTAGCGAGTGGAGCAGGTGTGTTGTGCGACGCTCCCGCGAGTTTCCGCGCTTTCGGGGTTTGGCAGCATGTAATTGCGATCGACTTGCGATGATAGTTTCTGACATGGTGTCGCGGACGGGAAACATTAACTAGCGCACATCAAGAGCCCGTTTCGTCTGGTGACCGTGTCGAGAAGAAGGCGTGCCAACATCCAGCTTCTGCAACAGCGACGGCCGACAATGAGTGACTGTCGCCACCTCCTCGACCGACGGCTTCAAATCTTCAATCAACCGACGAGGAAGACTGGACGCACGTAAAGTTTTAGAACTGTATGGCAGACCTCAGCTTTTCAAACTGTTCCATTTTCGTCACTATAATTACAGCAACTTAGCATGAACTTTTGTTGCTCATTGTCCCAATTGCATTACCAAGCAGCGTCCCTTCCTTTTCCGAAACGAACCCGAGTGTCGTTGAAATTCAAACGCCAGCATTAAAGTAATATAGCTAACTCGTTTTCACTGCTTTAATTTCAAAGTTCAATTATGGCATTAATAGCTGGCTACAATATTCAGATTACACAAGCACGAATTAAGAATGCGAGCTTTGTTACCGTATTTTAGCTTGCTTGTGACTGCAGCTCAGCTTGGTACGTACTAAATTTTACTATTGTTAATTGTTCAGAATCATTTAATTCAAGTTCAAAGTTAAATCTCTTCTTTCTAAATTGCGTAGATTCAAGTAGCTTTTGAAATGATTGTTGAGGTAGTCCAAGACTAACCGTATTTTACTGAATTTCAATGTGCTTCAGAAAGAAAGCTCACTACTAACTTCAGTCACTAAATTAACTTTCGATTTTCCGGTTTTATTAATTCTTTTGCTAAATTAAGTCAGGGTGCAGCGAAATTTATTACTTCTGACAAACTTTCAGTTTTCACACTACACGTGTCAACCTTCAGTTGCCACGCTTCTAGTGCTAATTATATGTGTAATAACCTTTCTTTTTCAGTTACTATAGTAATTGTCCTTAGGACTGGCGACCGTAATTTCCCCCAAATCTCAAATACCTAATTACCGCTAGTTAATTGTTAACATAACGGCTGCACATTTACTTTCTTTATTAACTTTACCCCTTTTCAAAATTAATTTCCACCAGTTTCATTAGCACATTTCCTTTCATTTAGATGTAACCCTTTCCTCCCTCTTTACCGACAGGTTAACTTCGGTGACGATTGCTTTTCCAAAACTCCCATTAGGTACACGCTGTTACATTTTTCACTGTCATTAAGGTCGGTAAGTGAGGGGGAGCTTACACGGTCCACAACTATTCGCGACTGGTTTGAATTAATTTCTGGACAGTTCGTTCGTATGGTTTGGCCACCCAGATTGCCCAACACGAATCCCGTCGAATATTCGTGGGAAAGTTATCGAGAGGTCAGTTCGTGAACAAAATCCTGCGCCGGCAACACTTGGCAATCATGGACGGCTGTAGAGGCAGCGTGGCTCGGTGTTTCTGCAGGGACTTGTCGAGTCTGTGCCCCGTCGAGTTGCTGCACTACGTCGTGCAAGAGAAGGTCCGACACGATATTAGGAGACGTCGCATGACCTTTTTCACATCAGTGCAAATGGCTCACGCCTCTACCGACCCGCGGGAGAAAGCTATTTTTTCTACACTCTCGGCCAACCGGAGCTCCCACTTCCGTCACTTTTCTCTCTGGCCAGGCCCTGCGAACACCGTAAATTCTGACGAAGTCGGTGGCGTCGAGTTGGCGCGGCCCCCCTGTGAGTAGAAAATGAAGTTTGTCCACATTCGGAACCTTTTTTAATTTCAGTTTTTACGTTACTTACACTGAAAAAAAAAACTGAACCTTGTCTGTTTGCAACAACTTTATCTGGGTGTGTGAAGCACTGATATGCCAAACAGACAAGTGTTTGCAAATGTGGCGCACATCAACATTTAAAGTTAGTTGTAGTGTCTTCACCGCTTGGGCCGTGTCGGACTACATCGTAGTAGAGGAGGTACTCGGATACCTTCGGGAAGTTTTTCGCGGAATACAGAACTGGTTTTCTGATCGGATAGTACAATTAACATCTTCATATTTAGTTTCATCGTCATTCATCTGGATAATGACACTATTGATATTTTCAGGTCTATTCGTTGTGATGGAAACGATGTTTGTTGCGTGACGGAACTGACGGTCTGTCACTGACATGAAGGAGATCAATTCTGGGCGCAAGACTTAAACCTGAGGCAGTGCTGACACAACACGCTCACAGGACGACTCCTCATCCCGCTGACAGTGCGCTGCTGATACGTTCTCTGGTAGCTTTCGGCCAACTTGAGCACACTATCTGAGCATTTTAACTCTCGACAATATTATGAAATTATATCAAATAGTATTCGGCAGTCAGAGAGAGTGGTCATTCTAACACCTCGGTTCATTTTACAGGGATAAAAGATATAGAAAGAATAATTTAAAATTAAGAATAGAATTTTTAGAGAGGAAAATAGTGTAGAATCAGAGTTCGGTAATTGCAGATCAAAATTATAGTATATCAGCAGTTAGTTTAACGTCTAAGTACAGCAAAGCTACGGAAGCTCCGTCATGGAGAAGGCAGAGACGTTAAACTCTTGTGATGAGAAACCTATAAAAAGGCCTGATCGTCATTATTGCCGGCTTTTTTCCTTGATTGTTTCGTTAAAGGGCGGGGAACCCGTGTCAGTCAGCGAGACAATAATTAGATTGGACTTTATCGTATGAAGATTCATGATAAACTGTTAGAATATTACGGAGATTAAAAGTGATGTAGTGTACGACCTCTGACTGTTGGTAGCAACGGAGTATTAAGGGGATTTTAGGACTTAAGCGCTAGATTGGAACTTCACGGATATATAGATGACAGAAACTCAAATTATCTGCTGATACGAGTGAATTCAGAGGTACTGGTATTCAGATATTAACGTGTGGACTTTTGAAAGTGTCGTGTGCCGTCAGTTTCGAATCTGGACGTAGAGCGCGTGCATATCGGCATTTGCGGACTATTTAGATTCCTCCAGGCTAGGAACCTTTTAAATCGACCATCATCCATCACCATCTTAATCCTTGAATATAGAGTGAAAGTGAAATACAAGAGTGTTATACTTATTGCATTTACCTAGTACTAATCAGTGAAGGTTTTACGGAACCAAAGCTATTCAGCAGTAAGTCAGCACCACCTACCGGAAAGCGTAGGCTAACTGAAGTGAACGTTTACGTCTTTTATGGATTGCTTAATGTGAACTTTTGTGACTCTTTGACGTCCCCACTCCCTCCGAAAGGTGGCGCAGGCTGTCTTAATCATAAAAGGGGAGAGTTTCAGCAGGGCAAATTACTAAATAAAAGCGATATTTACAAGACTCGCAGGAATAACAAAACACAAGGCCCGCACCTCATCGGAGAGTCGTCGCTGTCACGTCGGGAAGTAAAGCCGGAAAACCTACCGACGATACGTATCTACGAGCACAGGTCGACGTGGAGTACCTAAAAAGGGAACCACAAGAGACTTGGGGATGCTTCATAATGTATGTGTGAGTTGCGTTTGCTTGCATGTGTATGTGTGAGTTTCGTTTGCTTGCATGTGTGTGTGTGTGTGTGTGTGTGTGTGTGTGTGTGTGTGTGTTTTTACCAGAAGAAGACCTTGTGCGCGAAAGCTTACTTATTGAGCAGTCCTTTTGTAGTGCCTGTCTCCGACTCCGCATCTCCACTATATGGTGAGTAACAGAAAATCCTTTCATAATATTCTCATTATTCTATCTTTAATTTTACATACTTTAATCTTAACTCTCGCATTTTCTGCCAATATATGAAATCTGACGGCATCAAATGTTTCACTTAGGTCTGACAGTGTCGGTATTGTGGGTAACGGTGTCCACGTGTAACTGCAGATTATCAGGTACCATAACTGGCAGGATGTTTACGGAACGGAGACTGATACGACTCATATAAAAATAATTTGCGCAAACATTCGACGATTTCACTGTGGGAAGTCCGTCCCATTATACTAAACACACAAGAGGCCAAGCGCTGACAGGCCGGTGCTCACAGGGTGACTGAGGGCTTCCGTTCTTAGATTGAGCTCCAACAACGAGCAGGACGTATCCCGTTCACGACAGAAAAATTAAACGTCTGTGTGGAGACTGTTACCAAGCTGGCCGCAGCACTTCTCATCCTGCTTATGATGGCGCCGTCGTTGGCTGTCGCTTCAGAATACACTCTCATTATTTCTATTCTTGCTATGTAGATCGTAATACGTCTTAAGTAGAAAAAATCAGGCTTAGGTACGTAACCTTGCAGTTCTTCCAGTATAAAACAGGCATGATAAACAATTTTCAACTCTCAGTGCGTTTACGGGGAGTCTATTCGTGTGACTGTATTACTTGCATTAATTTCATGCCCGCATTCAGTCAGCTTACATAGTTATTTGGGGATATGTTCAAGAGTCTGTTTTCTGTGTACGCTTTTTTGGGCAAAGGGCATGACAAATGTTTGAACACGTCACCATTTTGTTAGAACTTAATATTCTCCTATTATCCTATGTATGTTGATCGAAAAGAATTGAAAATGACTTATACAAAATTATTTTGTTCCAGATCCAATAGGAGGCTTCGGGAATTTCCGCCGATTACCGGTGTACCGGCTGCAAGGTGCCTTCCATTTGGTGCAGCGGGTACAGTGAGCGTCCGACGTGGACACAAAAATGATTTATTAAAGACAGAGGTGTAAAGAATAAAATTATATAATCAGATATAGCATTACTTTTCTTTTTACTTGAGAAAAAAATCGCGAAAATCATCTAGATTTCATGCATTCGAAGAGGGTTACCCCTCTAACCAACGGGACGGAAGCACCAATTGAGTTGGCTGGTGTTCGGTCGTCGTACTTCGTGGACGTGTGTGTATGTGTGTGTGTGTGTGTGTGTGTGTGTGTGTGAGAGAGAGAGAGAGAGAGAGAGAGAGAGAGAGGGAGAGGATGGTCGACGCTCGCTCCACATGAGTGTGGTAACTGGCGTGACCTAGGGTGGTGCGCGAACATCGCCACACTTGCTGCGAACTGGGATTGATGGTCGAATTTATCGACTAACTCGACCTCTGCTACGGCGCGCGGAACTTCAGTGTCTCCGTTAGAGCATCGCTTTGTGTAGTAATTTACAATCTGTTACAGCCATTCAAAACTTCCGTGAACGTTGAGGATTAGAAAAGTTACATTTTTTTTACGTAACTGTAAGTGTATGTGTGTCTCTGAGAAACTGCGTGTGAAGCGATCAATTCTAACGTGTAAAATCCAATTTTGTAAGGACCTCGTTAGGTACGCTGATGAGCCAAAACATCACCACTGTCCACTGACGTTAGATGCCGCCTGGTGACTCTGCGGGCACGCGACGCGGTTACAAAAGTATGTAAGCGGAGCAGGCAAGGACAGGGGACCACCCTACCAAAGATATGGGCTGAAGATGGGTAAGTCCATTGAGACAAGCGACTATGACAAAGGGCAGATTATTATTATGTTGCAGAGTCTATGAACAAATACCTCGGAAACGGCGGGAGCTGGTCGAATGCTCGCGTGCTACTGTCGAAGGAGGTACGAGGACAGTGAAACTACCACTGGGCACTAAATGGTTGCACGTGCACGACTCTTCGCACAACGTAGGATTTAGAGACTTGTCTGCTCTGTAAAGCAGGGTAGCCAAAACATTATGGCCACCTCTTTAATGACTTGTCTGTCCGTCTGTGGAACGCAATACGTCACCGATCCTGCGTATCGTGGATTTGACAGGTTGTTGGTAGGTTTGCGGAAGTATGTTGCATCAGATGTCCACGCACAGGTCATGTAATTTTCTTAAGCAGCGCGCCGCTAATGAATTACGTGTACGCGCTGATTGCACCCAATAGCGACCTAAATGGATTCCACTGGACTCACATCGAGAGAATTTCGTGGCAGAGACATAAACGTGAATACCCTATCATGCTCTTCAGACTGCTGTAGCACGGTCTGGCTTTGAGACACGGAAGATTATCCTGCCGGAAGACGACGTCACCGCAGAGGAAGACATCGAGCATGAAGGGATGCAGCTGGCTCACAGCTGTCAGCGTGTCTTCGGTTACTACCACAGGTCGCGTGAAGACGATGGAGAATGTCTCTCAAAGCATAACACTGCTCCCACCAGCTTGCATTCGGTGTGGGCGGCACGATGCGAGCCGCCGTCCACCTCGATGACGGCGTTTGTGGAGACGGCCGCCGACATACCTAGCGAAAATGTGATTCACCCGAATGGCCGACGCGTCCCTACTGACCGACGGTCGACTCCTGATGCTCCGGTGCCGACTGCAGTGGTAATTGACGGTGTCGTTGTGAAAACATAGGGGTGGTCTGCTGCGCAGCTCCATGTTCAACAGTGTACGACGAATCGTGTGCTCTGGGACTCTTGTGGGTACACCAGGGTTGTTCTCTTTTGGCAGAAATGCCACAGATACCATCCATCCTGCTTTATAGAGGAGACAAGGCTCTAAATGCCACGTTCTGTGAAGAGTCGTGCATGAGCAACCATTTAGTGCCTAGTGCTAGTTTCACTGTTCTTGTACCTCCTTCGACACTAGCACGCGAGCATTCGACCAGCTTCACCGTTTGCCGGCCAGTGTGGTCGAGCGGTTCTAGGCGCTACAGTCTGGGACCGCGCGACCGCTACGGTTACAGGTTCGAATCCTGCCTCGGGCATGGATGTGTGTGATGTCCTTAGGTTAGTTAGGTTTAACTAGTTCTAAGTTCTAGGGGACTAATGACCTCAGAAGTTGAGTCCCATAGTGCTCAGAGCCATTTGAACCATTTGACAGTGCATTGGCGGAGCTGTGATTTTTACTCAGGTGATTTATGTGAAAACGTTTCCGACGTGATTGTGGACTCACAATGGGAATAAACAGGCTTTGAAGGCGGAATGGTCGTCGGAGCTGGACGCGTGGGACATTCCATTTCGAAACTCGTTGGGAAATTAGTGTCAAGAGTCTGCCTAGAATACCAAATTTCAGACATTACCTCTCATCTCACCACAGAATGCAGTGGCTGACGGCCTCCATTTAACGACCGAGAGCAGCGGTGTTGACATACAGTTGTCAGTGCTAACAGAAAGGCAACACTGCGTGAAATAATCGCAGAAATTAATGTTTCACATACGACAAACGTATCTGCTGGGACAGTGCGGTGAAACCTGGCGTCAGTGGGCTATGGCATCGGACGACCGACACGAGTGCGTTCTCTGACAGCACGACGTCGCTTCAGCGCCTCTGCTGGGCTCGTCATCATAGCGGTTGGACACTAGACGACTGGGAAACAGTGGCCTGGTCTCATGTGTCACGATTACCGTAGCGTTCGAGTGCCGCGCACACCCCAGGAAGTCATGAACCCGAGTCGTGCACAAGCCGACGGTGGCTTCGTATCGGAGTGGGCTGTGTTTACGCCGAGAGGACTGGGTCCTCTGGACCAGCTGAACCAGTCGTTGACTGGAAATGGTTATGTTCAACCACTTGGAGGCCATGTGCAGCAATTCATGGACTTCATGTTCGGAAACAAAGACTGAATATTTATCGATGACCGTGCGGATTTCAGTGGGCTACAGGTGTTATCAGTCGACTACCGAGATCACCCGACATTAATCCCATTCAACGTTTATGGGACACCATCGAGAGGATGGATGGCTATATAGGCGACACGGTTCAATATTTCTGCAGGGGATTTCCAACGATTTGTTGAGTCCACGTCATGTCGAGCTGCTGCACTTCGCCGGGCACAAGGACGTGGGGTGCCGTCGCACGACTTCTGTCACCCCTGTACTGAGTGCTCGTAGCAGTACCCTGTGTTAAGTTACCAGTTACTAATAAGGCCGATACATAGGCTGTCGGGGGTGCCGTCCTGCAATGACGCAATTGGCTCGTGGGTAAAAAACTTTGACGACTAAAGGTGTAGATAATTGGAAATGCGGAGAAGAAGGAAACTGGACGTACTCGAGGTATGACGTAATCGAAGAATTTTAAAAATTCATTGAACAATGACAAAATTCTCGACGGTGGGCATCTCGTTTTTATATTTGTAAGTTATCGATGTGCTCGTCAGAGACAGAGAGAGTAGGTTATGTTACTGGTAAACAACTTCTGGTCTTGTTCTAGCGCAGACCTCGCCCTTGCGTAGTCCGACATACGAGTATTTTAGGTGAAGTGTGGTAGGTGATGGACGTATTCAGTAGTGCCGTCTTGACTTCTGATTGTATCTGTTAGATGAAGAAAAATTTATTGTGGAGGACAGCAAGGATGCATATCATGTAGATATTGAAAGGTAAAAGAAATATAAATTTTGAATAATCTTATTTTTTTTAAAAAAAGAATATAGAAGTAATTTGAGGTAAGACTGCCGCACTGCGCAGCTAGTTTGACGGAATGGTTGTTGTCAGCTGGTTAACTTTGTTCATCTGCGCAGAGCTGAGAGAAAGACCGCTCCACTTCCCTGAGTCATGCATTAACATATCAACTGATTAAGCTGTTTAATATTTATTGGCGTTATCTAATGACATTGTAACCTTTTCAAATCATTGTTCACTGTGCGAGACTCGTATTGTTCAGATGAATGTTATGTGTGAAGATCACGCGAAGATCTGCTCTCTCATTCTGAACACATACTTCATTCCAAGATCGTAGTCTTGGAATATTATTTCACAGTAATAGTTACTCACCTAATCTACTGTTTAAAGAAGGTTTATCATAACGCATTACAACTTTGCACCATGTGGTGTGCAACAGTTCGAATTTTGTTTGGAAATTTTACTAATCTAGCTTAACAACTGCTTGCTTGATGTCTGCTGTCGTGCTTTCGAGAAATATGCAACAATGTTGCAAGACGCGAGGTAAGCGGCAATTTTGGTTAAGTCAGGTAATTGTTTTCCGTTGCGCATTTAATATAAAGATAAAACGTATTCCAATCATTTACACCTCAATTTACGTTCAATAGCAGTTTGTGGGTGTATACCTTTGGTAATACATGGAGTGGGAGGTAAGTGTGGGCTAAATTTCATACAGAAACTTACGTATGTCGACCTCTTCTGCAAGGATAGTTTGTTGGTCTTTTGGTAATACGTAGTCAGATAGTGTTACATTTCTCGAAAGGAAAAAAAATTGCTAATGTTGTACTTCATTTCGGACAATTTATTTAAAATTTTGTGTTCAATTTGTGAAATTTTGTGTCGTATGACAACTATCGATTACTTTACTACGTAAACAGTTGGCATAATAGTACAGATTTTATGTGGTATTCATTCAGTGTTGAGTATCTGCGTACAAGATAGTAGATTTTTTGTTTGTTAGGTCATTTAGTAATTTTTCCCCCCCCCCCGAGAAACAGTATTTCATCATGTTTGTCGCAACAGAAAACATTATGAAAATACGTCGTAATACAAGACAGCAGACAGTGTTACAAAACAAGGAGTCGGTACAGGATAAATAACCCACCTAGAGCAATTAGCTACTACCACTAGTTTACGAAATTGCACGGATCCACAATTATTAACCAGTTCATGAACAATAATTAAACAGAACAAATGATGGGCAATGAACACGTAAATCCTGGAGCTGAGTAGGTCGGCGATAAGTCGCTGCAGTTTAGCGAAAGTCACAAAAGTCTCCACAGTGGTGTAAAATTTTACAGTAACTAGTAGAAGATCCGTCAGAATCAGGTTTTGCGTCAATTTCTTATGAACAGGTGGGACACACAACACCTTCAGCGAGTAATAATGCTGTATCACAAGACGTGAGTCTGGAAAATTTGATGGAATCAGTCTGCCAGAGGTTTGAAAAAGCACGGAATGAAATAGTTAAAAGATTCGAAAAATGTCAGGAAGAAAATAGTAAATCAGTTAGCCAAAAAAATAAAATAATTAGAAAATGAAAACAGGAAATAATAGAAAGAGAACAGAATAGCGCTTAGAGAAGAAATTAAAAATGACCTTCAACCATTTCTTAATAGTTTTGATGACAGGTACGTAACCTGAGAATTGAATGCGAAAACAGGAAAACAAATCAGAAAAATAGAACAAAAGGAACAGTTAAGCACGATTAAAGAAAGGATGGATGGCTTGACTCAAAACTCACAACCAGTGCAGTCACGGATTCAAATGACAAAATGCCAGTACAGTTTTCAGACACAGCAGAATATCGGTCATTAACAAATTTTAAATACAACCAGAAGAAAAATCAATCGGGAAAATAAATGTTATAGGAACACTATGAATGAAAAAGTCGAGCGTATTCAAAGGAAACTTAACCGCGAAGACGAAAAGGACGAATATGACTGTTTACATTCATACTCAGAAAACTCTGTTGGCCATACACATTTATGGCGTCTAGGCGATTTTCCACGAGAGCAGTTGCACACAACCAGATGCGACTGTGAATTGGGTAACACATAGCATTATAATGTTATTAAAATTTGACTTCTCTAGTCCAGCAAAATACTTCGAAGACATGGTACGCAGAAATCAGTAGCTATCAAATCCGTAAAACCAAAGAGCTAATTCGCATTTGTTTAACAAAGTTACCTACACATTTGAGAGACGTAATTTTGGCCGGCAGATGTAAGGATGATTTAGAAGAATTTCAAACGTTATTTCAAGAATTGGAGTTATACGGTGACAGTAGCTTAACGAGAGAACACATCAGAAATCACAACAGAAACTATGACACCTCTGTGCCGCGTGAAAACAAAAACTATGGGAACTTCCATAACAGACATAACCACAGAAACACTTACAGACGGGATAACCGACATCGTCCATATGACGTAACAAATCATACAGTTGAATAATGATTATTGTCACAGAAGTAATTTCCGGACCTCTGACTATGAACATGATAACAGACATCACACGAATTGCGGTAATGAGAACAGGTGTAATCATAATTATCATAACAACCAAAATTACCACTAACACTACTCTGATTCATATGGTAATCATGCAAATACTCATGGGCACGATTCAGGCAGATCAAATCCGCAAAATAGTCCTCACGGCAACAGTTATGCAAATAGCAACAAACATAGTCAAAACCAGCATTGTCACAGTAATCAATATCACAATACACAGTGTACAAATTGTGGAAGGGCAAGCCCAGCGCGACAGATAGAAATACTTGAAGTCTCGTCACCAAACCCGAGAGAAATCAACGGCGAGGAGGCAATACAGGACAGTGACTCGTGAAAGTTGTACCCAGATGGTAGAACTACACGTTAACTGTTTCTAAAATATTTCTTGCATTACAGCACACAGCAACTGTTGGCGATGCTATTGCACCACATGCCAGAGCGACTCCCGTCGGGTTGCAGGCCACTTTTGACAAGAATCGGATGATTTTTGTCGCGCAGAAAACTTCATTCATCGTGCAACAAATCGAGCGATGCTAACACTAAACAAGTTGCTGCGGACTTGGAAATATCATCTAGAATTCGTGTAGCTGCAAATAATTTCTGATACAATAAACATTGATGGTATTTTTTAAACCAGTTCCGAGAGCATACGTAGGTTACCAGCAATGTGTTGTTCGCCAGAGAAATATTTTTTGGCTGTGCACAATGATGACAATACAAAGATATATAACATTTTCTACCACTTTTCATGAGGTATAAAGGCTGTTCCGATGGTAATTGTGTTGTCTGGAAAGAAGAGTAATAGGTATTTTGATGTAAGAAGTTTTTCAGCATCTATTGTGGGGTAATGAAGTTGTGTTTCCTGAATTGAAATATTTGAAGTTATAGCTATGAAGTGTTCTTTATGTGGAAATAAGTGAAAGAAAACAGAGCAGTGAATTGTTTTTTGAAGTGTGTGTTGAGACAAAGACAACAAATATGATTAATGTTGTAATATGATGTTTGTAAGCATATAAGCTCCCCAGGGACTCACACCTAGTGAGTACGTGGCTGGCGACCACGGGGTCCCGAGCTGAGTCCTGGCATTGCTTCCACTTACTTATGCCAGGCTCCTCACTTTTATCTTTCCTATTTGGCCACCCTCGGCCAACTCTTGTTCTTTTCCGACCCTGATGCTATTAGGTTTCGAGGGCTAGGGGTCTTCCATTTCTACTGAGCCGAATATCTCCCGGGATAAGGAGATTACCTTCTATCAAGTGCCAACGGCCTTCTAGGAGGGCGGATGAGCGGCTAGAAGGAAGGGCACTCTCTTGCCCTTGGGGTGGGAAACTGCTCCTAAAGGCGGAGGAGCCACAAGGTGGCCAACGGCATAGAATGGAGAAGGCAACGGGAAACCACTCCATTAAAGACCCGGGCGGGTATCCCAAGTATCAACAGCTTATGATGGAAAGCTCTTTGGTTAAATTCTCCGGAGGTAAAATAGTCCCCCATTCGGATCTCCGGGCGGGGACAACTAAAGAGATACCAAAACCCAAAAGCAATAATGTAAGAAGGATAGCAACATGGAACGTCAACTCACTTCTTAAATGTGGTAGACTGGAAAACTTGAAAATGGAAATGAAACGAATGGATATTGATGTACTTGGAGTCTCAGAAATGAGATGGCCAAACGCTGGCGACTTCTGGTCAGGGGATTACAGAATCATACACACTGGAACAGCACAAGACAGTCCCGGGATTGCAGGAGTGGGAATTATCCTCAATAAAGAGATGGGGTTAAGAGTAAAAGGATTTGTTCAACATAGTGAGAGGATAATTTATGTCCGATTGGAAACTAAACCAAGAGACACAATCATAATCCAAGTATACATGCCAACTACGAGGCACGAAGATGATGAAATCGACATGATGTATGACCACCTTGAAGAAGTAATTGGCAGAATTAAAGGAGCTGAAAACCTTGTCATCATGGGAGATATGAATGCCGTTGTTGGGGAATGTAAAGAAGAGGATGTGGCAGGGAATTTTGGATTAGGATTAAGAAATGAAAGAGGGGATAAACTTGTAGAATTCTGCCAAAGAAATAAACTTTGCATTACAAATACCTTCTTTAATCATCATCCAAGAAGAAGATACACTTGGAAAATGCCTGGTGACATTAACAGATACCAAATTGACTTCATATTAGTGAAGCAAAGATTTAAAAACTAAGTTAAGGACAGCAGATCATATCCAGGCTGTGATGTGGAAAGTGACCACATACTCGTTATGATGACGACTGAACTAAGAACATTAAAAGAAGAAGTACATGTAAATGGGATTTGACAAACCTGAAAAACGAAAATACACTGAAGCACTATCAACTAGAAACAGACAAGAAAACAAATACACAGGGCTGCAATGACATCCAAAGCAGCTGGGAAAAAATAAAAACTGGTATTTTAGAAGCAGCAGAAAAAGTAATAGGAAAAGAAAGGACAGAGAAAAGGAAGGAATGGATCACTAATGACCTACTAAACATGATGGAAGAAAGAAGGAAATTAAAAAATTCTGTGAAGAAGGAAGACCAAGAGAAATACAAGAGTCTGAAAAACAGAATCAACAGAGAGGCAAAACAAGCAAGAGAAAAATACCTTGTTGATCTCTGTATTTCAGTTGAGGACAACATGAGCAAGGGAAATATCGACAAGGCCTATAAATGTGTGAGACATTGCTTTGGAGACAGAAGAAACAAGTGTAGGGCTGTGATGGATGAAAATGGCAATATGTTGGATGACGATGATGAAGTTGCAAGAAGATGGAAACAATATATAGGAAAACTGTACAGCGGACCAGACCTGTCTGAAAACATCATGGAAGAAGAAACAGAAGTAGATGCACACAACATAGGTGAACCTATATTAAAGGTAGAGTTTGAACTAGCTCTGAAAAAATTGAAAAACAACAAATCGCCTGGTATAGACAATATCCCAGCCGAACTTCTGAAATCTGGAGGAGCAAAACTGAATCAGGAGTTGTATAATCTTGTTTTCAACATGTACGAGCAGGGTAAAATTCCTACAGACTTTGAGAAAAACGTTATGATCCCCATTCCAAAGAAGGCAAATGCTACAAGATGTGAAAATTATAGGACACTCAGCCTAGTTACTCACGCCTCTAAAATATTAACCTCAATTATCCTAAAACGCATAGAACAAAAAGTCGAAGCTACACTCTCCGAAGACCAGTTTGGATTCCGGAAAGATAGAGGAACCAGAGAAGCAATATTTGCTCTAAAACTAATAATAGAGAAACGACTAGATAAGAACCTGAAAACATACATAGCTTTCGTAGATGTAGAGAAAGCCTTTGATAATGTTAAGTGGGATAAGATGTTTGAGGTACTCAAAAAAGTAGGACTAGACCATAAAGATAGAAAAATGATATGGAACCTGTACAAAAACGAGACAGCAGTTATCCGTGGACGGACAAAACAAGAAGAGGTGCAGATAAGGAAAGGTGTCCGACAAGGTTGCGCACTATCCCCTGTTATCTTTAACGTATACATTGAAGAGGCGCTGAAAAAAGTAAGGGAAAATTCACAGACAGGTGTAGTAATTCATGGCCAACGAATAGATATGATAAGATATGCCGATGATATAGCTGTCCTGGCTGAAAGTGAAGAAGATCTTGTAGTCCTACTGAATAGAATGGATAAAGTTATGGGTGAAGAATATAATATGAGAATTAATAAAGCAAAAACAAAAGTAATGGCATGCGACAAAGAAGATCAAGTGAAAGTCCAAGTTCATGTAGGCAATGAACTGCTTGAACAAGTTGATAAATTTACTTATCTGGGCAGTAATATTACCAGGGATGGAAGGAGCAAGGCAGAAGTGAGAAGTAGAATAGCTCAAGCAAAGGCTGCTTTTAACAAGAAGAAAAACATATTAACGTCTAAGAGCATCAGCCTTGAAACCAGGAAAAGATTTTTGAAATCATATGTGTGGAGTGTGGCATGCTATGGGTGTGAAACATGGACTCTCGGGACAGAGGAACAGCAGAAGCTAAATTCTTTTGAAATGTGGTGCTATAGACGCATGCTCAAAATAAAATGGATTGACAAGGTCACCAACGAAGTGGTTCTGGAAAGAGCAGGTGAGAAGAGAAGCTTCTGGAGTTTCATTGTTAAAAGAAGAGTGCAATTTACAGGCCATCTATTACGACATAAAGGACTCCTGAACACAATCATAGAGGGATATTTTGAAATCATATGTGTGGAGTGTGGCATGCTATGGGTGTGAAACATGGACTCTCGGGACAGAGGAACAGCAGAAGCTAAATTCTTTTGAAATGTGGTGCTATAGACGCATGCTCAAAATAAAATGGATTGACAAGGTCACCAACGAAGTGGTTCTGGAAAGAGCAGGTGAGAAGAGAAGCTTCTGGAGTTTCATTGTTAAAAGAAGAGTGCAATTTACAGGCCATCTATTACGACATAAAGGACTCCTGAACACAATCATAGAGGGATATGTCGAGGGAAAAAGACCAAGCGGAAGACCACGACTGAGGTACATGGATCAAATCGTGAAAGATGTGGGATGTGACACCTATAAAGAAATGAAGAGAAAAGCTGAAAGACGCACAGAATGGAGACAAGCTGCCATTGTAGCTGTTGCAAACCAATCCTTGGATTGACCACTACAGAAGAAAAGAAGCAGCATATAAGGTAAGTCTTTTTGAAAAGATATGATTAGATGACAAGAGTGAATGGAGGTAACACAGTTACTTCTTTGATGTGGATCTTTATGATTATCTGATGCAAATTATTTAACTTTTAATTAAACATACAGTGTAATTTTTTTCATTGGAACAACATTTAAAAGTTATGCAAATTTTACAGTAATTAGAGAACTGTACGTTTTTGTCTCTATTTGTGCATGAAAAATGTTTTGCAAAGACTTGGGCCAGCACTGATGCTACTCTGTACCGTGACACGCTGTCTCAGCACTTTTTGAGGCTTGTCCTTGTGGTAGCTCCTATTTTCTTGCTTATACTGATGAATCACATTTTTTTCTGATTTGTATATAGCTATTTGCACTCAAAATTTAACTTCTACTGAATTCTGTAGAACTAATTTTCCTTTACTTTGTCTAACAGATAAAATTTACATATGTATGAAACGACGGCATAACAATATTGTCCATCACTCTAAGTGTTCGCGAATTTTTGGAAGTCAAGATGAAATTCATGACTCGCGAGCTATGACATGGGTAGACAGTCTACTTAAAATCAGGAAAAAAAAAGCAATAAGAGAAATGAGGCGCAGGAAGTGTGTGGGATACTTTTCAACTTTATTCTTTTTGCCATGGCATAGGATAATATCCTTTTTTATATATTTTTCTACTAACATGTTTGACATTTCACACTATACATCTTTTTGTATTTACATATGCTCTCGCATAATAATATGCATCGCTTTAACTTAAGGAATTTTCAGGTTGAATTTGCCTCTTACACTTATGTATTTGTTGAGTTTCTTTATAATGTATACCCTCTGTGTAAATTGTTACTATAGGATGTGGCGCCATTAGTACAACATTTATGTTGAGTGTGGTACTGTAGTGAGCTCTCATAAGCCATGAAAGATTTGTAAGAAGTCATGAAAGACGTTAAGGAGGTAGCAAAAGAAAAAGATAAGAGAGGAAATCGTACAACATAAACATGAGCAAAGAAATGGTGACGAAGAAGAATTTGTGATGAAATAATCTGGTTAATCAGGTAGGGCAAATATCGGATGAAATGTGATTAGGTAGGGCAAAGATGACAAATGGTTAAGTAGGGCTGTGGAGGTAAATAATGTGGACTTATAAGAATGTATGAAATATATGGCAGAAAGAAGCAGAGAGATAAAGTAAACAGTTGTAATTGTTGGAAGTTTGATGAAATTATAGGTAAAATGATTAAGAGGTGCACAAACTAAAGGATGAAATATAACTAGATAGCGTGTTACTTGCTGACTATATTAGGTATAGCAACAGACTGACGTTTGACTGATTGCAAAAGCATTCTTTGATGAGAAACTTGGTTACTCTCGAAACCATGTTTATGTATTTGTGTTCTCCTTACCTGTATGTGTGTGTGTGTGTGTGTGTGTGTGTGTGTGTGTGTGTGTGTGTGTGACCATTATCCTCATGTATTATCCTTATATGTCTCTTTCTACTTGGCTTCCTATACTTTCGTATATTTTACTGGTGAACATGTATACATATTTATTTGAATGGATTTAGAATTTTCTGTAGGTCATTCAGTATACATTTATTAATTGTTTCTTATCATGAGTACTACCGTACACTGTTTGAGAGGGTTTATTTATCTGGTGTTCCTGTAATTCATTATTATGAAACCATGATTCTATTTTTTTGCTTTTTTATATAGAGAAATCTGTTGTTACCATTACACTACATGTGCAGCCCACATGTACAATTATCTAAAATCCTGTTACTCGTGTCTTATTGTAGATAATTGTATATTATAAATGTGACAAATTGTGGCTGATGTACGATGCACCACAAACGATAGAGACTTACCAGGGCAGAAGAAATACGTCTGTATATAATGGAACATTCTCTGCCAAATGTTGGTGTATTTCACCTATACAAGCTGCAGCTGAATTTTATAAGGAACTCTTCGATACTGGAAGATGGCTTTGGAATTATCAATGGATCTACAGCCTGCTTACAGTAGATACTACTACGTACTTCACTGTTTCCGCATGTTCGGGGTTGACAGCTGAGATCTGAGCTTAGCCTCGCTGAGTCTGCTTCCACGTAACTTCCCACAACAGTGACAAATTGCAACGAGATCGAGAAAATGTAGTCGTTTGCGACAATAACACTCTCTACCTACTCTCATTGTGCAGATCACTGCTGCCATATGTACTATCATTCACAAATGTAGGTCTTGTGTGATACAGACATTCTCTAACCTACTTCCTGTGTTCTACAAAAACAGAGTAGATCACCAATCCTATTTACTATAATATAAAATGTGACATATAAACTTTCAAAATAGCCCTGTACAGAACGTTCTCATAGACAAATGAAAAATGATAGCAAATCTGTGGTGAATTCTATTGATTACTTCACTGCCATGTTCTTGAATTTTGTAAATAATTTTTACTCATAGTTCTTTCTTTTTGTGAAGCTATTTTTCTCTTTGTTTTTGTAACATGTTTCACATAACGTTTAGAATTTTGTCACGGACCCATTCCTATCCGAAATGACTTTCATACAAAATTCTTCTCGGAGTAGGTGGAGTAGGTGGAGGACATGTAAGGTGGGCATGCATTTTGGTTTTTGTAAGTTATCGGAGTTCACCTCAGAGAGAGAGAGAGAGAGAGAGAGAGAGAGAGAGAGAGAGAGCAAGTTATGTTAAACAATTTTTGGTTTTGTTGTGGCACAGTCCTTGCCCTTGCATACTCTGATATATTCTTGGTTATATTATTGTAGGTGGTGGACGTATTCATCAGTGCTACGTTGACTTGTGATTTTATCTGTTAGATGAAGAAAATAATTAATATTGAAACTTTTTTTGTAAAGAACACCAAGGACGGTTATGATGTATATATGGAAAGGCAAAAAGAATATAAATTTTGAATAACCTTATTGTTTTTAAAAAAAAAACAGAGAAGGAGATTGAGGTAAGACTGCAGCACTGCGCAGCTAGTTTGAAGGAATGATTATGTCAGCTGGTTAACTTCGTTCACTTGTTGAGAACTGAGAGAAAAACCACCCCACTATCCAGCGTCATGCATTAACATATCAAGTGATTTATCTGTTTAATTTTTTTATATTATATGTTGACATTGTACCTTTTTTAAATCATTGTTCGCTTTGTTAGGCTCGTATTGTTCAGACCAATGTTATGTGTGAAGATCACGTGAAGATCTACTATGTCTTTTTGAATACATACTTCATTCTTAAACCGTTGTCTTGGAATATTATTTCATAGTAATAGTTACTGTCCCCATCTCGCTGTTTAAAGGAGGGTTATCATAACACACTACCACTTTGCACTATGTGGTATGCAGCAGTTCGAATTTTGTTTGGAAATTTTATTTAAAAATAGAAATCTAGGTTAGCCGCCCCTTGCTCACTGTTTGCTGTTGTGCTTTCGAGAAATCTGCGTAAATGTTCTCAAGGAGCGAGGAAAGTGAAAATCTTGGTTACGACACGATAATGGTTTTACTTCTGTTGCACATTTAATATAAAGACAAGTTGTGTTCAGACCAGTTACAGCGGAATTCTAATGAGGTTCTGTTTAGTCAAAGGACAGCATACGAGTTTAAGTTAGATAACAACTAGTTGGTACATAGTGTTGGTAATACGTAGCCTTTTATGGAGTGGGAGGTAAATTTGGGCTAAATGTCGTACAGAAATACAAAATGGGGAACTTACAGTGTTATGAAGAACAGGTGATTATAGATGTGCGTGGGAAACACTTATTACAGTACGGGACAACTCAGACGTATGTCTGTGGCGGAATCCAGCTGCATCTCATTTGTTGCTGCAAGCACATGCAGAATCCACCGATGACCGGGCGACAACGGACAGAAGCGTACTCGGAAGATATAAGAGAGTTCTCGCCGCACTTGGTTACAGATTATAGTGTAGGGCTGACTTAGAGACAGGGAATGTCGTTTAGTGAACCCTTAGAAGTGAACGGACAGTTGTTGTAAATTGGATTTGCTGTGTACCGTGAAGTTTACCTACGATTATTTGCACTTAGCCATCGAGTGCTCTTTTTTGTGTTATATTACCGGGTGATCAAAAAGTCAGTATAGATTTGAAAACTTAATAAACCACGGAATAATGTAGACAGAGAGGTAAAAATTGATACACATGCTTGGAATGACACGGGGTTTTATTAGAAAAAAAAAAGATCTCTTGCGTGCGTCGTTTGGCGATGATCGTGTGCTCAGCCGCCACTTTCATCATGCTTGGCCTCCCAGGTCCCCAGACCTCAGTCCGTGCGATTATTGGCTTTGGGGTTACCTGAAGTCGCAAGTGTATCGTGATCGACCGACATTTCTACGGGTCCTGAAAGACAACATCCGACGCCAATGCCTGACCATAACTGCAGACATGCTTTACAGTGCTGTTCACAACATTATTCCTCGACTACAGCTATTGTTGAGGAATGATGATGGACATCATCTTTGCTTTGTCTTACTTTGTTATTCTAATTATTGCTATTCTGAGCAGATGAAGCGCCATCTGTCGGACAGTTTTTGAACGTTTGTACTTTTTTTTGTTCTAATAAAACCCCTTGTCATTCCAAGCATGTGTGTCAATTTGTACCTCTCTATCTACATTATTCCGTGATTTATTCAGTTTTCAAATTTATGGTGACTTTTTGATCACCGGTATATACAGTGTTGCAGACTTCTTTTTTCAACTAGTCACAAAGATAAGGAAAACTTTGAACTCATTTGTGTGACTTTGTTACTAATTTATTGGAGTGTTGTAGAACCTTCGTTCTCCTATCCTGTTACCTGGCCCTGGGGCATAGCTGTGTAATAGTGGCAGGGAGAAATCGTCTTAGCGGAGTACCGCACCAGAAGCCGTTTCACGAACTCACAAATTCGGCCTACCGTAGCGGCAGTGGCATCTCGACCCCCACGGCAGTAGCGACGAGGCCTTTGCAAAACTGGCGACGAGGATTTAGAAAACAGGTGTCGGGTGTAAATAGATACGTAGAAATGAGAAAGAGGATAGCGAAAGACGGCGGCAGCATCGAACCGACCGAAAGACCTAGCACCTACGAAAAGCTGTTGACAGAGTACTCGCACGACAGCTGTGCCCCGAGACGCACGGCAGCAGAGCGCAGGCGCGCAGCGGCAGCCGTCGCGCTCAGCACGGCACAGCACAGCACGGTACAGACCTGCTCCTTCTCCTTCTCCGGCAGGACTCGCGGACGCAACAGACCCCGGACGCCGCTCGCCGACTCCCGGCCATGCGCCGCCAGCCTCGCACTTAAGTACCGGCGCCCCGGAGACGCGGCGGCAGCGGGCGGCGGGGGCGGCGGCGGCGGCGGACGGCGGCGCCGCTGGCTGGTCCCACTCCTGCTCTAACGGGGACGTCTCTGACAGCAGTTTCAGTTTTGCAACCGGGGGGACTGTTTGTTAAGAAACAACAAACAGTCCCCCCCGGTTGCAAAACTGAAATGTTTATCTCGTTTATCCTCCAGTGACAAGTGTCGCCTTATACGAGGCATCAGACTGGCTGGCAAAATAGGGTGTCGAAACACACGTCCAGTGGCAAACCACCGTGGTCACAATTAACAATAAATTTGTGCGGTGTACGACGTAGAAATCGTTAAGTACAAGGGAAATCCCGTCGACACCGTGTGAAAGCCCCAGCAGGTAGTCGGTTGTGGACGGCGCCGCATGGCTCACAAGGACGCCGCGCGAGGACCTTTTAAAAATTCTGACAAGGATAACTACTTGATGGGGCCTTCGAGCGGTTTAAGCGTGTCTTCCCGTGTATTTAACAACTTCTATGTCAGACGCCGCAGAATGTTTTTTTTCCCAAGTTCAGAGCACGATGGTATGCTGCTGGGACATTTGTATGCGCAGTATCCTGCGTGCTTAACAGCATATTTTGCCAGTCAATTTGTACATCTACATCTACATGATTACTCTGCAATTCACATTTAAGTGCTTCGCAGAGGGTTCATTGAACCACAATCATGCTATCTCTCTCCCATTCCACTCCCGAACAGCGCGCGGGAAAAACGAACACCTAAACCTTTGTGTTCGATCTCTGATTTCTCTTATTTTATTTTGATGATCATTCCTACCTATGTAGGTTGGGCTCAACAAAAATATTTTCACATTCGGAAGAGAAAGCTGGTGACTCAAATTTCGTAAATAGATCTCACCGCGACGAAAAACGTCTTTCCTTTAATGACTTCCATCCCAACTCGCGTATCATATCTGCCACACTCTCTCCCCTATTACGTGATTATACAAAACGAGCTGTCCTTCTTTGCACCCTTTCGATGTCCTCCACCTGGTAAGGATCCCACACCGCGCAGCAACATTCTAAGTCTCCTGCCATGAAACGCAACCTTTGGCTCGCCTTCCCCACAATATTATCTATGTCGACTTTCCAACTGAAGTTGTTCGTAATTTTAACACCCAGGTACTTAGTTGAATTGACAGCCTTGAGAATTGTACTATTTATCGAGTAATCGAATTCCAACGGATTTCTTTTGGAACTCATGTGGGTCACCTCACACTTTTCGTTATTTAGCGTCAACTGCCACCTGCCACACCATACAGCTATCGTTTCTAAATCGCTTTGCAACTGATACTGGTCTTCGGATGACCTTACTAGACGGTAAATTACAGCGTCATCTGCGAACAACCCAGGTCATTTATACAGATCTGGAACAGCAGAGGTCCCAGGACGCTTCCCTGGGGAACACCTGAGATCACTTCAGTTTTACTTGATGATTTGCTGTCTATTACTACGAACTGCGACCTTCCTGACAGGAAATCACGAATCCAGTCGCACAACTGAGACGGTACCCCATAGGCCCGCAGCTTGATTAGAAGTCGCTTGTGAGGAACGGTGTCGAAAGCTTTCCGGAAATCTAGAAATACGGAATCAACTTGAGATCCCCTGTCGATAGCGGCCATTACTTCGTGCGAATAAAGAGCTAGCTGCGTTGCACAAGAACGATGTCTTCTGAAACCATGCTGATTACGTATCAATAGATCGTTTCCTTCGAGGTGATTCATAGTTTGAATACAGTATATGCTCCAAAACCCTACTGCAAACCGACGTCAATGATATAGGTCTGTAGTTCGATGGATTACTCCTACTACCCTTCTTAAACACTGGTGCGACCTGCGCAATTTTCCAATGTGTAGGTACAGATCTATCGGTGAGCGAGCGGTTGTATATGATTGCTAAGTAGGGAGCTATTGTATCAGAGTAATCTGAAAGGAACCTAATCGGTATACAATCTGGACCTGAAGACTTGCCCGTATCGAGAGATTTGAGTTTCTTCGCAACCCCTATCTACTTCTAAGAAACTCATGCTGACAGCTGTTCGTGTTTCAATTTCTGGAATATTCCATTCGTCTTCCCTGGTGAAGGAATTTCGGAAAACTGCGTTCAATAACTCCGCTTTAGTGACACAGTCGTCGGTAACAGTACCATATCGGCACTGCGCAGCGAAGGTATTGACTGCGTCTTGCCGCATGTGTACTTTACATACGGCCAGAATTTCTTCGGATTTTCTACCAAATTTCGAGACAATGTTTCGTTGTGGAACCTATTAAAGGCATCTTGCATTGAAGTCCGAGACAAATTTCGCGCGTCTGTAAATTTTAACCAATCTTTGGGATTTCCCTTGTATAAGGAGAAACCTGCGACTGGAGGATAAATGAAATAAAAATGCAGGTTTGCAACCGAGACTGTCTGGTCTTTCATATTGTTACCACTGGATACTGTACCACAACGCCGTGCATTGGAAAAAGTTGTATTACTCTGTAATTCCTACTGTCTGCACGTTTAACACACGCACACCAGAACGAATCAGCAATATCCTCTCATTTCAATAGCCACAAATCAAATTTTGGCTGGAATGAAAAATCATAAAACACAAAACAATATAAAATTATAAAACACGAGAATAGAACATTGTCTACAAGCCAACTGTATGTCGTATTCACGTAGACAACAAAACGAATCGGGAATACTATTCCAATTTAAACGGCCATGTACGCAATTTTAACAAATGGCGAACACTACGACATACGATAATAAAACGTTGTGTGACTGTCAAATATAGGGGAGCGTGCACGGCAGACTCAACAGCAAAAAACCGCGGCCACTGTAGCAAAAAAAAAAAAAAGCAGAAAAATCGGACCATTTGACAAAAACAGCAGGAAAACCTGAGCAAGGTGTGTCAGACGGAGACCGCAGGTCACCTGTTCAGGAAATGCGAACTATCTGACGCTGACTTTATATTTACCCATGCCCCGTCTGCTACGGAATGCTTAATTTATGACACACATTATGGATCTGACCGAACGTTCGAATCACAGTGACAGCATGTGAATACCAACAACTAAGAGGCACGGGCGCTATGAAACTTTTAAGAATGCGCTTGTAACGGCTCGTTATCTACTGTTCAGGCTTATGTGAGAATGGAAGACCAGTCTTACGAAAAGCTTACGTTTTTATAAAAACTGCTTTGGCCAAATAAGGGCTGAACACCATTCGTATTAAGATTTTTACTGAGACTTGTCAGTAAAATAACATCCTTACTTAACCCAACAGGCCCTTGGCATATTGAGACTAAATTGTTAAATGAAATAAAATTACTCAAGAACAGTTACTGCTAATCGAACAAAAAAGTTAGTACCAAATTTTAAATTTACGACAAATGTTATTCTCATTCCAAAAATATATAAATCTTGTTTGCCACTGGCTACTATTGTTGAAATATTTATAGCAAATTTTAATAAAAGAAGCAACGTAATGTTTCACCAATTAAAGTTACACAACAATCTCTTCGAAGGTTTTCAGAAAACAATATTCAAATAGGTACACTACAAACATTTTTAGAATGTGTTCGGCCAAAATAAACATATTATTGAGGTCTACGTAAGGAGGAGTTCATTCAAAGGAAACAAATAAAGTTACAGCTGCTAAATATGAAACCACCACACTTAGGGCAATGTGGTCCGGATGAACGGTCCTGAAATTACTTATGGCAGTCTGATTACACTGCTCACCACACCCCTCCTTTCCTAAGCAACCAGTGGGTACAAGGGGTTTGGTTGGGTTCTTTGGGGAAGGAGACCAGGTCATCGGTCTCATTGAATTAGGGAAGGACGGGGATGGAAGTCGGCCGTGCCCTTCCAAAGGAACCATCCCGGAATTTGCCTGGAGCGATTTAGGGAAATCACGGAAAACCTAAATCAGGATGGCCGGACGAGGGATTGAACCGTCGTCCTCCCGAATGCGAGTCCAGTGTCTAACCACTGCGCCACCCCGCTCGGTAGTGGGTACAAGCACCAAGGCATTAACGTACAATGATATCCTGATGAACAGAGAAGCAGTTTTTAAGTAAAACGGGTAAGATGTATCAGACTGCACGCTAATAGCGTAGAGAAATATTCTTGAAAAATTGCAAGAAGATAACAAGCTAACTGGCCAACCATACCCACTTACACTTGATAGTAAAGAAGTTCAGCGGCCAACCGAGCTTAAGCTTCGAACCACGCCACGAGGCGGAAATGGTGAGTACTTCACCGTCGCGTGAGTCGGAAAACACAGGTGGAAGGAACACGAACGGTTTGCTGGTGAACCTCACCTACGTAAACAAAAATTTGGTTGGAAGTATAACCCACAAAAACACGAGCAATAAGACCTGTCCCGGTGAGGTGTATAAATTTGCTGGCTTGAAATAACCAAAGGAAACAACTTGATTTAGCACAAAAGTTATTAGGCATGAAAAATGCCCTGTACGTCACAATTAATGATAACGAACATACAAGAAATTTACAAAACCCTAATAATTTAAAGCACACAATGAAATTTGACTGTATGACAATTACCAAACGGAAGCGATTACGTTTCGATACTAGCGACGCCTGGTCAGATACAGCAACAGGCAACAACTGCAACAGGAGTCCGATACAGAAGCGGCGGGAAGTGAACCAGTCACAGCCATAACGCTCACAGCGGGTACGAAGGTCAAAGTTTACGAATGCCGCGTGGTCTCGGCCCGAAGCAGCTAACTAAAAATAGCTCACCGAGCACATAAAACCGCTGTGAGACAACAAGCAGTGACAAATTTGGAGCCGCCAGAAGATGTGGGGATAACGATGAGCCATCGCTGGCCTCGAGACCTGGTCGGCCAAAGTACTAACGTGTCCACTTCAGTTTCCGGTGCAGCTCCGTCGCTGAGCCAGACCAGCTCGGAGGTCACGCGGGCAGCAGAACGGACAGCCTGCCCGAGCGATGCCCCGCGGGTCAGAGCTGTGCTGTCCGCCTGCTTTACTGACAGCCTGTGCAGGCCTCCACACCAGTCGCGGCAAACGTGCCACGCCCCCTACACGCCAAGGACTGTGTTCCAGCAGACGTGGCGCGAGATAGCGATACCGCGGCCGTTCGTAGTCTTTTGCAAATAGAAACCGTAACTTGCACGTTTTGGAAAGAAACTGAAGCCACAAAATTATCCTCCGAAAAAAATGCAGATTTGTGTGTTCAAGAAGAGTAACGTACTATCGTGCTCAAAAGTATCCCGACGACCTGCTTTGCGTTTCGCCTGATCTGTATGCGACACACATAACGTCACTGTCTTGCAGGTCCTCTGCTCTCTTTTCGGTACAGTCGTTTGACCATACAAAATGGCTACTTCAAAAGGCCACAACACATAACTACTCTCTACGGATACCATTGCAGATACAAAATAATATCACGGTAATGCAAATTTCGGAAAACATGTTAGTAGATGTGACACAACCATTACGCTTGAACACTCAAATTTATTACAGTGAATCACATTCGGAAAACAAGGTTTCAGCTTAAAACTATTTTACCAGAATTTTTGTAGTGACTGCAGCCTGCACCCTGCACGCGGAATTCGTAAACACTGACCTTGGTACCCACTGTGAGCGTGATGGCTGTGACTGGTTCGCTTCCCGCCGCTCCTGTATCGGACTCCTGTTGCAGTTGTTGCCTGTTGCTGTATCTCGCCAGTAACTGCATTTTCTGTTAACTAACTACCAATATCTTAAATATCAAATGGTTCAAATGGCTCTGAGCACTATGGGACTTCACATCCGTGGTCATCAGTCCCCTAGAACTTAGAACTACTTAAACCTAACTAACCTAAGGACATCACACACATCCATGCCCGAGGCAGGATTCGAACCTCCGACCGTAGCGATCACGCGGTTCCAGTCTGAAGCGCCTAGCACCGCACGGCCACAACGACCGGCCATCTTAAATTTCGTTTCAGTCACAAGTTACAAACTGTGCTCATGATTAAATTTGAAATGACACGGCATATTAACGCGAATTCCTTACAGATGAATCGAAAAACTGGTAGAAGCGGACCTCGGGGAAGATCAGTTTGGATTCCGTAGAAATATTGGAACACGTGAGGCAAACTGACCTTACGACTCACCTTAGAATAAAGATTAGGGAAAGGCAAACCTACGTTCCTAGCATTTGTAGACTTAGAGAAAGCTTTTGACAATGTGGACTGGAATACTCTGTTTCAAATTCTAAAGGTGGCAGGGGTAAAATACAGGGAGCTAAAGGCTATTTACAATTTGTACAGAAACCAGAAGTCAGTTATAAGAGTCGAGGGGCATGAAAGGGAAGCAGTGGTTGGGAAGGAAGTGAGACAGGGTTGTAGCCTCTCCCCGATGTTATTCAATTTGTATATTGAGCAAGCAGTAAAGGAAACAATAAAAAACTCGGAGAAGGTATTAAAATCCATGGAAAAAAAAACTTTGAGGTTCGCCGATGACATTGTAATTCTGTCACAGACAGCAAAGGACTTGGAAGAGCAGTTGAACGGAATGGATAGTGTCTTGAAAGGAGGATATAAGATGAACATCAACAAAAGCAAAACAAGGATAATGGAATGTAGTCAAATTAAATCGGGTGATGCTGAGGGAATTACCTTAGGAAATGAGACACTTAAAGTAGTAAAGGAGTTTTCCTATTTGGGGAGCAAAACAACTGATGATGGTCAAAGTAGAGAGGATATAAGATTTAGACTGGCAATGGCAAGGAAAGCGTTTCTGAAGAAGAGAAATTTGTTAACATCGAGTATAGATTTAAGTGTCAGGAAGTCGTTTCTGAAAGCATTTGTATGGAGTGTAGCCATGTATGGAGCTGAAAAGTGGACGATAAATAGTTTGGACAAGAAGAGAATAGAAGATTTCGAAATGTGGTGCTGCAGAAAAATGCTGAAGATTAGATGGGTAGATCACATAAGTAATGAGGAGGTATTGAACAGGATTGGGGAGAAGAGGAGTTTGTGGCACAACTTGACTAGAAGAAGGGATCGGTTGGTAGGACATATTCTGAGGCATCAAGGGATCGCCAATTTAGTATTGGAAGGCAGCGTGGAGGGTAAAAATCGTAGAGGGAGACGAAGAGATGAATACACTAAGCAGATTCAGAAGGATGTAGGTTGCAGTAGGTACTGAATGATGAAGCAGCTTGCACAGGATAGAGTAGCATGGAGAGTTGCATCAAACCAGTCTCAGGACTGAAGACTACAACAACAACAACAACATCAAAGTTTTTTGAGGGATGGGGATTCGAACCTAGCTTCTAACTGACCTGTTAACTAAACACAGTCAAATGTTAGAAACCGTAATTTTTTACCAATACCGAACAGGCTGAAACTGAAATGATAACATGAAAATTTTTTAACCTATCAGGATTTCAACCCAGTAACTATCGCCGTTAACTTCTAGTCACGAATAGACGTTAAAATAGGTTTATTTCTCCAGTAGTGTGGTGTGCACATGTCTGAAATAAAAATAACATGAATTAAAGTTCTGTGCTGAGTGGGAATCGAACCCTGGAACCGTCGAACCCAGGGAACCGTCGCTTGCCACACACGAAGAGACTTTTCTGTCAGATCAGGATTCGAACCGAAACACTCCCTCCTTGTGGAGATCTCGAGGAGTTGGGAATCTTGGGGAAACAGTGAAACTACATCGTCAAAAACAGCAAACCCAGCAAAAGGAGAGATCAGAGTTCGAACCCCATTCCAGCATCAATATTTTCAATATCTCAAGTCCTGATACAATATGAAATAAGTGATCGTTGACCCTACACGACAATTCGCTCATTAACAATAACAAAAACAACCTCGTGTAAGAAAGCAATCTCGCGATATAGTTGTGGCTTGGTGTGATTACCGTCTTTGTCGTGCTCCAGCCTTCACTGACTCCCTAAAGTAGGTAGTGAAGAGGTATGTTTAATGTGGTTTCAAAACTATGGTACAACGCTACATTGTTTTGCGTTATGAACCAACCCGGACCAACATACCACCGCCCTACACAGAGGATTAGTTCATGATTTCTTCGTAAAGAAGAATATTCCACATTCTCAAGAGGTTGACTGCAACCTGCTCAATACATTCATTTCTTGTTTGTCTACATCGATATTCACTGCCTGTCAGCACCGGGGCAAGGGGGATTCTGGCACACTGTGCACTGTTGCCAGATGTATCCAAGGTTGTGGCGATGACGTCATCCAAGATGGAGGCGTGTATCTTGGCAACAGTGCATGAACATCATCCAAGATGGCGGATTTTTGGTGGTGAGATAGTTCAATTGGGCTACCACCACTAACATAAACCCCTCTCCTCCCTCAGAAAAATAGCCAGAACCATAAAATTTTGGGCGTGCAGCTGCACAAATTCGACTTCTTCTTCTAATATTTTGGCTGAATAACGTTCAGCCATCCTCAGAGTGAGTCACCTCAGCTCACTCTGAAGGTGGCTGGACAGTATCCAGGAAAAATATTAGAAGTCAAATTTATACTGCTGCACACCCGAAATTTTATGGATCAGTATTTGCGCTGTGAAAATATGTAGGTGCACATCAAATGGCGGGAAGTTCAAATTCCAGCAGGACAATGCATCACACCATGGTTACCTCTGCCAAACTAAGAAAACTCGCGGGAAGATAGGTCACCTGGGCTACCTCCAGTAACCTAAGTCATCTGACCACCACCTCTTCCTAGGAACTGGCGCCAAGCTTGAACTTTGGAAGTAAAGAAAGGTTAATTCGTGTATCTCTACTAAGTAAATGGCGAGAAAGAAAGGACTACATCCACTAACCTAAGTCACCCAACTGCCAACTCCTCTTAGGGATTCATGATAAAAGGACTCGACCAGTGCTGGATATAAGTCTTTATTATTTTGCATGCACCAGTCTTTATTTAAACAATTTCATGCAGTACAGCCATCCAGTGTGTTCACCATGAGGTTTGGACTCCAACTGACCTAGTACACACTACCACCAGCAGGGCACTGTCGTCCATGATGACAGATACGATGTCAGCTGATGACGCGAGTACCGTTATCCAAGATGTTGGGAAACAGGGTGTTCACCACGAGGCCCAAGTGGTCTAGTACACAGTACAACCAACATAGAGCGCTGTCGTCCCTTCCACGATGTAATCCAAGATGGCGTTCTGGGGTGGGGAAATGGTAAGAATCAATAGGAACCCTTAAACCAGTCGCATGTTAGATTTCAGCCAGTAGGATGGTAGTATTTGGTGACGTCATTGTAGGAGATATAAGCAAGGCTCAGCAGCTCTGGGACCTCAGTCTTGTCCAGTCAGTCAACAGCAGCAGAAGAAGAAGAACAATGAAGCGCCAGTAGCATGCGCACTCCAGCACAGTCATGCAGAAAGTAAGTATCCCATATCACATCTTTTTCTGTTGTTAGCATTATTATTATTACTATTATTATTCAATGTTTTCACGTCTTGGTCCATGTCGAATGCTTCCTCGTCTTTGTCAACAGGGTCGAACACCAACATGCCAAGCTCTGCTGCCACATCCGAACCTGTAGCAACCTCAGCTGCCATCTTGTTGAGATCTGCAGCAACAGCCTCCAGTGCATCTGAACCAGCGGCCACGTGGGATTCGGTATCACACATAGCCCACTTGATGGAACAGGATAAGGAGCTGTTGTTGTTCGTCCCCCTTATCGATTTGTGTGATGAGGACACGCGATCTGCCCCCGACACATCGAATGCCCTCACTGGCGGTGTTAAACAACAAGATGGAGGCCAGTATTGGTCACCAACATATGACCCATCCCAGCACAGCACGCCTGAGATGGCGCAATCACAGAGTGCAGATACTGTGGATAAGAAGGCTTCGAGTGCACCTACTCTTTTCACCTCCACATACAATTTAACTCCCAGTGGCTCGAAATGTGTGAGCATTGCTATAGAAGCGCATCATATCTGGGGGTTGCATTCGAGAATGGAGATTGAAAATGTATCCAAATGTGTTAAAGTGCCAATTTTCGAGTTCGACTGGGATGAAATATGTCGTGCAGAGTGCTACATCAATCAGCAGATGACTACAGAGTATTATCCAACTCGTTCGCCTTACTGGTGTAACACTTTCTATAACAACAGTGTATGATGACTGTGCATTATGTATGAAATCGGGAGACAACTCTGTTTATCTAAGCATGCCTCGGTTATGAAGTAAACGATCTGGACACTGCCATACGACTTGCACTGGACAGACTGAACCATTGGTTTCCTAGCATGACTCTGCATACAGTGATGTTGTAAACTCCCTATGTGTGCATAGTGTACATGTTGGCGATCTTAAGCAGTACCTTTGTTGACACGTGATCGCTACATCTAAAGGGAAACAGATTAAATGTGTGTGTGTTTGTGAAAAACCTGAGTCCTGTGAGTCATCTAGTGGCCTGAGTGGGATACGCGCTGAATTTATTGCTTGCCAAAAAGCTTGATTTGGTAAATACTGTACAGGTGCGAAGAAGAAGAAGATACATACAGATTGTAATGATAGTCCTGAAATACTACACTCCATGTATGATATTTAAATAAATAATTTATGTATATATAATCTCAAACCATGTTTGTGTTTTATTTCATACCTCTCTTATTATAGCCAATGTATTACAATTATTATTTTTTATCACTGCTATACGAGTTATTGAGATGATGATTGATCAAGTTACTCTTCATGGGTAAAATATATAGCTGTTTCCTCTGGGTAGTCAATACGGCTTAGTCACTTAAGTGATAGAACTATAGTGGCTACACATACTATTATCATCCTTTCCAATGTATTTTGCTATATGTGTCAACTACTTGTCTGTACCTGGCGTAGTTAGTATCATGACAGGGTGGGTGAAACACCCTCATCACAAGGACTTTGTTGTCGGTGACTGGTCCTGTGAAGAAGCAAGAGAAGACCTAAAGAAGAACAAGAAGAACGGAATTGTCCTTCCTGACAATATACGAGTAATTATTGTAGGTCCATGCAATTGTGAGAAGACTAATGCTAACTCTCTAAGACCCTGCTAACACATGTAGATGGGGTCCGATTTGAACATGTTTGTGTATTCTCAAAAATCTTGTTTCAACCCGAGTATCAGCTATTGCAGGAGATTTTGCACAGCGTATATGGTGTTACATACACAACATTCAGTGAAAGCGGTGATATCCGTCCACCTGAAAAAGCAAAGCCAAACACTGTCTTCATATTTGACGATGTTGCTGTGGAAAACCAAGACCAAATTGGAAAATACTTCTGTTCCGGCCATCATATGGGTGCTGTGTATTTCATCTAAGTCAAGCATATTCCAGAATCGCCAAACAGTTGGGTAGGGATAACGCAAACCTCATTATAGCCTTCAAACAAGACAACCTGAATTTAAAACACATTTACGAGGCACATGTCGGAAATGACATGTCGTTCAACGATTTTGTAAAGATATGTGCAGATTGCTGGAATCACTCACAGCATGGGTTTCTAGTTATTGATAAAACAAGAAAACTGAGTGATGCTAGGTACAGGCGAAACTTTCAAGAGTTTTGCATATACAGCACGGTAAGAGAGGTTGGTACATCGGTCTACGCTACACCATGGACAAATTCGGGCGTATGTTTACCTCTCAACCCAAGAGGATGGGTGTACACAGACAGAACATTTGCCTATACATGGATGCGAAAACTCAGGCTATTGTGCTTAAAGTTGCAGGTATGCGCAAGGAACTAGAGACGTATTACCAGACTCTTTTGAGAATGGTGAATTCGTTAAATGGGTTAGTTAATCAAAGTGGTTCAAATGGCTCTGAGCCCTATGGGACTCAACTGCTGTGGTTATAAGTCCCTTAGAACTTAGAACTACTTAAACCTAACTAACCTAAGGACATCACACACATCCATGCCCGAGGCAGGTTAGTTAATCAAGTCGGTAAGAAAGTAGCCGACTTAACTGAAATGGTCGAGGGTATTCAAGGGAAAAATAGATGTAGACTTCCTTGTTGTTGAGAAGGGCGATCAGGATCATAGTAAGAGGAAGAAGAAAATGACCGGATATATAAAGCAACACGCTGCGGAGATGTCTGATTAGTATACACCGAGATGTCGACGAAGGAGAAAGTGATTCATCCACGGAAAGCAGTTAGTGCGAAATTACAGCTGCTGAGGTTAGAGCATATGGATCGACAGCAAACACTAAAAGAGACCTTTAAGCTGGTTATTGAATCTCTCCGACAGCTCTCAGCAAAAACAAAAACACGCGATAACGAGGGTGTTACCATTTATGAATTCATTATTCATCACACCCCTGGTCAGATGGATTCGGCGTTGGGTACGCATCCTATAACTGTAACTGATGACACAATACAGATTCGTGATAGACGATCTGAGAGAACACCCGGCTTAATGAATCTTATTTTCCTAAGACCTACCAAACACCGTATAAATTGTTCAGTTAACGATAGGGAAACATACCGTGAAATACTGCACATGACTGGTGAACACAAGATCACGAAAAGCCTGAGCAACAAGAAATATAAAACCATTATAAACCCAATACTTGAAGGCGAAAACAACAACAGCAGCAGCGGTGATGGTATTGGTATTGAACATAAAGCAGTGAACAATATAATCCCGCAGTATACAGGGCGGTCCATTGATAGTGACCGGGCCAAATATCTCACGAAATAAGCATCAAACGAAAAAACTACAAAGAACGAAACTCGTCTAGCTTGAAGGGGGAAACCAGATGACGCTATGGTTGGTCCGCTAGATGGCGCTGCCATAGGTCAAACGGATATCAACTGCGTTTTTTTAAATAGGAACCCCCATTTTTTATTACATATTCATGTAGAATGTAAAGAAATTTGAATGTTTTAGTTGGACGACTTTTTTCGCTTTGTGATATGTGGCGCTGTAATAGTCACAAACGTATAAGTACGTGGTATCACGTAACATTCCACCAGTGCGGACGGTATTTGCTTCGTGATACGTAACCCGTGTTAAAATGGACCGTTTACCAATTGCTGAAAAGGTCGATATCGCGTTGATGTATGGCTATTGTGATCAAAATGCCCAACGGGCGTGTGCTATGTATGCTGCTCGGTATCCTGGACGACATCATCCAAGTGTCCGGATCGTTTGCCAGATAGTTACGTTATTTAAGAGAACAGGAAGTGTTTAGCCACATGTGACACGTCAGCCACGACCTGCAACAAATGATGATGCCCAAGCAGGTGTTTTAGCTGCTGTCGCGGCTAATCTGCACATCAGTAGCAGACGAATTGCGCGAGAATCGGGAATCTCAAAAACGTCGGTGTTGAGAATGCTACATCAACATCGATTGCACCCGTACCATATTTCTATGCACCGGGAATTATATGGCGACGACTTTGAACGTCGTGTACAGTTCTGCTACTGGGCGTAAGAGAAAATTCGGGACGATGACAGATTTTCTACACGCGTTCTATTTAGCGACGAAGCGTCATTCACCAACAGCCGTAACGTAAACCGGCATAATATGCACTATTGGGCAACGGAAAATCCACGATGGCTGCGACAAGAACATTAGCGACCTTGGCGGGTTAATGTATGGTGCGGCGTTATGGGGGAAGGATAATTGGCCCCCAGTTTATCGATGGCAATCTAAATGGTGCAATGTATGCTAATTTCCTACGTAATGGACATCTATGCATCATGTTTCTATTGACGTTCACGAAGAAGAAGAACAAGCATTCTATATAAGGAGGAGGTTTAAACATTGATTCACCAGTTGAGGTTCAGATACAATGCCGTACACTTTGACATTAAAAGAACGATCATGTGTATCGCATGCAAATTACTTCCGATTTGAGCGTTGGTGAATGGAGTATTGCATTGACTGTACTGGAGACGTACAACAGCATCCAAAATATCACTGAGACTAACTAACAATAAACAGCATCTGGATATTAATGGTGAAAAAGATATTGTGGAAATAGAACCGGCTGTACACGGTATCGACGATTCAAACGAAGTCTTAAAACACTCTGGGCAACGGCCTTGGCGCAGTTGATACACCGATTCCCGTCAGATGACCGAAGTTAAGCGCTGTCGGGGGTCGCCGGCACTTGGATGGCTGACCATCCGGGCCGCCATGCACCGTTGCCATTTTTCCTAGTGCAATCAGCCTTGTGATGCCATTTGAGGAGCTACCCGACCGAATATTAGCGGCTCCGGTCAAAGAAAACCATCATAACGACCAGAAGAGCGGTGTGCTGACCCCATGCTCCTCCTATCCGCATCCTCAGTGAGGATGACACGGCGGTCGGACGGTTACGGTGGGCCACTTGTGGCCTGAAGACAGTGTGCTTTAAAACAGTGTGGAAAAGATATTGACCTAAGTGCGAACATCAATACACTTAAATCTGAAATAAGGACTGTAAATGCAACGATTGACTTTAACCAGAAAGGTTCAATAGAGCGCCTCCTGGGTTTCACAAAAGGACAGATTTTGAAGAAGCATCCAAGTACATTTTACAAGTCAGATCAGACAGTGGACATACTCCCCATCAGCACTATCCATGTCGAGTGTAACACTGCAACGAAAATTTTCATTGAAGATGGTGGCACACTTAAAATTTGGCATGGCGATACACTTTCTCAAGCGATAATTCCCTTCCCATGCGGTTCTAATCAAAATATCTCGTTCATTTCTTACGTTCTGCGTAGTTTTCCAGAAAATGGAATTGTCCATCAATTTATAAAAATCTTATTGAAAATCATTACTCGAGACTACCCTCTTTTCGGTTTCAGTTCAATATCCTTCTTCAACCAGGGAGTCGCTTGAAGGAGATAGGCTGGGTGATTCTAAGAAACTTGAGCCTTAAGCTGAGGCACTGCTGGATAATGAATAATATACCTCTGCTTATCTCCAACCGTAGCCAACAGTTTAGGGATGGTGCTTCCTCGCAGCATTTGTTGCTCTGGACACAATGGCAAGTCGCTTGTCTCTCCATGCGAATTATTAGGATATGTGATGTCTGCCTCAAGCACATACCCTACATCAGAATCGGCCGCAGGACCCATTAATTTTTCACCTAATCCCTTCAATTCGTTTTCAGGCACCTATTGAAACCCACCAACTGGCAGTGGCTGCATCATTGCGTGCCCGTGTATGTTATTCACATCTAAGTGCATGACGTAATTCGAACCAGGGGGTCTGCAGCTCGTGGTCTAGCAGTCGCGTTCTCGCTTCCCGAGCACGAGGTCCTGGTTTTGATTACCGGTGGGGTCAGGGATTTTCACCTGCCTCCAGATGACTGGGTGTTTGTGTTGTCCTAATCATTTCATCATCATTCATGACAGTGACGAGATTGAGCTGAGCAAAGTTTGGGAATTTGTATGGGCGCTGATGACCGCACAGTTGAGTGCCCCACAAAACCACACATCATCATCATCATCGAATCAAGGGATGCATTTAACCCGACAGCCATCCATGGATTATTTGCCTTGGCATGCCTGTGAACGCATTTAAAAAGTCCCCAACGGATCCCGCGCTCTAAAAACAGAAGCATTGCAGCATCAGTCAAAAGTTCGATGCTGCACCTCGTTTTGTTCAGCATAGCGTCCCAGGACAACCAGGTGCCATGTAATAAAAGGCGGGGTCAAGAGAGTACATGGCCACACATACACTCCGTAACTTTTTGCAAACATTTGCAAGCAAACTCACATCTGTGTCCAGCATATTCTTCCAAATTGGGGATGTTGAATTCCCGCCAGACGTTCACAGCATGCTCATAATCTGCTGTAGATACGGCATCGCCTGTGAGAACACTGGTAAATGCAGATATATCGGGAAGCCTGGTTTCACTGAGTTTTGCCATACTATCAACATACTCGTATGGGAAAACTCCTTTCCTAGTCGCAAGTTGGAACTTTTCCTCATCAGGAAATGCAGATCGAGTGATATGCATGTCATTCTGAGGTAAAGTTTCAACGAGTTTCTCAAATGAAATCTGCATAAAGCGTAAAGAGTCAAGGATGTGGAGCGTAATTTTTGGCGTCATTCGTTTTGAGAAAAAAACGTACTTCTCAACACTTTCAGGCAGGACAACTGACCTGATCATTCTTCATACCGAAATTAGCTAAGTGCTCAACTAGAAAATGACTGTCATATCCACTCAAATTATGAAAAAAGACAGATATGTGCTGTGGTAACTTATACTTCAAATTGCATGCGTTATGAGCTGCACCACGGAACTTTCCCGTAAGGTGGCAATGATCTCTGCGGGGAGTTTCCGCTCTTCTATCTAACGGTAGCCCACAAATATGACAATTAACCGCAATTCCCGCATTCCAACTTGCGACTAGGAAAGGCGTTTTCCCATGCGAGTATGTTGATAGTATGGCAAAACTCAGTGAAACCAGGCTTCCCGACATATCTGCATTTACCAGTGTTCTCACAGGCGATGCCGTAACTACAGCAGATTATGAACATGCTGTGAACGTCTGGCTGGAATTCATCATCTTCCTTTGATTTGGTCATGGCAATGTTGGTGCTGTAGAGCTTATCAACTTCCCATGAAAGTTTTTGAAGGTCAGTGAGAAGCCAAACCGCAGGATTGTCCGTGACACAAGACTTGTAGCGCTTAAATTTAGAATCATATCCACATACAACTTGGAACGCTGCCGCATAAGGCATGTGTTTTGTGTGAAGGTTGTATGTGAGGCTAAGGGGTTCCCTTCACAAAGAATAATAGGAGCCAACAGGCATTCAAAGTCAGCGTACACAACAGAAGTGCATCGCTGCTGGTGGTGAAGATTTTGAAATTTAATGAAGTTATTTTCCTCTGTGTGCATAGTGACATGTACCGGGTCCTTGGAAGCACAACCTAATAGATGTATCGCTAATAACTCTTCTGACAAAAAATAATTCAGACACCATAAACAAATATGCTTTTTACACCGTTCGTTACTTAACCAGAAACAAAGGAGGTGGGACATTTCTTTGATCCAAACATAGTGATAATTATCACCTTCAGAGAAGAGTAGCAAGTTTACATGCAGTTCTCGCTCATCTGCAAATTTTGAGAAATTGAGGGGGCCGACGACGGTGTGCTTGTCTTGCTCATCTGACTTGTCGTTATTCTTCTCCATGCCTCAAACGTGAAATATTGCGGTATTCTGCGCCTCAAATTTATGTATGTCCTGAATCTTGACTGGGAACGCTACACCATCAAAGTTATAATATCTCTTAATATCACGGACTTTGTAACTGTTGGGACGCTGCGGATTTTTCATGTAATTTCTCTCACAAGCCAGGATTGCCCACGCAAAACAAGCTTGATCCTTTCGATTTTCTACATTAATGTATGCCTTCTTGTTAGCTGTATCCTTAGGGAGCTGGATGTAGCTAGACCTTCCGTTTACCAGATCATGGACATGTATATGGATGTCAAGGTGTGGTATATGGCTGAGCGCTTTAGCGGATCCGTGTACTTCCATATCAGAAAATCGGGCCATAACTGTGCTCAGGGTAGATTCGTGATACCACTCAGCAATTGATGTGCCCCGAGAAATAACGCCATTATCACCCTACATATAGTGCAGAGTTGTCGCCTCTGCATCACCTGGATGTTCAGGCGGGTGATTCAACTCGCAACATGGTACTGCATTGCATTTAATGGCGTTAAATCTCGGATCTTCTAAGACTTTGAGGAGATCTGTCTCCAAGAGGCACACTTCCAAAATCCCGACAGGGTCGACATACCTACCTACCGGATTCTCGATCCTTGTGAATGAGATGCGACCCTCAAAAGCCCTAGCAACTGCTGATTATTCTAGAGGGGTCATTATACCGTTATTCTGATGTCCTTCACTATCAATAGGACGGGGAAGAGCACTACTGCTAGCCATAGGATAATCAATATTACTATTGCTAGTACTACCAGAGCCAGGAGTCCATCCTGTCTATGACGGGGCTGGTGAGGGTGTGTCAGCTGTAGGGAGGGGTATGCGCCTTGATACACACACCTTTCATTGACGGCGGGCGGGGGCGAAGTGTCTGAGGAGGGGGAGGTGGTGATGGTCGGTGGGAACAACCAGGCTGCAGAGATGGTTCCCGGGGTCTGATGACCCCATTACCGACTGGTGAGGAGCGAGACAGATGCCTTTCTCCTTCTTCTTCTGCCAGCTGAGTTGCCATGGGCGCCAGAGGGCTTGCGGCGGTGCGGGGGCAAGTGCTGCTGCCGCTTCGCGCGCAGCTGTGATCTGCGTGTCTCTGTGGTGTGTGGCCAGTTGCTGTCCCTACAACCACCGCTCTAGATACGCGATGTACTTCGTGTGATATGCCTGTAACATAAATAAGAAAAAATAAGTTTAACGATCTAGATTTAAAACAATAAATAATAAGACTAAATAATGGTAATTATTTGCTCTAATGATAAAGTTAAAAAATATTCACCTTACCACTCTGGCTCCATGGCTTGAGGAACTCATCAGCACATTCAGTGAGGTCTCTCACCCACTCAGGTATATCCTCTGCCTCATCTGAAAGGGCCATACGCTTTCGCCTCTCGGATTCTTCTTCTTCATCTGCAGCAGCCGCCATCTCATGAACCCAATCAGGGATTTCAGCCCCGCCTTGCTCTGTTTGCATGACACCTTCGGCGGATCCCTCCCTATGCATAGAATCATCCAGAAAGAAAAAAGAATATGTCTCAGACAGCTCGATCTAGGCACTTTGGAAACCAATATACATCACACAGAAACATTTTATCTGAGAACTACGTTTTACACATGTACTTACATTTGTGCCTTGCTCCAGCCCTCTCGACCTCTAGCTGATGGGCTAGCTCAGCCAACATGCGAGGGATGAATTCTAGAAAGAGGGAAAGACTGAGTATAATATCCATATGGAAAAAAAATCTCTGTAGCACGCTCATACACACACACATACACACAATGTGTTAAAGTACGCAGCAGTCTGTGGACTGTGGCCCAAAAAGATATTTGACAGACACAGAAAACACATAACACAACCACACAACCCGTTAAAGTGCGCAGCAGTGTGTACTCTGAGGTCCAAAACATATTTAACACACACAATCCATTAAAGGACGCAGCAGTCTGTGGACTGTGACTCAAAGGGATATTTGAATACCAAAAAATTAGTTACCAGGTAATTGACCTTCATCTCCTCTACGGCGTTTGCTGCTGCTGCAGCTGCCGCTGCTGCTGCTGCTGTTAGTATGCTTCATGATGATGATGACAGTACAAACTAATGAGATGTGAGAAACTCAAGGAAGCACAGAAGCAGACTGAGGGCTATTTAGGTTGTGGCTTGGCTTTTCTAGCTTCTATGACGTCGAATCACGTCACTGATGCAGTAGCCAGTAGCAGCACGGCATTCTAAGGGTGGGGCGGTGGGGGGTTCTACGTCATGAAAGAATGAACGATGACTGCGCTCCTAGTGGGAAAACCTCGAACTCCTCATTTTATCATTGAATCTCCAAGTGATATATTCAGTTATCGAATATCATTAAAATTGGATTGGAATTAAGTACTTAGGTAATTCATACGTTAGATGCGTGATGTGTCACATGTGTTCTGTTAGAATCGCTGCTAGCATGTTTCTAGAAGACGATCTGTGTGTCAGTATGCACATGAAAGATAGATGCCACGACATCAGCATTTGCACGGTCGCGGCCTATAGACGTGGCACATTCCCCATTAGAATCGCACGAGAGAGAAAGCATTGGAGCATCTCTCTCTCAGCACTTGACTACAGGTAGGGAGGGGGTGATGGTCTTTCACATACTGCTAACGACGATCTCGGATTACGTAATGGGAGTGCACTCTAGTGACAGTACAGTTTACTGGTCACTTGGACCTCATGGCAAACACACTGTTTCCCACCATCTTAGTACTTGTGTCATCAGCTGACCTTATGTACATCATCTTGGAAGACAGTGCCCTCTGCTGGTGGTAGTGTGTAATAGGTCAGTCGGAGTCTGGACCTCGTGGTGAACACACTGGATGGCTGTACTGCATGAAATTGTTTGAGTAAAGACTGGTGCATGCAAAATAATAAAGACTTATGTCCAGCACTGGTCGAGTCCTTTTTCCAAGAAGCCCTAGGAGGAGGTGGTGGTCAGGTGATTTCGATTAGTGGAGGTAGCCCAAGTGACCTACCTTCCCACGATTTTTCTTAGTTTAGTAGAGATAACCGTGGTGTGATGATTTATCCTGCTGGAATTTGAAGTTTCCGCCATTTTTCTAGGGGAGGGGACGGGAGAGGGTAACCCAATTGACCTATCTTCCCAGTAAAATCCGCCATCTTGGATGACTTCACAGCCGCAATCTTGGATTATGTCATGCACTGTTGCCAAGTCTACATGCCACCATCTTGGATGATGTCATCGCCGCCATCTTGGAAACATGTGGCAACAATGCAGAGGGTCCCAGAATCTCCCTTGCCACAATACTTCTGTCTACAGAATGCATGTTTCTGACTTGATGTTTTAATCACTGAAATGAAATCACATAACAGCCAGCTGCACTAACTGGCAACACAATAAATTTCTGTTGAACGTTTTGCTTTCCACTTTTGTTTCCGTGTTGATGTTGGTTTTTATAGCGTACTCCTAAGAATAGGGCAATACAAACGCAAATGGCCAGATATTGAGCACACTCTCATCTTAACGTTTTTATATAGCACTTCGTCTGATATAATTATGTAGTTAAGGGCGTAGTGACCTTTTCTGTTGCAGCATATTATGTGAAGAGTACTGACGTATGTAATGCACCAGTGCAAAGTATGCCTAAGGAAACAGACAAATGCAAATAGGACACACACTCTGGGATTTCCAACAAACTTAACTATGTTTATAGATAATAATAACAACAACAATTATTATTATTATTATTATTATTATTATTATTATTATTATTATTATTTCATGTGGCTCTCTGCCGTATGCATGTGTCTCTACTGGGCACCACTCTTTTGTTAATTTCATTTTTGCTTTCTGCTTCTTTGTTTGTTTATGGGCCTCTTTGCCGCCATTGAGCCCTTTCTTTCAGACGCCGTTCTCGGCGTTGTTTCGTCGCCATTGTTATTCCTATTTCCGTAACAGAAGTGTTTCGAATGAAGTAAGTAGATGCTCTCTTCTTCACAACACAAAATATTGTCTTCCTTGTGGAGAAGAAAAAATAAACGCCAGCTACATGAGGAAAATGTTGTAGGTAATGAGAAAGCAAATAAAAATCTCTATTGCTTCAGAAAAAAGGCGGTGGTCTTCATAAAACAGAATAATATTTCTTGAAAACGTTAGTATACTTTTTCAACATCATTTCGGCGACTTACGTGTCCCTAACGTATGCCAGTTATAGAGCCGGGCAGAGGGGAGCCTCGGCTTAACGTAGACTCCTCACGCCTCTGAGGCGTGAAGGCTGGGCTAAAACGTACTGCGTCAAAAAGGGCTGCTCCGACTGAGCCGAGGATCGATTCTACGACCTCTGGGATTGCTCGTACGTGCTTTCCGCAACTCCACGCTTTTTTTTGTGTGGAAACTTGCCGCTCCACCATTTTTTTCCTTACTCCGGTTTCTCTTTTTTTTATTATGTTAAGAAAACAACCTATTTACATTAGTGAAATAACTGTGGGGAAATTTGTAATACTTACATGTACACAACCTTTACAATCTTTCAGTTTGCATGAAAGAGTCTTTACAAAAGAAACAATAAACCGAAAGGCCTCTCCCAGCCTATAAGATATGTGGTTCCCTTCCTGGCCACACTTCAGATGGTGGAGACGAAATGTGTGGAGACTTCCCGATTGTTGGCAACCTCAGCCGTCTTCTCGATGCTCATTTGGTACCGGCGAATTCGGGTAGACTTTAAACTTTATAATTTCATATATATACTGCTTATGTTCGTCCTGAAGCGATCACCAGAAAGTCCTCAAACGCCTTCACTACAAAGTTTGCATAATTTTTGTGGTAGGTTGGAGTTGGCATCAATATCGGGTGTCGGTTCTCCAGGAATGTTTACAAGAAATTGCATGTGGCGTGGTACGTCGGATGAAGGCCAATAGGCGGCAGACAGCCGCCAAACTTCCTCTGCCAGTCGCTGGACGTGTGCCACGTGCTTTGGGAGGTCTTGCACAACGGCGTTGCCGCGAAATGGAAGTTGTGCAGACGTGACTGTGTCGGGTATTTTTCATGCACCTGGCAGTGCCACGTAGTCCACGCCGCCGTCGATGAGTTGGGGGAGGGGGGGGGGCTGTATAATATGACACCACCAGACCGTATTCCAGTCAACGTCGGACGTTTGCTCTGGACGACGCGCCATCGCTGTCGCAACACGAGGCTGCCGGAGACCCTGCGGACTGCGGGCGCACCGTCAGCGCCCTCCTCAGGTAAGGACAGCGGGACAGTGCTGTAGGGATGTGGTGAACACCTGTCGATGGGCCCAGGTTAGTTGGCAAAATTTCCGTAAGGAGGAATGACATCAGACGGCTGTGGTCGCGTTTCTATTGCCATAATGTCAGTCGCACGAATAACGCTAAAGGCCTGCAGTACACACTGGTGAGTGATAGGCCGGCAGCCATCACAGAGAGAGTGTTACTCTGCAGAGGTGCCCTCGGTTCACGTCCGGAGGCTGCCCGGAGTCAGTCCGCTGCCGCTTGCGGCATGGGAAAGACTGTTGCCAAATATGTAATCTTCGATATCGATAAGGCGTTAACGAATTCGATCTTTTGCAGCACATCGTAAGGACTGTAGGCGGATATAGGTGCAAGTGTCGTTCAAGACGCGTTTGTAGTTGAGAGTGATCATGCGGCGTGTTGTCTTTGTGTACACCACGTCAAAACATTTCATCTCAGTAACCACTCTAATTCGTCCTCGCGGATGTGCTTGACCAGTGTTCACGGTCCCTGATTTTTGCCTGTTCATTTCTAAATCAGCCACTTTGCCGTATTTCCCAATCAGGACTAGTGCCATGGCAATCTTTTCGTGTGAACATACTGAAAGGACCACATCGTCCTCGTACGCCCAGTACACAAATTTATCTCCCCACACATTGACGCCCCGTAGCGTTTTGTGGAGTAACATCAACAGCGGCTCAATCGCGAGGAATCAGGCCCATGGAGAGGAGACGCCCGTGACTGACAGAGTACTGTATCTGTGTTGGACCTGTCAAGTGTCCATTCACTAAGGCCACTGACTGTGATCCGTGAAGAAGTCGCATTACTGTCGTGACGAACCGTTGTGGAATATTCGTCGTCACCATCCTTGCGCTCAGGAAATCGTTGCCGACTGTATCGCAGGCTTTCTCTAAGTCGACCCCAAGCATCGCGCCTCGAATTCTGCAGGCTTCTGCGATGGCCATCAGATCGCGGTAATCGCATAATGCCATGCGAATAGCGCGCTTGTCACCGACTCCTTTCTTATCTTTTCCCGTCAACAATGTAAGCGTCTCGAAAAGTGTTTGTAATCGCTGCTGAGAAAAGTCAGTGGCTGGAATTGATGCGCAGAATATCCCGACGATATCTTCGAAACGAGGATGATCAGACATTGCGTAAAGTCGCGAGGTACGGCTACTTTGGGCGTCAGTAACTCATGGAACAACTGCCTGAACGTCGGCATAAGCACATATTGAAATTTCCTGTAGAAATCTACGGGCAGACTATCGGGTCCAGAGCATTCGTTCTTGCGAGCCTTCGCCAGAGCCGCCGTCACCTCGTCTTCCGTCACGTCTGATTGTATCCCACCAGCTGTCTGGCGGTCAAGTCGGCGAGGCAGTGCCGTGACCATTTCGTCGAGCACGAGTTCCAACAGTTTGGCTTTGACGCCCTCGATTCCTGCAAGACGAATGAGTTGCTATTGTTGATTGTGTTACAGATCACGGAGGTCATTAAAACTCCGCTGTGACGTGGTATCATTGCATTCTATCTCGGGAGTAGTTCATGACAGTCCGTCTCAAAGCGGTTTGGCGCACTTTATCCAGCATAGAAGCACAGATTGATATGCGTGTTTGCGTTTCGTGTAGGTTTCTGTGACTACAACAAGGCAATCTCAATCCTTCAGAACGGGTACGATCGATTCCACATCTCCTTGCCGCGATAGGTTGTCTGGAGAGCCAGGGTAACAGTGCAGATATATGTCAAGTGATCTCAAAAGACTGCTGGAGATTGGCACGAAGCTTGCGCGGCATATACACTCCTGGAAATGGAAAAAAGAACACATTGACACCGGTGTGTCAGACCCACCATACTTGCTCCGGACACTGCGAGAGGGCTGTACAAGCAATGATCACACGCACGGCACAGCGGACACACCAGGAACCGCGGTGTTGGCCGTCGAATGGCGCTAGCTGCGCAGCATTTGTGCACCGCCACCGTCAGTGTCAGCCAGTTTGCCGTGGCATACGGAGCTCCATCGCAGTCTTTAACACTGGTAGCATGCCGCGACAGCGTGGACGTGAACAGTATGTGCAGTTGACGGACTTTGAGCGAGGGCGTATAGTGGGCATGCGGGAGGCCGGGTGGACGTACCGCCGAATTGCTCAACACGTGGGGCGTGAGGTCTCCACAGTACATCGATGTTGTCGCCAGTGGTCGGCGGAAGGTGCACGTGCCCGTCGACCTGGGACCGGACCGCAGCGACGTACGGATGCACGCCAAAACCGTAGGATCCTACGCAGTGCCGTAGGGGACCGCACCGCCACTTCCCAGCAAATTAGGGACACTGTTGCTCCTGGGGTATCGGCGAGGACCATTCGCAACCGTCTCCATGAAGCTGGGCTACGGTCCCGCACACCGTTAGGCTGTCTTCCGCTCACGCCCCAACATCGTGCAGCCCGCCTCCAGTGGTGTCGCGACAGGCGTGAATGGAGGGACGAATGGAGACGTGTCGTCTTCAGCGATGAGAGTCGCTTCTGCCTTGGTGCCAATGATGGTCGTATGCGTGTTTGGCGCCGTGTAGGTGAGCGCCACAATCAGGACTGCATACGACCGAGGCACACAGGGCCAACACCCGGCATCATGGTGTGGGGAGCGATCTCCTACACTGGCCGTACACCACTGGTGATCGTCGAGGGGACACTGAATAGTGCACGGTACATCCAAACCGTCATCGAATCCATTGTTCTACCATTCCTAGACCGGCAAGGGAACTTGCTGTTCCAACAGGACAATGCACGTCCGCATGTATCCCGTGCCACCCAACGTGCTCTAGAAGGTGTAAGTCAACTACCCTGGCCAGCAAGATCTCCGGATCTGTCCCCCATTGAGCATGTTTGGGACTGGATGAAGCGTCGTCTCACGCGGTCTGCACGTCCAGCACGAACGCTGGTCCAACTGAGGCGCCAGGTGGAAATGGCATGGCAAGCCGTTCCACAGGACTACATCCAGCATCTCTACGATCGTCTCCATGGGAGAATAGCAGCCTGCATTGCTGCGAAAGGTGGATATACACTGTACTAGTGCCGACATTGTGCATGCTCTGTTGCCTGTGTCTATGTGCCTGTGGTTCTGTCAGTGTGATCATGTGATGTATCTGACCCCAGGAATGTGTCAATAAAGTTTCCCCTTCCTGGGACAATGAATTCACGGTGTTCTTATTTCAATTTCCAGGAGTGTATATGCAGCCCAGACTGTTCGCTTACATAGTCGTAAAGTACGTGAGCTCCACGTAGGCAGGTCCATGTGTCCAACCAGGCCAAGTAACGTGCGATGGCGGACAGCTCTGGGCACGTGTTGTACTTTGGTGTCTGATCGTGTGCTGACAGCACGCAGTTGGAGTCACCTCCAAGAACGACATGACTGTACCTGCCCGCAAAAAGGGCCAATGTGGAGCGGGCGCGTCTCTTCCTCGAGCCAGATGGGTTGTACACACTGACGATTCGGACGTCGAAGAGGGTAAGCGATGTTCCTCTCGCCGAAGGCATAAACTTGACGTAGCAAACCAATCTTTTAGTTAGGACTGCAGTGGCCAGCTCTTGTGCGGTACATATGTGGATATGAGCGTTATAAGGAGATCCGACTCCCTTAACTCCCGTAACATGGCTATACCGACGTCTGTTACCTGTAACATGCCACTTAGAAGCTGCAGTTTATGGCCTGTAATGATTTTCTTACTGTTTATCGTCGCTATTCGATATGCTTGCTGGAGGTTTATTCTCCACAAACCTGCTAAATATTTTACGGCTCAACACTTCTTTCTCTCTCTGAGACGTTGGCTGTCTGATGTGCACCTCCTTGCCATGGTATCTTTACTTCCATCCAATATACCCATCATTCCTGCATCCAGATTGTCATGCTCAACATCATCTGCCATGTTCACAGGATTGTTCACAGGGAAGGCTCAGTACAAGAGTTGTGGGACAAGTTATGTTGTGGTGCATTCTGTTAGTGCAGGTTGTGTACATCAGGGTCAGGTATGCACTCAGGGGCAAACCTATTGTTCTCCTTTGATTGACAGTTACTTAACCTATTGTTCTCCTTTGATTGACAGGTCCTTAACCTATTGTTCTGCTAAAAGGATCCCTCCTTTTGAATGACAGGCACTTCACCTATTGTTCCCCCACCCCTTCCCACTGCCCTCCTCCTCCCTCACCCCTCACTGCTACAGGTACACTATCAGGTCTAAGTTATTGGAAAGCCCCTGTCACGCTTTGAATGACTACTTATGTAAATTGATCGATTAATTACCCTCTACCCCTCTGGTAAACCCCCTCCCTTTCCAGCCTCCCTCCTGGAAATTGGTGGTAAAAAGACTCATTTGATCGGTCATTTGGAGGGAATTCGATTATAGTGTATAGAATACTGTTTAAACAATTTAGACAATGTATAGAATATTGTTTAGTTATTCATGGCTGGGTATAGAATATAGTTTATCTATTTATGTAAAGAATTTGTCAGGAAATCGATCAACACCCCAACCACACCACCCCCACCCACTCGCCCCGTCCCCTACCTGGAAATTGGAGGCTCTGTGGTAGAGAGGAGGGACCTCACAAAGGGAAATTCAAGGGTATATTGTTTATTTATATAAAAAAATCAGTTTGCAAGGGTTGGATTACTCTTGCTCATCATTCTATGCTGTTTGTAAAGAAGCAGATCTTGTAAGAAGTAATTAAATCGATCGCCTTTTTTTTATTCTGATCGCACAAGGAATACCATCTAGCAACACACATGAAATGTAATTACACAGTTAAAAATCGATCACCTGCCGCCCCCCTGACCACTGGACCACACAGAACGCCACCTCACATGCTCCCAGGAGTTGGTGTGCACCGACAGCCCCTGCCCAGTGACGAAGCGGCCATCAGCTGCCAAACCACGCACAGGTGCCAGTTCTGGTCACATAAGCATGAGCTGGAGGTATCCCTTTCATACTTGACACCTGAGAAATACCTGTCAAAATACGTGTTCACCTAGGCACCGTTCCAGCCATGAGGATGCATAGCATTCATATCTGCACGTCCAGCGAGATGTCTGCATAACGGCCTACACTCGCAGCCCCAGCTACTCAAATGTTACAATGCCGTCACACGTATGTGTAAATAGGAGCCAAGTCTACCTCTTGGAAATAGTAAAGTGCTGCAGAAATAATTAACGGTCGCTTTCGTAGGAGCTTTCGTGATGTCTGCAAGTAAATCCTGGTCCTAACAGCACCTATTCACGAAAATAGTCGAGAATAACACCGATTCCATTCTTCCCCACGATCGTAATGGGACACACCGTCCGCCACTCAATTTACCCATCAAACTGCTGCTGCTGCTGCCGGCGTGGGAACACCGTCCGCCATTGTTTTCTGCAGATGAGACTTTCAGTGGCAAAACTATTTTGTAAAGATCGCCATATTCCACTGACAGTTAAATCCCCCAGAAGTCATCAAATGCATCCAACATACTCACTGTGCCGCAGTGCAACGCCATTGGAGGAAACTGCTGCCGTAAACAAGTGCCCATGTCTGTGGCTGCAGAGGCGTGTGTCAGCCAGAGAGAGGCCAGCTGACAGTGGACGAGCGCCACAACAGAAAGACCTAAATGGAATTATGCCTAACGTGCAGCATGAATTGGGGTATGGGAGCAGGAGGCACATGACCATGTGCACTTCCAAAGGTATGTAGCACATGTGTCTAAAATCACATCTCCTGTGCTTGAAGAAAAACCATAGACATCACTTGTGGTTAAAGCTGTACACTGTGAAAGTGAGAACCGGTTTGGAAACAAGAACATAGAGGGTGTGAGGTAAAAATTCATTTATATTTCATCCAACTGAAAAGTAATTATACATTTTTATAAGCGGACACAACAACACTTTTTGACACATCTTCTTCTTCTTTTCCTTCTTGAGTTGACGGAGAATGGACACCCTTAGGACTCCAGGTCTTGAACAGCAGCAGACTTAAAGATTCGACGCATCCATGAGAACTTCTTTTTCGCCTTCACATACATGATGGTATCCGTGTGGTCGAACTATTGAGAAAAAGTCACCATATCATTATAGGGGATGACAGGATCATCCTAATGAATTCCATGGTAGAAATGTGTTAACCACTTAGCACTCTTCTGTGTCTTAGCATACTTTGCATACTTGAAAGACAGGTGATGCAAAGTTTGTTGAGAATGTCTCTATTATTCCTGCATTTTCTGTGTACATCACAAACGCAACATCTTTAAATATGAACTGTCTACCCTCACCATTATAGAAACCCTGAGCGTCCACATTAATGTTCACACCCATGCCTTTGTGAAATGCTCTAGGTATGGTGCAGCACCTGAACATTTATACAGCTTGTTGCACAACACCAGTGAGTGGGAAGTCATTGATCACATTGTCATGTAGAACTAGAGCATACATGGCAGAGTGTTCTGGGAAATATGTCGAAGATTCAAATTCAGTTTGCACATGTATAGGTCCAGACTTAATTATCTCGTTCTGTTTCAGCAGTCTATTATGATGATCGGTGATAACTCCTTGAACTTCCGTGCGCTGTGTAGACACTCTCCTCCTATTTCTTCAGCACTTTCTCAGTAAGATGCACGAAACCTTGCATACATATGTTAGACTGTGTACATTTTCATTCCACAGCAGGTGTAAATTGTCATATGGATAGAATTCTGAATTCGGGTAGACTTTGGCATTAGTTAACTTGCAGTTGTCGAACATGGTGGAATCATTTGCTCTATTCCCTCTTTATCAGTATGAAACGGAGGTACGATTAATTTAGGTGTCTCTAGCTTCGAAGAGGTTTTAATAGCCCATGGTTGTTTGTTCGCAGTCGGTAGCAATGGGTACTCGAAAACCTCCCAAGAACGAAATGTCACTGACAGAAATGTACCGGAATTCAGGACTTTTAAAAGCTTCAAACGCTTCTCGTCTGATACGCTGATGTTGAGGCATTTTTCTTATCATCTTGCCAATTGTGATCGTATTTTCCTCTTGAGCTGCTTGAATGTATGAGTTATTACCCGTTGCATGGAAGCGTCAGTGTGTCTTGGTGCTGGATGACAATCCTAATTTCATTCTTCTTGTTAAATGTGGTTGAAGCATAAGGTTTATGCGAGAAATATTCCTGACGTATAATTATCTCATCATACTCTACTGGACTGGATATATTGAGTGAGGATGTCATTGCGAGGTTTCAAGCCAACTGATTTAAGAACGTGTTATCACTCTGCGGTTCGGTAGTGAAGTGACATGCTGTGGATTGCGTACACTGGTTTTATACCGTACGTACCGTAGATCTTGCCTCAGATGTAATCGTACAATAATATCCTCACGACGAAAGTCAACAAGTTGATTATTCTTGTCTTCAATACGCAGCTTCAAATACTCCAGTGTCTAAGCTGTCACTAGAAGGTATATTGCATTGGCAGGAGTCTCAACAATCTTATACCCCGTTGCAAGTGATGGGAAGAATCCGTAAATACTCTCCTGGAAATGGAAAAAAGAACACATTGACACCGGTGTGTCAGACCCACCATACTTGCTCCGGACACTGCGAGAGGGCTGTACAAGCAATGATCACCCGCACGGCACAGCGGACACACCAGGAACCGCGGTGTTGGCCGTCGAATGGCGCTAGCTGCGCAGCATTTGTGCACCGCCGCCGTCAGTGTCAGCCAGTTTGCCGTGGCATACGGAGCTCCATCGCAGTCTTTAACACTGGTAGCATGCCGCGACAGCGTGGACGTGAACCGTATGTGCAGTTGACGGACTTTGAGCGAGGGCGTATAGTGGGCAAGCGGGAGGCTGGGTGGACGTACCGCCGAATTGCTCAACACGTGGGGCGTGAGGTCTCCACAGTACATCGATGTTGTCGCCAGTGGTCGGCGGAAGGTGCACGTGCCCGTCGACCTGGGACCGGACCGCAGCGACGTACGGATGCACGCCAAGACCGTAGGATCCTACGCAGTGCCGCAGGGGACCGCACCGCCACTTCCCAGCAAATTAGAGACACTGTTGCTTCTGGGGTATCGGCGAGGACCATTCGCAACCGTCTCCATGAAGCTGGGCTACGGTCCCGCACACCTTTAGGCTGTCTTCCGCTCACGCCCCAACATCGTGCAGCCCGCCTCCAGTGGTGTCGCGACAGGCGTGAATGGAGGGACGAATGGAGACGTGTCGTCTTCAGCGATGAGAGTCGCTTCTGCCTTGGTGCCAATGATGGTCGTATGTGTGTTTGGCGCCGTGCAGGTGAGCGCCACAATCAGGACTGCATACGACCGAGGCACACAGGGCCAACACCCGGCATCATGGTGTGGGGAGCGATCTCCTACACTGGCCGTACACCACTGGTGATCGTCGAGGGGACACTGAATAGTGCACGGTACATCCAAACCATCATCGAACCCATTGTTCTACCATTCCTAGACCGGCAAGGGAACTTGCTGTTCCAACAGGACAATGCACGTCCGCATGTATCCCGTGCCACCCAACGTGCTCTAGAAGGTGTAAGTCAACTACCCTGGCCAGCAAGATCTCCGGATCTGTCCCCCATTGAGCATGTTTGGGACTGGATGAAGCGTCGTCTCACGCGGTCTGCACGTCCAGCACGAACGCTGGTCCAACTGAGGCGCCAGGTGGAAATGGCATGGCAAGCCGTTCCACAGGACTACATCCAGCATCTCTACGATCGTCTCCATGGGAGAATAGCAGCCTGCATTGCTGCGAAAGGTGGATATACACTGTACTAGTGCCGACATTGTGCATGCTCTGTTGCCTGTGTCTATGTGCTTGTGGTTCTGTCAGTGTGATCATGTGATGTATCTGACCCCAGGAATGTGTCAATAAAGTTTCCCCTTCCTGGGACAATGAATTCACGGTGTTCTTATTTCAATTTCCAGGTGTGCAGTATGAATCAGACTGTGGTTGAGATATGAGTTCGTTGCAATGTTCAACTCGACTCGGATTGTGCTGATGGGCAGTGTGTCCACAGTCTGATCTGACTTCAAAACCCGCCCTTTCGTGAAACCCAGTAGGCGCCCTATTAAACTTTTCTGGTTAAAGTCAATTGTTGAATTTACGTTCCTTATTTCAGATTTAAATGTATTGATGTTTGCACATAGTTCAATACGTTCTCCAGACTATTTTAAGACTTCGTTTAAACCATCGATATCGTGTGCATCTGGTTCTATTTCCACAATATCTTTTTCACCATTACTATCCAAGTGCAGTTTGTTGTTGGTCTCAGTGAAATTTGGGATACTTTTGTACGGATCCAGTCCAATCAATGAGGTACGGCATTCACCAACGCTAAAATAAATTGCCGGGAAGTAATTTGCATGCAATACAGATGATCGTTCTTTTAACGCCAACGAGTTCGATATTGCATCTGAACCTCAACTGATGAAGGAATCTTTGAAGTTCTTCCTTATATAGTCTGCATCTTCTTTGTAAACATCAAGAGGAACATGATGCATAGATGTCTGCAGAGGGGTGTATTAAAGTCCTGATAGCGCCGATAATTGTAGAACACACGTCTTCTGTGAGTGAAGTATCGTTGTAATTCTTCTGACTGTTGCAGGTCACCAAATGAATCGAAATAGTAGGCGTGTCCGCATATCTCATAACGTGTGACATCCAGTGGGTGTCGGGGCCTCCAGCAGCATCTAAATTCACAATACGACTTTCACCAGTTTTCTACATAGTCTTACGTAATGTATCCGGCATTAACACGCCACGGAATCTTTGAATGTTGAATTTATTCTAATAAACTTAAGAAGATCTGTATTTGTGAGTAGTCGATCTGCTAGGACCGCTAATGGGCTTTTTATTATTTATGAATAGACCAAGCCCTTTCTGTAGGGTTTCAGGTGTAGTTCTTTTCCTATGGCTGCGGATTCCATCATGCGGTTATGTCTTTTTGCGTCTTCTAACTGCGCTTTGGAGTTTTGTGCGTTCTTGACCGTTCGAGCAATGGCTGCAGTACCCCTAGCGAGGGACCCTATAATCGAGAGCGCGGAGAGTGCTGGGATGAGAAATGGAAGAAAACCGCCAGATGTCTTGGGTATTGGTAGAACTCTAGTTGCTTTAACCGATCCTCTTCCTCTTCTTCCCACGCCTTTTGTGCTTCAGTGCGTTTTTAGCAGCATAAATCGCTGTCAGGATACAGTTCTTCAAACAGCTTTGCATCCCGCCCTTGTCCTTTTTCTTATTTAGTGCACAACGTGCAGCATTCATAACTCGCTTGAAATTCATCACTCCTAAACCCAACTTAATTTTTCCACGTATGGTTCTATCAACTGCAATAAGAAAATGTTCTATAAAATGATGAAAAATAAAAGGAAGGCTTCTGAAGTACCAGTAAAGATGGAAACAGAGGACGGTACCATTATTGAAGATCCAGGGAATATAAAAGATCTCTGGAAAGAACATTTTAAGAAGCTGTTAAACGCTGAGGACCAGGTACATGAGGAAACAACAAATAATGGAGAAATTGAGAGAAGTTGGGAAGCAGAATTAGGACAAATTACACAGGAAGAAATGGAAAAAGCTGTGAAGAAGATGAATGGGGGGAAAGCCCCAGGACCTGATGAAGTATCAGTGGACATGATAAGAGCAGCAGGTCCAGTGGGAATGCAGTGGCTGTATAGAGTACTATCAAGCGTGTGGAGAAATAGTAAAATACCTGGCGACTGGAGAACAGGAGACATTGTTCCCATCTTCAAGAAAGGCAATAAAAGACTTTGTAAAACCTACAGAGGAATAACCCTCATGAGTCATACAGCCAAGATTTTTGAAAGAATTTTACTAAATCGAATAAGTGAAAAGATAGAAAAGGAGCTGAGTGAAGAACAGCATGGGTTTAGGAAAGGAAGGAGCACAATCGACGTGATATTTTCTATCCGTCAACTGATGGAAAAAAGTTGGGAGTATAACAAAAGGGTGATAATGGTTTTTATAGACATAGAAAATTCATATGACTCAGTTGACAGGGAAAGATTCTGGGAAGAACTGAAGAAGATATATATAGAAGATGGATACATTAATGTTATAAAGACAATGTACAGAGGCCACAATTGTAGAATTAGAACACCATTGGGGAACTCTGAATACTTCGAAATAAGACAAGGACTTAAGCAAGGAAGTATTCTATCTCCTGCGCTTTTTAATGTTGTGATGGAGGGAATGAATAGGGCAGTTAAAGATATAGTAAAAGAAAAAGACAAAAAGATGATTTTTGCAGATGATATGGTAATATGGGGTGATAAAGAGGTAGATGTACAGTTACAGCTTGATGCGTGGAAGGAAATAATGAAAAGGTATGGATTAAGAATAAATAAAAATAAGAGTGAAGTAATGGTATTTGGAAGAGAGAAAGGAATCAATGGAAATATTACCTTGAATGGAGAACCCCTCAAAGTGGTAGAAAGTTTCACTTATTTAGGGAGTGAAATATCTAGGGATGGAAGAATAACTAACGAAATTAATAGGAGGTTACAGAAGGGAGGCAATTTCTACCAAACAATAAAACATCTGATTTGGAATAATGAAGTTTCAGAAAGAGCAAAACTCCTGATGTATAAGAATTATTACTTCCCTATCGTCACCAATGGTGGAGAAACATGGACAATGAAAGAAAGGGACTGGAGCAGACTGCAAGCAGGGGAAATGAAATTTCTCAGAGCAGTTAAGGGAAAAACAAGAATGGACAGAGTAAGGAATGTAGAGATTAGAAAGGACCTCAAACAAGAAAGTATGAGAGAAGAAATTGAAAGAAAGAGATTAAGATGGTATGGGCATGTTAAGAGGATGCATGGGTAGAGACTCCCCAAAATTATGGAAGAACTAAAGATGGATGGGAAAAGACCTAGAGGACGCCCAAGAACACGGTGGAAAATGGGAGTGAGAATATCTGTTGAAAGGAGAGGTGTGACCTGGCAGCAAGTGGAGGAAGAAAAGTGGTGGGAGGACCGAGCCAAATGGAGAGGACTTGTCAGCACCGAGACCCGGCAGTAGCTGGAGCGGGATTCAGATATAGGTTCTATCAACTGCAAATGTTGCGAGGTGTTAACGTATCGCCGGCCTGAGTGGCCGAGCGGTTCTAGGCGCTACAGTTTGGAACCGCGCTACCGATACGGTCGCAGGTTCGAATCCTGCCTCGGGCATGGATGTGTGTCATGTCCTTAGGTTAGTTAGGTTTACGTAGTTCTAAGTTCTAGGGGACTGATGACCTCAGAAGTTAAGTCCCATAGTGCTCAGAGCCATTTGACCCATTTGTTAACGTATCCTTGCTTCTCTTCGCCTTAGCCTTATCAGCTAAAATCCTCTCTGCAATGTGACCACTTGAGACATCTTTATTTGCAGTGTATGCAATGTCATGTTTCATAGACGTTTCCTCGAGCAGTTTAACCCCATCATCACCTCGTGCCAAGCGTTTCTGAAACTTTGTTCCAGGTCCACAGTAGTTATACCCCAGAATGTGTAATTCCAGTGGCAGTTTGCCTAAAATACCACCTCCTCCTCTAATGCGTCTCCTAGCACGCATGTTGTGCTGCTGCGGTGGTTGTGGACTGTGCGCCCGCATTAAATAGCGAATCTTTAGCATGAATACAGCTGCTTTGTACTGACGGGAAACCATGCCATTTGACTAGTGCTTTATTTCCCTGACATCTTATGACTCTCTCCACGAGAAATCCATACGGTTCTGTGCTTTCCTGCAACTCCTCAGTGTACAAACAACCTGCACTTTCTTCGCCTTTATTGTACTTCAAGATATAAGTTCTAGTATTCGTTCTTTGTACCTTAGGAACTGCAAATATCTCTGTTGACCAGTTCGGTAGGTATGATTTCTCAAATGCTGCCTTGTGTTTTGAAATACGTATCAAATCACCTACATTAAATTTCTGTGTGCGTGGATCCAGCATTGTAATGCCATGGTACACCGTATCCATGGGTCCATTATCAGGAACGTCGGTTGGTCTCATTTTTATTATGCTATGTTTTGTTTGACGCAGTGAGGGAATTTGCAAGGACAATACGGGAATTCTGGAAGAGGGTACAGAAGGCCAATATGAAAGCGTTAGAGAGGCAGGAAGAACGAAATAAGCGGTTGGGACTTTTACCACAATACAGCGTAGGTGAATGGGTATTAATCACGAATCCATATACACCTAAAGGAAAGGCGAAAAAATTCTTGACGAAATACCACGGACCATACCAGGTCGTTGAGATGACTTCACCTGTGAATGTTAAAGTGCAGCTGCCAACAAAAACATCCATTATCCACGTGAGTAGAGTAAAGCCTTTTAAAGGAATGGTGGACAGATTACCTCAATTACAAGGAAGTGACCCGGTTGCAGAGGATAGTCTAAGCAAACTGAAGAAGAAGGTGTAGGGTGAAGGACAACAGCGGACGCATAACATTCCGTATGTGTTACGGTCACGGAGGGAGTAAATTATTGTATGTGTAATATTGTATGGCATGTTTAGATTTTGTGTTTTTGTATCAAGGGATAATTTGCGTTTTGTTTCGTCTGTGTGTGTGTTTCTCTCTTTTTCTTACGTTTTGGTGAGTACGATAATAGTCGCGTTTTTCTTTTTTGTTATTTTAGTTTGTCATTGTATAGGGCAGACTATTTTTTTTTCTTCAGAGAATTCGATAGGGGCAGAATGAACTATCGCGAATTTTTGAGGATGTTGTACGATGTTGTAGTAACTTGTAGTGGAAAAGGGTTCAAATGGTTCAAATGGCTCTGAGCACTATGGGACTCAACATCTGAGGTCATCGGTCCCCTAGAACGTAGAACTACTTAAACCTAACTAACCTAAGGACATCACACACATCCATTCCCGAGGCAGGATTCGAACCTGCGACCGTAGCAGTCACGCGGTTCCGGACTGAAGTGCCTAGAACCGCACGGCAACCGCGGCCGGCGTGGAAAAGGGGTGGTACAGGCATGTTTAGATCCTTTTCTTCGCAGGGTGAGAACATATGTGGACGTGCTGGATGACAGCCATGGGGATGTTGATCTGTGGTCACAGCAATGGAGCCGAACATCAACGGATAACGATCCAGACCTTGCAGGCGGGGGTAATGTATGCACGGCAGCCAGATGTATTAGTAACAAGTCATAAGTGGTCGCTACGAACAACAACAGAGTTATGGAAGATTAGGAATGAAGTACTAAAATTGCAGGAATCATTTTCAGAATTGTATACCGAGGGGGAAAGGAATCACATATTAAACGAAGTACAAGGGGAGTTTACAGAATTACAGTTGATTTATAGCAAAATTAGGGAGCATTTGTCTTGTTTAGTGGAGAGTGTACCACAGGCGGTAACTAGGCGCAAGAGGGGACGGATAAATGCAGGAGGAAAGATATTGAAAACGGTGTTCGGTACAGCGGGTGACGATGATGTCCGAGCATTGAATCAGTCAGTAATGCAGGTGGAGCAAGCGGTCACTGAGGTTAGAGGAACCGTAGAGTGGCACGCAACATGCTTGTCAAGGCTAGAAACGAGGGTCTTGAATAACACCAAGCTGGTACGAACCTTAGTGCAGGAGTCGACTCGTTACGCGGGAGAGACACGGGAAATTATAAATAGCGATTTAGAGATACTGCAGAAACGATTAAACATATTGGATGGTACGTTGGCTATTGCTAGGTTGCTCAGGGCATTTGCAGACCGATTAACTGATGCACGTACAGAATTTATGATGTTACAGGAAGCAGTAATATCATGCGATAAACGGGCATCTCGCCAGACGAGCTTTTCAGGGGATTACAATTAGCAAAGGGGCAATTCCCACCAGATGTGGAACATGTAGTGGAGGTAACACGGACCGCCATGCCAATGTTCTTCCATGTGTCGTTGGTAGAGGTGAGGGCGGATGGAGCGCGAGTCTACATCGCTGTCAGTTTTCGAGCAGTCGGAGTTGACTCACGTTATATGTGCTACACTATTCATCCATACCCAGTGAAATGGAAGGAGGTCGGTAAAAGGGTGCAGATTAGGACGCGAGACGTACTTTTCATTTCGGCGAACAGAGAAGCTCACGGGGTGTTACCATTGTCAGAGCTGGAGCATTGTACGCAAGGACGAGTGATGATTTGCCCTAATCGACCAGTTTTTTCGGATATTAGTGCATGCGAAGTTGGATTGTTGCTGGGGATTACGAATGGCTTAGATTGTGAGAAAGAGGTGTGATCGACACATTCCTATTTCCAGGAGGTAGGGAGGCATTGGTTATATTCGGTATTTACACCGATATGGGTGATGGTCACTTGTTATACCAACCAGAGAGCGGATAAAATAAGGAGGTTGCAACTGCGGCAGAGTGGAATAATTATAAATGGTGCGGATTGTGAGATTAAGGGGGAGGATTTCCGTCTTCCAGCATCACGTACGGGTGAAACAGCTTTTACTTTGTCACAGGTAACGTCCTTTTATCCGGATGGAGGTTCTGGAGATATTACCAGTGCAGAATCTGACATATTTGCACTCCACGTTAAACCCAGGGCTTTTGGAAACGTTGCATTCCTTTATTAATACACAGCGTGGAATGTCAGATCCCTTAATCGGGCAGGTAGGTATTTAAAAATGGAAATGGCTAGGTTGAAGTTAGACATAGTGGGAATTAGTGAAGTTCGGTGGCAGCAGGAACAAGACTTCTGGTCAGGTGAATACAGGGTTATAAATACAAAATCAAATAGGGGTAATGCAGGAGTCGGTTTAATAATGAATAAAAAATTAGGAGTGCGGGTAAGCTACTACAAACAGCATAGTGAACGCATTATTGTGGCCAAGATAGACACGAAGCCTACGCCTACTACAGTAGTACAAGTTTATATGCCAACTAGCTCTGCAGATGACGAAATAATTGAAGAAATGTATGATGAAATAAAAGAAATTATTCAGATAGTGAAGGGAGACGAAAATTTAATAGTCATGGGTGACTGGAATTCAGTAGCAGGAAAATGGAGAGAAGGAAACGTAGTAGGTGAATATGGATTGGGGCTAAGAAATGAAAGAGGCAGCCGCCTGATAGAATTTTGCACAGAACACAACTTAATCATAGCTAACACTTGGTTCAAGAATCATAAAAGAAGGTTGTATACATGGAAGAAGCCTGGAGATACTGACAGGTTTCAGATAGATTACATAATGGTAAGACAGAGATTTAGGAACCAGGTTTTAAATTGTAAGACATTTCCAGGGGCAGATGTGGACTCTGATCACAATCTATTGGTTATGAACTGTACATTAAAACTGAATAAAATGCAAAAAAGGTGGGAATTTAAGGAGATAGGACCTGAATAAACTGACTAAACCAGAGGTTGTAGAGAGTTTCAGGGAGAGCATAAGAGAACAATTGACAGGAATGGGGGAAAGAAATACAGTAGAAGAAGAATGGGTAGCTTTGAGGGATGAAGTAGTCAAGGCAGCAGAGGATCAATTAGGTAAAAAGACGAGGGCTTGTATAAATCCTTGGGTAACAGAAGAAATATTGAATTTAATTGATGAAAGGAGAAAATATAAAAATGTAGTAAATGAAGCAGGCTAAAAGGAATACAAACGTCTCAAAAATGAGATCACCAGGAAGTGAAAAATGGCTAAGCAGGCACGGCTAGAGGACAAATGTAAGGATGTAGAGGCTTATCTCACGAGGGATAAGATAGATACTGCCTACAGGAAAATTAAAGAGACCTTTGGATAAAAGAGAACCACTTGTATGAATATCCAGAGCTCGGATGGAAACCCAGTTCTAACCAAAGAAGGCAAAGCAGAAAGGTGGAAGAAGTATATAGAGGGTCTATACAAGGGTGATGTACTTGAAGAGAATATTATGGAAATGGAAGAGAATGTAGATGAAGATGAAATGGGAGATAAGATACTGCGTGAAGAGTTTGACAGAGCAATGAAAGACCTGAGTCGAAACAAGGCCCCGAATGTAGACAACATTCCATTAGAACTACTGACGGCCTTGGGAGAGCCACTCCTGACAAAACTCTACCATCTGGTGAGCAAGATGTATGAGACAGGCGAAATACCCTCAGACTTCAAGAATAGTATAATAATTCCAATCCCAAAGCAAGCAGGTGTTGACAGATGTGATAATTACCGAACAATCAGTTTAATAAGTCACGGATGCAAAATACTAACGCGAATTCTTTACAGACGTATGGAAAAACTGGTAGAAGCCGACCTCTGGGAAGATCACTTTGGATTCCGTAGAAATATAGGAACACGTGATGCAATACTGACCGAACGACTTATCTTAGAAGAAAGATTAAGGAAAGACAAACCTACGTTTCTAGCATTTGTAGACTTAGAGAAAGCTTTTGACAGCGTCGACTGGAATACTCTCTTTCAAATTCTGAAGGTGGCAGGGGTAAAATACAGGGAGCGAAAGGCTATTTACAATTTGTACAGAAACCAGATGGCAGTTATAAGAGTCGAGGGGCGCGAAAGGGAAGCAGTGGTTGGGAAGGGAGTGAGACAGGGTTGTAGCCTATCCCCGATGTTATTCAATCTGTATATTGAGCAAGCAGTGAAGGAAACAAAAGAAAAATTCGGAGTAGGTATCAAAATCCATGGAGAAGAAATAAAAACTTTGAGGTTCGCCGATGACATTGTAATTCTGTCAGAGACAGCAAAGGACTTGGAAGAGCAGTTGAACGGAATGGACAGTGTAATGAAAGGAGGGTATAAGATGAACATCAACAAAAGCAAAACGAGGATAATGGAATGTAGTCGAATTAAGTCGGGTGATGCTGAGGGAATTAGATTAGGAAATGAGACACTTAAAGTAGTAAAGGAGTTCTGCTATTTGGGGAGCAAAATAAGTGATGATGTTCGAAGTAGAGAGGATATCAAATGTAGACTGGCAATGGCAAGAAAAGAGTTTCTGAAGAAGAGAAATTTGTTAACATCGAGTATTGATTTAAGTGTCAGGAAGTTGTTACTGGAAGTATTTGTATTGAATAGGATTGGGGAGAAGAGAAGTTTGTGGCACAACTTGACTAGACGAAGGGATCGGTTGGTAGGACATGTTCTGAGGCATCAAGGGATCACCAGTTTAGTATTGGAGGGCAGTGTGGAGGGTAAAAATCGTAGAGGGAGACCAAGAGACGAATACACTAAGCAGATTCTGAAGGATGTAGGTTGCAGTAGGTACTGGGAGATGAAGAAGCTTGCACAGGATAGAGTAGCATGGAGAGCTGCATCAAACCAGTCTCAGGTCTGAAGATCACAACAACAACAGGAAGGATCTATCACGGTTAATAAAGTATTGGAACACGTTCGAACGTTACGACAGCATCGGAGCAACAGGATAATGACAGTGAGAATTTCGGCCACAGGGTGTGCCGTTTTTCTATTTTTCTTGAGTATAGTTTTGGGGAAAATGTGGAAACGTACACCAGTGGAGGAGGTGCCAACACATCAGTTGCCTACGGCATGGGTAACGATTGTAAACACTGTATAAGTGTATAGTTAATGTTTTGATGTTCTCGTTTGCTTTAGTCTGTAGAATGTAAGTGTTGTGAACAAGGTATGATTACACAGTCACTGGCCACGTATGTTTTATCTCGATTCGGGACGAATCTTGTTGAAAGGAGGGAGGTGTGCTGCGCTAGTGTCAGTCCTAGTCGAGAAGGCGTGGTTGGGCGATGAAGTCTGGGGCCACTGGCAGAGTGTGGTAATAGTCGACAGCCAGCGGGCCAGGCAAGGTAAACATGGTGCTCGCGAGCACGGCGCTGCGATGGCAGTTATGCACGCACGATTTATTTTGACTGGAGCAACAAAGAGGCAGGAAACTGCAGCATTGCTTTACGTTTTGCGATATATGAGGCGGGGCACTAGGCAAGAGCCAAGAGTGGTTATTTGTAAGTGGCTGACGTGTGGGAATTTATCCCTGCCATAGTTTCTCTCTCTCTCTCTCTCTCTCTCTCTCTGACACTACGTCAGAACCGAGGGAGAAACCGATATAAATAGATGGGCAATTTTAGCTTGGGACAGAGTGTGGCAGGTCAGTCGAGCGTCGGGACAGACCTGTGCTGGTCTGGTCTATGCTTATAGGGGCCAGTCTGACACCAATGTTATAAGTATTCTGCATAAACTTGTATTTTGTTTCTATGCACTTGTTTGGACTATATTCCACCTCTGGGGACACAACACTGGAGCAGGATGGAACGGCAGCCTGGAACTTGAAGACTGCACGATCCGCCTAAAGGAGGGCAGTGACAGCGGTCTGCAGTGGGTCCAGGAAGGGCTCGGTTCCACTCGAGTCTACAGGCCACGTTCGCTGGCGTACCGGGGTCCGGGCGAGGCGTACGCTGCGGAAGGCGCAGCCGTGCTACAACAGCGCCAGGGACGGTGGCGGGTGTTGCCATCCGGCAAGCAGCACTAGCGGCAAGTTGCGGCACAGTGTCCAGGAGGACGCGGGTTCGAGTACAGGCCTGTCCTGGGTGCAGCAGCGACCAAGGGCCACGGGTGACTAGTACACACACCTTTGTCCCACGGTCGGACAGAGCAGACCAAACACGGCGGAAGGCGGCGAGGTCCAGGGACTGTAGCAGTCTCCGGAATCACGGGAAGCGGAGCGGCTGGGAGAGCGCGGCCAGCTTACATCAGTGGGCGACCTTGATGACGGCAGCAGCGGCGTCGGCATGCCGGGAGTTTGCTTAGCTGGCTGGGCTCGCTGGAGAGCGCGCGGCGGCACGCCGACATTACGAGTCACCCACCGAGTACTGTAGTTTAACTGAATAAACGAATGTTACCGAATACCGCTGTATCACTCTGCACTGCCCTTTCACGCTCTTGAATTTGCTCAGCCTCCTGACAAAATACGGCGTGGTGGGTCCCGGTTTCAGCTCTGACAACTGGAGTCTTGGGTGCCACCCCCTACCCCACAATACCTCACAGAAGACGTGCGGCTGGCCGGTATGGCCGATGGCCGAGCGGTTCTAGGCGCTTCAGTCTGGAACCACGCGACCGCTACAGTCGCAGGTTAGAATCCTGCCTCGGGCATGGATGTGTCTGATGTCCTTAGGTTACTTAGGTTTAAGTAGTTCTAAGTTCTAGGGGACTAATAACCTCAGAAGTTGAGTCCCATAGTGCTCAGAGCCATTTGAAGAAGTGTGTTCTACAATTTTCGGCGCTATCAGCACTTTAATATTCAGCTCTGTGGACATCTATGCCTCATGTTTCTCTTGATGTTTACAAAGAAGAGGCCGACTATATAAGGAGAAGCTTTAACCGTTCCTTCATCAGTTGAGGTTCACATGAGATGTCGAACTCTTTGACGTTAAAAGAACGATCATCCGTCTTGCATGCAAGTTACTTCCCGCCAATTGATTTCAGCGTTGGTGAATGGAGTACTGCAATGATTGGACTGAAGCCATACAACAGCGTCCCAAACACCACCGAGATTAACAATAAACTGCACCTGGATATTAATGGTGAAAAATATTTTGTGGAAACAGAACCGGGTGCATACGATAACGACGATTTAAACGAAGTCTTGAAATAGTCTGGATAAGGTATTCAACTAGGTGCAAACATCAATAAATTTAAATCTGAAATAATGACTGTAAATGCAACGATTGACTTTAACGAGAAAGGTTTAATAGGGCGCCTACTGGGTTTCATGAAAAGGCAGGTTTTGAAGAAGGATTCTAGTAAATTTTACAAGTCAGATCAGACTGTGGACACACTGCCCATCAGCACAATCCGAGTAGAGTGTAACGTTGCAACCAACTCCAATCACAATAACAGTCTGATTTGTACTATTTACAGATTCTTTCCCTCAGTTGCAACAGGGTATAATATTGCTGAGACTCCAGTCAATGTACACTGCTGGCCATTAAAATTGAAGACTCATACACAAACAGCAGTTGACCGGCATTGCCTCGTGAAACGTTCTTGTGATGCCTCGTGCAAGGAACAGAAATGCGTACCATCACGTTTCCGACTTTGATAAAGGTTGGATTTTAGCCTATCGCGATTGCGGTTTAGCGTATGGCGACATTGCTGCTAGCGTTGGACGAAATCCAATTACTGTCAGCAGAATATGGAATTGGTGGGTTCAGGAGGGTAATACGGAATGCCGTGCTGGATCCCAACGGCCTAGTATCACTAGCAGTCGAGATGACAGGCATCTTATTCGCATGGTTGTAACGGATCGTGCAGCCACGTCTCGATCCCTCAGTCAACAGATGGGGACGTTTGCAAGACAACAACCATCTGCACGAACAGTTCGACGACGTTTGCAGCAGCATAGACTATCAATTCGGAGACCATGGCTGTGGTTACCCTTGACGCTGCACCACAGACAGGAGCGCCCGTGATGGTGTACTCAACGACGAACCTGGGTGCACGAATAACAAAACGTCATTTTTTCGGATGAATCCAGGTTCTTTTTACAGCATCATGATGGTCGAATCTGTGTTTGGTGACATCCCGGTGAACTCACATTGGAAGCGTGTATTCGTCAACGCCATCCAACGTCACACCCGGTGTGATGGTATGCTTACACGTCTCGGTCACTTCTTGTTCGCATTGACGGCACTTTGAACAGTGGACGTTACTTTTCAGATGTGTTACGACCCGTGGCTCTACCCTTCATTCGATCCCTGCGAAACCCTACATTTCAGCAGGATAATGCACGACCGCATGTTGCAGGTCCTGTACGGGCCTTTCTGGATACAGAAAATGTTCGACTGCTGCCCTGGCCAGCACATTCTCCAGATCTCTCACCAACTGAAAACGTCCAGTCAATGGTGGCCGAGCAACTGGCTCGTCACAATACGCCAATCACTACTCTTGATGAACTGTGGTATCGTGTTGAAGCTGCATTGGTAGCTGTACCTGTACATGCCATCCAAGCTCTGTTTGACTCAAGGCCGTTATTACGGCCAGAGGTGGTTGTTCTGGGTACAGATTTCTCAGTATCTATGCACCCAAACTGCGTGAAAATGTAATCACATGTCAGTTCTAGTGTAATATAGTTGTCGAATGAATACCCGTTTATCATCTGCATTTCTTCTTGGTGTAGCAATTTTAATAGCCAGTAGTGTAATATACCTTCCAGTGACAGCTCAGACATTGGATTATTTGGAGCTGCATATTGTGGACCAGAAGTATCAACTTGTTGACTTTTGACGTGAGGAAATCATTGTACCATTACATCTAAGGCAAGATGGGTGTACAGTATAAAACCAGTGCATGCATTCCACAGCATGTCACTTCGCTACTGAACTGCAGAGTGATAACAAGTCTAAAATCAGTTGACTTGAAACCTCGCAATGACATCCTCACTCAATACATCCAGTCCAGTAGAGTACTATGAGAGAATTATACGTCAGGAATATTTCTCGCATAAACCTTATGCTTCAAACACATTTAACAAGAATGATGAAATTAGAATTGTCATTCAGCACCAAGACACACTGACGCTTCCATGCAAGAGTTTTATATTTCTCGGTGTCATTCACGAAAACTGATGGCAGTGTTACAGTGGGATCCAAGCTTACACGTAATGCTTTAGCATTCCTGTTCCAAGAGATATGCTATGAACTCCATGGGTCTGAAATCGACCGTATACCCAATATCAACATAACATCAGTCCTTAAAACATATGTCTCTGCATTGGTTGGCGACTCCATGGAGTGTCCTGTGCACCACGACCAGATAATGGATATACTTGGAAGGAGAGACAGCATTGGTCGTATTATTTTGTTTTATTAACCGCAAAATCGATTTTCGGTCACTTAGTGACCATCCTCAGTGCTGTAATATACAATTTAAAGTGGTAGGCACTGGTGTCAACAAGCTTATAGCGATCACATAAACTTGAGTTTAAAACAAAAAAATACGACCAATGCTGTCTCTCCTTCCAAGTATATGTCTATCACCCCCAGTTTGCATAGTTTAGAAAATGCGGGATGGTTCATAGACGATCCAGAGGATAGAATATTTGCAGAGTACAAGCAATTTGCTGCATGCATACCTCTAAAAATGCTTGTGGTGTACTTCAAGGGCATGAAGCATATTATTAAGAATGCTAAACAGGAACACATTCTGGTGCGGCATGCAACGGATAATAACTCATACGTTCAAGGACCTCAAGAGGAGAATACGATCATAATCGGCAAGATAATATGTGAAAAACGTCACATCAGCTTATCAGATGAGGAGCGTTTGAAGCTTTTAAAAGTCGTGAATTCCGCTACATTTCTGTCATTGACATTTCGCTCTTGGGAGGTTTTCGCGTACCGAGTGTTACCGGCTGCGAGCAGCAATAGACACCTAGATCCATCATACTTGCTTTTCAGACTGATAGAAGAGGGAATATAGCAAATGATTCCACCATGTTCGACAACTACAAGTTAACTAATGCCAAATTCTACCTGAATTCAGAATTCTATCCATACAACAATTTAAACCTGCAATGGAATGAAAATATAAACATTCTAAAATATGACATGTATGCAAGGGTTCGTGCTTTTTACTATGAAAGTGCTGAAGAAGACGGAGGTGGGTGTCTACTCAGTCTATGGATATTCAAGGAGCTATCACCAATCATCGTGATAAACTACTCGAAACACAACGAGATAATTAAGTCTGGACCTATAAATGTGCTAATTGAATTTGAATCTTCGAGATATTTCCCACAACACACTGCCATGTATGCTCTAGTTCTACATGACTATGTGATCAACTACTTCCCGCTCACTGGTGTTGTGCAACGAGCTGTATAAATGAACAGGTGCTGCACCATACCTAGAGCATTTCACAATGGCATCTCAAGGTGTGAACATCTTTGCGGACGCTCAGGGTTTCTGTGATGGTGAGCGTAGGCAGTTCATATTCAATTATGTTGCATTTGTGGTGTACACAGAAGTTGCAGGAATAATAGAGACATTATCAGCAAACATTGCATCACCTCGGTCTTTCAAGTATGCGAATTATGCTAAGACACAGAAGAGTGCAAAGTGGGTAACACATTTGTACCATGGAATTCACTAGGATGATCCTGCCATACCCTATAAATATATCGTGTCGTTGCTTCATTTATTCGATCACACGGATAGCATGTATGTGAAGTGTGATAAGACACAGAAGAGTACAAAATGGTTAACACATTTCTACCATGGATTTCACTGGGATGATCCTGGAACATCCCATAAAGATATGGTGACGTTGCTTCACATGTACGTGAAGGGGAAGGAGAAGATCTCATGGATGCATCAAATCTGTAAGTCTACTGCTATTCAAGACCTGGAATTCTAAGGGTGTCCATCTCTCCATCGACTCAAGAAAAAAAAAGAAGATATGTGAAATTATGTTGCTGTGTCTGCTTATGAAAATGCAAAATTACTTTTAAGTTGGATGAGAAATAAATGAATTCTTACCTCAGAACCTCTGTGTTCTTGTTTTCAACCCTGTTCATGCTTTCACAGTGAGCAGTTTTAACCACATGCTATGTCTGTGGTTTTTCTTCAAACACAGGAGAGATAATTTTAGACGTCTGCTATATATCTTTAGAAGTGGACATGGTGGTATGCCTCCTGCTCCCATAACCATATTCATGCTGCACAATAGGCATAATTCCGTTTAGGTCCTCCTGGTGTGGGCACTTGTCCACAGCCAGGTGGCCTCTCGCTGGCTGACACGCGTGTCTGTGGCTGCAGTCATGGGCCGTGTTTATGGACGCAGTTTCCTCCGACGGCGCTGCACTGCAGCACGGTGAGTATGTGGGATGTATTTCATGACTTCTGGGGGGTTTAAGTGTCAGTGGAATATGGCGATCTGTACAAAACAGTTTTGCCACTGAAAGTCTCATCTGCAGGAAACAATGGCGGATGGTGCCCCCAAGCTGGCAGCAGCAGCAGTTTGATGGGTAAATTCAGTGACAGGCAGGCTGTCCCATTAGTATCTTGAAGAAGAGAGCAATCAGTGTTATTATCGGCTATTTCCGTGAACAGGTGCTGTTACTTCCTGAATTTCCATGCAGACAATTTGAGACGTCACGAAAGCTCCTACAAGAGCGACCGTTAATTATTTCTGCAGCACTGTAATATTACCAAGAGGTAGACTTGGCTCCTACTTACATATACATGTGACAGCAGTGTAACATTTGAGTAGCGCTGCTTGCGAGTGTGAGGAGCAGATTTGAAAGCTATGCATTATCGTGCAAGCAACAGTGCCTAGGTAAACACGTATTTTGACAGGTATTTCTCAGGTGTCAAGTATGAAAGGGATGCCGCCACCTCATGCTTGTGAGACCCGACTGAGACCTGCACTTGTTTCGGCAGCTAACGGCCGCGTCATCACTTCACGGGGCTGCCGATGTATCCTGATGCCTGTGAGTGTGTGGGGCGTCCAGTAAAAGGGGGGAGGCGGCATGCAGTACGTGCTTTGCTATCGACTTTTAACTGTGTAATTATGTGAGATGTGTGTTGCATGTCGGTATTCCTTGCGCGATCGGAATAAGAAGAATGGTGATCGATTTAGTTACTTCATACTAGACCTGCATCTTTGCAAACAGAATGATGAGAAAGTTTAATCCAAACCTTGTAAACCGATCTTTTATATAAATAAACAATATACCCTTGAATTTCCCTTCATGAGATCCTTCCTCTCCACCAAAGAGCCCCCAATTCCAGGTAAGAGAGGGGATGGGGGGTGGGGGTGAGGTGGTGGGGGTGTTGATCGATTTCATGAAAAATTCTTTATATAAATAAACTATATTCCATACACTTCCTTGAATCTCCTAAATTGTTTAAATAAACAATATTACACACATTGTGTAAATTGTTTAAACAATATTCCATACACAGCATTTGATTTCCAGACAAATTCCTTGATTAAATAAATAAACTATATTCCATACACTGCCAGAAGTAACTAAACAATATTCTATACATTATCTAAATTGTTTGTGCAATCGAATTCCCTCCAAAAGAGGGAATTCCTTGACTAAATAAATAAACTATATTCCATACACTGCCATAAATAACTAAACAATATTCTATACATTGTCTAAATTGTTTGTACAATATTCTATACACTACAATCGAATTCCCTCCAAAAGGCCCATAAACTGAGTCTTTTTACTGCCAGTTTCCGGGAGGGAGGGTGGGAGGAGAGGGGGGTTTACCAGAGAGGGTTAATTAATCATTCAATTTGCTTAAGTAGTCAATCAAATTGATAAGGGTGAGAGGCGCTTTCCAATAACCTAGACCTGAAAGTGTACCTGTAGCAGTGAGGGGTAAGGTTTTCTGAGGGAGGAGGGGAGTGAGAGAGGGTGGGGGTACAATTGGTTAAGTGCCTGTCAATCAAAAGCAGGGATCTTTTTAGCAGAACAATAGGTTGAGGACCTGTCAATCAAAGTAGAACAATAGGTTTGCCCCTGAGGGCATACCTGCCACAGATGTCGGCAACCCACACTAACAAAATGCACTACATCATAGCTTGTCCAACTACTTACAAGATCCGAGTTTGTTGATGTGGGCCATCATATGGTCCAGGTTGTCACATCATACCCACGTCCACGGATGTCACGCCCCTGCCTTCACTGCTATGGTGGCCTCGGGTCATCTGTTGCTGTGTGAGTCCCTGTTCTTTTGGATGACTTGTCGCCGCAGTGCTGCGCTGTGTTTGGGCAACTTGTTTGGCCTTTCCTGGATATGGATGGACTGTCTCATTGGCATCACCAGATGTGATACGTTTTTCTTGATTTCTTACTCTTTATTTGTTGGTGCCGAGTCTTGTGTCCTGCCTCCATATCAGGTGTTTGAGCCTGTCGCACACTTGCAGTTTCTGAATACCCTCCTATCTCGTGCATCCTGTCACTGACCACATCCATCTCTACTGTTCCTATGGGATCAGCACGTGTAGAGACAATGTTACTTGGGGTGTCTTCCATTGTTCTCACTGACCGATCCACTATCGGTCCATCCTGCAGCACTGCTGTCTCCTGTGGTTCATTGGGAGTCTTTTGTGCAATGGGAAGTGGTGCCGTAGTGCTTCGTATTGCCTCGATATATGGTGGGGGTAATGCTTGGGATCGTTGTGGTTCAAGGCTTTCTCCCACTGGCAGCTGCACAATTCGTAGTTGTAAGCATTCTGATCGCATGTGACCTTCTTTGCCACAACCAGAGCATGTGATGGGTCGCACTTCATACATAACAATTGCACGACAGCCACAAATATGTACATATGAGAGCGCAGGTTTCTAGAGGTCTGTTCTGACATACACCGCTGAGAACGGGATATGTCACAAAGGTCTTCCATATGGGAGAGGACCGTCCCGTACTGCTGCAGTCTTGATGTTACTTATTGTGCTGTCACCTCAAATGGTAATGGAAAAACACGTGCACCATTCTTATTCCCGTGCCTGCTGGCTCCACAAGGACATTCTCTACCTTGTAATCGGAGTAAAGTGACTTGTAAGACCCGCTTGACGACTGAATGAGTCGGTGACAGCTATCGTCATTGATGAGCTTTACATATATGACACTTGCTACTATCGAAAGATGAATGTCAGTCGGTTTGTGAGGATCGAGTTTCAACTCTCAAAAAACGTTCAACTTCAAGCGCTTTTGGTCGGGCAAATCGGTTCTCTGATGTGAGCTTCATATTCGATTTTCGTAGAAAATCAGCTTAGTGAACGTGGTCTGTGTACTCTGAACGCTCAGCTGCTAAATCACTGCACTCATCAGTTCCTCTGTGCTGTTTTTTGCGGCTAAACAACACGTCCTCGCCGCATGTCATCCCGAGCACATCTGGCCAAGATATTAATGGTTTCTTCGTCTCTATTACTCGATGCTTGAGATTCCAAGTATCAAAATTTGTGACATGTATGGTCGTATTTTGTGACAGCATTGACTTAGAAGTTTAAATTATTTACACCCCCAAGGGACGTAGACTTTAGTATTTCACATAAAGTTCAGCTTGATACCTCCACCCGTTCTTGAGAAAACGGGATCTTTATAGATGGCCGAATCGTTTGATTGCACTGAGTTAGAACCGTTCCTTCCTTTTTTTCTGCGCTTCTAGTGGCATAAACTAGATGTTTTCAGTAAATAACTGCATCCCAGACGTGTATCCTTCGAAGTTGGCGCGTTGCGCCTTGCGCCTTGCGCCTTGCGGTCGCAACGTACGAAATGCGTCCCAGGAAACTGCAACTAGTGTTGCTACTACACGAGAACGCCCGTCTACACTCTGCTGATTCCACAAAAAACCTTTCCATGAGCTTGGCTGGTAGGCAATTTCTATTGCAATTCTTCTTCTGATCTAGAGCTATTAAATATTTATCGTTTACGCTCCTTATCGAATAATTATCAAGAAAATTTTTTCGTGGACGAAAATGCACTTTAAACTGGATTTGAAGACATATTTACGTCCAAAACAATAGCCTCCAACATGCGTGAATCCAAAAACTGCCTGACCATTGTCACAGTGTTTTAGTTAGCAGAGGGATATATTATTGATTATTAATTTCTCTTTCTGTTATATTCGGGAAACCAACGAGAAACTATATAAAGATGCTTTGTTCTAATACAAACGAGTTACAGTTTGCCGGGATACCTTTATAACATAAATCTAATTTAACAGAACAAAACTACCTGTAACACGAGCCAGCCGAAACCATCATGCATGAGCAAGATCTTACGCACTTTTGAGTCTGTGCGGTCTCTATCTAGTGAAGTGCTGTGTCTTACCCAGAAAGCATTTCACGATTACCACGAAAATGTATAGACCATTGCAGTGAGAGTAGATCCAAAAAGAAACCAAGTTAACGAATTATTCAATGGCACACATAATCTACAGAGTTTTGTATCCACAAAAACTAAGATGTGTGTCGGAATAAGCAAAAATATAGTATAAATTTTAACGAGGATGGAAGGTCACAATTTCTTTAATTTTTACCTTGAGATCTATGTGGTACAAAATCGAAACTTATGATGGTAAAGTTAAGATTTCCTTAATGGTTTTCAATCTGGAAACTTACAGCTCGGTAAGAGAAGACGTCAAAAGCAGGCGAAATGTTTAGCCCTCTTGCGACGTTGTAACACGGCGTTCCTCGCCACACAGCGGCTGCGTCACCACTCTGTTAGCGAGTCAGAGTCAGTTCTCGCTCTGATGTTGTTGATTAACAGAGACAATTGGTAACGTCAAATATAGGATTAGTTACAGATTCTGTGTGGAATGGCCTTCCTGGAATCAGTTATAAATGACAGACAATGTTACACCTTAAGTGAGAATCACTCAGATTACTTATCGGAAAGGGTTGTCAACCGAATGTAGTAGGACAGTTCTGAACCACACCAGGAAGTAAATCTATGCTGAAATCGCCAAAAGTGTTGTACAGTGTGGCCGTTGCCCGTTAGACTAGCGACAGCCAGCGTGCTGAGCTGCTACGAGTATGTGCTAGCAGTTGGAGAGAGAGCTCTCCTAGCGAAGATACCGCGCAGGTTGCTGCTGCCGTACTGACTGCTAGCTGAAATGTCGCGAGTATTGAGTTTTATTTCTATTTCTGTGACTGTGACTTTGATCTAAAGCATATTTACAAATAATTTCTAGATTCACCAACTGTAGCTCAAACATCATAAATAAAGAACATGGGAAATTATTCAGATGGCTCCACTCTTTAGTAACTATCGTAGCTATTATTGTTTTTTTTTGTGTCTAACGTATACTGTACACTTGAAGCTCTTTCACTATAAGTGATTTGCTTTTTTTCATAACGTGTTACAATTAACATTACGAGTGAAAGTCATTCTTCTTAATTTTATTTACGTAAAGCGGTTTTGCTTAAGAATGCTTTCTGATGTGTTGGCAAATGTGCCAACACCTTGTAGATAGAGGAGGCCGAAATGCACGCTATCTAACGCAGACGGGCGTGAAGTCTGGAACAGGATACGTAATTAATGCTATACAGAAAAGTACATAGCTGAGTTAATACTTAACTTTTATTCCATCATTGTGGTACATCGCTCTTGGTTATACAAGTGAAATTCTCAGATATGGTTAATGGCGCCTTGCTAGGTCGTAGTCATGGACTTAGCTGAAGGCTATTCTAACTGTCTCTCGGCAAATGAGAGAAAGGCTTCGTCAGTTTAGTCGCTAGCAAAGTCGTCGTACAACTGGGGCGAGTGCTAGTCCGTCTTTCTAGACCTGCCGTGTGGTGGCGCTCGGTCTGCAAGTACTGACAGTGGCGACACGCGGGTCCGACATGTACTAATGGACCGCGGCCGATTTAAAGCTACCACCTAGCAAGTGTGGTGTCTGGCGGTGACACCACACTTTCATTGGCACAACTTCCAACACATAATAACACAAAAGGAAATATAACGTAATACAGCTTACAAAACACTAACTTCCACAAAGTATTTAATAAGCTGCAATTAACACACAGTTAAAAACCAGAAAAGCAAATAATGCAATCTTTCTTAATGATCATAAAACAGGACCGAAAAATCAGTGAAGAAAACGGAGCACGCTAGTGAGTACAGTGCAGGTTCGATAACGTTAGGTAACGTCAGAGACTCCTTTGCTGATGAACAACTTTTTCCACATGTTTATCTGCTGTGTTGAATAGACAAAGGCAAAAATGCTTAAAAGTGTACACTATTGACACACACAGTGCTTATGGTTACTACAAGCTACACCACAAGTTGGGAAACGGGGCCAAATTTCTAGTAGTTTACTGTCGAGTTGAGATTTTCCCAAATGTTTTATTCGTATCTTACAGAAACTAGCAGTACGGCAATGAACAGCCTTGTAAACACGCCGCTAACGGCAATCACGTAATTTATAGCAATACAACAACTTTAAAATAAAAAAAAAAACACAGAAGCTAGCAGTACGGCAATAAACAACCTTTTAAACACGCCGCTAACGGCAATCAAGTAATTTATAGAAATACAACAATTTAAAAAATTTAAAGAACATTAGTAAACAGAACTTTGTTAATAAGGTACGGTGAGGTAGCGAAGCTACCAACACCGCCATTAAAAACATTAAACATGTCTCAGCAAACACACGATTAATGGCAATAAAAGGAATTTACAAACTTGGAGGAATTTAAAAATTTTTTAAACAAAAGGGCCCTGGAATATCATTAGAACTTAACACATATGACGGACCCGTGTAAGGCGGCCACAAATCACCCATTCAGGGATGCTCAGGCTACACAGAATACTGACCAATGTAAATACACCCGTAAACACAACTGCCACTCTCAGGCTGGTCACTGCACCGACTTTTAGCCAGCGAAAACTTGTTATAAGATGGCTTAACTTGCTGACAGAATTAGAGCTAACCTCGTGCAAGAAAACATTACACCACACAGTCCTGAATGAGCGACCACATGATCAACCAACAAGAAGCATGAATTTACTCATAACCCACGACAAAATAGCGAAACAATTAAACTGCCAAAACTACACCTCCCATCGGACAGTAACGAAAGGAGGAGGAAAGATCACTGTCTTCAATCTCAGCGGTGCCAGGGACAGGAAACCCGGTCGCCGGAGGCCACAAGGCGGAAGAGACACTGGTTACACAAAATTATTACTTAATGATTAAACCTTCCACGAAATTAACTTGCAATTATGCTCGAACAGGCAGTACACGACCTCCGATGGCAAGGATCCACACATCCGACCTCGCACGCGTCGCCAGCGTACCCAACACGCCACGGTCATGCGACAACACGCTCTGTCGCCGGAGTTCACGTCTTCTCTGCATCGTTGACGCGTAGTGACCGCTCCTTCATATTAAGTGTCTCCTTTTTAAACTCCAGTGTTGAAACGGAGGATTTAAAGAAGCTTGTTAACGTCCCACCGAGGCGAAATGAACAGCAACTACTCGTGGGGTGATTCCGTATACAACCAACACGCGGGGAGCTCTTCCGTCAACTCGACCCGCTCGTTACACACAACCGACATACATCACGTGGCGACTCGAGAACCGACCACGCCTGCTCCGCGCTGGCGAGCCACACTGCCCTCCCGTGTCCACCACAATCTTCCAGAGCACCCCCTACTTCCGCGCCACCACACGAGGTTACCACCGGTCAAAGATCTCACTTCCTCCATAGCAGTTTCCCGGAAGCAAAAACGCAGATATCGACAGCAGACGGAAAAGACAACCAAGCAGCCACTTAATGACAGACAACATATCAAACAAACATGTCTGGGGAAGAAAAGGAAAACCAATGCAATCTAAACACAAGGTTAGCACGAGTCGATACACGGCTCAACTGTACTAATACAAATGAACTACAGCTTATCATGGTAACCTTACAACAGAAGTCTTGTATAATGAAAAGAAGTACCCGTTACACAATCGTCCCCAAATCGACACAGATTAGCAAGATATTATGCCCTTGTGACGTAAAAATTACCTGTGATTGTGTGTAGTTCATGATCAAACTGAACAAGTGCCACAGGACTACCCTGAAAGTATGGATATATAGAAGTGCACGCAGACACATAACGAAGTCCAGTTAACAAACTATTCAGTGCCCCATTTAAGTCACTACACCGTTTATTCATGAAATTTAAAAAAAAATATCTCAGAATAAGAAGTTTTCTAAGGACTTCTTTACTGATTGTCAATCTGGCTGGCTGTAACTTTGTCACAGACGGGGTAACAACCTTGTCCCCGCCGAGACGGCGACCGACAGCTGCCACGGCCTTCCCTTTACAGACGAGCTGGCCGACGACCGCCTTCTGGCTCTCACTCTCTTTGAGACGCAGGAAGCGGATAGTTTGCAATGTAAAATACGAGAGTGGCTGTAGTTTCAACTGGGAAAGAAGTTTCTGGACTCAAAAACATAAATGGTCTAATTTTATGTCAACCGTTAAGTGAACTATTCAGAATCTTTAATCAAAATGACAAAAAAATATGAGGTAAATATACACTACTGGCCATTAAAATTGCTACACCACGAAGATGACGTGCTACAGACGCGTAATTTAACTGACAGTAAGAAGATGCTGTGATATGCAAACGATTAGCTTTTCAGAGCATTCACACAAGGTTGGCGCCGGTGGCGACACCTACAACGTGCTGACATGAGGAAAGTTTCCAACCGATTTCTCATACACAAACAGCAGTTAACCGGCGTTGCCTGGTGAAACGTTCTTGTGATGCCTCGTGTAAGGAGGAGAAATGCCTACCATCACGTTTCCGACTTTGATAAAGGTCGGATTTTAGCCTATCGCGATTGCGGTTTATCGTATCGCGACATTGCTGCTCGCGTTGGTCGAGATCCAATGACTGTTAGCAGAATATGGAATCGGTGGGCTCAGCAGGGTAATACGGAACGCCGTGCTGGATCCCAACGGCCTAGTATCACTAGCAGTCGAGATGACAGGCATCTTATCCGCATGGCTGTAACGGATCGTGCAGCCACGTCTCGATCCCTCAGTCAACAGATGTGGACGTTTGCAAGACAACAACCATCTGCACGAACAGTTCGACGACGTTTGCAGCAGCATAGACTATCAGCTAGGGGACCATGGCTGCGGTTACCCTTGACGCTGTATCACAGACAGGAGCGCCTGCGATTGTGTACTCGAATGGCAAAACGTCATATTTTCGGATGAATCCAGGTTCTGTTTACAGCATCATGATGGTCTCATCCGTGTTTGGCGACATCACGGCAACGCACATTGGAAGCATGTATTCGTCATCGCCATACTGGCGTAGCACCCGGTGTGATGGTATGGGGTGCCATTGGTTACACGTCTCGGTCACCTCTTGTTCGCATTGACGGCACTTTGAACAGTGGACGTTACATTTCAGATGTGTTACGACCCGTGGCTCTACCCTTCATTCGATTCCTGCGAAACCCTACATTTCAGCAGGATAATGCACGACCGCATGTTGCAGGTCCTGTACGGGCCTTTCTGGATACAGAAAATGTTCGACTGGTGCGCCGTCCGCGGTGGTCTAGCGGTCCTAGGCGCGCTGTCCGGAACCGCGCGGCTGCTACGGTCGCAGGTTCGAATCCTGCCTCGGGCATGGATGTGTGTGATGTCCTTAGGTTAGTTAGGTTTAAGTAGTCCTAAGTTCTAGGGGACTGATGACCACAGATGTTGAGTCCCATAGTGCTCAGAGCCATTTGAACCATTTTTTTCGACTGGTGCCCTGGCCTACACACTCTCCAGATCTCTCACCAATTGAAAACGTCTCGTCAATGGTGGCCGAACAATTGGCTCGTCAAAATACGCCAGTCACTACTCTTAATGAACTGTGGTATCGTGTTGAAGCTGCATGGGCAGCTGTACCTGTTCACGCCATCCAAGCTCTTGTAACACTACCGCCCTGTCGGACGTGCGTTAGCTTTATAAAGCCTGTACTGTAATAAGTTCACGGGCTTCACCTTATAAACAAGGATTTTAGTACATAAGTTGACCGCGTGTACCTAATGGAAGCAATTTCGGACCTATACTCAGTCAGTAACTACAGTGATACGTCAAGCAAATGTAAAGTATAATTACGCGTTCGCATGGACAAGAAGTACACACAGTAGATATTACCAATGATTAATAATTCGGTCGCCAGCCTAATTAGGCATTGAATGAGTTTTTTCCTTGTACAAGTGTGTGCATGTACAAACATAACAACACGTAGTACTGTTGCGTTATATGGCAAAGTTTGGCATAGGAAAAATCCACTGAACTAAAGTTTTCTTCTTTTGTACTAATTTGGATGAGCTAAAATTACACAACACCACACAGCAATGATTACTACGAACTACATTTGTATATTGATCAGACTGAAATCGGGCATAGATTACCCTAGAATTAGCAATTTTGAAAACATACATACAATGTCACTATTAAAATTGGAAAAACACTAATACACTTAGGTTTAATATAGAACTGAATTTTGCTGTTCAAATCTGATCAGTATACTTCAAAATATGCAAGAATGGGCAAGAGAAGGGGGGGGGGGGGCCTTGAAACTGTTATGGTCGTTATACTGAAACTAGTAAGTCCTGAAGGTAAATTAACACTCAAAATTATCAGTCTGTGGATAACTACTCTTTTCTTTTATTTCTGAATTAATTAGTTATCATTCTTTCTGTCTCAAATTAATTGACTAACATTGCGAGCTCAATTCAAACTTTATCTTTCAATTTAATCAAACTGTTGTTCTTTACTACCATTTACGTTAACATACCTACATTTAAACTGCTTTATAGCATAGCTTTGTCTACTGATAATTCTCATTAATACTATCTTTGAACTTTCAGTTCGGGATACTCGGGTTGCACAATATGTGGTAAGGACCCTATCTAGGTCAGTGATAAGGATAAGTAACGGCTAAGGCAATTCTGGTAAAAGTCACGTTATTATTGAACAGTCAAAACAGTTTCGACACTGGTCCACACAGATACACTTCTAAAGATGAAATAAATGTTTGACCTGTGCACGTCGGTGCGGCGGGTGGCGGGCAGCGAGATAGCGGGCAGCACAGCACACATACAAGCACGGCTAAGGCTCTCACAGTATCGGCACTTTCCTTCTTCTTAGCGTCGTAACCTTTCCAATTTTGTGCCTAAGGATATAGGCATGCCAAGTAGTCGTCGGAATCGGCCCATCCGAGGCTCAATGGAATCCACTTTTCCTGGATAGCCTCCTCAGTACGGTACATGTTCCTCCGACCGATACCCAACTCCGACTGTAATACTGAGCCCGTTGTGCCGAACCGCGCCAGTGTGCGTTTTCCCGCGCTCGCCTGCATCCACCTTTTCCCGCTCCCCTACAGGTAGGGTATTCACCACAGGTTTTCTACTACACATATTCTAATGCATTACCTACATATGGACCAAGTGTTTAAATTACAATTTTCACATTTTACAATAGCTTTAACATTAAATACATTTCCCTTTGGTTATCAAATTGCTTGAAATCTAACACAAATAATAACATTCATTTTCAAAAGTTGTTTACATTTTCTTTAACATGACACGAAAAGAAAAAGAAATTCAAAACATTACTTATATTACTTTACATAAATTCAGAAAGAAAATTTTATCTAAATTCATAAGGAAAAAAAATTATTATAGGTTATTATTGTTACACTCTGTTTGACTCAATGCCCAGACGTGTCAAGGCCGTTATTACGGCCAGAGGTGGTTGTTCTGGGTACTGATTTCTCAGGATCTATGCACCCAAATTGTGTGATAATGTAATCACATGTCAGTTCTAGTATAATATATTTGTCCAATGAATACCCGTTTATCATCTGCATTTCTTCTTGGTGTAGCAATTTTAATGGCCAGTAGTGTAGAAGGATAATTGTCTTCCCATAAGGAAGTCGAAAGTCGCAGTGTTGCCAAATGTATTCTGGGATGACACGCCTCTAACTAGTGGTAGCTGAACTGTATCTTGTGCGTCTCCCACTAGCTTTTGAAAGACATGGAGCAGGCAGGTGTATAGTTGAACATATGAATACGCAAAGGAATTTTACTTGCACTTCTCGAACTAGGGATCGATTGTTGTTGTTGTTGTTGTTGTTGCTGCTGCATCTGGAGGGCGCTCAACATGGCGGTCGTCAGCACTCGTACGCTGACTGTGTGAAGCGAATAGGGCGATAGTACACTAAATGAGGACAGCCTAAACTACAACGAAAGTCCACATACGCTCCTTTGTACTCTTTTTTTTCATGAACACAGGTGACTCCCCTGAACGGTGCAATGGAGCAAGCGAGGCGAGGCGGACCATCACAAACCATGATATCTGATCTGAACAGCTACCAAGAGGCAAGTCTAGAAAAGAAGGCTGACGGATCATAGAGATAGTAATTGGATGAGTCAGACGTTCTCTAACCTCTAACATACTAAAAGCGTCGACCTAAAAGCTTAGGTAGAAGTGGAGACAAAACACAAAGCCGGCCACGGTGGCCGAGCGGTTCTAGGCGCTTCAGTCCGGAACCGCGCGACTGCTACGGTCGCAGGTTCGAATCCTGCCTCGGGCATGGATGTTCGTGATGTCCTTAGGTTAGTTAGGTTTAAGTAGTTCTAAGTGCTAGGGGACTGATGACCTCAGATGTGAAGTTCCATAGTGCTCAGAGCCATTTGAACCATTTGAACAAAACATAAAATCGTAAATGATATGCCACATTCAGTTCATTATCACCTAGAATAGTGAGGAGGTCTGTCGGTAAACCAGCTTGAGCCCTCTCGTCATTATATAAAATACAGTCGGTTGAAATGTGGCGATCCATAATCAGCACACCACGTGCATCACAAACAGGTGGTTCTTTAAGTCCGAGAAGGAAGCCATGGGTCAGGGGGCTGTGTCCTATTCGAAGTCGCGTTAAACAGACTTCATCAATCCACTAAATTTCGGGCAAGCAGCCGCGCAAATAAAACTTCCTCTACTGATATTTCGGCCGCGTATCGTCCGGCCATCTTCAGAGCGTGTCACAAGACTGACGACAAGGTGCCAAACGCGGCCTTATATGCTCCACCGCGGCGGTACTGCGCATGCGGGTCACAGATGCTGCTCGGCGGCAGAGACATACGCTTACACATGCGCCGCCTGTGGCGAAGGCGTACAGACATTCCATTTGCTTATCGATGTTTGATCGGCGGCCGTGACACGATGACGACTTCTCTGGAATTTAATTACTCCAAGAGCCGGATTCCATACTTTGTCCAAATTAAAACCATTATCTCTGTTTATTAAATTGTTGGCTAATCGAATTTCTATAGCTTCCTTGAATACAGATTCCCAAAAAGAAGAGGTGGATGTTAAAATCTTCACATCACTGTAATTCGATGCAAAAAGCAGGTATGTGATGGGGAAGAAGATAGTAATGTCTTCAGATCTAGGTCGTTTCTGCCCTATGTGGGTGCTCTTTCTTCAAAAATAGGCCGTATTCTTGAGAAACACTGTGTTAAGGTGATCTCCCGGCCCCCCACGAAGATTGCGGCTTTACTCGGCTCTGTGAAGGACGATATACTGCTTTGTAAGGCGGGTGTGTACCAGATTCCTTGCGGAAATTGTGAGCAGTCATACATAGGTCAAACAACACGCACCGTTCATGAGAGGTGTGTGGAGCACCGAAGATACACACGCTTATTACAACCAGACAAGTCAGCTGTGGCCGAACGTTGTATTGATACGGGTCATTCCATGAATTCTGTGATGTGAAGATTTTAACATCCACCTCTTCTTTTTGGGAATCTGTATTCAAGGAAGCTATAGAAATTCGATTAGCCAACAATTTAATAAACAGAGATAATGGTTTTAATTTGGACGAAGCATGGAATCCGGCTGTTGGAGTAATTAAATTCCAGAGAAGTCGTCATCGTGTTACCGCCGCCGATCAAACATCGATAAGCAAATGGAATGTCTGTACGCCTTCGCCACAGGCGGCGCATGTGCAAGCGTATGTCTCTGCCGCCGAGCAGCACCTGTGACCCGCATGCGCAGTACCGCCGCGGTGGAGCATATAAGGCCGCGTTTGGCACCTTGTCGTCAGTCTTGTGACTCGCTCTGAAGATGGCCGGACGATACGCGGCCGAAATATCAGTAGAAGAAATTTTATTTGCGCGGCTGCATGCTCGAAATTTGGTGGATTATTCATTACGCCGCGAGAAATTGAAAATGCACAGACTTCATCAAGTTTAACTGGCTGGAAGGAAGTGCGCCGTGGCCTCACAGTGTCTTTTATTGATACTAACTTATTATCCGTCTCGCCCAGCCACTCTTCCTCCCAAAGACGCGAGGCAGGCGCAGACGGATAGGGGAGTCAGTTACGTTGGGAACGGTACGTGCTTCCTTGGATGCGGTATCGGCCATAGCCACGTGTCATGGTACCCAGCAGAATGAGACCTCCTATGTGTGACTTTGCAAGTGCAGGATGGCGTCGTGAATGGTCTGGACAATTCTATCTACCGGATACGCAGACTGGATTTTCTGCATCGCACTAAGCGAGTCGGAGCACATGAGGAATTTGGATCCACGTTTGCATTTCATCTGTTCCACCGCTTTTAAAATTGCATCAAGTTCGGCACACAAGCCAGACGGAACCTAAAGACAGAGGCAGGAAAAATGTCAGAACAACCGACAGCGTCCCCGTCTGTGTATATCACATAAGAGTCCTGACACTCATTTAAAATGGTAATAAATTTATTCTTCGGAGTGAACAATTTGTCGCACTCTGTTAAATCTAAAATTATTCTAGGTTTCAATAACAACCTGGATGGAGCTTTGCACCAATCCTGCCTCTGTATGTTTGGTGGAGACACTCTTAGATCCAATAAATGCTACTTCAGCCATATAGCGAACGTTTCATCCCTCGTGAACGACTGCAATAGAGTCGTTCTAGGGATTCCCAGGTATTAATAGCTGCAGGGGCAGCCAGGGAAGTCCAAAACGACCGGAGCTTGAGTGACTGTTTGGCCACAAGGAACCGCCGTCGAGCACACAAGCTCCGTGTAGGGCTCGTTCTGTAGGCTCCTGTGGCTGATTCGATTCGCTCTTAGTGTACGGGGACCATCATCTTCAAATACTGTGGTCGTGCCGAGCCATACACCGAATAACCATAACCAAGTCGCGATCATACGAAACCCTTACATAACTGCAGCAAGCAGGGCCTATCTGCACCCCGGTTCTCCCGATTCGAGCACTTCATGGTATCCAGCGCCCTAAGGGCTCGTGTTTTCAGCCCCTTGAGAGGTGGCAGCCAAGTAATTTTGCTATCAAAATGGTTCAAACGGCTATGAGCGCTATGGGACTTAACATCTGAGGTCATCAGTCCCCTAGAACTTTTTTTTTCTTTTTTTTTTTTTTAAAAATTCTTTATTCGTAACACAATGATAATTATACAAGATTGACCCACCACCTTATTGATTAGTGGGTCCTATGTTCCTACTGTTTACAATGGCAGCTTCTACATTATACTTAATTACAGACAGTTATGCTGTTAGTACTAGGCAGACCACTTCTTATTTTAAGTTAGCTTAAGAAGTAGATTTAGGTAATTAGAATAGGATAATAAATTAGGAACCTGCAGCGACAAACCATCCCCCTAGAACTTAGAACTACTTAAACCTAACTAACCTACGGACATCAGACACATCTATGCCCGAGGCAGGATTTGAACCTGAGAGCGTAGCGGTCGCGCGGTTCCAAACTGAAGCACCTAGAACCGCTCGGCTTTGCTATCAAATAAAAGACCTAAAAACCACTCCTTAAAATGCAAAAGAATATACCACAGCCGAAATGAGAGAGAGATCACGATTAAAATCAATACATACTACTTTCTCTGGGGAGAAATGAAAACCTATTCTTCCAGTCGCTTAAGTGTCAACAGTAACTGACGAGAGGAAGATACAGTACTAGACGTGGAACAGAAAACAGAAAAAATCATTCGCTAACAATGAGCACTGCACAGGACTCCTACTGTAGACCATACGCCACTGATCGCAACTGCGAACAAAGTCACGCTTTAACCGCTCACCTGTCGAATACCATGAACTTGAGGAAATCTACCGGGAAGAGTATTCCTGACTCTGTACCGAAAACAACGTTCAGCGAGAAAGGATCGCAGCAATATGGGGAGGCGGCCAAGATAGGTCATTCGTGAAGCTGACAAAGTCTCCACGTATGCCTTTTCAGCGTCAGTAGTGTGAGGTTATCACGAGTGGGACGATATCTTCTAAATCCACTCTGGAAACGCCTGAGGAGATTTCGAGATTCCAGACTAGGTGAGAGTTGATCAGCCGCTCTAGCTGGCAACAGCTGCACTCCGTTAAAGCTGCCGGGGAGAATGCGATAGTTTTCTGGTTTAAGAATGGGGACCACTATCGGTTCCCTCTAAGAGACGGGATATTCCCCAGCTCTCCATATATTTTGAGGCCTCGTCATTCTTGGAGGCGAAAGCAAGATGTCTCCTGTTCCGCACTTCGCGACAGACGTGGGAACCTGGAACTGGACTCATGGACGAAGTCACATCGTAAAAGTACCGATCCATGGTGTTGGCGGAATCTGCGGGCGTTACTTTCGGGACTCCATTGTTCTTTACGGCAGCTAATGGACAGGACACCCTTTTCCAGATCTCGTCCTTATGGATTCGCAAACTGCTATGGCAGAAGTTATTCGATTTATGGACTTCAGAAACTCATGCCACGATTGGTTCTTGCTCTCCTTCACTGTCCGCCGGGCTTTGGTTCTCGTTGACCGAAAGGTTAGGAGGCTCTCTGCTGTCGGACTATGCGTAAGACTGCGCTGCGCTGCGCCGTCCGGCTGTCCCGCATAGCACAACGACACAGATCGTTCCACCGAGAAACAGGTTGCCTTGTGTGAGGGATTGACGATTTAGGTACAGACGCACCAGCGGTAGCGTGGATTACGTCGGCAATGTTGACAAATCACTGTGACGTCATAAGCGAGTGACTGCGTGTGAGATCGCTCTCTAAGTTTTCATATATTTTCAGGTTTCAGATATATATTTTAACGGTTTTTGTGATAATATTTACTATATAAGTGACGTATTATTGGTTGCTTCACTCACCTCGGCCTTTCTTGTGTTGTGACCTGATATTTGTGAGTGTTTCGTATCGAGCAACTTAACCTCTTGCCTGTGTTTACATTCCGCGCTGACCAGTTGCAGCTGTAGCGGCGCATCGAAAGCTAAGTACTAATTAATTGTTTGTGTATAGTGGTTTATTTAGGAACTTTAGTAGTCTTCAACCGGTGTTCTTGATGTTTTCTGGTGAAATAATTTCAGAAGAACCTTTTGGGAACTGTTTTCAGCTTCGTTACTCTGTCATTAGACGTTTGATTCTCTTTCTGTATTAGTCTTTCGTTATATTCACATTTGTTGTTTATTAATACTGTTAATAATAGTAGTTACTTCCCTCGTAGAGTAAGTTTGTGATTATTGTAGTCAGGTTTTTATTATCTTCTTATTGTAGTAGCGGAACTTAGAAAAAGTAAAATTTTACCATGAGTGAGAAGTGTGGGCTTTGCCGTAGGTTCGTGAGTAGTGGATTGCGGTGTGAGACTTGTTCGAAGTATTTTCACTGGGGGGAATGCAGTGGGGAAGCCAGTGGGCATTCTGGTGAGATCCTCTCCTGGAACTGCAGGTTATGTAGCAAGAGTAAGTTGATAGAGGAGCAGGAGCGTAAGATCTGTGCCCTTCAGGTGCAGTTGAAAAACGCACAGGAGGAGCTAGATAGGATGAGGAGGGAGAAGGGGGTTGCGGAATGGGAGCTGGCTGTTGGCAAGAGATCTGCTAGGAGAAGGAGATTTTCAGATAGTTTTACCATCGGTGTTTGTAATAGATTTGACCAACTGTCAGAGTCTAGTGGAGAGGAATCTCTAGTAGCTGTAGATGTAGGAAGTATGCAGCAGACCTCAGTAGTTACGGTGGCTAGAACAGTCAGCTGATAGGTATTCCTGCTTAAGGGAAGTCTCTCTAACAAGGGAATCACTTTTGACAAAGCTTAGGTATCAGAGTAATGAGGAAATTAGTATATTTCATCAAAATATACAAGGTATTAGAAATAAAGTTAGTGAACTACTTATAGATGTTGACTCTGAAATTATTGGTATATCTGAACACTTCTTAAATAAGGAGATAATTCAGAGGCTTCCTTTACCAGGATACAGGTTGGCTGACAGCTTTTCGAGGAACTCTTTGCGGTGTGGGGGAGTAGCCATGTATGTGAAAAACGGCATCCCGTTGGAGTCAATTGATGTTTCAAAGTACTGCACTGAAAAGGTGTTTGAATGTTGTGCAGGTGTGGTTAAATTTAACGGAGCTAAACTTCTAACTGTTGTTATTTATAGATCCCCAGACTCCGATTTCACAACATTTTTGCTAAAGCTAGAGGAGGTTCTTGGTTCACTTTATAGGAAATACAAAAAGTTAGTTATATGTGGTGACTTCAATATTAATTGTATAAGTGATTGTGCAAGGAAGCGGATGCTGGTAGACCTCTTTAATTCATATAATCTTATGCAAACCGAATTCTTTCCAACGAGAGTGCAAGGGAACAGTAGAACAACCATAGACAACATTTTTGTTCATTCCTCATTACTAGAAGGGCATTCTGTTAGCAAAAAGGTGAATGGCCTTTCAGATCATGATGCACAAATTGTAACTTTAAAAGATTTTTGTGCTGCAACACGTGTTAAATATAGTCATCAGCTGTTCAGGAAAGCTGATCCAGTTGCTGTAGAGACCTTTGTAAACCTTATAAAGGAACAAGAGTGGCAAGATGTTTATAGCGCTGATACAGTAGACGATAAATATAATGCTTTTCTCAAGACATTTCTCATGCTCTTTGAAAGTTGCTTTCCGTTAGAACGTTTAAAACAGGGTCCTAGCACAAACAGGCTGACTAGAGGGATAAGAATATCTTGTAGAACAAAGTGGCAATTATATCAAAACGTTAGAAACAGTCAAAATCTAAATGCAGCAGCCCATTACAAGCAGTATTGTAAGGTGCTTAAAAATGTTATTAGGAAGGCAAAAAGTATGTGGTATGCAGATAGAATAGTAAGTCTCAGGAAAAAATTAAAATCATATGGTCAGTCGTAAAGGGAGTTGCTGGTCTGCAGAGACAGGTCGAGGATATAGAATCAGTGCGTAGTGGGAATGTCCGTGTTACTGATAAGTCGCATATATGTACAGTATTTAATAATCACTTTCTGAATATAGCAGGTGAAACCTAGTCCCAACAGGGAATCATACAGCGCTCTTAGAAAAAAGTTTTCCGAGACTGTTACCTGAAATGCTCCTCCATGATACTGACAAGAGGGAGATTGAGTTAATAATTAAATCACTAAAGACCAAGAACTCTCATGGATATGACGGGGTATCTAGCAGAATACTGAAGTATTGTTCTATGTATGTTAGCCCAGTTCTCAGCCATATCTGTAACTTTTCCTTTAGGAGTGGTCGGTTTCCTGACCGATTAAAGTACTCGGTAGTGAAGCCACTTTAAAAAGGAAGACATTGATAATGTTGACAATTTCAGACCTATTTCTATGCCATCGGTGTTTGCTAAAGTTATCGAGAAGGTTGTATATACAAGGTTACTGGAGCATTTAAATTCACATAATTTGCTGTCAAATGTTCAGTTTGGTTTTAGAAATGGTTTAACAACTGAAAATGCTATATTCTCTTTTCTCTGTGAGGTTTTGGACGGATTAAATAGAAGGTTCCGAACGCTATATGTTTTCTTTGATTTAACGAAGGCTTTTCACTGTGTTGACCACAAAATATTACTGCAGAAGTTGGACCATTATGGAGTAAGGGGAGTAGCTTACAATTGGTTCGCCTCTTACTTTAAGAACAGAAAGCAAAGGGTAATTCTCCGCAATATTGAGAGTGGTAGTGATGTTCAGTCCCAATGGGGCACTGTTAAGTGGGGCGTTCCCCAAGGGTCGGTGCTGGGGCCACTGCTGTTTCTTATTTATACACTCCTGGAAATTGAAATAAGAACACCGTGAATTCATTGTCCCAGGAAGGAGAAACTTTATTGACACATTCCTGGGGTCAGATACATCACATGGTCACACTGATAGAACCACAGGCACATAGACACAGGCAACAGAGCATGCACAATGTCGGCACTAGTACAGTGTATATCCACCTTTCGCAGCAATGCAGGCTGCTATTCTCCCATGGAGACGATCGTAGAGATGCTGGATGTAGTCCTGTGGAACGGCTTGCCATGCCATTTCCACCTGGCGCCTCAGTTGGACCAGCGTTCGTGCTGGACGTGCAGACCGCGTGAGACGACGCTTCATCCAGTCCCAAACATGCTCAATGGGGGACAGATCCGGAGATCTTGCTGGCCAGGGTAGTTGACTTACACCTTCTAGAGCACGTTGGGTGGCACGGTATACATGCGGACGTGCATTGTCCTGTTGGAACAGCAAGTTCCCTTGCCGGTCTAGGAATGGTAGAACGATGGGTTCGATGACGGTTTGGATGTACCGTGCACTATTCAGTGTCCCCTCGACGATCACCACTGGTGTACGGCCAGTGTAGGAGATCGCTCCCCACACCATGATGCCAGGTGTTGGCCCTGTGTGCCTCGGTCGTATGCAGTCCTGATTGTGGCGCTCACCTACACGGCGCCAAACACGCATACGACCATCATTGGCACCAAGGCAGAAGCGACTCTCATCGCTGAAGACGACACGTCTCCATTCGTCCCTCCATTCACGCCTGTCGCGACACCACTGGAGGCGGGCTGCACGATGTTGGGGCGTGAGCGGAAGACGGCCTAACGGTGTGCGGGACCGTAGCCCAGCTTCATGGAGACGGTTGCGAATGGTCCTCGCCGATACCCCAGGAGCAACAGTGTCCCTAATTTGCTGGGAAGTGGCGGTGCGGTCCCCTACGGCACTGCGTAGGATCCTACGGTCTTGGCGTGCATCCGTGCGTCGCTGCGGTCCGGTCCCAGGTCGACGGGCACGTGCACCTTCCGCCGACCACTGGCGACAACATCGATGTACTGTGGAGACCTCACGCCCCACGTGTTGAGCAATTCAGCGGTACGTCCACCCGGCCTCCCGCATGCCCACTATACGCCCTCGCCCAAAGTCCGTCAACTGCACATACGGTTCACGCTGTCGCGGCATGCTACCAGTGTTAAAGACTGCGATGGAGCTCCGTACGCCACGGCAAACTGGCTGACACTGACGGCGGCGGTGCACAAATGCTGCGCAGCTAGCGCAATTCGACGGCCAACACCGCGGTTGCTGGTGTGTCCGCTGTGCCGTGCGTGTGATCATTGCTTGTACAGCCCTCTCGCAGTGTCCGGAGCAAGTATGGTGGGTCTGACACACCGGTGTCAATGTGTTCTTTTTTCCATTTCCAGGAGTGTATAAATGATATGCCTTCTAGTATTACAGGTGATTCAAAAATATTTCTGTTTGCTGATGACACCAGCTTGATAGTGAAGGATCTTGTGTGTAATATTGAAACAGTAACTAATAATGTAGTTCATGAAATAAGTTCGTGGCTTGTGGAAAATAATTTGATGCTAAATCACAGTAAGACTCAGTTTTTACAGTTTCTAACTCACAATTCAACAAGAACCGATATTTTGATCAGACAGAATAGGCATATTATAAGCGAGACGGAACAGTTCAAGTTCCTAGGCGTTCGGATAGATAGTAAGCTGTTGTGGAAAGCCCATGTCCAGGATCTTGTTCAGAAGCTAAATGCTGCTTTATTTACCATTAGAACAGTATCTGAAATAAGTGACACTTCGACACGAAAAGTAGTCTACTTCGCATATTTTCATACGCTTATGTCGTATGGTATTATATTTTGGGGTAATTCTTCTGATTCAAAAAGGGTATTTTTGGCTCAAAAACGGGCTGTTCGAGCCATATGTGGTGTAAGTTCGAGAACCTCTTGTCGACCCCTATTCAAAAATCTGGGAATTCTGACATTGCCCTCACAGTATATATTTTCTTTAATGTCGTTTGTTGTTAGCAATATTAGCCTATTCCCAAGAGTTGGCAGCTTTCACTCAGTTAATACTAGGCAGAAATCAAATCTGCATGTAGAATGCACTTCCTTGACTCTTGTGCAGAAAGGAGTGCAGTATTCTGCTGCATCCATTTTCAATAAGCTACCACAAGAACTAAAAATCTTAGCAGTAGCCCAAACTCTTTTAAGTCTAAACTGAAGAGTTTCCTTATGGCTCACTCCTTCTATTCTGTCGAGGAGCTCCTGGAAGAGCTAAAAAATTTAGCAAATTCCAGTGTTACATTGTTGATTTTCTTCATTTAAACTTACGACTTGTCACCTGAATATGTTTTTTTATATTTCATTTTATCTGTTTCTAATATCGTGTTATAATTTCATGTATTGACTCGTTCCATGACCATGGAGACTTCTCCTTAATTTGGTCCCATGGAACAATAAATAAATAAATAAATAAATGTGATCCACCCAGTCATGAATGCTGTCCCTGTGCTCAAGCACAGCCAACTGGCTGTAAAGCGTCCAATTCGCCTTGGATAGCAGCCACTTGGGTGGTGCTCCCTCAATCTCCATTCGTCGCAAAAGGCGGACAGTAATAGGAAAGTGGTCACAGGAGTGGTGGTCGTCTGCCACCTCCCATTCAACAGAAACTGCGGGAGCAGTAGAGCAATCTGTCAAATCAGTGGCGGAGAGTTCCCCTGTTGCTGGGCAAAAATGTGTCATGGAGCCCATATTCAGGAGACGCGTGGTGTCAGGTTGTAATACACTTTCAACCGCTCGTCTCCTCGGGCAGGTGGAGACTAACCCATAGAAAACAAACCCGAAGAGCATAAATGGTGGCGGGAGCTGGTCGATCATCTCGGAAGGTGCCTCGCCATGCAGTGGTGCCTGTGGCGGAAGGTAGAAGGAGCAGAAGGTTACTTGAAAGGACACAAAATGCACGATGACAGCAACTGTCTGTAGTGTGATGGTTAGGGTTGCAGGGGAGGAGTAAAGTGTGCTGCGGACGAACACTGCCACTGCTCCCTGAGCTCTGTCGCGGTGAAGGTCATCTTTTCGATATAGACGACAACTCCTAAACACAGAGATATCGGATTCCATGAAATGCGTTTCCTGAAGACACACACACACACACACACACACACACACACTGGTCTCGTTTGTGTGAGGAACCTTAGTTCATCGACGAGATCGGTGACGTCATTTAAATTCCACTGCACAATGTCCATTATCTATTGGGAAAGTTTGTCTTCCCTTCCTCTTTGAACCTTGGCGGGGAATGCCAGGACATCGGTGGTGGAATAATAAGACTAGGAGGATCGCCGATTGGAACGACATTCATTGCCAAATCGTCAGTAGCAGCAGTAGCAGCCGGTTTCGTTGCCGTTGCTTTAGGGACTGTTCCACTGGACTCTGACTTGGCCTTTGTGGACTGAAACACAGGAAGGCTCCTGAATGAGTGTACGAGTAGGCGCTATTGAGACAGTTGCTGTTGGGAGCAATGGCTCCACATTGTAAGTCTGAGAAGTTTGTGTAACTGAGTCTCTGGCAAGTGCAGTGCTACCAGAGCCTGGCTGTTGGCATATACAGCAACCGGAGCACGTGTTGCCACTTCCGTTTGTGTCGTCACACTAACTTTAAATAGGTATGGGCTGTTTCATAAGTGACGCAAATGAGGTAGCCAACGTTGGGGGCTGCATTGATTTAAATAGCTTCTTTGCTTCGTCTTGAATTTCCTTTTCGTTCCTGTAGCTGGGGCGCTCTCTACTGCAGACTGAATGTGAGTTAGAGCAATTAACACACTCTGATGGAGATGAACATTCCACACCTGGTTCTTGACCTGCTTGACCACAGCTCCCACAAGTAGCCCGACCATTAGACGCAACGGTTATATGACCAAATCTTTGTCACTTGAAACACCGCATAGGATTTGGAAAAAAAGGGCAAACCGGAAGCGTAAGAAATATGCCTTAATGTGGCTAGGCAGGTCTTGCGTATTTACAGTTAGAATGAAAGTAGATATTGGTTCAAGCTGCCCATTCTTCACATTTTGAACTTTCGTAATATCGTCGTGTGCCCCACCCCGCAGCTGGAATTAAAGGTTTTATGCAGTTCAACAATAATACGGTATTCACCCAATCCTGTGGCTTTCTGAAGACTCTGTACTTGCTCCGACGTGGCCGTTTCATTCAACGATGTACCATCACGAAGCCTTTTTATTGTTTTCAGATCACTCGTAACACCATCTAAACCTTTCTGGATGCAGAAAGGAAACACCCTAGCAAAGGCTCCCTCGACAGTTTTAGCTATAACAAAAACGCTTTGACACACCTGCGCCCTGTTACTACAACTGATTCTGCATTTCTGAGGACCATACTCAGGAGAGTTCCTCTCACGGCTTCTCTTGTTGGGATGGGTAACATGCCACCAGTGGGCCAGCCGATCCGCACGAGCAGCTGGGGAACGGATGTCCACCCACACGGATCCCCACTCGCCTTGATAAGTCTTGCACAGCTGAGGTACGGCAGGTGCCCAAGGGGTCGCCCTCTCACGACTGTTCTGCCTCAACATCCATGCATCCCATCAGCGGCAGCACACTTTAGGACTGATGTTTCTACCATCCTCGTGATCCGGGCGGTCAAGCCAACACCCCGTTCCCTGTGGCACACAACTCTTCCACCGCCTCACAGAACGGTGGTCACTGAAGCATGCCCAGAGCTTACGGTGACAGAGGACTGGCGGCGCTTACTAGTTCCCAGCTCAGAACCCTGGGGTCGCCAAGCCCGTACCCAGCAAACGAACGCTGAGTCACTGAGGGGTTACGGATAGAAGCTACATCGTAATTATGAATAGTTTTCAGAGTCACCGAGTGTCGTCGGCACAGAATATATTAAGATTAGGGGAAAATTTTTGGGTGGTCCAATTCTTAATTTTTTTAAACTGTAAACTGAAACACTCATTCGCTGGAGACAGTTCAACGGTAGGTTTTTGTGCGTCATTATAACTCATACTTAATCTTTGACAGAGCAAAAACTGCTAAACTATATTTAATTGTTGATTGGCGACTCCATGGAGTGAGTTATTGTGATCGCTTCTCAGTTTTGGTTATTGATAACTTGATACCAGTGTCCGAGTTTAATTTGTACATATCAGCACTGAAGATGATCACTATGTGATCGAAAATCGATTCTGCTATCAATAAAACATCAATATTACGGCCAACGCTGACTTTCCTTTTAATTTAATATATTTAATTGTATCGACACACCATGGCCCCACACACTACATAGGCACCTCATCATCGTTGGTAAATAAATTTTTTTACACTGTCAATCGTTCGTTTATATGAGTGTAAATTCCTGTTGAACTAACTCCCTTTGGTTAAGAATTACTGCTGCAAGGCTTAATACTGACAGTAGCTTTAGTCAAAGGTACATAAAGTCCTTGGATAACAGATGAGACATTGAATTGAACTGACGGAACACTGAACCACATAAGTCGAAACGAGGCATTTGGGGTAGACGACATTCGCTCAAAATTATTGAGACCGTATGGAGAAGATAGAGTGACAAAACTATTCCATTGGGTATGTGATGTGTATGCTGAAGCACAAATACCCTCAGACGTCAAAAGGAACGTAATAATTCCAATGCCAAAGGTGGCTGTTGCCTGCAGACGAGACTATTACGAAACTATGGACGTAATATGTCATGGTTCCAAACTATTGACACAAATTATTTACAGATGTGTCAAAGAAAATGACTATAGAAATCCGGACTCAGTGAAGATCAATTTGGATTCCGGAGGGATATAGGAAAACTTGAGACAATACTTACTCTTAGAAAGTAGGTGGAAGGAAGGTGAACCCGCGTTTCTAGCATTCTTCGATTTTAAGAAAACATTTGACAATGTTGACTGGACACACTAATAATCTGAAGGCAGCGAGGATGAAATACAGATGGCCTAAGGTTATTTACAACTTATATAAAAAGTAGACTGTGATTAAAGGACTGAAGGGTAGCAGTTGTAGAGAAGGCGGTGAGAAGAGTGTTGCAGTCTAGCGTCGATGTTATTTTGTCTGTGCATTCGGAACCCAATCAAGAATGCCAAGCAGCAGTTGGTAAAAGAAAAAAATTTAAAAAAAAATAAAAACTTTGAGTTTTGACGATGACATTGTAATTCTGCCGCTAACAGAAAAAGAGAAACAGCTGAGTGGTAGGACCGCGTTGCGAAAAGGAGTGATATGATAAATATCAAAAGAAGTAGATCAAGGATAATGAAATGTAGTCGATTTAAATCAGGTGATACTGAGGGAATTAGATTAGGAAATAGTGAACTGAAAGCTTTGTTATTTTGGAAGCAAGACAACTGAAGATACTGAAATAGAGAGAATAGAAAAAGCAGCGTGCAATAACAAGAAAAACGTGTCAGAAAATGAGATACTGGCTTACGTCCAATATAAATTTAAATGTTGCAACGTCTTTTCGGAGCGTATTTGTCTGGAGTGTAATCTTGAATGGAACTAAAACTTTGTCCAGACAACCGAAGATAGACTTTTGAAATGTGGTGCTTCAGAAGAATGCTGGATCAGACAATGAGGGGGTACTGAATAGATTTTGAAACGAAAGATGTTTACTAAAAGTAGGGATCATATGACAGAGCGTGTCCTGAGGCATCCTGGAATCGTGCTTTGCTAATGGATGGAGGTGTGTGCTGGGAAAGGGGGGAGGGAGGGGGGGTCAGAACAGCTGAGAAAGACCATGGTTTGAATGTGGTAAGAAGATAGAAGATTCAAGTGGCAGCAGGTTAGAGCAGTTACGTAGAGATATCGGAGCTGTTGGGATAGGGTAGAGAACTGCAACAAACGAGTCCTCGGTCTGAAGACCACAACTGCAACAACAGCAACAACATATACATTACTCTCTAACGAATTGTCTTGTTTTCTCCATTCTTCTGAATTATTTGATGCAGCTCGTCTTGACTTATTCTTCTGTGCGAACCTCACTATTTGCACTAAATGCTTTCAGTTATATAATGCATGTATTTCAATATCTTCAGCTTTTGCCCTCTACGGCTTTTTCAGGTACCACGGATGTTTTCTCCTACTGTCTTAACACTTGATCCGTCACCCTGTTTCAGTTCACAATTTCCACGTATTCCTTTCGTTGTCGCTTTTGGAGCTAAGCTCTTCATTTCTGATCTTATCACACGATGTTCATCATTATTGTGTAAGCTACGCCTCAAGCGAATCGACTCCCTTCTTTTCAGGTTTTCAAATGAAAGTTTTCTCAAACCGGCCCTGGGAATTAACACAATAACTGTAGCAAGCAATGAATTACGGCAATTTGCTAACAAGAGATGATCTCGTACAACAATGAAGAGTCTGGCGCATGACTGGAACCAGTCTGATTGTCAGCCGATATAACACGGTTTTTGAGCTTTCGCACTACTTTCAGAGCAGTTCCGACTCATCCTGTATGTTATCAGAAGTCAAAATGAAGTTAAAATTAGAGAATTTTTTAACAATTACGCTATGTTAATTCTCATATGACGCTTTTGATACCCTATAGGCTCCGCGAGTATGGATAAATCAGGAACTAATTGTAACGCAGAGATCGCCAGTTGCGAAACTACGTGTAGAAGTGTCACCCCAAACTCAGGCTGGTGGACCTCTTGCTGATATTTTGGTTTCCCTCCGTCTGAAGTGCACTGCACGTTGAGGCGCATTTCGCGTTCACTGGCGAAGCAGTGTCAGCGATTATCTACATCTACATCTACATCTATACTCCGCGAGCCACCTTACGGTGTGTGGCGGAGGGTACTTATTGTACCACTATCTGATCCCCCCTTCCCTGTTCCATTCACGAATTGTGCGTGGGAAGAACGACTGCTTGTAAGTCTCCGTATTTGCTCTAATTTCTCGGATCTTTTCGTTGTGATCATTACGCGAGATATATGTGGGCGGTAGTAATATGTTGCCCATCTCTTCCCGGAATGTGCTCTCTCGTAATTTCGATAATAAACCTCTCCGTATTGCGTAACGCCTTTCTTGAAGTGTCCGCCACTGGAGCTTGTTCAGCATCTCCGTAACGCTCTCGCGCTGACTAAATGTCCCCATGACGAATCGCGCTGCTTTTCGCTGGATCATGTCTATCTCTTCTATTAATCCTATATACTCTAATAAAAGCAGGTGATATTATTAGTTATTTTCATTGTTGCAGAGAGAATGGCAGTATCGCTTCACGAAGACATATTTCACACAATAGTGACAATACTGGCGGCGTTTTATGTTACTTTTCAAAAGTACTGATGATATCTGCTTCTATCTGCGTGTTAGCAGAAGCACAAATCGCATTTTCTCCGCCCACACTTACCGGGCTCATTTCGTTGCGTGCTTTTGAGCCCACTCCGCTTCCTGGGTTGGAAATCTTCTCTGATGTCAATGTAAATATTCTAAAGATAAATTGTTTGTACGTTCGTAATAAAAAGAAGAAGAGAGAGTCACATCTCCTCATTATCTTTACGGAATAACCCCGAGTGTTGCTGAAAGATAGAAAGAAGAGAGTCACGTCTGGCGAAAGAGTTTCTCAGTTCGTCCGAAAACGTAATTACGGTAGCTACGGAAGAGAAGGCCCGTTTAAATAATCCCCCCTACTGTTCACTTATGATGTCTGAGCTACATCGGTGCGTGTGGATGTCATTCGTGACTACGCCTCAGACCACAGTCACTGGGCGGGGCTCCACAACGCCGGCCGCCTGTGAAGGCGACAGCAGACGGCGTCGGCGCCCAGTCGAAAGGGAGGGAGGGAGGCCCGCGGCAGGCGGCCCGCTCGGCACGCCGCGCTCCCCCTGTCGCCGGTCAGTGGAGAACTGGCAACACTGTGCCACTGTGCGAGTAGGATTGGCAACTACGTAACATCGATTTACTTCCTGGTGTGGTTCAGAACTGTCCTGCTAAAGTCACTGATATTTCGTTGTCATTCCGATAAATAATCTGAAATATTCTGACCTATGGTGTAACACTGGGCCATCGAATTTATTATTTGATTTATTTATTTGAATATATGCAGTAATTAATCTCACTATTCACATTACTAATTATGTCTATTAATCAACAACGCCAAAAAGAAACAAACATTGCAATACTGGCGTACTAGCTCAGTGGCGCCGGCACGGTAGCTCAATGTAGGGTGACCAGACGTCCGGATTAATCCGGACATGTCCTCCTTTTCAGCTCTTTGTCCGGGGTCCGGGCGGATTTTTACAGTGTCCGGCTTTTTCGCAAAGTTGAGCGTAATACAGTTAAATTTACAATTCGTCTCGTTCTATTGCTCTTTTCTTACATACTTTAACTATTGGCACAGCCTTCGTGATAAACACGCACGAAGGCGCTGTTACTACGTGGCACCAGGGTCGTCGATGTTATCGTTGATCTACCTATAAGCGAATGCAAATATCGCAAATATCGATTATTTAAAATTTTCGTTTCGTATCTTCGCTTTGTATTGGCTTGAATTCCTGTAGTTCTCGTGTGATTTGTGAGCGTAATTTTTAACCGAGTGAGTTACGTAAAATATTTGGCTATGCCTCAACGAAAGTGTACATTTTCTGATGTCTTTTTCTGCAAATATCCGGCTTTAAGAAAGGGAGACATGAATTTGAAGCGGAATGTAAAATATGTGGAGTTGGAACGTACGTCCCAGTGGCCAATAAAGGTAGGAAATAGCTCGACAGATTAATTGTCATTGTTTTATTTCATTGTTCCATAGTCATTCAATTTATTTGTATTCGGAAGGTTAAAGTGCAGTTTAAATGTCGTCAGCTGCTGCTTGAACTGTAGATGTTGGTAGCGGTGCGTCGAATGAAGGGAAGTGAATGGTCTTACGTTTCTCGCTTTGTAAACAATTCCGTGTTGTTGACTTAACAAAACAATTTAGGCCACACTGTCACCACAATCAATGTTTTTAATTTTTTTTTATATTGCTCAGTTAACCACCACCTGACCATCAGTAACAATTAACTACTAGCTTTACCAGTAATTCCCGGCAGTCACGTGACTTGTCCAAAGCTGACAGGTGGTATCCTCATCTGTAGTTGACCCGTTTGAAGTGTGCTCTTTTTTTTCTTGTGTCCTCCTTTTTTAAGCTGTTTCCTCCTTTTTAAAGAATTGCATCTGGTCAGCCTAGCTCAATGTGTTCGGTCAGAGGGCTGGATGGTCTCTGTAATAAAAACCTGAGTGAAAGGATCAACAACTAACTTCCATTCATCTGACGTCCGCCACGACCAAATAGAAGGTAGAAGAGTGGAAGAAAAAGTGGACAGGGGAAGGCTGCCTTATCCTGGGTTCTACGGATTCTAATCCTGCAAGAGGGCAAAACATTTTGTCCGCTTTTTATATCTTCTCTTACCGAGCTATAAACTTCCAGATCGAAAACCATTTGGGAAGTCTTAACTTCATCAGTCTGCTTGTGGCAGTGGCGCGGCACGGACCTGTTGTCCCGGGTGCGGGCGCGCGTGGAGGAGGAAGTGTTTTACGTCGCCGGTACTCGCGCGCCTTGTTGTCTGACTAGATCGCCATGGCACACAATTTTAGAAAGGCTATGCTCCAATTTACACTTGACAACGAAACACCGACACCGATGAAGCCGTGTGTGGAAGAACTATCGCCGCTCTCAAAGAGGATTTAAATTTCGACATTCTGATGGCCATATCAGCGGTGTATCAGCAGCTCCTTCAGGCTTTTGGTGTGAGGGTCGTTCGGATCTATCAATTGCTGTTTGAGGTGCCAGATTCGATGGTTACTGAATCGCTGCGACCATATGGAACGGTACACAGTCACACGCCTGAACGCTGCGTGAGTTTTAGAGCCTGACCCGTGCTAAACGGCGTCCGACAGCTGCGGATCGTCCTTAAAAAAACACATCCCTTCATATGTAAGAACGTAGGCTTCCGCGGCCAGTGTCACAGTGATTAAAATTCTTCTGGCTGTTATGCCGCGTCATTGCTAAAAAACTAACAACAACGACTGAGTCGTGCCCTGAGGAAGGCCGTTGCAATTCGGCCGAATCGTCGGTTTTAGTTTATTATTGTTGTTAGTTTTTTAGCAATGACGCGGCATAACACCCAGAAGAATTGTAATCACTGTATCCCTTCATATTTTTATATTGGAGTATGTCGAGCTATTGTGATTTACGATGGCCAGCCACGCACATGTTCTGGCTACGGTGGAGAAGGACATATCGGTTCGGAGTGCATACAACGCCGCGTCGTGCAACAGCCACATGGAGAAGCATCAAAACGAGAGATTCCCACACAACTGCCGATGACGTACGTGTCGGTGACCCTCCGGGAGGTGATGCCGAATTCTGAGCGTGACACTGACGTGTTGATGCGAGAGCAGGGCCGAGTTAGGGAGGCGTGGAGGCGACACGGAGAACGCCCCTTCGCCCTCGTCACGTCTGATGAGGGAGAACCTTCCGCACTCTCACATGTAGCACGCAGAGCAAGCAGAGGTCGAGACAGTGGCAGCAGCAACGGACCAACAAGCGCTCGGCACTGTGACGCGTCGCCTACGGCGGCAGAGGGCAGGGCGCGCAAACGACGATCGCCGAAGCGTTGCATAAAGCGTCGCATAGTTCGGGTGACACGTCCTCCCCGAGCCTAGGGGACACGGAAGTTATTCGGGCCAAAGAGAAGCCTGACACGGAACACGTGCCTTTAGAGGATGCTGAAAGGATTCCTTCAGATGGTGACCGGATGTCCTGCCTTTCAGACGGTCAATGTGTCGGCAGCCACATCGAAATGCAGCAGAGGGCGTTTCTGGGATTGGTGGCCAATGCGACTGGGCAGAACCAGTCGAAGAGATACATGAATTGGCACCTCCACTTTATGACGACTCATTTAAAAGATGCACACCACAGAACGAAAACAACGGAGGGCAGCCCGTTGGCGGACACCTCTCTGAGCATGAACAGTAGACTAAACCTCTTGCAATTCACAATGAGATGACACGAGCATGACAACGACAACGGACCAAGCATATAAAATGGGGACAGTGAACATTAACACCTCACGATCGCCTTCAAAGATGCAACTTTTCCGGTACATGATTTACGCCACAGACGTGGATATTCTGCTGGCGCAGGAGACCTGCAATGCTGCCTTTCCCGACGTGCGTGGTAACAACACTTATCTAGCGCCGACTCCAGACGGAGGACGCGGCACAGCGATATTAGTACAGGAACGGATTCCGGTGTGTGACCTCGATTACCTCCCTTCGGCTCGGGGTTTGGCGATGACCGTGAACGGCATTCGTATTATTGGTTAGAAACAGTATTGGTTAAAAACAGTCTTGGTTGCAATTTTAGTTTTTTATTTTTCAACGACACGTTTCGCCTTATTTAGGTATCTTCAGGTTATGTAAATAGAAAACAGAGAACAAATACATCTATTTAAGAATCGCGATCGCGTTGTGCAGACTTGGATAACCTATAAGCATGTATAAACAGATCACCTATTGGAAATATAAACAGATCACCTATTGAAAGAGTAAATACCTTAATTTGGTCTTTGCTAAGAATCCTTTAGTCAGTGTAGCCAAAGGGCATCGTTGAATATATCAGGCCAACATCGCCTTCGTTAAACTCAGTAAAATCTAGAAATATAAAATAGTAAAACCATTACCATTTCTAGATGGACGCGAGAGTCACCCAGACCTGCATAACGCGTTCCCGTTCACAGGAGCGAGTAACAGAGTAAGATGGGGGCTCAGGTAGTGAGCATAATGCGCCACAGCGCCGTGTGCCGGTACTGAAGCCTAACACAGAATCACCTCAAGAGGTGGCGCTGCGACGCAGCAGTGATAAAAATGAGAGATCGTAAACTGGATATACATACCCACTAAAACTTTATAAATGTAATGCACGTAAAACATCGATAATATGGAATTACTAGGGGCAACAACTGTGCATAACTTATCCTAAAATTTTTACGAAGTGAAATATAAATGAAGGCGGTAAATTTAAAATGAGAAAACAAGGAGTGTAATACAACACACAGATGCAGTACATAAACAGATTTTTCGTATCATATACCACTAGAACGAGAACATTAAAAACACAGGACCGTAATTTCAAATAAAGAGGCAGCCCAAATAACATTCAATACTGCGTCATTCTGAGCTAGAACGTCTAGCGAGAAAACTTTTTTTATATATAAAATACAAGTAAAATTCTTAGGCTTAAAAAATACACAACAACGTGGAAGACGGACGTTATGCGCGTATTTGAGTAAAAAAAACTCTAATGGCTTCGCTAAGAAGACGACATAAAACCAGAGAGGAACAGGGCTTATATTTAGGCAGAACTACGAGAGCTTAATAACACCGATTTCATAACTTCTAAAATGGCCTGATTGGCGCCAAATATTTGGCCGTTAAGGAGAGACACATCTTTGTCTTCCATATGCCTAAATATTTCAATTTCTTCCAAAATGTTTAACTTCTTACCCTTTTGCGCAAAATGCAAAATATTAAGATTTTGTACTTGCAGAGGACTGTGGCCACTGGCTTTAAGGTGTTGGGCAAAGGCAGAGTTCTGTTTTACCTGTCCCCATCTATTAAGAAGATGTTCTTGCAATCTAATTTTGAGGGTTCTGCCCGTTTGTCCAACATATCCTGCATTACAATCTCGACACTCCAGCAGATATATCTCCGATGCCAAAAGGTTGTTCTTTTTAGGTGATTCATTATGTATGTACATAAACTGGAGATTGGTAGCCGTGGAAAATACTATACGAGAGCCCACTCCCCGGAAAAGTTGTGCAAGTTCATAACTAAAATTGCCCATAAATGGCAAAGAAATGTAATTGTGCTCCGCTACAGAAGGTGCATTGGGTGAAATCCTAAGGGGCATCGTTGTTTTGTCTTGGTATATCTTATCAACGAGCGCAACACTGTAGCCATTATTACGGGCGATTACTTTTGATGGTGAAGTTCTCTATTAACTGCGTCTTCAGATAATGGCAATTCGCATAGACGCGTGATCATAGCTCTAAAAAAACTAATCTTCTGCTGGCGAGGATTGCAGGAAGAAGCATGAATAGCATCTGTGGTCGTGGGTTTCCTAAAAATATCTATGGATACTTTGTTATCACGTAGCTGCAACCGCAGATCTAGGTAATTGAGGACTCCGTCAGTACTCATATCCTCCTGTGTTAAAATCATCTTTGGGTGAAGGGCATTAAATTTTTTCAACCAAACCCGAAATTTCTGGTTCATCGCCATTAAACACAACCAGAATGTCGTCGACATAACGCCGATAAAATAATTTTTTTTGACAAAAGCAGGAATTGCTTTTAAACACCTGGAGCTCAATGTAGTTAACGAAGACATTAGCTAAAAAAACAGCCAAAACGCTGCCCATAGCCAGGCCATCTCTCTGACTGTACATGTTGTCATTGAACGAGAAATAATTAAATACCGTAAGAATTCGAAGAAGAGAGATAACCTCGATAATTTCATCTGTTGTCAATCGCTTATTATGAAAGAGATTCTCCTTGATAATCATAATGGTTTCTTCTATCGGTACATTTGTCTACAAATTCTTTATGTCAACATCTGTGCACCCTCCGGATCTGACAATCGAGGGGCGCATGCGCAATTCTAGTCGGAAGAGATTGCGCCCCCCTTCCATGGGAGATATGACCACATATTGCTAGGAGGGGATTTTAACTGTGTTCTCACACCGAAGGATCAAACCCCTAATTTCTGCTCCTGATACGCATTGCACGCGATCTGCTGGGACATGGCACTAATGGACACGTGGGAAAAGATCCATGGGCAGCGGGAGGTCTCGCGTAACTTCGGCCGTCGTAATTTAATATATATATTATTATTGTGATTATTATTATTTGATTGTTGCCGACTTACGTGGTGGGCCTTAATAAAAATGATATTTCATTTAAATTTTGATTTTACGATTAAATGCGTTCCTGAAGTTCTCCTTTTTAACAATATTAATTTCAAATTATTCGTTACGTTAATGAATGTTAGACTCGTTGAATCTTAAAACATGAGCATATAAGTTGTACAATGTATTAAACTTTTCATATTAATTTCCTCGGCTAGTCAGTTCACCTTAAAGCATAAGATCTTTAGTTATTAGTTACAATTGCGGCCCACACACGCGCGAGAGTTTTCTTACCTCCGTTAACCATTGTATTGTAGTCAGAGTCCTGGCTCTGGGTCTCGGCTATGGTACTGAAAATAAGAATCTTAAAGCTAAGTATTTTCTGCAACGTCGGGTGGCTGTGGAGAAAAATTAATATTATGCTAATAGCGGGCGAGTTTTCAGCTTCCGCTAATTTTTTCATAAGTTAATATCGCCACGTAATGGCGTCGTTGGCTGCATCGGCCGCTGCAATTGTTGAGCTGTAAATTACTTGAATGCAGGTTAATTCAAGGAAGGCGGACATGAAATCGGGATCACCTCTTACAAATTAAAAGTGCACAATAATATTAAATCAGTATATTATATGCTTAACTCATACAAATATGCTTACATTTGTCAGCATACGCAAGATGTCCGTCGACACACCAGAAAAACAAGAGAAGAAGTAAGTGAAGACGACTAAAAAATTAACAAAAGAGTGTATCTTGTCACCTCTTTCGATTATTTTGTCATAAATTATTTCTTTGCCTTTGAAACCTGGACAGAGAAATTATTATTTTACGGCTACATGAAAAAAAAATCTCTTACAAATTATGAATATCTTCTTTATAAATAATTTAAAGTCTTTTCGTAATATGGCACTGGGGACGCTATATTGCCCCCCGAAATGTTTATGTCATAAAAATGTTCGTGTTTTTTGACATAAATATTTCCTCTTTCATGTCCACGGTGTCCACACGCAGGTTTTTCTTTCACAGTTTACATATGTCACATCGTACATTTACACAGTAGTAATTACTGAGGTGTGTTGCACACAAGGTGTAATACAGATGAAGTTCAAGGTATACAACCACGAGTTAGTCCGGAATATTTGAAGTCCCAGGGATGTCAACTGTTCGCTCCCCATTTGGCGCGGCCGTAGGGAAACCTGGGGAAAACCTCGGCGGAGCGACAGACTAACTGCTTTGGTCACTTTCACTTAATTGTTTCTGGAATGTCATTGGAGTACAGGATGTGCATACAAATATTTTTGTTGCACTATGCAAAAAATGAGGTCATTATAACACTTGATTGCGGTGTCGTTGATGATCTACGCCGCGACGTTTGGCGACGGCGTCGGTTGGTGTGTTCGGTGCTCGGCGTTCGCGGCGGCTGCGGAGAGGTCAACGCCTGCCCGACGCCAGCGTGTGTCTCGCCGTCGCGGAACGTCAGAATCAGCTGATCGGCTGCACCGTTGGCGATGCGCTTCTGTCTCGCCCGGGCGTGGCGGAGTGGGATGATATTCGCCCCCCGCTCTTGTTGGCAGGAGTCAGCTCTGCTACGCATCTCCGACGTAGTACATGAAACATACAGACAACCAACGTAATATTTGTTTCCCGCTGCAGATGGTTACGCTAGTGGGAAAGAAGAATTTATTAGTGCGGCAGTTGTTGTTAAGTTTCCGCCAGTTTCCGAGTGTCAAGTTAGCACTGTCTTGCAGAATACATGACATGGATCTTCTCCCGTGAATGAAGTTTTGATGCGCCACTGTTTCCATTACACGTCAGTTTTTGTCTTGACAAAATTATTTATGTTTTCGCCGCACTCGCAGGCACTGGTGAGTGTCCCAATACGAGCTTAGCACAAACTTTCGCCGTTTCTGCGGTCGCTGTCTTGCAACAGTCCACGCATCGCATTCCAATCTCGCATTGTTGTACTCACTGAAATTACAGCCTGTCCCAAAAATATTTACTGTGGGTTCACTTCACGTTAACAGTTCACATTTATAAGCAAATTCACAGTTTTTCGTGCGTAATATTGGCGTTTGGCGTCCTTACCGCTGATGAACGTTCAATACTAGCACTTCACTGTCCATATCACAGTTTCACCTTCACAGTTTTTCACACTGCTTAAAGTAACTGTTTCGATTAGTTCACAAACACTAATGTATTTCATTCAGTCTGAACTGGATTTTGGCTCGTGCTGGATTTTACCAGTCTCTCGCACTAATTATCTCTTTTCATTTTCCACTTAGAGTCGTACTTGCCTTCAGATTTTTTGACTATACAATTGTATTTCCATCTCATCTGAGGTAAGTCCCCATGTCATGTCTGCCCACTCATTGCGTACTTGCCCTCCAGAGCCAGGCTCGACTTTACAAAACTTTGCCTCTCGCATTATTGAACACATTTTATAATCTAGGCCTAGCGTGCAAGTTCCTAGATTAACGTTAGATTTGTGACTTTTGTTTACACTGCAAATTCGTGCAAATCTCTGCCTTAGAAGATGGCAATATATTTTAACAGTGCTTAGCGGTAGTCGCGTTTACTGATTTGCTTTGTACCTTGTCCACAACACATGAGGTACCTTGGGTGATGTACACCCTGCACTCATATTGTTAAGTAAATTATGATTGAGCATATTTCAGGATCGGTATAGACATAAATACATGAAACGACTTATACACTATAATATTGAATTTCATAAGTTGCATTACTACTACAGTTCAAGAATATTCTTGACACACTAATGAAAAATTCTTTCATCGTTACATGCTGTTGAATTTTTTTTTTTTTTGAAAATGCAATTGTTTAAAAATACTATTATTCCTTAACATCTACAAAACTGAATCGCACTAATCTTGTGCGCCTCATTGTCTTTTAATGTTACACTAAAATCTGAACATTTACACACAGAAAAAAAACACACTCTAAACTTAACCTATTATTCACATATGTAAAAGTTGCTCTACTGAGCGAACGTCTTAAAGTCTTTGTAAGTATTTTCCTTGTTTCCTTCGTAATTGCCTCCTTATTTGACCACAGGATGGTGTAGTTTGCGTGACAGAAAGTATCGTGAGGTACCACTTCGATGTTATAGGTGTAGCCCTCGATAACACCGGGTTTTTCCGAAAACACATTCTCATAATCTGTAGGTAGCTGAGTCAATTCGTTTTGTTGTGCTTCAGTCAAATGTTCTGACTCCCTAACTTTCATGGCTATCAGTTTCCTTTCTTCCTCTTTATCTTCAGTAATAAATTCTTTATGATATGCTTGTCTTGTACTTAAGTCAGAATATAAATTCATTACCTGTATTCCTTCGAATCTCGACTGAAAGTTCCGGCAATATTTACCGTGCACTTCCCGTGTCCTCAACAATGGCAAAATTACACGTCTGTCCTCATTCATAAGGCTTACTTCCCCGCACAAGAGGTCGATTTTTGCGTCCCTCTGGCGTAAAAATTCCATCCCCAGGATGCAAGCAACACCTAATCCCTTAACTACTAGGAACGAGCTTTTCATTGCTTCATTTCCTACCGTAAACTCGACTTGCACCTGGTGCTTTATAATATGAGATTGTGCACCTATTGCACCTGTAACACGACAATTCTTCACTGGCAATACTGGTATTCTATTATTTTGACTCAAGTACTTGTAAAAATTTACACTCATGACATTGGTTGGCGCACCGGTATCGACTATTATGTGTATTGGTGCTCCATACATATCTGCTTGCAATATAGCCTGCACAACACTTTTGTCGGTTCGGTTGCATTTCTGCGGTATGTCTACAAGTTCCTTTTCTATTTTTGTTCCTTCATTGTATCTCAGCATACAAAGTTTATGGCTGTCATCCGTGAATGTGCCCTCACTACACCATCCTGCAGCCAACAACGGAGAGCGTATTGTGGCTGTCTTTAGTTTAACGGATGAGCATTAGTGGGTTGACAGTTGTCTGTCACTTCCACTAACTTCACATTGTGGTTCTGGTTGTTGTTGTTGCTACTGTTGGGTTGGCCACCCTGCCTCCCCGATGGTGTAATTTGATATTGTGTATGGCTCTGGTTTTGCGGTGGTCGGTTGTAACTTCCTGACATGCTCTGTGATGGACCTGGGTTGGCGTTCCATTGTGGCGCTGTGTTTTGTTGCCACTGTGGTGTTGGTTCATTACAACCACGCCACTGGTTTCGGTTGTTCCGCCATTGCGGATTGCCGTTACCATTATATCCATTACTCATGCGTCCATCATGATGTCTCTTTCGATTTTGACGATTATAACCGTTGCCGTTATAACCATTGCCACTGTTTGTGCCTCGATTCTGTTGCCGGTGCTCTTCCCTATTCCCGTTACCATTTGGTACTAAGTTACCACCATTACTGTAGCTGCTATTGTAATCGGCTTTTTGTTGATTACAGCCTGCATGGTTCCACTTGTTTTCAGTTTTCATATCTTCGATCAATAAGTCAACCGAATCCACTATTTCCATGAATTGTTCTATATCGTATTCCGGCACATTGATGAAATATCTTTTAATTTCACTGGGCAACTTCATTTTTATCAATCTGATTATGTCACGATCGGACATTGGCTCGTCCCAGTACCTGGTTTTGTTTATATACTTTTCGAAATATTTGCGTAACGTTCCCATCTTAGGATTGTACATTTCTGGACTGTACAACTCCTTTCGTAGTCTTTCTTGGACGCTATCGGACCAGAATTTTTGCAAGAATGCACCTTCAAACTGTTGCATCGTTAGACATTTTTCGGACACGTCGGTGGCCCACAGTGCCGCGTCACCTTGAATAAAGGAGACCACGAACTGTATTCTTTGTCTTTCCGTCCATGTCCTGGGAAAAACATCCCTGAAGCTCTTAATAAATACAACAGGGTGGACATTTCGCTTTTCGCTATTGAAGGGTTGGAATGTCCTGTGTTTTATTACATTGCCCTCTTTTTTGCACGTCTGATTTCTACATTCTGGGACATTCATCACTTCGTGATGTGCGCTGCACGGTATCGCATGTTGTTCGTGCTCATAATTCGCATTAGGTTGCGGTTGCGCACTCGCACCCTGCCTACCGTCAGCGTTATTATAGTAATCAGTGCGCGGAGTCGGATTCATGATCTGTCCGCCACTGTTTACATTGCTTTCCAACGCAGACAGTCTTCGCGCGACCTCCTGTTGCCAATTTGGTAACTCCACTGTCACACGGGACTTGATCTGTGTTAATTCGGCATTTAGTGCTGCAGCGCTAGCGTCAATATTCACACTCGCGGCCGCAGTCGCTTGTTCTACAGCTGTTTTTACGTCGCTTTCAATCTTTGCAGATATCTCGCGATCCTTTACTTCTAGCCATTCATTTAATTCTTTTTCTACTTTTTGAGCTTGCACTTCCAAATATGCGTCAATACTTTTCCGTGCATCTGTCTCCACATTATCTACGCGGTTGGTTAAAGTCTGGACATTATCTTCAAGCCTAGCCTGCGATATCTGTAATTTTTGCATTTCGCCGGCTAAGCTTTGCACAAGATCGGGTATTTCTTTGCACGCGTCCCGCATCTCGGCAAGTTCGCTTTGGATACTGTCTAGTTTGGCTTCACTGCGCTGCTCTTGCTCAATGAGCTTTTGCGTTAATTTTTTCTCCTGCTCATGCAGCATCTGAGCCAGTTTTTCGTCTCTTTGTTTTTCCCTCTGTTCTAACATTCTTTCTTTTTCCCTTTCTCTCTCTTCTCTTTGTTGCTCTTGCTCATAGAGCATCTGAGCCAGTTTCTGATCTCTTTCCCTATCTCTTTCTTCTAACCTGCGCAGAAATTCTGCAAATGGGTCTGCAATCGGTGAGCATACTGGTGTCCCGCTTAATCTAGCACTCGATTGGCCCCCCTGCCCAGGCAGTGGAGTTGTTACTCTATTCCCATTCTGCTGTGGAGCGTCATTCACCGTCCACAGATCCTCGCCCCCCGCTCCGGAAATTATGTTACCGGAGGCGGTGGTTTGGGATTCGTTTACGTTTTGCAAATGATCCTCACTTTCCATATTAACAGAATTCTGTTCTTCTGGTACGGATGCTTTTGGTTGTCCTATCTTACCCATACTAAATTCACTTTAAGCCACTGACAAATCTTTAACACTGATACACACACGAATAATTATCCCCTCTAAAAAATAAACACATAAATACACAAAACACCGAAGGTATCTCATGTGCACATGGGTTCGATATTCCGCACAGAGCTACACAGGATGCTTGCACAATAGGCCTTACCTTACTTATTTTTCTTTCTCTCAATCCTTTTTCTTTTCTACACTTTTTCTTCTCCAGATCTCCTCAGGGTGTGGTTTTGTTGTTGTACATGTAAAAGAATTCATATAAGCATTAATATTTTACAACAATTAGACACATACATAATTACATTCAGTAAAATAGAATCATATTAATCGGGCCCCAAAGTTGCGGCGCCAATCTCGCGTAACTTCGGCCGTCGTAATTTAATATATATATTATTATTGTGATTATTATTATTTGATTGTTGCCGACTTACGTGGTGGGCCTTAATAAAAATGATATTTCATTTAAATTTTGATTTTACGATTAAATGCTTTCCTGAAGTTCTCCTTTTTAACAATATTAATTTCAAATTATTCGTTACGTTAATGAATGTTAGACTCGTTGAATCTTAAAACATGAGCATATAAGTTGTACAATGTATTAAACTTTTCATATTAATTTCCTCGGCTAGTCAGTTCACCTTAAAGCATAAGATCTTTAGTTATTAGTTACAATTGCGGCCCACACACGCGCGAGAGTTTTCTTACCTCCGTTAACCATTGTATTGTAGTCAGAGTCCTGGCTCTGGGTCTCGGCTATGGTACTGAAAATAAGAATCTTAAAGCTAAGTATTTTCTGCAACGTCGGGTGGCTGTGGAGAAAAATTAATATTATGCTAATAGCGGGCGAGTTTTCAGCTTCCGCTAATTTTTTCATAAGTTAATATCGCCACGTAATGGCGTCGTTGGCTGCATCGGCCGCTGCAATTGTTGAGCTGTAAATTACTTGAATGCAGGTTAATTCAAGGAAGGCGGACATGAAATCGGGATCACCTCTTACAAATTAAAAGTGCACAATAATATTAAATCAGTATATTATATGCTTAACTCATACAAATATGCTTACATTTGTCAGCACACGCAAGATGTCCGTCGACACACCAGAAAAACAAGAGAAGAAGTAAGTGAAGACGACTAAAAAATTAACAAAAGAGTGTATCTTGTCACCTCTTTCGATCATTTTGTCATAAATTATTTCTTTGCCTTTGAAACCTGGACAGAGAAATTATTATTTTACGGCTACATGAAAAAAAAAATCTCTTACAAATTATGAATATCTTCTTTATAAATAATTTAAAGTCTTTTCGTAATATGGCACTGGGGACGCTATAGAGGGCTACACGTTTTTAACTAGCCACTGGGCGAGCAGGCTGGGTCAGATTTATGTGTCTGACGGATTAAGAAATTGGCTGCTGACCGTTGGCCCTCAGCTTTTACGGATCACCTTGCATACTTATGCATGTTAACACTCCCGCGGCAGCGGGTCTTGTGGAGCCGTAGTTCGTGGAAACTTAACTCTTCGTTATAGGTGGATCCCGAATGTCGCCAGCGGATATATGGGAGGCATGCACTCGCCGTCTGCCGATGCACCGTACAGTTTTTTTATGGTGGCTGTAATGTGCAAAACCGACTATATGAAGAGCTCTCATAACAGATGGCAAGGAAAAAACGAAATGGTTCCGAAATAAATGGTTCAAATGGCTCTGAGCACTATGGGACTTAACTGCTGAGGTCATGAGTCCCCTAGAACTAAACCTTGCATGGGGGCTTAGTTATAATAAAGATATAAGAATGCAATGCAAATACTTTTTAATTTTCTGTCGCTGTATATCCGATTACGCTGTTTCGTAAACGGCTGGCCCTGACTAGTTTTTGTACGCAATCTCACTGCATGTAACAACCACAAAGAATGAAATGAAAATTTCAGTTAATACAAATAATTAATTAAGTCCCCAGCAACTATAAAACCTACGAAACCAACAAAGCACAAGTGTAGCTGTTCTGTATGTGGTAGTATGACTCAACGCACATCTGGCACGGTTCTTCTTCAACAAGACAAGAATTTTTAAATACCAATTATACTGACGTGATAAAAGAAAATTACAAATACTATAATTGTGCAAGAAAACCAAAATTACACTCTAATACAAGAACACACGCCAGATGCTTGTTGACTGAACCTGTAATGACACATTATTCAGGTCCCTGAAATAATGAGAGAGAAGAATAAAAGTAGTTTGTTACCTTAATTTATATTGACGAAATGCACTCTGATCATTACAATGTCTCCATTAGAATAACATCTGCTATCTCTCCCATCACATAGCTGCATAAAACATGGAACAAAAATTCACTACTACCCCATCTCACTCCAACTTCAGCTACAAGCAGTGTCCACCACAACTTCTCGGCAAGAACTGCCTGCCGCTACGTCTCAATAATCACTGCCAGTGGAGGCGGCGGAACAATACTCTCTGGCGCGATTTCTGGCGCTGTGGCTCAGTGTAGCCACCTTTCAACCTAACTAACCTAAGAACATCACACACATCCATGCCCGAGGCAGGATTCGAACCTGCGACCGTAGCGGTCGCGCGGTTCCAGACTACAGCGCCTAGAACCTCTCGGCCACCCCAGCCGGCGATGTTTCCGAGATACACTTGATTATTACTACATGGTGCTCCGTGATCTGTCTTTCAGGGCCCCATCGCTCGAGCGTCAAGCGGATGCGTGCTAGGTGCTTGGACAACGTCGAAGGCAAACGTGTTAGGATCATTTGTCCAAGGGACATGCGCATAATCACCTATCCTTGATCACAGTTCTCCATGATGGTGATGGTCGACCCTTGACTTCACAACAGGACATTTCTGCTAGATTTCTGGAGCATTACCGCCCCCTTTTCACTGGGATCCCGACGTACAATTGGATAGGAAAAGAAATTTTGCGACAGATGCAAACGGAGCTGAATGGTCCGGATGCATTGCTGGAACCCCCAACGGAGGATGACATGCGGAGGGCACTCACAAAGGATGCGGTGCATAAATCCCCTGAGCCAGATGGGTTGACAGTCGAATTTTATCGCGAATTTGCGGCTTTAATGATATCCCAATGGTTGTTGTTGTATAATGAGTTATAGAGACCTAGCAAGGACGTCCCGTCGCAATTCATGACGGGGATGCTTATACCAATACCAAAATCGGCAGGGCGTTTCAGCGCCCACCAGTTTCGACCGCTCACAATGCCCAATACCGACTATAAGATCTTTGCGAGAATATCTGTAATATCCAAGACATTACTACCAGACGAGGCTTGTCTAGGGGTTCGAAGCAACATCCATTCTATTCTAGGCGAATACCGTGACATCATTTCCGTGACGGAAGCTTATCGCATTCGAGCGGCGTTCGCATCAGCGGATTTTGATCGTGCCATTGACAGGGTCAACCATGATTTCCTTGACTCGACCATGAGATGCATGGCAGTCCCTCAGGCTTTTATTACCGTTCTCATGCGGCTCCTTCGCAGCGCCCCTCCGACGGTGAGAGTCAATGGCAGGGAGGCAGGAACGATTCCTGTTTGCAGCCCAATTAGGCAAGGATGTCCTTGCCAATGATGCTGTTTGCAATAGCGGTCGAACCATTGATGCAGACTCTTAGACGGACTCTTACAGGCGTCCGACTCCTTGCGAGTTTCTTCACGTGTCGTGCATATGTCGACGACGTAATGATACTCGTCCGGTCGGAGAACAAAGTACGTAAGGTGGTTGCCCCTCTTACTACATACGGAGTAGCGGCGGGCAGCAGGGACAACATGAATAAAACCAAGATTATGCACATTGGGCGGGGACTGGACCTTCCGCACAGTCCATTTACGATGGTGGACATCTTGTGATGCTTAGAAGTATTGTCCACCCTATCGCTACGACAGTCAGCGGCGGCGAGCTACCGACGTCTGCTCCAGCACGTCCGACTGCACATACACAACAATTCACTCCGAAGCCACGACCTGCTCCAAAGGGTGGAACACCCTGTCATTCAACTGGCCTCGCGATTGCCGCACATGGCACAGGTAATGCCAATGCCACATGGTGTTGCTGACAGGTTAATGGCGGCCTTTGGATACTATGTTAGCCAAGGGATGTTGTTTAAGGTCAAATACGAGACTAAACTCTCCCACACCATTCTGGAGGACACAATCTCACGAATGTGCGGTACAAGGCTCTAGCTCTATACCTGCTACCGACGCTACAGACGTGGAACCAACGGCAACACGCCATCACGTCGGTGATCCTGGACGTGCTTCTTCCCCCGTCTTTGAACAGCCTGTAGCGGCAGGCACAATATCGCCTTCTTTTTCTCACGTCGCGCGATTCTTTGTTGGTTTTAGTTATGTTCCGTTACAGGCAGCTTCTACAAGGATCCCCACTACCCGAAAGATATATCAATACTTGAGGGGTCATCAAGGCAAGAATGTTGTCTAATGTAAATACCCAACGAGGGATTGGCGACAGATTTGGCGAGCTGTCCATACGCCTCTCCTCACCAGGGCAGCGAGATCGTCTTGGTATACATTAACCAACCACAAGACAGTCAACCGCCAACGATTGTACGACTTTCACATGGTAGGTTTCCCGCTCTACCTTATATGTGGCATGCAGGTCACCGACGAACATTCTCTGCAGTGCGGTGAGGCAAAGGATGTTTGGCGGCTGACGCAACGCGTCATGGCCCTCCTCCGACGCACCGACGAATCCACGATCACGACGGACGCTTTATTTTTCCCAGACGCTGTCTTTTTGCCCTCACAGAAAACGTCGGCAATCCGCTGGATTGGAGGACACGTATCGCACTACGTGCTCTCTCGGACCGTGATATCGGGCGTGGACTACTGGCATTATCTACTAGCACAACACGAAATCATCCGACGTCACTCTAAATGCAAAACGTACTTTGCGAACTTTCTAGGCAGCATGTTACATGACCGCACAGAAGCGGTGAGGAGTCCCAGGTTTACGTAGTTTCGCGAGATAGGATATTACTCCCAGTGAAATGACGAGGATGTCACTTCGGCCCTATATTTCTTTCTTTTGTTTTTCATTTGTGATTTTCTTGGGACATTAAAATTAAATAAATAAAAAAATAAAAAAAGAATTACACAAATGTACTTAAAGTTTCAAACATGGCTGCGTAATCAGTCTGTCTGTTGCTACCTGTGGGTTTATAGGTAAGAGCAGCCCACAGTGGCTCGCATTCCGTGTATTCTTTTTAAATTTTTGTGACTAAAGCCTTTCTCGCTTGGTATTTACCTTATACGTGACATGCCAATTTGAATATTTAATTTCTTATGAAGGCATTCATAAAAGTGTTGAAACCTAGTCAAAAGACTTAAATTTTCTGACCGAGGGCTGTAATTGCTTTAACTGTAACATAAATGTACAATCTTCAACTTTTGTAATCCTGTCTTTCTCAGTTGCGTGTAACATTACGGTATACTGATAATTTTTACTTATGGACCGTCTGACAGCAACTGAATAAAACACAATTTTAGTGCCATACGCGTTTCGCCTTTATTTTCTGCAAGGCATCATCAGTGGCCTGGAATATGTACATATGTTAGCTATTTAAATTACATTTTTTGTCACTGTGCCTATGGGTTATAAACAGTTCTGGTGGTTGGTATTTCCTATTAAGTAGTAATGTTTTGAACTGTACTTACAGGTTGCGCGGACAATTTCTTACATATTACTCTCCTGTTGCATTTTTGGTGTTGTTCTTCTTCTTATGAATGCCAATTTGCGGTTTTTTTCCCACATTCCACAGCACTATGAACTGAGCGCTTGTTTGAATGCAATGTTTTGGCTTCTGTTGCCGACTGTCGAATGTTTTTGCCAAAGATGGAATGTTATTGCCAAACTTTCGAGTGTAATTATTGAAATTTCTGTGATCTGTTCGTGTATGCATTTGTGTGTGTGTGTGTGTGTGTGTGTGTGTGTGTGTGTGTGTGTTTTGGTGTGATATACATTTTTTTTGCGCTGTGTGTGTGTGTGTGTGTGTGTGTGTGTGTGTGTGTGTGTGTGTCCGCGCAACCGGTAAGTACAGTTCAAAACATTACTACTTAATAGGAAATACCAACCACCAGAACTATTTATAATCAATAGGCACAGTGACAAAAATGTAAATTAAATAGCTAACATATGTACATATTCCAGGCCACTGATGATGCCTTGCAGAAAATAAAGGCGAAACGCGTATGGCACTAAAATTGTGTTTTATTCAGTTGATGTCAGACGGTCCATAAGTAAAAATTATCTTGTCAGGAGACGGGGACACCGTGGCCAGGCCTCCAAGCACGATCCCTGCCCACCCTGCCCCCTGATCTACGCCATACAAAAAGTGGTAACGTGGCCGCCATGAAGAGGGAAAGGCTGCCTTATCCTGGGTTCAAATCTTGCACGAGGGCAAAACATTTCGTCTGCTTTTTATATCTTCTCGTACCGAACTGTAAGCTTCCAGATCGAAAACCATTTTGGAAATTTTAACTTCACTATTTTAAGACAAAGCGCAGAAGTAGAATAGGGGTTGTTTCCCAGCCAACCTACTGAACAGGTTTCTTTGTCAAATGAGCAGAATGAGACGGGCGTTCTCGTATAGCAGCGACACTACCACTAGGTTCCTATATGGCTTTTCCTATATTGCGGCTTAAAGGCGCCTCAGCTGCTGAAACAGCTGCCAACTGCGTCGGACACACCTCTGGGATACAGTTATTAACTCAAAAAAAACTTTCTTTCTTGTCCAACTAGATGCATAACTGTATGTTTTGAGGACTCACACTGGTATATGTTTCCGTGTTTCTTTAGGGCCAACCATTACTATCTGTTTATGAAGTTAATACCCAGCGGCTCAAATACGCGTCTGACCATCTGGAGGATCATGTACTTTTTCGTTATTTCCTTAAATCGACTTTTCTACCATTTGTTGCTCGACTGTCTACCAGTCCGTCTTTTGAGACCTCTTATTCTCAGTAATAAGTAGAGGTATGGAGTTGAAATTTATTTCAAATACTAATGTCCAACGCCCCTTGGCGGTGTAAAAAATTTAAGGTTATAGTTCAATGCAATCAAAAGCTACGGCCATCTTCAAAGATCCCTTTTTCCCAAAAATGGTTCAAATGGCTCTGAGCACTCTGGGACTTAACTTCTGAGGTCATCAGTCCCCTATAACTTAGAACTACTTGAACCTAACTAACCTAATGACATCACACACATCCATGCCCGAGGCAGGATTCGAACCTGCGACCGTAGCGGTCGCGCGGTTCCAGACTGTAGTGCCTAGAACCGCTCGGCCACTTTGTCCGGCCATTTTTCTCAAGAACGGGTAGAAGTATCTATTTGAAATTAGTGTCAAATACTATGGTCTACGGTCCCTTGGGGTTTAAATGCTTTACCCTAGTATGCAGTCAAAATCTCCGGCGATATATGTCACATATTTTGACACGTAAACTCAGGTCCCGGTAGTCTAGCGGTACAGCGCATGCATGGAGGCCAGAAGGAGTGGGGTAGATTCTGGGCCGGAACGCTGAGTCTTAAGACTTAATTTTAGCCCAGCCTTCACCTGTCAACGATGTAAGGATCCCACGTTAAGCTGAATCTCCGCTTTGTTCGGCTGGATAACGGAGGTAGGTTAGGAACACGCAAGTCGCCGAAGTTGCGTCCAATAGAAAGAATCGCAATAGGGCATTGAGCCACATGAAATTATTATTATTATCCATAAACATAATTAAGTTTGTCGAAAACCACAGAATGCGTGTCCTATTCACATTTGTCTGTTTTTTTTTTTAAGGCATATTTTGCACTGGTGGATTACATACGTCAGTACTCTGCACGTAATATGCTGCATGATGAAAGGTCACTATGCCCTTATCTACGTAATTATATCAGACGAAATGCTGATTAAAAACTTAAAGATGAGAGGTGCCCAATATCGGGCCTTTGCGTTTATATTGCGCTTTATTTCGCAGTAGACTACAAACACCTACCTCAACATAGGAACAAAAGTGGAAAGCAAAACTTCCAACAGAAATTTACGCGTCCTACCATGTTGCCAGTTCGTGCAGCTGGCTGTTACGTGATTTCATTCCATCGATTAAACAATCAAGTCAAAAACATGCTTTGAGTAGACAGTTAGTGAATATCGACGTGGACGAACACGGAACGACTGTATCGAGCAGGTTGTAGTCAACCTCCTGACAGCGTGGAGCATTCATCTTTACGACACAATCATGAACTAATTAGCGGTGGTCTATTGGAATGATTATAGCTAAGTATGCCTGTGGTCCCTGTTCGATTTACACAACAGGCCACCACTTCTGACAAGCACAAAAAGACTCTCTTCTCCTCTTATAACGGAGATTGAACAATGTTAGGTTGAACCATAGTTCTAAAGACGCTTTAAACACGTCTCTTCGCTACCTACCTTAGGGAGTCAGTGAAGGCTGGAGCACGACAAAGACGGTAATCACACTAAGCAGCAGCTACCTCGTGAGTTTGCTTTCTTACATGAGGTCTGTTTTATTACTAATGAACGAATTGTCATGTAAGGTGAACGAGCACTTATTTCTTTTTGTATCAGAACTTGAGATATTGAAAATATTGATGCTGGAATGGGATTCGAACTCAGATCTCTCCTTTTGCTGTGTTTGACGCCTTTGCGACGATGTAGTTCCATCTTTTCACTGTTTCCCCAAGATTCCCAACTCCTAGAGATCTCCACAAGGAGGTAGTGTTTCGGTTCGAATCCTGATCTGACACAAAAGTTTCCATTGTGTCATTTCAACTTTAGCATGCTCACACCATATTACAGGTGACAAATGGTTATGATTTTCAACACCTCTCAGTGTGTTTTCAACAACAAAGGTTGGTACCGTTTTCAACTCTCTATCACTACTGGTGAAATAAACCGATTTTTAACGTCTATTCGTGACTAAAAGTCAACGGCGATAGGTACTGGGTTCCAATCCTGAAAGGTGAAAAATTTTTCATGTCGTCATTTCAATTTCAGTCTGTTCGCTATTGGTGAAAAATTACTGTTTCTAACATTTGATTATGCTCAGTTAAGAGTCCAATTAGATGCTAGGTTCAAATCCCAATCAAAGAAAAAACTTTATTCCGTGTTATTTCAAATTTAAACATGAGCACACTTTGTTGCTTGTAACTGAAACGATATTTAAGATATTTCGTAGCTAGATAACACAAGCGATAGTTGTTGGATTGGACTGGCTGATCCCAGTCGAGTGCAAAAATTTTCATAACGTAATTTTCAAGTTAAAACTTGCTTTTTGAAATGGCATATACTGTAATAATTCGAGTTTACAAAAGTAATGGTTGTGTCACCTCTAAAATGTCACGTTTGTGATACTGGCGTCATTGTAATATTAGTTTTTATCTGGACTGATAGATATACAGAGCAGTTATATCTTGTGGCCTCTTGGAGGAACCATTTTCTATGGGTAAAAGATTGACCGAAAAGAGACAAAGGAACCGGCAAGACAGCTAGGTTATGTGAGTTGCATACAAATCAGACGGAACGCAATTCATGTCGTTCGAATACTTTTGTGCCTTATTTTTGGTGGCGTTATGGTTATAAGAGTGGAGAACAAATCTGAAGGTGCAGCACTATAAGCCACGTGTTTCTATGTTTGTTACTGTTTGTATGAACTCACATGAAACAATCACACGTCGAAATTTCGGACAATATTTATCCAGACTACGAAATCAACTGTGAGACTAACTACACAACTGGCTTTACTGAATATTGGGTTCAGTGCAAGCAAATCGTTTCTTCAAGCAGCTAAGGTCTGGAAAGGTATGGTGTCTTTTGTCAGAAAAATATGCATGCTCGAAACCAATTCTTGGAGACCTGTTCTTAAGAGACATAACAGAACATGAAATCATTACCATTTCAGAAACATTAGAAATTCGTAGAGATACACTTCGTAATTGATTAGGAACAGCGATTACATTTCCTCTGTAAATTAAGGACGGAATAAAATTCCAACAGGAAACGAATAAGGATGCAAAGAATTCTTGTGCGCCTATAAGGAGCCTGTAAAGCTCAATGGAATGGGCGGCATTATGAAATCAGTAACAATACGTTACTGGGTCACTTACTAGCCAGATAATATTGACTGTGATATACAGAGCCTATTATGGACGTCTAGGTATCAATTATGCCCACAATTGAATACATTAGCAGGATTCTGAACACAGACGTTGGTATTTCGAGGAATGAATTAACGCGTTTTTAGTTCTGCGTAGTTCCTTAACTACGAAACAAATATCACAGAAAACGGATGGAGACAGCATAATTCCTTGTTGTTTTAGCTTGCTGTCGCTAATGTGGTTCAGCAAAATGTTGCATCACATTGCACTATTATTTGCCCACAAATCTCGGCAATCGAATTTACCCAAATTTATCTCACTTTACATTGCCGTGACTAAGCGCTTGTGAAGGATCCAATGCAATAATGACACTGTGAAATGCAGTTCCACAACGCTGTCTCTCGTAAAAAAGTCTCCAATTTATTCGTGGTGTTTATAATATTTTTCAGGGTTTCGTTATATACGGTTTTATGTCTTGGACGCGAAATCTGGGGCAGTGTATATCGTGTGGATGGCTCAACGGTTATTTAAAAACAAATTAACAACAGACTAATTACCCCTAAGAGGAAAAACCAGAAGGGGAAGTTGCAATTATGTGACGGACTACGGAGGCGACTACTGTAGAGGGCACAAAGCAATACAACAGGTCTGGACAGGCCTATGAACAACACTGGCACACTTATTGCTAGTAGCAAACAACAATTAAATACAGACAGACAAAAGAAGGCACACCTGGATGTCATTGCTCATGATCAGGATTAAAATCGAACTGGACACCTTCGGTTACCCGTAAAACGTTAGTGCTGCTGATTGTGCACGGATATGTTTGAACGGATTGTGAGTCATACTCTGGAAAACTATACGTCGAGTAAGTGGTTTAAGGACGGAAAAGACCTACCGTGGCTTTACAACGAAATTTGAAAAATGTTGAGGGAGGAGAGGCTGTTGCACTCTCAGTTCAAAAGTAATGCGTAAATGAAGACAGGCAAAAGCTGAAATTCGGTCGTCTGTGAAGCTTACAACTGCTACCGTCAAACCTTAGCAAAAATATATGTTGCCAATAACCCGAAAAAATTCTGGTCCTACGGAAAATTGCTAAGTGGATGTAAGGATTCTACCGAGTCATTCGTTGAATAATCTGGTTGGCAGTAGAAGATAGCAAAAGCAGGACTGAAATTTTAAATTTCGCATTTAAGGAATCGTTCACGCAGGAGAATCATATACACATACCATCGTTTGACCATTGCACAGACTCCGGTATGGAGGACATAGGATTAGGTATAAATGATGTAGAGAAACAACTGAAGGAGTTGAAAGCAAATAACTCACCAGGTCCTGATTGAATCCGAGTTAGGTTTTACCAAGAGTACTCTACAGCACTGCCCTCTTACGTACCTTGCATTTGTCTCAAATGTCTTACCCAGCGCCTGGAAAAAGCGAAAGTGACTTGTGTGTATAAGAAGCGTAAAAGAGCGGACCCGCAGTTCGAATATAATAAATTTCCTTGAAAGGGAAAAACTCGTGTCCACAAATGGGTTAGGCTTTAGAGTGCACAGCTCGTGCTTGCGCTTTTCTCACATGATATCCTGCGAACTGTGGACGAAGGACAACACGCGGTTTCCATGTTCCTATATTTTCGTAAAGCATCTGACACCATGCACCACAGCCGTCTGTTATCGAAAGTGCGAGGGTACTTAATAGGTTGATGGATATGTGAATGGGTTGAAAACTTCTTAAGTAAGAGAAGACAGCATGTTGCCCTCGACAGTGAGTGTTCATCAGAGAGACGGGTGTCGTCGAGTGTGCCCCGGGAAGTGTGATAGGACCACTGTTATTTTCTGTACACACAAATGATATGGCGTAAAGGCTGCAGCTGTTTGATGACGATGCTGTGGTGTACGCTAGGGTGTCACCACTGAGTGATTGAAGGAGGGTAACAGATGACTTAGAGAGAATTTACAGTTGTTGTGATGAATGGCAGCTAGCTCTAAATGTAGAAAAATGTAGGTTAATTCAGTTGAGTAGGAAAAAAAACATTGTATTCAAGTACAGCACCAGTAGTGTTCTGGTTGATACAGTCGCGTCGGGTACATATCTGGATGTAATGTTGCAAAGCAGTATGAAATTGAATGACGATGTAAGCATTGTAGTGTGGAAGGTGAATGGCTTACTTCGGTTTATTGGGAGAACTTTAGGAAAGTGTGGCTCATCTGTAAAGGACGCCGCGTATTAGAGACCAATGCGAGCCACTGTTGATTACTGTTGGAGTGTTTCGCATCCGCACCAGGTCGGAGTAAAGGGAGATATGGACCCAGGTAAGTGGTGGGCTGCTAGATTTGTTACCGGTTGGTTTGAACAACAAACTAGAGTCATGGAGATGCTTCGGGACTCAAGTGAGAATCACTGAAGGAAAGGCGCCGTTCTTTTTGAGGTGCGCTATTGAGAAAATTTAGAGAACCGGCATATGATGCTGACTGCAGAACGATTCTACGTGTCGGCAACGTACTTATCGCGTGACAATCACAAAGATAAGATCAGAGAGATTAAGGCTCGTACGGAGGCGTTAAAGACTGTCGTTTTTCCCTAACTCTATTTGCGAGTGGAACTGCGAAGAAAATGTCTAGCGGTGGTACAGGATATCCCCCGGCCCGCACCATATGGTGGCTTTCGGAGTGTGTATGTAGATGTAGATGTACGTGACTGTTGGTGAAGAGGCTTATGACCTATGTCAAATGGTTCAAATGGCTCTGAGCACTATGGGACTTAAATTCTGAGTTCATCAGTCCCCTAGAACGTAGAACTACTAAAACCTAACTAACCTAAGGACATCACACACATCCATGCCCGAGGCAGGATTCGAACCGGCGACCGTTACGGTCGCGCTGTTCCAGACTGAAGCGCCTAGAACCGCTCGGCCACTCCGGCCGGCTGACGTATGTCAGATATAGCATATTGATCTGATGTCAAATGATAATTAGAAGCAGTTTTTCTTCGATCACACGGTACGTCCTCTGATGTCAGCCTAAATTCTGCCATACGGGATCTACCAAACACCTGCAGTTTGCAGATCAAGTGATGTGCAACGCACGTGCGTAACTTGTCTGGCATTTTTGTGAGTTTTTAGATATCCTGCATCCATACTAAATAGATTACGTGGCAGTAACATTTAATGTCAAAGGCTATACAAGTTCACCTAAAGGACGATTATCAAAATGGAGGTTTCCTGTGTGCACTGAGAACTGGATATCACATCATGTGATCGTTGGTACCTTGGTTTGTCAACGGTCTATTCTTAGACTCGAGTTCTGGTAACAGGAATAAATCATCAACAGCCTGATATAGATTACACAAATGTTTGGTTTAGCTGTTTCTAGCACGCGTGATTCTTCTTCCTTATGTTTCAGAACTCGATGTTAAAGACATATACTGGCGAACCATAACATTATAACTTGTTAGATCATCTTTGTAACGCAGTATATCTCCGATTCTGCGTATCACCGATTCTGTAGATCGTTGGTGGATTTCTACAGCTATGTGGCTCCAAGTGTCTGCGCACAAGTCTTGTAGTTCCCTCAAATGACTGCCCGCTGATCTGTGTACACGGTGATAGCTCTCGATAGCGACCCATCGGATCCACATCGGGTGAATTTGGTGACGAAGACGTTAACGTGATTTCACAATCGTGCTCCTCGAACCACTGTAGCACGATTATAAGACACGGACAGTTATATTGCTGAAAGATGACATCGTCGTCAGGGAAGACGTCAAGCATGAAGGGATGCAAGTGGTCCACAGGTGACACGGTGTCTTTGATTACTGCTACATGTTCCATCCAAGCGGGGAAGAATGTCTGGCCGGCCGCAGTGGCCATGCGGTTCTAGGCGCTACAGTCTGGAACCGCGCGACCGCTGCGGTCGCAGGTTCGAATCCTGCCTCGGGCATGGATGTGTGTGATGTCCTTAGGTTAGTTAGGTTTAAGTAGTTCTAAGTTCTAGGGGACTGATGACCAAAGAAGTTAAGTCCCATAGTGCTCAGAGCCATTTGCACCATTTTTTTGAAGAATGTCTATCGTAGCATAATACTGCTGCCACCAGCCTGCGTCCGTGACGCGCTGCACGTTTCGAGCCGCCGTTCACCTCGATGAAGGTGTTTGTGGTGACGACCATCGATCTGGTGTAGCAAAACCGTGATTCATCCGACGAGTGTTAACAGTGACACACGGTCCAATCTCGATGATCCCGAGGCCACTACAATCGAAACAATCGATGTCGTTGGGCCAACATGTGAAAATGCAGGGAGCGACTGCTTCGGAACCCCGTTGTTCAACAATGTGCGCTGAATGGTGTGCTCTGAAATACATGTGCGTCCACCGGCACTGTGTTCTTTGCCAGAAGAGCCACAGATCGCCATCTGACCTATATTACACATCAGGCCAGCCTGCAAAACACACGTTCTGAGAAGAGTCGTGGATGTCCAATCATTTGGTGCCTGGTGTTACTTTCACTGGCCTTGTACCACTTTCCGTAGATGCTGACGACAGTAGAACGTGTACTGACCTTCCAAGACTGGTTTACAAATCACGAGGGACAACACGTTGTGAAGAATATGTAGCGATGACAAGAATAAGTGGGCGCTATCGACTTCATGCTGGGATGGGATGTCTGTGAGAGGAGCAGTACTGAGGGAGCTCTCGATAGCAGGCAGTACTCCCATATGTTGGAGAACGCGGTGCTGCCTTCAGTGCGTGCACTGAAAGAAAATTGACGTTACGCGAAGCACATTCTCCTGTTCATAAGTCCACACTGGTTCATGAGCAGCTGTCCAACGTGCACGCTGGCCACTGCCCACCGCGCCGCTGACGCCGCCTGGTGGCTCTCCGGGTGCGTGACGCGATAACAAAAGTATGTCAGCGGAGAAGTGACGGACGGGGGATCACCCTAGCCAAGATTGGGCTGCAAATAGGGAAATCCACTGAGACAAGCGACTTTGACAAAGGGCAGAGTATTATTATGATGCAGAACCTGTGAACCAATATGTCGGAAACAGCGAAGCTGTTTGCATGTTCACTTGTTGCTATCACGAGCATCTACGGACACAGGTGGAAGGTAGTTGCACTTACCACCTGGCGCTAAATGATTGGACGTATTCACAGAACGTGGGGTTCGGAGCTTTGTCTGGTCTGACAAGTAGGATACACGGTGATCTGTGGCATCTGTGCCGAGATGGCACACTGCTGATACACGCACAAGTGTTTCAGAGCACACCGTCCATCGTACACTGTTGAAGGTGGAGCTCCGCAGCAGACCATCCGTACGTGGTCTCGTGTTGACCCGACGACATCGTCAATTACTATTGCACTTAGCACAAGACCGTCGGGATTCGACCGTCGATTGGTGGAAACGTGTCGGCTCTGCGAGTGAATCACATTTTTTTTCTGCACTAGGTCGATGGTCGTCTCGACAAGCGTAGGCATCGAGGTGAACGGCGGCTCGAAACGTGTAGCGCGCCACGGACGCAGGCTGACGGGAGCAGTGTTATGCTGCGGGAGACTTTCTCCAGCACTTGCATAGGACCTGTAGTAGTAATCAAAGGAAAGCTGACAGCTGCGAACCACCTGCGTCCCTTCATGCTTGATGTCTTCCCCGACTGCGATATCACCTTTCAGCAGTATAACTGGCCGTGTCTTGGACCCAGAACCTTGCTACACTGGTTTGAGAAGCGTTATAGTGAACTCGCCATGATGTCTCGGCGACCGAATTCGCCTGATTGAAAGCCTATGGAACCCATCTGGGGGCCGCTATTGGGCACCTGTACCGCGTACTCAAATCAGCAGCCAGCTATTTACCCAAATTACATGACCGACGCGTAGACATCTAATGCCACATACTTCCACAAACCCGCCAACAAGCTGTCGGATCCCTGATACGCAGAATCTGTGATATATTACGCTTCAGAGTCGGACAAACGAGCTATTACGCAGATGGTCATAATGTTCTGGCTCATCGGTGTATGTTGTTGTTGGTGTTGTTGTTGTTATGGTCACCAGTCCAGAGACTGGTTTGATGCAGCTCTTCATGCTACTCTATCTTGTGTAAGCTTCTTCATCTCCCAGCACCTACTGCATCCTACATCCTTCTGAATTTTTTTAGGGTATTCATATCTTGGTCTCCCTCTACGATTTTTACTCCCCACGCTGCCCTCCAATACTAAATTGGTGATCCCTTGATGCCTCAGAATATGTACTACCAACCGATCCCTTATTCTAGTCAAGTTGTGCCACAAATTTCTCTTCTCCACAATTCTTTTTAATACCTCCTCATTAGTTACGTGATCTACCCATCTAATCTTCAGAATTCTTCTGTAGCACACATTTCGAAAGCTTCTATTCTCTTCTTGTCTAAACTGTTTATCGTTCATCTTTCACTTCCATACATGGCTACACTCCATACAAATACTTTCAGAAGCGGCTTCCTGACACTTAAATCTATACTCGATGTTAACAAATTCCTCTTCCTCAAAAACGCTTTCCTTCCCATTCCCAGTCTACATTTTATATCCTCTCTACTTCGACCATGTGTTATTTTTCTCCCCAAATAGCAAAACTCATTTACTACTTTAAGCGTCGCATCAGCCGGTTTAATTCGACTACATTCCATTATATTCGTTTTGCTTTTGTTGATGTTCATCTTTTATCCTCCTTTCAAAACACTGTCCATTCCGTTCAGCTGCTCTTCCAGGTCCTTTGCTGTCCCTGACAGAATTACAATGTCATCGGCGAACCTCAAAGTTTTCATTTCTTCTCCATGAAATTTAATTCCTACTCCGAATTTTTCTTTTGAGTCCTTTACTGCTTGCTCAATATACAGATTGAATAACATCAGGGATAGGCTACAACCCTGTCTCACTCCCTCCCAACCACTGATTCACTTTCATGCCCTCGACTCTTATAACTACCGTCTGGTTTCTGTACAAATTGCAAATAGCCTTTTGCTCCCTGTATTTTACCCCTGCCACCTTCTGAATATGAAAGAGAGTATTCCAATCAACATTGTCAAAAGCTTTCTCCAAGTCTACAAATGCTAGAAACGTAGGCTTGCCTTTCCTTAATCTAGCTTCTAAGATAAGTCGTAGGGTCAGTATTGCCTCACGTGTTCCAACATTTCTACGGAATCCAAAGTGATCTTCCCTGAGGTCGGCTTCTACCAGTTTTTCCATTCGTCTGTAAAGAATTGGTGTTAGTATTTTGCAGCCGTGGCTTATTAAGCTAATACTTCGGTAATTTTCACATCTGTCAGCACCTGCTTTCTTTGGGATTTGAATTATTATATTCTTCTTGAAGTCTGAGGGTATTTCGCCTGTCTCATAAATCTTGCTCACTAGATGGTAGAGTTTTGTCTCCCAAGGCTATCAGTAATTCTAATGGAATGTTGTCTACTCCCGGGGCCTTGTTTCGACTTAGGTCTTTCAGTGCTCTGTCAAACTCTTCACACAGTATCATATCTCCCATTTCATCTTCATCTACATCCTCTTCCATTTCCATAATATTGCCCTCAAGTACATCGCCCTTGTATAGACCCTCTATATACTCCTTCCAGCTTTCTGCTTTCCCTTCTTTGCTAAGAACTGGGTTTCCATCTGAGCTCTTGATATTCAGGCAAGTGGTTCTCTTTTCTTCAAAGGTCTCTTTAATTTTCCTGTAGGCAGTATCTATCTTACCCCTAGTGAGATAAGCCTCTACACCCTTACATTTGTCCTCTAGCGAACCCTGCTTAGCCATTTTGCACTTCTTGTCGATCTCATTTTTGAGACATTTGTATTCCATTATGCCTGCTTTATTTACTGCATTTTTGTATTTTCTCCTTTCATCAATTAAATTCAATATCTCTTCTGTTACCCAAGGATTTCTATTAGCCCTCGTCTTTTTGCCGACTTGTTCCTTTGCTGCTTTCACTATTTCATCTCTCAAAGCTACCCATTCTTCTTCTACTGTATTTCTTTCCCCCATTCTTGTCAATCGTTCCCCAATGCTCTCCCTGAAACTCTCTACAACCTCTGGTTCTTTCATTTTATCCAGATCCCATTTCCTTAAATTCTCAGCTTTTTGCATTTCTTCAATTTTAATCTACAGTTCATAACCATTAGATTGTGGTCAGAGTCCGCATCTGCCCCTGGAAATGTCTTACAATTTTAAACCTGGTTCCTAAATCTCTGTCTCACCATTATATAATCTGACACCTTCCAGGCTTCTTACACGTATACAACCTTGTTTTATGATTCTTGAACCAAGTGTTAGCTATGATTAAGTTATGCTCTGTGCAAAATTCTACCAGGCGGCTTCCTCTTTCATTCCTTAACCCCATTCCATTTTCACCTACTACGTTTCTTTCTCTTCGTTTTCCTACTATCGAATTCCAGTCACCCATGACTATTAAATTTTCGTCTTCCTTCACTACCCGAATAATTTCTTTTATGTCATCATATATTTCGTCAATCTCTTCGTCAGCTGCGGAGCTAGTAGGCATATAAACTTGTACTACTGTGGTAGGCGTGGGCTTCGTATCCATCTTGGCGACAATATTGCGTTCACTATGCTGTTTGTAGTAGCTTACCCGCATTCCTACTTTATTATCCATTATTAAACTTACTCCTGCATTTCCCCTATTTCATTTTGTATTTATAAACCTGTATTCACCTGACCAGAAGTCTTTTTCCTCCTACCACCGAACCTCACTAATTCCTACTATATCTAACTTTAACCTATCCATTTCCCTTTTTAAATTTTCTAACCTACCTGCCCGATTAAGGGATCTGACATTCGATTCTCCGACCCTTAATCGGGCTAGTTTTCTTTCTCCCGATAACAACGTCCTCCTGGGTAGTCCTCCGAATGGGAGACTATTTTACCTCCGGAATATTTTACCCAAGAGGACGCCTTTATCATTTAACCATACAGTAAAGCTGCATGCCCTCGGGAAAAATTACGGCTGTAGTTTCCCCTTGCTTTCAGCCGCTCGCAATACCAGCACAGCAAGGCCGTTTTGGTTAATGCTACAGGGCCAGATCAGTCAATCATCCAGACTGTTGCCCTGCAACTACTGAAAAGGCTGCTGCCCCTCTTCAGGAGCCACACGTTTGTCTGGCCTCTCAACAGATACCCCTCGGTTGTGGTTGCACCTACGGTACGGCCATCTGTATCGCTGAGGCACGCAAACCTCCCCACCAACGGCAAGGTCCATAGGGAGGGGCATCGGTGTATAAGCACAAGTAAAATTTTCAGAGTTGATTTCCTCGAGAACGGCTGAGAGTCGCGTGTCCAACGCACCCCGTCAACATGAATCAAATCGGCTCGGGGAGGTTCGCACAGCCGCCTTGTCAGCCAACTGACCATACGCGGGCAGTGCTGGGTTGTGAGCAGTGGTGCGCAGACTTGGTAGTACCGCGGGCTGCAAACCTCCCAATATGACTAAGTAAGAGATGGAAAAAGTTAGTTCGCATTATTTCTGTCACAAATATTTACTTTCCCTAACAAGTAAAATTACAATAAAATAATCTCAGGATCATTGAGCCCTACAAGGGCGCGTCCTCTCCTTTCTGGGAGGAAATGAAAGGCGAGTAAAAACGTTTCACAATAAACAACGGTGGAGGGCGGCGGGTCACGTCGTCCGGTGCCCCGTGGGTCCCGCAGGCCGCTCGTGCAACCCGCCGCGTGGCGCTCCCGATCACGTGACCCGAGTTGCTCGAGGGTGGGGTGGTCGGCTGCGGCTCACTCGTGTGGCGGAAATTCACACTTGCAATACGATGTCGTTAGTCACTGGCTCGCGCTTAATTACTTTCTTGATTCACGTCTCAGTGTCGGTGCAACTTACTTGAGCTGGAGTCACACCGCACATGCCGTTATCAGATCTTTGTAACTTTCGAGGCTCGGTACAGACGCCGCTTGTTGTTCACGTATCTGAATGGCAATACAGACATTTATATCGGACCACCTATTAATGAAATTTTCGAAGGCTTCTCGATTTAGATTTTCCTGTGGTTGGAACTAGGTATGCCACATTTCCCATCTTTTCTGTCAGTCCTACTTGGTAGGGATCCCAGATAGACGAATAATACTCAAGAATCGGTCGAACAAGCGCCTTATACGCCACTTCCTTCATGGATGAGCTACATTTGCGTAAGATTCTTCCTATGGATCTCAGTGTGCCATCTGACTTTTCTACTATTTGTTTTATGTGGTCATTCCACTTACGGTGGCTCTGGATAGCTAATCCTAGGTATTTTACGGCAGATGCTGTTTTCAGCTGTTTGTCATCAATAGTGTAGCTGTACAGCAGTGGATTTCTTTTCCTATGTACGCGCAGTATGTTACATTTATTAACGTTCAGAGTCAACTGCCAGAGACTGCACCATTCATCATTTCTCTGGAGGTCATTTTGGCGCTGCTACTTTGTCACAGACAACCGCATCATTTGCAAACATCTTTCAAGCGTTTCTACTAGATTAGTTACATGCATTGTAAACATCAACGATCCTATCACACTTCCCTGCGGTAGTCTGAAAATTACCTTTACATCTGTCGTTTCTATTCAGTTAAGAGAGGCGTATTGAGCTCTATCTGGAAGGAAGTCTTGAATCCATTAGCAAATCTACTGCGATGCTCGATAACCTCGTAGTTTTTTCACTTAACGGCAGTGCAGGACTGTGCCAGGTGCCTTCCTGCACTCATAGAACGCAGCATCAACCTGAGCACCGTTGTCTACGGCGATGTAGTTCTAGGCGCTACAGTCCGGAACTGCGCTGCTGCTACGGTCGCAGGTTCGAATCCTGCCTCGGGCATGGATGTGTGTGATGACCATAGGTTAGTTAGTAGTTCTAAGTTCTAGGGGACTGATGACCTCAGATGTTAAGTCCCATAGTGCTCAGAGCCATTTGAACCATTTTTTCTACGGCGATGTGGATCTTATGGAGGAACAAAGCGAGCTGAGTTTCGCACCATCTCTGTTTGCGGAATCCTTATTGATTTTTGGTAGAGCAGATTTTCATTCTCTAAATGCGTCATAATAGCATAAAACATGTTCCATAATTCTATATCAGATGGACGTCAGCAATATACACCTATAATAGTGTGCATCTGTCCTAGGGCCTTGCTTAAAAATTGGAACGATCTGCGCTTTCTTCAAGTCGCTCGGTACCCTCCGTTGCTCAAATCATCTCCGTAGTGGTTCCTTCTTCACTGACGCCGTACATTTCTGTTATATGTCATTCTTCCTATTCGAAAAGAACGTAAAGAGGGAAATGCATAACACATTGTTAATAAGACTAACATTTCTTAACTCCATAAATTCATTGCTATATCTTATTATGATTACCGTTACTAATAGTATTGTAATAAGTTGCTCACGAGGATACAGATCCAAATGTTGACTAAACAACTACGTCTGATGTGATGTATGAAAGGCGCGGAACGCCTTAATCTTGCCACATGAAAGAAGTGAACATATAAATAAACGTATTTGACAGTTTCAGCATGTCACAGTTGGTACGCAATACGAAAATTAACCCTGTGCACGTCGTGCCCGCTGCGACAGACATCTGTTGCTGGTGGCCTCTCTGGAGTTTGCAGAGTCGTGAGGCAGCAGATGCGCGCAGGGAGGGCTCAGCCCCAGCAGGGAGAGCCCACTGCGCTGTGCTGCGCGCATCTGCTGCCTCACGACTCTGCAAACTCCAGAGAGGCCACCAGCAACAGATGTCTGTCGCAGCGGGCACGCCGTGCACAGGGTTAAAAGTTCAGTACCAGTATTCTGGCTGTAAATGTAGCTATGTTAGAAACACAGTAATGTATGTGTAAAAGGTTTTGGACTTTCTTAACGTTTCGGGCAATAAAAACAGGAAAACAAGAAAAACTTAGTAAGGACTCTTTTCAAAATGTAAAAGGCAATATTTATCTAACTTTTGTTAAACGGAAGTTGGGACGGAGTGTATGAAGAAAGAAAACACTCACACTCACTCACTCACTGGTCATACTGGACTCGAGAGCCCATTACCGCAGCAACGTATTTTCGCCATCTGTCCGTGCCTTGGGCTATTTCCTTCCATTCACCTTCAATACCTAGGCTCCTCAAATCAGCCTTCACATTGTCCTCCCATCCACGCCTCGGTCTCCCCACAGGACGTTTTCCCTCTAAGTGCCCTACCAGTACTCTGCTCGCTGCCCTGTCCTCATCCATACGAGCTACGTGACCCGCCCATCGCAGCCTACGTGATTTAATAACACTGATTATGTCAGGGCTTGAATAGAGTTCGTGAACCTCTTCGTTATGCAGTTTTCTCCACTCTCCGCTAATGTCATTCCTCTTTGCTCCGAAAATTTTCCTCAAAATTTTGTTTTCAAATACTCGAAACGGCTTTTCATTTTGCACAGTGAGAGACCAAGTCTCACACCCATACAGCGTAACTGGTAGAAAAATAGTTTTGTATGTTCTAATCTTTAAATTCCTAGACAATATCCGTGATGAAAGTAATCTATTCAGTGAGAAGTAGCACGCATTTCCCGCCCGTAATCTCTTCTTCAGTTCGGATTCAATCTCATTTCTCGAAGTGATGTCCACGCCTAGGTACTTAAATGTGTTCACTTTTTCAAACTGCATGTCTCCAACTCTTATCATTTCCTGATCTACTGTTGTTGGCATTCTAGTAGTAACCAGGTATTTAGTTTTGTCTTCACTTATCCTTACACCTACATCTTCACTAGCCTTGATTAACGCATTCGCATTTGCTGCTACAGATTCTTCCCTATCGCTAATGATGTTTACATCATCTGCATACCCTAATATCTCCATTTCACTCCACACCCTCTGAATTATCTGCTGTCATTCATACAATATATTCTAACACTAAATTAAAAAGTAGCGGAGACAAGGCATCTCCCTGCTTAAGTCCGTTCTTTATTACAAATTCTTCTGACTCCAATTTCCCCTCGCGTACTCTACCTTTTGTGTTTATCAAACTCGCTTCTATAAGCCTAACATGAAGAAAGAAATGCAGATGCAAAAATGGATATGAGCATTTATTCCAGGTATTCCCTGGCCTTTACATATACCACAGTTAGAAGAAGATTCTAAAGAGAATACTGTTGGGTGCCAATGAAAAAATAATATTTTATGCAAAACATAAAAACAATGAAATATGAAAGTTTGTAAAACACCAAATAGGAGAAGAAAAACTGAAATTTAATAACCAGAAATAATGAAGACGGATGCATCACAAGTTATTTTGCCTTGCACAGGTCCAGTTTTCGTATTTGATCACCTCTGATTTCGTCTTCAGTTCCAATCAGCTATCCCTTTTCTCCCGCACACCGTCCGCTATCGCGTTTCTTCTCTTTCTTATCTCCCTCGTTTTCTTTGCCGTACGTCGATTTCCTTGTTGGAATAAGGACTGCCGTCTCTGTATATAGCGTAGCCAGATTTTTCTTTCGCTTACAGGATGCAAGACGTTTCTGTTCTCCTGAACACTTTCAACACCTCCTCCTTCATCCTATTTTCCCAACTAACACCCTCTCATTTCCTACATAACTACATTTGCAGTGCCTCTAGCTTTCTCTCCTCGGCTTTCCCCGTTGTCTAGGTCTCTACGCCGTGTAAAGCTATTCTCCATACACAGCATTTGGCCAAACATTTCCTCACGGTGTTATTCATCGTCCTCTGCAGAAATTTTCTCTTTTTGTTGAATTCTTCCTTAGCTATCGCTATTCCATATCTTATTTCTGTGTACATTATAGATTCTCCGTTATAATATACTACTGACCATTGAAATTGCTACACCACGAAGATGACGTGCTACAGACGCGAAATTTAACCGACAGGAAGAAGATGCTGTGATATGCAAATGATTAGCTTTTCAGAGCATTCACACAACGTTGGCGCCGGTGGCGACACCTACAAAGTGCTGACATGAGGAAAGTTTCAAACCGATTTCTCATACACAAACAGCAGTTTACCGACGTTGCCGGGTGAAACGTTGTTGTGATGCCTCGTGTAAGGAGTAGAAATGCGTACCATCACGTTTCCGACTTTGATAAAGGTCGGATTGTAGCCTATCGCGATTACGGTTTATCGTATCGCGACATTGCTGCTCGCGTTGGTCGAGATCCAATGACTGTTAGCAGAATACGGAATCGGTGGGTTCAGGAGGGTAATATGGAACACCGTGCTGGATCCCAACGGCCTCGTATCACTAGCAGTCGAGATGACAGGCATCTTATCCGCATGGCTGTAACGGATCGTGGAGCCACGTCTCGATCCCTGAATCAACAGATGGGGACGTTTGCAAGACAACAACCATCTGCACGAACAGTTCGACGACGTTTGAGCAGCATGGACTATCAGCTCGGAGACCATGGCTGCGGTAACCCTTGACGCTGCATCACAGACAGGAGCGCCTGCGATGGTGTACTCAACGACGAACCTGGCTGCACGAATGGCAAAACGTCATTTTTTCGGATGAATCCAGGTTCTCTTTACAGCATCATGATGGCTGCATCCGTGTTTGGTGACATCCCGGTGAACGCACACTGGAAGCGTGTATTCGTCATCCCCATACTGGCGTATCACCCGGCGTGATGGTATGGGGTGCGATTGATTACACGTCTCGGTCACCTCTTGTTCGCATTGACGGCACTTTGAACAGTGGACGTTACATTTCAGATGTGTTGCGACCCGTGTCTCTACCCTTCATTCGATCCCTGCGAAACCCTACATTTCAGCAGGATAATGCACGACCACATGTTGCAGGGCCTTTCTGGATACAAAAAATGTTCGACTGCTGCCCTGGCCAGCACATTCTCTAGACCTCTCCCCAATTGAAAACGTCTGGTCAATGGTGGCCGAGCAACTGGCTCGTCACAATACGCCAGTCACTACTCTTGATGAACTGTGGCATCATGTTGAAGCTGCATGGGCAGCTGTACCTGTACACGCCATCCAAGCTCTGTTTGACTCAATGCCCAGGCGTATCAAGACCGTTATTACGGCCAGAGGTGGTTGTTCTGGGTCGTGATTTCTCAGGGTGTATGCACCCAAATTGCGTGAAAATGTAATCACATGTCTGTTCTAGTATAATATATTTGTCCAATGAATACCCGTTTATCATTTGCATTTCTTCTTGGTGCAGCAATGTTAATGGCCAGTAGTGTACTTCCCAAGCATTTGAATTTTCCAACTTGTTCTACTTGTCTGTCTTCCTTCTCTTCTTTTCCTGCCAGCGAGAAACTTTGTTCTTTTTCTTGTATATTTACATTCCGAATTCCTTGTATCTGCTATTTATGTCTTCCACCATTTGATAAACTGCCTTCTCGTATTCCTCAAACACGACAGTGTAGTGAGCAAAACGTATACACTCGACTGTTTTACCTCCTAGTAACACTCCTATCGTAGAGATTATGGATTTTACTACTCAGGACAAGAGAGGTCTGATACAGAGTCGTAAGAGAGAGCAGTGGATATTTTTCCACTACGGTTGAAAAGTTACAACATAAATACATGTAATTTTGTCGTTAATCATGCAAAAAGTACCCACCACAGAGCTTGAACTCAGCAAAGAGGTACAGTCTGTCTGGTGAGCGCGTGGTGGGACCAACGAGCAGCCAGCGTCCAGTCCGGCCGCGCTAGCCTCACTCTGCCGCCCTCCACCGTTCGGAAAGATCCCCTGTAGACAGCGGGTTGAGTGGACGTGGTGCCTACCTGGTGGTACTGGAACGGGGAAAAATTTCCGCCCGCACCCAGGACTATACCCAGACCTCCAGACACTCGAAAATAGAACACAAGTTTAAAAGAGGAACAAGAAGACGCATAGATGCATTGTCAGTCTGCTGTCTGAAAGCATGCACGGACAGCAAATATTTCAGGGCCATGCAAAAGTCGTACCTAGTTAAGACAAGTAGTGCGGTAGACACAGAAAATCATAGAGTTGTCTCTCTACTGCCACCATTAGCTGATTAAAAGCAAAATACAGGTGCATGAATTACCAGAACCAACAAGAGTCTCGCAATGTAGGATATTTTAGTTTCAGATATTACGGAAAAATACAGCGATGGTGGAGCTTACGGAAGTGCTGCTTCATGCACTAGACAAAGGCAATTGCTTAATGTACACATTTTTCGAGGAACCCACGGTCTACAATGAAGCATGAAAGACTACTGGCGGAACAAGAATCATTGGAAATAAAAGGAATACAAAATTACTGGTTGTCATCGTGTCTGGCATCTAGGATATAGGGACGAAAGTTAGTTGACAGACCGCATAAAGTGAAATTTTTAGTAGATCATGTAGCAGATCCAAAGCAGATAAATATAGGTGTTCTTTAAGGTAACCAGTATTGTTATTGATATTGCTTTCAAAAAAGTGTTAGGTATGGGGAGAGTTGTTTTCGAGAAACACAGCTGCAATGTGACTGCAAATAAAACAGCAGAGCTCCTGGTAAGAAGCTGTCAGGAATGTTTACACTCGTAAATAAGCGGTTAAGTAACGTTGAACGTAAAGAAACGAATCAACATGAATTTCAGTTTGAGAAGGAAAACTAATAACACAGCACTCAGAAGTCTACTCGCTTTGCTAATACAGTCATAACCATATGTGTAGTGCGTGTGATCGTTTCATTGATAGCGTGATAAACAAAGTTCTTAGGGATTAATAGTGACTGCCGTATGAAGTGGGATGAGTACACTGGTACTAGCAAACAGAAAGTCTTCACAAAATTGTGACCTTAGAGGTTACCATCAACCTCTTGCAGCGAATGGATCACAGTTAGGTACTGCTCCTGTAATAATATAATAATTTGACGATCATGTGCACAAAATATTGGCCACAATATAGGAATCATAGTTGTGAGCCACACAAATGGTTCAAATGGTTCTGAGCACTATGGGACTTAACTTCTGAGGTCATCAGTCCCCTAGAACTTAGAACTACTTAAGGCTAACTAAGCTAAGGACAGCACACAGATCCATGCACGAGGCAGGATTCGAACCTGCGACCGTAGCGGTCGCACGGTTCCAGACTGTAGCGCCTAGAACCGCTCGGCCACGCAGCAGCGCTCTTCATCATCCTCGAACAAAGGCGAGACGTAAGATATACGTACCGAGAAAAACTAGGCAGAACATTTACTACAATTTTCCTAGCAGAGAATCGAATTATACAATTTATTTCTCAAAGAAATGGCAGAGGTAAACAAAACCAAGACATTTAATAAGGCAGTAAGGCATACCCATGACGTAATACGTACTATACAGTAAAAGATTACTTAAATAACACAAAGTGGTGGTTGGTATTCATGCTAGGGTTAGCGGAAATAAAAAAAAATAAATCTTCCCTCTCTTTCTACTATATACTTTCAGAGTACGATGCATTTGTGTTTGGGTAAATAACTAACAATCAATTTCTGTCTCCTAATGCCATACAATCTCTGACACTGGTATTCTACGTTAGAAACGTAAGTGGTAACGTTGCTGTGGCAGATCATAATTCTACTCGTGTCAGCAGCAATCGAAAGTGCTTCGCGTGCTGCATTGTTCCCTTCTCAGGGGGAGGGGGTGGGTGGCATAATGAGGTGCTGTTGCAGCGCATCTTCCCGTGTGAATGGACGTGGGGCGGGCAGTCTCTCGTGACGTTACGAAACACCAAGGGCTATGCGCTCGTGAAGGTGGCAGTATCCTTCGCTGAGGAGTCTTCCTGAATGCAACGGAACTCTGTTATATGCGGTCTCCAAGGGTACGTATTCCGGCTTTTAAGGTGTATAAATTTGAACGTTGCTTGTTATGAAAGACAAATTAAAAACTGGAGGAAGCAGGAAATGTAACGAATGACGTTTTGATTTTTATAAACGTAAATGAATACTTCGTATTAAGATTGTAGGTCCTCCTTGAGCTTCTCGAAATAAATTCTCTTGATTTTGATTGAGTGTGAAGTTTAAATGATAGATGATAAACTGAAGCTTACGACAGCTTTCTCATCAGACGCTAAGTGTAAGATCTGCAACTGTGGTGGCAACCTGCGAGTTGCGTAACTCGTCCACTCTAGCCCTGTGTACCGCAGGTCTGCTCCATGACATATCTATCGGATTTCACGATAAGTCTTCTGAATAATCATTCCCTTAACAGCCGCAATATTAAGGAACGAAAAGAAACAGATGCTCAGACATCAAAAGAATATGAACCTAGAGTGCTCCTCTTTATATGAGGAAGAAATCGTGTTGCTACATCCGTCTGTCCGCAACTATCGAACAGGATTCTGTCATGGACGGAGGTCGTTGAGACAATATTGTAGGAAAACAAGTTTTACCCCACGGAAGAAGAAAGGCTGGCGCTGCGGGGTGCCGACTTGTTTGGTGACCAGCAGGGTGAGTGCAGCTGCTTGTATCCCTCCACCCCGTGCTTCCACTTCATCTCTGGTAGTTTGTTTCATCCACTGGCCTTTTAATGGCATCACGTCAACATCAAATCGGTTTCCTGTCGCATACCAAATACTGGCATGCCACCGGTTATGACAGTTTTGTTCTGGCAAAGCCAACAGATCAAATCGGAGACAATTTCGTTATCGTACATGGCGATAACTAAAAAACTATCGAGCTTCTTAATCTCTTTTCCATCTAGACATGTTTCAACGAGCTCTGGGGCTGTGAGAGAGACAAAATCGTTTAGAGATATACAGGCACGAAATTTAAGAATACAACATCAAATTGATGGAAACTAAAAATAGTTGTTGAAAAAACAGGATTAATAATTAAATGGCCATGAAGTCCTTGAGTGTAAGACAATGACAAGTAAATGAAGGCACCTACAGTGCTGTTAGCTCTGAGGACAGACAGCGGAGGGATTACCGAGACTGGCAAGAGTCCACTGATCTACTGACGAAAACCTTATTACCGAACGACACGGCGTACGATGAGAGTGATAATGACACGACAGACAATGAAAATGATGATGGAAAGGAACTTCGGGTACAGGTCAGTGGTGATTACAATAATCAAGCTACACTGATGCATTTCGCTGCAGAAAACGTAAGAGTAGACATAAGTCACCTGAGTGGTCTAGCGGTTCTGGCGCTGCAGTCAGGAACCGCGGGACTGCTACGGTCGCAGGTTCGAATCCTGCCTCAGGCATGGGTGTGTGTGATGTCCTTAGGTTAGTTAGGTTTAAGTAGTTCTAAGTTCTAGGGGACTTATGACCTAAGATGTTGAGTCCCATAGTGCTCAGTGCCATTTGAACCATTTGAACCATAAGTCACCTGAAAAGAAGGAAATCTTCGTTGTCAGACAGTATCTCGACGGAGGAGCTTCACGTGTTGGAAGGTAACGCCCCTTTGAACAAGCATAATCTGTGCCACAGTAAAAAGTAGACGTTATCTTTCTAAAAAAGGGGGAAGAAAAAGATTGTGCCATCCCAAAGTCAAGTCGGCCTGTTTTTCTTATAAACTACACTCCTGGAAATTGAAATAAGAACACCGTGAATTCATTGTCCCAGGAAGGGGAAACTTTATTGACACATTCCTGGGGTCAGATACATCACATGATCACACTGACAGAACCACAGGCACATAGACACAGGCAACAGAGCATGCACAATGTCGGCACTAGTACAGTGTATATCCACCTTTCGCAGCAATGCAGGCAGCTATTCTCCCATGGAGACGATCGTAGAGATGCTGGATGTAGTCCTGTGGAACGGCTTGCCGTGCCATTTCCACCTGGCGCCTCAGTTGGACCAGCGTTCGTGCTGGACGTGCAGACCGCGTGAGACGACTCTTCATCCAGTCCCAAACATGCTCAATGGGGGACAGATCCGGAGATCTTGCTGGCCAGGGTAGTTGACTTACACCTTCTAGAGCACGTTGGGTGGCACGGGATACATGCGGACGTGCATTGTCCTGTTGGAACAGCAAGTTCCCTTGCCGGTCTAGGAATGGTAGAACGATGGGTTCGATGACGGTTTGGATGTACCGTGCACTATTCAGTGTCCCCTCGACGATCACCAGTGGTGTATGGCCAGTGTAGGAGTTCGCTCCCCACACCATGATGCCGGGTGTTGGCCCTGTGTGCCTCGGTCGTATGCAGTCCTGATTGTGGCGCTCACCTGCACAGCGCCAAACACGCATACGACCATCATTGGCACCAAGGCAGAAGCGACTCTCATCGCTGAAGACGACACGTCTCCATTCGTCCCTCCATTCACGCCTGTCGCGATACCACTGGAGGCGAGCTGCACGATGTTGGGGCGTGAGCGGAAGACGGCCTAACGGTGTGCGGGACCGTAGCCCAGCTTCATGGAGACGGTTGCGAATGGTCCTCGCCGATACCCCAGGAGCAACAGTGTCCCTAATTTGCTTGGAAGTGGCGGTGCGGTCCCCTACGGCACTGCGTAGGATCCTACGGTCTTGGCGTGCATCCGTGCGTCGCTGCGGTCCGGTCCCAGGTCGACGGGCACGTGCACCTTCCGCCGACCACTGGCGACAACATCGATGTACTGTGGAGACCTCACGCCCCACGTGTTGAACAATTCGGCGGTACGTCCACCCGGCCTCCCGCATGCCAACTATATGCCCTCGCTCAAAGTCCGTCAACTGCACATACGGTTCACGTCCACGCTGTCGCGGCATGCTACCAGTGTTAAAGACTGCGATGGAGCTCCGTATGCCATGGCAAACTGGCTGACACTGACGGCGGCGGTGCACAAATGCTGCGCAGCTAGCGCAATTCGACGGCCAACACCGCGGTTCCTGGTGTGTCCGCTGTGCCGTGCGTGTGATCATTGCTTGTACAGCCTTCTCGTAGTGTCCGGAGCAAGTATGGTGGGTCTGACACACCGGTGTCAATGTGTTCTTTTTTCCATTTCCAGGAGTGTATTTGACAGGAGAGTCAAGGAGCTCGAACAGTAATCAGTACACCCTCAGCAAAGCACATTCGACCCCGGGCGCCATAAATCGGGCGGTCGTCCTCATTCGGTCAGGTCTGTAGCGAGACTGGCTCCCAGGGCACGACGCGGCGGGTGGGGGGGGGGGTGGCCGGCTGCCTGTGGTGACGCAGCCGCCCCCTGCCGCCCCTGGCCCTGTGCCCTGTGCCCTGTGCCCTGTGCCCTGTGCCCTGCGCCCTGTGCCCTGTGCCCTGTGCCCAGTGCCCTGTGCCCTGTGCCCTGTGCCCTGTGCCCTGTGCCCTGTGCCCTGTTCCCTGTGCCCTCTGCCCTGTGCCCTGTGCCCTGCGCCCTGCGCCCTGTGCCCTGTGCCCTGTGCCCTGTGCCCTGTGCCCTGTGCCCAGTGCCCTGTTCCCTGTGCCCTGTGCCCTGTGCCCTGTGCCCTGTGCCCTGTGCCCTGTGCCCTGTGCCCTGTGCCCTGTGCCCTGTGCCCTGTGCCCTGTGCCCTGTTCCCTGTGCCCTCTGCCCTGTGCCCTGCGCCCTGCGCCCTGTGCCCTGTGCCCTGTGCCCTGTGCCCTGTGCCCTGTGCCCTGTGCCCTGTGCCCTGTGCCCTGTGCCCTGTGCCCTGTGCCCTGTTCCCTGTGCCCTGTGCCCTGTGCCCTGTGCCCTGTGCCCTGTTCCCTGTGCCCTGTGCCCTGTGCCCTGTTCCCTGTTCCCTGTGCCCTCTGCCCTGTGCCCTCCGCCCTGTGCCCTGTGCCCTGTGCCCTCTGCCCTGTGCCCTGTGCCCTGCGCCCTGCGCCCTGCGCCCTGCGCCCTGTGCCCTGTGCCCTGTGCCCTGTGCCCTGTGCCCTGTGCCCTGTGCCCTGTTCCCTGTGCCCTGTGCCCTGTTCCCTGTGCCCTGTGCCCTGTTCCCTGTGCCCTGTGCCCTGTGCCCTGTGCCCTGTGCCCTGTGCCCTGTGCCGTGTGCCCTGTGCCATGTGCCCTGTGCCCTGTGCCCTGTGCCGTGTGCCCTCTGCCCTGTGCCCTGTGCCCTGTGCCGTGTGCCCTGTGCCGTGTGCCCTGTGCCCTGTGCCCTGTGCCCTGTGCCATGTGCCCTGTGCCCTGTGCCCTGTACCCTGTGCCCTGTGCCCTGTGCCCAATGCTCTGTGCCCTGTGCCCTGTGCCCTGTGCCCTGTGCCCTGTTCCCTGTGCCCTGTGCCCTGTGCCCTGTTCCCTGTGCCCTGTGCCCTGTGCCCTGTGCCCTGTGCCCTGTGCCCTGTGCCCTGTGCCCTGTGCCCTGTGCCCTGTGCCCTGTGCCCTGTGTTCTGTGCCCTGTGCCCTGTTCCCTGTGCCCTCTGCCCTGCGCCCTGCGCCCTGTGCCCTGTGCCCTGTGCCGTGTGCTCTGTGCCCTGTGCCCTGTGCCCTGTGCCCTGTGCCCTGTGCCCTGTGCCCTGTGCCCTGTGCCCTGTGCCCTGTGCCATGTGCCCTGTGCCCTGTTCCCTGTGCCCTGTGCCCTGTGCCCTGTGCCCTGTGCCCTGTTCCCTGTGCCCTGTGCCCTGTGCCCTGTGCCCTGTGCCCTGTGCCCTGTGCCCTGTGCCCTGTGCCCTGTGCCCTGTGCCCTGTGCCCTGTTCCCTGTGCCGCCCTACTGCAGGAATCGGCTGTCAGCGTGCAGGAGGCCACTGAAAGTGTCTGTCCTTAGGGTCGACTTTGAGGGCCTATACTCTGACAAAAGGTTAACAACACTGACTGGACAAAATGTCACCTACGGCTGTGCGACACATGCAGCCGATGTATTAGTAATTGCGTGTGGGAAAATTAGGACGCAAATTTAGGAAAGAAGAACAACGGTAATGAAAATTTTTCTGATTAGTGTCAGCTAAATAACCTAAGAGCACCTACACAAATAAGTTATTCATATGCTGTTAGAAAACGCAACTCTCGCAAAAAGAATCCTTAGATATTTGTAAGGAACCAGTATATTGAGTACTTGCCGAGTTGATATCTACGCAACATTCTTGGGTGAAGGCACATTTTTCCAATCCGTACAAAACAAGCCAGTAATAAAACAGCCGCAACATATTTCACCAGATATTTTATGCGATATGAAGCGTGTGGGCTCATAAAGTAAGGACAAAACTGGCTCAGGCAATACGACGGGCAAATAGAAGCATATTGATAAGGTTGACTGCTACACATTGATCTGGCAAACGGAGTAATACATACGCTACAGAAATGTGACATTTTGTCTAACCGAACGGGCCACAGAGCTATTGTAGGAGAATCTGAAGACAGGAAATTGTCTTGTACTTGTTGCTGGGGTCTACAGATGTCGCCTCGGTCTCACCATTCTTCTTTGTCGTCTTTTGTTCTTCTCTCCATCGCCTCTCTGTTACCCCTGAACCGCCCTTTCCGTGCTCCTCCCCTGCTTCTCCCATTGCCATGCAAGTGCTCCGTATGGCCACAGATCTTTTTCTAATCTTTTGACATGCTCTAACCATCTACCTGTCTTTCTTCTAATCGGTCCGTAATACTATAATCGGTCTACGTCGTTCCCCTCATTTCTTACGTAGTCAAGCCAGGAAACTCTATATACTCTTTTCAAGTGGTCCATTTCTAGAACTCTTGGTCTCTTTTGTTTCTTTCTGTGTGTTCCCAACATTCACTGCCATCACTTCTTATTCCTTCCACCCTGGGTTTGTATAATCCCAGTTTAACCGTTAAACTCATATATGAGGACCAACCTAGAGAACGAAGGCCTCTCTAGAAATTTCCTTCCCTACATTAATTCCGTCGACTTGTACAGGTTTATGGTAGTTCATATCTAAATTTTTGGGAATTTTCCTGACCACTGCAGCTCAAATAGTAGTTTTATGGGACTTTCTCGTACACTTTCTCAAGATCTATGAGGACCAAATGATTTCGTCTGTTCCTTTCCAATCTATCTTCCATGATCTTTCTAAGAGTAAAGATTTCATTTATAACCTTAGTAACAGTAGACTTTAAAATCCTCCCGTAGAGCCTGCTAACTGCACTTCTGACACATATACCACGTCAATAACTGTACAATTTCTTGATTTTTTAAATGAATGACTTTATATACGCTGTTCCACTCTGCTAGAATTTCCTTCACATAATCTTCAAATTTATTAAGTAACTTGTTTAAATATTGACAGAGAACACTTGGACCATACCGAAAAATAATCATGGTAAGCTTTTAACAAATTCTATTAGATATGCAATAATAGTGGATGTTGAAAAAAATATTAATGATTGAGAAAAAGGATAATTGGCATAGCTTAAAAATTTCATTTATAATTTCATTTATAATCTTCTCAACTGTTGACTTTAAAATCCTCCCATACAGCGTGCTAATTGAACTTATGGCTCTTACCCCACATCAATTACTACATAATTTCTTGATTTTTTAATGAGAATTCCTCCACATAACGCACACATTTATTAAATAACTTGTTTAAATATTGATAGAGAATGCTTGGACTGTACCTTACTAATTTTATTGGCACATTTCCAGGCCCTGGTGATTTCCCAGGTTTCATTTCTGTAGCAGTCTTTAGTATCTGTTTTTTTGTTATTTTCTACACCTCCTGGTTCTCTCATATCTGACACTTTTTTCCCTTGTGCTTTGTTCTTTCATCTGTTAGTACGCACTTAAAGTGCTTCTCCCAGTCTACCAGAATGACAATCAGGATCTTTTTCTCTTTCTTTTCTTTTTACTTTAGTCCTGCAACCATTTTTGTATGCTACCGCCACTTTTGTGCCCCTCCATGCATCGATCGACTTCGTCGAATTTATCCACCCAGGTTTCAGTTTTCCTTCTACAAGTGCCCATTTTTACTTCTCTATTCATTAAAACATACAAGACTCTATAATGTCCGTCTCTTGTTCTCAAGCAGGTGTTATACATCTCTTTTAGGTTCACCTTTTCCTCTCTACCCTGTGTTACCCATTGTAGGTCTTCTTCTTCTTGCTAACAGACTGCTTCAAATGTTGCTTTGTTTATGCACTTTTCAGTTCCTTGATTGATATGCTCCACCATTCCTTCTTCTAAACTCCTCAGTTTGTTTGCTAACGTAATTTATAAAGGAAGGAATTGTGGTTCATGGTGTGGGTTCCTGTAGTCATGTCCTAGTTCATGAACCACGGGCAACGTATGAGTGGCCAAGTAAGTGGTCCCGACAGTCGGGATACCAGTTACTTTGGAATAAGGCTGGGCATCTCGGACATATTCTGAGTCGTGGTCACCTTTGTGCTCATACGGCAAAGACTACCAAATCCACCGGTTAGTCCCTCAGCCGTTAGGAGTAAAACCCAGTGGGACTCGGGGCAAGTAAGGCTAGCAACCTGCTTCCCTGGTACTTTAAATATGATGCTGGCAACAATCAGAGCAAAATGCCTCGGACCTTTGGAGGTGACGGAGTCCCACCTCTAACTGACAAGCCAGGGACTCCTAAGATACGACTTGGCAAACAAATGGTAATGAGATGGGGAGCTATTAATATCAATGGGGGCTACTCTGGGAAGAAGGCAGAGCTGGCAGAGGCTGCAAGTAAGATGGGGCTGGACGTTTTAGCTGTTAGTGACATTCGGGTAAGGGGTGAGAGAGAAGAGGAAGTGGGAGAATACAAGGTCTACCTGTCAGGAGTCAAAGCAGGAATAGCACAATGGGATGCAGGGCTTTACATCAGGAAAGAAATGGAACCCAGCGTAGTTGCAATAAGGTATGTAAACGAACGACTGATGTGGATAGATTTGACAGTGTCTAGCAAGAAGATTAGGATTGTGTCAGTATATTCGCATTGTGAAGGGACAGCTCAAGATAAGATAGATAGTTTTTATGAGGCACTCAGTGATGTAGTTGTTGGAGTAAAGGACAAGGACAGTGTTCTGCTCATGGGTGATTTTAACGCCAGGATTGGAAATAGAACAGAAGGGTATGAAAAGGTTATGGGTAAATTTGGAGAAGATATGGAGGCCAACAGGAACGGGAAACAACTCTTGGATTTCTGTGCCAGTATGGGCTTAGCAATCACAAACTCATTTTTTAAACATAAGAACATTCACGGGTATACTTGGGAAGGCAGGGGAACCAGATCTGTCATTGACTATATAATAACAGATCAGGAATTCAGGAAGGCTGTGAGGGATACACGTGTATTCAGGGGATTCTTTGATGACACTGATCATTATTTAATCTGCAGTGAAATTGGGATTGTGAGGCCGAAAGCGCAGGAGGTCAGGTCCATATGTAGGAGGATAAGAGTGGAGAAACTTCAGGATAAGGAAACCAGGCACAAGTACATACAAGCGATCTCAGAAAGGTACCAGTTAGTTGAATGTAGTCAATTACAGTCATTGGAAAAGGAATGGACAAGGTACAGGGACACAGTACTAGAAGTGGCTAAAGAATGTCTTGGAACAGTAGTGTGTAAAAGTAGGATGAAGCAAACAGCTTGGTGGAATGACACAGTCAAGGCAGCCTGTAAAAGGAAAAAGAAGGCGTATCAAAAATGGCTACATACTAGAACTCAGGTAGACAGAGAAAGTTATGTTGAAGAAAGAAACAAAGCCAAACAGATAATTGCAGCATCCAAGAAGAAATCTTGGGAAGACTTTGGAAACAAGTTGGAGACTATGGGTCAAACAGCTGGAAAACCATTCTGGAGTGTAATTAGCAGTCTTCGAAAGGGAGGTAAGAAGGAAATGACAAGTACTTTGGACAGGTCAGGAAAACTGCTGGTGAATCCTGTGGATGCCTTGGGCAGATGGAGGGAATATTTTGAAGAGTTGCTCAATGTAGGTGAAAATGCGATCAGTAATGTTTCAGATTTCGAGGTAGAATGGGATAGGAATGATGATGGAAATAGGATCACATTTGAGGAAGTGGAAAAAATGGTCAATAGATTGCAGTGCAATAAAGCGGCTGGGGTGGATGAAATTAAGTCGGAACTCATCAAATACAGTGAAATGTCAGGTCTTAAATGGCTACACAGGATAATTGAAATGGCCTGGGAGTCGGGACAGGTTCCATCAGACTGGACAAAAGCAGTAATCACACCAATCTTTAAAGACGGAAACAGAAAAGATTGTAACAACTACAGAGGTATCTCTTTAATCAGCGTTGTGGGTAAAATCTTCTCAGGTATTGTTGAAAGGAAAGTGCGAGTATTAGTTGAGGACCAATTGGATGAAAATCAGTGTGGGTTTAGGCCTCTTAGAGGTTGTCAGGACCAGATCTTTAGCTTACGGCAAATAATGGAGAAGTGTTACGAGTGGAACAGGGAATTGTATCTATCCTTTATAGATCTAGAAAAGGCATATGACCAGGTTCCTAGGAGGAAGTTATTGTCTGTTCTACAAGATTATGGAATAGGATGCAAACTTTTGCAAGCAATTAAAGGTCTTTACATGGATACTCAGGCAGCAGTTAGAGTTGATGGTAAATTGAGTTCATGGTTCAGAGTAGTTTCAGGGGTAAGACAAGGCTGCAACCTGTCTCCACTGTTGTTCATATTATTTATGGATCATATGTTGAAAACAATAGACTGGCTGGGTGAGATTAAGATATGTGAACACAAAATAAGCAGTCTTGCATATGCGGATGACTTAGTTGTGATGGCAGATTGAATTGAAAGTTTGCAAAGTAATATTTCAGAGCTAGATCAGAAATGTAAGGACTATAGTATGAAGATTAGCATCTCCAAAACGAAAGTAATGTCAATGGGAAAGAAATATAAACGGATTGAGTGCCAAATAGGAGGAACAAAGTTAGAACAGGTGGACGGTTTCAAGTACTTAGGATGCATATTCTTACAGGATGGCAACATAGTGAAAGAACTGGAAGCGACGTGTAGCAAAGCTAATGCAGTGAGTGCTCAGCTACGATCTACTCTCTTCTGCAAGAAGGAAGTCAGTACCAAGACTAAGTTATCTGTGCACGGTTCAATCTTTCGACCAACTTTGTTGTATGGGAGCGAAAGCTGGGTGGATTCAGGTTACCTTATCAACAAAGCTGAGGTTACGGATATGAAAGTAGCTAGGATGATTGCAGGTACTAGTAGATGGGAACAATGGCAGGAGGGTGTCAACAATGAGGAAATCAAAGAAAAACTGGGAATGAGCTCTATAGATGTAGCAGTCAGGGCGAACAGGCTTAGATGGTGGGGTCATGTTACATGCATGGGAGAAGCAAGGTTACCCAAGAGACTCATGGGTTCAGCAGTAGAGGGTAGGAGGAGTCGGGGCAGACCAAGGAGAGGGTACCTGGATTCGGTTAAGAATGATTTTGAAGTAATAGGTTTAACATCAGAAGAGGCACCAATGTTAGCACTGAATAGGGGATCATGGAGGAATTTTATAAGGGGGGCTATGCTCCAGACTGAACGCTGAAAGGCATAATCAGTCTTAAATGATGATGATGATGATGATGATGATGATGATGATGATGATGATTGTACTGTCTATTGTTTCAAATGACCCAACTTTTATTTAATGGTACACACTATCCTCGTGGGGTAATTTGCCTATGTCATTTCTTTTTAGCTGTTACATGGAAAATTACAAATAACTGATAAGTTATTAATAGATCAATGGTGGTAATGGGACTGGTATGACTGGCATGAGCTGTCAGTGGACATACGCATTTTACCATTTATTTTCTAACCACATAAAATCCCAGTTTACAAAATTTCAGAAAAGTTGTTTAAATTTTGAATTAATCACCAGGGTAAACATGCAACAACATTAATACATCAACAAGATACGGATCCTCAGTAGATGCCAAATGCAAGAGGCAACAGCAACTTATTTACATTGACAATTATTGCGCAAATCCAAACAATAAAAGCAGTAATAATGAAAAGTATTAAAATCAGGTACTGGAATTGGACTACTTAAAAAAATAGATGTAAGCCAAACACATGTCCAATGTACAAAATATGCAATACACAGTAATAATTAAAATAAGGACACAAGGGAATTAATGACAATAACTGCTGTGTCCACTGAATTGGTCAATGGGAAAAGTTCAAAATGAGATTCGAATCCGGGCCTCTAGCTTACTTTCTTTTCTTTCTTTTTTGTCACGAGAGCTTTAAGGGAACAGGTAGTGCATTGGTGGAGCAAGGGTGGGCAGGGTTCGCAACCCGAGGACTGGCCACAATCTCTCGTCCCTCCTGTCAGTGGTTCAAAGGATGAAATGGTGTTTTCTTTCTTATTTTTTATTTTATTTTTGTTATTTTTTAATTTTTTGTCGTTTATAGGTGCAAAACACATCATAAAGAAAGTAAAGGTGCCATTCAGCATACCCAAATGTAAAACAGCTCAGAATGCCATCTTGATGTAATGAATTTACTAACAAAACAAGAATGGAGCCTTGCAATGATGCAGTAGGCGTGTATCCAGGTTGGCTTCTCGCAGACTTAGAAACAATACATAGTGCTCTGAGTACATCATATATGAACATTAAGTTCCTGAACCAGACTACCTTCTCATTTCACATCTCACATTCAGAACACCACAGCCAACCAGAGGGACCGTGAATAATGAGTAAGTAACTGGAAAAACATGTTCTATATTTCACGTATCATATGAGTAGTGGAAATTGAAGAGGATGTAGATGAAATGGGAGATATGATACTGCGTGAAGGGTTCGACAGAGCGCTGAAAAACCTGAGTCGAAACAAAGCCCCAGGAGTAGACAACATTCCATTAGAACTACTGACAGCCTTGGGAGAGCCAGTCCTGAGCAGGATGTATGAGACAGGCGAAATACCCTCAGACTTCAAGAAGAGAATATGATAATTCAAATCCCAAAGAAAGCAGGTGTTGACAGATGTGAAAATTACCGAACTATCAGTTTAATAAGCACGGCTGCAAAATGCTATCGCGAATTCTTTACAGACGAATGGAAAAACTGGTAGAAGCCGACCTCGGGGAAGAGCAGTTTGGATTCCATAGAAATGTTGGAATACGTGAGGCAATACTGACCCTACGTTTACCTTAGAAGCAAGATTAAGGAAAGTCAAACCTCCGTTTCTAGCCTTTGTAGACTTAGAGAAAGCTTTTGACAATGTTGACTGGAATACTCTCTTTCAAATTCTGAAGGTGTCAGGGGTAAAATACAGGGAGCGAAAGGCTATTTACAATTTGTACAGAAACCAGATGGCAGTTATAAGAGTCGAGGGGCATGAAACAGAAGCAGCGGTTGGGAAGGGAGTGAGACAGGGCTGTAGCCTCTCCTCGATGTTATTCAATCTGTATATTGAGAAAGCAGTGAAGGAAACAAAAGAAAAATTCGGAGTAGGTATTAAAATCCATGGAGAAGAAATAAAAACTTTGAGGTTCGCCGATGACATTGTAATTCTGTCACAGACAGCAAAGGACTTGGAAGAGGAGTTGAACGGAATGGATAGTGTCTTGAAAGGAGGATATAAGATGAACATCAACAAAAGTAAAACGAGGAAAATGGAATATAGTCGAATTAAGTCGGGTGATGCTGCGGGAATTAGATTAGGAAATGAGACACTTAAAGTAGTAAAGAAGTTTTGCTATTTGGGGAGCAAAATAACTGATGATGGTCGAAGTAGAGAGGATATAAAATGTAGACTGGCAATGGCTAGGAAAGCGTTTCTGAAGAAGAGAAATTTGTTAACATCGAGTATAGATTTAAGTGTCAGGAAGTCGTTTCTGAAAGTATTTGTATGGAGTGTAGCCATGTATGGAAGTGAACATGGACGATAAATATTTTGGACAAGAAGAGAATAGAATCTTTCGAAATGTGGTGCTACAGAAGAATGCTGAAGATTAGATGGGTAGATCACATAACTAATGAGGAAGTGTTGAATAGGATTGGGGAGAAGAGAAGTTTGTGGCACAACTTGACTAGAAGAAGGGATCGGTTGGTAGGACATGTTCTGAGGCATCAAGGGATCACCAGTTTAGTATTGGAGGGCAGTGTGGAGGGTAAAAATCGTAGAGGGAGACCAAGAGACGAATAGACTAAGCAGATTCAGAAGGATGTAGGTTGCAGTAGGTACTGGGAGATGAAGAAGCTTGCTCAGGATAGAGTAGCATGGAGAGCTGCATCAAACCAGTCTTAGAACTGAAGACCACAACAACAACATGAGTAGTGGAACAAACAGAGCACCACCCTACTCTGCATTGTTAACAAGTTTATTCAATATGAAAGGAAATTGAAATTATGGCGGGAAACTAGTTCAATTAGGCTACCTTTACTAATCTAACTCCCCACCCTTACCTCCTCCCACTACATGGAAATTGGTGGGGAAAGGACTCAGTCATTGCTGGGCTGGTGGTTAGAATGACTGTAAGTCTGCATTTTGTATCCTGCGTGATATATTGCTCATTTAAACAATTTATGTTGCCACTGTTTGAACACTAGATAGTAGCTTATTCCATTGTGGTCACCTTGAGATCCAGAGTCCGGTTGACTTAGTTTACAGCACCACCACCAAAACCAGAGTGCACTGTAGGCCCTATCCACTCCCCCTTCCCTCCCTAGACATAATACAAGATGGCTGCCTGGGAAAATTAAGGGAAATTCAAATTTAATGGCCGGAATATCAAATTTTGTATGTTCACCTTGAGTTCCAAAGACCAACTGGCCTAGTTCACACCACCACCACCACCACCAACAACAACAACAACAACAACAACAACAACACCAACACCATCACTGGTTGCTGTGGCCTCATGTTCCATGCTCCACTGTCCATGCTGCACATCTGGAAATTAATGGGAAAGGTAATCAGCTTGTGCTGGGTTTGTGGATAGGACGAATGTATTTTGTATGCAGCGCAGCAAATAGTTTACTAAAACAACTTGAGCTGCAATTGATCTTGTACTACACAGAAGCCCCACCCTGTTTCCTCAGTACCTGCTGGAAGTGGAGATGATATTTTCGCTATTAGTCTAGTACTGGAGAGTTCCTCCAGCCAGTCTAGCCAATAGCCCCCTATGGCAAATAATGATAGTACAACAAGCAATCAGCGAAGTAAATAGGAATAGCCTCCTGCCAATCTACAAGTGAATAGCTCCTGCTCGAAGGACCATAAGGATGTATGACAGTAATATCACAAGAGCAACCCACTGCAGTTTTTTCTCTCTTATTGTTATTTCATACACCTGCCCGATGCGGGCAGGAGTGGGCTGGCAGCGGCACTGTTCGCCGCTCTACAGCCAAGAGACTACATAAAACAACACAGGAGGACAGTACATACATAAAATACGGAGATGAAAGATGAAGTTTACACATGAAAATGTGAAACAATGGGAGTTAAAATATACAAAAACAGGGGTAGTCTCATGAGGTATGTTTACATAAAATAAACATATAATTAAAAAGACGGCCAATGAAGACATAGCGCATAAACAAAGGCGTCACAAAGAGCACAACTAAAAACGGACTTCACAATAATGAGAAACACATGGGACGACGACACTGAACATACACTGCACTTATGTTACATACATGGCGAGCAACAAAACACGACAAAGCAAGTGATTAAAATTGGAAGGACTTACCAAGGGAATGGCGGTCCGAGAGGAGGGAGAGAGGAAAGATAGTTGGGGTGGTTGGCACAGGAGAGGGGTGCAGGAAGGGGCAGAAGTTGGGCAGTCAGTATCACATCAAGGGGCAGGAGATAGGGGGGGGGGGGTGGGCTGGGAGCAGCCCAAGAGGGATCGCAAGGACTGTGAAAGGAGAAGTGAGGGACGAAACACGAGAGGGGGACGGAAGGAGAGAGACCTCAAGAGAGGACAGGAGGGGAAGAGGAGGGTCAGACTTGGAAGGAAGGAAAAATGTTGAAACACATCATCACATGTTGAGAGAGGAGATGGAGGGTGTGGTGTTGGAGAGAGGGTGGGACACTGAAGTAAAGGCGCAGCAGCAGGTGGTGAGTAGAGAGGAAAGGAGACACCAGGGGGCGAGAGGGATCATAGTGGCTGATATGTTCAAGGAAAAGGAGGACATGTGGGAAGGGGATGAGGTCGTAGAGATCCTTGTGGGGGATGGAAGACGGATATGGAAAGTGAGGCAGAACACATGGTGTTCAAGGATTTGGAGGGCTTATTAGAATGTAGGAGCGGTGGAGATCTATTCGACACTGGCGTAACAAAGGAGGGGACAGATTGAGGATTTGTATGTATGAATGATGATGGAAGGATGGAGCCCCATTTCTGGCAAAACAGGAGTTTTAGGAGACGGAGTCTACTGTGGGCTTTGCATTGGATTGTAAGGAGATGGGAAGTTTAGGTGAGGTGACGGGCAAAAGCACTTCCTTTTTTCTTTCTTTATTGTAATTTTATTCCCTTGTCACATATGGGCTGGGAAGGGCTGCAGTGGCACAATTCGCCGCCCTTCAGCCGAGAGACAACACAATGATTAAAAAAGTTGAAACCCAACATATACAAAAGCGATACAAAGGGGAACATAAGAACATAATAAGGGGGGACAATGTGGGTTCAAATATACGTTTACCCAGAGACCTGCATTTGGAGAAACAGTTAAAGAAAGCCGACATAAGGATAAAAACATAGTTTGCAATGTGCATACCACGTAAAGTACACCAAAGTCACAAGCTCAAGTTGGCAGCAGTATTAAAAATCCACACGAGAATGACGGCACTATTAAAACCACTGCACGAGATGGGGCAGACACAACAAAGAGGAAAATCTGCTGGGAACGACCTGCTGAGATGGGGGAGGCCTGAGAGGAGGGAAGAGAGTGGAGAGGAGAGAGCAGCGGGGCAGAGAGGCTGGAGAGGGTGGTATGGAAAGAAAGGGGGTCAGGTGGTGCACCAAAGGGGCAGGAGATGGAAAGCAAACCAGATGGGAGCGCAGGGATGTGGAAGGAGTGCGCTGGAAAAGGAGGGAACATACACTCCTGGAAATTGAAATAAGAACACCGTGAATTCATTGTCCCAGGAAGGGGAAACTTAATTGACACATTCCTGGGGTCAGATACATCACATGATCACACTGACAGAACCACAGGCATATAGACACAGGCAACAGAGCATGCACAATGTCGGCACTAGTACAGTGTATATCCACCTTTCGCAGAAATGCAGGCTGCTATTCTCCCATGGAGACGATCGTAGAGATGCTGGATGTAGTCCTGTGGAACGGCTTGCCATGCCATTTCCACCTGGCGCCTCAGTTGGACCAGCGTTCGTGCTGGACGTGCAGACTGCGAGAGACGACTCTTCATCCAGTCCCAAACATGCTCAATGGGGGACAGATCCGGAGATCTTGCTGGCCAGGGTAGTTGACTTACACCTTCTAGAGCACGTTGGGTGGCACAGGATACGCGGACGTGCATTGTCCTGTTGGAACAGCAAGTTCCCTTGCCGGTCTAGGAATGGTAGAACGATGGGTTCGATGACGGTTTGGATGTACCGTGCACTATTCAGTGTCCCCTCGACGATCACCAGTGGTGTACGGCCAGTGTAGGAGATCACTCCCCACACCATGATGCCGGGTGTTGGCCCTGTGGGCCTCGGTCGTATGCAGTCCTGATTGTGGCGCTCACCTGCACGGCGCCAAACACGCATACGACCATCATTGGCACCAAGGCAGAAGCGACTCTCATCGCTGAAGACGACACGTCTCCATTCGTCCCTCCATTCACGCCTGTCGCGACACCACTGGAGGCGGGCTGCACGATGTTGGGGCGTGAGCGGAAGACGGCCTAACGGTGCGCGGGACCGTAGCCCAGCTTCATGGAGACGGTTGCGAATGGTCCTCGCCGATACGCCAGCAGCAACAGTGTCCCTAATTTTCTGGGAAGTGGCGGTGCGGTCTCCTACGGCACTGCGTAGGATCCTACGGTCTTGGCGTGCATCCGTGCGTCGCTGCGGTCCGGTCCCAGGTCGACGGGCACGTGCACCTTCCGCCGACCACTGGCGACAACATCGATGTACTGTGGAGACCTCACGCCCCACGTGTTGAGCAATTCGGCGGTATGTCCACCCGGCCTCCTGCATGCCCACTATACGCCCTCGCTCAAAGTCCGTCAACTGCACATACGGTTCACGTCCACGCTGTCGCGGCATGCTACCAGTGTTAAAGACTGCGATGGAGCTCCGTATGCCACGGCAAACTGGCTGACACTGACGGCGGCGGTGCAGAAATGCTGCGCAGCTAGCGCCATTCGACGGCCAACACCGCGGTTCCTGGTGTGTCCACTGTGCCGTGCGTGTGATCATTGCTTGTACAGCCCTCTCGCAGTGTCCGGAGCAAGTATGGTGGGTCTGACACACCGGTGTCAATGTGTTCTTTTTTCCATTTCCAGGAGTGTAGGATGGAGGAGTAGGGAAAAATAAGGGGGAGGGAGGCCTGAGGAGGTAGGGGAAGGTGGTGTTTGTAGGAGGGTCAGATATCATGACAAAGCTCATCATCAGGGAGGGTTAGGTGCTGGAAGGTATGCTGGTAAAGGAGGTGACAGTGTGGAGATGGAGAGATGGTGGGACACAGCTGTAAAGGCGCGGCAATGGTGGAGAGTAGAGAGAAACGGTGTCACCATGGGGTAGTGGGGATCAAGTCTCCAGATGATGTACAGGGTGTGGATGTTCAAGGAAAAGGAGAAGCTGTGGGAAGGGGATGAGGTCTTACAGGATCTGTGTGAGTGATGGGAGGCAAATACGGAAAGCAAGGTGGAAGGCATGACTTTTGATGAGTTGGAGGGCTTTATAGAATCTGGATGGGGCAGAAATCCAGGCGACACTGGCATAACAAAGGATGCGATGGATCAAGCATTTGTAGGTGTGAAAGATGGTGGAAGGTTATGTCCCAGTATCCGACCAGACAGAAGTTTCAAGAGATGGATTCTATTGTAGTCTTTATGTTGGAGTGTAAGGAGATCAGGAATCCAGGTGAGGTAGACTGTACAGTCCACCATGGACACCCTCACCACCACAATCATTTCCAACTCCTCTTCCCCTGTCCCCACCTTTACCTCCCGGAGTCTGCCATAAAAACCCCTAAATGTCTTGAGTACCGGCCTTGTGTCCACACCCTCCTTCAACAAACCACCACAATCCCCTTTCCCTTCAGATCTTCCCACAGATACTACCCCTCCTCTCGCATCCCCAACCCCTGCACAGGATATAATACAAGGACGAAGTACTGGCGACAGGTAAGGAGAAAGAACGAATATGGGGTCACTGAGGAGAAGGAGAAAGGAAAACAGGGCAGCGGTGGGGGTGGATGGACTGTGGCGAATGGATGGACAGACAGACAGATGGATGAACAGAGGCAGACAGCAGGGTAGCACAAGCAGCAAAAATCTTCCCACTTGGAAGTTGTGGCTCTCTAACCCTCAGGATGCTCCAATGCACTTTTCTTTCTTTATTGTGATTCCATTCCCCTATCCCATATGAGCAGTGTAGTTTTGGTTAGGCATCAAAAACGGGGACAAAGAACATAAAAGGGGCAAGAGATGTGGGGTTAAAATATACACTTACACAGAGATGTTCATTGTGGGACAGTTACAAAAGGCAACATAAAGAATAAAAGAAACACAGCTGGCGATGTGCATAGCATGTAAAATACACTGAGGTCAGATGCACTAGTTAAAAGTTGGCCACAATATTAAAACACACCAGAACAACAACACCTTAAAACTATTGCACAAGAGGGAGCACGCACAACAAAGACCTGCTGAGGAAGGGGATGCCTGAGAGGAGGCAAAAGAGAGGCGAGGAGGGGCCAGAGAAGGAGGGGGCTTGATGGAAAGAGTGGGGTTCAAAAGAAGGGGGTCAGGGGATGAACCAAGGGGCAGAGACTGGCAGGTTGGGACAGAGCACAGAAGGGGTGCACTTAAAAGGGAGAGGGCTTAGGAGGGAGGAAAGACCGATAGGGTGAAGCTCATTATGCAGGTGGGACAGGCGCTGTAAGGTACATTGGTAAAGGAGATGGAGGGTGTGGAGATGGAGAGATTGCAGGGCTCAGTGGTAAAGACATGCCACTGGGCTGGGGTGGGGGGGGGATCGAATCTATGACTGATGTACAGGGTGCAGATGTATTCCAGGAAAAGGAGAATCTGTGGGAAGATGAGGTCATAGAGAATCCATGCGGGGGATTGGAGGTGGATACGGAAAGCAAAGTGGACTGTACAGCATTCAAGGATTTTAGAGGGCTTTATAGATTCTGGATGGGGTGGAAATCTAGATGACACTGGTATAACAAAGGATGGAATGGATTAAGGGATTATAGGCGTGAAGGATGGTGGGAGGATGCAGTCCCCATGTCTAGCTGAACAGGAGTTTCTTGAGGAGGAGTCTATTGTGGTCTCTCTGTTGGATCGTAAGTAGATGGTGAGTTCAGGTGGGGTGATGGTCGAGGGTGAGGTGCATAGGACAACCATAAATTTTAAGGTAAAAATTGTGGAGCTAGAAGGAGAGGTGGTATGTCCTATGATGATTGCCTGGGTCTTGGGAGGGTAGATGTGAAGGAGCCACTGCTTGCACCTGGCAGTGAAATGGTCAAGGTGGGTTTGAAGGGTATGTTGCCAGCAAGATGGGGGGTGAGGATTTTTTTGAGGTGGCGCTACATGACACAGTCATTACAAGGGGTGGTGCTGCGTTTGGAGAAGAGTATGAGTTTGATGTCATTGCAGTAATGGGAGTGTTTAAATCTGAGGCGGGTAACTGATCCAACTACTGGAAACTGTGGCCAAGTGATCAGACAGAAGTATTAGTGCATTCAAGGACTGTGGGGAAGAGGGAGTAATTAAAGTGGGGGTGTCAGCAAACGAGAAGTCCTCAGAGAAAGGAAAAAGATTATCCTTATGAAGTTGTCAGGGAAGGGGCAGTTGTCATGGAGAAGGGGGTAATGTGGGGTGGAATGGCTACCAATAAGGCAGCGGAAGCCAGACCAGTACTTGGACGAGTTGACAGAGAGGGTGGCGCTGAGTCATGTACATTTCTGGTGCCAGTACCAGCTATTAAGAGGTTGCAGATGTGTTGCTGTAATTGACGGTGGCAGAGGAGTGTATCCCGGTCACAGGTGCAAAGCAAGGAGTGGTAGAACCTGAGGGATTCACAGAGAGGAAGGATGGCCTGTGGAGGAAGAGTAGGGCAGTGAGAGTGGATATGTTTGGTTGTAACTTGGGCCTCAGAGCGTCAGAGGTGCTCTTCTAGAGAAAGGACGAGATATGGGTAATGTCAATGGGATATTGAAAGGTAAGAGGGTGGCTTTCAACCTGGGAGGCAATGGATTCCCAGTAGGCTTCCCAGTCGGCTTGGCAACAGTCATGGATGGACTGGGGGGTTAGCAGGCCAGGGGGCGGGAGGTGGGCCATTGGCTGAGAAGATGGTGAGAAGACTGGGAGGTAGTCACTACTACTGGAACAGAGGACGTTGACAGCAATATGACCAAGGAGGTTGGGGAAAACGAGGGCGACATCCTTAGTGGAGTTACTTTCAGGATAGGTGTGCTGTAGTATGGGAACAAAGTCACCACTTAAGGTTATGAGGAACTGATGCCACCGCCAAAGGGTGGCAGGGTCGAGGCTGTGGATGTTGAGGCCAGCGGCAATCACATAAGTGGAGAAGGTGTGATCAAGATGGGATATGAATTATCAGGGGAGCTGTGGAATGGACATAGGTAGCAGCACAGGTGATGCTGAGGGACAGAAAAAAGACACTGAAGAGGAGATGTTCGGTCACATTGAGCAGGACCTGTGGCTGGATAGGGATATGCTTGAGCTGGCTGATAGTGGTCCCACCCACATTGGGGGAAGGGGGTTACCGGTGCAGTGAAGAAGGTAGAGAGGGGTGTGAACTACATGGTGAGGTTGGAGGAGGTTTCATTAAGAATAAAGGAATCGACCTGGTGCTGGGACAGAGTATTTGATGGTTGGAGGTAGCAAATTTTTAGGGGATGTTACTGTTGGTGTACAAGGAGGCAGGAGGAGTGAAGAGAGTGGAGGGAGGAGAGAGGTTTAAATGTGGGTGTCTAGGTGGGTGAAGGCGATGTGGGCCTGGTTGTAGGGGTATGTGGCATAAGTGTTCAAATGGAAGACGGAGTCAGTGGCAAGGGAGATCTGATGGATGGTACAGGGGATGGATATTCTGATGGACGATGGTCAGAAAGAAAAGAAGATGATGTCTTCAGCTGTGGTGGATGGTCAGAGGGATTTGTTGGTGCGCATGGGCTGTTCGATAGGAACAGTACAGTGGGAGGGGGTTTGGCCTTGCATTTGGAGGAGCAGGTGGGGTGACGTTCATTGGAGGTGTTGCAGGAAGGAGGAGAGGCAATGTTAGGACACTGTTTGAGGAAGTGGGAGTCTTTATAGTGGAGGCAGATGAGGGGGCAGTTTTGCAGTTTTGGGTGAGGAAGTTATTGTAGAGGAGACAGTGTTGGCTGTGGTATGACGAGGAGGGGAATGAGAGGGGTGACGAAGGTGGCAGCAGATAAACATCAGGGCTCCCTGAGTGAGGAGGTGACCTATGGAAGAGGTGGACTGTGTGAACGTATGCATTAGGAATGTGGAACCAAAGATGTTAAAGATGCATTGGGCTGAGTGGATGTACAGAGCAGGGTGGGCATCAGTTCTGCCAACACCTCCACCATTATGACTATGGGACTCAGCTTTGTGATAATGGCAGTGAGGGTTGGCAGACGATGAGGGTATTGGGGGGAGGTAAGGAAAGGTGTGAGAGATGCATGTGAGCCAAAGGTGATATGGGGCAGTTTCTGGAGGAGGTCAGTGTGGAAAGAGAGAGAAGGGCATGGAGTGTCTGTAGGGGATAAGCTGAGCAATGGGGCACTGTGGACATACTTGCGGATTTATAGTGTGTGGCTGCAAACATAGAGGAGTTTGAGATTGGTGTTGGAAAGAACGAATGTATCCAGGACAGGGGCTCTGGATGCGGAAGGAGACATGGTGTGCATGGAGGATCTGAAGCAAAAAGATGGATGGTGGTTTATTGGAGGAGGTGGTGGAGGCGAGACCAGCACTCAGGCATTTGGGATTTTCTTCTGTGGGGGTGGTCTGGGAGGAGGGGTGAGAGACTGGTTGAAGTGGGAGGTGACAGGAGGCTCTTTGAAGGGTGGGTGGGTGATTTGTGTTAGAAAATGTGGTGCAGTGGGCTGTGACATAGAACAGGAAAGCAGGGGCAGTCATAGCAGGCAGAGTGGGGAGTGGCGAAAAGTCGTTGGCGTCCCAACAGGTGTTAGTGCTGGGAGTGGGCAGGAACATGAGCGGGAACGGGGCAGAGACGGTATGCAGGTGGGAATACAAGGGAGGAGAGGAGGTGGGAGAGGAGGTGACTGTGAGGAGGGGAGGCGGAGCAGAGGGGGAAATCCCAGAGAAGGCACTCCAAGAGGAAATGGTGGGGTGGAGGAGTGGGACATGTGAATGATTGTGGGGGTGGGGGGGTGTCCATATTGGTCTGTGTGGCCTACCGGCAACAGGTGTCACTGAGGTAGGGGGGGGTGGGGTCAATGAGGGGATGGAGGAGTGAGGACAGGGTGGTGGCAGCAGCGGCAAAAGTAAAGAAAATCTTCCCCCTTGAAAGCTGAGGGACTCCAACTGACAGGATTCTCATTGAACTTCCTTTTATCTTTTATTGTCACTTCATTCCCCTGCCCTATGGCGGCAGGGGTTGGCTGGCAGTGGCACAATTCGCTGCTCTTCAGTCAAGAGGTTACATAGAATACCACAGCAGAACAAAACATGATTAAGTATGAGGGTAAAAGATGAAATTTACGCATGAGAAGGGGGAGCAATTATTGGTTTTAAAATATACACAAAAGAGGTAGTTGGATAAGGCACATTTACATAAAAGCCACATACAGTGAAAATGGCGTTCAATAAAGACGTAAGACATAAACACTTTGGACACGGGTAGCACAATTAAAAACGGCATTCACAGTATGGGACTACGACACTGATCACACACTGTGCTTACTTCACACACGTGGCGAGCACCAACACATGTCAAAGTAACGGCATTACAATTTAAAGGGCCTGCCAAGGGACAGTGTAACGTCTACGCTCGGGCGTACGTTAACTCTTTAAAGCCTGTACTATGGTAAGTTGACGGGCTTCACCTTATAAGAAAGGATTTTAGTAAATATGTTGACCGTGTGTACCTGAATGGAAGCAAAATCAGACTTACACCCACTCAGTAACAACAATGATACGTCAAGCAAGTGTAAAGTGCAACTACACGTTAGGATGGACAAGAAACATACACAGCAGATGCTACCAATTGTTAATAATACACTCGCCAGCCTAATTAGGCATTAAGTGAGTTTTTTCCTTGTACAAGTATGTACAAGCATAACACCACGTAGTAATACTGCATTATATGGTAAAGTTTAGAACCAGAAAAATCTTCTGAACTAATATTTTCACTTTCTGTACTAATTTGGACAAGCTATAAATACACAACATTACACTATAGTGATTACTACAAACTGCGTTTTGTCTATTGATCAGACTGAAATTGGCTATAGGTTACCCTAGAAATAGCACTTTTGAAACACACATACAATGTCAATTTTAAGAAAGTTAAAACACTGGTAAATTTAGGTTTTATATTGACTTTAACTTTGCTGGTCAAAGTAGTTCAGTACACTTCAGGATTCAAATGAATAGAAAAGAAAGAAAGGAGAAAGGGGGAAGACCCTGAAACTGTTATGATCACTGCATGGGAGTTTTAATTATTGAAAGAATTAAGCAGTCAAGATTTCCAAAAATATGATTTATCACTCTTTTTGTCTTATTTCCTTTTCATTTAACTACCGTTATTTTTGTCTCAATTTAAATAAACTTCATTACTAAACCAATTTCAACATTATCTTCCAACTTTGTCATACCTATATTATTCGTCCAGTATTCATTAACAACAAAGTTCATTAAATATCCTTTTAACAGTGATAGGTCTGCAGGTAATTATTATTAACATAAACTTTAAATCTTCATCTTAGGATACTCGGATTGCACAACATGTGGAAAGGACCCTGTCTAGGTTAGTTGTGAGGATAATTAATTGATAGGACAGTTCTGGTAAAATTTAAGTTATTATTGAACAGTATGTAGCAAAAATGACACTGGTCCACACGAATACAGTACTGAAAGTTTCAACCTGTTCGGCGGTCGGCAGGCGGTGAGATGGCGAGGCACTAAGCACACGTGCAATTACAGCAATGGCTCATGAAATATCGGCACTTTACTTCTTCATGGCGTCGCAATGCTTTTCCATTTAGTGCCTATGGAATATTGTCATGCTGTATAGACGTCGGAAACAGCGCATCCGAGGCTCAACGAAACCACTTTTTCCAAGAGATCCTCCTCGATCTAGCGCGTGTTTCTCAGATCAATGCCCAACTCCGACTACTACGGCTGAGGCCGTTATGCCGTACCGCGCCCGTGTGCATTTTCCCGCACTTGCCTACCTCCACCTTTTCCTGCTCCCCTACAGACAGGGTATTCACTAAAGGTTTTACATTTCACATATTCTAATACATTGCCTACGTATGGACCAGGCATACAAATACAACTTTCACATCTTACAATAGTTTCAACATTACAGATTACAACATTACTTGAAATTTGACATAAATATTAAAATTTACATCGAAATTTGTTTATAGCTTTTTCAACATAATGTCATGAAACAAAAAAGAAATGAATCCAGAATATCGATTATACTAATTTATCGAAATTCAGAAGACAAAAATGTATTACATATACAGTAGGATAACGTTAGTGTTGTTACACATGCCCCTGTTTCCATTAAATTTCACTAAGTGCAAATTTGATGGGAACACTGAACTTTATATTTATACAGTGGTTCTGAATCTTTGTGTGATTGTCCCATCAAAAAAAAAAAAATTATTCCACAAACTTCCTTTCATTTACTTTACATAAGTCTATAAATTTTTAACATATCAAGAACATTTACCTGTCGTTTGCTTAAGTGCCTTTGGCACAGTCCAACCTCCTATCACAACATTATTTAAGTAGCAAATTATTCATCATTGTTCAATTTCTAGACAAATAAAACGCAAATTTGGAACACAAACAGTTATTTACAAAAGCAAATACAAATATCTATATACACTATAAAACAATTTGTTGCTTCTTGCATTGAATGGCAGTCCATTTCCTTATTTACTAAAAAAAAACACACACAATAATATTTAGAAAATTACTACACACATTTGCTGCCTATTATTCTGATTTGGGCAGTCCTTTTCACCTCATATTGTCACATCTCCTGTATCTCACTTACAATTCTCCTTTGACTATTTATCTGCCCTCTTTGGTGTTTGGCAGTCCTTTATATTATGGCTCATACACTGCCCATTTTCACTTTTGACAGTCCCATCTTTTATCTGGCTGACAGCATTTATCCTTTCTTTTCAGCCCTTTTTCTCCATGCCTCTTTACATTTATAGTACAATTGTTAATCTGAAACTCACATAATTACATTAGTACACTGATATTGGTCTACCTATGTTACAAAGGTTTGTTACATTTGGCATAAATTAGCTTCAGCATAATATACAGCATATTTACTGCAAATTGTTCTCTGATTGTACTTAGATTATTCACTTCTAGGAACATACAGTTTCAGGTCCACAACATTTCTTACACCTAGAGGTCTTTTGGATTTTGGGTAGATCAGGTAGTAAGCATTATCGTGTGGAATGTTCTGTATTACATACGGTCCATTATAAATATATTTAAATTTGGAAATTTCATGGTTCAGTTCACTAGATTTTTCGTGGATTTTTAAAAGAACATAATCCCCAATTTTAAATTTTGAAACTTTCAGATTTTTATCATGTCTTTCAGATCTAGATTCAGCCTTTTGCTTTGCCCTTTTTCTGACTAATTCTTTCTTTTGACTCAACCCCAAACTTGTACAAGGCGGAAACTCTAGTTTTTCCTCAATTAAACTTTTACCTCTGCTGTCTAACAAAATTTCTTCCGGTGGGAATCCAGTAGTTTCAGGATGTAAGGTGTTCATGACATTCTCAAAGTCCGATATAAATCTGCCCCAGACTCCAAATCATGCCCCTTCCTCTCTTTTTCACAACGCACCTTGGTCGACTGTGACATCGTCCCAAGATACGTTCCTGACCTGTGAATCGTTTATATCTGGTGGCTTTTTCGGTTTCTGGAGTTCAAAGTCTTTACTTACATGAACTTTTTGCAAAATAAACACTGAGTCGTCCGGTGGCTCTTTCTTTCTTTGTTCAGTCTCAACATCTGGATTTTGTTTTGAAACTTCGTCATCATTAGGTTTAATATCGCAATTAGCTGCATCCCCATTATTCTCACAACTATCGTCAGAATCCGACCATTCTGGATCGCTTTCAGGTTCTAACATAAAAGCTTTTCTGAGACAGGCACTAAGTTCTTCCTCTGCATTTTCGTCAGGTTTTGATTTTAACTCAATATCTTCTTTTGACAAAACGGCCTCATTATCAGCTTTATTCACATCTACTGTTACTTCATATTTAGTGTAATCCTCGTGGACTTCAATTACTTTCGGGTAATTACCTGCCTCTTCCTCACAGAGCCTTTCGGTAGCAGCTCGTACTGTTGGCAGATCGTTAACAGAAGTTACTTCCTCGTCAATGCTTAGTATTTCATCCTCCAATTCCTTCCTATCTTTAATCATCGTTCTATCGGCAGCACGCGTACTCAGCGCGGCGCTGTTTACTCTCTCCCCTTCAACTTTGGGCCACGTCACCTTATCGACGTCCCTATTATCTCCTTTTTCACTAATTAACCTCGTCGCCTCATACTCCTTCTTAAAATCCTCCCACTCACATTGCTTTAGGCCCTTGTACAGATCGTTGATCTGCACACACCAATCAGTTACTTCTGCTAGATCATTCTCGCCATTTGATTTTTTGCTGACACTGCTAACCGCGCCTCTCTGTGTCTCCACCGTTTCATCTACTATTTCCTTCGCCAAGGAATTACCACCCGTAATGTACTCATCAGTTCTTACGGCAATGATCGTATCTAATGCTGCTGCCTTGCTAGTGGTTTCTCTCTGAACAGCTGTTCTGCTAGGCTGGGCCATTGCCCTCTGATGCTCCACTCGCCTGTTAACATGTGGCGCTCTGCGCGGCGCGGATGACTCACTAGCGCTCGCACCTGGCGCTTGGCCCGCAACTTCGCGCTGCGTCGTTCCACGCCTGTCTCTAACCTGTCTCATAACATTATTGTCAGTTCGGTAACTTTTCTTAAATCGGGGCCGGTATGTACTGTCCGCTTCCGTTTGGCCCGCAACGTTCGCGGAAATCAGTTTCCCGCATCGTTATTATTTTGTGCGGTGTACCCCCTACCGCGACCCATATAACTTCCTCTTCCTCTGCCACTGCCTCTACCTCTCTGTATCATATTGACGCGAAAGCCATCGCCGTCATTTCTTTCGTCATTATTGCGATTATTCTTGTTGCCAAAATTCTGATAATTGGCACGACTTTCGCGCCAGTGATCTTCGTCTTCGACCCTCTCGAGAAATGCTTGGAAGCTACGATGATTGCTTCCCACATACCTCTTTGAATCTCCTGGAAGCTTTTTATATAGCTCCCATATAATTTCTGAATCGGATCTTCTCCCTCTTAAATGCGTCAATTTTCGGTACCAATATTCGCAGAAATCTTTCAAAGAATTCCTGTCCCTGTTATCATGGAGTTTGGCCATGATAAACTCGCGCCACAAATGATCCTGTTTTTGTTCGGACCTATATTCTTCCGTAAACTTTTGCTTAAATTCATCGAACGTCATTCGTTCGGTATTAAAATTAATTCCCCAGCGCTTAGCGTCACCTGCTAAGGCGCTAATTACTACGTTTATCTTCTCCTGATCAGACAAGTGTTCAGGAAATATTCTCTCGCAATTTTTGATGAAATCTAACAGATGCCATCCGTTATGTTTCTTGGCAGGATCGAAGCGTTCCTCACCTTCCAATAACTTCGAAAGTGGTGTGCCATTACAGACGACACCAGGCCTATCTTTGATTTTATTCTCAAGATCGAAAATTTTGCCTTGAATATTCGATGTATTTTGTTCACACTTTTGTATATGTCCGGTAAATTTTTCGCCTAAATCTCTTTCAGTGTCAGAAACTGCCTTTTTCAATTGTGATATTCCAAGTTGACATTCGTTTACGATCTCAGTTTTGAGACCGAAAACTTTTTCGTCTCGTTTTGTTTCAACTAGAGGCTCTACTTTCTCTTGGATGTTAAGAATTTCAACATCAAATCTACTGTTAATGTTGTCAATTTCCCCCTGCATAGTATCAATATTTTTGTTAATTGTGTCAATTTCAAATTTCATAGTATTTACCACAGAGCTTAAACTACCCACTTTTTGTCCTACCTGTTCTATTTGTTTACTAATTTTAATTCCTTGTTCTTCGACCTGTACTTTGAGCTGATCAACGTGTGTTCTAAGCTGATCATTCTGTGTTTTGAGCTGCTCGGCAACGTGTGTTTTAAGCTGATCATTCTGTCCTGCAATTTGTTTGATTAATTGTTCAAATAAATCGTTCATGCTTAAAATTTTCACACTGCTTTGCTCTACGGAATCGGTGTGTTCCGACCCTACACCAAAAGTTTCTTTCGGTTCTTTCTTTATCTGTGGTGAATCAAACATGTCAGTGGATTCGTTCACGTACCCATTATCATCTACAAAGTCATCCCCTACTTCTTGTTTTATCCCTTGCTGTGTTCGAGGCAGTCTCGACATTTCAATCTGATCATTAACATGTTCATGATATTGTATGTACGCCAACTGTCTTCCGCTAACGCCATCTGTTATCTGGCCGCTTAAACTTCTGCTATTGCCATGCACATCTTCCATTACGCTCGGCACATCTACCCTGTCTACTTTCCTGTCCATACTGAATGCAAATTACACCACCCTATCGTACTTGGCGTTCACTGTTATTTATTTTACTGACTAATATTGCAATTCGTGCCACTGAACATCCACTGTTCGGTATTCACATTAATTTGTGACCGACAACAACTGGATGTCCTGTCACCGGGAAGCCACTTGTAACGTCTACGCTCGAGCCTACGTTAACTCTTTAAAGCCTGTACTATGGTAAGTTGACGGGCTTCACCTTATAAGAAAGGATTTTAGTAAATATGTTGACCGCATGTACCTGAATGGAAGCAAAATCAGACTTACACTCACTCAGTAATAACAATGATACGTCAAGCAAGTGTAAAGTGCAACTACACGTTAGGATGGACAAGAAACATACACAGCAGATGCTACCAACTGTTAATAATACGGTCGCCAGCCTAATTAGGCATTAAGTGAGTTTTTTCCTTGTACAAGTACGTACAAGCATAACAACACGTAGTAATACTGCATTATATGGTAAAGTTTAGAACCAGAAAATTCTACTGAACTAATATTTTCACTTTCTGTACTAATTTGGACAAGCTATAAACACACAACATTACACTATAATGATTACTACAAACTGCGTTTTGTCTATTGATCAGACTGAAATCGGGTATAGGTTACCCTAGAAATAGCACTTTTGAAACACACATACAATGTCAATTTTAAGAAAGTTAAAACACTGGTAAATTTAGGTTTTATATTGACTTTCACTTTGCTGGTCAAAGCAGTTCAGTACACTTCAGGATTCAAATGAATAGAAAAGAAAGAAAGGAGAAAGGGGGAAGACCCTGAAACTGTTATGATCACTGCATGGGAGTTTTAATTATTGAAAGAATTAAGCATTCAAGATTTCCAAAAATATGATTTATCACTCTTTTTGTCTTACTTCCTTTTCATTTAACTACCGTTATTTTTGTCTCAATTTAAATAAACTTCATTACTAAACCAATTTCAACATTATCTTCCAACTTTGTCATACCTATATTATTCGTCCAGTATTCATTAACAACAAAGTTCATTAAATATCCTTTTAACAGTGATAGGTCTGCAGGTAATTATTATTAACATAAACTTTAAATCTTCATCTTAGGGTACTCGGATTGCACAACATGTGGAAAAGACCCTGTCTAGGTTAGTTGTGAGGATAATTAATTGATAGGACAGTTCTGGTAAAATTTAAGTTATTATTGAACAGTATGTAGCAAAAATGACACTGGTCCACACGAATACAGTACTGAAAGTTTCAACCTGTTCGGCGGTCGGCAGGCGGTGAGATGGCGAGGCACTAAGCACACGTGCAATTACAGCAATGGCTCATGAAATATCGGCACTTTATTTCTTCATGGCGTCGCAATGCTTTTCCATTTAGTGCCTATGGAATATTGTCATGCTGTATAGACGTCGGAAACAGCGCATCCGAGGCTCAACGAAAACACTTTTCCCAGGAGAGCCTCCTCGATCTAGCGCGTGTTTCTCAGATCGATGCCCAACTCCGACTACTACGGCTGAGCCCGTTATGCCGTACCGCGCCCGTGTGCATTTTCCCGCGCTCGCCTACCTCCACCTTCTCCTGCTCCCCTACAGACAGGGTATTCACCAAAGGTTTTACATTCCACATATTCTAATACATTGCCTACGTATGGACCAGGCATACAAATACAACTTTCACATCTTACAATAGTTTCAACATTACAGATTACAACATTACTTGAAATTTGACATAAATATTAAAATTTACATCGAAATTTGTTTATAGCTTTTTCAACATAATGTCATGAAACAAAAAAGAAATGAAACCAGAATATCGATTATACTAATTTATCGAAATTCAGAAGACAAAAATGTATTACATATACAGTAGGATAACGTTAGTGTTGTTACACATGCCCCTGTTTCCATTAAATTTCACTAAGTGCAAATTTGATGGGAACACTGAACTTTATATTTATACAGTGGTTCTGAATCTTTGTGTGATTGTCCCATCAAAAAAAAAAAAATTATTCCACAAACTTCCTTTCATTTACTTTACATAAGTCTATAAATTTTTAACATATCAAGAACATTTACCTATCGTTTGCTTAAGTGCCTTTGGCACAGTCCAACCTCCTATCACAACATTATTTAAGTAGCAAATTATTCATCATTGTTCAATTTTTAGACAAATAAAACACAAATTTGGAACACAAACAGTTATTTACAAAAGCAAATACAAATATCTATATACACTATAAAACAATTTGTTGCTTCTTGCATTGAATGGCAGTCCATTTCCTTATTTACTAAAAAAAACACACACAATAATATTTAGAAAATTACTACACACATTTGCTGCCTATTATTCTGATTTGGGCAGTCCTTTTCACCTCATATTGTCACATCTCCTGTATCTCACTTACAATTCTCCTTTGACTATTTATCTGCCCTCTTTGGTGTTTGGCAGTCCTTTATATTATGGCTCATACACTGCCCATTTTCACTTTTGACAGTCCCATCTTTTATCTGGCTGACAGCATTTATCCTTTCTTTTCAGCCCTTTTTCTCCATGCCTCTTTACATTTATAGTACAATTGTTAATCTGAAACTCACATAATTACATTAGTACACTGATATTGGTCTACCTATGTTACAAAGGTTTGTTACATTTGGCATAAATTAGCTTCAGCATAATATACAGCATATTTACTGCAAATTGTTCTCTGATTGTACTTAGATTATTCACTTCTAGGAACATACAGTTTCAGGTCCACAACATTTCTTACACCTAGAGGTCTTTTGGATTTTGGGTAGATCAGGTAGTAAGCATTATCATGTGGAATGTTCTGTATTACATACGGTCCATTATAAATATATTTAAATTTGGAAATTTCATGGTTCAGTTCACTAGATTTTTCGTGGATTTTTAAAAGAACATAATCCCCAATTTTAAATTTTGAAACTTTCAGATTTTTATCATGTCTTTCAGATCTAGATTCAGCCTTTTGCTTTGCCCTTTTTCTGACTAATTCTTTCTTTTGACTCAACCCCAAACTTGTACAAGGCGGAAACTCTAGTTTTTCCTCAATTAAACTTTTACCTCTGCTGTCTAACAAAATTTCTTCCAGTGGGAATCCAGTAGTTTCATGATGTAAGGTGTTCATGACATTCTCAAAGTCTGATATAAATCTGCCCCAGACTCCAAATCATGCCCCTTCCTCTCTTTTTCACAACGCACCTTGGTCGACTGTGACATCGTCCCAAGATACGTTCCTGACCTGTGAATCGTTTATATCTGGTGGCTTTTTCGGTTTCTGGAGTTCAAAGTCTTTACTTACATGAACTTTTTGCAAAATAAACACTGAGTCGTCCGGTGGCTCTTTCTTTCTTTGTTCAGTCTCAACATCTGGATTTTGTTTTGAAACTTCGTCATCATTAGGTTTAATATCGCAATTAGCTGCATCCCCATTATTCTCACAACTATCGTCAGAATCCGACCATTCTGGATCGCTTTCAGGTTCTAACATAAAAGCTTTTCTGAGACAGGCACTAAGTTCTTCCTCTGCATTTTCGTCAGGTTTTGATTTTAACTCAATATCTTCTTTTGACAAAACGGCCTCATTATCAGCTTTATTCACATCTACTGTTACTTCATATTTAGTGTAATCCTCGTGGACTTCAATTACTTTCGGGTAATTACCTGCCTCTTCCTCACAGAGCCTTTCGGTAGCAGCTCGTACTGTTGGCAGATCGTTAACAGAAGTTACTTCCTCGTCAATGCTTAGTATTTCATCCTCCAATTCCTTCCTATCTTTAATCATCGTTCTATCGGCAGCACGCGTACTCAGCGCGGCGCTGTTTACTCTCTCCCCTTCAACTTTGGGCCACGTCACCTTATCGACGTCCCTATTATCTCCTTTTTCACTAATTAACCTCGTCGCCTCATACTCCTTCTTAAAATCCTCCCACTCACATTGCTTTAGGCCCTTGTACAGATCGTTGATCTGCACACACCAATCAGTTACTTCTGCTAGATCATTCTCGCCATTTGATTTTTTGCTAACACTGCTAACCGCGCCTCTCTGTGTCTCCACCGTTTCATCTACTATTTCCTTCGCCAAGGAATTACCACCCGTAATGTATTCTTCAGTTCTTACGGCAATGTTCGTATCTAATGCTGCTGCCTTGCTAGTGGTTTCTCTCTGAACAGCTGTTCTGCTAGGCTGGGCCATTGCCCTCTGATGCTCCACTCGCCTGTTAACATGTGGCGCTCTGCGCGGCGCGGATGACTCACTAGCGCTCGCACCTGGCGCTTGGCCCGCAACTTCGCGCTGCGTCGTTCCACGCCTGTCTCTAACCTGTCTCATAACATTACTGTCAGTTCGGTAACTTTTCTTAAATCGGGGCCGGTATGTACTGTCCGCTTCCGTTTGGCCCGCAACGTTCGCGGAAATCAGTTTCCTGCATCGTTATTATTTTGTGCGTTGTACCCCCTACCGCGACCCATATAACTTCCTCTTCCTCTGCCTCTGCCTCTACCTCTCTGTATCATATTGACGCGAAAGCCATCGCCGTCATTTCTTTCGTCATTATTGCGATTATTCTTGTTGCCAAAATTCTGATAATTGGCACGACTTTCGCGCCAGTGGTCTTCGTCTTCGACCCTCTCGAGAAATGCTTGGAAGCTACGATGATTGCTTCCCACATATCTCTTTGAATCTTCTGGAAACTTTTTATATAGCTCCCATATAATTTCTGAATCGGATCGTCTCCCTCTTAAATGCGTCAATTTTCGGTACCAATATTCGCAGAAATCTTTCAAAGAATTCCTGCCCCTGTTATCATGGAGTTTGGCCATGATAAACTCGCGCCACAAATGATCCTGTTTTTGTTCGGACCTATATTCTTCCGTAAACTTTTGCTTAAATTCATCGAACGTCATTCGTTCGGTATTCAAATTAATTCCCCAGCGCTTAGCGTCACCTGCTAAGGCGCTAATTACTACGTTTATCTTCTTCTGATCAGACAAGTGTTCAGGAAATATTCTCTCGCAATTTTTGATGAAATCTAACGGATGCCATCCGTTATGTTTCTTGGCAGGATCGAAGCGTTCCTCACCTTCCAATAACGTCGAAAGTGGTGTGCCATTACAGACGACACCAGGCCTATCTTTGATTTTATTCTCAAGATCGAAAATTTTGCCTTGAATATTCGATGCATTTTGTTCACACTTTTGTATATGTCCGGTAAATTTTTCGCCTAAATCTCTTTCAGTGTCAGAAACTGCCTTTTTCAATTGTGATATTCCAAGTTGACATTCGTTTACGATCTCAGTTTTGAGACCGAAAACTTTTTCGTCTCGTTTTGTTTCAACTAGAGGCTCTACTTTCTCTTGGATGTTAAGAATTTCAACATCAAATCTACTGTTAATGTTGTCAATTTCCCCCTGCATAGTATCAATATTTTTGTTAATTGTGTCAATTTCAAATTTCATAGTATTTACCACAGAGCTTAAACTACCCACTTTTTGTCCTACCTGTTCTATTTGTTTACTAATTTTAATTCCTTGTTCTTCGACCTGTACTTTGAGCTGATCAACGTGTGTTCTAAGCTGATCATTCTGTGTTTTGAGCTGCTCGGCAACGTGTGTTTTAAGCTGATCATTCTGTCCTGCAATTTGTTTGATTAATTGTTCAAATAAATCGTTCATGCTTAAAATTTTCACACTGCTTTGCTCTACGGAATCGGTATGTTCCGACCCTACACCAAAAGTTTCTTTCGGTTCTTTCTTTATCTGTGGTGAATCAAACATGTCAGTGGATTCGTTCACGTACCCATTATCATCTACAAAGTCATCCCCTACTTCTTGTTTTATCCCTTGCTGTGTTCGAGGCAGTCTCGACATTTCAATCTGATCATTAACATGTTCATGATATTGTATGTACGCCAACTGTCTTCCGCTAACGCCATCTGTTATCTGGCCGCTTAAACTTCTGCTATTGCCATGCGCATCTTCCATTACGCTCGGCACATCTACCCTGTCTACTTTCCTGTCCATACTGAATGCAAATTACACCACCCTATCGTACTTGGCGTTCACTGTTATTTATTTTACTGACTAATATTGCAATTCGTGCCACTGAACATCCACTGTTCGGTATTCACATTAATTTGTGACCGACAACAACTGGATGTCCTGTCACCGGGAAGCCACTTGTAACGTCTACGCTCGAGCGTACGTTAACTCTTTAAAGCTTGTACTATGGTAAGTTGACGGGCTTCACCTTATAAGAAAGGATTTTAGTAAATATGTTGACCGTGTGTACCTGAATGGAAGCAAAATCAGACTTACACCCACTCAGTAACAACAATGATACGTCAAGCAAGTGTAAAGTGCAACTACACGTTAGGATGGACAAGAAACATACACAGCAGATGCTACCAATTGTTAATAATACGGTCGCCAGCCTAATTAGGCATTAAGTGAGTTTTTTCCTTGTACAAGTACGTACAAGCATAACAACACGTAGTAATACTGCATTATATGGTAAAGTTTAGAACCAGAAAATTCTACTGAACTAATATTTTCACTTTCTGTACTAATTTGGACAAGCTATAAACACACAACATTACACTATAATGATTACTACAAACTGCGTTTTGTCTATTGATCAGACTGAAATTAGGCATAGGTTACCCTAGAAATAGCACTTTTGAAACACACATACAATGTCAATTTTAAGAAAGTTAAAACACTGGTAAATTTAGGTTTTATATTGACTTTAACTTTGCTGGTCAAAGCAGTTCAGTACACTTCAGGATTCAAATGAATAGAAAAGAAAGAAAGGAGAAAGGGGGAAGACCCTGAAACTGTTATGATCACTGCATGGGAGTTTTAATTATTGAAAGAATTAAGCATTCAAGATTTCCAAAAATATGATTTATCACTCTTTTTGTCTTACTTCCTTTTCATTTAACTACCGTTATTTTTGTCTCAATTTAAATAAACTTCATTACTAAACCAATTTCAACATTATCTTCCAACTTTGTCATACCTATATTATTCGTCCAGTATTCATTAACAACAAAGTTCATTAAATATCCTTTTAACAGTGATAGGTCTGCAGGTAATTATTATTAACATAAACTTTAAATCTTCATCTTAGGATACTCGGATTGCACAACATGTGGAAAGGACCCTGTCTAGGTTAGTTGTGAGGATAATTAATTGATAGGACAGTTCTGGTAAAATTTAAGTTATTATTGAACAGTATGTAGCAAAAATGACACTGGTCCACACGAATACAGTACTGAAAGTTTCAATCTGTTCGGCGGTCGGCAGGCGGTGAGATGGCGAGGCACTAAGCACACGTGCAATTACAGCAATGGCTCATGAAATATCGGCACTTTATTTCTTCATGGCGTCGCAATGCTTTTCCATTTAGTGCCTATGGAATATTGTCATGCTGTATAGACATCGGAAACAACGCATCCGAGGCTCAACGAAACCTCTTTTCCCAGGAGATCCTCCTCGATCTAGCGCGTGTTTCTCAGATCGATGCCCAACTCCGACTACTACGGCTGAGGCCGTTATGCCGTACCACGCCCGTGTGCATTTTCCCGCGCTCGCCTACCTCCTCCTTTTCCTGCTCCCCTACAGACAGGGTATTCACCAAAGGTTTTACATTCCACATATTCTAATACATTGCCTACGTATGGACCAGGCATAAAAATACAACTTTCACATCTTACAATAGTTTCAACATTACAGATTACAACATTACTTGAAATTTGACATAAATATTAAAATTTACATTGAAATTTGTTTATATCTTTTTCAACATAATGTCATGAAACAAAAAAGAAATGAAACCAGAATATCGATTATACTAATTTATCGAAATTCAGAAGACAAAAATTTATTACATATACAGTAGGATAACGTTAGTGTTGTTACAACAGGTGGTCGGAGAGCAGGGAGGGAGGAAAGAGAGATGGGGGTTGATGGAGTAGGGGGGAAGGAAAGGGGGAGGGATGGAGTTGGTAGCACACCAAAAGGGGGGGGGAGATGGGAAGGGAGCACAAGGACTGGGAAAGGAGGACAGGGGGAGGAGAAAGGAAACAGCAGAGGAGATAGGGGAAGCAGAGGGAACCTTAGGGAGTAGGAGAGGGGAAGAGGAGTGTCAGAGTTGGAAGGAAGGATAAATATCGTGACGAAGCACATCATCCAGCATGGGAAGGCGTTGGAAGTTCCTTTGGAAAGGAAGTGAAGGGTATGGAGATGGAGAGAGGGGGGACACATCAGTAAAGGTGCAGCAGCAGACAGGGAATGGATAGGAATGGAGACATTAGCGGTGAGCAGGATCGCGGTAGCAGTTGGCATAGAGGATACAGATGTGTTCAAGGAAACGGAGGAATTGTGGGGAGGGGATGAGCTCAAAGAGGATCCTCATTAAGGATATAGATATGGAAAGCGAGATGGAGTGCATGACATTCAAGGATTTGGATGGTTTTATAGACTTTAGGAGAGACAGAGATCTATGCCACACTGGTGTAACAGAGGGTGGGACAGATCAAGGATTTGTAGATATGAAGGATGGTGGAAGGGTGCAGTACCTATGTCCCACTGGACAGGAGTTTCAGGATGCAGAGTTTGCTGTGGGCTTTGCGTTGGAAGGTAAGGAGATGGGAAGTCCAGGTGAGGTGACAGTCAATGGTGAGGCCTAGGTATTTCAGGGTGGGGATAAATTGCATAGGGCAGTCATAGGTGGTGAGGTAGAAATCATAGAGCCGAAAGGAGGGGGTAGTACATCCTATGAAGATTGCCTGGGTTTTAGAATGATTGATTAGAAGGAGCCACTGGTTGCAACAAGTAGTGAACTGTTTAATGGGGGACTGGAAGGAGCACTCAGACCGTTGAAAGGTAGGATATAGGGAAAGAAAGGCCGTGTCATTGAAGGAAATGTACGGTTGGGGGTGATTTGGGCATATCAGCGGTGTACAGGAGATACAGGAGAGGAGAAAGAATGGAGCCCTGGGACACACCTGTGGTAATGTAGATGGTATGGGAATAGGTATTATGAATGGTGTCGTAGGAACGACAGCGGGAGAGAAAGGAGGATATCAGATGGATAAAGTTGATAGGAAGGGCCTTGGTCTCGATCTTGAAAAGAAGACCAGAATGCCATACACAGCCATAAGCATTTTAGGGGTCAAGGCAAATTAAAATAGAAGAGCGATGGGCCTTAAGCTGGAAGGAGAGGAGATGGGTGAGGTTAAGGAACTGGTCATCAGCAGAGAAAGAGGGACAGAAACCACAGTTGGTAAGAGGAAGGAAGTAGTGTCAAATCACTTGATGATGGAAACAGCGGGAGAGGATGGCCTCGAAGACCTCACTGAAAATGGAGGTTAGGCAGATGGGGTGATAGAAGCAAGTGTCAGAAGGGGGTTTATTAGGTTTAAGGAACAACAGGATTTATGAAGTCTTCCACAGGTCAGTCTAACACAGCCAGTGGAAAAGATGGTATTGTACCAGGTGGCCATGGCAGTGAGGAAGGAGAGAAGGCATTCTCTGAGATGGTGGTATGTAATGCTATCGTGACCAGGGGTAGTGTTGCGTTTGGAGTTGAGGATGAGTTTAGTGTCATGTGCTGCAATAGGAGTGTTCAATTCTGAGGTCGGTAAGTCGTCCAATTACTGGAGTCGAAATCAAGTGGCAGGACATACGGTATTGGTGCAGTCAAGGACATTGGGTAAGAGGAAGTAATCAAAGTGAGTATCAGGTGGCCATGGCGGTGAGGAAGGAGAGAAGGCATTCTCTGAGATGGTGGTATGTAATGCTATCGTGACCAGTGGTAGTGTTGCGTTTGGAGTTGAGGATGAGTTTAGTGTCATGTGCTGCAATAGGAGTGTTCAATTCTGAGGTCGGTAAGTCGTCCAATGACTGGAGTCGAAATCAAGTGGCAGGACATACGTTATTGGTGCAGTCAAGGACATTGGATAAGAGGGAGTAATCAAAGTGAGGGTCGTCAGGTTTGATGACTTCAGAGAAGTGGGAAGCAAAATAGTTAGCTTCACTGAGGCCTGTTTGTGATGGAAGAGTGGATAATACAGGGTTGGATGGATACCAGTAAGGTGGTGGAATGCAGACCAGTACTTGGAGATGTTGACAGGGAGGGTGGCATTGAGTCATGCCGGTGGCAGGGGGACGTGTCCTGGTCACGAGTGCAGAGGAAGCAACGGTAGAGCTGTGGGGCTCCAAGGAGAAGGAGGACTGCCTGTGGAGGACGTGGAGGATGGTGGGGATGGATAAGTGTGGTGGTAATATGGGCCACCAAAGCATCAGAGACTGTCTTCTGGAGGAAGGACGAGGCGTGAGCGATGGAATGGGAGGAGGTGGCTTCTGACCTGGGTACTGATGGATTTCCAGAAGGTATTCCAGTCTGCACGGCTGTAGTCGTGAACGACCTGGTGGAGAGCTGGGGGAGGGCGAGGTGCAAAGAGGATGGTGAGAAGGACTGGAAGGTAGTCACTGCCAATAGAATCGAGGAGTTCTGTGGTGATACACGCAAGTAGGTTGGGAGAAGCAAGGACGACATTAGGGGCTGTATTACTTTTAGGAGGGTTTATGTTGAAGGAGAGTGAAAAGGTCGCCATGGAGGATGGAAAGGATGTGATGCCAACACTGGGAGAGGCAGTGTCTCAGCTATGAATGTTAAGGTTAGGAACAATCACGTAGGTGGAGAAGGTGCAGTCAGTAGGGAAGAGGCAGTCATAGGGGATGGCAGCAGCAGGACAGTCATAGATTGGGGCTCCACTACAACTTTTTTCTGTTATTGTAATTTAATGCTCCTGCCCCATATGGGCAGGGGAGGGCTGGTACTGGCATAGTCCGCTAATCTTCAGCTGAGTGGCTTTGCAAAAAATATAAAAAGGAGAACTCATACAAAAAGGTCAAATAATGGATATATAAAAACGCAGTAAATATAGATAATGGAAGTTAAAATATACACTAACACGGGGACATTCACTGGGAGACAGTTAAAAAAGTCGGCATAAAGTTAAAAGAACACAGCTGGCAATCTGTGGGGCACTTAAAATACGCTGGAGTTACACACAAGTTAAAAGTCGGCCACAGTACAAAAACACACAGAGTGAGAGACACTTAAAAAACCACTGTAAATGATGGAGCACACATGAAAAATAAAAACCGCTGGTAGGAACCTGCTGAGGGACGGGAGGGCGTGGGAAAGGGAGGGGGGTGTAGGAGTTAGGAAAACCACTCAGGTAAAGGGAAGGGGAGGGTAGAGGGAGCTCTGAGGAGTAGGGGAAAGGAGGGACTAGAGTGGGTAGGAGAGCTAGAGATCAGCGCGAAGCTCTTCATCTGGGAGGGTTAGGTACTGGAAGTTGCATTGGGAAAGGAGATGGGGGGTGTGGAGATGGAAGGAGGGTCGGACACACGGCAACAGGCTGGGGGTGGAGAGGAGGGAAGACACTAGGGGGTGTAGGGGATCGAGTCTGCGGACGATGTACAGGGTGCAGATGTGTTCGAGGAAAAGAAGGAGATGGGGGAAGGGGATGAGGTCATACAGGTGCCGTGTAGGGGAAGGAAGGCGGATACGGATTGCAAGGTGGAGCACATGGCATTCAAGGATTTGGAGGGCCTTGTAAGTGGGGGCAGAGATCCAGTCAACGTTGGCTTAACAGAGGATTGGACGGATGAGGGATCTGTAGGTGTGGAGGATGGTAGAAGGATGTAATCCCCAAGTCTGGCCAGACAACAGTTTCAGGAAGCAGACGCAGGAATGGGCTTTCTACTGGATGGTCAGAAGGTGAAGGGTCTGAACCGCGGCGGCTCATATCGATAGTGCCACTCTGGTGGTTTATCTTTCCTGCCACGCTCAGGGCGGCAAGCAGCGCCCTCTGGCGCCTACGTGAGGAGTAACGAGGTCCTGGGGGGTGTGTGCTCCGGGGACGTGGTGGAAGACGGTTGTCTGGTTGACGCAGCGAGTGTGGGACCGGACCTATCGCATGAAGATATACAAGTTGGTTCTGAACGGAAGGTGCCGTAGCGAGCAGCGGGAACTGAGCGTCCTGTAATTTGTGTGAAGGAGTAACGATTTTGCATTGGATGCCCCAGTGGTTCCCGAGAGTTGCGGTGGCTGCTTTAGGAGAAGAGAATTGGTAAGAGCTTGTGTCTACGCTCGTTTCCGTACGATGTTGCTGCCTGCCGTTATAAACGGGTGAAAATCAGTATTGACTATACGGGAACTGGTGATGTAAAATTACGTTGGTGATTGAGTCTCACTTTTACTGTGGCAATTTAGAGGCAAAAACTGTGGTGGTGTCATTAGGTCTGGTTCTTTGCTGTGCAACTAAGGGAGTGAATTATTTGGGGTAACTGAGGGAGAATCATTATGTTGGTCTAAGTGATACGTTCTCCACATTTTGTCTATGACTTTGCGAATTGAAATCGTGGGGGAGTACACGTATGAGTAATTTGCTATTGTATTGATGGTTATGTTGTAAAGACTGTTCTCTGGTGTGTTAAATCACTCTGATTTGAGGCCAGTCTCAGCAGAAGTTACCATTGCTACTTGCTTACGTGCTACTGTCCTTATGATTGGCGTTGTTTGTCTTTAGGTTATGGGTGTGCTCATGTTTTAAAAAAAATACGGCTCCTATTCATAAGGGTTGTCTAGTAAGGAAATTTCTTAAACTTTTATCAAATGCTGGTCTGTTTGCCTATCACATTGGCTTTCTATGCAGTAACTGAAGGAATGTGTATGATGGTTCAACATTGCAGGCTGACTAGTATTTGAACTGGTGTTGAGGTTAAGGGCGAGATCAGCATCCCGCCAACCCACACGCTGCGTGTGGTTAAATGTTACCGTATTGGGGAGCCGGCTCTGTTCTTGGGTTTTGTAAGGATACATGATGAGTGCATCGCTGTAGTTTTTCGCCTGCAAAATTGCGGGGTGTCGGTGCCGTCCGAGGGCTAGACTTGTGATGTATGTTATGTTGAAAGGGAATTAACTGTACCAAACTTAAGAGAGCTTTTATTTGTTTTAGGTCTGTACATGGTATGATGTTCATATTTTGTCGACTGCGGCAATAGCTTCCTGTGTGGGGAGATCCTCTGAGGGACTTGTATTGTACTGTTGCAGTGAAGTCCATCTGAAACGTGCTGCTTAAAACTTGGGACTGCAGCTCTCTGATGTTATATATTACTGTTTAATCTTATATGTCTTGGATGTAATATGGTCGTTGAGGATTATGTAATTAATTTTGATCACTGGTTCCTTAAAGGATGATTTTAACTTATCATTCAAAATTGCTAGTCTTGCTTTCTTAAAAGGCTTTAAGTTATGTGATTGCTATTTGCCTGTTTAAATGTTTGAGTGACTTAAAAGAAAAGAATATTATTTTGTAATTTTGTACTGATTGTTCCTTTTGGGTAATACCTGACTTATGTGCTGGCCGAAGTGGCCGTGCAGTTAAAGGCGCTGCAGTCTGGAACGGCAAGACCGCTACGGTCGCAGGTTCGAATCCTGCCTCGGGCATGGATGTTTGTGCTGTCCTTAAGTTAGTTCGGTTTAACTAGTTCTAAGTTCTAGGGACTAATGACCTCAGAAGTTGAGTCCCATAGTGCTCAGAGCCATTTGAACCTGACTTATGTGTTCAATAAATGAGTGTCTAGTCAATGGTGATGCACTGTTCTCTTGCTATCCTACCCCTTCCACTCCACAGCCTATTGACCTGCTTTGTGTCGAAATTGTGTTCAGAACACCCCTCTGACCTGACGCCTCATTGGTAGCAGAGCGTGGTTCTGTTCTCGGTTCCTGGGGCAGTCATTACCATTGATTGGTATTTGATTAGATTAAGACTGGTTTCCTTGTATTTGGTGTCGAACAGAATCTGTCCATTTCATTGTGTTCCAGGGAGACGGACCAGCCATCCGCAGCCTCGGTAGTGCCCGGGACTAAAACATTTGAAAAGGGAACATTTAATTTATGAATTGAGGATCAGAGGGGCTGCCACTAACAGAACCGTCCCGGAGTTGAACGCACGTCCGCGCGTCGTCTTAGAGCGGCCCATTTTTCTCGCTGGGGAAGACAGTGCGCAGGTAAGCGCTGCTTTGCCGGCTTGCGCTGCGTCGCTTTCTGGTGTGCGCGGGAGCCTTGAGTTTATGCGGGGCAGTAATCCGTCACGTATTCAGACCAGTAGAGTTTGCGCAGAGTTAATTCACTAGGTGAATAGATTGGGTGATTTGGAGCAGTTTTAAATTACGCCCGAACAGAAAGCTATGATTGGCGAGTTGCGCCAGACGGCTATGGCCTTGCAATTTGAGAATAATCTCATAGAGTCACAGAAGGAATAAGGCGAAGGAGGTACTTCGGCACAAGATCTAGAGAGAGAACCTGTAGGAAGGGGAAATTTAGTTAATACTGGACTGTCAGTAGGCGAAGCCTTTGCTAATTTACCTAATCCCATACTTTTATTAATTCAGGGGCTGACAATCTTAGTAGTTGACGAATTGGCAGGAGTTGTTGAGCTGCTGTGGTTATTAGCGCGTTTGGAAGTACACGCTTGTGCTTTAGGTGTTAATCAGCATGTTATCTTGCAGTTAATTTATCCCTTGGCAAGGGGTTTGTTCGGCACGATAATTAGTCAGGTGTTGCAAACCCGGGCTTCTCTTGCCGATGTGCGTAGGCGGGTTATTGAACGCAAGTTCACCTCCCGTATTAAACATGAACTTACTGGACAGTATTTCTATCGTGTGCAACACGGTAATAAAACGTTAGAGCAGTATGTTAGCGAGGTTCGGATCGCTCTTACTGCGTTGGATTTAGATGTGACGGAGAGAGAGGCCATTGATAATATACTGGAAGGTATTAGGGCAGAAGACCGTTCTCGCGTAATGTTTGCCACGATACCAACGACCTTTACTGAACTGTAGAATTTGGTTTCACGAATTGGACTCCGTTTTGCGGATAGTAAGAGGGACATTAAGGAGCGAGTCAATGCCATGATCGAGAAAGGGGAAGCTAAAGCTACCGAGAACAGGACACGAGCCGTCAAGCCTAATAGGTGTTTTCGGTGTGGTAGTTCGCAACATTTGGTACGTGTCTGTCCGGAGAAAGGAAGACCTCCTTCGAGCTGACTAGAAGGGGACAGAGGCGCCGCGCCACAGATGTGTCCCATACGGTGGTGTAATCACATAAGGGCTGTTGTAGGGTCTTCCTTACCCTTTGTGTGCGGGGCCTTGAATCGCGAGCCGATCTGTATGTTAGTCGACTCGGGGAGTAGTGCTTCCTTATTGGATTACCGTTGGTACCAGAAGCACCGTTATCTGTGTAAGCTGCCGGACTTACAAACGACTCCCGAGGTCTGTCGGGCTGTTAACGGGCAGAACCTGTTTATTCTATTGAAGGGTTTTCTTGGGCAGCTAAGTTGTTGGTAGTGGACAACTTACCTGTCGATCTATTATTAGGTTGTGAGCTGATACAACGGTGGGGATTAATTTTGGATTAGGCTGATAGAATGTTTTCTTTCCGTTTTGCACCGGGGAAAGGGTTTAAATTTTGTTCATGTCGGGTGCAGACGGAGGTTAATAATGTAGTAGGGTAAGGTTCCGAGTTTAGACTCAGTCATTTACCGCATAGTCAGGCGGAGAAGTTGTCAGAGCTTTTGAGTCGTTTTCCCTATGTACTGACTAACAGATTAGGCGTTACACACAAAATTAGATATCACATACGCCTCACGGATGATATACCTGTTCGTCAGCCACCTTATAGGCTGTCGCCTCCCAAGATGGAGGCATTATGGCAGTTAATTGATAAAATGTTGCGGGAAGGCGTAATTAGGGAAGTCGACTTCGCCGTATGCGGCTCCTATGTTTTTAGTCCCAAAGGCGGGGGAGGGATAGCGCACTGTAGTGGATAATAGACAGCTTAATCAAAAGGTGGCGTTGGAGTCGGTCCCCTTACCCGACCTGCGCCATTGCTTTACCTGGTTTGCGGGGGCTAAGATCTTTACTGTCCTGGACCTGAACCAGGCTTATTATCAAATCCCGTTGTCGGAAGAATCTAAGCCGGTAACTGCCTTTACCACGGATTGGAATCTTTACGAGTTTAATCGGGTGTCATTTGGATTGTCCACAGGGGCGGCGGTCCTGTCCCAGTTGCTTGATAATATCTTTGGTGACGTCAAGCACAAGTTTGTGTATAACTACCTCGATGGCGTCGTAGTGTATAGTTCAACATTTGAGGACCACGTTCAGCACCTTTAGCAAGTTTTGTTACGATTGCGTGAAGCTGGACTTACGGTTAAGCCATCCAAGATTAGTTTAGCACATGAAGAGATTTCCTTCTTAGGACATTTGGTTTCTGCTAAGGGCATTAAGATTGACCAGGAGAGGACGAAAGATTTGCAAAGGTTCCCGCCTCCCAAGAGTAAGAAGGAAATCGCCCGTTTTGTAGGAATGGAGAATTTTTTTCGCAAATACGTGCCAAATTTTGCGCAATTGGCAGCGCCTCTGAACCAACTTCGAAAGAAGAATGTACCGTTTGAGTGGAAGGAGTAGCAACAATCCTCCTTTGATGCGATAAAATCTGCTTTAGCTAACCCTCCGGTGTTATCGGTTCCCGACTTCCGTAAGAAGTTTGTCGTTCAGACCGACGCGTCGAACTCTGGGGTACCTACTGTTCTCCTCCAGGAAGATGAGGGTGAACGTCTCCCAACTGCCTACGCGTCCAGGATCCTTTCGGCTGCCGAATTATTGTAGTCCGTTTACGAATGGGAAGCGTTAGCGGTACTCTTCGCTTTAGAAAAATTCTGTTTCTACCTGGAACATAAGCAGTTGGAATTAGAGACCGATAACCAGGTATTAAGCTGGGTCCTGGCCAGACCCAGGAAGACTGGACGTATTGCGCGGTGGGCGGTACGGATATCCGCGTTTAGGCTTAGCGTCCAACATATCAGGGGATCAGAAAACTGTAGCGGACGCTCTGAGCCGAATGCTCGAGGAGTCTCAGGAGACAGAGAAGGGTAATTCTGAAGACACGTAAGAACGTTGGGTCACGGGTGTGCTAACGGAAGTTCCGGAAGTCTTAGGAGTCTAAAGGACAGGCAGGAGATGGACCCCGAATTGGGTCCAGTGAGGAAGCAGCTCCTCGAAGTTGGGCAAGAGCAGGGGTATAGCCTCAAAAAGGGTATCGTCTGTTATCAGACTACGAATGACGGGAGGTCTAAGATTTGTTTGCCTAAGGAACTCGTTCCCGCCGTGATCCATTACTTTCATAGCTCGGTGGTAGGAGGGCATTTGGGAACTGCGAAAACTGTTCAGAAAATCTGAGAACACCTGACGTAGAAGACCCTGTATAAAGATGTCCGTAGGTTAGTGGGAGAGTTTCAGGTGTGCAAAATTTCTAAACCAAATGCGAATACTCAAAGAGGCTTCTTGCAGTCTAGCAGGGAGAAGGTGCCAATGGACAAGTTGTTTCTTGATTATATTGGTCCCTTGCCAAGGACTAGGAACGGACATAGGTATGTACTCGTGGTAGTAGATGCTTTTACCCGATCTGTATGGCTCATTCCTAGTAGCGGAATAACCGCAGGGCTCACTGTTCACCACTTAATGGGCATATTTTCCATTTTCGGTCCTCCACGGGTTTTAGTTAGCGACAACGCTCCCGCCTTCGTGTCTCACAATTTAAGAAGTTTTGTTTCGAAAGTGCTATACGGCAACCAACACCATTCCATATTACCCACAACCCTCCTTTGCGGAACGTGTCAATACGAACCTCAAGGCCGCATTGATAGCCTTTCACCATAAGTCACAGCGTAGGTGGGACGAAACTATACCCTGGTTGAACTTAGCTTTGAATACTGCTCATCATGAAGCGAGTAAGGCCACCCCTGTCGCTGATGCTTAGCTACCCGGCGAATTCACCGCTCGCGAATTTGTGGGCCATCATTGACTTATTACCTGAAGAGCTGGACGAGGAGCAGATCCGCCAGAATTGGAAGCGCGCGCGTAGAAACGTTGAGCTCACACATCAGAGGCTGGCGCAGCGCTGCAAGTAAGAACCTCGTCAGTTCAGAGTGCAACCGGGGGAGAGCGCCATTATTCGTAATTTTATTACAGGGGATCAGGGCGCCGATAAGATTGCAGGAAAGCTCTTACCGCGTTTCGTGGGTCCATGCAAGGTGTTGCGTGTCGTAAATCTGGTCAGTTTAATAGTTAAAACCCTAAGGAAGGGAAAGGTCTCACGGGTTCACGTCTCCCAGGTGAAGGGAGGAAACTGACCCCTCTGGCAGAAAAGAAGGGAGGGGAGGGGGCGTAGTTTCTGTTTTCTGCAGGGGAGGATGAGCCGTGGCGACTCATATCGATAGTGCCACTCTGGTGGTTTATCTTTCCTGCCACGGTCAGGGCGGTAAGCAGCGCCCTCTGGGGCCTACGTGAGGAGTAACGAGGCGAGGTCCTGGTTGACGCAGCGTGTGTGGGACCGGACCTACCGCATGAAGATATACAAGTTGGCTCTGAAAGGAAGGTGCCGTAGCGAGCAGCGGGAATTGGGCGTCCTGTAATTTGTGTGACGGAGTAACGGTTTTGCATTGGATGCCCCAGTGGTTCCCGAGAGTTGCGGTGGCTGTTTTCGGAGAAGAGAATTAGTAAGAGCTTGTGTCTACGCTCTTTTCCATGCAATGTTGCTGCCTGCCGTTATAAACGGGTGAAAATCAGGCGCTTGTATTGACTATACGGGAACTGGTGATGTAAAATTACGTTGGTGATTGAGTCTCACTTTTACTGTGACAATTTAGAGGCAAAAACTGTGGTGGTTTCATTAGGTCTGGTTCTTTGCTGTGCAACTAAGAGAGTGAATTATTTGGGGTAACTGAGGGAGAACCATTATGTTGGTCTAAGTGATACGTTCTCCACATTTTGTCTATGGCTTAGCGAATTGAAATCGTGGGAGAGTACACGTGTGAGTAATTTGCTTTTGTATTGATGGTTATGTTGTAAAGACTGTTCTCTGGTGTGTTATATCACCCTGATTTGAGGCCAGTCTAAGCTGAAGTTACCATTGCCACTTGCTTACGTGCTACTGTCCTTATGATTGGCGTTGTTTGTCTTTTGGTTATGGGTGTGCTCATGTTAAAAAAAAAAAGAATACGGCTCCTATTCATAGGGGTTGTCTAGTAAGGAAATTGCTTAAGCTTTTATCATATGCTGGTCTGTTTGCCTATCACATTGGCTTTCTATGCAGTAACTGAAGGAATGTGTATGGTGGTTTAAGATTGTAGGCTGACTAGTATTTGAAGGGCGAGATCAGCATCCCGCCAACCCACACGCTGCGCGTGGTTAAATGTTACCCTATTGGGGAGCCGGCTCTCTGTTCTTGGATTTTGTAAGGATACGTGATGAGTGCATCGCTGTAGTTTTTCGCGTGCTAAATTTCGGGGTGTCGGTGCCGTCCGAGGGCTAGACTTGTGATGTATGTTATGTTGAAAGGGAATTAACTGTACCAAACTTAAGAGAGCTTTTATTTGTTTTAGGTCTGTACATGGTATGATGTTCATATTTTGTCGACTGCGGCAATAGCTTCCTGTGTGGGGAGATCCTCTGAGGGACTTGTATTGTACTGTTGCAGTGCAGTCCATCTGAAACGTGCTGCTTAAAACTTGGGACTGCAGCTCTCTGATGTTATATATTACTGTTTAATCTTATATATCTTGGATGTAATATGGTTGTTGAGGATTATGTAATTAATTTTGATCACTGGTTCCTTAAAGGAAGTACTTCGTTTTAAAATATGTGCTCGCTCAGAGCCTATTTAAATACGATTTTAACTTATCATTCAAAATTGCTAGTCTTGCTTTCTTAAAAGGCTTTCAGTTAAATGATTGCTATTTGCCTGTTTAAATGTTTGAGTGACTTAAAAGAAAAGAATATTATTTTGTAATTTTGTACTGATTGTCCTTTTGGGGTGATACCTGACTTATGTGTTCATTAAATGAGTGTCTAGTCAATGGTGATGCACTGTTCTATTGCTAGCCTACCCCTTCCACACCACAGCCTATTGAGCTGCTTTGTGTCGAAATTGTATTCAGAACACCCCTCTGACCTGACACCTCAGGGCCAGGTGAGTTGAAAGTCGAGGGTGAGGCCAACGTATCTCAGGGTGGGGGTGAGCTGGATTTTGACCATAAAGGGAGAGGTAGAAGTCATGGAGACGGCAGGAGCGGGTGGTGAAGCCTATGATGATTGCCTGGGTTTTGGAGGGGTTAAGACAAAGGAAAACTGGTTACACCAAGTGGTGAACTGGTCAAGGTGGGTTTGGAGACACCATTGGGACCAGTGATGGGTAAGATGGAGAGCAAGGATGGCGGTTTCATAGAGCATAATGGAGAAGGTGGACAGGTGGGGGTGACTTGGTCATATCAGCGGTGTAGGTAGAGGAGAGGATAGAGGTTGGAGCCCTGGGGGACGCAAGCAGTGGGATAAAAGATGCAGGAGTTGGTGTTCTGGAGGTTGACATAGGAAGAATGGCGTGAGAGGAAGGAAGCGACCAGACGGACAAAATTGATAGGTAGGGTCTAGGTTTGAAGTTAAAAGGGGAGACCGGGATGCCATACACAGCCATAGGCATTTTGGAGATTGTGGGAAACAGAAATGGCAGAGCGCCAGGAGTTAAGCTGGAGGGAGAGAAGGTCAACAAAGTTAAGGAGTTGGCCATCGGCAGAGAAGGAGGGTCGGTAGCCACACTGGGTAAGAGGGAGGAGGTGGTGTTGATTAAGGTGCTAATGGATACGACGGGAGAGGATTAATTTGAAGACTTTACTGAAGATGGAGGCAGATGGTATGATAGGAAGAGGTGATGGAATGGGGTACGTTGGGTTTGAGGAACAAGAGGATGCGGGAACTCTTCCACAGGTCGGGGTAGAAGCAAGTAGAGAGGATGACGTTATAGAGATGGGCAAGGAGAGTCAGGTAGGAGAAGGGGCTTTCTCTAAGGCGGCAGTAGGTGACACAGTCGTGACCAGGGGCCTTGTATTTGGACTGGAGGATAAGTTTAATACCTTGTGCTGTGATTGGAGTGTTGATGTTGGAGGGAGGCAACTGCCCCAAGTACTAGAGACTAGGAGCAAGTGGAGCGACCAAGGTATCAGCGCGTTCCATGATGGGGGGGCGGGGGGGGGGGAGAGAATAATCAAAGTGGAGATCATCAGAGATGAAGAAGAACTCAGAAATATGGGAAGCAAAGTGGTTGGCATTACTGAGGTTGTCAGGAAAGTAGCGGTCGTTATAGAGAAGGGGTAATGGGGTGCAGAATGGGAACCAGTAAGGCAATGGAAGGTGGACCAGTATGTGGAGAAGTTGATAGGGACGGTGGTGCTGAGACGTGTACAGGTCTGGCGCCAATACCGGCGTTTCTTTGCTGTAATAAGGTTCCGTATGTGTCACTGTATTTTTCGTTGGCGTTGGAGTGTATCCCTGTCACGAGTGCACAGGAAAGAGCCATAGAGGCTGCGGGATTCGCGATGGAGGAGGACAGCCCGCAGAGGGAGAGTGGGGTGGTGGGGGTGGATGGTTTTAGTAGGAACATGGGCCACTACGGCGTCAGTAATTACCTTCTGAAGGAAGGACGAGGTGTGAATGATGTCATCAGGATGGTGGTAGGTAAGAGGGTGGCTTTCGACCTGTAGGCATCTCAGTTGGCATGACGGTATTCATGGACGACCTTGGGAGAGGGTGCAGGTTGGGGAGCCAGTGGGGGTTGTGCGCAGACATTATGGTGAGAAGGACGGGGAGTTGGTCGCTACCTGTGGGGTCAAAGATGTCGACAGTGATACGCCCAAGGAAGTTGGTGGAGGCAATGTCATGTTGGGTGGTGTCGCTTTCGAAATGGGTGTGCTGGGGAAGGGGAACAAGGTCAACTCGGGTCGTGGAGAGTAACTGATGCCACTGCCGAAGGGCGGCAGGGGAGCGCCTATGGATGTTGATGTCAGCAGCAATCACATAGGTGGAGAAGGTGCAGTCAGTGTGGGAGATGAGGTCATGAGGAAGAGGAGCAGTGGAGTGGACATAGACGGTGGCGCTGGTAATGGTGAGGGAGGGGAAGAAGACTCTGAGGATAAGGTGTTTAGTGAGGTCATTGAGGAGGGTTTGTGCCAGACGGGGATATGCTTAAGGTGGCCAATCGCGACTCCACCCTGGGCTTAAGGACCAGGAGCGTCAGTGTGGTGGAGAACATAGGGTCCCCAGCTGGCCAGCTCTTCAGGTACACAATACAGTCAGTAGATGACGCTATGTTAAACTGGAGGTGACTGGTCTGTTGTATCCACGGACCCAACCAACCAACCAACTCGCGCACGCGCACCCTGACCATGACATCGCTGGCCACTGTTCCTGTCGCGGCCATCGGCGTCTCTGGGCGTTACCGGCGACGAAAGAGGTCGCACCATGGCTGAGCTCGGGTCCGCAGCACCCTCTGCCTTTTGCATATAAGGAGGAGCGCTGGCCCCGAGACGGACAGTCTATTGTCGATTGTCTATTGCTAGCCTTCTGGGGAATTTATAGCGGAGCCATTGCAGTGTGATATTTGCTATTGTATTTGACTAGGCTCAGTACACGGATTACTCTTGGATATTACTTGGACTTGTATTGCTGGTGCACATTTCGTCAGAAATAAAGATAAGTTATCTCTTCATTCTAGCTGGCGCAATTCTTGTCATTAATTATTTTTCGGCCAACAGACATAGCTACATCCTGGTCACTACCCACGCTTTATACAATTTGTGGTGGCTGCCCCAAAAGTACCGCCGAGGACCTTGGGTTTGGGAGCCATCACAAAACCCGTTCGACTTGAGGCCCCACGTTCGAGTAAGGTAATAGGCGCTACAAACCCTAGGATGCATATACAGGGCCACCATGGCCCTTGTATGTCTTCATTTTTTTTAAATTCTCTAATTTTTTGTTTGATTTCAAACTGCTTACCAGTACTCTTTCACTAACACTGTGACATTCCTCCTATCAAGTCTGAAGGAGATATCTTTTTAAATTTTTTGTATAATTCAATACATTTACCCATACACCGTGAATGCATAAGCAGGGCTTCAGAAGCCCTCACACATTTACAAATGTTCTTTAGCCTATATTATCTTCAACATTTGTTTGGAAGCAGTTATTAATTCAACAATCACTGTAGTGGTATTTCCAGCAACAGGAGTGCCAACAGTGCCATAGAGCTTGACAGGAGTGCCAACAGTAGTAATAGTATAACTAAAAAATAATCCTCACTACTTTCACATTTTTGCGATGTCGGTGTATTATTGGTCTTTTTGCTATCATATGTTTTATTATTTCATAGTATTGTTATCCTGTGCTGCTCTTGTCAGCATCATTGTTACTGTAGTTTGTTTGCTGCTGCAAGGCCCATATTGTTACGAGTATGACTCGTTTAGTGCTACACAAGCTGCGGTTCGAGAGACACGCCTTTTGCTATGGCTTCGACACGCAAAGCAAGAAAGTCAGTACGTGCAAATGCAGCTAATTTTGAAAGTGTTGTGGCTCAGTGGTTTGAAGAAGATGATTCTTGCGAGGGAGGAAATATTTTTGAAGATGCAAGAAGTGAAGAATCAGCCAATGAACCTCCAGATGTGAATATTGAGGCAGATGACAGTCCTTCCGATAATATTACTTCATCAGAGCCTGAAAATGAAGAACCACCACAAAAGGTATAGAAGACCACACATACATTAGTCGGAATGGAACGTTTTGGAAATTAGATCCTCCTGCAACTTTTCATACGCCTGTCCATAATATCGTAAAGAAGGCACCTGGTCCAGCCCGTGGTTTGAAAACCTGTAAACCTAAGGATGCCTGGGACTATTTCATCTCCAAGGAAATACTAGAGGAAATCATCAACTGCACAAATATTGAAGGCAGAAGAGGTCCTGCTTTACGTGGTAAAGCGTGGAAAAACGTTTCGTATGCTTAAATGGAGGGTTTTCTTGGTCTTTTACTGCTTTCTGCTATTGAGAAGAGTTGGGATGTCCCTATTAGAGAATTATTCTTGGATGAAAAGGCAAATCCTACATATAAGTAAATAGTTTCTAGGATATAAGGAGAATGATTAGAATTGATGACAGGCGTACCCGTGAAGCTTGATCTGCAGATGACAAACTTGCAGCTGTTCGCTATGTATGGGAACTCTTTCTTGACAAGTGTAGAAATAGAATGATTCCCAATAATTCGCTCACAGTTGACGAACAGCTAGTCCCATTCCGTTGATTATGTGATGCTACATCTGCATATGCTTTAGACGGAATTGTTTACACGGGAAGGAAGCCCCATCAACCTACTCAGAATAATCTTGGATTCAATGTGGTGAAGGATTTTGCTAAAAGCATTGAAGGATCATCAAAAAATATTACTGTTGACAACTTCTTTACTAGTGTGCAGCTGGCAGAAGAGATGCTTCAGAAGCAAATTACAGTGTGGGAACAATCAAACAAAATAAACCAGAAATTCCTAATGAGACGAAACCATCTGCCTCAAGAGCGATTCATTCCTCTTTGTTTGCATTTGGTGAGTTATGTTCCCAAAAAGAAAAAGTCTGTAGTTCTCATTACCACAATGCATCACAACAGAAACATTGATGAAACTCATGCAAAAAAGAAACCAGATATAATACAGTTCTACAACTCTACGAAGGGTGGAGTAGATCAAATGGACCAGAAAATTCGTTATTACACTTGCAAGAGACAAACAAGAAGATGGCCATTTGCATTATGGATGAATATGATGGACATCGCAGCAATGAACAGCGAAATTTTATTTTCCGCCGAACATCTGATATACCATAGTGGAAGAAGTGATAAAAGGTGTTTGTTCCTGAGATTTATCATAGGAAATGGTAAGACCACTAATGGAACTTCGTATTCAGATCCCTAATCTTCCAAAGAAAATCGTTGATGCCATGCAAGGATGTGGTGATCAAAAAATTGTCATATTTCCGAAACAACTACCTGTTTCAGGAAAAAGAAGATGCAATTATTGTCCATATAATAAACACAGGAAAAGTGCTATGACGTGCGTTAAGTGTAAAACCAACATTTGTAAGGAACACAGTGCCGTTCTTTGTGCTTGTTTGTCACATGTTGAAAACTGAGAAAAATGCAATTTTATGTGAACAATGAATAATAACTTTTTGTCAAAATATTTCCTATATACATAATATTGTGAATAATGAGTATTTTTTAACTGAAGAAATTGGCTGTAATAAATGTTATAAAATATCAACTGCAACTTGTAAGTGAATTAATAAAATTATTTGTATATGTTGTATGTAAATGGATGTAACTAATAAAAATTCACTCTTAGAGCTTTTTTAAAAAATTAATAAAACGTTAAAGAGGCCCATCAGATCCTGTTACTGTATCTTAGGAATCTTTCAATATGAGAATAAATTTGACAGAAATAAATTTAACTCCAAAGAATGATTATATGAAAAGAGGAAAATTTTAAATTAGAGCAGGGCCTTGGAGGCCCTGCATATGCAGTCATGTGTTTTCAGCACCATGCATCCTAGGGTTAAAAAGAGTCATACCATGTATTTTCCACGTTTCTAATGCCTTATGGGTGACTTGCGACCTGTATATAGGTGTATGTATGTTTAGTTCTCGATGTTGCGACAGGAGTCCTGCATAAAGGGCAGGCTGTTGGGTGTAGAGTACTCATGACCACCCTCTCCCACCACCAGGTGGGCCTTCCATCGCCTTACTGGCTCCCATTCTGTACCCCATTACACCTTCACTATAACGACTGCCCCTTTCCCGACAACCTCAGTAATGCCAACCACTTCACTTCCCACCTTTCTGAGATCTTCTCCATCCCTGATGATCTCCACTTTGATTATTCGCTTTTCCCCACCGTCATGGAAAACGCCAATACCTTGGTCGCTACACTTGCTCCTAGTCTCCAGTACTTGGGGCAGTTGCACAACAAGGCCCCTGGTCACGACTGTATCACCTACTGCCGCCTTAGAGAAAGCCCCTTCTGCTTCCTGACTCTCCTTGCCCATCTCTGTAACGTCATCCTCTCTACAGGCTTCTACCCAGACCTGTGGAAGTCTTCCCGCATCCTCTTATTCCTCAAACCCAACATATCCCGTTCCGTCGCCTCTTCCTATCTTCCCATCCGCCTCACCTCCTCATCGTACTGAGCGCTGATTAGCGTCCCTTCCAGAAACGCCAGTGGTGAACGAGAGTTGTGCCTTATTGCAATGCAGACCATAGGTACTGAAGTGGAGCCAGCGTGTCTTGGAAGACTGCACTCTGCGAGGTGGAGCTCAGCAGATCTACGTCGTACTTGCGTGCAGGCAGAATCAGCTTTCATCCCCGAAGACCACAGGGCGCCATTCCGTCTTCCAAGTGATCCTCTGACAGCACCAATCGTGCCGTGCACGTGGATGGCTTGGCGTGAATGGAAGACGGGATAGAGACGGCTGTGCCCATAGACCCACTCCCAATAACCGATTTGCAACAGTTCATGTTGACACGTCTAGGCTCACAAGCCTTCTAATCTGTGCTGTAGTAGCTGTAAGATTTTCCACTGCTGCCCTTACAATAGGACGATGGGCCACTGCGCTGCGTGGACGTCCAGAACCTCGTCTATGACTGTGATAATTTTCACACGACCACTAACACCGGAATCGTTGTACAGCACAACTGCCGCAGCTCGTCCAACTTGTGTGGCAATCCTCCAGACAGACCATTCGGCCACTCGGAAGGCAGCAGTTTGACCACTTTCAAACTCGTTCAGTTGGCTGTAGGAAGCACGATTATGTCTGTGTGGCATGGTTGCCTGCTAGCGCCACACGTTTGCACCACATTGAGCCTTCTGGCTATTAGCATTCCCTATTCAAGGGTAGACACAGGTGGCGCTCTGGCAACTATTCCACTACCTTATCTATTGGCGGACGACATTGAAACCGTTGTCAGTACACTTACTATCCAGTTGGTGGCGTACACCATCATCGGATCAAAATCGACAACGTCTTTCTGTGTGTAATTTTTTTTCCTGGGAGTATACTTAAGTGTCAAAGTAGTGGAAGCAAGAGTCTATTTTTGATACATTAATTATAAACATGTGTGTGTGACTGCACAATAAGTAATGTGGTGGTAGTTACTAGGTCCCATGTTCTTAGCGCAGGATCGTTATTTACTACAGCAGTAGAGTGTCAAAGTGGCAAGAAGGTATTTTTCGTGCATTGTGGCATTAGTTCTCTAACATTAACGTGTGCTTGCAGGGTACATATTGTAGCATTAGTTATCATTAAGTTCTGTGGTAGTATTGGGGCAAAGCGATTTCTATGCCAAAGTACCAGTATCCAAGATGGCGACGCTGACGTCACCCAACCCCAAGGCAGTTTCTATGCCAAAAGCAGCATTATCCAAGATGTCAGTTGATGACGTCTTCCACTTGGTGGCAGTGACGTCAGCCGATGACGCAAGTACCACTGCATTCCTGCATTCCAACAGGCCTTTGCATTCGGACGGCTGCTGCCATTAGTGCGAAACGTGAATCATTCCCACATGTCACCAGCGTTGCAGGCTAAGAACGCATACACAGAATGATCCTAAGAAATCGTTCACATATTAATTTTATCCCTGTACTTACAACTAAATGTTACCATTGCAGTCTTAGTTGAATGACACTCGATAATGAGGGAAGTATCGGAAATACACCTTGCTGATGGCTTTGGCTCTGGAAATAGAAATATCAGTACCAATTCTTATGACTAGACATACTCTACCCATGCTATCACAGTGCTCCACGTCAAAGCCATACCTTCCTTACGACTGGACGTATTCATTTCCTTTGCATATGTCGGAACACAAACACATACTTTATAAGCCTGATGTTCAAATGGGAACATATCATGCACCCCCTACTGCTACGTATAATACTTCGTCAATAACTGATTGCTGGTGATACGAAATAATACAACCATTCGTGGACATGTCTCATAAGTTTTCTTACGAGTGCTACCACTGTGTCTTACAAACTGCCAGATGTTAAAAAACCACAATACCAACAACTACTGTATGTTACTGTCACAAGCAGTCTTGCTTCTACAGGTGCATACAAGTATCCATGTTAAAACCTATACCCGCTTTACAAATCGAGGTGTGTCATTGCCTCTGAAAGAGATGGTTTATTGTCCACACAAATACTGTGACAGTGATCGCAGGAGTATATAGTATCAGACCAACAGTGCGCTTACACGTCGCCGATGGTGCAACCTCGTAATAAAATTACCCAAATTAGATAGAGATTCGGCTAAGGAACGTGGTATGAAACCGGTATTTGCGAATCCCTCATGCGACTGAAGTTAGATATTTCTACAGTATTTGTAGCACATTCTGTCTCGATCCCATGTCAGAGGTTCGGTGATATATCCACTGTGCTACAGACTATGGTTGATTGGGAAGCATCACTAACAGTAGTAGATTGTGTGCAGTCCGAAGGTGATTCACAAGCTCTACATTTAAACTCATCTGTCATAGTCATGGAATGACTGATGCCTCTACATTCTGTATCGAGTGATTCATCATGTAAGCGATCACTGTTTCTTTGCTATCCACCCCAGAAGGCACTGTCCATCCACCAAAACTCTTTCTCCAACTCAAACAAGCGATATCAGTCAATTATGTGGTAGCCAACAGCATGCCAGTGGACGAATGGAATGGAAAAGACGCCATCGCTCTACTCTAATAACAAGTATCACAGTTGATAGTGTGGACTATTTTACAGTAATTTCAACACCGACCACAGATGTGACAGCTTGTTTCCCCACTTGAGTATCATAGCTAAACCAACCCTTCTCCACTTTGCGAGTATCATTGCGAACGTGGATAGATGACTGTGCAGTACGTTTGCTCTTTGTTAATTCTCGAACACATACACCATCAAATTATACCAGACAGCGCTGTATATACTTCTAACACCTCGAGCGTAGTGCTTAATTTAGGATCTATCTCTGTGCGTATGAGAATCACAAAGCATTCTCACAGTCTTAGGGTAAAATTAGAGACTTAAAGACCCCTCACACTGTCATTCACCATCCCGCCCTGCAGAACCGTTAACGATTTAATATGTAACCGCCCAGGACAGTTACACTGCATGTCTCGTGAATGAAGGGAGCTTTCCGAGTCCTCGACCATTCAAGTACACAAGATTTTTTCCAGGTGCACCCATGTCAAGGAGGTTAGCACCTCTTATCGGTGTATAGTAACAGATTCGAAAGTGTTGTGAAGTGATAGCAGACGGTTAAGAAGAACAAGAAACCGGTGATTTTTATGTATGATAGAGCTCGAAGCATTTTACATAAATCAACCAAGCTATCAAATCTAAAGTATTGTTCTAGAGTCTAGGATCGGTACCTGGAAGGTATTGGTAAGAGAGAACATAAACACGCACCCTCCTAAGGCTACAACGTTCCGCACTTAAAAACAGGCTATAATGCTGGATCGCATGAGTTTCCCGATCTATCAGTCGTATGTAATGCAGTGCTGTTAATATTCCAATGTACAAAATACATTTCAAGCGCATGACATACATCCTTCTTGCAGGTTTCTCTACGATAACCTATGTTATCAAAACGTAAAACGAGAAAACCACTTCCTTAAAACATTGGCTCTGTGTGATACATGCACAATTTAGCTTTCTGGAGATGTGTAGCGCCGACTGTCAAAATCCGATCACGGCTCGGAAATTATCCTATGCCTGCATCAGCCCTATATAAAGTGATAGTTAGTAATGGCGAATACCTCTTACAAGGAAACAGATAAACGCATATTAGCAGCACCCGACATGTGAAAATTACGTCATTCCGTCACTAACTCTGTAAACAGGACATCTCTCAATCAAATGTATACATGGGGATTGCAGTGGCTCGCAAGCACCTATCGCTAACTTAGTTATGAAACTGAAGTCTTGATTTCACACCCAAGATGCTACAGCGGGCATTGAGTACATCGCATAAATCATAGTTCATTTAGAGGAATGTGCCACGTTTCATCATACATGAGATGGAAGTCCTTTGATGTCCGACAGGTTTAACATTAACAACAGCAAGTAGACAGTGCCTTAAACCGCATATAGAACACGTGGCTGTATACTAGTCGAACGCATGCTATGTCACGCGACTAATGCATCGTGACAGAACAGTGGAAAAATTGACCTGTAGCAACTTCATACCTTTCTAGAATGCGTCATCAGTCTACATTAAATCGTACTTCGTTACAGCTCCATCTCAACCGACAAATCCATGCACTCTATATCGTCCTTTAACGCAGAAGCAAGTGAGTTTAGAGGCAGATGGTTCTCGGTCGAAAAATCAACTGCTCCCTCGATTCCCTTCACTTCCATGTCGACGTTTCCTCGGATTCCTCTTACTGCCGCATACCTGTCCCCATGTACAAATTGTTCTGGACGAACGAGAAGATACGCAAGTACTTCCTCAGGTTCCCGCGTTTCGGTGTGTACTCGGTCAATTTATAGCTATTCGCGCGTCATTTTTTGCAATTCTATCGATTTTTCTATGTCAGTTCGATCCACTCGATCATGACATAACCTTTCGTTCTGTGTTCTAAAATTGCTTGTAAATGTAGCACAGTTGCCAACACCGAGCCCAAATGCACTGATCAGGAGGTGTATAGTACTGTACTCGATTGTCTCCAGTCGCCTCCACATTTGGAGAGCATCTGCTCTGTTTTCTGTATATCTATGGATGTACACTCTTTGACATAAAACTCGACCGGCGGCCGGCCGCTTCAGAGGCTAAGTCCGCGCCGATCGCGACATGGGACAAAAAAACTGGCCAACTCGCTAATTCTCTAAGTCCGGTTATCTGCACAATCTGGCAACACTGTAGACTGCGGCACTTCCTGGAGGAAAACTTGTCCCAAGATAGAGAGACTCTAGGCTGATTACGCCTGTGGTCTAGCGGTAGCGTGCGTTGTTTCTGTTCATAATGTCAGTGGATCGAGAGCAGCTGGCGTAAAATATTTTTATAGCCTCTTCTGTCTGAATGCTGAAGACGTGAATGTAATGGTAGCGCAGATTCAATCTATTTCGCTTTGTGACACACCGATATCAAAATTTTATCTAGTAACGATTTTGCGGCAGATTTCCTGCAGACTGTCCTCCTCTGGACGCCGTATGCGGCAAAGCTCCGGGATCCATTTGCTGGCTACTGGCAGCGGCCGTGGCGACAGCAGCGGCGCTGCACTCCCCCGTTCTTTATCGAAAGCGCCTGCTACCGCTCATCGCTTTTGATGATTTAAAACGCTTTATTATTAAATGTTGCTCCACAGAAAATTTCTACAATTTCCATTCACGCTCAAAAGCAACGGAGACAGACGCCTTGATTAGTAGGCGGGTAATCGGCAAGAGCTGAGTATGGCCCGAAATTAATTTTATAGACTGGGACGAAATTAAACCACCTCACTACATTCGACGAATTTATAAATGCTTCATACCTCGTTTCTTTTCCTTTCAAACTTAATTATTTGTGCAACTTTTGGTCAATGTTTGGATGTTTTCGTCAAGCCAGAGTGAGCGTCTGTGGTGTAAAGTGTATTACAGTTCTTGTTTCATTCCTTATGGTAAGTCTATGCGATAAACTGTGTGAATACCTTGCAATGCATGCTCTGTAGCAGTGCAGGCACACTGCACATTTGGAGTTCCATGTATGGGTTCATGAAGTATTTATTGTTGATCGGAGGTGATAGTTAAGGTCATCAGATTTAAACCAGAAAAATTTGTCGTTTTGAAGGTTTCAGAGAACGGAAAGGAATTGCTAACGCCGGTGTTAGAAAACGTCTACAGTTAAATGCTATTGCAAAAATTTAGAAGATGGGAACTATATTAATGAACATGTGCACTTCATAAACAACCTTCTGACATGTTAGACCTATATGACGAACAAAGCTCAAATTTATATCGTTGACAGTAGGTTTGAATCTTTCAGGACCTATTTTACAGTGAAGCGCCTTGGAATTTGCAAAGCAGAAATCCATGATATTAACTTAATTTAATAAGTCGAAATCGGACGAAGATTGATGTTTAAAGGCATTCTTCAGATTTCGCATAAGAAATTTTTACTAGCAGTTTGCAACTCCATTAATTAAAAAGGAAAATAAAAGGTTGTAGTCCGCGGCTTCTACCGTGATTCGAACTTATAGTACAAGCACTGCAACGCACAAGGGAACCTCTGAGCTAACGACACACTGGCGGCCAGAGGCGGACTATAGTCACTGTGATGTTGCCTGAGCCTCAAAACGCAACCTTAAACACACAAACAGAGGAGGTGGAGATTACTGTTTTAACGTCCCGTCGACAACGATGTCATTAGAGACGGAGCACAAGCTCGGATTAGGGAAGGATGGGGAAGGAAATCGGCCGTGCTCTTCCTAAGGAACCATCCCGGCATTTGCCTGAAGCGATTTAGGGAAATCATTGAAAACCTAAATCAGGGTGGCCGGGCGCGGGATTGCACCGTCGTCCTCCCGAATGCACACACAAACAGGTGTTACTTATGTGAAGAACGCCGTTATTGGAGTCCAGAAATTAAATTCTAATTGTGTCATCTAGCAGTGGATTATATCGTACGTGTCTTCGATGTGGAAAACGAATGTCAAGTGAATTTAGCGAGGTAACGCCGACCTACACCCGGAAGTAAATGCACTATCAGAGTGTTGACAAATACTTGCTACGACGCTGCCATTTCTCGGCTCTCTGACGAGGCAGCTCTTCAGCGAAATGCTTGTCGTGATTCTCCGATACGGTTCTTCAGAGTGGAGACGCGCGCGCACGTTTGGTTTTTATGCGGCGTTCTCCCCTGATGGTTTCTGACGTCGCCTTGTGGGCTATGTATACATATGAGACATTCAATTATCATTAATCCAGAATGATACAAGTTTCAGCTTCCGGCGTGGAAGAAGGCTGTTGACGCCGACATTATATCATTTCAACGTAGGGAAAGCAAAACGGATCATTCAATGTTTCTCATTCAACATAAAGCATGTGAGATAAATTTCCGTAACGTTCATAATCATCTAAAAATACAAACGAAGTAAAAATACACCGGAAGCTTATTCGAATTGAATATAATGTAAGATACCAAACGCTTTGCACCTCGATGACGAATTTGTCCACTTGCAATCGTTTGCAGCATGCACATAGAATGTCATGATTACCACGAGAATGAAGAAATATGTTGGTAAGGATGGAAGCAAGAAGAGACGCAGTCAACAAATATTCTATTCCTCATGGCATTCATTTCATTTGACACGTAAGAAGAGGTAAAGCGGGAATTTACTTTCGTTAACACGAAAGATATGCCGCACATATTGATAACGAGGAAGTCTGCGTCTTCATACGTTTCCTCCTTGAAATCTGTATGCTCTATTATATACTAAGTAGCCCGATCATTGTTTCAGTAATGTTACCCTCTTGTTTGACCCCGTAACGATGAACAGATTCCAAATGCATGTCTCTGCGTGAAAGTAGCTGTTCGAACCCTTCCTGGGTTGTTTTTTGTGTTTTATTGCTTGGAATTCCTGAAGCAGACCACTGTGCCTTCCACCCTCGTGGGTTAGGTCTCAAAACTAAACCGCTTTGTATCCAATGGCATAATTTATTCATACTGCATCAGCATAAGACTCTTGCGAGTGAGAGAATGACAATAACAATCGTAACAAGAACAAGCAAATAATGAATGATGTTTATTCCAACGCAGAACGAGAATGGCTTTAAATATAAAAATCTATATCTATATCCATATCTATTGATCGTTGAGTTGGCACAATGCAAATATATTCTTAGCATTTAGTTACTGAATTTAGTTCTGGATGTTTGCAGAGAAAAGGAAAAGTCGGTACTTCTCGCTAGTGTAATATAATGTGAACCAGCAACTACCCTTTCCTTAGAACACGACTCAAGCAGGTCCTCAAGTAGGCACTGCTGCATTCTGTTCCCTGACATTGCTCTGATGACGGTTAATGCAGATAGTTCCGATTATGAAATACAAAACGTATTGCAGGTTAGTTCCTAGGATAGTAACATTAAATTTGCGTTGTAGACGGCACATGAACGTGACGACTATCCATATTACTCATCAATATAAAAAGACAATATTTTGGGAATTTAGCAGGATTACTCAAAATGAATTCTGAAATTGGGTGACTGACCGCACAGGTGCTAAACGTCGTCAAGAGTATACGATGTCTTAATCGCATTAGGAATATGAAGATCGTCTTCGACAGCTCGCAACTTTCACATTGCTATCTCCACCCTACTCCAGACAGCTCTCGGTGGAGTTGCACTACGTTGCCGATGTTATGGAAGGCTTTCAAACCGACAACAGACCACATATTGAAAAATACAAGCGAATTCTCTTGCAGCGTAAGTTTATTGTAACTAATCTAAAAATTATTGGAGAGGAACATTGTCCTATTCAAAAAAAGTAACATGTTACACACTGTTGACGTCAAACGGACATTATCTATGTCCTGCCTTGTGTTCTACTCATCTATAATATCAAGTGTACTATGAAAATGATTATATATAATGGATTATAAGGTAATGCATTGATACCAGATGGTGGGGGCCGGCCGATGTGGCCGTGCGGTTCTAGGCGCTTCAGTCTGGAACCGCGTGACCGCTACGGTCGCAGGTTCGAATCCTGCCTCGGGCATGGATGTGTGTGATGTCCTTAGGTTAGTTAGGTTTAAATAGTTCTAAGTTCTAGGGGACTGATGACCTTAGAAGTTAAGTCCCATGGTGCTCAGAGCCATTTGAACCATTTGAACTATTTAACACAAAATGACATTAAAAATTTAAGTTATTCACGAGCAGCTAGTTGAGAATATGTATGAACATTAAATGACACGACGAACCGTCTTGTTCTGCATATGGATTCAAACCCAGCTCATGCAGACTAAGCAAAGATTTCGTGACTGACGGAAACTAACAGTCATTCCTGATTAGGCATACAGAGAATGATATACCTCGATTTTAGACAGTATCAGTTAGCAAATAGCAACTTTAAATTGCATAACGCAAACATTTTTAACAGACGCGAATTCCTACCCAGCATCTATTGTCCCTGTTAACGAACTACGAGAGATGTTAAATATTGCTTTTTCACAAGTAACTTACTTGAAATGCCGTGAGGTAAAGCTGTGTGTTGGACACGGATTCGAACCCGGAACGTAATCGGATTGCTATCGAAGCACAGTCAAATGTGACATATCGGAATTTGGCGGCAGTAACTAGATGTTTTAACTGAAATGACGAGACGAAACATTAATTTTTTCCTTCCCAGGACTCCAACCCTGCACCTATCGCTGTTATATTCTAGAGAAAACTAACGTTAAATATGGGTTTGTTGCACCAGCAGTGACATGTGAGCATGTTTGAACTGAAATAATATGACGAAGAGTTCAGCGCTCACTGGGAATAGAGCCCCACACATATCGTTGTTGACAACACACAAAGAGACGTCAGCTACCGAATTTTTCTCCACCAGCTGCTCAGAATAGCATCTTGAACTTATAGTCATCTCGCAAATAGTTCTGTGTCTCACTGGGAGTTAAAAACGTCAGATATCGTTAGTGTTGACAGCGAATGAAAATACATTAAAAATCAAAATTATTATCCACCAGCAGATAGGTGTTCTCATGCTAGAGCTTGATAATACATAATTAAATCTTTAGTGCCGGGCCAGGATTCGATCCCATTCATGCATAATATGTGAAGGTGTTGAGGAATCTGCAGTTTTGAACAAACAACAAATTGTAGCCGAGCTGTATTGCCGCGAAGGGATCAAATTCCACGTTAGGTGCGGTCTGAGTTGCATCCCCAGTTCAGAACCTATTTTATCGACATACAGAAGCTCATATAAAAGATGGAATAAGTGTCCTGTGACCATACATAGCGTTTGTGTCGTCACTTGAAATAAATAACTAGTATAAGAAAGGTTACTGGTGACAGAGTTTCTACATGTCGCCACTCCAGACTTTATTGTGGTTCAACCTACCGTCTACTTGGTAAAGAAGGAATATTATCTTTAATGTGAAGTTTCAGACCACGCAGCCATTATATCTCCTTCACTTGGTGTAGCCAGGAGAGAATGGAATCTGTCTCTCCCTATCAAAAATCATTGACAGAAGTGGGAATCGAACACAGACCATAGGTATAACTACCTACCATCCGTCCAACAGACCACGAAATCCTCTTCTCTGCGAGTCATTTTTCTATCGTAACGCAGTTGCGCCACACTGGATGAGAATTCTGACACACAGGCTCCCTGTAGTAATTTGCAGCATGTTCAGTAAATTCATTTACTTGGTTGACCGAATCACCATGAACTAGCTGCCTCGGCTACCCAGTGCATACATTCGACTATTTTGTAATCACAGAAATAAAATCACGTTACTGCCACCTACACACAACTGCCAACATTGTAGGATGCAGAAGTTTAAATAGGAAGTGTTCTTTTCCACTTGAGCTATTCTATTGCGCTATCTGTTACTAGAAAACGTCGTTCAGTCCAAAAGAAAAGCTGTAACTGTTTGTCTCTCAGAAGTCAAGACCTGGCCATATGCATAATCTCACAGTGCTGTGGAATCCAAAAGTTCTGGAGGAATAGTTGCCGAGCTCTGGAGCTGTTGTAGCTCCGTGTCAGCTTGTAGCATAGATAAGATGTCGCGAGTTCGAATACATTCAGTGCTACATTTTTTAAAACGCAATTCTGCTCTCTGCTGAAGTTATCAATCTAATGGAACTTTGAACATAATTCCCTTCACTTCTCAACCCAAAGTAGTCGCATGTGGAAAAAGGACTAACTACTGTGACATTTTGTTCTATTCAGGTTTAATAGACAGCAGGCAGCAGATGCATCTCGAAGATGTGCAGGGAGAGCGCATCGTGCCATAATATGTCAGAAAAGTATTTTCTACATTAGCCGTCGTGTGGTAGTGATATTTTATTCTTCTTCAAACTTTGATTGACAGCTTTAACTCAGAACAAATTTTCTACATGCATGTAATCAATAAACTGCATGTGCATTGTCAGACTGTCATAGGTAACATCAGAGAATTCGCATATATCGTTGATGATTAATTTCTCTCTCATGTTTACTATTGTTTTAACAACACTAAAGGAAACCTTACGAAAATTGTGCACTGTATTATAAGAAATGAAATAAAACTAACCATGATAACCTTACGACGAAAGTATCTGTACACAAGCATGTCTCTATCGACACGAATTAGTAAAATACTACTCCTTAGATTTTGATTGGGTCTGTGTTTAATTGGTATGCTGTGTCATACTCAAGAGGTATGCAAATGTGGCATTTCATAAATATAGTTACGTATTCCTAGAAACCCAAAATTCGCTTGTCAGCAGCGGAAAGATGCGTTACCTGTTGTGCAGCATTGTAAGTTTTACAACATTGCACTATGAGCTGAAAGCATTTTCTTGCGATTTCCTTATTGATGTTTGATCTGACTGCTTGTAGCTCTTTCACAGAAGGGATAAAAACGTTTCAGTCAGTGAGACTGAAACTGCGAACCGTAACAGACGCTGTTTGACAGGTCAGCATGTTACCAAAGAGCTGGCGAGGAGGTATGGGTCTCAGCTTCCTATTACGACGGCAATAGTAACTAGAACTCGTAAACCGCTATTTAAAGGTCGAGATTAGTTGCGATTTCCACCTGCAACGACTTTCCTGGGCTGAAAACCGTAAATTTTCAATCTTTTGTTACCATTCAAGCTATAATAACTCAGATTATTCAATGGAAATGACAGGTAAAATCAAGTGAACTTTGAGGCTTAATTCCGTGCACACCAGGAAGTAACTCGTCGATCACAGAGTTGCCAAACATACGTTGCCTTGTTGCCAAATCTCAGTTACAGTACCAGCAGGAAGAAGACGAACCGATGTGATCCTACAGCGGTCTGGGAAGTGACCATAGCTGGTGTCTCCAAGTCGCGGCTGCTACGGCCTGGAATACATAATGCGTCTGATTCGCTTTCTGTAACTAGGTTTAGGGACTGGAGCGTAGTTACTAATAATACTCAGAACTGACTGCAAACTGAGCATCATAAATCAGTAACACTCATTGTTGTTTTCATATTTCTTTCGTAAGTGCACTCAAAACTAAGAAAGTCATTCACAGGCGTTTTCGTGCCTCGCCGATAGTCGAGCAAAACATACAAATAAAAATAAAAAAGAATGGTGTGTGTGTGTGTGTGTGTGTGTGTGAGAGAGAGAGAGAGAGAGAGAGAGAAAGAGAGAGAGAGACAGAGAGAGGGAGAGAGAGAGAGAGAAATAAAAAGCAATGAGAGAGAGTGTAAAAAGTTGTTGTAAAGAAATTGAATCATGGTATTTAAAGAAATCTTTCATTAAAATGACACGTTCCACATCATTACGAAATGTCGTATTCATGATCTATGGAACAAGAGTTAATCTAATGTAATCTAATCTAATCTAATCACATCATATTGATGATTAGCCATGAAGAGTCATGAATTACCGAAAGTTTTGCCAATACCAGTAACCAAATCTAACCCTGAAAATAAAAGACGACAATTTTTGTAATAAACCGTGACTCCTATCAAGACCCTTTCATCCCTGTTATCTAACCACGAAAGATGTCTGATATACCTCCATTCTGAAGTAACAAAGTGTGCATGCATTTAAAGATGAAGTGCATGATGTGAAGTTCTGTGACGGAGATACGAACCCAACACGTAATCCGATTGTTAACTAAGAAAAATCAAATGTTACGTATCGGTTTTTCTTACGAGCCGCTAGGTGTCTGAATCTAAAATAAGGATACAAACTTTTGTGCCTAAGCGACAATCGAACTGCACACCTACCGTGCATCCACGAATATAGCTTAAGTATCAGTTGCTTACTCATGAACAGTAAGATGTGTGCGTGTTTGACCAGAAATAACGACACCTGTTGCGGTTGTTGGCAACACATGAACAGACATTGAAATTGCGCGTTGATTTTCACTAGCAGGTGGGTGTGCACTTGATAAAGCTAGAAATGAAATTATGAATATTTTTGTACTGGATCAGGTTTCAGACCCACATACTTACCTTTGGAGGAGACCTGGAGAAGATTGCAATCTTGGGAAAAGGAACGAAATGACTGAACTATACTGTTCCGAGAGATTCAGATCCTCGAAAGAGGAGATACGAATTCGAATCACAGTCTAGCACCAAATTTTTAAACGTCTCTAGTTCGATCAAGTACAAGTAAAATAAGAGCCCTGTCCCTTTAAATGGCTATCGGTTCATCAAATAAAATAAAATTTTCTAATGTAAGTAAGCTTACTGGCGACTGTAATTCTTTTTACCATGACTTCCGCTGTGTCATTACCCAACGTAAACCGGCTCTGCCCAGTTGGTAATGAAGGAACGTGATGTTTAATGCGGATTCTGGATTATAACGTCTTGCTCTTGAGGTTACCAGAGGTAAAATAAATCTGTTTGTGCCTCTTAAAAGTAAATGCCTGAACCCACGCATTGCACCTGTGATAGCTCGTTCCACCAGACCATTGTGGCCACATTACCCAGCCCCAGGAGTGTGCTGTAACGGATGATGTGCTTAGCTTACAAAATTAGTCACGGTGGAAAAAATGAGAGTCTATTAAATGGTCAAGTAGAAGCAAGCTTCTGACGCAGAGATTATGCTATTCTCATGTCAGCAGGATGTAAAGACTCCTCTAGGCATCATAGGCTGGATGTGAAGCCATTTTGATTTTTCACAAATTCAGCAAATTTCTTAGTTCGAGAAAATCCACTGTGAAGTGTGAAGTTGCCGGATAATTCGATTATTACTGTTATTATTACTATCATTTTATTCATACCGCTGATGGAACACGACCGTAGTCTTGAGGTAAAACGCGAGACCAGCTAATATGACGTCTGGCGACCGAAAGCACATATCGACAAAATTTTTATCGCCCCTTTCCTCTCGATGCTGAAGCTATGAGTGTAATACAAGCGAATCTACAATATCATATTAGTTGGTCTCGCGTTTAACCTCAAGACTACGGTCGTGTTCCATCAGCGGTATGAATAAAATGATAGTAATAATAACAGTAATAATCGAATTATCCGGCAACTTCACACTTCACAGTGGATTTTCTCGAACTAAGAAATTTGCTGAATTTGTGAAAAATCAAAATGGCTTCACATCCAGCCTATGATGCCTAGAAGAGTCTTTACATCCTGCTGACATGAGAATAGCATAATCTCTGCGTCAGAAGCTTGCTTCTACTTGACCATTTAATAGACTCGCATTTTTTCCACCGTGACTAATTTTGTAAGCTAAGCACATCATCTGTTACAGCACACTCCTGGGGCTGGGTAATGTGGCCACAATGGTCTGGTGGAACGAGCTATCACAGGTGAAATGCGTGGGTTCAGGCATTTACTTTTAAGAGGCACAAACAGATTTATTTTACCTCTGGTAACCTCAAGAGCAAGACGTTATAATCCAGAATCCGCATTAAACATCACGTTCCTTCATTACCAACTGGGCAGAGCCGGTTTACATTGGGTAATGACACAGCGGAAGTCATGGTAAAAAGAATTACAGTCGCCAGTAAGCTTACTTACATTAGAAAATTTTATTTTATTTGATGAACCGATAGCCATTTAAAGGGACAGGGCTCTTATTTTACTTGTACTTGATTGAACTAGAGACGTTTAAAAATTTGGTGCTAGACTGTGATTCGAATTCGTATCTCCTCTTTCGAGGATCTGAATCTCTCGGAACAGTATAGTTCAGTCATTTCGTTCCTTTTCCCAAGACTGCAATCTTCTCCAGGTCTCCTCCAAAGGTATGTATGTGGGTCTGAAACCTGATCCAGTACAAAAATATTCATAATTTCATTTCTAGCTTTATCAAGTGCACACCCACCTGCTAGTGAAAATCAACGCGCAATTTCAATGTCTGTTCATGTGTTGCCAACAACCGCAACAGGTGTCGTTATTTCTGGTCAAACACGCACACATCTTACTGTTCATGAGTAAGCAACTGATACTTAAGCTATATTCGTGGATGCACGGTAGGTGTGCAGTTCGATTGTCGCTTAGGCACAAAAGTTTGTATCCTTATTTTAGATTCAGACACCTAGCAGCTCGTAAGAAAAACCGATACGTAACATTTGATTTTTCTTAGTTAACAATCGGATTACGTGTTGGGTTCGTATCTCCGTCACAGAACTTCACATCATGCACTTCATCTTTAAATGCATGCACACTTTGTTACTTCAGAATGGAGGTATATCAGACATCTTTCGTGGTTAGATAACAAGGATGAAAAGGTCTTGATAGGAGTCACGGATTATTACAAAAATTGTCATCTTTTATTTTCAAGTTTAGATTTGGTTACTGGTATTGGCAAAACTTTCGGTAATTCATGACTCTTCATGGCTAATCATCAATATGATGTGATTAGATTAGATTAGATTACATTAGATTAACTCTTGTTCCATAGATCATGAATACGACATTTCGTAATGATGTGGAACGTGTCATTTTAATGAAAGATTTCTTTAAATACCATGATTCAATTTCTTTACAACAACTTTTTACACTCTCTCTCATTGCTTTTTATTTCTCTCTCTCTCTCTCCCTCTCTCTGTCTCTCTCTCTCTTTCTCTCTCTCTCTCTCTCTCTCACACACACACACACACACACACACCATTCTTTTTTATTTTTATTTGTATGTTGTGCTCGACTATCGGCGAGGCACGAAAACGCCTGTGAATGACTTTCTTAGTTTTGAGTGCACTTACGAAAGAAATATGAAAACAACAATGAGTGTTACTGATTTATGATGCTCAGTTTGCAGTCAGTTCTGAGTATTATTAGTAACTACGCTCCAGTCCCTAAACCTAGTTACAGAAAGCAAATCAGACGCATTATGTATTCCAGGCCGTAGCAGCCGCGACTTGGAGACACCAGCTATGGTCACTTCCCAGACCGCTGTAGGATCACATCGGTTCGTCTTCTTCCTGCTGGTACTGTAACTGAGATTTGGCAACAAGGCAACGTATGTTTGGCAACTCTGTGATCGACGAGTTACTTCCTGGTGTGCACGGAATTAAGCCTCAAAGTTCACTTGATTTTACCTGTCATTTCCATTGAATAATCTGAGTTATTATAGCTTGAATGGTAACAAAAGATTGAAAATTTACGGTTTTCAGCCCAGGAAAGTTGTTGCAGGTGGAAATCGCAACTAATCTCGACCTTTAAATAGCGGTTTACGAGTTCTAGTTATTATTACCGTCGTAATAGGAAGCTGAGACTCATACCTCCTCGCCAGCTCTGTGGTAACATGCTGACCTATCAAACTGCGTCAGTTACGGTTTGCAGTTCCAGTCTCACTGACTGAAACGTTTTTATCCCTTCTGTGAAAGAGCTACAAGCAGTCAGATCAAACATCAATAAGGAAATCGCAAGAAAATGCTTTCAGCTCATAGTGCAATGTTGAAAAACTTACAATGCTGCACAACAGGTAACGCCTCTTTCCGCTGCTGACAAGCGAATTTTGGGTTTCTAGGAATACGTAACTATATTTATGAAATGCCACATTTGCATACCTCTTGAGTATGACACAGCATACCAATTAAACACAGACCCAATCAAAATCTAAGTGAGTAGTATTTTACTAATTCGTGTCGATAGAGACATGCTTGTGTACAGATACTTTCGTCGTAAGGTTATCATGGTTAGTTTTATTTCATTTCTTATAATACAGTGCACAATTTTCGTAAGGTTTCCTTTAGTGTTGTTAAAACAATAGTAAACATGAGAGAGAAATTAATCATCAACGATATATGCGAATTCTCTGATGTTACCTATGACAGTCTGACAATGCACATGCAGTTTATTGATTACATGCATGTAGAAAATTTGTTCTGAGTTAAAGCTGTCAATCAAAGTTTGAAGAAGAATAAAATATCACTACCACACGACGGCTAATGTAGAAAATACTTTTCTGACATATTATGGCACGATGCGCTCTCCCTGCACATCTTCGAGATGCATCTGCTGCCTGCTGTCTATTAAACCTGAATAGAACAAAATGTCACAGTAGTTAGTCCTTTTTCCACATGCGACTACTTTGGGTTGAGAAGTGAAGGGAATTATGTTCAAAGTTCCATTAGATTGATAACTTCAGCAGAGAGCAGAATTGCGTTTTAAAAAATGTAGCACTGAATGTATTCGAACTCGCGACATCTTATCTATGCTACAAGCTGACACGGAGCTACAACAGCTCCAGAGCTCGGCAACTATTCCTCCAGAACTTTTGGATTCCACAGCACTGTGAGATTATGCATATGGCCAGGTCTTGACTTCTGAGAGACAAACAGTTACAGCTTTTCTTTTGGACTGAACGACGTTTTCTAGTAACAGATAGCGCAATAGAATAGCTCAAGTGGAAAAGAACACTTCCTATTTAAACTTCTGCATCCTACAATGTTGGCAGTTGTGTGTAGGTGGCAGTAACGTGATTTTATTTCTGTGATTACAAAATAGTCGAATGTATGCACTGGGTAGCCGAGGCAGCTAGTTCATGGTGATTCGGTCAACCAAGTAAATGAATTTACTGAACATGCTGCAAATTACTACAGGGAGCCTGTGTGTCAGAATTCTCATCCAGTGTGGCGCAACTGCGTTACGATAGAAAAATGACTCGCAGAGAAGAGGATTTCGTGGTCTGTTGGACGGATGGTAGGTAGTTATACCTATGGTCTGTGTTCGATTCCCACTTCTGTCAATGATTTTTGATAGGGAGAGACAGATTCCATTCTCTCCTGGCTACACCAAGTGAAGGAGATATAATGGCTGCGTGGTCTGAAACTTCACATTAAAGATAATATTCCTTCTTTACCAAGTAGACGGTAGGTTGAACCACAATAAAGTCTGGAGTGGCGACATGTAGAAACTCTGTCACCAGTAACCTTTCTTATACTAGTTATTTATTTCAAGTGACGACACAAACGCTATGTATGGTCACAGGACACTTATTCCATCTTTTATTTGAGCTTCTGTATGTCGATAAAATAGGTTCTGAACTGGGGATGCAACTCAGACCGCACTTAACGCGGAATTTGATCCCTTCGTGGCAATACAGCTCGGCTACAATTTGTTGTTTGTTCAAAACAGCAGATTCCTCAACACCTTCACATATTATGCGTGAATGGGATCGAATCCTGGCCCGGCACTAAAGATTTAATTATGTATTATCAAGCTCTAGCATGAGAACACCTATCTGCTGGTGGATAATAATTTTGATTTTTAATGTATTTTCATTCGCTGTCAACACTAACGATATCTGACGTTTTTAACTCCCAGTGAGACACAGAACTATTTGCGAGATGACTATAAGTTCAAGATGCTATTCTGAGCAGCTGGTGGAGAAAAATTCGGTAGCTGACGTCTCTTTGTGTGTTGTCAACAACGATATGTGTGGGGCTCTATTCCCAGTGAGCGCTGAACTCTTCGTCATATTATTTCAGTTCAAACATGCTCACATGTCACTGCTGGTGCAACAAACCCATATTTAACGTTAGTTTTCTCTAGAATATAACAGCGATAGGTGCAGGGTTGGAGTCCTGGGAAGGAAAAAATTAATGTTTCGTCTCGTCATTTCAGTTAAAACATCTAGTTACTGCCGCCAAATTCCGATATGTCACATTTGACTGTGCTTCGATAGCAATCCGATTACGTTCCGGGTTCGAATCCGTGTCCAACACACAGCTTTACCTCACGGCATTTCAAGTAAGTTACTTGTGAAAAAGCAATATTTAACATCTCTCGTAGTTCGTTAACAGGGACAATAGATGCTGGGTAGGAATTCGCGTCTGTTAAAAATGTTTGCGTTATGCAATTTAAAGTTGCTATTTGCTAACTGATACTGTCTAAAATCGAGGTATATCATTCTCTGTATGCCTAATCAGGAATGACTGTTAGTTTCCGTCAGTCACGAAATCTTTGCTTAGTCTGCATGAGCTGGGTTTGAATCCATATGCAGAACAAGACGGTTCGTCGTGTCATTTAATGTTCATACATATTCTCAACTAGCTGCTCGTGAATAACTTAAATTTTTAATGTCATTTTGTGTTAAATAGTTCAAATGGTTCAAATGGCTCTGAGCACTATGGGACTTAACTTCTAAGGTCATCAGTCCCCTAGAACTTAGAACTATTTAAACCTAACTAACCTAAGGACATCACACACATCCATGCCCGAGGCAGGATTCGAACCTGCGACCGTAGCGGTCACGCGGTTCCAGACTGAAGCGCCTAGAACCGCACGGCCACATCGGCCGGCCCCCACCATCTGGTATCAATGCATTACCTTATAATCCATTATATATAATCATTTTCATAGTACACTTGATATTATAGATGAGTAGAACACAAGGCAGGACATAGATAATGTCCGTTTGACGTCAACAGTGTGTAACATGTTACTTTTTTTGAATAGGACAATGTTCCTCTCCAATAATTTTTAGATTAGTTACAATAAACTTACGCTGCAAGAGAATTCGCTTGTATTTTTCAATATGTGGTCTGTTGTCGGTTTGAAGGCCTTCCATAACATCGGCAACGTAGTGCAACTCCACCGAGAGCTGTCTGGAGTAGGGTGGAGATAGCAATGTGAAAGTTGCGAGCTGTCGAAGACGATCTTCATATTCCTAATGCGATTAGGACATCGTATACTCTTGACGACGTTTAGCACCTGTGCGGTCAGTCACCCAATTTCAGAATTCATTTTGAGTAATCCTGCTAAATTCCCAAAATATTGTCTTTTTATATTGATGAGTAATATGGATAACCGTCACGTTCATGTGCCGTCTACAACGCAAATTTAATGTTACTATCCTAGGAACTAACCTGCAATACGTTTTGTATTTCATAATCGGAACTATCTGCATTAACCGTCATCAAAGCAATGTCAGGGAACAGAATGCAGCAGTGCCTACTTGAGGACCTGCTTGAGTCGTGTTCTAAGGAAAGGGTAGTTGCTGGTTCACATTATATTACACTAGCGAGAAGTACCGACTTTTCCTTTTCTCTGCAAACATCCAGAACTAAATTCAGTAACTAAATGCTAAGAATATATTTGCATTGTGCCAACTCAAAGATCAGTAGATATGGATATAGATATAGATTTTTATATTTAAAGCCATTCTCGTTCTGCGTTGGAATAAACATCATTCATTATTTGCTTGTTCTTGTTACGATTGTTATTGTCATTCTCTCACTCGCAAGAGTCTTATGCTGATGCAGTATGAATAAATTATGCCATTGGATACAAAGCGGTTTAGTTTTGAGACCTAACCCACGAGGGGGGAAGGCACAGTGGCCTGTTTCAGGAATTCCAAGCAATAAAACACATAAACAACCCAGGAAGGGTTCGAACAGCTACTTTCACGCAGAGACATGCATTTGGAATCTGTTCATCGTTACGGGGTCAAACAAGAGGGTAACATTACTGAAACAATGATCGGGCTACTTAGTATATAATAGAGCATACAGATTTCAAGGAGGAAACGTATGAAGACGCAGACTTCCTCGTTATCAATATGTGCGGCATATCTTTCGTGTTAACGAGAGTAAATTCCCGCTTTACCTCTTCTTACGTGTCAAATGAAATGAATGCCATGAGGAATAGAATATTTGTTGACTGCGTCTCTTCTTGCTTCCATCCTTACCAACATATTTCTTCATTCTCGTGGTAATCATGACATTCTATGTGCATGCTGCAAACGATTGCAAGTGGACAAATTCCACATCGAGGGGTGCAAAGCGTTTGGTATCTTACATTATATTCAATTCGAATAAGCTTCCGGTGTATTTTTACTTCGTTTGTATTTTTAGATGATTATGAACGTTACGGAAATTTATCTCACATGCTTTATGTTGAATGAGAAACATTGAATGATGCGTTTTTCTTTCCCTACGTTGAAATGATATAATGTCGGCGTCAACAGCCTTCTTCCACGCCGGAAGCTGTAACTTGTATCATTCTGGATTAATGGTAATTGAATGTCTCATATGTATACATAGCCCACAAGGCGACGTCAGAAACCATCAGGGGAGAACGCCGCATAAAAATCAAACGTGCGCGCGCGTCTCCACTCTGAAGAACCGTATCGGAGAATCACGGCAAGCATTTCGCTGAAGAGCTGCCTCGTCAGAGAGCCGAGAAATGGCAGCGTCGTAGCAAGTATTTGTCAACACTCTGATAGTGCATTTACTTCCGGGTGTAGGTCGGCGTTACCTCGCTAAATTCACTTGACATTCGTTTTCCACATCGAAGACTCGTACGATATAATACACTGCTAGATGACACAATTAGAATTTAATTTCTGGACTCCAATAACGGCGTTCTTCACATAAGTAACACCTGTTTGTGTGTGCATTCGGGAGGACGACGGTGCAATCCCGCGCCCGGCGATCCTGATTTAGGTTTTCAATGATTTCCCTAAATCGCTTCAGGCAAATGCCGGGATGGTTCCTTAGGAAGGGCACGGCCGATATCCTTCCCCATCCTTCCCTAATCCGAGCTTGTGCTCCGTCTCTAATGACATCGTTGTCGACGGGACGTTAAAACAGTAATCTCCACCTCCTCTGTTTGTGTGTTTAAGGTTGCGTTTTGAGGCTCAGGCAACATCACAGTGACTATAGTCCGCCTCTGGCCAGTGTGTCGTTAGCTCAGAGGTTCCCTTGTGCGTTGCAGTGCTTGTACTATAAGTTCGAATCACGGTAGAAGCCGCGGACTACACCCTTTTATTTTCCATTTTAATTAATGGAGTTGCAAACTGCTAGTAAAAATTTCTTATGCGAAATCTGAAGAATGCCTTTAAACATCAATCTTCGTCCGATTTCGACTTAGTAAATTAAGTTGATATCATGGATTTCTGCTTTGCAAATTCCAAGGCGCTTCACTGTAAAATAGGTCCTGAAAGATTCAAACCGACTGTCAACGATATAAATTTGAGCTTTGTTCGTCATATAGGTCTAACATGTCAGAAGGTTGTTTATGAAGTGCACATGTTCTTTAATATAGTTCCCATCTTCTAAATTTTTGCAATAGCATTTAACTGTAGACGTTTTCTAACACCGGCGTTAGCAATTCCTTTCCGTTCTCTGAAACCTTCAAAACGACAAATTTTTCTGGTTCAAATCTGATGACCTTAACTATCACTTCCGATCAACAATAAATACTTCATGAACCCATACATGGAACTCCAAATGTGCAGTGTGCCTGCACTGCTACAGAGCATGCATTGCAAGGTATTCTCACAGTTTATCGCATAGACTTACCATAAGGAATGAAACAAGAACTGTAATACACTTTACACCACAGACGCTCACTCTGGCTTGACGAAAACATCCAAACATTGACCAAAAGTTGCACAAATAATTAAGTTTGAAAGGAAAAGAAACGAGGTATGAAGCATTTATAAATTCGTCGAATGTAGTGAGGTGGTTTAATTTCGTCCCAGTCTATAAAATTAATTTCGGGCCATACTCAGCTCTTGCCGATTACCCGCCTACTAATCAGGGCGTCTGTCTCCGTTGCTTTTGAGCGTGAATGGAAATTGTAGAAATTTTCTGTGGAGCAACATTTAATAATAAAGCGTTTTAAATCATCAAAAGCGATGAGCGGTAGCAGGCGCTTTCGATAAAGAACGGGGGAGTGCAGCGCCGCTGCTGTCGCCACGGCCGCTGCCAGTAGCCAGCAAATGGATCCCGGAGCTTTGCCGCATACGGCGTCCAGAGGAGGACAGTCTGCAGGAAATCTGCCGCAAAATCGTTACTAGATAAAATTTTGATATCGGTGTGTCACAAAGCGAAATAGATTGAATCTGCGCTACCATTACATTCACGTCTTCAGCATTCAGACAGAAGAGGCTATAAAAATATTTTACGCCAGCTGCTCTCGATCCACTAACGTTATGAACAGAAACAACGCACGCTACTGCTAGACCACAGGCGTAATCAGCCTAGAGTCTCTCTATCTTGGGACAAGTTTTCCTCCAGGAAGTGCCGCAGTCTGCAGTGTTGCCAGATTGTGCAGATAACCGGACTTAGAGAATTAGCGAGTTGGCCATTTTTTTTTGTCCAATGTCGCGATCGGCGCGGACTTAGCCTCTGAAGCGACCGGCCGCCGGTCGAGTTTTATGTCAAAGAGTGTACGTCAGTACTCTGCACGTAATATGCTGCATGATGAAAGGTCACTATGCCCTTATCTGCGTAATTATATCAGACGAAATGCTGATTAAAAACTTAAAGATGAGAGGTGCCCAATATCGGGCCTTTGCGTTTATATTGCGCTTTATTTCGCAGTAGACTACAAACACATACCTCAACATAGGAACAAAAGTGGAAAGCAAAACTTCCAACAGAAATTTACGCGTCCTACCATGTTGCCAGTTCGTGCAGCTGGCTGTTACGTGATTTCATTCCATCGATTAAACAATCAAGTCAAAAACATGTTTGAGTAGACAGGTAGTGAATATCGACGTGGACGAACAGGGAACGACTATATCGAGCAGGTTGTAGTGAACCTCCTGACAGCGTGGAGCATTCATCTTTACGACACAATCATGAACTAATTAGCGGTGGTCTATTGGAATGATTATAGCTAAGTATGCCTGTGGTCCCTGTTCGATTTACACAACAGGCAACCACTTCTGACAAGCACAAAAAGACTCTCTTCTCCTCTTATAACGGAGATTGAACAATGTTAGGTTGAACCATAGTTCTAAAGACGCTTTAAATACGTCTCTTCGCTACCTATCTTAGGGAGTCAGTGAAGGCTGGAGCACGACAAAGACGGTAATTACACTAAGCAGCAGCTACCTCGTGAGTTTGCTTTCTTACATGAGGTCTGTTTTATTACTAATGAACGAATTGTCATGTAAGGTGAACGAGCACTTATTTCTTTTTGTATCAGAACTTGAGATATTGAAAATATTGATGCTGGAATGGGATTCGAACTCAGATCTCTCCTTTTGCTGTGTTTGACGCCTTTGCGACGATGTAGTTCCATCTTTTCACTGTTTCCCCAAGATTCCCAACTCCTAGAGATCTCCACAAGGAGGTAGTGTTTCGGTTCGAATCCTGATCTGACACAAAAGTTTCCATTGTGTCATTTCAACTTTAGCATGCTCACACCATATTACAGGTGACAAATGGTTATGATTTTCAACACCTCTCAGTGTGTTTTCAACAACAAAGGTTGGTACCGTTTTCAACTCTCTATCACTACTGGTGAAATAAACCGATTTTTAACGTCTATTCGTGACTAAAAGTCAACGGCGATAGGTACTGGGTTCCAATCCTGAAAGGTGAAAAATTTTTCATGTCGTCATTTCAATTTCAGTCTGTTCGCTATTGGTGAAAAATTACCATTTCTAACATTTGATTATGCTCAGTTAAGAGTCCAATTAGATGCTAGGTTCAAATCCCAATCAAAGAAAAAACTTTATTCCGTGTTATTTCAAATTTAAACATGAGCACACTTTGTTGCTTGTAACTGAAACGATATTTAAGATATTTCGTAGCTAGATAACACAAGCGATAGTTGTTGGACTGGACTGGCTGATCCCAGTCGAGTGCAAAAATTTTCATAACGTAATTTTCAAGTTAAAACTTGCTTTTTGAAATGGCATATACTGTAATAATTCGAGTTTACAAAAGTAATGGTTGTGTCACCTCTAAAATGTCACGTTTGTGATACTGGCGTCATTGTAATATTAGTTTTTATCTGGACTGATAGATATACAGAGCAGTTATATCTTGTGGCCTCTTGGAGGAACCATTTTCTATGGGTAAAAGATTGACCGAAAAGAGACAAAGGAACCGGCAAGACAGCTAGGTTATGTGAGTTGCATACAAATCAGGCGGAACGCAATTCATGTCGTTCGAATACTTTTGTGCCTTATTTTTGGTGGCGTTATGGTTATAAGAGTGGAGAACAAATCTGAAGGTGCAGCACTATAAGCCACGTGTTTCTATGTTTGTTACTGTTTGTACGAACTCACATGAAACAATTACACGTCGAAATTTCGGACAATATTTATCCAGACTACGAAATCAACTGTGAGACTAACTACACAACTGGCCTTACTGAATATTGGGTTCAGTGCAAGCAAATCGTTTCTTCAAGCAGCTAAGGTCTGGAAAGGTATGGTGTCTTTTGTCAGAAAAATATGCATGCTCGAAACCAATTCTTGGAGACCTGTTCTTAAGAGACATAACAGAACATGAAATCATTACCATTTCAGAAACATTAGAAATTCGTAGAGATACACTTCGTAATTGATTAGGAACAGCGATTACATTTCCTCTGTAAATTAAGGACGGAATAAAATTCCAACAGGAAACGAATAAGGATGCAAAGAATTCTTGTGCGCCTATAAGGAGCCTGTAAAGCTCAATGGAATGGGCGGCATTATGAAATCAGTAACAATACGTTACTAGGTCACTTACTAGCCAGATAATATTGACTGTGATATACAGAGTCTATTATGGACGTCTAGGTATCAATTATGCCCACAATTGAATACATTAGCAGGATTCTGAACACAGACGTTGGTATTTCGAGGAATGAATTAACGCGTTTTTAGTTCTGCGTAGTTCCTTAACTACGAAACAAATATCACAGAAAACGGATGAAGACAGCATAATTCCTTGTTGTTTTAGCTTGCTGTCGCTAATGTGGTTCAGCAAAATGTTGCATCACATTGCACTATTATTTGCCCACAAATCTCGGCAATCGAATTTACCCAAATTTATCTCACTTTCCATTGCCGTGACTAAGCGCTTGTGAAGGATCCAATGCAATAATGACACTGTGAAATGCAGTTCCACAACGCTGTCTCTCGTAAAAAAGTCTCCAATTTATTCGTGGTGTTTATAATATTTTTCAGGGTTTCGTTATATACGGTTTTATGTCTTGGACGCGAAATCTGGGGCAGTGTATATCGTGTGGATGGCTCAACGGTTATTTAAAAACAAATTAACAACAGACTAATTACCCCTAAGAGGAAAAACCAGAAGGGGAAGTTGCAATGATGTGACGGACTACGGAGGCAACTACTGTAGAGGGCACAAAGCAATACAACAGGTCTGGAGAGGCCTATGAACAACACTGGCACACTTATTGCTAGTAGCAAACAATAATTAAACACAGACAGACAAAAGAAGGCACACCTGGATGTCATTGCTCATGATCAGGATTAAAATCGAACTGGACACCTTCGGTTACCCGTAAAACGTTAGTGCTGCTGATTGTGCACGGATATGTTTGAACGGATTGTGAGTCATGCTCTGGAAAACTATACGTCGAGTAAGTGGTTTAAGGACGGAAAAGACCTACTGTGGCTTTACAACGAAATTTGAAAAATGTTGAGGGAGGAGAGGCTGTTGCACTCTCAGTTCAAAAGTAATGCGTAAATGAAGACAGGCAAAAGCTGAAATTCGGTCGTCTGTGAAGCTTACAACTGCTACCGTCAAACCTTAGCAAAAATATATCTTGCCAAGAACCCGAAAAAATTCTGGTCCTACGGAAAATTGCTAAGTGGATGTAAGGATTCTACCGAGTCATTCGTTGAATAATCTGGTTGGCAGTAGAAGATAGCAAAAGCAGGACTGAAATTTTTAATTTCGCATTTAAGGAATCGTTCACGCAGGAGAATCATATACACATACCATCGTTTGACCATTGCACAGACTCCCGTATGGAGGACATAGGATTAGGTATAAATGATGTAGAGAAAGAACTGAAGGAGTTGAAAGCAAATAACTCACCAGGTCCTGATTAAATCCGAGTTAGGTTTTACCAAGAGTACTCTACAGCACTGCCCTCTTACGTACCTTGCATTCGTCTCAAATGTCTTACCCAACGCCTGGAAAAAGCGAAAGTGACTTGTGTGTATAAGAAGCGTAAAAGAGCGGACCCGCAGCATTAAAGTCTAATATTCTTAACATTGGTGCTGTAGAATCCTTCAACACATTCTCAGTTCGAATATAATAAATTTCCTTGAAAGGGAAAAACTCGTGTCCACAAATGGGTTAGGTTTCAGAGTGCACAGCTCGTGCTTGCTCTTTTCCCACGTGATATCCTGCGAACTATGGACGAAGGGCAACACGCGGTTTCCATGTTCCTATATTTTCGTAAAGCATCTGACACCATGCACCACAGCCGTCTGTTATCGAAAGTGCGAGGGTACTTAATAGGTTGATGGATATGTGAATGGGTTGAAAACTTCTTAAGTAAGAGAAGACAGCATGTTGCCCTCGACAGTGAGTGTTCATCAGAGAGACGGGTGTCGTCGAGTGTGCCCCGGGAAGTGTGATAGGACCACTGTTATTTTCTGTACACACAAATGATATGGCGTAAAGGCTGCAGCTGTTTGATGACGATGCTGTGGTGTACGCTAGGGTGTCACCACTGAGTGATTGAAGGAGGGTAACAGATGACTTAGAGAGAATTTACAGTTGTTGTGATGAATGGCAGCTAGCTCTAAATGTAGAAAAATGTAGGTTAATTCAGTTGAGTAGGAAAAAAAACATTGTATTCAAGTACAGCACCAGTAGTGTTCTGGTTGAAACAGTCGCGTCGGGTACATATCCGGATGTAATGTTGCAAAGCAGTATGAAATTGAATGACGATGTAAGCATTGTAGTGTGGAAGGTGAATGGCTTACTTCGGTTTATTGGGAGAACTTTAGGAAAGTGTGGCTCATCTGTAAAGGACGCCGCGTATTAGAGACCAATGCGAGCCACTGTTGATTACTGTTGGAGTGTTTCGCATCCGCACCAGGTCGGAGTAAAGGGAGATATGGACCCAGGTAAGTGGTGGGCTGCTAGATTTGTTACCGGTTGGTTTGAACAACGAACTAGAGTCATGGAGATGCTTCGGGACTCAAGTGAGAATCACTGAAGGAAAGGCGCCGTTCTCTTTGAGGTGCGCTATTGAGAAAATTTAGAGAACCGGCATATGATGCTGACTGCAGAACGATTCTACGTGTCGGCAACGTACTTATCGCGTGACAATCACAAAGATAAGATCAGAGAGATTAAGGCTCGTACGGAGGCGTTAAAGACTGTCGTTTTTCCCTAACTCTATTTGCGAGTGGAACTGCGAAGAAAATGTCTAGCGGTGGTACAGGATATCCCCCGGCCCGCACCATATGGTGGCTTTCGGAGTGTGTATGTAGATGTAGATGTACGTGACTGTTGGTGAAGAGGCTTATGACCTATGTCAAATGGTTCAAATGGCTCTGAGCACTATGGGACTTAAATTCTGAGTTCATCAGTCCCCTAGAACGTAGAACTACTAAAACCTAACTAACCTAAGGACATCACACACATCCATGCCCGAGGCAGGATTCGAACCGGCGACCGTTACGGTCGCGCTGTTCCAGACTGAAGCGCCTAGAACCGCTCGGCCACTCCGGCCGGCTGACGTATGTCAGATATAGCATATTGATCTGATGTCAAGTGATAATTAGAAGGAGTTTTTCTTCGATCACACGGTACGTCCTCTGATGTCAGCCTAAATTCTGCCGTACGGGATCTACCAAACACCTGCAGTTTGCAGATCAAGTGATGTGCAACGCACGTGCGTAACTTGTCTGGCATTTTTGTGAGTTTTTAGATATCCTGCATCCATACTTAATAGATTACGTGGCAGTAACATTTAATGTCAAAGGCTATACAAGTTCACCTAAAGGACGATTATCAAAATGGAGGTTTCCTGTGTGCACTGAGAACTGAATATCACATCATGTGATCGTTGGTACCTTGGTTTGTCAACGGTCTATTCTTAGACTCGAGTTCTGGTAACAGGAACAAATCTTCAACAGCCTGATATAGATTACACAAATGTTTGGTTTAGCTGTTTCTAGCACGCGTGATTCTTCTTCCTTATGTTTCAGAACTCGATGTTAAAGACATATACTGGCGAACCATAACATTATAACTTGTTAGATCATCTTTGTAACGCAGTATATCTCCGATTCTGCGTATCACCGATTCTGTAGATCGTTGGTGGATTTCTACAGCTATGTGGCTCCAAGTGTCTGCGCACAAGTCTTGTAGTTCCCTCAAATGACTGCCCGCTGATCTGTGTACACGGTGATAGCTCTCGATAGCGACCCATCGGATCCACATCAGGTGAATTTGGTGACGAAGACATTAACGTGATTTCACAATCGTGCTCCTCAAACCACTGTAGCACGATTATAAGACACGGACAGTTATATTGCTGAAAGATGACATCGTCGTCAGGGAAGACGTCAAGCATGAAGGGATGCAGGTGGTCCACAGGTGACACGGTGTCTTTGATTACTGCTACATGTTCCATCCAAGCGGGGAAGAATGTCTGGCCGGCCGCAGTGGCCATGCGGTTCTAGGCGCTACACTCTGGAACCGCGCGACCGCTGCGGTCGCAGGTTCGAATCCTGCCTCGGGCATGGATGTGTGTGATGTCCTTAGGTTAGTTAGGTTTAAGTAGTTCTAAGTTCTAGGGGACTGATGACCAAAGAAGTTAAGTCCCATAGTGTTCAGAGCCATTTGCACCATTTTTTTGAAGAATGTCTGTCGTAGCATAATACTGCTGCCACCAGCCTGCGTCCGTGGTGAGCTGCACGTTTCGAGCCGCCGTTCACCTCGATGAAGGTGTTTGTGGTGACGACCATCGATCTGGTGTAGCAAAACCGTGATTCATCCGACGAGTGTTAACAGTGACACACGGTCCAATCTCGATGATCCCGAGGCCACTACAATCGAAACAATCGATGTCGTTGGGCCAACATGTGAAAATGCAGGGAGCGACTGCTTCGGAACCCCGTTGTTCAACAATGCGCGCTGAATGGTGTGCTCTGAAATACATGTGCGTCCACCGGCACTGTGTTCTTTGCCAGAAGAGCCACAGATCGCCATCTGACCTATATTACACATCAGGCCAGCCTGCAAAACACACGTTCTGAGAAGAGTCGTGGATGTCCAATCATTTGGTGCCTGGTGTTACTTTCACTGGCCTTGTACCACTTTCCGTAGATGCTGACGACAGTAGAACGTGTACTGACCTTCCAAGACTGGTTTACAAATCACGAGGGACAACACGTTGTGAAGAATATGTAGCGATGACAAGAATAAGTGGGCGCTATCGACTTCATGCTGGGATGGGATGTCTGTGAGAGGAGCAGTACTGAGGGAGCTCTCGATAGCAGGCAGTACTCCCATATGTTGGAGAACGCGGTGCTGCCTTCAGTGCGTGCACTGAAAGAAAATTGACGTTACGCGAAGCACATTCTCCTGTTCATAAGTCCACACTGGTTCATGAGCAGCTGTCCAACGTGCACGCTGGCCACTGCCCACCGCGCCGCTGACGCCGCCTGGTGGCTCTCCGGGTGCGTGACGCGATAACAAAAGTATGTCAGCGGAGAAGTGACGGACGGGGGATCACCCTAGCCAAGATTGGGCTGCAAATAGGGAAATCCACTGAGACAAGCGACTTTGACAAAGGGCAGAGTATTATTATGATGCAGAACCTGTGAACCAATATGTCGGAAACAGCGAAGCTGTTTGCATGTTCACTTGTTGCTATCACGAGCATCTACGGACACAGGTGGAAGGTAGTTGCACTTACCACCTGGCGCTAAATGATTGGACGTATTCACAGAACGTGGGGTTCGGAGCTTTGTCTGGTCTGACAAGTAGGATACACGGTGATCTGTGGCATCTGTGCCGAGATGGCACACTGCTGATACACGCACAAGTGTTTCAGAGCACACCGTCCATCGTACACTGTTGAAGGTGGAGCTCCGCAGCAGACCATCCGTACGTGGTCTCGTGTTGACCCGACGACATCGTCAATTACTATTGCACTTAGCACAAGACCGTCGGGATTCGACCGTCGATTGGTGGAAACGTGTCGGCTCTGCGAGTGAATCACATTTTTTTTCTGCACTAGGTCGATGGTCGTCTCGACAAGCGTAGGCATCGAGGTGAACGGCGGCTCGAAACGTGTAGCGCGCCACGGACGCAGGCTGACGGGAGCAGTGTTATGCTGCGGGAGACTTTCTCCAGCACTTGCATAGGACCTGTAGTAGTAATCAAAGGAAAGCTGACAGCTGCGAACCACCTGCGTCCCTTCATGCTTGATGTCTTCCCCGACTGCGATATCACCTTTCAGCAGTATAACTGGCCGTGTCTTGGACCCAGAACCTTGCTACACTGGTTTGAGAAGCGTTATAGTGATCTCGCCATGATGTCTCGGCGACCGAATTCGCCTGATTGAAAGCCTATGGAACCCATCTGGGGGCCGCTATTGGGCACCCGTACCGCGTACTCAAATCAGCAGCCAGCTATTTACCCAAATTACATGACCGACGCGTAGACATCTAATGCCACATACTTCCACAAACCCACCAACAAGCTGTCGGATCCCTGATACGCAGAATCTGTGATATATTACGCTTCAGAGTCGGACAAACGAGCTATTACGCAGATGGTCATAATGTTCTGGCTCATCGGTGTATGTTGTTGTTGGTGTTGTTGTTGTTATGGTCACCAGTCCAGAGACTGGTTTGATGCAGCTCTTCATGCTACTCTATCTTGTGTAAGCTTCTTCATCTCCCAGTACCTACTGCATCCTACATCCTTCTGAATTTGTTTAGTGTATTCATATCTTGGTCTCCCTCTACGATTTTTACTCCCCACGCTGCCCTCCAATACTAAATTGGTGATCCCTTGATGCCTCAGAATATGTACTACCAACCGATCCCTTATTCTACTCAAGTTGTGCCACAAATTTCTCTTCTCCACAATTCTGTTTAATACCTCCTCATTAGTTACGTGATCTAACCATCTAATCTTCAGAATTCTTCTGTAGCACACATTTCGAAAGCTTCTATTCTCTTCTTGTCTAAACTGTTTATCGTTCATGTTTCACTTCCATACATGGCTACACTCCATACAAATACTTTCAGAAACGGCTTCCTGACACTTAAATCTATACTCGATGTTAACAAATTCCTCTTCCTCAAAAACGCTTTCCTTCCCATTCCCAGTCTACATTTTATATCCTCTCTACTTCGACCATCGTGTGTTATTTTTCTCCCCAAATAGCAAAACTCATTTACTACTTTAAGCGTCGCATCAGCCGGTTTAATTCGACTACATTCCATTATATTCGTTTTGCTTTTGTTGATGTTCATCTTTTATCCTCCTTTCAAAACACTGTCCATTCCGTTCAGCTGCTCTTCCAGGTCCTTTGCTGTCCCTGACAGAATTACAATGTCATCGGCGAACCTCAAAGTTTTCATTTCTTCTCCATGAAATTTAATTCCTACTCCGAATTTTTCTTTTGAGTCCTTTACTGCTTGCTCAATATACAGATTGAATAACATCAGGGATAGGCTACAACCCTGTCTCACTCCCTCCCAACCACTGATTCACTTTCATGCCCTCGACTCTTATAACTACCGTCTGGTTTCTGTACAAATTGCAAATAGCCTTTTGCTCCCTGTATTTTACCCCTGCCACCTTCTGAATACGAAAGAGAGTATTCCAATCAACATTGTCAAAAGCTTTCTCCAAGTCTACAAATGCTAGAAGCGTAGGCTTGCCTTTCCTTAATCTAGCTTCTAAGATAAGTCGTAGGGTCAGTATTGCCTCACGTGTTCCAACATTTCTACGGAATCCAAAGTGATCTTCCCTGAGGTCGGCTTCTACCAGTTTTTCCATTCGTCTGTAAAGAATTGGTGTTAGTATTTTGCAGCCGTGGCTTATTAAGCTAATACTTCGGTAATTTTTACATCTGTCAGCACCTGCTTTCTTTGGGATTTGAATTATTATATTCTTCTTGAAGTCTGAGGGTATTTCGCCTGTCTCATAAATCTTGCTCACTAGATGGTAGAGTTTTGTCTCCCAAGGCTATCAGTAATTCTAATGGAATGTTGTCTACTCCCGGGGCCTTGTTTCGACTTAGGTCTTTCAGTGCTCTGTCAAACTCTTCACACAGTATCATATCTCCCATTTCATCTTCATCTACATCCTCTTCCATTTCCATAATATTGCCCTCAAGTACATCGCCCTTGTATAGACCCTCTATATACTCCTTCCAGCTTTCTGCTTTCCCTTCTTTGCTAAGAACTGGGTTTCCATCTGAGCTCTTGATATTCAGGCAAGTGGTTCTCTTTTCTTCAAAGGTCTCTTTAATTTTCCTGTAGGCAGTATCTATCTTACCCCTAGTGAGATAAGCCTCTACACCCTTACATTTGTCCTCTAGCGAACCCTGCTTAGCCATTTTGCACTTCCTGTTAATATCATTTTTGAGACGTTTGTATTCCTTTTTGCCTGCTTCATTTACTGCATTTTTGTATTTTCTCCTTTCATCAATTAAATTCAATATCTCTTCTGTTACCCAAGGATTTCTATTAGCCCTCGTCTTTTTGCCGACTTGTTCCTTTGCTGCTTTCACTATTTCATCTCTCAAAGCTACCCATTCTTCTTCTACTGTATTTCTTTCCCCCATTCTTGTCAATCGTTCCCCAATGCTCTCCCTGAAACTCTCTACAACCTCTGGTTCTTTCATTTTATCCAGATCCCATTTCCTTAAATTCTCAGCTTTTTGCATTTCTTCAATTTTAATCTACAGTTCATAACCATTAGATTGTGGTCAGAGTCCGCATCTGCCCCTGGAAATGTCTTACAATTTTAAACCTGGTTCCTAAATCTCTGTCTCACCATTATATAATCTGACACCTTCCAGGCTTCTTACACGTATACAACCTTGTTTTATGATTCTTGAACCAAGTGTTAGCTATGATTAAGTTATGCTCTGTGCAAAATTCTACCAGGCGGCTTCCTCTTTCATTCCTTAACCCCATTCCATTTTCACCTACTACGTTTCTTTCTCTTCGTTTTCCTACTATCGAATTCCAGTCACCCATGACTATTAAATTTTCGTCTTCCTTCACTACCCGAATAATTTCTTTTATGTCATCATATATTTCGTCAATCTCTTCGTCAGCTGCGGAGCTAGTAGGCATATAAACTTGTACTACTGTGGTAGGCGTGGGCTTCGTATCCATCTTGGCGACAATATTGCGTTCACTATGCTGTTTGTAGTAGCTTACCCGCATTCCTACTTTATTATCCATTATTAAACTTACTCCTGCATTTCCCCTATTTCATTTTGTATTTATAAACCTGTATTCACCTGACCAGAAGTCTTTTTCCTCCTACCACCGAACCTCACTAATTCCTACTATATCTAACTTTAACCTATCCATTTCCCTTTTTAAATTTTCTAACCTACCTGCCCGATTAAGGGATCTGACATTCGATTCTCCGACCCTTAATCGGGCCAGTTTTCTTTCTCCCGATAACAACGTCCTCCTGGGTAGTCCTCCGAATGGGAAACTATTTTACCTCCGGAATATTTTACCCAAGAGGACGCCTTTATCATTTAACCATACAGTAAAGCTGCATGCCCTCGGGAAAAATTACGGCTGTAGTTTCCCCTTGCTTTCAGCCGTTCGCAATACCAGCACAGCAAGGCCGTTTTGGTTAATGCTACAGGGCCAGATCAGTCAATCATCCAGACTGTTGCCCCTGCAACTACTGAAAAGGCTGCTGCCCCTCTTCAGGAGCCACACGTTTGTCTGGCCTCTCAACAGATACCCCTCGGTTGTGGTTGCACCTACGGTACGGCCATCTGTATCGCTGAGGCACGCAAACCTCCCCACCAACGGCAAGGTCCATAGGGAGGGGCATCGGTGTATAAGCACAAGTAAAATTTTCAGAGTTGATTTCCTCGAGAACGGCTGAGAGTCGCGTGTCCAACGCGCCCCGTCAACATGAATCAAATCGGCTCGGGGAGGTTCGCACAGTCGCCTTGTCAGCCAACCGACCATATGCGGGCAGTGCTGGGTTGTGAGCAGTGGTGCGCAGACTTGGTAGTACCGCGGGCTGCAAACCTCCCAATATGACTAAGTAAGAGATGGAAAAAGTTAGTTCGCATTATTTCTGTCACAAATATTTACTTTCCCTAACAAGTAAAATTACAATAAAATAATCTCAGGATCATTGAGCCCTACAAGGGCGCGTCCTCTCCTTTCTGGGAGGAAATGAAAGGCGAGTAAAAACGTTTCACAATAAACAACGGTGGAGGGCGGCGGGTCACGTCGTCCGGTGCCCCGTGGGTCCCGCAGGCCGCTCGTGCAACCCGATCACGTGACCCGAGTTGCTGGAGGGTGGGGTGGTCGGCTGCGGCTCACTCGTGTGGCAGAAATTCACACTTGCAATACGATTTCGTTAGTCACTGGTTCGCGCTTAATTACTTTCTTGATTCACGTCTCAGTGTCGGTGCAACTTACTTGAGCTGGAGTCACACCGCACATGCCGTTATCAGCTCTTTGTAACTTTCGAGGCTCGGTACAGACGCCGCTTGTTGTTCACGTATCTGAATGGCAATACAGACATTTAAATCGGACCACCTATTAATGAAATTTTCGAAGGCTTCTCGATTTATATTTTCCTGTGGTTGGAACTAGGTATGCCACATTTCCCATCTTTTCTGTCAGTCCTACTTGGTAGGGGTCCCAGATAGACGAATAATACTCAAGAATCGGTCGAACAAGCGCCTTATACGCCACTTCCTTCATGGATGAGCTACATTTGCGTAAGATTCTTCCTATGGATCTCAGTGTGCCATCTGACTTTTCTACTATTTGTTTTATGTGGTCATTCCACTTACGGTGGCTCTGGATAGCTAATCCTAGGTATTTTACGGCAGATGCTGTTTTCAGCTGTTTGTCATCAATAGTGTAGCTGTACAGCAGTGGATTTCTTTTCCTATGTACGCGCAGTATGTTACATTTATTAACGTTCAGAGTCAACTGCCAGAGACTGCACCATTCATCATTTCTCTGGAGGTCATTTTGGCGCTGCTACTTTGTCACAGACATCATTTGCAAACATCTTTCAAGCGTTTCTACTAGATTAGTTACATGCATTGTAAACATCAACGATCCTATCACACTTCCCTGCGGTAATCTGAAAATTACCTTTACAGCTGTCGTTTCTATTCAGTTAAGAGAGGCGTGTTGAGCTCTATCTGGAAGGAAGTCTTGAATCCATTAGCAAATCTACTGCGATGTTCGATAACCTCGTAGTTTTTTCACTTAACGGCAGTGCGGGACTGTGCCAGGTGCCTTCCTGCACTCATAGAACGCAGCATCAACCTGAGCACCGTTGTCTACGGCGATGTAGTTCTAGGCGCTACAGCCCGGAACTGCGCTGCTGCTACGGTCGCAGGTTCGAATCCTGCCTCGGGCATGGATGTCTGTGATGACCGTAGGTTAGTTAGTAGTTCTAAGCTCTAGGGGACTGATGACCTCAGATGTTAAGTCCCATAGTGCTCAGAGCCATTTGAACCATTTTTTTTACGGCGATGTGGATCTTATGGAGGAACAAAGCGAGCTGAGTTTCGCACCATCTCTGTTTGCGGAATCCTTATTGATTTTTGGTAGAGCAGATTTTCATTCTCTAAATGCGTCATAATAGCATAAAACATGTTCCATAATTCTATATCAGATGGACGTCAACAATATACACCTATAATAGTGTGCGTCTGTCCTAGGGCCTTGCTTAAAAATTGGAACGACCTGCGCTTTCTTCAAGTCGCTCGGTACCCTCCGTTGCTCAAATCATCTCCGTAGTGGTTCCTTCTTCACTGACGCCGTACATTTCTGTTATATGTCATTCTTCCTATTCGAAAAGAACGTAAAGAGGGAAATGCATAACACATTGTTAATAAGACTAACATTTCTTAACTCCATAAATTCATTGCTATATCTTATTATGATTACCGTTACTAATAGTATTGTAATAAGTTGCTCACGAGGATACAGATCCAAATGTTGACTAAACAACTACGTCTGATGTGATGTATGAAAGGCGCGGAACGCCTTAATCTTGCCACATGAAAGAAGTGAACATATAAATAAACGTATTTGACAGTTTCAGCATGTCACAGTTGGTACGCAATACGAAAATTAACCCTGTGCACGTCGTGCCCGCTGCGACAGACATCTGTTGCTGGTGGCCTCTCTGGAGTTTGCAGAGTCGTGAGGCAGCAGATGCGCGCAGGGAGGGCTCAGCCCCAGCAGGGAGAGCCCACTGCGCTGTGCTGCGCGCATCTGCTGCCTCACGACTCTGCAAACTCCAGAGAGGCCACCAGCAACAGATGTCTGTCGCAGCGGGCACGCCGTGCACAGGGTTAAAAGTTCAGTACCAGTATTCTGGCTGTAAATGTAGCTATGTTAGAAACACAGTAATGTATGTGTAAAAGGTTTTGGACTTTCTTAACGTTTCGGGCAATAAAAACAGGAAAACAAGAAAAACTTAGTAAGGACTCTTTTCAAAATGTAAAAGGCAATATTTATCTAACTTTTGTTAAACGGAAGTTGGGACGGAGTGTATGAAGAAAGAAAACACTCACACTCACTCACTCACTGGTCATACTGGACTCGAGAGCCCATTACCGCAGCAACGTATTTTCGCCATCTGTCCGTGCCTTGGGCTATTTCCTTCCATTCACCTTCAATACCTAGGCTCCTCAAATCAGCCTTCACATTGTCCTCCCATCCACGCCTCGGTCTCCCCACAGGACGTTTTCCCTCTAAGTGCCCTACCAGTACTCTGCTCGCTGCCCTGTCCTCATCCATACGAGCTACGTGACCCGCCCATCGCAGCCTACGTGATTTAATAACACTGATTATGTCAGGGCTTGAATAGAGTTCGTGAACCTCTTCGTTATGCAGTTTTCTCCACTCTCCGCTAATGTCATTCCTCTTTGCTCCGAAAATTTTCCTCAAAATTTTGTTTTCAAATACTCGAAACGGCTTTTCATTTTGCACAGTGAGAGACCAAGTCTCACACCCATACAGCGTAACTGGTAGAAAAATAGTTTTGTATGTTCTAATCTTTAAATTCCTAGACAATATCCGTGATGAAAGTAATCTATTCAGTGAGAAGTAGCACGCATTTCCCGCCCGTAATCTCTTCTTCAGTTCGGATTCAATCTCATTTCTCGAAGTGATGTCCACGCCTAGGTACTTAAATGTGTTCACTTTTTCAAACTGCATGTCTCCAACTCTTATCATTTCCTGATCTACTGTTGTTGGCATTCTAGTAGTAACCAGGTATTTAGTTTTGCCTTCACTTATCCTTACACCTACATCTTCACTAGCCTTGATTAACGCATTCGCATTTGCTGCTACAGATTCTTCCCTATCGCTAATGATGTTTACATCATCTGCATACCCTAATATCTCCATTTCACTCCACACCCTCTGAATTATCTGCTGTCATTCATACAATATATTCTAACACTAAATTAAAAAGTAGCGGAGACAAGGCATCTCCCTGCTTAAGTCCGTTCTTTATTACAAATTCTTCTGACTCCAATTTCCCCTCGCGTACTCTACCTTTTGTGTTTATCAAACTCGCTTCTATAAGCCTAACATGAAGAAAGAAATGCAGATGCAAAAATGGATATGAGCATTTATTCCAGGTATTCCCTGGCCTTTACATATACCACAGTTAGAAGAAGATTCTAAAGAGAATACTGTTGGGTGCCAATGAAAAAATAATATTTTATGCAAAACATAAAAACAATGAAATATGAAAGTTTGTAAAACACCAAATAGGAGAAGAAAAACTGAAATTTAATAACCAGAAATAATGAAGACGGATGCATCACAAGTTATTTTGCCTTGCACAGGTCCAGTTTTCGTATTTGATCACCTCTGATTTCGTCTTCAGTTCCAATCAGCTATCCCTTTTCTCCCGCACACCGTCCGCTATCGCGTTTCTTCTCTTTCTTATCTCCCTCGTTTTCTTTGCCGTACGTCGATTTCCTTGTTGGAATAAGGACTGCCGTCTCTGTATATAGCGTAGCCAGATTTTTCTTTCGCTTACAGGATGCAAGACGTTTCTGTTCTCCTGAACACTTTCAACACCTCCTCCTTCATCCTATTTTCCCAACTAACACCCTCTCATTTCCTACATAACTACATTTGCAGTGCCTCTAGCTTTCTCTCCTCGGCTTTCCCCGTTGTCTAGGTCTCTACGCCGTGTAAAGCTATTCTCCATACACAGCATTTGGCCAAACATTTCCTCACGGTGTTATTCATCGTCCTCTGCAGAAATTTTCTCTTTTTGTTGAATTCTTCCTTAGCTATCGCTATTCCATATCTTATTTCTGTGTACATTATAGATTCTCCGTTATAATATACTACTGACCATTGAAATTGCTACACCACGAAGATGACGTGCTACAGACGCGAAATTTAACCGACAGGAAGAAGATGCTGTGATATGCAAATGATTAGCTTTTCAGAGCATTCACACAACGTTGGCGCCGGTGGCGACACCTACAAAGTGCTGACATGAGGAAAGTTTCAAACCGATTTCTCATACACAAACAGCAGTTTACCGACGTTGCCGGGTGAAACGTTCTTGTGATGCCTCGTGTAAGGAGGAGAAATGCGTACCATCACGTTTCCGACTTTGATAAAGGTCGGATTGTAGCCTATCGCGATTACGGTTTATCGTATCGCGACATTGCTGCTCGCGTTGGTCGAGATCCAATGACTGTTAGCAGAATACGGAATCGGTGGGTTCAGGAGGGTAATATGGAACACCGTGCTGGATCCCAACGGCCTCGTATCACTAGCAGTCGAGATGACAGGCATCTTATCCGCATGGCTGTAACGGATCGTGCAGCCACGTCTCGATCCCTGAATCAACAGATGGGGACGTTTGCAAGACAACAACCATCTGCACGAACAGTTAGACGACGTTTGAGCAGCATGGACTATCAGCTCGGAGACCATGGCTGCGGTAACCCTTGACGCTGCATCACAGACAGGAGCGCCTGCGATGGTGTACTCAACGACGAACCTGGCTGCACGAATGGCAAAACGTCATTTTTTCGGATGAATCCAGGTTCTCTTTACAGCATCATGATGGTTGCATCCGTGTTTGGTGACATCCCGGTGAACGCACACTGGAAGCGTGTATTCGTCATCCCCATACTGGCGTATCACCCGGCGTGATGGTATGGGGTGCGATTGATTACACGTCTCGGTCATTTCAGATGTGTTGCGACCCGTGTCTCTACCCTTCATTCGATCCCTGCGAAACCCTACATTTCAGCAGGATAATGCACGACCACATGTTGCAGGGCCTTTCTGGATACAAAAAATGTTCGACTGCTGCCCTGGCCAGCACATTCTCTAGACCTCTTCCCAATTGAAAACGTCTGGTCAATGGTGGCCGAGCAACTGGCTCGTCACAATACGCCAGTCACTACTCTTGATGAACTGTGGTATCATGTTGAAGCTGCATGGGCAGCTGTACCTGTACACGCCATCCAAGCTCTGTTTGACTCAATGCCCAGGCGTATCAAGACCGTTATTACGGCCAGAGGTGGTTGTTCTGGGTCGTGATTTCTCAGGGTGTATGCACCCAAATTGCGTGAAAATGTAATCACATGTCTGTTCTAGTATAATATATTTGTCCAATGAATACCCGTTTATCATTTGCATTTCTTCTTGGTGCAGCAATTTTAATGGCCAGTAGTGTACTTCCCAAGTATTTGAATTTTCCAACTTGTTCTACTTGTCTGTCTTCCTTCTCTTCTTTTCCTGCCAGCGAGAAACTTTGTTCTTTTTCTTGTATATTTACATTCCGAATTCCTTGTATCTGCTATTTATGTCTTCCACCATTTGATAAACTGCCTTCTCGTATTCCTCAAACACGACAGTGTAGTGAGCAAAACGTATACACTCGACTGTTTTACCTCCTAGTAACACTCCTATCGTAGAGATTATGGATTTTACTACTCAGGACAAGAGAGGTCTGATACAGAGTCGTAAGAGAGATCAGTGGATATTTTTCCACTACGGTTGAAAAGTTACAACATAAATACATGTAATTTTGTCGTTAATCATGCAAAAAGTACCCACCACAGAGCTTGAACTCAGCAAAGAGGTACAGTCTGTCTGGTGAGCGCGTGGTGGGACCAACGAGCAGCCAGCGTCCAGTCCGGCCGCGCTAGCCTCACTCTGCCGCCCTCCACCGTTCGGAAAGACCCCCTGTAGACAGCGGGTTGAGTGGACGTGGGGCCTACCTGGTGGTACTGGAACGGGGAAAAATTTCCGCCCGCACCCAGGACTATACCCAGACCTCCAGACACTCGAAAATAGAACACAAGTTTAAAAGAGGAACAAGAAGACGCATAGATGCATTGTCAGTCTGCTGTCTGAAAGCATGCACGGACAGCAAATATTTCAGGGCCATGCAAAAGTCGTACCTAGTTAAGACAAGTAGTGCGGTAGACACAGAAAATCATAGAGTTGTCTCTCTACTGCCACCATTAGCTGATTAAAAGCAAAATACAGGTGCATGAATTACCAGAACCAACAAGAGTCTCGCAATGTAGGATATTTTAGTTTCAGATATTACGGAAAAATACAGCGATGGTGGAGCTTACGGAAGTGCTGCTTCATGCACTAGACAAAGGCAATTGCTTAATGTACAATTTTTTCGAGGAACCCACGGTCTACAGTGAAGCATGAAAGACTACTGGCGGAACAAGAATCATTGGAAATAAAAGGAATACAAAATTACTGGTTGTCATCGTGTCTGGCATCTAGGATATAGGGACGAAAGTTAGTTGACAGACCGCATAAAGTGAAATTTTTAGTAGATCATGTAGCAGATCCAAAGCAGATAAATATAGGTGTTCTTTAAGGTAACCAGTATTGTTATTGATATTGCTTTCAAAAAAGTGTTAGGTATGGGGAGAGTTGTTTTCGAAAAACACAGCTGCAATGTGACTGCAAATAAAACAGCAGAGCTCCTGGTAAGAAGCTGTCAGGAATGTTTACACTCGTAAATAAGCGGTTAAGTAACGTTGAACGTAAAGAAACGAATCAACATGAATTTCAGTTTAAGAAGGAAAACTAATAACACAGCACTCAGAAGTCTACTCGCTTTGCTAATACAGTCATAACCATATGTGTAGTGCGTGTGATCGTTTCATTGATAGCGTGATAAACAAAGTTCTTAGGGATTAATAGTGACTGCCGTATGAAGTGGGATGAGTACACTGGTACTAGAAAACAGAAAGTCTTCACAAAATTGTGACCTTAGAGGTTACCATCAACCTCTTGCAGCGAATGGATCACAGTTAGGTACTGCTCCTGTAATAATATAATAATTTGACGATCATGTGCACAAAATATTGGCCACAATATAGGAATCATAGTTGTGAGCCACACAAATGGTTCAAATGGTTCTGAGCACTATGGGACTTAACTTCTGAGGTCATCAGTCCCCTAGAACTTAGAACTACTTAAGGCTAACTAAGCTAAGGACAGCACACAGATCCATGCACGAGGCAGGATTCGAACCTGCGACCGTAGCGGTCGCACGGTTCCAGACTGTAGCGCCTAGAACCGCTCGGCCACGCAGCAGCGCTCTTCATCATCCTCGAACAAAGGCGAGACGTAAGATATACGTACCGAGAAAAACTAGGCAGAACATTTACTACAATTTTCCTAGCAGAGAATCGAATTATACAATTTATTTCTCAAAGAAATGGCAGAGGTAAACAAAACCAAGACATTTAATAAGGCAGTAAGGCATACCCATGACGTAATACGTACTATACAGTAAAAGATTACTTAAATAACACAAAGTGGTGGTTGGTATTCATGCTAGGGTTAGCGGAAATAAAAAAAAAAAAATCTTCCCTCTCTTTCTACTATATACTTTCAGAGTACGATGCATTTGTGTTTGGGTAAATAACTAACAATCAATTTCTGTCTCCTAATGCCATACAATCTCTGACACTGGTATTCTACGTTAGAAACGTAAGTGGTAACGTTGCTGTGGCAGATCATAATTCTACTCGTGTCAGCAGCAATCGAAAGTGCTTCGCGTGCTGCACTGTTCCCTTCTCAGGGGGAGGGGGTGGGTGGCATAATGAGGTGCTGTTGCAGCGCATCTTCCCGTGTGAATGGACGTGGGGCGGGCAGTCTCTCGTGACGTTACGAAACACCAAGGGCTATGCGCTCGTGAAGGTGGCAGTATCCTTCGCTGAGGAGTCTTCCTGAATGCAACGGAACTCTGTTATATGCGGTCTCCAAGGGTATGTATTCCGGCTTTTAAGGTGTATAAATTTGAACGTTGCTTGTTATGAAAGACAAATTAAAAACTGGAGGAAGCAGGAAATGTAACGAATGACGTTTTGATTTTTATAAACGTAAATGAATACTTCGTATTAAGATTGTAGGTCCTCCTTGAGCTTCTCGAAATAAATTCTCTTGATTTTGGTTGAGTGTGAAGTTTAAATGATAGATGATAAACTGAAGCTTACGACAGCTTTCTCATCAGACGCTAAGTGTAAGATCTGCAACTGTGGTGGCAACCTGCGAGTTGCGTAACTCGTCCACTCTAGCCCTGTGTACCGCAGGTCTGCTCCATGACATATCTATCGGATTTCACGATAAGTCTTCTGAATAATCATTCCCTTAACAGCCGCAATATTAAGGAACGAAAAGAAACAGATGCTCAGACATCAAAAGAATATGAACCTAGAGTGCTCCTCTTTATATGAGGAAGAAATCGTGTTGCTACATCCGTCTGTCCGCAACTATCGAACAGGATTCTGTCATGGACGGAGGTCGTTGAGACAATATTGTAGGAAAACAAGTTTTACCCCACGGAAGAAGAAAGGCTGGCGCTGCGGGGTGCCGACTTGTTTGGTGACCAGCAGGGTGAGTGCAGCTGCTTGTATCCCTCCACCCCGTGCTTCCACTTCATCTCTGGTAGTTTGTTTCATCCACTGGCCTTTTAATGGCATCACGTCAACATCAAATCGGTTTCCTGTCGCATACCAAATACTGGCATGCCACCGGTTATGACAGTTTTGTTCTGGCAAAGCCAACAGATCAAATCGGAGACAATTTCGTTATCGTACATGGCGATAACTAAAAAACTATCGAGCATCTTAATCTCTTTTCCATCTAGACATGTTTCAACGAGCTCTGGGGCTGTGAGAGAGACAAAATCGTTTAGAGATATACAGGCACGAAATTTAAGAAACAACATCAAATTGATGGAAACTAAAAATAGTTGTTGAAAAAACAGGATTAATAATTAAATGGCCATGAAGTCCTTGAGTGTAAGACAATGACAAGTAAATGAAGGCACCTACAGTGCTGTTAGCTCTGAGGACAGACAGCGGAGGGATTACCGAGACTGGCAAGAGTCCACTGATCTACTGACGAAAACCTTATTACCGAACGACACGGCGTACGATGAGAGTGATAATGACACGACAGACAATGAAAATGATGATGGAAAGGAACTTCGGGTACAGGTCAGTGGTGATTACAATAATCAAGCTACACTGATGCATTTCGCTGCAGAAAACGTAAGAGTAGACATAAGTCACCTGAGTGGTCTAGCGGTTCTGGCGCTGCAGTCCGGAACCGCGGGACTGCTACGGTCGCAGGTTCGAATCCTGCCTCGGGCATGGGTGTGTGTGATGTCCTTAGGTTAGTTAGGTTTAAGTAGTTCTAAGTTCTAGGGGACTTATGACCTAAGATGTTGAGTCCCATAGTGCTCAGTGCCATTTGAACCATTTGAACCATAAGTCACCTGAAAAGAAGGAAATCTTCGTTGTCAGACAGTATCTCGACGGAGGAGCTTCACGTGTTGGAAGGTAACGCCCCTTTGAACAAGCATAATCTGTGTCACAGTAAAAAGTAGACGTTATCTTTCTAAAAAAGGGGGAAGAAAAAGATTGTGCCATCCCAAAGTCAAGTCGGATTGTTTTTCTTATAAACTACACTCCTGGAAATTGAAATAAGAACACCGTGAATTCATTGTCCCAGGAAGGGGAAACTTTATTGACACATTCCTGGGGTCAGATACATCACATGATCACACTGACAGAACCACAGGCACATAGACACAGGCAACAGAGCATGCACAATGTCGGCACTAGTACAGTGTATATCCACCTTTCGCAGCAATGCAGGCTGCTATTCTCCCATGGAGACGATCGTAGAGATGCTGGATGTAGTCCTGTGGAACGGCTTGCCGTGCCATTTCCACCTGGCGCCTCAGTTGGACCAGCGTTCGTGCTGGACGTGCAGACCGCGTGAGACGACGCTTCATCCAGTCCCAAACATGCTCAATGGGGGACAGATCCGGAGATCTTGCTGGCCAGGGTAGTTGACTTACACCTTCTAGAGCACGTTGGGTGGCACGGGATACATGCGGACGTGCATTGTCCTGTTGGAACAGCAAGTTCCCTTGCCGGTCTAGGAATGGTAGAACGATGGGTTTGATGACGGTTTGGATGTACCGTGCACTATTCAGTGTCCCCTCGACGATCACCAGTGGTGTATGGCCAGTGTAGGAGTTCGCTCCCCACACCATGATGCCAGGTGCTGGCCCTGTGTGCCTCGGTCGTATGCAGTCCTGATTGTGGCGCTCACTTGCACAGCGCCAAACACGCATACGACCATCATTGGCACCAAGGCAGAAGCGACTCTCATCGCTGAAGACGACACGTCTCCATTCGTCCCTCCATTCACGCCTGTCGCGATACCACTGGAGGCGAGCTGCACGATGTTGGGGCGTGAGCGGAAGACGGCCTAACGGTGTGCGGGACCGTAGCCCAGCTTCATGGAGACGGTTGCGAATGGTCCTCGCCGATACCCCAGGAGCAACAGTGTCCCTAATTTGCTGGGAAGTGGCGGTGCGGTCCTCTACGGCACTGCGTAGGATCCTACGGTCTTGGCGTGCATCCGTGCGTCGCTGCGGTCCGGTCCCAGGTCGACGGGCACGTGCACCTTCCGCCGACCACTGGCGACAACATCGATGTACTGTGGAGACCTCACGCCCCACGTGTTGAACAATTCGGCGGTACGTCCACCCGGCCTCCCGCATGCCCACTATACGCCCTCGCTCAAAGTCCGTCAACTGCACATACGGTTCACGTCCACGCTGTCGCGGCATGCTACCAGTGTTAAAGACTGCGATGGAGCTCCGTATGCCATGGCAAACTGGCTGACACTGACGGCGGCGGTGCACAAATGCTGCGCAGCTAGCGCCATTCGACGGCCAACACCGCGGTTCCTGGTGTGTCCGCTGTGCCGTGCGTGTGATCATTGCTTGTACAGCCTTCTCGCAGTGTCCGGAGCAAGTATGGTGGGTCTGACACACCGGTGTCAATGTGTTCTTTTTTCCATTTCCAGGAGTGTATTTGACAGGAGAGTCAAGGAGCTCGAACAGTAATCAGTACACCCTCAGCAAAGCACATTCGACCCCGGGCGGCATAAATCGGGCGGTCGTCCTCATTCGGTCAGGTCTGTAGCGAGACTGGCTCCCAGGGCACGACGCGGCGGGTGGGGGGGGGGGGGTGGCCGGCTGCCTGCGGTGACGCAGCCGCCCCCTGCCGCCCCTGGCCCTGTGCCCTGTGCCCTGTGCCCTGTGCCCTGTGCCCTGTGCCTTGCGCCCTGTGCCCTGTGCCCTGTGCCCAGTGCCCTGTGCCCTGTGTCCTGTGCCCTGTGCCCTGTGCCCTGTGCCCTGTGCCCTGTGCCCTGTGCCCTGTTCCCTGTGCCCTCTGCCCTGTGCCCTGCGCCCTGCGCCCTGTGCCCTGTGCCCTGTGCCCTGTGCCCTGTGCCCTGTGCCCTGTGCCCTGTGCCCTGTGCCCTGTTCCCTGTGCCCTCTGCCCTGTGCCCTGTGCCCTGTGCCCTGCGCCCTGCGCCCTGTGCCCTGTGCCCTGTGCCCTGTGCCCTGTGCCCTGCGCCCTGTGCCCTCTGCCGTGTGCCCTGCGCCCTGTGCCCTGTGCCATGTGCCCTGTGCCCTGTGCCCTGTGCCCTGTGCCCTGTGCCCTGTGCCCTTTGCCCTGTGCCCTTTGCCCTGTGCCCTGTGCCCTGTGCCCTGTGCCCTGTGCCCTGTGCCCTGTGCCCTGTGCCCAGTGCCCTGTTCCCTGTGCCCTGTGCCCTGTGCCCTGTGCCCTGTGCCCTGTTCCCTGTGCCCTGTGCCCTGTGCCCTGTGCCCTGTGCCCTGTGCCCTGTGCCCTGTGCCGCCCTACTGCAGGAATCGGCTGTCAGCGTGCAGGAGGCCACTGAAAGTGTCTGTCCTTAGGGTCGACTTTGAGGGCCTATACTCTGACAAAAGGTTAACAACACTGACTGGACAAAATGTCAGCTACGGCTGTGCGACACATGCAGCCGATGTATTAGTAATTGCGTGTGGGAAAATTAGGACGCAAATTTAGGAAAGAAGAACAACGGTAATGAAAATTTTTCTGATTAGTGTCAGCTAAATAACCTAAGAGGACCTACACAAATAAGTTATTCATATGCTGTTAGAAAACGCAACTCTCGCAAAAAGAATCCTTAGATATTTGTAAGGAACCAGTATATTGAGTACTTGCCGAGTTGATATCTACGCAACATTCTTGGGTGAAGGCACATTTTTCCAATCCGTACAAAACAAGCCAGTAATAAAACAGCCGCAACATATTTCACCAGATATTTTATGCGATATGAAGCGTGTGGGTCATAAAGTAAGGACAAAACTGGCTCAGGCAATACGACGGGCAAGGAGAAGCATATTGATAAGGTTGACTGCTACACATTGATCTGGCAAACGGAGTAATACATACGCTACAGAAATGTGACATTTTGTCTAACCGAACGGGCCACAGAGCTATTGTAGGAGAATCTGAAGACAGGAAATTGTCTTGTACTTGTTGCTGGGGTCTACAGATGTCGCCTCGGTCTCACCATTCTTCTTTGTCGTCTTTTGTTCTTCTCTCCATCGCCTCTCTGTTACCCCTGAACCGCCCTTTCCGTGCTCCTCCCCTGCTTCTCCCATTGCCATGCAAGTGCTCCGTATGGCCACAGATCTTTTTCTAATCTTTTGACATGCTCTAACCATCTACCTGTCTTTCTTCTAATCGGTCCGTAATACTATAATCGGTCTACGTCGTTCCCCTCATTTCTTACGTAGTCAAGCCAGGAAACTCTATATACTCTTTTCAAGTGGTCCATTTCTAGAACTCTTGGTCTCTTTTGTTTCTTTCTGTGTGTTCCCAACATTCACTGCCATCACTTCTTATTCCTTCCACCTTGGGTTTGTATAATCCCAGTTTAACCGTTAAACTCATATATGAGGACCAACCTAGAGAACGGAGGCCTCTCTAGAAATTTCCTTCCCTACATTAATTCCGTCGACTTGTACAGGTTTATGGTAGTTCATATCTAAATTTTTGGGAATTTTCCTGACCACTGCAGCTCAAATAGTAGTTTTATGGGACTTTCTCGTACACTTTCTCAAGATCTATGAGGACCAAATGATTTCGTCTATTCCTTTCCAATCTATCTTCCATGATCTTTCTTAGAGTAAAGATTTCATTTATAACCTTAGTAACAGTAGACTTTAAAATCCTCCCGTAGAGCCTGCTAACTGCACTTCTGACACATATACCACGTCAATAACTGTACAATTTCTTGATTTTTTAAATGAATGACTTTATATACGCTGTTCCACTCTGCTAGAATTTCCTTCACATAATCTTCTAATTTATTAAGTAACTTGTTTAAATATTGACAGAGAACACTTGGACCATACCGAAAAATAATCATGGTAAGCTTTTAACAAATTCTATTAGATATGCAATAATAGTGGATGTTGAAAAAAATATTAATGATTGAGAAAAAGGATAATTGGCATAGCTTAAAAATTTCATTTATAAAGATTTCATTTATAATCTTCTCAACTGTTGACTTTAAAATCCTCCCATACAGCGTGCTAATTGAACTTATGGCTCTTACCCCACATCAATTACTACATAATTTCTTGATTTTTTAATGAGAATTCCTCCACATAACGCACACATTTATTAAATAACTTGTTTAAATATTGATAGAGAATGCTTGGACTGTACCTTACTAATTTTATTGGCACATTTCCAGGCCCTGGTGATTTCCCAGGTTTCATTTCTGTAGCAGTCTTTAGTATCTGTTTTTTTGTTATTTTCTACACCTCCTGGTTCTCTCATATCTGACACTTTTTTCCCTTGTGCTTTGTTCTTTCATCTGTTAGTACGCACTTAAAGTGCTTCTCCCAGTCTACCAGAATGACAATCAGGATCTTTTTCTCTTTCTTTTCTTTTTACTTTAGTCCTGCAACCATTTTTGTATGCTACCGCCACTTTTGTGCCCCTCCATGCATCGATCGACTTCGTCGAATTTATCCACCCAGGTTTCAGTTTTCCTTCTACAAGTGCCCATTTTTACTTCTCTATTCATTAAAACATACAAGACTCTATAATGTCCGTCTCTTGTTCTCAAGCAGGTGTTATACATCTCTTTTAGGTTCACCTTTTCCTCTCTACCCTGTGTTACCCATTGTAGGTCTTCTTCTTCTTGCTAACAGACTGCTTCAAATGTTGCTTTGTTTATGCACTTTTCAGTTCCTTGATTGATATGCTCCACCATTCCTTCTTCTAAACTCCTCAGTTTGTTTGCTAACGTAATTTATAAAGGAAGGAATTGTGGTTCATGGTGTGGGTTCCTGTAGTCATGTCCTAGTTCATGAACCACGGGCAACGTATGAGTGGCCAAGTAAGTGGTCCCGACAGTCGGGATACCAGTTACTTTGGAATAAGGCTGGGCATCTCGGACATATTCTGAGTCGTGGTCACCTTTGTGCTCATACGGCAAAGACTACCAAATCCACCGGTTAGTCCCTCAGCCGTTAGGAGTAAAACCCAGTGGGACTCGGGGCAAGTAAGGCTAGCAACCTGCTTCCCTGGTACTTTAAATATGATGCTGGCAACAATCAGAGCAAAATGCCTCGGACCTTTGGAGGTGACGGAGTCCCACCTCTAACTGACAAGCCAGGGACTCCTAAGATACGACTTGGCAAACAAATGGTAATGAGATGGGGAGCTATTAATATCAATGGGGGCTACTCTGGGAAGAAGGCAGAGCTGGCAGAGGCTGCAAGTAAGATGGGGCTGGACGTTTTAGCTGTTAGTGACATTCGGGTAAGGGGTGAGAGAGAAGAGGAAGTGGGAGAATACAAGGCCTACCTGTCAGGAGTCAAAGCAGGAATAGCACAATGGGATGCAGGGCTTTACATCAGGAAAGAAATGGAACCCAGCGTAGTTGCAATAAGGTATGTAAACGAACGACTGATGTGGATAGATTTGACAGTGTCTAGCAAGAAGATTAGGATTGTGTCAGTATATTCGCATTGTGAAGGGACAGCTCAAGATAAGATAGATAGTTTTTATGAGGCACTCAGTGATGTAGTTGTTGGAGTAAAGGACAAGGACAGTGTTCTGCTCATGGGTGATTTTAACGCCAGGATTGGAAATAGAACAGAAGGGTATGAAAAGGTTATGGGTAAATTTGGAGAGGATATGGAGGCCAACAGGAACGGGAAACAACTCTTGGATTTCTGTGCCAGTATGGGCTTAGCAATCACAAACTCCTTTTTTAAACATAAGAACATTCACGGGTATACTTGGGAAGGCAGGGGAACCAGATCTGTCATTGACTATATAATAACAGATCAGGAATTCAGGAAGGCTGTGAGGGATACACGTGTATTCAGGGGATTCTTTGATGACACTGATCATTATTTAATCTGCAGTGAAATTGGGATTGTGAGGCCGAAAGCGCAGGAGGTCAGGTCCATATGTAGGAGGATAAGAGTGGAGAAACTTCAGGATAAGGAAACCAGGCACAAGTACATACAAGCGATCTCAGAAAGGTACCAGTTAGTTGAATGTAGTCAATTACAGTCATTGGAAAAGGAATGGACAAGGTACAGGGACACAGTACTAGAAGTGGCTAAAGAATGTCTTGGAACAGTAGTGTGTAAAAGTAGGATGAAGCAAACAGCTTGGTGGAATGACACAGTCAAGGCAGCCTGTAAAAGGAAAAAGAAGGCGTATCAAAAATGGCTACATACTAGAACTCAGGTAGACAGAGAAAGTTATGTTGAAGAAAGAAACAAAGCCAAACAGATAATTGCAGCATCCAAGAAGAAATCTTGGGAAAACTTTGGAAACAGGTTGGAGACTATGGGTCAAACAGCTGGAAAACCATTCTGGAGTGTAATTAGCAGTCTTCGAAAGGGAGGTAAGAAGGAAATGACAAGTACTTTGGACAGGTCAGGAAAACTGCTGGTGAATCCTGTGGATGCCTTGGGCAGATGGAGGGAATATTTTGAAGAGTTGCTCAATGTAGGTGAAAATGCGATCAGTAATGTTTCAGATTTCGAGGTAGAATGGGATAGGAATGATGATGGAAATAGGATCACATTTGAGGAAGTGGAAAAAATGGTCAATAGATTGCAGTGCAATAAAGCGGCTGGGGTGGATGAAATTAAGTCGGAACTCATCAAATACAGTGAAATGTCAGGTCTTAAATGGCTACACAGGATAATTGAAATGGCCTGGGAGTCGGGACAGGTTCCATCAGACTGGACAAAAGCAGTAATCACACCAATCTTTAAAGACGGAAACAGAAAAGATTGTAACAACTACAGAGGTATCTCTTTAATCAGCGTTGTGGGTAAAATCTTCTCAGGTATTGTTGAAAGGAAAGTGCGAGTATTAGTTGAGGACCAATTGGATGAAAATCAGTGTGGGTTTAGGCCTCTTAGAGGTTGTCAGGACCAGATCTTTAGCTTACGGCAAATAATGGAGAAGTGTTACGAGTGGAACAGGGAATTGTATCTATCCTTTATAGATCTAGAAAAGGCATATGACCAGGTTCCTAGGAGGAAGTTATTGTCTGTTCTACAAGATTATGGAATAGGAGGCAAACTTTTGCAAGCAATTAAAGGTCTTTACATGGATACTCAGGCAGCAGTTAGAGTTGATGGTAAATTGAGTTCATGGTTCAGAGTAGTTTCAGGGGTAAGACAAGGCTGCAACCTGTCTCCACTGTTGTTCATATTATTTATGGATCATATGTTGAAAACAATAGACTGGCTGGGTGAGATTGAGATATGTGAACACAAAATAAGCAGTCTTGCATATGCGGATGACTTAGTTGTGATGGCAGATTCAATTGAAAGTTTGCAAAGTAATATTTCAGAGCTAGATCAGAAATGTAAGGACTATAGTATGAAGATTAGCATCTCCAAAACGAAAGTAATGTCAATGGGAAAGAAATATAAACGGATTGAGTGCCAAATAGGAGGAACAAAGTTAGAACAGGTGGACGGTTTCAAGTACTTAGGATGCATATTCTTACAGGATGGCAACATAGTGAAAGAACTGGAAGCGAGGTGTAGCAAAGCTAATGCAGTGAGTGCTCAGCTACGATCTACTCTCTTCTGCAAGAAGGAAGTCAGTACCAAGACTAAGTTATCTGTGCACCGTTCAATCTTTCGACCAACTTTGTTGTATGGGAGCGAAAGCTGGGTGGATTCAGGTTACCTTATCAACAAAGCTGAGGTTACGGATATGAAAGTAGCTAGGATGATTGCTGGTACTAGTAGATGGGAACAATGGCAGGAGGGTGTCAACAATGAGGAAATCAAAGAAAAACTGGGAATGAACTCTATAGATGTAGCAGTCAGGGCGAACAGGCTTAGATGGTGGGGTCATGTTACACACATGGGAGAAGCAAGGTTACCCAAGAGACTCATGGGTTCAGCAGTAGAGGGTAGGAGGAGTCGGGGCAGACCAAGGAGAGGGTACCTGGATTCGGTTAAGAATGATTTTGAAGTAATAGGTTTAACATCAGAAGAGGCACTAATGTTAGCACTGAATAGGGGATCATGGAGGAATTTTATAAGGGGGGCTATGCTCCAGACTGAACGCTGAAAGGCATAATCAGTCTTAAATGATGATGATGATGATGATGATGATGATGATGATTGTACAGTCTATTGTTTCAAATTACCCAACTTTTATTTAATGGTACACACTATCCTCGTGGGGTAATTTGCCTATGTCATTTCTTTTTAGCTGTTACATGGAAAATTACAAATAACTGATAAGTTATTAATAGATCAATGGTGGTAATGGGACTGTTATGACTGGCATGAGCTGTCAGTGGACATACGCATTTTACCATTTATTTTCTAACCTCATAAAATCCCAGTTTACAAAATTTCAGAAAAAGTTGTTTAAATTTTGAATTATTCACCAGGGTAAACATGCAACAACATTAATACATCAACAAGATACGGTTCCTCAGTAGATGCCAAATGCAAGAGGCAACAGCAACTTATTTACATTGACAATTATTGCCAAAATCCAAACAATAAAAGCAGTAATAATGAAAAGTATTAAAATCAGGTACTGGAATTGGACTACTTAAAAAAATAGATGTAAGCCAAACACATGTCCAATGTACAAAATATGCAATACACAGTAATAATTAAAATAAGGACACAAGGGAATTAATGACAATAACTGCTGTGTCCACTGAATTGGTCAATGGGAAAAGTTCAAAATGAGATTCGAATCCGGGCCTCTAGCTTACTTTCTTTTCTTTCTTTTTTGTCACGAGAGCTTTAAGGGAACAGGTAGTGCATTGGTGGAGCAAGGGTGGGCAGGGTTCGCAACCCGAGGACTGGCCACAATCTCTCGTCCCTCCTGTCACTGGTTCAAAGGATGAAATGGTGTTTTCTTTCTTATTTTTTATTTTATTTTTGTTATTTTTTAATTTTTAGTCGTTTATAGGTGCAAAACACATCATAAAGAAACTAAAGGTGCCATTCAGCATATCCAAATGTAAAACAGCTCAGAATGTCATCTTGATGTAATGAATTTACTAACAAAACAAGAATGGAGCCTTGCAATGATGCAGTAGGCGTGTGTCCAGGTTGGCTTCTCGCAGACTTAGAAACAATACATAGTGCTCTGAGTACATCATATATGAACATTAAGTTCCTGAACCAGACTACCTTCTCATTTCACATCTCACATTCAGAACACCACAGCCAATCAGAGGGACCGTGAATAATGAGTAAGTAACTGGAAAAACATGTTCTATATTTCACGTATCATATGAGTAGTGGAAATTGAAGAGGATGTAGATGAAATGGGAGATATGATACTGCGTGAAGGGTTCGACAGAGCGCTGAAAAACCTGAGTCGAAACAAAGCCCCGGGAGTAGACAACATTCCATTGGAACTACTGACAGCCTTGGGAGAGCCAGTCCTGAGCAGGATGTATGAGACAGGCGAAATACCCTCAGACTTCAAGAAGAGAATATGATAATTCAAATCCCAAAGAAAGCAGGTGTTGACAGATGTGAAAATTACCGAACTATCAGTTTAATAAGCACGGCTGCAAAATGCTAACGCGAATTCTTTACAGACGAAAGGAAAAACTGGTAGAAGCCAACCTCGGGGAAGAGCAGTTTGGATTCCATAGAAATATTGGAATACGTGAGGCAATACTGACCCTACGTTTACCTTAGAAGCAAGATTAAGGAAAGTCAAACCTCCGTTTCTAGCCTTTGTAGACTTAGAGAAAGCTTTTGACAATGTTGACTGGAATACTCTCTTTCAAATTCTGAAGGTGTCAGGGGTAAAATACAGGGAGCGAAAAGTTATTTACAATTTGTACAGAGACCAGATGGCAGTTATAAGAGTCGAGGGACATGAAAGGGAAACAGTGGTTGGGAAGGGAGTGAGACAGGGCTGTAGCCTCTCCCCGATGTTATTCAATCTGTATATTGAGAAAGCAGTGAAGGAAACAAAAGAAAAATTCGGAGTAGGTATTAAAATCCATGGAGAAGAAATAAAAACTTTGAGGTTCGCCGATGACATTGTAATTCTGTCACAGACAGCAAAGGACTTGGAAGAGGAGTTGAACGGAATGGATAGTGTCTTGAAAGGAGGATATAAGATGAACATCAACAAAAGTAAAACGAGGAAAATGGAATATAGTCGAATTAAGTCGGGTGATGCTGCGGGAATTAGATTAGGAAATGAGACACTTAAAGTAGTAAAGAAGTTTTGCTATTTGGGGAGCAAAATAACTGATGATGGTCGAAGTAGAGAGGATATAAAATGTAGACTGGCAATTGCTAGGAAAGCGTTTCTGAAGAAGAGAAATTTGTTAACATCGAGTATAGATTTAAGTGTCAGGAAGTCGTTTCTGAAAGTATTTGTATGGAGTGTAGCCATGTATGGAAGTGAACATGGACGATAAATATTTTGGACAAGAAGAGAATAGAATCTTTCGAAATGTGGTGCTACAGAAGAATGCTGAAGATTAGATGGGTAGATCACATAACTAATGAGGAAGTGTTGAATAGGATTGGGGAGAAGAGAAGTTTGTGGCACAACTTGACTAGAAGAAGGGATCGGTTGGTAGGACATGTTCTGAGGCATCAAGGGATCACCAGTTTAGTATTGGAGGTCAGTGTGGAGGGTAAAAATCGTAGAGGGAGACCAAGAGACGAATAGACTAAGCAGATTCAGAAGGATGTAGGTTGCAGTAGGTACTGGGAGATGAAGAAGCTTGCTCAGGATAGAGTAGCATGGAGAGCTGCATCAAACCAGTCTTAGAACTGAAGACCACAACAACAACATGAGTAGTGGAACAAAAAGAGCACCACCCTACTCTGCATTGTTAACAAGTTTATTCAAGATGAAAGGAAATTGAAATTATGGCGGGAAACTAGTTCAATTAGGCTACCTTTACTAATCTAACTCCCCACCCTTACCTCCTCCCACTACATGGAAATTGGTGGGGAAAGGACTCAGTCATTGCTGGGCTGGTGGTTAGAATGACTGTAAGTCTGCATTTTGTATCCTGCGTGATATATTGCTCATTTAAACAATTTATGTTGCCACTGATTGAACACTAGATAGTAGCTTATTCCATTGTGGTCACCTTGAGATCCAGAGTCCGGTTGACTTAGTTTACAGCACCACCACCAAAACCAGAGTGCACTGTAGGCCCTATCCACTCCCCCTTCCTTCCCTAGACATAATACAAGATGGCTGCCTGGGAAAATTAAGGGAAATTCAAATTTAATGGCCGGAATATCAAATTTTGTATGTTCACCTTGAGTTCCAAAGACCAACTGGCCTAGTTCACACCACCACCACCACCACCACCAACAACAACAACAACAACACCAACACCATCACTGGTTGCTGTGGCCTCATGTTCCATGCTCCACTGTCCATGCTGCACATCTGGAAATTAATGGGAAAGGTAATGAGCTTGTGCTGGGTTTGTGGATAGGACGAATGTATTTTGTATGCAGCGCAGCAAATAGTTTACTAAAACAACTTGAGCTGCAATTGATCTTGTACTACACAGAAGCCCCACCCTGTTTCCTCAGTACCTGCTGGAAGTGGAGATGATATTTTCGCTATTAGTCTAGTACTGGAGAGTTCCTCCAGCCAGTCTAGCCAATAGCCCCCTATGGCAAATAATGATAGTACAACAAGCAATCAGCGAAGTAAATAGGAATAGCCTCCTGCCAATCTACAAGTGAATAGCTCCTGCTCGAAGGACCATAAGGATGTATGACAGTAATATCACAAGAGCAACCCACTGCAGTTTTTTCTCTCTTATTGTTATTTCACACACCTGCCCGATGCGGGCAGGAGTGGGCTGGTAGCGGCACTGTTCGCCGCTCTACAGCCAAGAGACTACATAAAACAACACAGGAGGACAGTACATACATAAAATACGGAGATGAAAGATGAAGTTTACACATGAAAATGTGAAACAATGGGAGTTAAAATATACAAAAACAGGGGTAGTCTCATGAGGTATGTTTACATAAAATAAACATATAATTAAAAAGACGGCCAATGAAGACATAGCGCATAAACAAAGGCGTCACAAAGAGCACAACTAAAAACGGACTTCACAATAATGAGAAACATATGGGACGACGACACTGAACATACACTGCACTTATGTTACATACATGGCGAGCAACAAAACACGACAAAGCAAGTGATTAAAATTGGAAGGACTTACCAAGGGAATGGCGGTCCGAGAGGAGGGAGAGAGGAAAGATAGTTGGGGTGGTTGGCACAGGAGAGGGGTGCAGGAAGGGGCAGAAGGTGGGCAGTCAGTATCACATCAAGGGGCAGGAGATAGGGGGGGGGGGGCTGGGAGCAGCCCAAGAGGGATCGCAAGGACTGTGAAAGGAGAAGTGAGGGACGAAACACGAGAGGGGGACGGAAGGAGAGAGACCTCAAGAGAGGACAGGAGGGGAAGAGGAGGGTCAGACTTGGAAGGAAGGAAAAATGTTGAAACACATCATCACATGTTGAGAGAGGAGATGGAGGGTGTGGTGTTGGAGAGAGGGTGGGACACTGAAGTAAAGGCGCAGCAGCAGGTGGTGAGTAGAGAGGAAAGGAGACACCAGGGGGCGAGAGGGATCATAGTGGCTGATATGTTCAAGGAAAAGGAGGACATGTGGGAAGGGGATGAGGTCGTAGAGATCCTTGTGGGGGATGGAAGACGGATATGGAAAGTGAGGCAGAACACATGGTGTTCAAGGATTTGGAGGGCTTATTAGAATGTAGGAGGGGTGGAGATCTATTCGACACTGGCGTAACAAAGGAGGGGACAGATTGAGGATTTGTATGTATGAAGGATGATGGAAGGATGGAGCCCCATTTCTGGCAAAACAGGAGTTTTAGGAGACGGAGTCTACTGTGGGCTTTGCATTGGATTGTAAGGAGATGGGAAGTTTAGGTGAGGTGACGGGCAAAAGCACTTCCTTTTTTCTTTCTTTATTGTAATTTTATTCCCTTGTCACATATGGGCTGGGAAGGGCTGCAGTGGCACAATTCGCCGCCCTTCAGCCGAGAGACAACACAATGATTAAAAAAGTTGAAACCCAACATATACAAAAGCGATACAAAGGGGAACATAAGAACATAATAAGGGGGGACAATGAGGGTTCAAATATACGTTTACCCAGAGACCTGCATTTGGAGAAACAGTTAAAGAAAGCCCACATAAGGATAAAAACATAGTTTGCAATGTGCATACCACGTAAAGTACACCAAAGTCACAAGCTCAAGTTGGCTGCAGTATTAAAAATCCACACCAGAATGATGGCACTATTAAAACCACTGCACGAGATGGGGCAGACACAACAAAGAGGAAAATCTGCTGGGAACGACCTGCTGAGATGGGGGAGGCCTGAGAGGAGGGAAGAGAGTGGAGAGGAGAGAGCAGCGGGGTAGAGAGGCTGGAGAGGGTGGTATGGAAAGAAAGGGGATCAGGTGGTGCACCAAAGGGGCAGGAGATGGAAAGCAAACCAGATGGGAGCGCAGGGATGTGGAAGGAGTGCGCTGGAAAAGGAGGGAACATACACTCCTGGAAATTGAAATAAGAACACCGTGAATTCATTGTCCCAGGAAGGGGAAACTTTATTGACACATTCCTGGGGTCAGATACATCACATGATCACACTGACAGAACCACAGGCACATAGACACAGGCAACAGAGCATGCACAATGTCGGCACTAGTACAGTGTATATCCACCTTTCGCAGCAATGCAGGCTGCTATTCTCCCATGGAGACGATCGTAGAGATGCTGGATGTAGTCCTGTGGAACGGCTTGCCATGCCATTTCCACCTGGCGCCTCAGTTGGACCAGCGTTCGTGCTGGACGTGCAGACTGCGAGAGACGACTCTCCATCCAGTCCCAAACATGCTCAATGGGGGACAGATCCGGAGATCTTGCTGGCCAGGGTAGTTGACTTACACCTTCTAGAGCACGTTGGGTGGCACGGTATACATGCGGACGTGCATTGTCCTGTTGGAACAGCAAGTTCCCTTGCCGGTCTAGGAATGGTAGAACGATGGGTTCGATGACGGTTTGGATGTACCGTGCACTATTCAGTGTCCCCTCGACGATCACCAGTGGTGTACGGCCAGTGTAGGAGATCACTCCCCACACCATGATGCCGGGTGTTGGCCCTGTGTGCCTCGGTCGTATGCAGTTCTGATTGTGGCGCTCACCTGCACGGCGCCAAACACGCATACGACCATCATTGGCACCAAGGCAGAAGCGACTCTCATCGCTGAAGACGACACGCCTCCATTCGTCCCTCCATTCACGCCTGTCGCGACACCACTGGAGGCGGGCTGCACGATGTTGGGGCGTGAGCGGAAGACGGCCTAACGGTGTGCGGGACCGTAGCCCAGCTTCATGGAGACGGTTGCGAATGGTCCTCGCCGATACGCCAGGAGCAACAGTGTCCCTAATTTGCTGGGAAGTGGCGGTGCGGTCCCCTACGGCACTGCGTAGGATCCTACGGTCTTGGCGTGCATCCGTGCGTCGCTGCGGTCCGGTCCCAGGTCGACGGGCACGTGCACCTTCCGCCGACCACTGGCGACAACATCGATGTACTGTGGAGACCTCACGCCCCACGTGTTGAGCAATTCGGCGGTACGTCCACCCGGCCTCCAGCATGCCCACTATACGCCCTCGCTCAAAGTCCGTCAACTGCACATACGGTTCACGTCCACGCTGTCGCGGCATGCTACCAGCGTTAAAGACTGCGATGGAGCTCCGTATGCCACGGCAAACTGGCTGACACTGACGGCGGCGGTGCACAAATGCTGCGCAGCTAGCGCCATTCGACGGCCAACACCGTGGTTCCTGGTGTGTCCGCTGTGCCGTGCGTGTGATCATTGCTTGTACAGCCCTCTCGCAGTGTCTGGAGCAAGTATGGTGGGTCTGACACACCGGTGTCAATGTGTTCTTTTTTCCATTTCCAGGAGTGTAGGATGGAGGAGTAGGGAAAAATAAGGGGGAGGGAGGCCTGAGGAGGTAGGGGAAGGTGGTGTTTGTAGGAGGGTCAGATATCATGACAAAGCTCATCATCAGGGAGGGTTAGGTGCTGGAAGGTATGCTGGTAAAGGAGGTGACAGTGTGGAGATGGAGAGATGGTGGGACACAGCTGTAAAGGCGCGGCAATGGTGGAGAGTAGAGAGAAACGGTGTCACCATGGGGTAGTGGGGATCAAGTCTCCAGATGATGTACAGGGTGTGGATGTTCAAGGAAAAGGAGAAGCTGTGGGAAGGGGATGAGGTCTTACAGGATCTGTGTGAGTGATGGGAGGCAAATACGGAAAGCAAGGTGGAAGGCATGACTTTTGATGAGTTGGAGGGCTTTATAGAATCTGGATGGGGCAGAAATCCAGGCGACACTGGCATAACAAAGGATGCGATGGATCAAGCATTTGTAGGTGTGAAAGATGGTGGAAGGTTATGTCCCAGTATCCGACCAGACAGAAGTTTCAAGAGATGGATTCTATTGTAGTCTTTATGTTGGAGTGTAAGGAGATCAGGAATCCAGGTGAGGTAGACTGTACAGTCCACCATGGACACCCTCACCACCACAATCATTTCCAACTCCTCTTCCCCTGTCCCCACCTTTACCTCCCGGAGTCTGCCATAAAAACCCCTAAATGTCTTGAGTACCGGCCTTGTGTCCACACCCTCCTTCAACAAACCACCACAATCCCCTTTCCCTTCAGATCTTCCCACAGATACTACCCCTCCTCTCGCATCCCCAACCCCTGCACAGGATATAATACAAGGACGAAGTACTGGCGACAGGTAAGGAGAAAGAACGAATATGGGGTCACTGAGGAGAAGGAGAAAGGAAAACAGGGCAGCGGTGGGGGTGGATGGACTGTGGCGAATGGATGGACAGACAGACAGATGGATGAACAGAGGCAGACAGCAGGGTAGCACAAGCAGCAAAAATCTTCCCACTTGGAAGTTGTGGCTCTCTAACCCTCAGGATGCTCCAATGCACTTTTCTTTCTTTATTGTGATTCCATTCCCCTATCCCATATGAGCAGTGTAGTTTTGGTTAGGCATCAAAAACGGGGACAAAGAACATAAAAGGGGCAAGAGATGTGGGGTTAAAATATACACTTACACAGAGATGTTCATTGTGGGACAGTTACAAAAGGCAACATAAAGAATAAAAGAAACACAGCTGGCGATGTGCATAGCATGTAAAATACACTGAGGTCAGATGCACTAGTTAAAAGTTGGCCACAATATTAAAACACACCAGAACAACAACACCTTAAAACTATTGCACAAGAGGGAGCACGCACAACAAAGACCTGCTGAGGAAGGGGATGCCTGAGAGGAGGCAAAAGAGAGGCGAGGAGGGGCCAGAGAAGGAGGGGGCTGGATGGAAAGAGAGGGGTTCAAAAGAAGGGGGTCAGGGGATGAACCAAGGGGCAGAGACTGGCAGGTTGGGACAGAGCACAGAAGGGGTGCACTTAAAAGGGAGAGGGCTTAGGAGGGAGGAAAGACCGATAGGGTGAAGCTCATTATGCAGGTGGGACAGGCGCTGTAAGGTACATTGGTAAAGGAGATGGAGGGTGTGGAGATGGAGAGATTGCAGGGCTCAGTGGTAAAGACATGCCACTGGGCTGGGGTGGGGGGGGGATCGAATCTATGACTGATGTACAGGGTGCAGATGTATTCCAGGAAAAGGAGAATCTGTGGGAAGATGAGGTCATAGAGAATCCATGCGGGGGATTGGAGGTGGATACGGAAAGCAAAGTGGACTGTACAGCATTCAAGGATTTTAGAGGGCTTTATAGATTCTGGATGGGGTGGAAATCTAGATGACACTGGTATAACAAAGGATGGAATGGATTAAGGGATTATAGGCGTGAAGGATGGTGGGAGGATGCAGTCCCCATGTCTAGCTGAACAGGAGTTTCTTGAGGAGGAGTCTATTGTGGTCTCTCTGTTGGATCGTAAGTAGATGGTGAGTTCAGGTGGGGTGATGGCCGAGGGTGAGGTGCATAGGACAACCATAAATTTTAAGGTAAAAATTGTGGAGCTAGAAGGAGAGGTGGTATGTCCTATGATGATTGCCTGGGTCTTGGGAGGGTAGATGTGAAGGAGCCACTGCTTGCACCTGGCAGTGAAATGGTCAAGGTGGGTTTGAAGGGTATGTTGCCAGCAAGATGGGGGGTGAGGATTTTTTTGAGGTGGCGGTACATGACACAGTCATTACAAGGGGTGGTGCTGCGTTTGGAGAAGAGTATGAGTTTGATGTCATTGCAGTAATGGGAGTGTTTAAATCTGAGGCGGGTAACTGATCCAACTACTGGAAACTGTGGCCAAGTGATCAGACAGAAGTATTAGTGCATTCAAGGACTGTGGGGAAGAGGGAGTAATTAAAGTGGGGGTGTCAGCAAACGAGAAGTCCTCAGAGAAAGGAAAAAGATTATCCTTATGAAGTTGTCAGGGAAGGGGCAGTTGTCATGGAGAAGGGGGTAATGTGGGGTGGAATGGCTACCAATAAAGCAGCGGAAGCCAGACCAGTACTTGGACGAGTTGACAGAGAGGGTGGCGCTGAGTCATGTACATTTCTGGTGCCAGTACCAGCTATTAAGAGGTTGCAGATGTGTTGCTGTAATTGGCGGTGGCAGAGGAGTGTATCCCGGTCACAGGTGCAAAGCAAGGAGTGGTAGAACCTGAGGGATTCACAGAGAGGAAGGATGGCCTGTGGAGGAAGAGTAGGGCAGTGAGAGTGGATATGTTTGGTTGTAACTTGGGCCACAGAGCGTCAGAGGTGCTCTTCTAGAGAAAGGACGAGATATGGGTAATGTCAATGGGATATTGAAAGGTAAGAGGGTGGCTTTCAACCTGGGAGGCAATGGATTCCCAGTAGGCTTCCCAGTCGGCTTGGCAACAGTCATGGATGGACTGGGGGGTTAGCAGGCCAGGGGGTGGGAGGTGGGCCATTGGCTGAGAAGATGGTGAGAAGACTGGGAGGTAGTCACTACCACTGGAACAGAGGACGTTGACAGCAATATGACCAAGGAGGTTGGGGAAAACGAGGGCGACATCCTTAGTGGAGTTACTTTCAGGATAGGTGTGCTGTAGTATGGGAACAAAGTCACCACTTAAGGTTATGAGGAACTGATGCCACCGCCAAAGGGTGGCAGGGACGAGGCTGTGGATGTTGAGGCCAGCGGCAATCACATAAGTGGAGAAGGTGTGATCAAGATGGGATATGAATTATCAGGGGAGCTGTGGAATGGACATAGATAGCAGCACAGGTGATGCTGAGGGACGGAAAAAAGACACTGAAGAGGAGATGTTCGGTCACATTGAGCAGGGGCTGTGGCTGGATAGGGATATGCTTGAGCTGGCTGATAGTGATCCCACCCACATTGGGGGAAGGGGGTTACTGGTGCAGTGAAGAAGGTAGAGAGGGGTGTGAACTACATGGTGAGGTTGGAGGAGGTTTCATTAAGAATAAAGGAATCGACCTGGTGCTGGGACAGAGTATTTGATGGTTGGAGGTAGCAAATTTTTAGGTATAGGGGATGTTACTGTTGGTGTACAAGGAGGCAGGAGGAGTGAAGAGAGTGGAGGGAGGAGAGAGGTTTAAATGTGGGTGTCTAGGTGGGTGAAGGCGATGTGGGCCTGGTTGTAGGGGTATGTGGCATAAGTGTTCAAATGGAAGACGGAGTCAGTGGCAAGGGAGATCTGATGGATGGTACAGGGGATGGATATTCTGATGGACGATGGTCGGAAAGAAAAGAAGATGATGTCTTCAGCTGTGGTGGATGGTCAGAGGGAATTGATGGTGCGCATGGGCTGATCGATAGGAACAGTACAGTGGGAGGGGGTTTGGCCTTGCATTTGGAGGAGCAGGTGGGGTGACGTTCATTGGAGGTGTTGCAGGAAGGAGGAGAGGCAATGTTAGGACACTGTTTGAGGAAGTGGGAGTCTTTATAGTGGAGGCAGATGAGGGGGCAGTTTTGCAGTTTTGGGTGAGGAAGTTATTGTAGAGGAGACAGTGTTGGCTGTGGTATGACGAGGAGGGGAATGAGAGGGGTGACGAAGGTGGCAGCAGATAAACATCAGGGCTCCCTGAGTGAGGAGGTGACCTATGGAAGAGGTGGACTGTGTGAACGTATGCATTAGGAATGTGGAACCAAAGATGTTAAAGATGCATTGGGCTGAGTGGATGTACAGAGCAGGGTGGGCATCAGTTCTGCCAACACCTCCACCATTATGACTATGGGACTCAGCTTTGTGATAATGGCAGTGAGGGTTGGCAGACGATGAGGGTATTGGGGCTGATGGGGGGAGGAGGAGGTAAGGAAAGGTGTGAGAGATGCATGTGAGCCAAAGGTGATATGGGGCAGTTTCTGGAGGAGGTCAGTGTGGAAAGAGAGAGAAGGGCATGGAGTGTCTGTAGGGGATAAGCTGAGCAATGGGGCACTGTGGACATACTTGCGGATTTATAGTGTGGGGCTGCAAACATAGAGGAGTTTGAGATTGGTGTTGGAAAGAACGAATGTATGCAGGACAGGGGCTCTGGATGCGGAAGGAGACATGGTGTGCATGGAGGATCTGAAGCAAAAAGATGGATGGTGGTTTATTGGAGGAGGTGGTGGAGGCGAGACCAGCACTCAGGCATTTGGGATTTTCTTCTGTGGGGGTGGTCTGGGAGGAGGGGTGAGAGACTGGTTGAAGTGGGAGGTGACAGGAGGCTCTTTGAAGGGTGGGTGGGTGATTTGTGTTAGAAAATGTGGTGCAGTGGGCTGTGACATAGACCAGGAAAGCAGGGGCAGTCATAGCAGGCAGAGTGGGGAGTGGCGAAAAGTCGTTGGCGTCCCAACAGGTGTTAGTGCTGGGAGTGGGCAGGAACATGAGCGGGAACGGGGCAGAGACGGTATGCAGGTGGGAATACAAGGGAGGAGAGGAGGTGGGAGAGGAGGTGACTGTGAGGAGGGGAGGCGGAGCAGAGGGGGAAATCCCAGAGAAGGCACTCCAAGAGGAAATGGTGGGGTGGAGGAGTGGGACATGTGAATGATTGTGGGGGTGGGGGGGTGTCCATATTGGTCTGTGTGGCCTACCGGCAACAGGTGTCACTGAGGTAGGGAGGGGGGTGGGGTCAATGAGGGGATGGAGGAGTGAGGACAGGGTGGTGGCAGCAGCGGCAAAAGTAAAGAAAATCTTCCCCCTTGAAAGCTGAGGGACTCCAACTGACAGGATTCTCATTGATCTTCCTTTTATCTTTTATTGTCACTTCATTCCCCTGCCCTATGGCGGCAGGGGTTGGCTGGCAGGGGCACAATTCGCTGCTCTTCAGTCAAGAGGTTACATAGAATACCACAGCAGAACAAAACATGATTAAGTATGAGGGTAAAAGATGAAATTTACGCATGAGAAGGGGGAGCAATTATTGGTTTTAAAATATACACAAAAGAGGTAGTTGGATAAGGCACATTTACATAAAAGCCACATACAGTGAAAATGGCGCTCAATAAGACGTAAGACATAAACACTTTGGGCACGGGTAGCACAATTAAAAACGGCATTCACAGTATGGGACTACGACACTGATCACACACTGTGCTTACTTCACACACGTGGCGAGCACCAACACATGTCAAAGTAACGGCATTACAATTTAAAGGGCCTGCCAAGGGACAGTGTAACGTCTACGCTCGGGCGTACGTTAACTCTTTAAAGCCTGTACTATGGTAAGTTGACGGGCTTCACCTTATAAGAAAGGATTTTAGTAAATATGTTGACCGCGTGTACCTGAATGGAAGCAAAATCAGATTTACACCCACTCAGTAACAACAATGATACGTCAAGCAAGTGTAAAGTGCAACTACACGTTAGGATGGACAAGAAACATACACAGCAGATGCTACCAATTGTTAATAATACACTCGCCAGCCTAATTAGGCATTAAGTGAGTTTTTTCCTTGTACAAGTATGTACAAGCATAACACCACGTAGTAATACTGCATTATATGGTAAAGTTTAGAACCAGAAAAATCTACTGAACTAATATTTTCACTTTCTGTACTAATTTGGACAAGCTATAAATACACAACGTTACACTATAATGATTACTACAAACTGCGTTTTGTCTATTGATCAGACTGAAATCGGGTATAGGTTACCCTAGAAATAGCACTTTTGAAACACACATACAATGTCAATTTTAAGAAAGTTAAAACACTGGTAAATTTAGGTTTTATATTGACTTTAACTTTGCTGGTCAAAGCAGTTCAGTACACTTCAGAATTCAAATGAATAGAAAAGAAAGAAAGAAGAAAGGGGGAAGACCCTGAAACTGTTATGATCACTGCATGGGAGTTTTAATTATTGAAAGAATTAAGCATTCAAGATTTCCAAAAATATGATTTATCACTCTTTTTGTCTTATTTCCTGTTCATTTAACTACCGTTATTTTTGTCTCAATTTAAATAAACTTCATTACTAAACCAATTTCAACATTATCTTCCAACTTTGTCATACCTATATTATTCGTCCAGTATTCATTAACAACAAAGTTCATTAAATATCCTTTTAACAGTGATAGGCCTGCAGGTAATTATTATTAACATAAACTTTAAATCTTCATCTTAGGATACTCGGATTGCACAACATGTGGAAAGGACCCTGTCTAGGTTAGTTGTGAGGATAATTAATTGATAGGACAGTTCTGGTAAAATTTAAGTTATTATTGAACAGTATGTAGCAAAAATGACACTGGTCCGAATACAGTACTGAAAGTTTCAACCTGTTCGGCGGTCGGCAGGCGGTGAGATGGCGAGGCACTAAGCACACGTGCAATTACAGCAATGGCTCATGAAATATCGGCACTTTACTTCTTCATGGCGTCGCAGTGCTTTTCCATTTAGTGCCTATGGAATATTGTCATGCTGTATAGACGTCGGAAACAGCGCATCCGAGGCTCAACGAAACCACTTTTTGCAGGAGATCCTCCTCGATCTAGCGCGTGTTTCTCAGATCAATGCCCAACTCCGACTACTACGGCTGAGGCCGTTATGCCGTACAGCGCCCGTGTGCATTTTCCCGCGCTTGCCTACCTCCACCTTTTCCTGCTCCCCTACAGACAGGGTATTCACCAAAGGTTTTACATTCCACATATTCTAATACATTGCCTACGTATGGACCAGGCGTACAAATACAACTTTCACATCTTACAATAGTTTCAACATTACAGATTACAACATTACTTGAAATTTGACATAAATATTAAAATTTACATCGAAATTTGTTTATAGCTTTTGCAACATAATGTCATGAAACAAAAAAGAAATGAAACCAGAATATCGATTATACTAATTTATCGAAATTCAGAAGACAAAAATTTATTACATATACAGTAGGATAACGTTAGTGCCCCTGTTTCCATTAAATTTCACTAAGTGCAAATTTGATGGGAACACTGAACTTTATATTTATACAGTGGTTCTGAATCTTTGTGTGATTGTCCCATCAAAAAAAAAATTTATACCACAAACTACCTTTCACTTACTTTACATAAGTCTATAAATTTTTAACATATCAAGAACATTTACCTATCGTTTGCTTAAGTGCCTTTGGCACAGCCCAACCTCCTATCACAACATTATTTAAGTAGCAAATTATTCATCATTGTTCAATTTTTTAGACAAATAAAACACAAATTTGGAACACAAACAGTTATTTACAAAAGCAAATACAACTATCTATATACACTATAAAACAACTTGTTGCTTCTTGCATTGAATGGCTGTCCATTTCCTTATTTACTAAAAAAAACACACACAATAATATTTAGAAAATTACTACACACATTTGCTGCCTATTATTCTGATTTGGGTAGTCCTTTTCACCTCATATTGTCACATCTCCTGTATCACACTTACAATTCTCCTTTGACTATTTATCTGCCCTCTTTGGTGTTTGGCAGTCCTTTATATTATGGCTCATACACTGCCCATTTTCACTTTTGACAGTCCCATCTTTTATCTGGCTGACAGCATTTATCCTTTCTTTTCAGCCCTTTTTCTCCATGCCTCTTTACATTTATAGTACAATTGTTAATCTGAAACTCACATAATTACATTAGTACACTGATATTGGTCTACCTATGTTACAAAGGTTTGTTACATTTGGCATAAATTAGCTTCAGCATAATATACAGCATATTTACTGCAAGTTGTTCTCTGATTGTACTTAGATTATTCACTTCTAGGAACATACAGTTTCAGGTCCACAACATTTCTTACACCTAGAGGTCTTTTGGATTTTGGGTAGATCAGGTAGTAAGCATTATCATGTGGAATGTTCTGTATTACATATGGTCCATTATAAATATATTTAAATTTGGAAATTTCATGGTTCAGTTCACTAGATTTTTCGTGGATTTTTAAAAGAACATAATCCCCAATTTTAAATTTTGAAACTTTCAGATTTTTATCATGTCTTTCAGATCTAGATTCAGCCTTTTGCTTTGCCCTTTTTCTGACTAATTCTTTCTTTTGACTCAACCCCAAACTTGTACAAGGCGGAAACTCTAGTTTTTCCTCAATTAAACTTTTACCTCTGCTGTCTAACAAAATTTCTTCCGGTGGGAATCCAGTAGTTTCATGATGTAAGGTGTTCATGACATTCTCAAAGTCCGATATAAATCTGCCCCAGACTCCAAATCATGCCCCTTCCTCTCTTTTTCACAACGCACCTTGGTCGACTGTGACATCGTCCCAAGATACGTTCCTGACCTGTGAATCGTTTATATCTGGTGGCTTTTTCGGTTTCTGGAGTTCAGTCTTTACTTACATGAACTTTTTGCAAAATAAACACTGAGTCGTCCGGTGGCTCTTTCTTTCTTTGTTCAGTCTCAACATCTGGATTTTGTTTTGAAACTTCGTCATCATTAGGTTCAATATCGCAATTAGCTGCATCCCCATTATTCTCACTAGTACCGAAATATTCGTCATCTGAACTATCGTCAGAATCCGACCATTCTGGATCGCTTTCAGGTTCTAACATAAAAGCTTTTCTGAGACAGGCACTAAGTTCTTCCTCTGCATTTTCGTCAGGTTTTGATTTTAACTCAATATCTTCTTTTGACAAAACGGCCTCATTATCAGCTTTATTCACATCTACTGTTACTTCATATTTAGTGTAATCCTCGTGGACTTCAATTACTTTCGGGTAATTACCTGCCTCTTCCTCACAGAGCCTTTCGGTAGCAGCTCGTACTGTTGGCAGATCGTTAACAGAAGTTACTTCCTCGTCAATGCTTAGTATTTCATCCTCCAATTCCTTCCTATCTTTAATCATCGTTCTATCGGCAGCACGCGTACTCAGCGCGGCGCTGTTTACTCTCTCCCCTTCAACTTTGGGCCATGTCACCTTATCGACGTCCCTATTATCTCCTTTTTCACTAATTAACCTCCTCGCCTCATACTCCTTCTTAAAATCCTCCCACTCACATTGCTTTAGGCCCTTGTACAGATCGTTGATCTGCACACACCAATCAGTTACTTCTGCTAGATCATTCTCGCCATTTAATTTTTTGCTAACACTGCTAACCGCGCCTCTCTGTGTCTCCACCGTTTCATCTACTATTTCCTTCGCCAAGGAATTACCACCCGTAATGTATTCATCAGTTCTTACGGCAATGTTCGTATCTAATGCTGCTGCCTTGCTAGTGGTTTCTCTCTGAACAGCTGTTCTGCTAGGCTGGGCCATTGCCCTCTGATGCTCCACTCGCCTGTTAACATGTGGCGCTCTGCGCAGCGCGGATGACTCACTAGCGCTCGCACCTGGCGCTTGGCCCGCAACTTCGCACTGCGTCGTTCCACGCCTGTCTCTAACCTGTCTCATAACATTACTGTCAGTTCGGTAACTTTTCTTAAATCGGGGCCGGTATGTACTGTCCGCTTCTGTTTGGCCCGCAACGTTCGCGGAAATCAGTTTCCCGCATCGTTATTATTTTGTGCGGTGTACCCCCTACCGCGACCCATATAACTTCCTCTTCCTCTGCCTCTGCCTCTACCTCTCTGTATCATATTGACGCGAAAGCCATCGCCGTCATTTCTTTCGTCATTATTGCGATTATTCTTGTTGCCAAAATTCTGATAATTGGCACGACTTTCGCGCCAGTGATCTTCGTCTTCGACCCTCTCGAGAAATGCTTGGAAGCTACGATGATTGCTTCCCACATACCTCTTTGAATCTTCTGGAAGCTTTTTATATAGCTCCCATATAATTTCTGAATCGGATCTTCTCCCTCTTAAATGCGTCAATTTTCGGTACCAATATTCGCAGAAATCTTTCAAAGAATTCCTGCCCCTGTTATCATGGAGTTTGGCCATGATAAACTCGCGCCACAAATGATCCTGTTTTTGTTCGGACCTATATTCTTCCGTAAACTTTTGCTTAAATTCTTCGAACGTCATTCGTTCGGTATTCAAATTAATTCCCCAGCGCTTAGCGTCACCTGCTAAGGCGCTAATTACTACGTTTATCTTCTCCTGATCAGACAAGTGTTCAGGAAATATTCTCTCGCAATTTTTGATGAAATCTAACAGATGCCATCCGTTATGTTTCTTGGCAGGATCGAAGCGTTCCTCACCTTCCAATAACTTCGAAAGTGGTGTGCCATTACAGACGACACCAGGCCTATCTTTGATTTTATTCTCAAGATCGAAAATTTTGCCTTGAATATTCGATGTATTTTGTTCACACTTTTGTATATGTCCGGTAAATTTTTCGCCTAAATCTCTTTCAGTGTCAGAAACTGCCTTTTTCAATTGTGATATTCCAAGTTGACATTCGTTTACGATCTCAGTTTTAAGACCGAAAACTTTTTCGTCTACTTTTGTTTCAACTAGAGGCTCTACTTTCTCTTGGATGTTAAGAATTTCAACATCAAATCTACTGTTAATGTTGTCAATTTCCCCCTGCATAGTATCAATATTTTTGTTAATTGTGTCAATTTCAAATTTCATAGTATTTACCACAGAGCTTAAACTACCCACTTTTTGTCCTACCTGTTCTATTTGTTTACTAATTTTAAATCCTTGTTCTTCGACCTGTACTTTGAGCTGATCAACGTGTGTTCTAAGCTGATCATTCTGTGTTTTGAGCTGCTCGGCAACGTGTGTTTTAAGCTGATCATTCTGTCCTGCAATTTGTTTGATTAATTGTTCAAATAAATCGTTCATGCTTAAAATTTTCACACTGCTTTGCTCTACGGAATCGGTGTGTTCCGACCCTACACCAAAAGTTTCTTTCGGTTCTTTCTTTATCTGTGGTGAATCAAACATGTCAGTGGATTCGTTCACGTACCCATTATCATCTACAAAGTCATCCCCTACTTCTTGTTTTATCCCTTGCTGTGTTCGAGGCAGTCTCGACATTTCAATCTGATCATTAACATGTTCATGATATTGTATGTACGCCAACTGTCTTCCGCTAACGCCATGTGTTATCTGGCCGCTTAAACTTCTGCTATTGCCATGCGCATCTTCCATTACGCTCGGCACATCTACCCTGTCTACTTTCCTGTCCATACTGAATGCAAATTACACCACCCTATCGTACTTGGCGTTCACTGTTATTTATTTTACTGACTAATATTGCAATTCGTGCCACTGAACATCCACTGTTCGGTATTCACATTAATTTGTGACCGACAACAACTGGATGTCCTGTCACCGGGAAGCCACTTGTAACGTCTACGCTCGGGCGTACGTTAACTCTTTAAAGCCTGTACTATGGTAAGTTGACGGGCTTCACCTTATAAGAAAGGATTTTAGTAAATATGTTGACCGCATGTACCTGAATGGAAGCAAAATCAGACTTACACCCACTCAGTAATAACAATGATACGTCAAGCAAGTGTAAAGTGCAACTACACGTTAGGATGGACAAGAAACATACACAGCAGATGCTACCAATTGTTAATAATACGGTCGCCAGCCTAATTAGGCATTAAGTGAGTTTTTTCCTTGTACAAGTACGTACAAGCATAACAACACGTAGTAATACTGCATTATATGGTAAAGTTTAGAACCAGAAAATTCTACTGAACTAATATTTTCACTTTCTGTACTAATTTGGACAAGCTATAAACACACAACATTACACTATAATGATTACTACAAACTGCGTTTTGTCTATTGATCAGACTGAAATCGGGTATAGGTTACCCTAGAAATAGCACTTTTGAAATACACATACAATGTCAATTTTAAGAAAGTTAAAACACTGGTAAATTTAGGTTTTATATTGACTTTAACTTTGCTGGTCAAAGCAGTTCAGTACACTTCAGGATTCAAATGAATAGAAAAGAAAGAAAGGAGAAAGGGGGAAGACCCTGAAACTGTTATGATCACTGCATGGGAGTTTTAATTATTGAAAGATTTAAGCATTCAAGATTTCCAAAAATATGATTTATCACTCTTTTTGTCTTATTTCCTGTTCATTTAACTACCGTTATTTTTGTTTCAATTTAAATAAACTTCATTACTAAACCAATTTCAACATTATCTTCCAACTGTGTCATACCTATATTATTCGTCCAGTATTCATTAACAACAAAGTTCATTAAATATCCTTTTAACAGTGATAGGTCTGCAGGTAATTATTATTAACATAAACTTTAAATCTTCATCTTAGGATACTCGGATTGCACAACATGTGGAAAGGACCCTGTCTAGGTTAGTTGTGAGGATAATTAATTGATAGGACAGTTCTGGTAAAATTTAAGTTATTATTGAACAGTATGTAGCAAAAATGACACTGGTCCACTCGAATACAGTACTGAAAGTTTCAACCTGTTCGGCGGTCGGCAGGTGGTGAGATGGCGAGGCACTAAGCACACGTGCAATTACAGCAATGGCTCATGAAATGTCGGCACTTTACTTCTTCATGGCGTCGCAATGCTTTTCCATTTAGTGCCTATGGAATACTGTCATGCTGTATAGACGTCGGAAACAGCGCATCCGAGGCTCAACGAAACCACTTTTTCCAGGAGATCCTCCTCGATCTAGCGCGTGTTTCTCAGATCGATGCCCAACTCCGACTACTACGGCTGAGCCCGTTATGCCGTACCGCGCCCGTGTGCATTTTCCCGCGCTCGCCTACCTCCTCCTTTTCCTGCTCCCCTACAGACAGGGTATTCACCAAAGGTTTTACATTCCACATATTCTAATACATTGCCTACGTATGGACCAGGCATACAAATACAACTTTCACATCTTACAATAGTTTCAACATTACAGATTACAACATTACTTGAAATTTGACATAAATATTAAAATTTACATCGAAATTTGTTTATAGCTTTTGCAACATAATGTCATGAAACAAAAAAGAAATGAAACCAGAATATCGATTATACTAATTTATCGAAATTCAGAAGACAAAAATTTATTACATATACAGTAGGATAACGTTAGTGCCCCTGTTTCCATTAAATTTCACTAAGTGCAAATTTGATGGGAACACTGAACTTTATATTTATACAGTGGTTCTGAATCTTTGTGTGATTGTCCCATCAAAAAAAAAATTTTATACCACAAACTACCTTTCACTTACTTTACATTAGTCTATAAATTTTTAACATATCAAGAACATTTACCTATCGTTTGCTTAAGTGCCTTTGGCACAGTCCAACCTCCTATCACAACATTATTTAAGTAGCAAATTATTCATCATTGTTCAATTTTTTAGACAAATAAAACACAAATTTGGAACACAAACAGTTATTTACAAAAGCAAATACAACTATCTATATACACTATAAAACAACTTGTTGCTTCTTGCATTGAATGGCAGTCCATTTCCATATTTACTAAAAAAAACACACACAATAATATTTAGAAAATTACTACACACATTTGCTGCCTATTATTCTGATTTGGGCAGTCCTTTTCACCTCATATTGTCACATCTCCTGTATCACACTTACAATTCTCCTTTGACTATTTATCTGCCCTCTTTGGTGTTTGGCAGTCCTTTATATTATAGCTCATACACTGCCCATTTTCACTTTTGACAGTCCCATCTTTTATCTGGCTTACAGCATTTATCCTTTCTTTTCAGCCCTTTTTCTCCATGCCTCTTTACATTTATAGTACAATTGTTAATCTGAAACTCACATAATTACATTAGTACACTGATATTGGTCTACCTATGTTACAAAGGTTTGTTACATTTGGCATAAATTAGCTTCAGCATAATATACAGCATATTTACTGCAAGTTGTTCTCTGATTGTACTTAGATTATTCACTTCTAGGAACATACAGTTTCAGGTCCACAACATTTCTTACACCTAGAGGTCTTTTGGATTTTGGGTAGATCAGGTAGTAAGCATTATCGTGTGGAATGTTCTGTATTACATACGGTCCATTATAAATATATTTAAATTTGGAAATTTCATGGTTCAGTTCACTAGATTTTTCGTGGATTTTTAAAAGAACATAATCCCCAATTTTAAATTTTGAAACTTTCAGATTTTTATCATGTCTTTCAGATCTAGATTCAGCCTTTTGCTTTGCCCTTTTTCTGACTAATTCTTTCTTTTGACTCAACCCCAAACTTGTACAAGGCGGAAACTCTAGTTTTTCCTCAATTAAACTTTTACCTCTGCTGTCTAACAAAATTTCTTCCGGTGGGAATCCAGTAGTTTCATGATGTAAGGTGTTCATGACATTCTCAAAGTCCGATATAAATCTGCCCCAGACTCCAAATCATGCCCCTTCCTCTCTTTTTCACAACGCACCTTGGTCGACTGTGACATCGTCCCAAGATACGTTCCTGACCTGTGAATCGTTTATATCTGGTGGCTTTTTCGGTTTCTGGAGTTCAAAGTCTTTACTTACATGAACTTTTTGCAAAATAAACACTGAGTCGTCCGGTGGCTCTTTCTTTCTTTGTTCAGTCTCAACATCTGGATTTTGTTTTGAAACTTCGTCATCATTAGGTTCAATATCGCAATTAGCTGCATCCCCATTATTCTCACTAGTACCGAAATATTCGTCATCTGAACTATCGTCAGAATCCGACCATTCTGGATCGCTTTCAGGTTCTAACATAAAAGCTTTTCTGAGACAGGCACTAAGTTCTTCCTCTGCATTTTCGTCAGGTTTTGATTTTAACTCAATATCTTCTTTTGACAAAACGGCCTCATTATCAGCTTTATTCACATCTACTGTTACTTCATATTTAGTGTAATCCTCGTGGACTTCAATTACTTTCGGGTAATTACCTGCCTCTTCCTCACAGAGCCTTTCGGTAGCAGCTCGTACTGTTGGCAGATCGTTAACAGAAGTTACTTCCTCGTCAATGCTTAGTATTTCATCCTCCAATTCCTTCCTATCTTTAATCATCGTTCTATCGGCAGCACGCGTACTCAGCGCGGCGCTGTTTACTCTCTCCCCTTCAACTTTGGGCCATGTCACCTTATCGACGTCCCTATTATCTCCTTTTTCACTAATTAACCTCCTCGCCTCATACTCCTTCTTAAAATCCTCCCACTCACATTGCTTTAGGCCCTTGTACAGATCGTTGATCTGCACACACCAATCAGTTACTTCTGCTAGATCATTCTCGCCATTTAATTTTTTGCTAACACTGCTAACCGCGCCTCTCTGTGTCTCCACCGTTTCATCTACTATTTCCTTCGCCAAGGAATTACCACCCGTAATGTATTCATCAGTTCTTACGGCAATGTTCGTATCTAATGCTGCTGCCTTGCTAGTGGTTTCTCTCTGAACAGCTGTTCTGCTAGGCTGGGCCATTGCCCTCTGATGCTCCACTCGCCTGTTAACATGTGGCGCTCTGCGCAGCGCGGATGACTCACTAGCGCTCGCACCTGGCGCTTGGTCCGCAACTTCGCGCTGCGTCGTTCCACGCCTGTCTCTAACCTGTCTCATAACATTACTGTCAGTTCGGTAACTTTTCTTAAATCGGGGCCGGTATGTACTGTCCGCTTCCGTTTGGCCCGCAACGTTCGCGGAAATCAGTTTCCTGCATCGTTATTATTTTGTGCGGTGTACCCCCTACCGCGACCCATATAACTTCCTCTTCCTCTGCCTCTGCCTCTACCTCTCTGTATCATATTGACGCGAAAGCCATCGCCGTCATTTCTTTCGTCGTTATTGCGATTATTCTTGTTGCCAAAATTCTGATAATTGGCACGACTTTCGCGCCAGTGGTCTTCGTCTTCGACCCTCTCGAGAAATGCTTGGAAGCTACGATGATTGCTTCCCACATATCTCTTTGAATCTTCTGGAAGCTTTTTATATAGCTCCCATATAATTTCTGAATCGGATCGTCTCCCTCTTAAATGCGTCAATTTTCGGTACCAATATTCGCAGAAATCTTTCAAAGAATTCCTGCCCCTGTTATCATGGAGTTTGGCCATGATAAACTCGCGCCACAAATGATCCTGTTTTTGTTCGGACCTATATTCTTCCGTAAACTTTTGCTTAAATTCTTCGAACGTCATTCGTTCGGTATTCAAATTAATTCCCCAGCGCTTAGCGTCACCTGCTAAGGCGCTAATTACTACGTTTATCTTCTTCTGATCAGACAAGTGTTCAGGAAATATTCTCTCGCAATTTTTGATGAAATCTAACGGATGCCATCCGTTATGTTTCTTGGCAGGATCGAAGCGTTCCTCACCTTCCAATAACTTCGAAAGTGGTGTGCCATTACAGACGACACCAGGCCTATCTTTGATTTTATTCTCAAGATCGAAAATTTTGCCTTGAATATTCGATGTATTTTGTTCACACTTTTGTATATGTCCGGTAAATTTTTCGCCTAAATCTCTTTCAGTGTCAGAAACTGCCTTTTTCAATTGTGATATTCCAAGTTGACATTCGTTTACGATCTCAGTTTTAAGACCGAAAACTTTTTCGTCTACTTTTGTTTCAACTAGAGGCTCTACTTTCTCTTGGATGTTAAGAATTTCAACATCAAATCTACTGTTAATGTTGTCAATTTCCCCCTGCATAGTATCAATATTTTTGTTAATTGTGTCAATTTCAAATTTCATAGTATTTACCACAGAGCTTAAACTACCCACTTTTTGTCCTACCTGTTCTATTTGTTTACTAATTTTAAATCCTTGTTCTTCGACCTGTACTTTGAGCTGATCAACGTGTGTTCTAAGCTGATCATTCTGTGTTTTGAGCTGCTCGGCAACGTGTGTTTTAAGCTGATCATTCTGTCCTGCAATTTGTTTGATTAATTGTTCAAATAAATCGTTCATGCTTAAAATTTTCACACTGCTTTGCTCTACGGAATCGGTGTGTTCCGACCCTACACCAAAAGTTTCTTTCGGTTCTTTCTTTATCTGTGGTGAATCAAACATGTCAGTGGATTCGTTCACGTACCCATTATCATCTACAAAGTCATCCCCTACTTCTTGTTTTATCCCTTGCTGTGTTCGAGGCAGTCTCGACATTTCAATCTGATCATTAACATGTTCATGATATTGTATGTACGCCAACTGTCTTCCGCTAACGCCATGTGTTATCTGGCCGCTTAAACTTCTGCTATTGCCATGCGCATCTTCCATTACGCTCGGCACATCTACCCTGTCTACTTTCCTGTCCATACTGAATGCAAATTACACCACCCTATCGTACTTGGCGTTCACTGTTATTTATTTTACTGACTAATATTGCAATTCGTGCCACTGAACATCCACTGTTCGGTATTCACATTAATTTGTGACCGACAACAACTGGATGTCCTGTCACCGGGAAGCCACTTGTAACGTCTACGCTCGGGCGTACGTTAACTCTTTAAAGCCTGTACTATGGTAAGTTGACGGGCTTCACCTTATAAGAAAGGATTTTAGTAAATACACTCCTGGAAATTGAAATAAGAACACCGTGAATTCATTGTCCCAGGAAGGGGAAACTTTATTGACACATTCCTGGGGTCAGATACATCACATGATCACACTGACAGAACCACAGGCACATAGACACAGGCAACAGAGCATGCACAATGTCGGCACTAGTACAGTTTATATCCACCTTTCGCAGCAATGCAGGCTGCTATTCTCCCATGGAGACGATCGTAGAGATGCTGGATGTAGTCCTGTGGAACGGCTTGCCATGCCATTTCCACCTGGCACCTCAGTTGGACCAGCGTTCGTGCTGGACGTGCAGACCGCGTGAGACGACGCTTCATCCAGTCCCAAACATGCTCAATGGGGGACAGATCCGGAGATCTTGCTGGCCAGGGTAGTTGACTTACACCTTCTAGAGCACGTTGGGTGGCACGGGATACATGCGGACGTGCATTGTCCTGTTGGAACAGCAAGTTCCCTTGCCGGTCTAGGAATGGTAGAACGATGAGTTCGATGACGGTTTGGATGTACCGTGCACTATTCAGTGTTCCCTCGACGATCACCAGTGGTGTACGGCCAGTGTAGGAGATCGCTCCCCACACCATGATGCCGGGTGTTGGCCCTGTGTGCCTCGGTCGTATGCAGTCCTGATGTGGCGCTCACCTGCACGGCGCCAAACACGCATACGACCATCATTGGCACCAAGGCAGAAGCGACTCTCATCGCTGAAGACGACACGTCTCCATTCGTCCCTCCATTCACGCCTGTCGCGACACCACTGGAGGCGGGCTGCACGATGTTGGGGCGTGAGCGGAAGACGGCCTAACGGTGTGCGGGACCGTAGCCCAGCTTCATGGAGACGGTTGCGAATGGTCCTCGCCGATACCCCAGGAGCAACAGTGTCCCTAATTTGCTGGGAAGTGGCGGTGCGGTCCCCTACGGCACTGCGTAGGATCCTACGGTCTTGGCGTGCATCCGTGCGTCGCTGCGGTCCGGTCCCAGGTCGACGGGCACGTGCACCTTCCGCCGACCACTGGCGACAACATCGATGTACTGTGGAGACCTCACGCCCCACGTGTTGAGCAATTCGGCGGTACGTCCATCCGGCCTCCCGCATGCCCACTAAACGCCCTCGCTCAAAGTCCGTCAACTGCACATACGGTTCACGTCCACGCTGTCGCGGCATGCTACCAGTGTTAAAGACTGCGATGCAGCTCCGTATGCCACGGCAAACTGGCTGACACTGACGGCGGCGGTGCACAAATGCTGCGCAGCTAGCGCCATTCGACGGCCAACACCGCGGTTCCTGGTGTGTCCGCTGTGCCGTGCGTGTGATCATTGCTTGTACAGCCCTCTCGCAGTGTCCGGAGCAAGTATGGTGGGTCTGACACACCGGTGTCAATGTGTTCTTTTTTCCATTTCCAGGAGTGTATGTTGACCTCATGTACCTGAATGGAAGCAAAATCAGACTTACACCCACTCAGTAATAACAATGATACGTCAAGCAAGTGTAAAGTGCAACTACACGTTAGGATGGACAAGAAACATACACAGCAGATGCTACCAATTGTTAATAATACACTCGCCAGCCTAATTAGGCATTAAGTGAGTTTTTTCCTTGTACAAGTACGTACAAGCATAACAACACGTAGTAATACTGCATTATATGGTAAAGTTTAGAACCAGAAAATTCTACTGAACTAATATTTTCACTTTCTGTACTAATTTGGACAAGCTATAAATACACAACATTACACTATAATGATTACTACAAACTGCGTTTTGTCTATTGATCAGACTGAAATTAGGCATAGGTTACCCTAGAAATAGCACTTTTGAAACACACATACAATGTCAATTTTAAGAAAGTTAAAACACTGGTAAATTTAGGTTTTATATTGACTTTAACTTTGCTGGTCAAAGCAGTTCAGTACACTTCAGGATTCAAATGAATAGAAAAGAAAGAAAGGAGAAAGGGGGAAGACCCTGAAACTGTTATGATCACTGCATTGGAGTTTTAATTATTGAAGGAATTAAGCATTCAAGATTTCCAAAAATATGATTTATCACTCTTTTTGTCTTATTTCCTGTTCATTTAACTACCGTTATTTTTGTCTCAATTTAAATAAACTTCATTACTAAACCAATTTCAACATTATCTTCCAACTGTGTCATACCTATATTATTCGTCCAGTATTCATTAACAACAAAGTTCATTAAATATCCTTTTAACAGTGATAGGTCTGCAGGTAATTATTATTAACATAAACTTTAAATCTTCATCTTAGGATACTCGGATTGCACAACATGTGGAAAGGACCCTGTCTAGGTTAGTTGTGAGGATAATTAATTGATAGGACAGTTCTGGTAAAATTTAAGTTATTATTGAACAGTATGTAGCAAAAATGACACTGGTCCACACGAATACAGTACTGAAAGTTTCAATCTGTTCGGCGGTCGGCAGGCGGTGAGATGGCGAGGCACTAAGCACACGTGCAATTACAGCAATGGCTCATGAAATATCGGCACTTTACTTCTTCATGGCGTCGCAATGCTTTTCCATTTAGTGCATATAGAATATTGTCATGCTGTATAGACGTCGGAAACAGCGCATCCGAGGCTCAACGAAACCACTTTTTCCAGGAGATCCTCCTCGATCTAGCGCGTGTTTCTCAGCTCGATGCCCAACTCCGACTACTACGGCTGAGGCCGTTATGCCGTACCGCGCCTGTGTGCATTTTCCCGCGCTCGCCTACCTCCTCCTTTTCCTGCTCCCCTACAGACAGGGTATTCACCAAAGGTTTTACATTCCACATATTCTAATACATTGCCTACGTATGGACCAGGCATAAAAATACAACTTTCACGTCTTACAATAGTTTCAACATTACAGATTACAACATTACTTGAAATTTGACATAAATATTAAAATTTACATTGAAATTTGTTTATATCTTTTTCAACATAATGTCATGAAACAAAAAAGAAATGAAACCAGAATATCGATTATACTAATTTATCGAAATGCAGAAGACAAAAATTTATTACATATACAGTAGGATAACGTTAGTGTTGTTACAACAGGTGGTCGGAGAGCAGGGAGGGAGGAAAGAGAGATGGGGGTTGATGGAGTAGGGGAGAAGGAAAGGGGGAGGGATGGAGTTGGTAGCACACCAAAAGGGGGGGGAGATGGGAAGGGAGCACAAGGACTGGGAAAGGAGGACAGGGGGAGGAGAAAGGAAACAGCAGAGGAGATAGGGGAAGCAGAGGGAACCTTAGGGAGTAGGAGAGGGGAAGAGGAGTGTCAGAGTTGGAAGGAAGGATAAATATCGTGACGAAGCACATCATCCAGCATGGGAAGGCGTTGGAAGTTCCTTTGGAAAGGAGGTGAAGGGTATGGAGATGGAGAGAGGGGGGACACATCAGTAAAGGTGCAGCAGCAGACAGGGAATGGATAGGAATGGAGACATTAGCGGTGAGCAGGATCGCGGTAGCAGTTGGCATAGAAGATACAGATGTGTTCAAGGAAACGGAGGAATTGTGGGGAGGGGATGAGCTCAAAGAGGATCCTCATTAAGGAGATAGATATGGAAAGCGAGATGGAGTGCATGACATTCAAGGATTTGGAGGGTTTTATAGACTTTAGGAGAGACAGAGATCTATGCCACACTGGTGTAACAGAGGGTGGGACAGATCAAGGATTTGTAGATATGAAGGATGGTGGAAGGGTGCAGTACCTATGTCCCACTGGACAGGAGTTTCAGGATGCAGAGTTTGCTGTGGGCTTTGCGTTGGAAGGTAAGGAGAGGGAAGTCCAGGTGAGGTGACAGTCAATGGTGAGGCCTAGGTATTTCAGGGTGGGGATAAATTGCATAGGGCAGTCATAGGTGGTGAGGTAGAAATCATAGAGCCGAAAGGAGGGGGTAGTACATCCTATGAAGATTGCCTGGGTTTTAGAATGATTGATTAGAAGGAGCCACTGGTTGCAACAAGTAGTGAACTGTTTAATGGGGGACTGGAAGGAGCACTCAGACCGTTGAAAGGTAGGATATAGGGAAAGAAAGGCCGTGTCATTGAAGGAAATGTACGGTTGGGGGTGATTTGGGCATATTAGCGGTGTACAGGAGATACAGGAGAGGAGAAAGAATGGAGCCCTGGGACACACCTGTGGTAATGTAGATGGTACGGGAATAGGTATTATGAATGGTGTCGTAGGAACGACAGCGGGAGACAAAGGAGGATATCAGATGGATAAAGTTGATAGGAAGGGCCTTGGTCTCGATCTTGAAAAGAAGACCAGAATGCCATACACAGCCATAAGCATTTTAGGGGTCAAGGCAAATTAAAATAGAAGAGCGATGGGCCTTAAGCTGGAAGGAGAGGAGATGGGTGAGGTTAAGGAACTGGTCATCAGCAGAGAAAGAGGGACAGAAACCACAGTTGGTAAGAGGAAGGAAGTAGTGTCAAATCACTTGATGATGGAAACAGCGGGAGAGGATGGCCTCGAAGACCTCACTGAAAATGGAGGTTAGGCAGATGGGGTGATAGAAGCAAGTGTCAGAAGGGGGTTTATTAGGTTTAAGGAACAACAGGATTTATGAAGTCTTCCACAGGTCAGTCTAACACAGCCAGTGGAAAAGATGGTATTGTACCAGGTGGCCATGGCAGTGAGGAAGGAGAGAAGGCATTCTCTGAGATGGTGGTATGTAATGCTATCGTGACCAGGGGTAGTGTTGCGTTTGGAGTTGAGGATGAGTTTAGTGTCATGTGCTGCAATAGGAGTGTTCAATTCTGAGGTCGGTAAGTCGTCCAATTACTGGAGTCGAAATCAAGTGGCAGGACATACGGTATTGGTGCAGTCAAGGACATTGGGTAAGAGGAAGTAATCAAAGTGAGTATCAGGTGGCCATGGCGGTGAGGAAGGAGAGAAGGCATTCTCTGAGATGGTGGTATGTAATGCTATCGTGACCAGTGGTAGTGTTGCGTTTGGAGTTGAGGATGAGTTTAGTGTCATGTGCTGCAATAGGAGTGTTCAATTCTGAGGTCGGTAAGTCGTCCAATGACTGGAGTCGAAATCAAGTGGCAGGACATACGTTATTGGTGCAGTCAAGGACATTGGATAAGAGGGAGTAATCAAAGTGAGGGTCATCAGGTTTGATGACTTCAGAGAAGTGGGAAGCAAAATAGTTAGCTTCACTGAGGCCTGTTTGTGATGGAAGAGTGGATAATACAGGGTTGGATGGATACCAGTAAGGTGGTGGAATGCAGACCAGTACTTGGAGATGTTGACAGGGAGGGTGGCATTGAGTCATGCCGGTGGCAGGGGGACGTGTCCTGGTCACGAGTGCAGAGGAAGCAACGGTAGAGCTGTGGGGCTCCAAGGAGAAGGAGGACTGCCTGTGGAGGACGTGGAGGATGGTGGGGATGGATAAGTGTGGTGGTAATATGGGCCACCAAAGCATCAGAGACTGTCTTCTGGAGGAAGGACGAGGCGTGAGCGATGGAATGGGAGGAGGTGGCTTCTGACCTGGGTACTGATGGATTTCCAGAAAGTATTCCAGTCTGCACGGCGGTAGTCGTGAACGACCTGGTGGAGAGCTGGGGGAGGGCGAGGTGCAAAGAGGATGGTGAGAAGAACTGGAAGGTAGTCACTGCCAATAGAATCGAGGAGTTCTGTGGTGATACACGCAAGGAGGTTGGGAGAAGCAAGGACGACATTAGGGGCTGTATTACTTTTAGGAGGGTTTATGTTGAAGGAGAGTGAAAAGGTCGCCATGGAGGATGGAAAGGATGTGATGCCAACACTGGGAGAGGCAGTGTCTCAGCTATGAATGTTAAGGTTAGGAACAATCACGTAGGTGGAGAAGGTGCAGTCAGTAGGGAAGAGGCAGTCATAGGGGATGGCAGCAGCAGGACAGTCATAGTTTGGGGCTCCACTACAACTTTTTTCTGTTATTGTAATTTAATGCTCCTGCCCCATATGGGCAGGGGAGGGCTGGTACTGGCATAGTCCGCTAATCTTCAGCTGAGTGGCTTTGCAAAAAATATAAAAAGGAGAACTCATACAAAAAGGTCAAATAATGGATACATAAAAACGCAGTAAATATAGATAATGGAAGTTAAAATATACACTAACACGGGGACATTCACTGGGGGACAGTTAAAAAAGTCGGCATAAAGTTAAAAGAACACAGCTGGCAATCTGTGGGGCACTTAAAATACGCTGGAGTTACACACAAGTTAAAAGTCGGCCACAGTACAAAAACACACAGAGTGAGAGACACTTAAAAAACCACTGTAAATGATGGAGCACACATGAAAAATAAAAACCGCTGGTAGGAACCTGCTGAGGGACGGGAGGGCGTGGGAAAGGGAGGGGGGGTGTAGGAGTTAGGAAAACCACTCAGGTAAAGGGAAGGGGAGGGTAGAGGGAGCTCTGAGGAGTAGGGGAAAGGAGGGACTAGAGTGGGTAGGAGAGCTAGAGATCAGGGCGAAGCTCTTCATCTGGGAGGGTTAGGTACTGGAAGTTGCATTGGGAAAGGAGATGGGGGGTGTGGAGATGGAAGGAGGGTCGGACACACGGCAACAGGCTGGGGTTGGAGAGGAGGGAAGACACCAGGGGGTGTAGGGGATCGAGTCTGCGGACGATGTACAGGGTGCAGATGTGTTCGAGGAAAAGAAGGAGATGGGGGAAGGGGATGAGGTCATACAGGTGCCGTGTAGGGGAAGGAAGGCGGATACGGATTGCAAGGTGGAGCACATGGCATTCAAGGATTTGGAGGGCCTTGTAAAAGCAGGTGGGGGCAGAGATCCAGTCAACGTTGGCTTAACAGAGGATTGGACGGATGAGGGATCTGTAGGTGTGGAGGATGGTAGAAGGATGTAATCCCCAAGTCGGGCCAGACTTCAGTTTCAGGAAGCAGACGCAGGAATGGGCTTTCTACTGGATGGTCAGAAGGTGAAGGGTCTGAACCGTGGCGGCTCATATCGATAGTGCCACTCTGGTGGTTTATCTTTCCTGCCACGCTCAGGGCGGCAAGCAGCGCCCTCTGGCGCCTACGTGAGGAGTAATGAGGTCCTTGGGGGGGGGGGGGGGTGTGTGCTCCGGGGACGTGGTGGAAGACGGTTGTCTGGTTGACGCAGCGAGTGTGGGACCGGACCTATCACATGAAGATATACAAGTTGGCTCTGAACGGAAGGTGCCGTAGCGAGCAGCGGGAATTGAGCGTCCTGTAATTTGTGTGAAGGAGTAACGATTTTGCATTGGATGCCCCAGTGGTTCCCGAGAGTTGCGGTGGCTGCTTTAGGAGAAGAGAATTGGTAAGAGCTTGTGTCTACGCTCGTTTCCGTACGATGTTGCTGCCTGCCGTTATAAACGGGTGAAAATCAGTATTGACTATACGGGAACTGGTGATGTAAAATTACGTTGGTGATTGAGTCTCACTTTTACTGTGGCAATTTAGAGGCAAAAACTGTGGTGGTTTCATTAGGTCTGGTTCTTTGCTGTGCAACTAAGGGAGTGAATTATTTGGGGTAACTGAGGGAGAATCATTATGTTGGTCTAAGTGATACGTTCTCCACATTTTGTCTATGACTTTGCGAATTGAAATCGTGGGGGAGTACACGTATGAGTAATTTGCTATTGTATTGATGGTTATGTTGTAAAGACTGTTCTCTGGTGTGTTAAATCACTCTGATTTGAGGCCAGTCTCAGCAGAAGTTACCATTGCTACTTGCTTACGTGCTACTGTCCTTATGATTGGCGTTGTTTGTCTTTAGGTTATGGGTGTGCTCATGTTTAAAAAAAAAATACGGCTCCTATTCATAAGGGTTGTCTAGTAAGGAAATTTCTTAAACTTTTATCAAATGCTGGTCTGTTTGCCTATCACATTGGCTTTCTATGCAGTAACTGAAGGAATGTGTATGGTGGTTCAACATTGCAGGCTGACTAGTATTTGAACTGGTGTTGAGGTTAAGGGCGAGATCAGCATCCCGCCAACCCGCACGCTGCGCGTGGTTAAATGTTACCGTATTGGGGAGCCGGCTCTGTTCTTGGGTTTTGTAAGGATACATGATGAGTGCATCGCTGTAGTTTTTCGCCTGCAAAATTGCGGGGTGTCGGTGCCGTCCGAGGGCTAGACCTGTGATGTATGTTATGTTGAAAGGGAATTAACTGTACCAAACTTAAGAGAGCTTTTATTTGTTTTAGGTCTGTACATGGTATGATGTTCATATTTTGTCGACTGCGGCAATAGCTTCCTGTGTGGGGAGATCCTCTGAGGGACTTGTATTGTACTGTTGCAGTGAAGTCCATCTGAAACGTGCTGCTTAAAACTTGGGACTGCAGCTCTCTGATGTTATATATTACTGTTTAATCTTATATGTCTTGGATGTAATATGGTCGTTGAGGATTATGTAATTAATTTTGATCACTGGTTCCTTAAAGGATGATTTTAACTTATCATTCAAAATTGCTAGTCTTGCTTTCTTAAAAGGCTTTCAGTTATGTGATTGCTATTTGCCTGTTTAAATGTTTGAGTGACTTAAAAGAAAAGAATATTATTTTGTAATTTTGTACTGATTGTTCCTTTTGGGTAATACCTGACTTATGTGGTGGCCGAAGTGGCCGTGCGGTTAAAGGCGCTGCAGTCTGGAACGGCAAGACCGCTACGGTCGCAGGTTCGAATCCTGCCTCGGGCATGGATGTGTGTGATGTCCTTAGGTTAGTTAGGTTTAACTAGTTCTAAGTTCTAGGGACTAATGACCTCAGAAGTTGAGTCCCATAGTGCTCAGAGCCATTTGAAACTGACTTATGTGTTCAATAAATGAGTGTATAGTCAATGGTGATGCACTGTTCTATTGCTATCCTACCCCTTCCACTCCACAGCCTATTGACCTGCTTTGTGTCGAAATTGTGTTCAGAACACCCCTCTGACCTGACGCCTCATTGGTAGCAGAGCGTGGTTCTGTTCTCGGTTCCTGGGGCAGTCATTACCATTGATTGGTATTTGATTAGATTAAGACTGGTTTCCTTGTATTTGGTGTCGAACAGAATCTGTCCATTTCATTGTGTTCCAGGGAGACGGACCAGCCATCCGCAGCCTCGGTAGTGCCCGGGACTAAAACATTTGAAAAGGGAACATTTAATTTATGAATTGAGGATCAGAGGGGCTGCCACTAACAGAACCGTCCCGGAGTTGAACGCACGTCCGCGCGTCGTCTTAGAGCGGCCCATTTTTCTCGCTGGGGAAGACAGTGCGCAGGTAAGCGCTGCTTTGCCGGCTTGCGCTGCGTCGCTTTCTGGTGTGCGCGGGAGCCTTGAGTTTATGCGGGGCAGTAATCCGTCACGTATTCAGACCAGTAGAGTTTGCGCAGAGTTAATTCACTAGGTGAATAGATTGGGTGATTTGGAGCAGTTTTAAATTACGCCCGAACAGAAAGCTATGATTGGCGAGTTGCGCCAGACGGCTATGGCCTTGCAATTTGAGAATAATCTCATAGAGTCACAGAAGGAATAAGGCGAAGGAGGTACTTCGGCACAAGATCTAGAGAGAGAACCTGTAGGAAGGGGAAATTTAGTTAATACTGGACTGTCAGTAGGCGAAGCCTTTGCTAATTTACCTAATCCCATACTTTTATTAATTCAGGGGCTGACAATCTTAGTAGTTGACGAATTGTCAGGAGTTGTTGAGCTCCTGTGGTTATTAGCGCGTTTGGAAGTACACGCTTGTGCTTTAGGTGTTAATCAGCATGTTATCTTGCAGTTAATTTATCCCTTGGCAAGGGGTTTGTTCGGCACGATAATTAGTCAGGTGTTGCAAACCCGGGCTTCTCTTGCCGATGTGCGTAGGCGGGTTATTGAACGCAAGTTCACCTCCCGTATTAAACATGAACTTACTGGACAGTATTTCTATCGTGTGCAACACGGTAATAAAACGTTAGAGCAGTATGTTAGCGAGGTTCGGATCGCTCTTACTGCGTTGGATTTAGATGTGACGGAGAGAGAGGCCATTGATAATATACTGGAAGGTATTAGGGCAGAAGACCGTTCTCGCGTAATGTTTGCCACGATACCAACGACCTTTACTGAACTGTAGAATTTGGTTTCACGAATTGAAGGACTCCGTTTTGCGGATAGTAAGAGGGACATTAAGGAGCGAGTCAATGCCATGATCGAGAAAGGGGAAGCTAAAGCTACCGAGAACAGGACACGAGCCGTCAAGCCTAATAGGTGTTTTCGGTGTGGTAGTTCGCAACATTTGGTACGTGTCTGTCCGGAGAAAGGAAGACCTCCTTCGAGCTGACTAGAAGGGGACAGAGGCGCCGCGCCACAGATGTGTCCCATACGGTGGTGTAATCACATAAGGGCTGTTGTAGGGTCTTCCTTACCCTTTGTGTGCGGGGCCTTGAATCGCGAGCCGATCTGTATGTTAGTCGACTCGGGGAGTAGTGCTTCCTTATTGGATTACCGTTGGTACCAGAAGCACCGTTATCTGTGTAAGCTGCCGGACTTACAAACGACTCCCGAGGTCTGTCGGGCTGTTAACGGGCAGAACCTGTTTATTCTATTGAAGGGTTTTCTTGGGCAGCTAAGTTGTTGGTAGTGGACAACTTACCTGTCGATCTATTATTGCCCGCATCTCGTGGTCGTGCGGTAGCGTTCTCGCTTCCCACGCCCGGGTTCCCGGGTTCGATTCCCGGCGGGGTCAGGGATTTTCTCTGCCTCGTGATGGCTGGGTGTTGTGTGATGTCCTTAGGTTAGTTAGGTTTAAGTAGTTCTAAGTTCTAGGGGACTTATGACCACAGCAGTTGAGTCCCATAGTGCTCAGAGCCATTTGAACCATTTTTTTTGATCTATTATTAGGTTGTGAGCTGATACAACGGTGGGGATTAATTTTGGATTAGGCTGATAGAATGTTTTCTTTCCGTTTTGCACCGGGGAAAGGGTTTAAATTTTGTTCATGTCGGGTGCAGACGGAGGTTAATAATGTAGTAGGGTAAGGTTCCGAGTTTAGACTCAGTCATTTACCGCATAGTCAGGCGGAGAAGTTGTCAGAGCTTTTGAGTCGTTTTCCCTATGTACTGACTAACAGATTAGGCGTTACACACAAAATTAGATATCACATACGCCTCACGGATGATATACCTGTTCGTCAGCCACCTTATAGGCTGTCGCCTCCCAAGATGGAGGCATTATGGCAGTTAATTGATAAAATGTTGCGGGAAGGCGTAATTAGGGAAGTCGACTTCGCCGTATGCGGCTCCTATGTTTTTAGTCCCAAAGGCGGGGGAGGGATAGCGCACTGTAGTGGATAATAGACAGCTTAATCAAAAGGTGGCGTTGGAGTCGGTCCCCTTACCCGACCTGCGCCATTGCTTTACCTGGTTTGCGGGGGCTAAGATCTTTACTGTCCTGGACCTGAACCAGGCTTATTATCAAATCCCGTTGTCGGAAGAATCTAAGCCGGTAACTGCCTTTACCACGGATTGGAATCTTTACGAGTTTAATCGGGTGTCATTTGGATTGTCCACAGGGGCGGCGGTCCTGTCCCAGTTGCTTGATAATATCTTTGGTGACGTCAAGCACAAGTTTGTGTATAACTACCTCGATGGCGTCGTAGTGTATAGTTCAACATTTGAGGACCACGTTCAGCACCTTTAGCAAGTTTTGTTACGATTGCGTGAAGCTGGACTTACGGTTAAGCCATCCAAGATTAGTTTAGCACAAGAACAGATTTCCTTCTTAGGACATTTGGTTTCTGCTAAGGGCATTAAGATTGACCAGGAGAGGACGAAAGATTTGCAAAGGTTCCCGCCTCCCAAGAGTAAGAAGGAAATCGCCCGTTTTGTAGGAATGGCGAATTTTTTTCGCAAATACGTGCCAAATTTTGCGCAATTGGCAGCGCCTCTGAACCAACTTCGAAAGAAGAATGCACCGTTTGAGTGGAAGGAGTCGCAACAATCCTCCTTTGATGCGATAAAATCTGCTTTAGCTAACCCTCCGGTGTTATCGGTTCCCGACTTCCGTAAGAAGTTTGTCGTTCAGACCGACGCGTCGAACTCTGGGGTACCTGCTGTTCTCCTCCAGGAAGATGAGGGTGAACGTCTCCCAACTGCCTACGCGTCCAGGATCCTTTCGGCTGCCGAATTATTGTAGTCCGTTTACGAATGGGAAGCGTTAGCGGTACTCTTCGCTTTAGAAAAATTCTGTTTCTACCTGGAACATAAGCAGTTGGAATTAGAGACCGATAACCAGGTATTAAGCTGGGTCCTGGCCAGACCCAGGAAGACTGGACGTATTGCGCGGTGGGCGGTACGGATATCCGCGTTTAGGCTTAGCGTCCAACATATCAGGGGATCAGAAAACTGTAGCGGACGCTCTGAGCCGAATGCTCGAGGAGTCTCAGGAGACAGAGAAGGGTAATTCTGAAGACACGTAAGAACGTTGGGTCACGGGTGTGCTAACGGAAGTTCCGGAAGTCTTAGGAGTCTAAAGGACAGGCAGGAGATGGACCCCGAATTGGGTCCAGTGAGGAAGCAGCTCCTCGAAGTTGGGCAAGAGCAGGGGTATAGCCTCAAAAAGGGTATCGTCTGTTATCAGACTACGAATGACGGGAGGTCTAAGATTTGTTTGCCTAAGGAACTCGTTCCCGCCGTGATCCATTACTTTCATAGCTCGGTGGTAGGAGGGCATTTGGGAACTGCGAAAACTGTTCAGAAAATCTGAGAACACCTGACGTAGAAGACCCTGTATAAAGATGTCCGTAGGTTAGTGGGAGAGTTTCAGGTGTGCAAAATTTCTAAACCAAATGCGAATACTCAAAGAGGCTTCTTGCAGTCTAGCAGGGAGAAGGTGCCAATGGACAAGTTGTTTCTTGATTATATTGGTCCCTTGCCAAGGACTAGGAACGGACATAGGTATGTACTCGTGGTAGTAGATGCTTTTACCCGATCTGTATGGCTCATTCCTAGTAGCGGAATAACCGCAGGGCTCACTGTTCACCACTTAATGGGCATATTTTCCATTTTCGGTCCTCCACGGGTTTTAGTTAGCGACAACGCTCCCGCCTTCGTGTCTCACAATTTAAGAAGTTTTGTTTCGAAAGTGCTATACGGCAACCAACACCATTCCATATTACCCACAACCCTCCTTTGCGGAACGTGTCAATACGAACCTCAAGGCCGCATTGATAGCCTTTCACCATAAGTCACAGCGTAGGTGGGACGAAACTATACCCTGGTTGAACTTAGCTTTGAATACTGCTCATCATGAAGCGAGTAAGGCCACCCCTGTCGCTGATGCTTAGCTACCCGGCGAATTCACCGCTCGCGAATTTGTGGGCCATCATTGACTTATTACCTGAAGAGCTGGACGAGGAGCAGATCCGCCAGAATTGGAAGCGCGCGCGTAGAAACGTTGAGCTCACACATCAGAGGCTGGCGCAGCGCTACAAGTAAGAACCTCGTCAGTTCAGAGTGCAACCGGGGGAGAGCGCCATTATTCGTAATTTTATTACAGGGGATCAGGGCGCCGATAAGATTGCAGGAAAGCTCTTACCGCGTTTCGTGGGTCCATGCAAGGTGTTGCGTGTCGTAAATCTGGTCAGTTTAATAGTTAAAACCCTAAGGAAGGGAAAGGTCACGGGTTCACGTCTCCCAGGTGAAGGGAGGAAACTGACCCCTCTGGCAGAAAAGAAGGGAGGGGAGGGGGCGTAGTTTCTGTTTTCTGCAGGGGAGGATGAGCCGTGGCGACTCATATCGATAGTGCCACTCTGGTGGTTTATCTTTCCTGCCACGGTCAGGGCGGTAAGCAGCGCCCTCTGGGGCCTACGTGAGGAGTAACGAGGCGAGGTCCTGGTTGACGCAGCGTGTGTGGGACCGGACCTACCGCATGAAGATATACAAGTTGGCTCTGAACAGAAGGTGCCGTAGCGAGCAGCGGGAATTGGGCGTCCTGTAATTTGTGTGACGGAGTAACGGTTTTGCATTGGGTGCCCCAGTGGTTCCCGAGAGTTGCGGTGGCTGTTTTCGGAGAAGAGAATTAGTAAGAGCTTGTGTCTACGCTCTTTTCCATGCAATGTTGCTGCCTGCCGTTATAAACAGGTGAAAATCAGGCGCTTGTATTGACTATACGGGAACTGGTGATGTAAAATTACGTTGGTGATTGAGTCTCACTTTTACTGTGACAATTTAGAGGCAAAAACTGTGGTGGTTTCATTAGGTCTGGTTCTTTGCTGTGCAACTAAGAGAGTGAGTTATTTGGGGTAACTGAGGGAGAACCATTATGTTGGTCTAAGTGATACATTCTCCACATTTTGTCTATGGCTTAGCGAATTGAAATCGTGGGAGAGTACACGTGTGAGTAATTTGCTATTGTATTGATGGTTATGTTGTAAAGACTGTTCTCTGGTGTGTTATATCACCCTGATTTGAGGCCAGTCTAAGCTGAAGTTACCATTGCCACTTGCTTACGTGCTACTGTCCTTATGATTGGCGTTGTTTGTCTTTTGGTTATGGGTGTGCTCATGTTAAAAAAAAAAGAATACGGCTCCTATTCATAGGGGTTGTCTAGTAAGGAAATTGCTTAAGCTTTTATCATATGCTGGTCTGTTTGCCTATCACATTGGCTTTCTATGCAGTAACTGAAGGAATGTGTATGGTGGTTTAAGATTGTAGGCTGACTAGTATTTGAAGGGCGAGATCAGCATCCCGCAAACCCACACGCTGCGCGTGTTTAAATGTTACCCTATTGGGGAGCCGGCTCTCTGTTCTTGGATTTTGTAAGGATATGTGATGAGTGCATCGCTGTAGTTTTTCGCGTGCTAAATTTCGGGGTGTCGGTGCCGTCCGAGGGCTAGACTTGTGATGTATGTTATGTTGAAAGGGAATTAACTGTACCAAACTTAAGAGAGCTTTTATTTGTTTTAGGTCTGTACATGGTATGATGTTCATATTTTGTCGACTGCGGCAATAGCTTCCTGTGTGGGGAGATCCTCTGAGGGACTTGTATTGTACTGTTGCAGTGCAGTCCATCTGAAACGTGCTGCTTAAAACTTGGGACTGCAGCTCTCTGATGTTATATATTACTGTTTAATCTTATATGTCTTGGATGTAATATGGTTGTTGAGGATTATGTAATTAATTTTGATCACTGGTTCCTTAAAGGAAGTAGTTCGTTTTAAAATATGTGCTCACTCAGAGCCTATTTAAATACGATTTTAACTTATCATTCAAAATTGCTAGTTTTGCTTTCTTAAAAGGCTTTCAGTTAAATGATTGCTATTTGCCTGTTTAAATGTTTGAGTGACTTAAAAGAAAAGAATATTATTTTGTAATTTTGTACTGATTGTCCTTTTGGGGTGATACCTGACTTATGTGTTCATTAAATGAGTGTCTAGTCAATGGTGATGCACTGTTCTATTGCTAGCCTACCCCTTCCACACCACAGCCTATTGAGCTGCTTTGTGTCGAAATTGTATTCAGAACACCCCTCTGACCTGACACCTCAGGGCCAGGTGAGTTGAAAGTCGAGGGTGAGGCCAACGTATCTCAGGGTGCGGGTGAGCTGGATTTTGACCATAAAGGGAGAGGTAGAAGTCATGGAGACGGCAGGAGCGGGTGGTGAAGCCTATGATGATTGCCTGGGTTTTGGAGGGGTTAAGACAAAGGAAAACTGGTTACACCAAGTGGTGAACTGGTCAAGGTGGGTTTGGAGACACCATTGGGACCAGTGATGGGTAAGATGGAGAGCAAGGATGGCGGTTTCATAGAGCATAATGGAGAAGGTGGACAGGTGGGGGTGACTTGGTCATATCAGCGGTGTAGGTAGAGGAGAGGATAGAGGTTGGAGCCCTGGGGGACGCAAGCAGTGGGATAAAAGATGCAGGAGTTGGTGTTGTGGAGGTTGACATAGGAAGAATGGCGTGAGAGGAAGGAAGTGACCAGACGGACAAAATTGATAGGTAGGGTGTAGGTTTGAAGTTTAAAGGGGAGACCGGGATGCCATATACAGCCATAGCCATTTTGGAGATTGTGGGAAACAGAAATGGCAGAGCGCCAGGAGTTAAGCTGGAGGGAGAGAAGGTCAACAAAGTTAAGGAGTTGGCCATCGGCAGAGAAGGAGGGTCGGTAGCCACACTGGGTAAGAGGGAGGAGGTGGTGTTGATTAAGGTGCTAATGGATACGACGGGAGAGGATTAATTTGAAGACTTTACTGAAGATGGAGGCAGATGGTATGATAGGAAGAGGTGATGGAATGGGGTATGTTGGGTTTGAGGAACAAGAGGATGCGGGAACTCTTCCACAGGTCGGGGTAGAAGCAAGTAGAGAGGATGACGTTATAGAGATGGGCAAGGAGAGTCAGGTAGGAGAAGGGGCTTTCTCTAAGGCGGCAGTAGGTGACATAGTCGTGACCAGGGGCCTTGTATTTGGACTGGAGGATAAGTTTAATATCTTGTGCTGTGATTGGAGTGTTGATGTTGGAGGGAGGCAACTGCCCCAAGTACTAGAGACCAGGAGCAAGCGGAGCGACCAAGGTATCAGCGCGTTCCATGACGGGGGGGGGGGGGGGGAGAGAATAATCAAAGTGGAGATCATCAGAGATGAAGAAGAACTCAGAAATATGGGAAGCAAAGTGGTTGGCATTACTGAGGTTGTCAGGAAAGTAGCGGTCGTTATAGAGAAGGGGTAATGGGGTGCAGAATGGGAACCAGTAAGGCAATGGAAGGTGGACCAGTATGTGGAGAAGTTGATAGGGACGGTGGTGCTGAGACGTGTACAGGTCTGGCGCCAATACCGGCGTTTCTTTGCTGTAATAAGGTTCCGTATGTGTCACTGAATTTTTCGTTGGCGTTGGAGTGTATCCCTGTCAAGAGTGCACAGGAAAGAGCCATAGAGGCTGCGGGATTCGCGATGGAGGAGGACAGCCCGCAGAGGGAGAGTGGGGTGGTGGGGGTGGATGGTTTTAGTAGGAACATGGGCCACTACGGCGTCAGTAATTACCTTCTGAAGGAAGGACGAGGTGTGAATGATGTCATCAGGATGGTGGTAGGTAAGAGGGTGGCTTTCGACCTGTAGGCATCTCAGTTGGCATGACGGTATTCATGGACGACCTTGGGAAGGGGTGCTGGTTGGGGAGCCAGTGGGGGTTGTGCGCAGACATTATGGTGAGAAGGACGGGGAGGTGGTCGCTACCTGTGGGGTCAAAGATGTCGACAGTGATACGCCCAAGGAGGTTGGTGGAGGCAATGTCATGTTGGGTGGTGTCGCTTTCGAAATGGGTGTGCTGGGGAAGAGGAACAAGGTCAACTCGGGTCGTGGAGAGTAACTGATGCCACTGCCTAAGGGCGGCAGGGGAGCGCCTATGGATGTTGATGTTGGCAGCAATCACATAGGTGGAGAAGGTGCAGTCAGTGTGGGAGATGAGGTCATGAGGAAGAGGAGCAGTGGAGTGGACATAGACGGTGGCGCTGGTAATGGTGAGGGAGGGGAAGAAGACGCTGAGGATAAGGTGTTTAGTGTCATTGAGGAGGGTTTGTGCCAGACGGGGATATGCTTAAGATGGCCAATCGCGACTCCACCCTGGGCTCAAGGACCAGGAGCGTCAGTGTGGTGGAGAACATAGGGTCCCCAGCTGGCCAGCTCTTCAGGTACACAATACAGTCAGTAGATGACGCTATGTTAAACTGGAGGTGACTGGTCTGTAGTATCCACGGACCCAACCAACCAACCAACTCGCGCACGCGCACCCTGACCATGACATCGCTGGCCACTGTTCCTGTCGCGGCCATCGGCGTCTCAGGGCGTTACCGCCGACGAAAGAGGTCGCACCATGGCTGAGCTCGGGTCCGCAGCACCCTCTGCCTTTTGCATATAAGGAGGAGCGCTGGCCCCGAGACGGACAGTCTATTGTCGATTGTCTATTGCTAGCCTTCTGGGGAATTTATAGCGGAGCCATTGCAGTGTGATATTTGCTATTGTATTTGACTAGGCTCAGTACACGGATTACTCTTGGATATTACTTGGACTTGTATTGCTGGTGCACATTTCGTCAGAAATAAAGATAAGTTATCTCTTCATTCTAGCTGGCGCAATTCTTGTCATTAATTATTTTTCGGCCAACAGACATAGCTACATCCTGGTCAGTACCCACGCTTTATACAATTTGTGGTGGCTGCCCCAAAAGTACCGCCGAGGACCTTGGGTTTGGGAGCCATCACAAAACCCGTTCGACTTGAGGCCCCACGTTCGAGTAAGGTAATAGGCGCTACAAACCCTAGGATGCATATACAGGGCCACCATGGCCCTTGTATGTCTTCATTTTTTTTTAAATTCTCTAATTTTTTGTTTGATTTCAAACTGCTTACCAGTACTCTTTCACTAACACTGTGACATTCCTCCTATCAAGTCTGAAGGAGATATCTTTTTAAATTTTTTGTATAATTCAATACATTTACCCATACACCGTGAATGCATAAGCAGGGCTTCAGAAGCCCTCACACATTTACAAATGTTCTTTAGCCTATATTATCTTCAACATTTGTTTGGAAGCAGTTATTAATTCAACAATCACTGTAGTGGTATTTCCAGCAACAGGAGTGCCAACAGTGCCATAGAGCTTGACAGGAGTGCCAACAGTAGTAATAGTATAACTAAAAAATAATCCTCACTACTTTCACATTTTTGCGATGTCGGTGTATTATTGGTCTTTTTGCTATCATATGTTTTATTATTTCATAGTATTGTTATCCTGTGCTGCTCTTGTCAGCATCATTGTTACTGTAGTTTGTTTGCTGCTGCAAGGCCCATATTGTTACGAGTATGACTCGTTTAGTGCTACACAAGCTGCGGTTCGAGAGACACGCAAAGCAAGAAAGTCAGTACGTGCAAATGCAGCTAATTTTGAAAGTGTTGTGGCTCAGTGGTTTGAAGAAGATGATTCTTGCGAGGGAGGAAATATTTTTGAGGATGCAAGAAGTGAAGAGTCAGCCAATGAACCTGCAGATGTGAATATTGAGGCAGATGACAGTCCTTCCGATAATATTACTTCATCAGAGCCTGAAAATGAAGAACCACCACAAAAGGTATAGAAGACCACACATACATTAGTCGGAATGGAACGTTTTGGAAATTAGATCCTCCTGCAACTTTTCATACGCCTGTCCATAATATCGTAAAGAAGGCACCTGGTCCAGCCCGTGGTTTGAAAACCTGTAAACCTAAGGATGTCTGGGACTATTTCATCTCCAAGGAAATACTAGAGGAAATCATCAACTGCACAAATATTGAAGGCAGAAGAGGTCCTGCTTTACGTGGTAAAGCGTGGAAAAACGTTTCGTATGCTTAAATGGAGGGTTTTCTTGGTCTTTTACTGCTTTCTGCTATTGAGAAGAGTTGGGATGTCCCTATTAGAGAATTATTCTTGGATGAAAAGGCAAATCCTACATATAAGTAAATAGTTTCTAGGATATAAGGAGAATGATTAGAATTGATGACAGGCGTACCCGTGAAGCTCGATCTGCAGATGACAAACTTGCAGCTGTTCGCTATGTATGGGAACTCTTTCTTGACAAGTGTAGAAATAGAATGATTCCCAATAATTCGCTCACAGTTGACGAACAGCTAGTCCCATTCCGTTGATTATGTGATGCTACATCTGCATATGCTTTAGACGGAATTGTTTACACGGGAAGGAAGCCCCATCAACCTACTCAGAATAATCTTGGATTCAATGTGGTAAAGGATTTTGCTAAAAGCATTGAAGGATCATCAAAAAATATTACTGTTGACAACTTCTTTACTAGTGTGCAGCTGGCAGAAGAGATGCTTCAGAAGCAAATTACAGTGTGGGAACAATCAAACAAAATAAACCAGAAATTCCTAATGAGACGAAACCATCTGCCTCAAGAGCGATTCATTCCTCTTTGTTTGCATTTGGTGAGTTATGTTCCCAAAAAGAAAAAGTCTGTAGTTCTCATTACCACAATGCATCACAACAGAAACATTGATGAAACTCATGCAAAAAAGAAACCAGATATAATACAGTTCTACAACTCTACGAAGGGTGGAGTAGATCAAATGGACCAGAAAATTCGTTATTACACTTGCAAGAGACAAACAAGAAGATGGCCATTTGCATTATGGATGAATATGATGGACATCGCAGCAATGAACAGTGAAATTTTATTTTCCGCCGAACATCTGATATACCATAGTGGAAGAAGTGATAAAAGGTGTTTGTTCCTGAGATTTATCATAGGAAATGGTAAGACCACTAATGGAACTTCGTATTCAGATCCCTAATCTTCCAAAGAAAATCGTTGATGCCATGCAAGGATGTGGTGATAAAAAAATTGTCATATTGCCGAAACAACTACCTGTTTCAGGAAAAAGAAGATGCAATTATTGTCCATATAATAAACACAGGAAAAGTGCTATGACGTGCGTTAAGTGTAAAACCAACATTTGTAAGGAACACAGTGCCGTTCTTTGTGCTTGTTTGTCACATGTTGAAAACTGAGAAAAATGCAATTTTATGTGAACAATGAATAATAACTTTTTGTCAAAATATTTCCTATATACATAATATTGTGAATAATGAGTATTTTTTAACTGAAGAAATTGGCTGTAATAAATGTTATAAAATATCAACTGCAACTTGTAAGTGAATTAATAAAATTATTTGTATATGTTGTATGTAAATGGATGTAACTAATAAAAATTCACTCTTAGAGCTTTTTTAAAAAATTAATAAAACGTTAGAGGCCCATCAGATCCTGTTACTGTATCTTAGGAATCTTTCAATATGAGAATAAATTTGACAGAAATAAATTTAACTCCAAAGAATGATTATATGAAAAGAGGAAAATTTTAAATTAGAGCAGGGCCTTGGAGGCCCTGCATATGCAGTCATGTGTTTTCAGCACCATGCATCCTAGGGTTAAAAAGAGTCATACCATGTATTTTCCACGTTTCTAATGCCTTATGGGTGACTTGCGACCTGTATATAGGTGTATGTATGTTTAGTTCTCGATGATGTTGCGACAGGAGTCCTGCATAAAGGGCAGGCTGTTGGGTGTAGAGTACTCATGAACACCCTCTCCCACCACCAGGTGGGCCTTCCATCGCCTTACTGGCTCCCATTCTGTACCCCATTACCCCTTCACTATAACGACTGCCCCTTTCCCGACAACCTCAGTAATGCCAACCACTTCACTTCCCACCTTTCTGAGATCTTCTCCATCCCTGATGATCTCCACTTTGATTATTCACTTTTCCCCACCGTCATGGAAAACGCCAATACCTTGGTCGCTACACTTGCTCCTAGTCTCCAGTACTTGGGGCAGTTGCACAACAAGGCCCCTGGTCACGACTGTATCACCTACTGCCGCCTTAGAGAAAGCCCCTTCTGCTTCCTGACTCTCCTTGCCCATCTCTCTACAGGCTTCTACCCAGACCTGTGGAAGTCTTCCCGCATCCTCTTATTCCTCAAACCCAACATATCCCGTTCCGTCGCCTCTTCCTATCTTCCCATCCGCCTCACCTCCTCATCGTACTGAGCGCTGATTAGCGTCCCTTCCAGAAACGCCAGTGGTGAACGAGAGTTGTGCCTTATTGCAATGCAGACCATAGGTACTGAAGTGGGGCCAGCGTGTCTTGGAAGACTGCACTCTGCGAGGTGGAGCTCAGCAGATCTACGTCGTACTTGCGTGCAGGCAGAATCAGCTTTCATCCCCGAAGACCACAGGGCGCCATTCCGTCTTCCAAGTGATCCTCTGACAGCACCAATCGTGCCGTGCACGTGGATGGCTTGGCGTGAATGGAAGACGGGATAGAGACGGCTGTGCCCATAGACCCACTCCCAATAACCGATTTGCAACAGTTCATGTTGACACGTCTAGGCTCACAAGCCTTCTAATCTGTGCTGTAGTAGCTGTAAGATTTTCCACTGCTGCCCTTACAATAGGACGATGGGCCACTGCGCTGCGTGGACGTCCAGAACCTCGTCTATGACTGTGATAATTTTCACACGACCACTAACACCGGAATCGTTGTACAGCACAACTGCCGCAGCTCGTCCAACTTGTGTGGCAATCCTCCAGACAGACCATTCGGCCACTCGGAAGGCAGCAGTTTGACCACTTTCAAACTCGTTCAGTTGGCTGTAGGAAGCACGATTATGTCTGTGTGGCATGGTTGCCTGCTAGCGCCACACGTTTGCACCACATTGAGCCTTCTGGCTATTAGCATTCCCTATTCAAGGGTAGACACAGGTGGCGCTCTGGCAACTATTCCACTACCTTATCTATTGGCGGACGACATTGAAACCGTTGTCAGTACACTTACTATCCAGTTGGTGGCGTACACCATCATCGGATCAAAATCGACAACGTCTTTCTGTGTGTAATTTTTTTTCCTGGGAGTATACTTAAGTGTCAAAGTAGTGGAAGCAAGAGTCTATTTTTGATACATTAATTATAAACATGTGTGTGTGACTGCACAATAAGTAATGTGGTGGTAGTTACTAGGTCCCATGTTCTTAGCGCAGGATCGTTATTTACTACAGCAGTAGAGTGTCAAAGTGGCAAGAAGGTATTTTTCGTGCATTGTGGCATTAGTTCTCTAACATTAACGTGTGCTTGCAGGGTACATATTGTAGCATTAGTTATCATTAAGTTCTGTGGTAGTATTGGGGCAAAGCGATTTCTATGCCAAAGTACCAGTATCCAAGATGGCGACGCTGACGTCACCCAACCCCAAGGCAGTTTCTATGCCAAAAGCAGCATTATCCAAGATGTCAGTTGATGACGTCTTCAACTTGGTGGCAGTGACGTCAGCCGATGACGCAAGTACCACTGCATTCCTGCATTCCAACAGGCCTTTGCATTCGGACGGCTGCTGCCATTAGTGCGAAACGTGAATCATTCCCACATGTCACCAGCGTTGCAGGCTAAGCACGCATACACAGAATGATCCTAAGAAATCGTTCACATATTAATTTTATCCCTGTACTTACAACTAAATGTTACCATTGCAGTCTTAGTTGAATGACACTCGATAATGAGCGAAGTATCGGAAATACACCTTGCTGATGGCTTTGGCTCTGGAAATAGAAATATCAGTACCAATTCTTATGACTAGACATACTCTACCCATGCTATCACAGTGCTCCACGTCAAAGCCATACCTTCCTTACGACTAGACATATTCATTTCCTTTGCATATGTCGGAACACAAACACATACTTTATAAGCCTGATGTTCAAATGGGAACATATCATGCACCCCCTACTGCTAAGTATAATACTTCGTCAATAACTGATTGCTGGTGATACGAAATAATACAACCATTCGTGGACATGTCTCATAAGTTTTCTTACGAGTGCTACCACTGTGTCTTACAAACTGCCAGATGTTAAAAAACCACAATACCAACAACTACTGTATGTTACTGTCACAAGCGGTCTTGCTTCTACAGGTGCATACAAGTATCCATGTTAAAACCTATACCCGCTTTACAAATCGAGGTATGTCATTGCCTCTGAAAGAGATGGTTTATTGTCCACACAAATACTGTGACAGTGATCGCAGGAGTATATAGTATCAGACCAACAGTGCGCTTACACGTCGCCGATGGTGCAACCTCGTAATAAAATTACCCAAATTAGATAGAGATTCGGCTAAGGAACGTGGTATGAAACCGGTATTTGCGAATCCCTCATGCGACTGAAGTTAGATATTTCTACAGTATTTGTAGCACATTCTGTCTCGATCCCATGTCAGAGGTTCGGTGATATATCCACTGTGCTACAGACTATGGTTGATTGGGAAGCATCACTAACAGTAGTAGATTGTGTGCAGTCCGAAGGTGATTCACAAGCTCTACATTTAAACTCATCTGTCATAGTCATGGAATGACTGATGCCTCTACATTCTGTATCGAGTGATTCATCATGTAAGCGATCACTGTTTCTTTGCTATCCACCCCAGAAGGCACTGTCCATCCACCAAAACTCTTTCTCCAACTCAAACAAGCGGTATCAGTCAATTATTATGTGGTAGCCAACAGCATGCCAGTGGACGAATGGAATGGAAAAGACGCCATCGCTCTACTCTAATAAGAAGTATCACAGTTGATAGTGTGGACTATTTTACAGTAATTTCAACACCGACCACAGATGTGACAGCTTGTTTCCCCACTTGAGTATCATAGCTAAACCAACCCTTCTCCACTTTGCGAGTATCATTGCGAACGTGGATAGATGACTGTGCAGTACGTTTGCTCTTTGTTAATTCTCGAACACATACACCATCAAATTATACCAGACAGCGCTGTATATACTTCTAACACCTCGAGCGTAGTGCTTAATTTAGGATCTATCTCTGTGCGTATGAGAATCACAAAGCATTCTCACAGTCTTAGGGTAAAATTAGAGACTTAAAGACCCCTCACACTGTCATTCACCATCCCGCCCTGCAGAACCGTTAACGATTTAATATGTAACCGCCCAGGACAGTTACACTGCATGTCTCGTGAATGAAGGGAGCTTTCCGAGTCCTCGACCATTCAAGTACACAAGATTTTTTCCAGGTGCACCCATGTCAAGGAGGTTAGCACCTCTTATCGGTGTATAGTAACAGATTCGAAAGTGTTGTGAAGTGATAGCAGACGGTTAAGAAGAACAAGAAACCGGTGATTTTTATGTATGATAGAGCTCGAAGCATTTTACATAAATCAACCAAGCTATCAAATCTAAAGTATTGTTCTAGAGTCTAGGATCGGTACCTGGAAGGTATTGGTAAGAGAGAACATAAACACGCACCCTCCTAAGGCTACAACGTTCCGCACTTAAAAACAGGCTATAATGCTGGATCGCATGAGTTTCCCGATCTATCAGTCGTATGTAATGCAGTGCTGTTAATATTCCAATGTACAAAATACATTTCAAGCGCATGACATACATCCTTCTTGCAGGTTTCTCTACGATAACCTATGTTATCAAACCGTAAAACGAGAAAACCACTTCCTTAAAACATTGGCTCTGTGTGATACATGCACAATTTAGCTTTCTGGAGATGTGTAGCGCCGACTGTCAAAATCCGATCACGGTTCGGAAATTATACTATGCCTGCATCAGCCCTATATAAAGTGATAGTTAGTAATGGCGAATACCTCTTACAAGGAAACAGATAAACGCATATTAGCAGCACCCGACATGTGAAAATTACAAGTCATTCCGTCACTAACTCTGTAAACAGGACATCTCTCAATCAAATGTATACATGGGGATTGCAGTGGCTCGCAAGCACCTATCGCTAACTTAGTTATGAAACTGAAGTCTTGATTTCACACCCAAGATGCTAGATGGAGTACATCGCATAAATCATAGTTCATTTAGAGGAATGTGCCACGTTTCATCATACATGAGATGGAAGTCCTTTGATGTCCGACAGGTTTAACATTAACAACAGCAAGTAGACAGTGCCTTAAACCGCATATAGAACACGTGGCTGTATACTAGTCGAACGCATGCTATGTCACGCGACTAATGCATCGTGACAGAACAGTGGAAAAATTGACCTGCAGCAACTTCACACCTTTCTAGAATGCGTCATCAGTCTACATTAAATCGTACTTCGTTACAGCTCCATCTCAACCGACAAATCCATGCACTCTATATCGTCCTTTAACGCAGAAGCAAGTGAGTTTAGAGGCAGATGGTTCTCGGTCGAAAAATCAACTGCTCCCTCGATTTCCTTCACTTCCATGTCGACGTTTCCTCGGATTCCTCTTACTGCCGCATACCTGTCCCCATGTACAATTTGTTCTGGACGAACGAGAAGATACGCAAGTACTTCCTCAGGTTCCCGCGTTTCGGTGTGTACTCGGTCAATTTATAGCTATTCGCGCGTCATTTTTTGCAATTCTATCGATTTTTCTATGTCAGTTCGATCCACTCGATCATGACATAACCTTTCGTTCTGTGTTCTAAAATTGCTTGTAAATGTAGCACAGTTGCCAACACCGAGCCCAAATGCACTGATCAGGAGGTGTATAGTACTGTACTCGATTGTCTCCAGTCGCCTCCACATTTGGAGAGCATCTGCTCTGTTTTCTGTATATCTATGGATGTACATATGTCTGCGCGCTGTTTACAGAGTTAGTGATGGAATGACTTGTAATTTTCACATGTCGGACGCTGCTGTTATGCGTTTATCTGTTTCCTTGTAAGCGTTCAAATGGCTCCAAGCACTATGGGACTCGACATCTGAGGTCATCAGTCCCCTGCTCAGTCATCTATCTACGTTCACAATGATACTCGCATAGTGGAGTGGTTTAGCTGTGATACTGAAACTGGGAAACAGGCTGTCAAATCACTGGTCGGTGTTGAAATTACTGTAAAATTATTTGCACTATCAACTGTGATGCTTATTATTAGAGTACATTGAGGGTGTCCTTTCCATCCGATCTGTGCACTGGCATGCTGTTGGTTACCACATAATGATTGACTGATATCGCTTGTTTGAGTTGGAGAAAGAGTTTTGGTGGATGGACAGCAACTTCTGGGGTGGATAGCACCGAAACAGTGATCGCATACATGATTTCAATATGATGAATCAATCGGAATGGAACGTAGAGTCATCAGCTATTCCTGGACTATAACAGATGAGTTTCAATGTAGAGTTTGTGAATCACTTTCGAACTGTAGTTTGGAAACTCTTCACAACGCCGCAAAAACTCCCCCAATTTGCTTATGTTGTAACTCTCTTTTATTTGAAATCATCCAATGTGTGTGGCGTGTTATGGTATTGCAGCATAATATGATTTACACTGTGCGATGTCTAGTTTTCTGCTAGAGGTCGTGGATCAGAACATCTTAACGCCAGTTTAGAAACTGACACAGACCACGAAGTCGTGGCAGAAAAACAAAATGTATATCAGTGTACAAAGCGTATTACAGCAGAAAAAAATAGTGTTTCAAACAACGAGGCAGGTCCACAGGGAGCGTCTCTTGCTATATACAGTATAGTCCTCAGGATACGATCATCCTCCTACAGTGTAGGTGATGAAACTTTAAACTGGCCTCTGGAGTGAATCAACAGCTGTATATGTAATGGGATCGTCCCACACCAGCAGCGGCAGCAGTTTGAGGTGTAAATTCAGTGAGGGACGACGTGTTTCGTTAGGAATGCTAGGAGGATGCACGCTGTGCTATTCTGGCAAGCACTGTGAAATCTTTCTCCGCACTGGACAGCGCACCGCAGCTATGCGTCATTGGGTGAGCAATGGTGCCTAAGTGAGTTCTATATCAGATGAAGTTAGTGGAGCTTCTGTAGTTCTATTTTTCTCTGTTGGGAGTAGAGAATAATGATAATAGCATGTTGGGCTGATAGATTTGAATGGGGGTGGATCTGCTTCGGAGTGTAGCAGCTGTATCTAGTTTGGGGACGCACCACAATGTGCGCATTTCCACCAAATGGTCAAAACACAGTCCTGTTGCACTAACTCAGGTCGTTCTGTTTCTGCTTGGATTGCAGAAGGTGGTGGATATGGCTTTCTCCTACTTCTGCTCAGTTCTGACTTAAATCGGAGGATCACATGGGCAAAGATGTAGAAATGGGAGCAGTTGCAAGATGTGTGGGGCTGACTAAAACTAGGTTGGAATTTTACTGTAGCGGATAGGTTCGAGAAAGGTGACTCGTTTAGAGATATGGGAGTGCCAGAAATATGAATGAGTAGTGGTTGTAATCATTAAAGGAACTGTCAGTAGGATCCAACGCAGGTATGTGCTTGAACGGAAAGATCCGATTCCAAATCATAGACATCATTTCTAGCAGATAGCGTAACACTAGATATCTGAAAAGCTTGTGTACATTTTCTTACGGCCTTAATCAGCACACCATCTACTACTGTTTGTGATCCCTCTCAATCAACCATCGTCCAGTGGATTTATCACCGAACCTCTGACATGGGATCGAGACAGAATACGCTACAAAAACTTTAGAAATATCTAGCTACGGTGGCGGGAGGGATTCACAAATACCGGTTTCATACCATGTTCCTTAGCCGAATTACTCTCTAAATTAATTTCATTACGAGATTGAACCATCGGCGACGTGTTAGCGCACTGTTGGTCCGATACTATATGCTCCTGCGATCGCTGTCACAGTATTCGTCTGGACAAAAAAACCACCTCATTCAGAGGTAATGTTGTACCTGGATTTGTAAAGCGGGTATAGGTTTTAACATGGATACTTGTATGCACCTGTAGTGCCAAGACCCCTTGTCTTACATTACCTCTGAATTTGTCCAGACAAATACCGTGACAGCGATGGTAGGAGCATATAGTATCGGACCAACAGTGCGCTAACACGTCGCCGATGGTTCAATCTCGTAATGAAATTACCCAATTTAAAGAGTGTTCGGTTAAGGAACATGGTATGAAACCGGTATTTGCGAATCCCTCCCGCCACCGTAGCTAGATATTTCTACAGTTTTTGTAGCGCATTCTGCCTCGATCCCATGTCCTTTTCTAGATTGTCGCACAGATGACAAAATGGTAGATATCGAATTAGACAACAGAGGGATAGAATGGCTCTGAGCACTATGGGACTCAACTGCTGTGGTCATAAGTCCCCTAGAACTTAGAACTACTTAAACCTAACTAACCTAAGGACATCACACACATCCATGCCCGAGGCAGGATTCGAACCTGCGTCCGTAGCGGTCGTGCGGTTCCAGACTGTAGCGCCTTTAACCGCTCGGCCACTCCGGCCGGCTAACAGAGGGATAGAGAAACAATTGAAATCACTCAAAAGTGGAAAGGCCGCTGGACCTGATGGGATACCAGTTCGATTTTACACAGAGTACGCGAAGGAACTTCTCTCCCCCCCCCCCCCCCGCCCCCTTCTTGCAGCGGTGTACCGTAGGCCTCTAGAAGAGCGTAGCGTTCCAAAGGATTGGAAAAGGGCACAGGCCATCCCCGTTTTCAAGAAGGGACGTCGAACAGATGTGCAGTAGTACAGACATATATCTCTAACGTCGATCAGTTGTAGAATTTTGGAACACGTTTTATGTTCGAGTATAATGACTTTTCTGGAGACTAGAAATCTACTCTGTAGGAATCAGCATGGGTTTCGAAAAAGATCTATCTATCTATCTACATCCGAATCCCGCTCCAGCTACTGCCGGGTCTGGGTGCTGACGAGTCCTCTCCATTTGGCTCGGTCCTCCCACCACTTTTCTTCCTCCACTTGCTGCCAGGTCACACCTCTCCTTTCAACAGATATTCTCACTCCCGTTTTCCACCGTGTTCTTGGGCGCCCTCTAGGTCGTTTCCCATCCATCTTTAGTTCTTCCATAATTTTGGGGAGTCTCTGCCCATGCATCCTTTTAACATGCCCATACCATCTTAATCTCTTTCTTTCAATTTCTTCTCTCATACTTTCTTGTTTGAGGTCCTTTCTAATCTCTACATTCCTTACTCTGTCCATTCTTGTTTTTCCCTTAACTGCTCTGAGAAATTTCATTTCCCCTGCTTGCAGTCTGCTCCAGTCCCTTTCTTTCATTGTCCATGTTTCTCCACCATAGGTGACAATAGGGAAGTAATAATTCTTATACATCAGGAGTTTTGCTCTTTCTGAAACTTCATTATTCCAAATCAGATGTTTTATTGTTTGGTAGAAATTGCCTCCCTTCTGTAACCTCCTATTAATTTCGTTAGTTATTCCTCCATCCCTAGATATTTCACTCCCTAAATAAGTGAAACTTTCTACCACTTTGAGGGGTTCTCCATTCAAGGTAATATTTCCATTGATTCCTTTCTCTCTTCCAAATACCATTACTTCACTCTTATCTTTATTTATTCTTAATCCATACCTTTTCATTATTTCCTTCCACGCATCAAGCTGTAACTGTACATCTACCTCTTTATCACCCCATATTACCATATCATCTGCAAAAATCATCTTTTTGTCTTTTTCTTTTACTATTTCTTTAACTGCCCTATTCATTCCCTCCATCACAACATTAAAAAGCGCAGGAGATAGAATACTTCCTTGCTTAAGTCCTTGTCTTATTTCGAAGTATTCAGAGTTCCCCAATGGTGTTCTAATTCTACAATTGTGGCCTCTGTACATTGTCTTTATAACATTAATGTATCCATCTTCTATATCTATCTTCTTCAGTTCTTCCCAGAGTCTTTCCCTGTCAACTGAGTCATATGCCTCTTCTATGTCTATAAAAACCATTATCACCCTTTTGTTATACTCCCAACTTTTTTCCATCAGTTGACGGATAGAAAATATCACGTCGATTGTGCTCCTTCCTTTCCTAAACCCATGCTGTTCTTCATTCAGCTCCTTTTCTATCTTTTCACTTATTCGATTTAGTAAAATTCTTTCAAAAATCTTGGCTATATGACTCATGAGGGTTATTCCTCTGTAGTTTTTACAAAGTCTTTTATTGCCTTTCTTGAAGATGGGATATGTCTCCTGTTCTCCAGTCGCCAGGTATTTTACTATTTCTCCACACGCTTGATAGTACTCTATACAGCCACTGCATTCCCACTGGACCTGCTGCTCTTATCATGTCCACTGATACTTCATCAGGTCCTGGGGCTTCCCCCCCATTCATCTTCTTCACAGCTTTTTCCATTTCTTCCTGTGTAATTTGTCCTAATTCTGCTTCCCAACTTCTCTCAATTTCTCCATTATTTGTTGTTTCCTCATGTACCTGGTCCTCAGCGTTTAACAGCTTCTTAAAATGTTCTTTCCAGAGATCTTTTATATTCCCTGGATCTTCAATAATGGTACCGTCCTCTGTTTCCATCTTTACTGGTACTTCAGAAGCCTTCCTTTTATTTTTCATCATTTTATAGAACATTTTCTTATTGCTCTTCACATCTTCTTCAAGTTTTTTTGTAAACTCTTCCCATGCCTTTTTCTTTGCTGTTTCCACTATTTCTTTGCACTTCTTCTTTTCCTCTAAATATCTTTTATGGTCTTCGTCATTTTTAGTTTTCCACCATTTTCTCCATGCTCCATTTTTTCTTCTAACTGCTTGGATTGTGGTATCATCCCACCAACTTGTCTGTCTTATTTTTTCCTTTCCAGATATTCTGCCACATACTTTTTGTGCTGCTTCGACTAAAGTGTCTTTGAATAAACTCCATTCTTTTTCTGCATCGCAGAAAACTTCTTTTGGAAACTTTTGTGTTATTAATTCTCTGTACTTCTCAGCACATTCACTCTCCTTCAATTTCCAATCCCGTATCCTCGTCACTTTCTTCTGTTTTCTATTTTTCACACACTGATTCATTTTCCATTGTCCCACCAGTAATCTATGGTCTCCATCAGCACTCACACTTAGTATTACCTTCACATTTGTTACTTTCTCTCCCCATTCCCTATCTACTAGAATATAATCAATTACACTCTTCGTTCTTCCATCTCAACTGTATCTGGTGATAACATGACTTTCTCTCTTCATAAACCAGCTGTTTGCTATTTTCATTCCATTCCTCTGGCACAAATCCAGGAGTCTTTCCCCTTCTTCATTTCTACCTCCATATCCAAAACATCCCAATACTTGCTCAAATCCCTTCCTGTCTTTTCCTACCTGTGCATTAAAATCTCCCATCACTATATTAGCACTCTCTATATGGTTTTCTAACACATTTTCAAAGTCCATCTTCTCTTCTTCGCTACATCCCACTTGAGGTGCATAAACCTGGATTACTTTTAGTGTTTCTTTTTGGAATCTCAGGTTTAAGATTATGATCCTGTCTGATATATATCTCACATTTTCAATACAGCTTTGTACATTCTTATTCACCATCACTGCCACACCATTTCTTCCAGACCTGTTATTCCCACTCCAGTACAGTTTTCCTCCTCCTCTCAAATTCTTCTCACCTTTTCCCTTCCACTTTGTTTCGCTTAATCCCAATATATCTAACTTCCTCTCTGTCAGTACATCTGTCATTTCTTCCATTTTTCCATTGAGGGTTAATATATTAAGGGTGCCAATATTTAGGTTATTTTTTAGTCCAGTTGGTTTCTTCTTCTTGTACTGATGAGTAACATCAGGTCTCCCGTCATTTGCACCAGTACTTGAAGAAGTAGTGGGGTCAAATCCTGAGTGGTTCGTTCCGAGGCTCGTCTGTGTTTTGAAAGCAATATATGAACACTTTCCTACTGGCTTGCTAGGCCTAACGCAAGGAAGGATTTTCTGTTGGGGTTGTCTCCCTTAGCCTTTGGAGTTTCTCCTCCACCACAAGGCAGTGGTTCCCTTCTCATTTAATCCCCAGAAAGGACGGTTGCCTCATCTGCCAGCTTCGCCGTTCTGAAGTCTTCCTTCTCCGCCGTCACTGCCATTAAGGTCTTCACCCGTAACCCTGGGCATGGGTTCCGTGTTATACCCCACGGGATTGGGTCCCTGCCTGAACTCAGCCATCCTAGCACTCCGGCCTACTGAAGTGTAGGATGCCCACCCCCGCGACGTGGACGCGCCAGACAGGAAATACCCCAGTGGAGGAATAGGGAAGGGCACCCTACCTCCCTGGAGCCAGGTTAATGATTGTGTATGGTGCCACAATCAAAGGGCAAAAGAAAAAGATGATAGTGTGAAACCCAGATCGCGCTATTCGTCCACGAGACTCAGAGGGCCATAGACACTGGTTCCCAGGTAGATGCCGTGTTTCTTGACTTCCGTAAGGCGTTCGATACAGTTCCTCAAAGTCGTTTAATGAACAAAGTAAGAGCATATGGGCTATCAGACCAATTGTGTAATTGGATTGAAGAGTTCCTAGATAACAGAACGCAGTATGTCATTCTCAATGGAGAGAAGTTTTCCGAAGTAAGAGTGATTTCAGTTGTGCCGCAGGGGAGTGTCGTAGGACCGTTGCTATTCACAATATACATAAATGACCTTGTGGATAACATCGGAAGCTCATTGAGGCTTTTTACGGATGATGCTGGGGTTAACGAGAGTTTGTAACAATGGAAAATTGTACTGAAATGCAGGAGGATCTGCAGCGAATTGACGCATGGTGCAGGGAATGGCAATTGAATCTCAATGTAGACAGGTGTAATGTGCTTCGAATACATAGAAAGAAAGATCCCATATCATTTAGCTACAATATAGCAGTTCAGCAACTGGAAGCAGTTAATTCCATAAATTATCCTGGAGTACGCACTAGGAGTGATTTAAAATGGAATGATCATATAAAGTTGATCGTCGGTAATGCAGATGCCAGACTGAGATTCATTGGAAGAATCCTATTGAAATGTAATCCGAAAACAAAGGAAGTAGGTTACAGTACACTTGTTCGCCCACTGCTTGAATACTGCTCAGCAGTGTGGGATCTGTACCAGATAGGGTTGATAGAAGAGATAGAGATGATCCAACGGAGAGCAGCGCGCTTCGTTACAGGATCATTCAGTAATCGCGAAAGCGTTATGGAGATGATAGATAAACTCCAGTGGAGGAGAGACGCTCAGTAGCTCGGTACGGGCTTTTGTTGAAATTTCGAGAACATACCTTCACCGAGGAGTCAATCAGTATATTGCTCCCTCCTACGTATATCTCGCGAAGAGACCATGAGGATAAAATCAGAGAGATTAGAGCCCACACAGAGGCATACCGACAATCCTTCTTTCCATGAACAATACGAGTCTGGAAGGGAGAACCGATAGAGGTAACCAAGGTACGCTCCGCCACACACCGTCAGGTGGGTTGCAGAGTATGGATGTAGATGTAGATGTAGATGACAGTAACATACAGTAGTTGTTGGGATCAGGGTTTTTTAACATCTGGTGGTTTGAAACACGGTTAAACCTCTCTTTCAAAGACACGGCGGTCGCACATGCAAGAAAACTTATGAGACATGTCCACCCAGGGTTGATTTTCTCTCAGTATTATTTCGTATCACCAGCGATCAGTTATTGACGAAGTATTATACTTAGTAGTAGAGGGCGCGTGATTTGTTCGTATTTGAGCATTGGGCTTATAAAGTATGTGTCTGTGTTCCGACATTTGCAAAGGAAATGACTATATGCCATGGTAAGGAAGGTATGGATTTGACGTGGAGTACTGTGATACATGGCAAGAGTATGTCAAGTCATTAGATGGGACAGCCGTCAGCAGGGTATATTTCCGATACTTCGTTCACTGTCGAGTGTCATTCAACTGAGACCACAATGGTAAAATTTAGTTGTACGTACAGGGATAAAGTATGTATGTCAACGATTTCGTAGGATCATTCTGTCTATGTGTGCTTGGCCTGCAGAGCCGGTGACATGTCGAGGAATGATTCACGTTTCCCGCTAACAGCAGCAGCCGTCCGAATGCAAAGGCTTGTTGGAATGCAGGAATGTAGCTAACTTTGTCATCCTCTAGATGGCACAATAGTTAGCTAATACTTAGTATGTGCTGGGCACCTTTCGTGATGGCGTGGAAATTTGAGAAGATTGAATATGGAAGTGTGTTGGAGCTGGTCCGTTATTCCCTCCCATATAAATTGTTCGGTTGACTACTGCATATTTCGGGCCTTTATTTAGTTGAGGGAACATCGATTGTGGTGTGTGCATCTAGCAGGTGAAAGAGAAGTTTGCTTGTTCTCTAGACATGAGAAACCCCTTAGTTGACTTTGTAAAATTATAGGGATGATTTGGAATCTGTTACATGACTGACATCGGTATTCGCGAGTGGAAATATAATTTTCCTATATTTGTTTCGCGTTCTCACGTAAAGGTCATCACAGACGCGATCAGCGCTAAGGTTTTGGGTTTGTAGAGAAATAATTTCTTGTCTATATCTTCGGAATTATGTTGCACGAGTGATCGGTACGCTATTGCTGTGTGCAAACCATGTGAAAATACACGTGTTCTTGTAATCCCAGAGTCTGGAGATGTGTGTAGAAAAAAGCAGGCAACCAAGTAGATCCAGACTGGAAATAGCAATGCGTTTGCGCTGAGGGGAACGAGACTGAATTTGTAGGACAGTTCCGAGCGTGACTTCCATCCACTGAGGGCACTCTGATCACCCGTCGGGAGTGGATGACTGCCGACCTCGCAGGGGGATATCTAGTGCTGCAAGAAGTATATATGGTGCTGTCTGTCTCCGGGTGTATGTACGAATGATGTAAAAAGGGGGAATTTTGTATGTTTACTACATCGACACTGTACGCGGTGATATATTGCTGGGTTGCCGTTTGGTTTCACCCTCTAATATTCAAGCTCCTGTCCTCAGTGGGAGAGCAGTGTGATTGAGTAAGAGTCTTCCTGTATTTAACAATATGTAGGGGAACTTTGCAGGGTTTAATCGTCGGTGCAATGTGCCTATCTGGGTAAAATAGTTTTTTTTTTCCCTCTGAAAGTCTCGTCTGCAGAAAGAAAGAAATAGCAGATGGTGCTTCCACACTGGTTACATCAGTAATTCAGAGTGTAAATTCGATAAGAGCTAATCATAATGTTCGATTCATTCACATCCTTTGTGCTGGGATATAGGAGTCTCTACATCGTGGTGGGAACGGTTGTGTGTGTTGAAAGCAGGAAAGGTAATATGTGATGGACGGAGTACCACGTTAGGGCTGCAAGGAAGACTGCATTCCATGTTATTCTGCGCTATTTTCGTAAACAGTTCCTGTTAGGGCAAGAATTTCCGTGCCTACAAGCTTAGACATCAAGAAAGCAAGCTGTAACTGTTTCTGGGACGCTATACAATTTCCGAGAGATCGACTTGGTTCTTATTTTTTACATAGCCATGAGACATCAGCATAAGATTGAGAACCTTGTTAGATGCGCTTGAGATGTTTTGTATCTATGTATGCACACTTCGTGGCGTTGCGTCACTCAGACTGGGCAGAAGCACGGTTAGATGCATTTCGTCTGTCATGCTAGGAACAATGAGCCCTGTGCTATTTGGTGATGTCAGTTTCACCAGGTATCACATCAACAATGGTAAAACATGTGGTGCCCAGAGGTGTCTCGCATATGGACCGGTGTGAGCGCTCGTTGGAGTTCTGTAATGTTAGTATAACACTCGGAAAACTCTATCTGTATATTCTAAAATAGAAGCAACTTTCACTGGCTCACTGTAGGCAGCAGCAGTGTGAGAGCACTGGGTCACACTGGCTTGCATTCGGTGGTGGCTCGCTGCAACGTCGGCGCACTCGGCAAATAGGTCTTTGCTCCTGTCCAGTCACATCAGCAATGGTGCCTTGAGAGGAATTTCTCAGGTATCAAGTATGAAAGGGATGTCGCTGACTCATGCTTTCGGGACCCGAATGGGCACCTGTGTGTGGTTTGACAGCTGACAGCTGCGTCACTTCATGGAGGATGCCTGTAGACTCCTGCGCACTCTAGTGTACAGGGGGTGGCAGACATTGCTTGTGCATGTTAATTGCATGTATGTTTCATTATTTTATGAGCGGGTCTGTAGGCTGTGCTATGCTCTATTTGGACAGTTCATGAGTTGATTTCGTGTCTGCACATCTGTGTACTGCATTATTTAGGAGGGGTTTGCATGTTTGTACTGAAATTATTTTGATAATTTAGGAGTTGTCTGTGTGTCCACCGAGCATTATTTAGGAGTAGTTTACAGGTCTGTGGGCTGTGTGGCATGACCTCCAAGCATGTGTTTTGTATCAGTGCGATAAATATACTCCATCCCTAAATAAATTGTTCCAAAATAAATAAAGTACACTCCTCCCTTACTCACTCCAGCAGCCCAGCGCAGGCTAAGTCATTTTCGCATCATTTTCCCCCTGCAGACCACCATACTGGATTACAACATAGAAGGGATGACAGCACCCTCTGGTGGCAGTACTGTGTACTAGGTCAGTTGGACTCTAGATCTTGTGGTGGAGATGCTGCCTGCAAAATAAAGACTTGTGTCCAGAACAGGCAGAGTTCTTTTCCTGCCATTTACCCCACCCCAGACCGGCATCTAGGATTACATCACAGAACAGACGATGGTGCTCTCTGATGGTTGTACTGTGTACTAGACCTGGACCTCATGGAGAACACAGTATTTCCCACCATCTTCAATAACGGTACTTGTGTCATCATGAAAGGGTCCTCTTTCAGTGGTATTGTGTTCTAGGTCAGTTGGACCATACTGTTTCCCACCATTTCCTCCCACCATCTTGGATTACATCACTGACGGGATTACAGCACCCTCTGGTGGTGGTAGTGTGTACTAGGTCAGTTGGAGTCCAGACCCCTTGATGACTATACTGGATGGTGGTTGTGCCTCTAACTGTTTAAATAAAATAGTGCACACAAAATAATAAAGATTTATGTCAAGCACAGTCCTCTCCCCACCAATCCCTAGGAAGAGGTAGCAGTTGGGTGACTTAGGTTAGTGCAGGTAGCCCAACTGTCTTTTCTTTCCTGCCATTTTCTTAGGTTAGTAGGGGTAGCCTAAGTGACCTTTCTTTCTCGCCATTTTCTTTGGTTAGTGGAGCTTGAATTGTCCTGATGGAATTTGAAGTTCCCACCAGGGGGGGTGGGGCATGGCAGTTGGGTGTGCCAGGGGGCGTTCAGTTTCCCGCCATCTTGGATAATGGCACTTGTGTCATCAGCTGAAGTCATGGCCGCCATCTTGGATGACGTCATCAACTGATGTCAGTTGATGATGTCATCGCCGCCATCTTTGATAATGGTACTTTGGCACAGAAACTGCCTTGAAAGTGTGTGATGTCATTGACTTTGTCTTCATAACGGTACTTTGGCATGGGAACAGCTTTGCCCCAATACTTATGTTTGCATATGTATTCTTCAGAAAATCGGTAATCAGAATTGTGTGCAATACCGTGATGAATGTTGCTCAAATTTCATGGTGTTACTCGAATGATGTACAGACCATGGTTGTGAAGTGCACTCTCAGGACGCTCAACCAGTAGCAGCACACTGCAATAGTGAGGAAGGGGAGACGCCATGTTTGGGTATTAAACTACCACCTTTATGATGCTAATTATCTCTTTAATCGGAATGCTTTTGATCCATAATTAACGTCTGGAAGAACATTAGGAAAAATTCTCCACTCGATGTCCATCTTGGACATAAATTATGGTAACTATAATGATAGGTACAGATGGTTAATTGCAATTATAATGAGCGTTACAGTCCATGAATTACGATATCAATAAAGAAAACAAGAGCCCAAATGAGTAGTTTCTTCACACAATGATGCTAGAACTAGTTGTCAAGTTGTTTACATAAGGAAAAAAATGGTTTTTCGTCACAGTCCCCAGCTACAGCTGTGGGCAGCGAGATATCAGTGCACACATGGGAGTTCGGAAGAAATGAAGAAATGGAGGAAGCCCCCAGGTGGGAATAGCAACTCAGGCTAATAGTAGCGAAGGAAATGCGACAGACCGACTGTGGTAAGACAACAGACAAGGTCAAGGGCAAAGAGCCTAGTCGACAACGAGGCGCTACCCAAAACCTTCGCCACAATGACAACAACGAGGCCAAGAACATTGGAGAGGCTAATCCGAGACAGATAAAAGAGAGTAACCGGGTGACAAGCAAGGTAGTTGTCAAGCAGTCCTAGTACAGCGAAAACACGTCACAAAGGATCGAGTATGAGCACCAGACTGACCAGCCGTGCGCCGTGTGGCTGCCTGTACACTGGCCGCATGGATCATGGAGCATGGAGTGCTGCCGACCACTCAGCCACCCTCACGTAGTGGGACAGTGGCGCTGTAGAGGCCACGGTGCCCCCAAACGACCATCCAAGTTCATTTCTGTGGCACCTGGTATCATGGCTCCCCCACTCACCTGCATGGTCAGTATTTACACGTCCTTATAAATCTTTCAGAATAAATGTACAAATGGTTAATTTCTTTTCCAGTTCAACCATGCTGGAGTTAAAATATAACTGTCAATCATTAACATCGTTTTCCCAAAAACACTTGGTCCTGTTACTGCCAATTGAACAGGATTGGGTAAAAGCTTACCATATTTTGGTTTTTTCTCTGGAATTCTTATGTTTAGTTCCCAGTTCAGTGTCAATTAATTAAGTAAAAAATTCATTAATAAATATGAAAATTATTTCAATTGAATGATAAATCATCTGTTCTCAAAAAAAGATTGATTTTACCTGTACTTTACAGCTTTAGTAATGTTGCACTGGTTGGTTATTACCCTTTTCTAGCTCTGAATGTTACATCAAAAAGTGATAAACTTTATTGTGATGGAGAAACAATAGAGTTAATAGATCAATATAGTTTAACAAACTTAGAAAAATTTATTCATTCGAAAAATCCTAATATAAACACTAAAGCAGATGAAATTGTAGATACAGTTGTTATCGAAAGTGATCTACAATTATGCATTGATATAAAAGGAGGTAATGTAGTACATCAGGATTTAGTAACCAAATTTTTGAAGCTAATGAAAACACTGTTGGTAACAATCTTCCTAAAATTATTCCATTTGAATTGATAAAAACAATTTTAATTTAGTGTTGGGATGTTCATAAAACATAATGATTATCTCCTCTATGAAACTAATATTATTGCATCATGCCAAATTTGTTAAACCAATAATTCATTAATCATATTATTCTATATACATATTCCGATTTTGTATTCTATTCAAGATTTCCCTTCCTGCAAAATTTGGTGAACCAATAATTCATTAGTCATATTATTCTATATATATTCCGATTTTGTATTCTATTCAAGATTTAGAAATTACTGTAGCTGATGACAGTGATAATTCGATTGATTTTAATGGTCCTTGTGTAACAATTGTTTTGGAAATATCTTACTACAATTTTTCATTATTAAATCATGAACAAAATCGAGAGTTATCACTTTTACTCATTGCCTCTGAATGAGAAGACTAAACATAATCTAAATCTCCTCAACAAGAACAAAGAGATTAACATAGATATCGGAAATGGTTGGGTTCATCCCAGCCATGCTCAGCTGTACATGAGCTTGTGTATTATTTGAGCTGCTGGTACAGATTATCCAACATATGATGGAAAATCCAATAAAAAAGTAGCTGATAACTGTGTGGCAAAGCTGTTTGATGTCATCAGCATAAAGGAAAGAAACAATATTTTTTCTAGAATGAAACATCTATTCATTTTCTCATCTGTTCTTATACGATTGACTTCGACTGTAGCTCATGAGTTAACCATGGAAGGTCGTATCCGTAATAATAGAAAAATATAAAGTAAGAAAAATGAAGTATTTTTGCCACTAGAAATCCTTGGTGGTTTCTTTATATGGTTAGTGATTTGGGAAGGAGATATTACTGTAATTTTTAACTTGAGTCCAAGTGTTGGACTTGATATCCTGAGATGGGCTGAAAAAAATGAAGCTGGAATTGAAATGAAAAATACTCTTCCAAAAGAAAAGAAAATTGTGGTAGAATCTATGAAAATTCGTATACCAGTCGTATAATATGAACCAGGATATCCACTCATGCTAGAAGAAGAAAGACTAAAAAATCTAAAATTTCCAATTTCTTTCTTTTGTGCACTGTGTGTTCAGACACATTTGTAATCTGCCCAGCATTACATTCCGATGTTAGTTCCGCCACAGTTCGCCACCCATCCTGTTTTACCAGTCTGCCCAGCCTACGATATCCGACATCTGCAGTGAAGGGTGGTCACCCAACTGCACCATGTCTGGATGTGGTTTCACCTTGGTTCGGCACGTATTGAAGACACTCACCACAGCATTCCTCGAACACACGACGAGGCGTGCAGTTTCCGAAATGCTCGCGCTGAACCTTCAAGCCACCCCAGTCTGCACTCAGTCAGACTCAGATACATCGCGCTCCTTTCTCATTCTACACACAGACAGCTCGCTCACTGACATTACATGCAGTGAGCGAGTGTCTGACTAGTAGTCAACCCTCGCCAAGTGATGCTGTTATCACCTCTTCGGGTTTATATCCATAGTAGGTCGGTGGTCATAATGTTCTGGCTGAACAGTCTATACAATGGCAGGTAGTACTTTTTTCTGTGTATCCACGTCTTGAGTTATGAATGTGACATCGCAAGTACTTGAAATGGGTTACCTGTTCTATCAGTTGATTATTGAGGATCATTTTTGTTCATACTAGGCGAGTATTTAAACACGCCATGCTTTTAGTTTTATTTATAAGTGTAGTCAAATTGTATCTTTCACTAATCTTGTTTAGTTTGTGTAATGCCATTCGTAATTTATCTTCATTTGCTTGTATGATAACTTCATCATTCATGAACAGCATTGTGTTAATATGTTTATTCCACCAGTCTTTGTGCCTGATTGTGTTCTATCTCTTTTCCATTCCCTGATCAAGGCATCATTATAGGTAATGAATCGTGTTTGTGACAAACTACACCCTTGTCTTCCTCTCTGATTTGTTTGTATTTCATGTGTTATCACTTTACCCATGTCACTTCTCATTCTGATGATCATATACAGACTTTTTCTATTTGCATCGGATGTTTATTTATCCCTCTTTTTTTATTACTACTCATAGCTTACCTCTGTAAATTCTGGCAATTGCTTTTATTTAATCCACAAATGCTAGCTAATTTTTCAGATTAAATATTCATGTCTGTAGAATCTCATCTTTCAATGTCAAAACATCATCTAAAGGTGATCCTCCTTTTCAGACAGCTGCTTGTTCCTCCTTTTAAATTACATCGGAGATATTTTGCAGTTTTTCATCTGTTATTTTGTTGTAGATTTTGTAAGAACTATTTAAAATACTTCAACACATGTAGTTCGATGTATTACTTCTTTCATCTTTCTTGTATGTTGAAATGGCCTTTGCTATTTGCCATTCCTCCGGTATCGCATAATTTACTTAGCACATATTAAAGACATGTAACATTAAATGATATTATTTGAAATCCTCAGCTGCCGACAGGTGTTGATATACCTTGATGGGGAGAGCTGAAAATGTGTGTCCCGACCAGGACTCGAACCCGGGATCTGCTGCTTACGTGGCAGACGCTCTGTGCATCTGAGCCACTGAGGAGACCGATGAATAGCGCAACTGCAGGGACTTATCCCTTGCAATCACCCCGTGAGACCCACATTCCCAACTGTCCACAATATACATACGTAATGTACCTAATAGATATTTGAACACCCACTCATTACTCGCGCACACTAAGGTGACGCTTCCCGTAAGAGTTCGGGCAACCTGTGCGGATTCTCACAGACGAAGGTCAATGGCTGGTTGCCTTTAACTATATGAAGATAGTAACTGTTCTCGAAAGAACAGATACCATAGATGACCGTGCAGCTTCTCTAGAATAAATGATATTAATTGAAACCCTCAGCTGCCGACAGGTGTTGTTGATAAACCTCGATGGGGAGAGCTGAAAATGTGTGCCCCGACCGAAAACACTGACCCCAACTGGAAACACTGACCTCCCCAGATATCCACACCCAGCGCCCCAGACCAGATGTCTTGTATGGACACACACACACACACACACACACACACACACACACACACACACACACGGGATCGCGAAGCGAGCTCCCTCCGCCGATTGCTGCGCAGCCGCAACTGCGCAATCCGAAAGAGTACCGTATCTGCACCGACTATGTTGGCAGCTGCTCGCCCATTCCCCAGCATCCACATGTCCACTGTACTGAACGCTAGGAAGTCGGAGTGAGATTGTCACAAGGCAGTCAACTGATCAATTCACATGGAGGGAGTAATCGCCCAGCAGAAACACCCATACTGAATCTTCTCACGCAACGCGCACAACCGCTTCTATCGTCGTTCTACGACCGCACTGTCTAATTCCCTATTCAGCTATCCAGAGACTGCTGTGAAGGCTACCAACAGGACTTGTCTCCGCAGCTACTAGCAACACTCAACTAGTCGACTAGTTGGAACTTTTCTTCGTACCTGCTGCTCGCAACAGCCTTAACCCAGAAATGTCAATTTGTTCCAGCGACCAGCTAAATCCGCCTTGCACCTCGCACGCCAACTGGTGTCGTCCTAGGAAATCAGTCACATATTTGTACTGTAACTGCAATTAAATATTACGATTGCAGCCTCAATCTGGTGATATTTGACAATGAGAAGTGTCAGGAATACCTCCTCCTGATGGTTGTGGCTTTGGAAAAACCAATTTCAATATTCTTCTTATGATTGGACATAATGTTCCACGTAAAATCTTTCATCGCCGTTATGGCTAAAGATGCGCTGAAATCGCAATTTTCCTCGTCAGATCCGTACTTCCGTTGTGACTGAACACTCTCATGTTTTTTGCACATTTTGGAACAGTGACCACAGTAATTTTACACCACAACACATACTTTATAAGTCCGTTGGTCACAACGAATTTATCGCACATCTCTCACCAATTATCATTCTTCGCCAAAAACTGAGTTTTCGTGGCATCAAACGATATTGGGCGAAAACTGCTGGATGGATACGCTCCATTTGTTTTTCTTACGAGTAGTGTCAGTGTGTCATAGGAAGAGTGACCTAATCGTCTTATAAGAGACCGGCTATTGAAAACAAGATCGCAACGACTTCGTTACTGTCACCATGCACAGAAAGCGATCTTGGCTTTAGAGACACACACAAGAGTCGCTAACGCTATGTATGTTGAAAACTACACTTGCTTTATAGATTGAGGTATGGTACTGCTTCCGAATGAAGTGGTCTTCCACGCAGATGTCGCGACACTGAACATAGATTGCTGGAGTGCGGGTGCACGTCGCCAGCGATATAAGCTCGTAATACACTGAAGTGCCAAGGAAACCGGTACGCCTTCCCAATATTGTGTAGAGTCCCCGCAAGGGCGCAGAAGTGCGCAACACGGCGTGGCAGGAACTCGACTGATGTCTGAAGTAGTGCTGGGGGCAACTGACACCATGAATCCTGCAGGGCTGTCCATAAATCCGTGAGAGTACGAGGGGGTGGAGATCTCTTCAGAACTGCCCTTTGCAAGGCATCCCATATATACTCAATAATGTCCATGTCCGGGGAGTTTGGTGGTCTGCGGAAGTGTTTAAATTCAGATGAGTGTTCCTGGAGCCACTCTGAAGCAAATCTGATTGTGTGGGGTATCGCATGTTCCTGCTGGAATTGCTTGGCCTTCGAATACACAATGCACATGAATGGATGCAGGCGATCAGACACGATGCTTACGTACGTGTCACCTGTCAGAGTCGTATCTAGACGTATCAGGGGTCCCACATCCCTCCAACTGCACACGCTCCACACCAGAGGCTCCACCAGCTTGAACAGTCCCCTGCTGACATGCAGGGTCCATGGATTCGTGAGGTTGTCTCCATATCCCTACACGTCCATCTGCAATTTGAAATGAGACTCCTCCAACCCGGAAACATGTTTTCAGTCATCAACAGTCCAATGACAGTGTTGATGGGCCCAGGTGAGGCGTAAAACTTTGTGTCATGCAGTCATCAAGGGTACACGAGTGGTCCTTCGCCTCCGAAAGCCCATATCAATGATGTTTCGTTGAGTGGTTGTGGGTTGCACTTCTGTCACGTTGAACGATTCTCATCAGTCGTCATTGGTCCCGTTCTTGCAGGGTTTTTTTCCGGTCGCAGCGATGCAGGCGATTTGATGTTTTACCGTATTCCCGATAATCACGCTACACTCTTGAGTTGGTCGTAAGGGAAAATCCCCATTTCACCGCTACCTCCGTGATGCCACATATCTCTGTATTTGAATGCACATGCCTATACCAGTTTCTTTGGCGCTTCAGTGTAAAATCACCCTTCTAACCGAGTTCAGAAAGTGGTTTGGCTAAGGAGAGTAGTATTAAACCGAAGTTTGCAAATACCTCATGTCGTTTGCTAGATATATTTCACGTTAACAAACGCTATTTGTAACGCATCCTAATTCGGTGCGATGTAGACAGTGTAACAGAGGTTCTGCAATATATTTACCGGGCTATAGCAGAGGGAGGATGATCACATACAGTAGATGGTGTGCTAAGTGAGGTACAATTTTTTAAAAAAATGCAACGCTAGACTGAAGTCGTTGGAAATGTGCCAAATCCTATCTGCACCACTCATTAAGCCTCAAGTAGGCACGAAGCGAGTGTTACCGAAATCAAAAAAATTGCGTGTTCTGGAGGAGAGTGGACTGATACTACATATATACGCCTTAATTGTGGAAATGGGAGGCATTCAAGAGACGTGGTGTCATGACGACACGGTCATATTTTCCTTGAAATACAACCTAACATGGTACCATGACGCGCGTGTGCAAGAGGAACTTTCCCTGGGGTGGTTTAAAGTGCGATAAGAGTGTTGCATAGTCTGTGGCTACTGATCGTGTCGCTTATTTCATTGTTAGACGTCGCTGTTTCTTCGTATCCATTTTAAGTTGCCGATGCTCATTTTGTAGGACTGTTCTGAACATATAGTAATTTCCGAACCGTAGTTGGGCTTGAACTTTGTAAATGGCAGGCGTCATACACTTCCAGAAACTTGTGTTTGTGACACAAAGAATCGATGTTTCCTTTGGTTTGCAAGGTAGTTGTCTTATCACCTTAGAGTTCTCCGCCATAGTCTATTGGAGAGAAAATTGTAGGCAGAATGTACGTCATGCAATGGAAATTTTCAAATATTAATAGCGTTGTATTCCACACGGCTAATAGGTCGGAAACCACACAGAGCTCTAGCATTATATCGTGTTTAAATGCAGAACAGTGTAGCCCTTAGAATGTGTGTTTATGTTCTAAGGTCATTTGCCTCTTTCCAATACCTTCTTGGTACTGACTCCTGAAGTAGAACAATACTAGGAAACTTGTAAGATGAGTGATTAACGTAAAGTGTTTCAAAGTCCGTCTGGAAGCCCGTCATCCATAAACCACATACATCTTCTTTTTAACCGTCAGTTATATCACCACAACACTGTCAAATCTTTCGGGCTCATATCTCTTATACATCAATAAGAAGTGCTAACCCCTTCAGTAAGCACGCATCTAGAGAGATCATGTGTACTCTGAGTGATGCCGTGAGCAAGATTGGTACAGAACGATCTTCGTTGAGTGGAAGTTACAATACTGAAACAGACCTCAAAGACACGGTAGAAAAGAAAACAAAACATACACAGCTGCGGTCATACACTGCTTGGCTGTGTTACAGCGACAAAACATTGTATGAAACGCCTTACAAAGCTATGACACAAGAAGCCTCTATTGCAAATGATAGTTTTGGGATATGGTCTTCTTCCAGTACAGGCGATGAAACTTTACACAGGTATGTGGGAGCGACTTTGATGACTCGCCATCTGCTCCAATGAATCAGTGTGTGTATATTTAATTGGATCACGATATATACTCAATGCCAATACACAGACTGTATTTGTTTTGATCTATCAAAAGAGAGAGACATGGTAGAATCTCATCGAGTTAACGAAGTGCTGTTACAGTGCATGGTACGGACCTTAAAAGTTTTGTTGAATATGGTTCACAGTTTTTCTTTCTTTCTTTCTGGAACAGAGTAATGGGGAGAGATTGAGAGAGAGAGAGAGAGAGAGAGAGAGAGAGAGAGAGTTGGCAGAGCTACGACAACATGTTCTCTTTTCCATCGAGTGGTCAAAACACGGTCCTCTTGCTTTAACCCGGCTCACCATGTTCCTCCACGGGATGCAGAAGGTCATAACATAGCGCTCTCCGATTGCGCTCTGGTCCAACATAAATTGCAACGAGTACATTGGCAAAGCTGCAAGGAGAGCGTGATGGAGACTGAGGAACAGTTAAAAGACGAAGAGACATTGTCTAAAAACGTGTTTCAATTTTGCTGCAAGGGGTTCTTCTGAGACAGGTTCGGAAAAGATGATTCATTCCGAGATATGACAGTGCCACGAATATCATTCACAAGTGCCTCTAATAAATAAAAGACATCTCCACAAGTTGGAACGCAAGTCTATTGTTGAAAGAAAAGACTTTATTCCAAATGACAGACAGCATTTCTGCCAGAAAGCGTAACACCTTAGGTCTGAAAAGCCAGTCGTAGGATATTGCACATTTCTTACGACTTCAATCTTGTGTTGCATTTTTTAAGTGATTTCTCACATAGCACACCATCTATTGTACATGATCGTTCTCAATCAACCATCATCCTCCTTTGCCTATAGCCCCGTAGATCTATCACAGAACTTCTGTTACACTGTTAGAGGCATCGAGTTAAAATGCACTACAAATATTGTTTAACGCGTGAGAAATATCTAGCAGTGACATGAGGAAGTTGCAAATATCGGCTTAATACCACGATTCTTAGCCTAAGCACTTTCTAAAGTCGGTGAGAAGGGTGATTTTATTGGGAGCTTATACCACTGGCGACATGTACCCGTAATTTTGGTCTGTTAATACACACCCCAGTGATCACTATCTATATTCAACGTCGCGGTATTTGTGTGCAAGACCACTTCATTTGTAAATAGCACCATACCTTAATCTATAAAGCATGTATAGTCTGGCGTGTATTGTTTGATTTCCTGTTGTACAATTTTAGCAAGATTACAATAAAACTAGTTACTTATTACACTCCTGGAAATTGAAATAAGAACACCGTGAATTCATTGTCCCAGGAAGGGGAAACCTTATTGACACATTCCTGGGGTCAGATACATCACATGATCACACTGACAGAACCACAGGCACATAGACACAGGCAACAGAGCATGCACAATGTCGACACTAGTACAGTGTATATCCACCTTTCGCAGCAATGCAGGCTGCTATTCTCCCATGGAGACGATCGTAGAGATGCTGGATGTAGTCCTGTGGAACGGCTTGCCATGCCATTTCCACCTGGCGCCTCAGTTGGACCAGCGTTCGTGCTGGATGTGTAGACCGCGTGAGACGACGCTTCATCCAGTCCCAAACATGCTCAATGGGGGACAGATCCGGAGATCTTGCTGGCCAGGGTAGTTAACTTACACCTTCTAGAGCACGTTGGGTGGCACGGGATACATGCGGACGTGCATTGTCCTGTTGGAACAGCAAGTTCCCTTGCCGGTCTAGGAATGGTAGAACGATGGGTTCGATGACGGTTTGGATGTACCGTGCACTATTCAGTGCCCCCTCGACGATCACCAGTGGTGTACGGCCGGTGTAGGAGATCGCTCCCCACACATGAGGCCGGGTGTTGGCCCTGTGTGCCTCGGTCGTATGCAGTCCTGATTGTGGCGCTCACCTGCACGGCGCCAAACACGCATACGACAATCATTGGCACCAAGGCAGAAGCGACTCTCATCGCTGAAGACGACACGTCTCCATTCGTCCCTCCATTCACGCCTGTCGCGACACCACTGGAGGCGAGCTGCACGATGTTGGGGCGTGAGCGGAAGACGGCCTAACGGTGTGCGGGACCGTAGCCCAGCTTCATGGAGACGGTTGCGAATGGTCCTCGCCGATACCCCAGGAGCAACAGTGTCCCTAATTTGCTGGGAAGTGGCGGTGCGGTCCCCTACGGCACTGTGTAGGATCCTACGGTCTTGGCGTGCATCCGTGCGTCGCTGCGATCCGGTCCCAGGTCGACGGGCACGTGCACCTTCCGCCGACCACTGGCGACAACATCGATGTACTGTGGAGACCTCACGCCCCACGTGTTGAGCAATTCGGCGGTACGTCCACCCGGCCTCCCGCATGCCCACTATACGCCCTCGCTCAAAGTCCGTCAACTGCACATACAGTTCACGTCCACGCTGTCGCGGCATGCTACCAGTGTTAAAGACTGCGATGGAGCTCCGTATGCCACGGCAAACTGGCTGACACTGACGGCGGCGGTGCACAAATGCTGCGCAGCTAGCGCCATTCGACGGCCAAAACCGGGGTTCCTGGTGTGTCCGCTGTGCCGTGCGTGTGATCATTGCTTGTACAGCCCTCTCGCAGTGTCCGGAGCAAGTATGGTGGGTCTGACACACCGGTGTCAATGTGTTCTTTTTTCCATTTCCAGGAGTGTATTAATGTAACATGAGGTTCTATTTAATCATTGATTTTCCCGTCTAATGATCTCCACCTGGGAACGTGTAGCAATGTATGTCTGTCAAGCAGTGTAAGTGGCACTAAGTTCATACACAAAAGTAATCATATACAACCAGCAAACAAGCTAGATTTATCATAAAAACCTGAACTGAACAAGAGTAATGATTTTTAGTAATTTTCAGTGCTGTTGTATAAAGTCTCTTCACTAATTGCAGATCGTTTATCGAATTTAACGTTATTGTTATTAGAGGTGGCAACACTTTTCTTTAAGCAAAATGAACAGTTTTGTCACACAACACTGATGTATTTTTCCTGACAAAATATTTCATAAAAGTTGTTACGAAATAATCAGGCTTGATACATCCGCAGATAAAAATTTATATCACAGTCAGAGTGGGTTCTGGGTCGCAAATACACAATTATTAATGCAATTATGACCAACAACATTTATGTCTGTATAGAAAACCAATTTAAAACTTCCACTGCGAAATTTCATTAAGATGGTAGCTAATATAAAACAATCACTTATCGCTTTTCATTCAGGCCCAATAAATCGTAGTGTAGATCAATAGCACTAATGGCTGCACTGCTTTGTAGCTGAACAGAAAACTTAACATTTATGTAGGATGAGACTAAGAATGAAATACAACTATAAACAAAGAAGATTCATTTCAATAACACATAAACTCTATTTTTCAAATATTAAATTAGCTACATAATACAGTTTTCTACAGACAACAGACAGTACAACGGTTCGAACAAGAAGATTTTTCTAGAAGAATCATAATTAACAAAAGATTGTAATTTTCATTATCTATTCATGGGTATTGTCTGAGATATAATTTTTTACAAAATATTAAATTATGTCATTGCCAATAACTATTGATTATTTTATTAACTATGGAAGCCTTCTTATTAATATCACAAGAATACTATTAATGTTCACTCACATTCCACACACAATGCTGTCTTGAATATTATGCTCAATAAACTATAGGGGTGGATATTACAATAGTTTTTAATGTGGATATCGTTAGTGATTCTTGTGTGTGCCTGTAGAAACAAAACCGCTTTTTATGTAGTGTAGTGGTAACTTCTGCCAACAAATGTATCAGGATGACCGAATGTAGTGGGAAGAGGTAGAAGGCACCGCATTGAGACTCATCCAAGCTTTCCAAGTGATTTATTGTTTCCAACTACAGTGCCGTGTTCCCCTCGGTCTGCATCACCAGGATCCACAATGCTGAGGACACCACTTCGCTGTCTGCAAAATGGCTTAGCGCAGAATGACTGCCTCAGGGACCCGTGTACGCACTGTGTGTCAGCCTTGTATGCCAGCGCAGTGGTGGCAGTGTCAGGATGTCGGCAGTCGACTCGGCGGTCTGCGTCCCTGCCGACTCAGCGCCACTCGGTGAGAGCTGCAGGTGGCCAGCTGCACGCTTCTCGCTGGCGTGGCTGGGTCTCCAGGGACAACAAGCACTGGTGATCCAGCATCCGAATCTGCGGTCCTCACCTGGGGATGCCTCTGGCATGTGTTGGAACGCAGGATGTCTGCCCACAGTAGTGAACCGTGGAGTGGCCCGCCGCTGGCTGGCTACAGCCCCATGTCAGCTTCAGAGGGCTGAACCAGCGACTCACCGTGCACTGCAACGCTGGCGCCCCGTCTGCTGCTGCGTGTAGCTGGTGGTGTGACATGACCGTCCATCCAGAGCTGCCATACTTGAATGCATCTCGTTAGAAACCCACACCTGTTTATATGCAGCTGTGCACCTCTGTTTTACCATATGTGCCGCTTCATGTCACATACCCATAACTTGCTAGGTTGTCCAGTGGGCCCCTTCTGCCAGTGATTTGCGACATGCAAAACCGCTACGTATACTCTTTCAGCAATTTGATGGCCCTGTGGCTTCTATTCTACTTTGCAACTGTTGGTATGCATAACTCACTGCAATCTGGCCCGCACCTGGTTGTAACTTGTGCTCAGAATATTGCACAAAATCTTCCCCTATCCTAAACGGTGGTGCCACTACATTATTTCCATCTTTGGAAAGACCCCGTTCCCGGGTCGACCTTTAAGTAGCTCTTAACTTGATTGGGTCGGCACCTATGGCATATTTCCTTATTATTAGAAAAATGTGGTCTGATGCCCCTTAAAATCATGACATGAAACGAAAGGTAAAAATTCCTTAGTGGACGACCACTGCTCGATCAACCCCTTACCTACTCGTCTCACGCCCTTGGTATCCAATCCACTGGTACTACCCTTGGTTCCCTCTTGGAATTAGCTCTCTGCCTGATCAGAAAGAAAACGACACATAACAAAGTTAAGGCTGCGATGACACTTGATACAGAGGTGCTCCAAATTTCGTTATTTGCCACTGCCTTTCCCTATACTGAGCAACATGTTGCACAAGCTGTTCAGCTGATATGCGCCCCTCTTGCTCTAAAATGAACTGATTTACGGATCTCAACAGACCTGGCCCCAGAGTTTGTTTTAACAAGGTCAGATTCTGCCCTGGCAAGGTGGAAGGTTGGTCCTATTATGTTACACTTAGTTCCACTGATTAAAATTCCGCTCCCCTCGGTCTCACTACGTTTCACTTCTGTAGATACTCCCCATTCAAAACAACTTGCTACTACTACCAAATTCTTGTAGATGGAGAAGATCCAATGCATCCCGACCCATTGCAAGCTCAATTTTGGCTCCACAATGTCCCTTGGACAGTCTGTTCCTTTCCCCTTGGCTAAAAATAACTCCACCGTGCATGTGTCCGGATTGGTACTTACCACCCTGGCTGGACATACCGTTAGCTTCCCTCTATGGCAGCTTCGTAATTCATCCCTTGCCATCTTGGCGTACTGGTTTCTAGTTGCCGAGATCAGCAACACCTCTTTAGCTTTCACTTCCACAAACTTGCTCAATGCTCCCCACTTCACTGGATATGGGTGGACTGTGTAACACTGAAACCTCGCGTTCTTCCCCATAACAAGGAATTGGACCAAAATATACACTTGTGCGCTGTGGGTTGTTACCCCTACTGTTACGACATAGTAGAAAAACATAAAGTTTTGCTCGCTGGGCTCCATTATTAAATATAACCCTGACGGTAGTTCCTTCTGTGCCTTGTGCAACCTGCATAAATATTGGTCCAGAGGTAACAAATCGGTACTTATCTAGCCTTGCAGTGCATGATGCAGCGCTTCTTGCAGATTCGCTATCACTACTTGCGCATCCCACACACTGTGAACTACTCCTTGCAAAAGTCTGGTGACTTTGGTTTCCAATTGAATTCGGCATGGAATCCAATCGTCGAAAAACTTCATGTTCTCCATAGTCGGCGCAGTCCTGTAATGGAACCGCAGGAAGACAATCGAATTGATATCGATGCAGCGAGTTTTCACCACAGAGGGCGCGCATCGCAGCAGAATCGAACGCGCTCAAGTACCGCACTTGCAACGCCAAGTGAATCCACCATGCATGTGCCGGAGGGGGCTTAAATACCAGAGCTCAGGGAGTTTTCACCAGTATCACCTGAAGATGGCCAGAAGACTCTGCCCTGAAATATTGTGGCAGGAAGTTGCAAACATCTGGCAGTTAGTGGAACAATATGTACGCCAGGAAAGTTTTAGATCTCAAAAAATCCGTAGCACTTCTGGTTCTGACACACCTTGCATCCCAGACAATTGTGTTGCTTTCGTTCCCAGTTAGTCCTGAAACAAAACATTTAAGTACAAGTATAACCCGACACCCTACACCTCAGTATCATCATACTCGGTAATATCATACTCAAACCAATACAAAAGTAATAAATAAAATAATAAATCTTACTGCCACAAATACATTATCACTTATTCTGACAAAAAAAAAATAATAATATGCCTATGCAAAACATCTAAAAAGGTCTACCGTGAGCCATATTCAAAAACACAAAAAGGCAAGAAAACGTCCAATACTCAAAAGCAAGCTGGTCGAAACTTACCACATACTTACCACATCTTGTGCATGTAATGTGAGCGGTGGGCTCGAACGTTGTACTGGACAGACGACATCCGCTATTCTGACCCCAAATGTAGTGGGAACTTCTGCCACTGAATGTATCAGGATGACAAAATGTAGTGGTAAGAGGTAGAAGGCACCGTATTAAGACTCATCCGAGCTTTCCAAGTGATTTATTGTTTCTAACTACAGTGCTGTGTTCCCCTCAGTCTGTGTCACCGTGTCCCGCAATGCTGAGGACACCACTTCGCTGTCTGCAAAATGGCTTAGCGCAGAGTGGCTACCTCAGCGACCCGTGCACGCACTGTGTGTCAGCCTTGTAAGCCAGCAGAGGTGAGGCGTCGACTCAGCCGTCTGCAACCCTCCTCACTCAGCGCCACTCAGTGTGAGCCGCAGGCGGCCAGCTGCGTGCTTCTCGCCAGCATGGCTGAGTCCACGGCGACAATAAGCGCCGGCGATCCGGCGTCCGAATCTGTGGCCCTCACCTCGGGATGCCTCTGCCGTGTGTTGGAAGCCAGGACGTCTGCCCACAGTAGCGAGCCGTGGACTGGCCCACCGCTGGCTGTCTTTGGAACCCGTGTCAGCCTCAGAGGGTCAAACCAGGGACCCACCGTGGACTGGGACGCTGGCGCCCCATCTGCTGCTGCGTGTAGCTGGTGGTGTGACATGCCCCACCGTCCAGGACTGCTGCCACACTTGAATGCATCTCGTTAGAAACCCGCACCTATTCATACGCGCCTCTGTTTTACCGTATGTGCCGCTACATGTCACATATCCATAACATGCTAGGTTGGCCAATGGGCCCCTTCTGCCTGTAATTTGCGACATGCAAAACCGCTACGTCTACTCTTTCAGCAATTTGACTGCCCCGTGGCCTCTATTCTACTTCGAAACTGTTGGTATGTTTAACTCACTGCAATCCGGCCCGCACCTAGTTGTAACTTATGCTCAGAATATTGCACAAAACTAACTTTCCCAATCCTAAACGGTGGTGCTGCTACAGTAGGATGACAGTAAAAATAGCCATTGTGTTCATGTTTTTAATAGCTGGTCGCTTACAAGATGATTACGTCACACTTCCTATGACACACTGACACCACTTGCAAGGAAAACAAATGGATCATGTCCCTCCTGCAATTTAAACTCAGTATTGTTTGGTGTTAGCAACATTCAATTATTGGTGAAGTATTACAATTAGTAGAGGATGTCTGATAGATTCGCTGCAATCAAAAGACTTACAAAGTATGTGTTGGGGTGTGGAACTACTGTGGTCAATGTTCCAAAATGTGCAAAAAAATGACTGTTCAGTGATAATGGAAGTACAATCTGATGTGGAAAATTGCGATTTCAACGCACCTATAGCCATAAGTGCGATGAAAGATTTTACGTGGAACATTATGTCCAGTCATAAGAAGGATATTGAAATTGGTATTTCAAAAGCCACACCCATCAGGAGGAGGTATTCCTGACACTTCTCATTGTCAAATATCACCAGATTGAGGCTGCAATCGTAATATTTAATTGCAGTTAGAGTACAAATATGTGGCTGATTTCCTAGGACGACACCAGTTGGCGTGCGAGGTGCATGGCGGATTTAGCTAGTCGGTGGAATAAATTGACATATCTGGCTGAAGGTTGTTGCGAGCAACAGGTATAAGGAAAAGTTCCAACTGGTCGACTAGTTGGGTCTCGCTAGTAGCTGCGGAGACAAGTCCTGTTGGGAACTAGCCAGTGTGGTGGTAGAACGGCGATAGCAGCGGATGTGCATGTTGTGTGAGAAGATTCAATCTGATGGGTGTTTCTGCTGGAAGATTATTCCCTCCATCTAAATTCATCAGTTGACTGCTTGGTGACAGTCTCATTCCCATTTTTGAGCGTTCAGTACAGTGGACATGTGGATGATGGAGAATGGGCGAGCAGCAGCCAGCATGGTCAGTGCAGGTGCAGTACTCTCTCAGATTGTGTGGGTGGAGCTGCCCACCAGTCGGCAAATGGCACATGCATCACGTTCGCAGGTGTGTGTGTGTGTGTGTGTGTGTGTGTGTGTGTGTGTGTGTGTGTGATCCGATGGAGTCAACAAGCGATACATGACCCCTGGGATGGGTGCTACATGTGGACATGTTAGAGCTGAGTGCGCTGTATGTTCGTATGTTCAGCAATCTCAGGCATCTAGCTGTGACAACTACCGGGACAGTGGTTTATTGTCTCTCAGTGCATTGCAGTGCGCTTTGTCTTGTTGTTGTATTTGTTTTTGTTACTATACTATCACACAGTAGACCCCTTCCTCCTCCTTCTTCGTCCTGGTGTAGCTGAGAGAACAAAATCTCTAGTGCTTTATAAGATACAGTTAGCAGACCTGTAGTGGTCGGGAATTCCACATTTTTGTCGGTATAAATCCACGCCCTAGTTTGAAATTCCAACTACCATTTTATACAGCACCCACATCCAATCGTGAAGTCAAATTCCCGATTGCTCGATTTATTGTTTCCAACAACGGTACTGCAATCACTCACATCAATCCAACCGTTCCACAGATTGCTTAATGTCATAGCACGCAACTGAGTCGAAGTTTGAGAGTCTCGGCTACCTCCAACGTAATGGACTTCCTACCAAAACATGTGACTGTGCCGGTATCCACCAATAGAAGGCAAGGGAGAAAACTCTAGAATGGTTTGGGAACAATACGATGAAAGAAAAACTGTGACAGAGGGTGTCGATGTAATTAATTAGTCAGTCTGATAGAATGAGGGAATATTTACAAGAAAATCACAGCTGGTGATTTACCAGGTATCCAGTACATTGTTTAGGACAAAAGAAGGATTAGTGTTGCACACAACAGACTTCTCTGGGCAGAATGTAGTCACTTGAAAGAGAGAGGGAGACAGAGAGAGAGAGAGAGAGAGAGAGAGAGAGAGAGAGAGAGAGAGGAGGACAGGGAGAGAGATAGAGAGAGAGAGAGAGAGAGAGCATATACTTCGACAGCAATTGCTCAGGTATCAATATCAAAGATTTACTTCCACCCGATACTTTTTTTGGAGTCACAAGATCAAAGGAGGCCAACATACAGTCCATGGTCGGTGGTACTAAGTATCGTGCTTTGTAATTTGGACATTGGGTGGTTGTTGAAATCCGTGGCAGCACATGTGCGGGGGACCCCAAACGGCGGCTACTATAGCGCACTTCACTCCATTACTCGGTGCTAACAGTTATTACATCATCAGAAGCTGGGGTGAGGGATGCAAACATGAGCTCTACTCGAATGGGGAAGCCTTGTCCCCTGCAAACTGATTAAATAAGGAATTTGTATCAATATATTATTGACATTGGTCTCAATTTCATGATGTGAAATCCTTCCTCTCTAGCATGGATTGAATCTGTTTCCCGCCAATTTTTTCTATGAGGGATGGGGAGCTCGTGGGTGGGGATGGGGGGAACATCCTCTTGTCATGGAACTGTGAACTAGCTCAGTGGGTATCTGCACTGCAGAGGGAGCACATAGAGCAGCTGCTTCCACTGATCTGGTGTGGGAGGTGTATGTCTGGGAACAAACCAGGAAGTGAATCTGGTATCAAATTTCAAAGGAAGCTAACATCTTGTATCACTCATTCCACTGTGGACGATTGACACCTCCCAGTGCAGCACTGTGGGCTCAATGGGTTGCCCTTGGCCCATTGCATGTAGTAATGTGCAACATGCACGGGTATACATGAAGCAGTAAGCATGTCTGCCCTGCATTCAGTGCGAAGACAAATCGAGAGATTTTTATCAGTGTAAATACGTTTGGTGGATTATGTTGACGTCGATTTCATGATGGCACTCCTTGTGCAATCGGAAGAAGAAACGATCTACTCAATTACTACTTTTAGATGTATTTTACAAGACCTGCATCTTCCCAAACAGCAGATAATGATCATCTTTTTCCACCAAATAAAAGAATTATATCCGACCACAGTGAAGTAAATTTCATAAATAAACTGTCTATCCACTGCAATGTAACTGACACTGATATGAATTACCTGTTTTGAGATTCTTCCTCTCCAGATCATACTGAGCCCTTTCCTCACCAATTTCCAGATAGGAGTGGAGAGAGGTAAGTGGGGGTGGGCAGCGGGGGCTGAGGGATTTCCCAGAGGAGGAGGAGTTAATTAATTTATCGATTTAACTAATTAGTGAATTTATTTGATATCATAAATTTGCTTGTATCAGCAAGGGGTTTCCCATAGATGTGGGTGGGGGGGGGCGGAGATTTACCAGAGAGGGAGGGGTTAGTTAATTTATTAATTTAATTAATTAGTGAGTTAATTTTATGTCAAAAGTGTGTTTGTACTGGCGAGGGGATTTCTCAGAGGTGTGGTGGAATGGAGGGGGAGAAGGTGGGGTGTGAATTTTCTCATAATGACAGGTTACCCCCAGAGAGTCGTAGATCAACCCCTAGTTGATCACAAATCAATTAGCATAACAATAGCATAAGGGGGGAGGGATTCAGAAACCAATCACGTTTGCTCCTGAATGTATGCAACTTCCGCAAACAGTGAGGTATAGAACGCAGTTTTCTCTACTACTTACGGATACTCTGCAGATCACACTTAAGTGCCTGGCAGAGGGTTCACTGAGCCACTTTTACAGTAATTATATATTATTCCACCCCTGAACAGCATACAGAAGAAATTAATTCCTTTCGTATGAGCTCTGATTTCGCTTATTTTATTGCGGTGATCGTTTCTCGCTATGTAGTTTGGCGTCAACAAAATGTTTTCGCATTTGGAGAAGAAAGTTGCTCACTGAGGTTGCTTGTGAAGATCTTGCCGCAACGAGAAACGCCTTCGTTTATATGACGTTCTTCATAAATCCTGTATCATGCCTGAGACACTCTGTACTCACTCTTACTATCGCTTTTGCTTCATTTCTTTTCTTGCCCTTTATCTTCTAATGACTTCTATAGTAAGTACTCGTTATATGGTTTCTGTTTATCGTTTATGTCTTTTCCTATCTTTGCATTCAAAATTCTGAATCATCTTTCCGATTGGTTCTATGTTTTTGACCTGGTACTTCACTTTCTATCTACTGAGTACTAGACCAGTCTTTTTTATGTCTTCACTTGTAGGTATTTCATTGAGCAGTTGTGTGAGTCTGTTCTGATATAGGTTACTTAATCTCTCTTCTTGCATTAAATCTTTTGCTCAAATTTTTTAAATCCATAGCTTTATTTCTATTCGCTGCTTTTCCCTTCTTGAATGTAGCTAATATTTTGATTTTACAAGGTAGTTGTTCGTATTTATATTTCTGTCTTTAAATTCTCGTTTTTTTGTCCTTTTAGCTAACTTTTGGTTAATTATTACATAATATTTTACTGAACGATAACCTTGTGAGGACTATGGAAATCTGTGAATGTGTTGACACTAGAAGCACCAGACTTCGTCGTATCCCTAGTAGTACCATATGGATCATTTTTTACGCACATTGGGAAACCACTGTTTTATTCGTACTTGGGCAGTATTTTAGTGCCTCCATATTGACAACATGTTCAGGAAGGCTCTAAAGTGTAACCAAAGGATAATTTGGTCTCTAAAATGAATATTACAATGAACAGTACACTATCAAACATAAATTTTCGGAAACAAACATTTTTATTTGAATTTTATAGAAGAAGTTCCACAGTCTTTCATCGATTATCACTAAATCAAGTAAGAAAATAATGTTACAACGTTTTACCTTATAAAATGGATGAAACAGATTCAAAACACATTGTTTATGTGACTACTAATGGTAGTTTTACTTTTGCAGACAAATTAAATACCAAGTATTTACGAAAAATTCTAAAACGAAGCAGGTGACTAAAACGCTCCGCGTATTTTCTTGCTAACTGAAATCGAGGAACTGAAACATCAGAACAAATAACTTCAGTCTATTATTATGAATATTTGGAAATATTTACCAATAAAGACTTGACAGAATTGCCAAAGCTGGAATTGGTTCAAATGGCTCTGAGCACTATGGGACTCAACTGCTGAGGTCATTAGTCCCCTAGAACTTAGAACTAGTTAAACCTAACTAACCTAAGGACATCACAAACATCCATGCCCGAGGCAGGATTCGAACCTGCGACCGTAGCGGTCTTGCGGTTCCAGACTGCAGCGCCTTTAACCGCACGGCCACTTCGGCCGGCAGCTGGAATTGGCTCACAGTGCAGACATTCGATAAGAGTTTTTGTTTGGTAGCATTCGCACACATATTTGTTGCACTTGAAGCATGCGTTTGATGTGGTATTCTCCTTTGTTGTTTTGTGATTTGCAGACAACCTAAATCTGACATCATCTGTTTCCATATTGGCTAGCGCCAGTATCGAGTGCCTGCAAGGAGAGATTGGCTCCTCTCTGCAGTTTGTAGAGGGAGGTTAGCTCATCTGCTACTCTGAAGATAAAATCTCGGTGAGAATATTTAGAGGTAAGTAACTTAAAAATTGTGTGAGCGTTGATCATGGTTAGATCAAGAATATAGTAAAATACATGCGCAGGCCATAGGTGATTACCCTGAGCTTCATCATAAAACTTCACAGTTTCTGTAAGTTTCTTCTCAGTATTCTCAGTCACCTGACGTCCAGTATGCATGTTACTCAGAATAAGGATTCCTTTTTTTTTTCCTTCTCCCTCGGTATGCTGTGAGAAGATTGTCGCCTGAATAATTGTGTGTTGCACACAATGCGTCGTCTCCACTTCCCGTCGCAGGAGGGACCTCTTTGAGTGAACTCCGAAGAGTGCCAACTATATTTGTTCCTTTTTCTTTCAGCTCATCCGCCAGTTCCATGGAGGTGAAGAACTAGTCAGTCGTGATGTTACGTAACGGCGACACGTCTGACATTTGCTGTCGTGTAAGAGAACTATTAGCAGTACGGAGACAGCAGTGTGGGAGGGGAAGGGGGCGGCTTTTCCACTGCATAGTATGTCACTCAGCAGCTTCCAAAAACAGTGTCACACCGTAGATCTGCATGTCACAAGTCCATATAAAACGGAAAGCCGCGCTGATATGAAGTTTCGACCAAATTCTTCGTAATTCGCGTTATGTTTGGCCCACAGTGTAGTAATGTACTCCAACATCCCGTGAATAACGTCAAGCCAAGCCCAGAAACTATTTACTGCCTGAAAATCGGTGTTGCGTTAAAATGCGTATGGGTAAAAAATGACCCACATGGTACTACACTCCTGGAAATTGAAATAAGAACACCGTGAATTCATTGTCCCAAGAAGGGGAAACTTTATTGACACATTCCTGGGGTCAGATACATCACATGATCACACTGACAGAACCACAGGCACATAGACACAGGCAACAGAGCATGCACAATGTCGGCACTAGTACAGTGTATATCCACCTTTCGCAGCAATGCAGGCTGCTATTCTCCCATGGAGACGATCGTAGAGATGCTGGATGTAGTCCTGTGGAACGGCTTGCCATGCCATTTCCACCTGGCGCCTCAGTTGGACCAGCGTTCGTGCCGGACGTGCAGACCGCGTGAGACGACGCTTCATCCAGTCCCAAACATGCTCAATGGGGGACAGATCCGGAGATCTTGCTGGCCAGGGTAGTTCACTTACACCTTCTAGAGCACGTTGGGTGGCACGGGATACATGCGGACGTGCATTGTCCTGTTGGAACAGCAAGTTCCCTTGCCTGTCTAGGAATGGTAGAACGATGGGTTCGATGACGGTTTGGATGTACCGTGCACTATTCAGTGTCCCCTCGACGATCACCAGTGGTGTACGGCCAGTGTAGGAGATCGCTCCCCACACCATGATGCCGGGTGTTGGCACTGTGTGCCTCGGTCGTATGCAGTCCTGATTGTGGCGGTCACCTGCACGGCGCCAAACACGCATACGACCATCATTGGCACCAAGGCAGAAGCGACTCTCATCGCTGAAGACGACACGTCTCCATTCGTCCCTCCATTCACGCCTGTCGCGACACCACTGGAGGCGGGCTGCACGATGTTGGGGCGTGAGCGGAAGGCGGCCTAACGGTGTCCGGGACCGTAGCCCAGCTTCATGGAGACGGTTGCGAATGGTCCTCGCCGATACCCCAGGAGCAACAGTGTCTCTAATTTGCTGGGAAGTGGCGGTGCGGTCCCCTACGGCACTGCGTAGGATCCTACGGTCTTGGCATGCATCCGTGCGTCGCTGCGGTCAGGTCCCAGATCGACGGGCACGTGCACCTTCCGCCGACCACTGGCGACAACATCGATGTACTGTGGAGACCTCACGCCCCACGTGTTGAGCAATTCGGCGGTACGTCCACCCGGCCTCCCGCATGCCCACTATACGCCCTCGCTCAAAGTCCGTCAACTGCACATACGGTTCACGTCCACGCTGTCGCGGCATGCTACCAGTGTTAAAGACTGCGATGGAGCTCCGTATGCCACGGCAAACTGGCTGACACTGACGGCGGCGGTGCACAAATGCTGCGCAGCTAGCGCCATTCGACGGCCAACACCGCGGTTGCTGGTGTGTCCGCTGTGCCGTGCGTGTGATCATTGCTTGTACAGCCCTCTCGCAGTGTCCGGAGCAAGTATGGTGGGTCTGACACACCGGTGTCAACGTGTTCTCTTTTCCATTTCCCGGAGTGTACTTGTACAACGGGTACATTTTTCATACTTCTAGGGGAATGAAATTTTGTTAAGTGGTACAACCACATAAATGATGAAAAGTCATGGGAGTGATTGGTCCTGCGATGATTATATACATCTACATTTATACTCCGCAAGCCACCCAACGGTGTGTGGCGGAGGACACTTTACGTACCACTGTTATTACCTCCCTTTCCTGTTCCACTCGCGTATGGTTCGCGGGAAGAACGAATGGCGGAAAGCCTCCGTGCGCGCTCGAATCTCTCTAATTTTACACTCGTGATCCCCTCGGGAGGTATAAGTAGGGGGAAGCAATATATTCGATACCTCATCCAGAAACGCACCCTCTCAAAACCTGGACAGCAAGCTACACGGCGATGCAGAGCGCCTCTCTTGCAGAGTCTGCCACTTGAGTTTGCTAAACATCTCCGTAATGCTATCACGCTTACCAAATAACCCTGTGACGAAACGCGCCGCTCTTCTTTGGATCTTCTCTATCTCCTCTGTCAACCCGACCTGGTGCGGATCCCACGCTGATGAGCAATACTCAAGTACAGGTCGAACGAGTGTTTTGTAGGCCACCTCCTTTGTTGATGGACTACATTTTCAAAGGACTCTCCCAATGAATCGAAACCTGTCACTCGCTTTACCAACAATTAATATTATATGATCATGCCACTTCAAATCGTTCCGTACGTATACTGCCAGATATTTTACAGAAGTAACTGCCACCAGTGTTTGTTCCGCTATCATATAATCATACAATAAAGAATCCTTCTTTCTATGTATTCACAATACATTACATTTGTCTATGTTAAGGTTCAGTTGCCTATCCGCTGCAGATCTTCCTGCATTTCGCTGCTATTTTCTAATGCTGCAACTTCTCTGTATACTACAGCATCATCCGCGAAAAGCCACATGGAACTTCCGACACTATCTACTAGGTCATTTACATATATTGTGAAAAGCAATGGTCCCGTAACACCCCCCTGTGGTACGCCAGAGGTTACTTTAACGTCTGTAGACGTCTCTCCACTGAGAACAATATGCTGTGTTATGTTTGCTAAAAACCTCTTCAATCCAGCCACACAGCTGGTCTGATATTCCGTAGGCTCTTACTTTGTTTATCAGGCGACAGTGCGGAACTGTATCGAACGCCTTCCGGAAGTCAAGGAAAATGGCATCTACCTGGGAGCTTGTATCTAATATTTTCTGGGCCTCATGAACAAATAAAGCGAGTTGGGTCTCACACGATCGCTGTTTCCGGAATCCATGTTGATTCCTACAGAGTAGATTCTGGGTTTCCAGAAATGACATGATACGCGAGCAAAAAACATGTTCTAAAATTCTACAACAGATCAATGTCAGAGATATAGGCCTATAGTTTTGCGCATCTGCTCGACGACCCTTCTTGAAAACTGGAACTACCTGCGCTCTTTTCCAATCATTTGGAACCTTCCGTTCCTCTAGAGACTTGCAGTACACCGACTGTTAGAAGAGTGGCAAGTTCTTTCGCGTAGTCTGTGTAGAATAGAATTGGTATCCCGTCAGGTCCAGTGGACTTTCCTCTGTTGAGTGATTTCAGTTGCTTTTCCATTCCTTGGACACTTATTTCGATGTCAGTCATTTTTTCGTTCGTGCGAGGATTTAGAGAAGGAACTGCAGTGCGGTCTTCCTCTGTGAAACAGCTTTGGAAAAAGGTGTTTAGTATTTCAGCTTTACGCGTGACATCCTGTGTTTCAATGCCATTATCATCCCAGAGTGTCTGGATATGCTGTTTCGAGCCACTTACTGATTTAACGTAAGACCAGAACTTCCTAGGATTTTCTGTCAAGTCGGTGCATAGAGTTTTACTTTCGAATTCACTGAACGCTTCACGCATAGCCCTCCTTACGCTAACTTTGACATCGTTTAGCTTCTGTTTGTCTGAGATGTTTAGGCTGCGTTTACATTTGCAGTGAAGCTCTTTGCTTTCGCAAATTATGGAGGGGGTAGGGCTCTCGAAAGACCCTCGTGGGTCGAAAATGACTTTTACTGTTAAAGAAGGTGTATATTTACTTCAATTCGTTAAATGTTATGAATTTCCTTAGTTTTTCTCCATTACGACTCATAGTATCTTCCCCATTAGTAACTATTAAATTGTGAACTGGCACTTTTCCAATTCCAGCATTATAGTTCTGTCGTTAAGTTATTATCTCGTTTTGTTTACGGTGGAGTTATCAGAATTTGCTTTGCTTTGCTGACAATCGAATTGTCATAAGGTTTGTGTACGTTTCTGTACATGTTTCGGTTGATTGCCTTGCATTTTAGTTCATTGTACCTCATGCCCGGTTTCTTATAATTCGCTGTACGTTTTCTTCGTGCTGAGTTGTTGACGTGGCTCATGATGGCTGCTGAACTCCAGGTCATATCCGGTCAGAGAGTCGAGGTATACCGTATACTGGATGGAAG